>NC_081312.1:96977482-98227482 GCF_026419965.1 Kogia breviceps
AACTAAATTAGCTCTCTTGGGGAGGAGTGGGCTGGGGAAGGGAATTTTTGTGGTGGCCCTTGGTTGGGTAGGAGTTCACCAGGTGAAGAAATGAGAAGGCGAGCTATCATATGCTTGGTGCTAAAACCAGGGACCTGACTCTGACCAGAGATTTTCCAAACTATACCATGCTGCCATGGCCCCGACCCCTCTCTATCTCCAGGACTGAAGGCATATGTTCAGGTGAACTCAGAGCCTGGAGAGAGGTGATGCTGTCTTGTCAGCTGGCCAGGACATGTTTAGTCCAGATGGAGCCTGTAATACGCCGATGTGGACCGAATTGCCAGATACTCCACTTCTCTTGTGGAACCAGTGTCCTGGGAACAGGCCGGGACTGCTGCCCTAAAGTAAGGCCTTATCATTCATGCTGTGATTTCTGTGGGTGCAAACTAGACAGGGTTAAAAGACTGGGGAGAAAAGAAAGGCAAGGCAAGGTGGAGAAAGCAGGAAAGGCCAGGCAAGTTTGCTTTGGGGAAGGTCTCAGGCCACGACTCACAGTGGGAACATGATTCACAGACATCCTCCAAGGCCTGATTATTCGAGGCTCACATTTCCTTCCTCTGGGACTCCCAAAGCCCGATGGTTCTTGGCACCTCTCAAAAACAAAAGGCAAAAATAATATTTTAATTTTCTCCAACAGAAAGTCTGCATTATAGCTACTAGCCTTATTCCAAGAACCAATTCTTAGGAAGTTGGATCAGGACATAAATTTACAGAGTTCCTGGATCGGCCCAGGATTCCTTTTCCACTTAGGCCACATGTGCTCCACCCTGCCTCCTTCTTCTTTGAGTCTGAGATGCAGAGCCCAACCTCGGGTTTTGCAGTCACCCCCTCAGTGTGGAGGCTGGTGGAAAGAGCCACATTAGGGGACCAGGGCTCTAGTCCCAACTCCACCAACTCCTGAGATACCGCCAGGAGACCACGTGCACTCCATGGGCCTCAGTTTACCCATCTAGAAAGGAAAGGTTGCACTAGATCTTTCATAGAAAAATATCTGCATACCCATTTTTTAGGGAGGGGATCAGTTAAAATTTTACCCACATAACTGAAAATTAATTTAGAGTGTTTGGAAGCCACTGGAATAAATCATCTTCAAGGCTGTACCCAGACCTAATTTTTGTAAGTCTCTAGACTTTTCCACGCTCAAAAGTGGAGGTAGAGGGCTCCCCTGGTGGCGCAGTGGTTGAGTCCGCCTGCCAATGCAGGGGGCGCGGGTTCGTGCCCCGGTCCGGGAGGATCCCACGTGCCGCAGAGCGGCTGGGCCCGTGAGCCATGGCCGCTGAGCCTGCGCGTCCGGAGCCTGTGCTCCGCAACGGGGGAGAGGCCACAACAGTGAGAGGCCCGCGTACCACAAAAAAAAAAAAAAAAAAAAAGTGGAGGTAGAGTGGGGAGGAGGGAGGTGGATTGGCTTCAGCCAGGTGCCCGCAGCAACCCTCCCACCGTTACCCTCTTTTGATAAAGCAGTGTGTCTCACACATGTCACCTGTCTCCTGGGCTGAATGGTGGTGGCACTGGCAGCTGGCTCTTGCTGCACATGTTTCTGATGGGTGGAGCAGTGAGGGGGTCTCCTGTGCTAAGGATGCAGAAGGGGGTGGGAGGAGAGTGGGGTGGCTGAGGAGGAGAGGTTCTTGCCCAGCCTCCAAGCCCTGCCCCATGCTCTCTGGATAACAGACCATTCCAGGAAGGAGAAGGCAAGGGGCACAAGATCATGTATCCAGTGTGATCCACTGGAGTGTGTACTTGCCTTGTCTCAGTGGAGTCACACAACCTCATGGGGGTAAGTCTGAGTGTCACTGAGTCCAAGCTCATACTGCTCGCTGCATGACAGGCCAGTCAATTGAGAGGCGAGGTGTTGGGGCAAGGAACAGCGATTTTATTCAGAAAGCCAGCAGACGAGAAGATGGTAGTAGACTTGTGTCCCAAAGAACCATCTTGCCCAGGTTTGGACGCTAGTTCCTTTTATAGGACAAAGAGGGGGATGTGAGGAGGTAAAGTGAAAAGAAGGCGATTGGTTGTTGGAAATATTTCCTGGTTCCGGCCAGACTCCAGAGGGGATATGTTAATTTCTTCCTTCCTGCAGCCATTCACAGGTGGGCCTGCTTAACACTCAGGCATGCCAGGCAAGGTTCCTGGAGAATGGGCCATTATGTATACTTTAAGCTCTAGGCAACATCCCTTGAGTGATTAACTTGTAGCAGAAGGAATACAATACAAAGGTTAAAGTGAAAGCACCATCCCAATATGGAGTCAGATTTGTTCTTCCCTGTTTCAGGAGCAGTCCCTTTTTACAGGTAAGATGAGTGAGGAACAGGGAGAGGAAGCACACTGGCCTCAGGCAACAAGTGGTGAGCCCAAAGTGAGCAGGAACATCAGACCATGGCCCCTGGGTAGGCAGTTGGGGCCACATGAACTCACCTATTTCTGCTTCAAGAAGACTAGCCGGGATTCTTTTTCTGGAACTTGGGAAAAAAGCAGGTGGTTGAGAATAATCAAAATGGCCTTCTGAATGAGTGAAAATGAACTGAGTGTCTCTTCTGGGTCAGGTGCTTCCTCATGTGGTGTTTCATTGAATCCTCACAACCATGTGCTTTGGTATTCGGAGCAGACACCCCTCACCCCCTACAGAGAACTCAGAGAGGGTGAGGGGGCTGCCAGGGAGGGCAGAGCTCCAGCCAAGGCCAGCCCTTCTCACTCACAGGTCTTGTTCCCATCCGAGGGCCTGCTGGCCACCCTTGCCAAACAGCTGATTGTCCCACGTGAGTTCCATGAGTACAGTCAGCCCCTCCCTCCTGTCCCTGACCCAGTGCTGGATACGGAGGAGATGCTCAGAACCAGAGCATGAGTGTTTTCTAGCCTATTTTAAAGTATTTGAAGCCACTGTTGTGAACTGCTCTCCCCCACCCCTCTTTCCACCTGTGTGCTCCTGTGTGCCAGAAAGGCTTCCAACAGCTAAAGGGAAAACAAGTCTTTCCCTTTAGCAGGAAACTATACCTCAGTGGGGTCCTAGGAAAGGAGCACTGTTCTGGGAGTCTAGTACTGGAGCAACCACAAGCCCACTGCATGCTTCAGTTTCCCCATCTATGCCATGAGGGTGCCTTTGGTGAGCCTTAAGCCCTCTTCAGGGCCCATAACCCCTGACCCTTTATGGGTGGAGCTTCCAATCTCTCCCAGGAGCAGGGCCCAGAAGGAATCCCTTTCTAGGTTTACCATCCAGAGGCAGCCACACAGAGACCCCATCTCTGTGGTCCTTGCTGCTTTTCTACTTAAAAATAGTCCTCACTCAGCTTTGACTAGATCAAAGGGACACACTGCTGGAACTTGCTGGCCAGAGGCTGTCACTGTTAACTCTTGCCCACTGGTTACAAGTGGATTATAGCAAGTCCTGTGGGGACATAAAGAAGAAATAAGGAATATAAGATCTGTGAGGGTAGGAAACATTGATCATCTATCTATCTCTTGGATGGCATAGAATATTTCTTGAAGGAATGTTTGAATGAAATAGTGAATGAGCAGAGGTGATTCCTACCTAGAGCTGATAGGCTCGTTGGGGAGAGAAGAGATATATACACAAAAAGTTAAATAATGATCTAAGGACCAAGTTACCATGCAAAGCAATGGTATGACATGTTGCAAGACAGCATTTGTGGTGCAGGAACACAGTGTAACTAATTCTGGGCTGAGGAGAGCAGGAAGAACCTCTAGAAGAAGTTGGACCTTGGACTGGACCTTGAGGGATGAGTCCGGTTCGAGGGGTGTGGAGCCCCCAGTTGCTTGCCCTGAAGAGGCAGTTCCTGCAAAGTTTCCATTGTTGGAAATGAGCAAAACATGCTCAAGCTCTCCAACAGAGATGTGTCTCTGCTGTGGAGAGAAGGGAGGCTGGACAGGACTGGCGGGGCTCAGAGTGTTCTGACCCAGACTCTGTCCTTCAGTTTGTCTGTCTGACAGATGGAAGTCAGAATGTCTACCCCACTGGGATCTTGTTGGTATTTCCTGGGATGTGTTTGCACAAGCATTTTGCGGTCTGAGAAATGTTTTGCAAATACTCACTGTAATCCCAAGATGAAACCTGTTGCTCAAGGCAGGCACAGTGTTTGCTCTCTCTGTGTCTTCCTCAAGCTGAGGGGCGGTGACTCAAGGCCCAGGAAACAAACACTGACCAAATCAGTAACCGTTTATGGAGCTGCTACTGTGGGTGGAGCCCCACAGGGGATACAAGAGGAAGAAGACGGGTACCAGCCATCCAGAGCTTAAAAAGGAGATAAGAAAAGCGGGTGAAAACTTAATATCCCCTGAGATTTTGTGTATCAGTTGAAAATGATAATAGAACTTGCTGGAATGATATTAGGTCAACTTAACTGCCCTGTTTTCCATGAGAAGGTCATTTCAACCCCAAAGGTGTGAGACTGGGGTGGGGTGATAGGTCATATTCCATCTCATTAGCATGAGCCCTAGTGACATCAGCAGGAAAATAGAGCCTCTGCTTACTTTTCTTGGCCCCAGGGAACAACTCCTTGTGAGCCTGTCTCCCAGACACAAGGTGCATAATGTGGGTAAGGTCAACTTTGATGGTTCTAAAAATGTATACCCCTGTGTCTGCTCTTACACTGTGTGCCAAGGCAGGGAGAACAGGAGAAAATCTCCATTGAGCAGAGGAGGGAATGGATCCTAAACAGGGGAGGTGACTTTCCCAGGCCAGACAGTGAGTTAGCCTGGGCGTAGAAGACCCCTCTCCTGATTAATGCCTGGAGCTGTTTCGGTTCCTGCTGACCCTGCTTAGAACTGGAGTTGGGCATTGGGAATGGTTGACTGGAGTGGGGAGATTCCTCTGCGGGATGCTGATGTGGCTAGTCTACTACAGTCATTCACTATATATCGATTGAGTAACTATTATAATCCAGGCACTGCTCTAGTGTTGAGATTCATTCAAGAATACAACAGACACAAGTCCCCCCCCCCCGCTCATGGAGCTTACATTCTAGTGAGGGAGGAGGCAGACAAAAAACAATAAGGAAGCACATTATACAGCACATTAGAATATGATACGTGCTGTGGAAAGAAGGGAGTAGAGCAGGATAATGGGGATCAGTAGTTTGGGGTGGATGAGAGCCACCTTTAAGACAGGGTGTTCAGGATAGACTTCATTAAGAAGGTGTGAGATGAGCAAAAGCTTGAAGGAGGGGAGAGAGTTAGCCAGGTAGATCTCTGGAAGAAGAATGTTCCAGGCAGAGGGAATGGTCAGTGCAAAGGCCCTGGGGCAGAAGTGTGCCTGGTATGTTCAAGAAATACTGAGGAGGCCAGTGTGGCTGGAGCTGAGTGAGCAAGGGGAGAGCCCAAGATAAGGGCACACAGGTCATGGGGCCATGTCATGGGGGGAATATGGAGGGCTTTGTGGTTATTCTAAGTGGGATGAGAAACCATCTAAAGGTTTTATGCTGGGGAGTGACTCATCTAATTTACATTTGAACAGGATCTCCAGGGCAGCTGAATAGAGAACAGACTATAAGGGGATGAGGGTGGAACAGAGGGTGAGTTAGGAGGCTGTCCAGGTGAGCCGTGATGGTCCCTCTGGCTAGGGTGGGACCTGCAGAGGGGCAGTCAGATTCTAAATCTATTTCTAATGTAGAAGTAGAAGCAGCAAGGTTTGCTTGTGGGTTGGATGTCAGACATGTGGGAAAGAAAGGAATAGATGAGTACTCCATAGTTCTGAGGTGAATGGGGAAGGGGTCGTTTACTGAGATGGGAACAGCGGGTGGCTCAGAGTTAGGGATACCGTGAGTCCAGTTTTGGACGTGTTAAGCTTGAGATGCATACTGACATCCAAGTGGAGATGTTAACTGGCCGTTAGAATTACTGGACCACAGTTAAGGGCCAAGGTTGGGAATGGAGACATGCACTTGTTGATGAGCTAGCTGACAAGGAATTTAGTTTAGATAGAAAAGATAGGCTGAGCCCAACTTATAAAGGCCAGATAAAATAACAGGATCTATCCATAAGTCAGGACACTGAGAAGGAGAGAGTGAGTTAGAAGGAAACCAGGAGAGGGTGGGATTCTGGAAGTCAAGAGAAGACTGAGGTTCAAGAAGGAAAGAGTATTCACCTCCGTCAAACACTGCTAAGGGCTGAGAATGACCCCTTGGCTTGGCCATGAGGACGTTGTTGTTCATCTTATTAAGAAAGGTTTCCTTGGGTGATAGAAGTCTGATTGGAGTGGGTTCCAAAAAAAAGGGGGAAATGACAAAGTGGAGACTGAATATAAGCAACTCTTTCAGGAGGTTTTGCTATTAAGGAGAAAGTGGGCAATAGCTAGAGGAAAGAGAAGAGGAAATTGATGCAGAAAGCAAGGAGATAATTGCAGGTCAAAATCCTTGAGTGGGTGAGAGGATGAGGACCCCAGGGCACAGGGGGTGAGGCAGCTGCAGCGGGGAGCACATGCAGGTCAGCCATCATTTTCCCTATGGCTTGTCCACATCTCAGCTGCCTTTCCAGACTCATCCTGGCAGAGGAAAGTGGCCGTAGCAGTGTTCCCACCCTACAGCAAGCAGATCAAATCCATGGGCTACAGACTCAGGTCTTAAAATCAGCCCAAAGAATCAACAAATAATATGTTGTAGGACTGGAGTGAAGACATCATGCTTTTGACCAAAAAAAAAAAAAAAAAATGTAGAAGAAGAGTGTTTTAAGCCAAAAAACAACCAGTTGGGAGTATGTCATGTAACGAAGCTCTGTGTCCCCTCTACAGTAAAATATGTTCTACTTTACCCAAGAAATGAGGAAAAGAGGTTTTTGCTATTTTTCCTTCCATGATGATGTTTCACTTTGTTACTAATCAGACTAAAGCAAATAAAAATTGAAAATATCATTTTTTGCCAAATGGACAAATATTTTAAGGGATAATTCTTAGTATTCAAAAATGTTCTGTTAAACAGACATTTCTTAAAACATGGGTGGGAGTAAAAAATTGGTTCAAGATCTTTGAGAAGCAGTTTAGCTATTTATTGGCTGTAACCAAAAGACTTAGGAAATTTCATACTTCTTGGGCTCAGTAATTCCTCTTTTGGGAATCCAGCCTAGAAAAACCATTGGAAACTTGGACAAAGATTTAATAACAAGATTTCTCAAAAACTTGTTTATGGTAATGGAAGAAATATAAGAAAGTTAACTGTCCAAACATAGAAGACTAGTTTACAACATTTTTGACACATTCATATTTAATAATATGGAGAAATGTTTCACATATGTTGGTAAGTGAAAAAAAGTTACAAAATTATTCCAAGTGAATTATTCAATCCTATCTTAGGGATTGTACATCCACTCTTCAATTAGATCTAGACTAAAAATTATGTATTGAATTATCTAAAATTTTAATAACCATATGTTTCTCCATATTTCTAGTTGCATTTTCTTCATACCAACTGGGCTGGTTTCATTTCTGCCCATTTTAATTTAAGTTCTTATTCGTTTTTCATGAATGTTTTTCTTTCCTTCTTTGAGAATTCTAAATATGCTTAATGTCTATTATTTTCACTTCTTACAAAATGAATTCCCCCTATTATTGGTTTGATTGGCTGTCTTCTTTGCAGTCATTCTTTTGAGGTCTTTTGGAATACCAGCTTGTTGACTCATCTTGAATGGTGTGTGTGTGTGTGTGTGTGTGTGTGTGTGTGTGTGTGTGTTGTGTTGTGTTGTGTTTGTGTTCAGCCCTTCTCTAGAAGTTCTGTGTTGCTTCCACCCAGCTTCCTGGTCCCCTCAGTTCAATATTAGCCTTACCTTGGTGGCCTGGGGCTCCCATCCAGGGAGAGCTGAGGATACCCTGGGTCCAGTCACCAAGTAGCAGTTGTTGTGGTCCAGCTCTTGGCTAGGAGGCTAAGTACAAAATATAAATCACAGTCCCAGGCAATGGTCAGACACAGCTTTTTCCAGCCCTCTCCCATAAGCAGGGGCATGGCATGTTTCTGCTTCATCTCTGGTCAACAGAGATGTTTATCTTATTTGAGATCAGTTGGTCTTTTAAACTAAAAAAAATTTTTAAAAATCTATCATTGCTTTGTGTGTGGTACAGATGAGGGGGCCTCAAAGAGTGAATGTAATACCATCTTAACCAGAAGTCCCAAGTCTCAGTTTCTTAGTTTTCTGACTCTGGCTTATGGCTATGAAGAAGTGTCATTAGCATTTATGCCCACCTTTTGCTAACTGCTTTGCTTACTCCACTCCCAATTTTCCCCAGGTACTTGGGTGTCTCACATGTGCTCACGAGCCAGCCTGCTCAGCTCCCACCAGTCTGGTGCTCCTAGAGCTGTCTACTACCTGGCAGCCCTCCTACTGGCTGTACTGTCCTAACACCTCCCAGTACAAGGGTGATCTCCTGGACCTCCAAACATTCAAGACCCCCGAGTCCAAACAGTACCAGAGTCTCCTGCAGTCCCTGCAAAGAATTCCCTGCATTCCCTATCTCTTCAGAGAACTCAGACCAGAGTTCAAGGACAGAGCTGAAGAACAGACCCGTGCTTCCCTCTCCTTCTTCCCAGGTTTCACCCCCAAGCCCTCCACTTACAATGTTCTCCTCAGTGGCCCCTTTCACACAAGTGACACTGATTTCTAAGAGACAGCAGTGAGCGGTCCTGAGAGAGATCTTAGTTCCCCTGCCCAGGAATTGAACCTGGGTAGCCTGGATGAAAACCAGGAATCCAAGCCGTTAGTCCACCAGGGGCTAGAGGCTAGAAGCAAAGTGCCTCTGGCTCTTTCCCCCATTGAAAGCAAGAATGTTTCAAGGAAGCAAAAACTGCAAAATAGTTACAAAGTTTATTATTAGAGACACAGCTCAATGTATGGGAGAGCACACAGAGAAAGAGTGTATTTATTTAAGTCAGAAGCAAGGCGGAAATACACATCCAGGGAGAAAGGGTATAGCCATCCTTCCTAACTAGGAGGAGCGCAGGAAAGAGGTGATTTAAATCACTTACATAGGACAGTTCTTCCGGGTCTTTGTTTACCTTTGGCCAATTATCTGGTTTCTTTTTCCACACCTGACCTGCCCTAGGACCCTCCCTAACATGCCTGCCAACTTTTTGCTAAGATGGATCCCACCACAGAGGCCTGTGGCGGTATATCCCACACCTGTTATGGTGTGGTGCCCCCTCTCTTTTTGACCCCCAAGGAGCTTTCCCGCCCATGTGCAGACAAGGAAGTTTTCCTTGACCTCAGGAGTGGTCATCTTATCTCTTTACTTCAGCAGAGCTCATCTTCTGCCACTAGCTTTGTCCTTGGAGCATCTGGGTGAGAGCAAAGCTTCAGTTTTCCTCACTTGACACATACCAGCTGTCCAGCCCAGGGGCCCATTGATCTCCTACCTCAAAACCAGCTCATGTGAATGAGTCCATCAAACACAACCCCCCTCTGAATCCCAGGCTGGGCTACCTTCTGCATGTGACTAGAAATAAATGCTCAACATTAGCAGTGATTTTATTTGGGTAGGTAGATTATAGTGATTTTCAAAAAATCTTTTTTAAAGTGTGTGTGTGCTTTTAGGTATTTTTCTAATTCTCTACAGTTAATGTTTATAATTTTGTAATCATGCAACAATATTATTGGGGACATTTAGGTTTCTTCCATGTCCTGGTGATTGTAAATAGTGCTGCAATGAACATTGTGGTATGTGTATCTTTTTGAATTATGGCTTTCTCAGGGTATATGCCCAGTAGTGGGATTGCTGGGTCATATGGTAGTTCTATTTTTAGTTTTTTAAGGAATCTCCGTATTGTTCTCCATAGTTGCTGTATCGATTTACATTCCCACCAACAGTGCAGGAGGGTTCCTTTTTCTCCACACCCTCTCCAGCATGTATTGTTTGTAGATTTTTTCATGATGGCCACTCTGACCTGTGTGAGGTGATATCTCATTGTAGTTTTGATTTGCATTTCTCTAATAATTAGTGATGTTGAGCTTTTCATGTGCTTCTTGGCCATCTGTATGTCTTCTATGGAGAAATGTCTATTTAGGTATTCTGCCCATTTTTGGATTGGGTTGTTTGTTTTTTTAATATTGAGCTGCATGAGCTATTTATATATTTTGGAGATTAATCCTTTGTCCGATGATTCATTTGCAAATATATTCTCCCATTCTGAGGATTGTCTTTTCATCTTGTTTAGGGTTTCCTTTGCTTTGCAAAAGCTTTTAAGTTTCATTAGGTCCCATTTGTTTATTTTTATTTGTATTTCCATTACTCTACGAGGTGGATCAAAAAAGATCTTGCTGTGATTTATGTCAAAGAGCGTTCTTCCTATGTTTTCCTCTAAGAGTTTTATAGTGTCCAGTCTTACATTTAGATCTCGAATCCATTTTGAGTTTATTTTTGTGTATGGTGTTAGTGAGTGTTCTAATTTCATTCTTTTACTTGTAGCTGTCCAGTTTTCCCAGCACCACTTATTGAAGAGGCTGTCTTTTCTCCATTGTATATCCTTGCCTCCTTTGTCATAGATTAGTTGACCATAGGTGCGTGGGTTTATCTCTGGGCTTTCTCTCCTGTTCCTTTGATCTATATTTCTGTTGTTGTGCCATACCATATTGTCTTGATGACTGTAGCTTTGTAGTATAGTCTGAAGTCAGGGAGCCTGATTCCTCCAGCTCTGTTTTTTTCCCTCAAGACTGCTTTGGCTATTTGGGGTCTTTTATCTCTCCATACAAATTTTAAGATTTTTTGTTCTAGTTCTGTAAAAAATGCCATTGGTAATTTGATAGGGATTGCATTGAATCTGTAGATTGCTTTGGTTAGTATAGTCATTTTCACAATATTGATCCTTCCAATCCAAGAACGTGGTATATCTCTCCATCTGTTGGTATCATCTTTAATTTCTTTCATCAGTGTCTTATAGTTTACTGCATACAGGTCTTTTGTCTCCCTAGGTAGGTTTATTCCTAGGTATTTTATTCTTTTTGTTGCAGTGATAAATGGGAGTGTTTCCTTAATTTATTTTTCAGATTTTTCATCATTAGTGTATAGGAATGCAAGAGATTTCTGTGCATTAATTTTGTATCCTGCAACTTTACCAAATTCATTGATTAGCTCTAGTAGTTTTCTGGTGGCATCTTTAGGATTGTCTATGTATAGTATCATGTCATCTGTGAACAGTGAGAGTTTTACTTCTGCTTTTCCAATTTGTATTCCTTTTATTTCTTTTCCTTCTCTGATTGCTGTGGCTAGGACTTCCAAAACTATGTTGAATAATAGTGATGAGAGTGGACATCCTTGTCTTGTTCCTGATCTTAGAGGACATGTTTTCAGTTTTTCACCATGGAGAATGATGTTTGCTGTGGGTTTGTCATATATGGCCTTTATTATGTTGAGGTAGGTTCCCTCTATGCCCACTTTCTGGAGAGTTTTTATCATAAATTGGTGTTGAATTTTGTCAAAATGTTTTTCTGCATCTATTGAGATGATCATATGGTTTTTATTCTTCAATTTGTTAGTATGGTGTATCACATTGATTGATTTGCATATATTGAAGAATCCTTGTATTCCTGAAATAAACCCCACTTGATCATGGTGTATGATCCTTTTAACATGTTCTTGGATTCTGTTTGCTAGTATTTTGTTGAGGATTTTTGCATCTATATTCACCAGTGATATTGGTCTGTAATTTTCTTTTTTTGTAGTATCTTTGTCTGGTTTTGGTATCAGGGTGATGGTGGCCTCATAGTATGAGTTTGGGAGTTTTCCTTCCTCTGCAATTTTTTGGAAGAGTTCGAGAAGGATGGGTGTTAGCTCTTCTCTAAATGTTTGATAGAATTCACCTGTGAAGCCATCTGGTCCTGGGCTTTTGTTTGTTGGAAGATTTTTAATCACAGTTTCAATTTCATTCCTTGTGATTTGTCTGTTCATATTTTCTGTTTCTTCCTGGTTCAGTCTCGGCAGCTTGTGCATTTCTAAGAATTTGTCCATTTCTTCCAGGTTGTCCATTTTATTGGCATAGAGTTGCTTGTAGTAGTCTCTTAGGATGCTTTGTATTTCTGCAGTGTCTGTTGTAACTTCCTTTTTCATTTCTAATTTTATTGATTTGAGTCCTCTCCCTCTTTTTCTTGATGAGTCTGGCTAGTGGTTTATCAATTTTGTTTATGTTCTCAAAGAACCAACTTTTAGTTTTATTGATCTTTGCTATTGTTTTCTTTGTTTCTATTTCATTTATTTATGCTCTGATCTTTAGATTTCTTTTTTTCTGCTAACTTTGGTTTTGTTTGTTCTTCTTTCTCTAGTTCCTTTAGGTGTAACCTTAGATTGTTTATTTGAGATTTTTCTTGTTTCTTGAGGTAGGCTTGTATAGCTATAAACTTCCCTCTTAGAACTGCTTTTGTGCATCCCATAGGTTTTGGATCGTCGTGTTTTTCATTGTCATTTGTCTCTAGGTATTTTTTTATTTCCTCTTTTATTTCTTTAGTGATCTCTTGGTTATTTAGTAATGTATTGTTTAGCCTCCATGTGTTTGTTTTTTCCTTTTTTTTCCCCTGTAATTGATTTCTAATCTCATAGCATTGTGGTCAGAAAAGATGCTTGGTATGATTTCAATTTTCTTAAATTTACTGAGGCTTGATTTGTGACCCAAGATGTGATCTATCCTGTAGAATGTTCCATGCACACTTGAGAAGAAAGTGTAATCTGCTGTTTTTGGATGGAATGTCCTATAAATATCAATTAAATCTGTCTGGTCTGTTGTGTCATTTAAAGCTTGTGTTTCCTTATTAATTTTTTGTTTGGATGATCTGTTCATTGGTGTAAGTGAGGTGTTAAAGTCCTCCACTATTATTGGGTTACTGTCGATTTCCTCTTTTATAGCTTTTAGCAGTTGCCTTATATATTGAGGTGCTCCTATGTTGGGTGCATATTTATTTATAATTGTTATATCTTCTTCTTGGATTGACCCCTTGATCATTACATAGTGTACTTCCTTGTCTCTTGTAACATTCTTTATTTTAAAGTCTATTTTGTCTGATATGAGAATTGCTACTCCAGCTTTCTTTTGATTTCCATTGGCATGGAATATCTTTTTCCATCCCCTCACTTTCAGTATGTATGTGTCCTTAGGTCTGAAGTGGGTCTCTTGTAGGCACCATATAGATGGGTCTTGTTTTTGTATCCATTCAGCAAGCCTGTGTCTTTTGGTTGGAGCATTTAATTCATTCACATTTAAGGTAATATCAGTATGTATGTTCCTATTACCATTTTCTTAATTTGGGGGGGTTTGTTTTTGTAGGTCCTTTTCTTCTCTTGTGTTTCCCTCTTAGAGAAGTTCCTTTACCATTTGTTGTAGAGCTGGTTTGGTGGTGCTGAATTGTCTTAGCTTTTGCTTGTCTGTAAAGCTTTTGATTTCTCCATTGAATCTGAATGACATCCTTGCTGGGTAGAGTAATCTTGGTTGTAGGTTCTTCCCTTTCATCACTTTAAGTATATCATGCCACTCCCTTCTGGCTTGTAGAGTTTCTGCTGAGAAATCAGCTTTTAACCTCACAGGAGTTCCCTTGTATTTTATTTGTCATTTTTCCCTTGCTGCTTTCAACAATTTTTCTTTGTCTTTAAGTTTTGCCAGTTTGATTACTATGTGTCTGGTGTGTTTCTCCTTGGGTTTATACTGTATGGGACTCTGCGCTTCTGGGACTTGGGTGGCTATTTCCTTTCCCATGTTAGGGAAGTTTTCAACTATAATCTCTTCAAATATTTTCTCAGGTCCTCTCTCTCTCTTCTCCTTCTGGGACCCCTATAATGTGAATGTTGTTGCGTTTAATGTTGTCCCAGAGGTCTCTTAGTCTGTCTTCATTTCTTTTTTCTTTATTCTGTTCCACAGGAGTGAATTTCACCATTCTGCCTTCCAGGTCACTTATCCGTTCTTCTGCTTCAGTTATTCTGCTATTGATTCCTTCTAGTGCATTTTTCATTTCAGTTATTGTATTGTTCATCTTTGTTTGTTTGTTCTTTAATTCTTTTAGATCTTTGTTAAACATTTCTTGCATCTTCTTGATCCTTACCTCCATTCTTCTTCTGAGGTCCTGGATCATCTTCCCCATCATTATTCTGAACTATTTTTCTGGAAGGTTGCCTGTCTCCTCTTCATTTAATTGTTTTTCTGGGGTTTTATCTTGTTCCTTCATCTGGGACATAGTACTCTGACTTTTCATTTTGTCAGTCTTTCTATGATTGTGGTTTTTGTTCCACAGCCTGCAGGATTTTAGTTCTTCTTGCTTCTGCTGTCTGCCCTTTGGTGGATGAGGCTATCTAAGAGGCTTGTGCAAGCTTCCTGATGGGAGGGGCTGCCTGACATTATTTTAAATGGTTGACATTTAACCCCCTTACTAATTTCTTAAATGATTATTGGTCTGTTCAGGTGGTTACTTCTTGAAATTAATTCACGTCTCTAAGTTCACCAAGCATTTACACACAATACTCTTATATTTCTGTAGCCCTTCCTTTTTCTGGATTCTATTGCCCTTCTCAATATTAATGTTATATTTTCCACTTTTTTTCTTTAATCATGCTTTTTCACTTAGTATTTTCAAAGAACCAACTTGGTTTTTTTACCATATTGAGGTATATGCATGCATCTGTAGAACCATTGTCATAAATGACATCAATTTACCATTTTGACCTTTTTTAGCTTTTTAGTTCCTTAATTTCAGATCATATATTTAAGAATCTCTTCTTCTATTCGTGTATGTGTATATTTTATTCTTTTTCTAGTTCCTTAAATGGAATCTAGCTAATTTATTTTATTTTACTTTTTAAAGGTTATACTCCACTTATAGTTATTATAAAATATTGGCTACCTTCCCTGTGTTGTACAATATATCCTTGTAGCTTATTTTATACATAATAGTTTGTACCTCTTAATCCCTTTCATCTATCTTTCCTCTCCCCCAGTCCTCTCCCTACTGGTAACCACTAGTTTGTTCTCTATATCTGTGGGTCTGTTTCTTGTCTGTTATGTTCACTAGTATGTTTTATTTTTCAGATTCCACATATAAGTGATATCATAAAGTATTTGTCTTTCTCTGATTGATTTCACTTAACTCATTTATTTTTAATCTTTATTTATAAATACAGTTAATTTTCATTTTTCATGATAGTTGTTTTCTATAAAGTCACCACAAACCCTGAATGGGAAATTCTGAACCTTTACTGCTAGGGAAAATAAATACAGGGTTTGGTTCCTGCCAGCCTATGGGCACAAATTTTTCACATAATAATCAATACATAATTTTGTTTTATGTGTGTTTCTGTTTAAAGACTCCTTTAAAAGCAGAAATTGTTGATTCGTTAACATAGAGCTTATGGTCAGCAGCACTAGAACTCATGTCCAAACAAAGCTTATCTAACACATGTAATTTCTCCATAAGGCAGATCACAGCCTTTTTGTGCTTAGGAACACTAAACAGTACTTCAGCATTACTCCTGGCAGCCATTTTAAAGAGCAAAATCACCAACGAAGAGCACAGAATGTGAAACACACAGCACTAAATAGATCGTGGGAAGGACATTTGTTTACAGTCTGAGACCTGAGACAAGTAGGCAGATCATTGCTTTTGTTTGACCTCAGGTGGGAACATGCACATCAGGAGACTCAAATGTATTCCCACTTTACCCATGTCCACAATGACTTCAAAAATACTGCAAGTATTGATTTGAGGGTTACAAATAAATTTTAGCAAGTAGATGAATTCACAAATGTGGAATCTGCAAATAATGAAGATTGATTGTAGCTAAATCATTTAAGGTTATATTAAACTCATGGGATACAGACAAAAGCCATTCTGACAGAGGAAATTTATAGAATAAGATGCTACAAATTCTTACTTATTGACTCAATTTTGTATTGCTGGGTGCTGATGCCACAGAAAGTGCTGTCCTCATTTCATCACTAACCTCTGTTCTTATCACAGTATAGCTAGCCCATCTGTGAGGGTTTTAGATGGCTGATGCCCTTGTGACATTGTAGAATACACCCTGGACCTGGAGAGTCAAGCCCTGAGGTCTCAGTCCTGGCATGGCTTGTACCTGAAGTGTTCAGGCAGAGGGTGGAGGCTCTGGGGCATGATGGAAAAAGCACTGGCCTCAGAGTTGAGCTCTGTCTCTAACCTGCTGAATAAATTCTGCTAAATAACTCAAGCACTCTGAGCCTGTTTCCTCTCTGTAAAATATCATAGGGAGGAAATAGGCTCAGAGAAGTTAAGTATTTTACATTTGGTAATAGAGACCAGAGGAAATAGTGCGTGGGAAGGATTTTGAAAACAGTAAAGAGCTATGAAAATGTGAGGTAGGACAGTCACTGTCATCGTGTTAATAGCACCCCTGGAGCGGGCCATTCTCTGACCACAGTCTGGGGTCCATCTCACTGGGGCCCTGTCATTCCAGAAGCTAAAGAGACTTAAGCCTGGGCCGGCCAATGCCAGATGGAAGGAAGAAACAGGGACTTAAAGTCATAAAGAAGCAGCTGTGGGGAAGCACTGCTTCTGCCCTGAAGTTGGTTCAACCCCATGGGAGGCCTGAGGCCCTAACTGGGGGAAGACAGAAGTCCTGGGGCCACCATGAGTCCTCCTGAGTCCTTGGCTACCCCAAACCGACAAACCTGTCTCCTTTGTCTGCCAGCACCATGAGTGCCGAGGAGGATGCCAAGTGGCTTCAGTGGGTGACACACCAGTTTGAAACCATTGCGGGAGAAGACAGGGAAATCAACCTGCAAGAGCTCAAAAGAGCCCTGAACGTGAAAGAGGCAAGTGTCCACTCCAGAAGTGGGGACCCCGCACTCATATTTTGTAGAGGAAGAGTAATCTGCTTTGCAGGACACAGTACCTCACAAGGAGGGAAAAGTTGCTCCCCGGGTTTCTCCGGGCTTGAGGCTCCACCTCTAAGTGGGGCCAGAGGATGTTTCTGTCTCTGCTACTGGGGTCCTTCCATCCCTCGCCTCCTGGGGTCTTCCAAACAACACGTGCAGTTGGAAATCAGTAGCTTGTCAAATCTTAAGAAACATTATTGCTCTCATAGTTACTGCTAGCCTCATGGGCAAAGGTGCTGCTATGACTTAAGCCTCCTGCCACAAAATAAGCTTTTCCATGATTTGTATCCATTAAAGGCCCATTTGCACTGCCACGCCATCTCCAGTCCTCTCTCTTGGTTTCATAGGTCCTCTGCCCATCCCCATAACAGCCTGCACGCCCGACAAAACAGCGGAGAAGTTAGCAGAGAGGCGGAAGGAGTGAGTCTCACCCCAGGTGTCCTCTGGGCTGGCATCTCATGGTGGCCTGTGTCCTTGATGGGTGCGAGCCAATGAGCATTTGAATGCCCCTATTTTGATAGGAGAGCCCCTCATTTGCTGGTAACGGAGATACTACTTAGAACTCTAAATGCTGTGCCTCCTTTCATAGTCAATATGGGGAAGGAAAGAAAGATCTTCTCCCTAGCAGGGGCTATAAAATATCTTAAGATAAAGGCCATTTGGGATGGTAGAGAGTGATAAAGGACTTACTCGAGGGACCCAGGGGAAAAAGAGTGAAGCCAAGGCAGGGTTGGACTGCCCACAGTAGACTTCCTGCTTGTGAACTGAGGTCAGACACCAAAGCCCTTAGGCTCCTCTCCCTGCCTCAAGGGGAGCCTCCGGGCCTGGCATATCTGTGACTCTGACCCAGCCTGTTTTATTAATTTCTGTGTTTCCAGTGCCTAACACCAGGCCTGGCAAGCAGAGGCTGCAAAGACATGATTGTTGAATGAAGGAATGGATGAATGATGAATGGAGTGAGTAAATCGGCAATTGAGAACAGGTGCTGTTCAGAACAAGTCTACGTTAAGAACACTTAAATGTAGGCTGTAGGCACCCCCAAACAACAGGAAAAGGCATAGACACAGATACTCAAGTGGCATCAATTTTATAAGTTCTTCCTGGTTTCACTATCCCTCGGGGTGACCCCAAGGGGAATGAGACAGGACCTGGGAAGAGCCTTCAAGGACCCTGGATCTGACCCTTTTCCCATGTTGAGTAAGGGGCCACCAGAGGTATGGACTGCAAGGCTGATGGGGGCAATAGACTGTGGGGACAGAGAGCCTATGCAAATTACCAGGCCCGGGGGCCAGAAGGGCGTCAGAGGCCCAGACACAAGCCCATCCTCGCTACAGCTGAACAGTTCTCTCACCAGACCCCGAACTTGCTCTCAGCTGGCCAGATGCGCCATGGACATTGCCCCCTGATGTGGCCTCATCGGCAGATCACACACTGTGTTCAGGCACCTGGGTCCTCCCTGATTCCCACCACCCCACGGTGTGTACACACACACATACACATACACGCAGATGCAGTGAATGAATTCAAAGCCTGGGCCCTGTGGCCATACTTGCGCCCATCCCCCTCCCCCTTCTGGTCACAGTCCTTTGCCAAGAGATTCTTCATTCTGTTTGACTCGGATAGAAGTGGCACCATCACGCTTCAGTAGCTGCAGGAGGCATGGACCCCGCTCATCCACGGCAGCCCCACAGACAAACTCCAATTCCTCTTCCAGGTGCATGATGTTGACGGTAAGGGCCCTTTGTGTGGTGGGGGGCAGGACTCAGTAGGGGGGACAAAGGGAATCGGCCTATCTCAGTGACTACCCAGCATGGGGCTGTTTTCTCCAGGTGAGGCTGACAGCTCTCTCTCTCTGTCTCTGTGGGTTCCCTGCCCTGTCTCTGGTCTCTGCTTCCCTTTTGTTGGGGGAGAAGGTAGGTCCCTGGCAGGGAGACAAATGCCCTTGATTCAACTCAGCAGAAGCCAGAACTTTCCTTTGTTCTTTTATATGTTTAAAAAAAGAAATTGTTTTGTTGCTTTTTAATAATCATCATAATAGCCCACTATGACAAAAATCACCCATAACATTGTTCTATACTGTCTTCTGATAGCATACACTCACCATCCACTTTTTTTTTTTTTTTTTTTTTTTGCGGTACGTGGGCCTCTCACTGTTGCGGCCTCTCCCATTGCAGAGCACAGGCTCCGGACGCGCAGGCTCAGCGGCCATGGCTCACGGGCCCAGCCGCTCCGCGGCATGTGGGATCTTCCTGGACCGGGGCACGAACCTGTGTCCCCTGCATCGGCAGGCGGACTGTCAACCACTGTGCCACCAGGGAAGCCCAACCCCATTTTAGAGATGAGCAAAGTAAGGGGCAATACTCTAAAGGACGTATAGCCCACCATCACCCGGTAAGGGGCAGAAGCAAGTTGCTACCTCAGGTGTGTCACAGGCCAAGAAATCACTAATCACGAGTCCTACCGCTCATGACAAATGAAAATACATACAGGAGAAAAAAGTGCCCCAGATCCCATCTCAGTTGGTACAGTAGTTTCTCCGATTGGTTCCAGGACCCCAGTGGATACCAAAATCCGTGTATGCTCAAGTCCCTTAGATAAAATGGAGTCATACAGTCAGCCCTCGGTATCTGTGGGTTCCACACCCGCCGATTCAACGAACCGCGGGTGGAATCCCTGGATGTAGAACGCAGTCTTTCGGGGGGTCGACAGCACTTCTGGCTTCCTTTTCACATCACTCTTAGCCACTCATGTTCACATAAGGCCACAAGGCTGGACTTGAGGGCCCAACTGCAGCCTCTCAGGACAACATGGATGAGCAAATTTTGCTACAGGTTGGGGAACCACAGGGAACCGCTTCACCACCACCTCATATAAAATTCGCCTCTGGATAATTGAAGCTCTGGGCACATAGCTCCTTATAGATTAAGTAAGCAAGTGTATCTTCTGGGCAGATGATCTTGGAAGTTGAGTGGTACTTAGAGAGGAGGCTGCAGATTCTGGAGGAAGGCATACACTGAGTCCAAAGATTCTCCATGCTTGGGGAGATGTTCACCTCTGTTGAGCTCAGCAGTAGGGAGCCATGGAAGGTTTGTGAGTGGAAGGTGCCATATGTCCGTCGATTGCCTGGTATATGCTCCTAAAGAGAATTGGTTGGCAGAAAGATGAAGATGAACGAACCACTGATGCAATGGTTGTGCAAGGCAGGGCGAGTCTGCAAGTACAGAGCAAGGTCTGGGGGCAGGCCAGCAATCGGCTTCATCCTCATTTGGGCCAGGGAGCGGCTCCATCAATGTGGATGAGCTGCGCATCGTGCTGTTGTCGTGCCTGCATGAGAGCGCCATCTCGCTGGCCGAGGAGAAGCTGGACCAGCTGACGCTAGTGCTCTTCAAGTTGGTGGACAAGGACTGTAGCGGTGCCATCACCTTCGATGATCTTCGAGACGAGCTGCAACGCTTCCCCGGGGTCATGGAGAACCTGACCATCAGGTACCGCCCTGTCTCGTGCAGGGGCACTGCCAGTGCTGGAATTAGACACCAGGTGCGAAGTGTGGCCTGAACACATGGAGGATCCCTCAGCCCGGCCCCGCCCCTCCCTGCCCAGGTCAGCGCAGCCCCAGATAAGCCTCGCCCAGCCCCTCCCCTCTTTGCCTGCTTTCTCTTGCGGACAAAGGTCTGTAGTGCAGGGCAGCTGTTGTCATGTGTCCATTTTCTACAGTGTTTCTTTAGAATCAACTCACAATATTAAGTGCTGGGCATTTTTACAAATATACCAGTGCATAACATGGAAAAGGAAATTAAAGTTACAAAAGGACATTAAAGTTACTTCACCTGAGGTAACATGCCTAGGATCACACAGATAGTTAGCAAAGACAGTTATTTATTCAACTTGGTTGAGCAGCTACTATGTACCAAGCCTTGTTCTCAGTAATGGCAGAGCTCTGCTGGGGCTAGGTTCCAGACTGAGGGACAGGTAATTGATACCAATAAACAAGTATATAAACTAGATAAGTACAAATTTATAAGCACTGTGGAAAAAAATAATATAAAAAGGGTGTAACAACAGACCCAAGTTTGTCTGACTCCAAGCTCTGAGTAGTGCCAGTTTTGTAGTTCATTCTTTTTGTGTATTAACATTCTTGTGGGTTATCACAAAATGTCTCAGATTCTTCCATCCTTTTCGATTACCTCCCCTGCCTCACCCCCAGTTGGGAAGTAAGGAGAGGTAGTTAAAAAAAAAAGTCATGTGTGTGGCATCCGAAAGACCAGAGATTCATCCCAGTTCCACCTAGCTATGTGACTGTAAGCAAGTCACTTGACCTCTCTGTTTCCTGGTGTAAAAGAAAGCCAGCCTGTTTGCCATGAGGCTCCCCAAGAGTTAGTGGGCTGCAGAGGGAATGGGGTCTCTAGGTTCAGACTCTGGTGGTCCCCTCCACACCGCAGCCTTCTGAGTGGAGCCCTCTCTCACAGTGCTGCCCACTGGCTGACTCCTTCCGCCACCGGGCGGCCCTAACACCATCCTCTGCAGCTGACCTCTGCCTACTGGCACAACCACCACAGCCACCTGCCCTGCCTGCCCACCTACGAGGGCCTCCACGTGCTGCTCTTTGCCCTGGCAGCTAGTGCGCACCGGGCCCTCGGCGCCAGTGTCATGGTGGCCAAGGGCTGCGGCCTATGCCTCAACTTTGACTGCAGCTTCATCGCGGTAGGGTTCTGCGGGCACAATGCAGGGAAACGGGTAGGGGGACTGATGTAGGTTCCTCTTAGACAAAATGACCCACACGTGGACACCTGCAATGTCAGGGTAGGATGGCACCTTAGAACTCAGCTGGGCCAACACTCACTGGTGGGGACTAAGGCTCAGAGGGGGCAGTGAGCTGTCCATAGTCACACAGCAGGTAAATAACATAGCTGACATTTTTGTGTGCTACTATGTACAAGTCACAGTGCTAAGCACTTTCCACCTGATCCTCACAATAACCCTATGGTGGACCCAGAGGAGGTGGGCTGGCTCCTGTGCAGAGCTCCAACCAGAAAGAGAATAGTTCCAGAGGCCTTGAATGCCAGAATGTGATCCTGGGGACCAGAGACTGAGGTCTCCAAGTGTATTTGATGACACACTTTGGCAACTGGAACGAAATAAAACACAACAAAAAATAAACTGAAAACAAAAACCCCTCCCAATTACCCAGTATATGCTCACTTACTTATAATTATACATATGCCCTATTATCATTAGCCAATAGGTTTATGGCACAATATAACTATAAGGCAAGCTTCATCCTTTTCTTTCTTTTTTTAAGATTTTCTTGATGTGGACCATTTTTTAAAGTCTTTACTGAATTTTTTACAAGATTGCTTCTGTTTTATGTTTTGGTTTTTTGGCCGTGAGGCATGTGGGTTCTTAGCTTCCCGACCAGGGATCGAACCTGCACCCCTTGCATTGGAAGGTGAAGTCTTAACCACTGGACCACCAAGGAAGTCCCAAGGTTCATTCTTAATGATCAGGGGTGTAAATCTCTAGTCCAAATACTCCTCCTGACAATATCAGCTTCTTATTAGAGTGGGTTTTATTTACAACCTCATAACTGGCTACAAAGAATTCACACCAGGGGTGGGAGACATGTGACTCATTTTTGTGGTCACTTGCTCTTGCCTTATTAACACTATTTTCAATCTGCATTTTCTCTGTAGGGAATCTTTTTAAGTTACTTGTCCCTGCTGAGGGATGGTTAGCTTACTTAAGTTAAAAGCAGTTAATGTAATCTGCAAATCCACGTATCAGGGCATGCATAAATACATTGAAGTAAATGACCAAGTGAGGGGACCTTCATCATAAACGCCTTGAAAAGCCCCATCTGCCCCCAGGACATCTCGAGAACCACATGTGACATGGTGTCAGTCTGACATATGACTAAATGAGGGCACCATGTCTCCACAGATACTAAATATTAGTAAAAGCTTATGTGCTTCCCACGTGTTGAGATAAAAGTGATACCAGCAGACATTCTGTAACATTTTTTCTTCACCAATTCTGGAGATCCTACTTTGCAGAGCCCCAGCTTTGGACCTAGGGGAGCAGCGGAGGCTTGGGGGCAGGGGAGGTGGTGACAGGGCCCCGTTTTGGAAGCACAACAGGCTCAGGGTAGAGAAACAGCTGCTGTGGAGCAGAGGACAGGGCGGAGAGCGAGCCACGTGGGGCTCTCTACTGCTTTGCCCAGCCAGGTGCTGATGCTTAGGCACTGCCTCACGTGGCTGCGGGCCACGTGGCTGGCTCAGGTCCTGCTGCCGCACCACGACCTCCAGTTCCACCAGCTTATGGGCTACGTGGTGGTCAGGCTCTCCCTCGTCCACACTGTGGCCCACGTGGTGAACTTCGGTGAGTAGCCTGGAGCAGTGGGTGGGGACCCGGGCTTTCCACAAACCCCTCAGTTATCCTGCCCCTGTGTGTCCCACCAGCCCAATGGGCAGAGAAGGGGGAGGGGTGGGAACCCCAAAGGGAAAGTGCAGCGGGCAGAGCTTGTCTCGTGCTCGTCTGCAGCACTGCGGGCTCAGTCCAAGGCCAGCCCCCTCCAGTTTGGGGAACTGCTGCTCACCACGAGGCCTGGCACTGGCCTGACCCACGGCTCGGCCTCCCTGACCCGTGTGGCCCTGTTCCTACTGCTGCCTGGCATGTCCGCCTGCTCCGGCTCCTGGGTCCGCAGGAGCGGCCACTTTGAGGTGCCCCAGCCCTTGCCCCTTTGCCTGTCCCATCCTGGGCTCCCAACTTAATTTCATGCTGCGTTCCCTGTAAATTATTCCAGAACCCAGGAAGCTCCAGGCGGTCTGCATGCTCTGGACATGTGATTTGGGGTTCTGCCATTGGGCTGTAGTTTATGTCTCCTGAGTGAAAATGTTCTGCTCTAGAAGTTTCTTCTAGCTTTTTCGCTGGCTTATCCCCTTGCTCTAATTGGATTAAATTGGGCACAGGGAGGGGAAGGAACACAGGCTTTCGGGATTCTAATCCCCACCCCACTACTTATGGGTCACTCATTGTCCTCATCTGTAAAACGGATCTATAATTCTCTACCTTTGAAGTTATTAATATTTTAGGAATTAAATAAGATAATACATGTGAAGCCAATAACTACACACACCTGGCACATGGTCAGTCCAAAAGTATTAAGTATTAGGTCTAGCTTTGCTTTCCTCTCTCTAGCCTCCTTGAGATACAAGAGGTCACAGAGGATTTGGTTGGGAGACCGGAACTGTCCCTTGGACTGATTTTTAACTTACCAGGCCAAGGTCCCACAGCTAGTAGCAGAGCAAGTATTAAAACTCAGGGCTTTGCTCTTTCTCCTCCACTCCCAGAACACCATTGCTGTCTTTCCTTCCTTCCCCTGAGAAAGGGTCAGTGGACTGAGACACTGATGCTCATGAGCCCAGAACACCCCCAGGCAGATGTTCCAGATGTTTGCCACTTGCACCAAGAATCTTCCCTTACAGACTTTCTGGACCAAGCCCCCAGAACAGAGAGGCAATGAAGCTTCCCACCCCCAACCTCCTACCCAAGCCTGTTCCCAGGAGAGGTTGTGTGTGGCCAAGGCTCTGGGCACAGTCCTGGCTTTAAGGATGGCCGTGATTCTTGGCTCTGTTCCACCCCCAGGCCTTGACTCTGGCAACTTACTCCCTACCCCCACAGGTGTTCTATTGGACCCACCTGTCCTACCTCCCATGTCTGCATGGGCCCAACTTCTTGAAGTGGCTGCTGGTCCCTGGCACTTTGTTCTTCCTGGAGAGGGCCGTTGGCCTGGCCACGTCCTGCATGGAGGCCCTGTACATCGTGGAAGTCAATCTCCTCCCTTCCAAGGTGCAAAGGGGGCCTGATGAGCCAAGGGGAGTCACAGGTGGTGGGGTGCAGCAGCTAGTACTCTGTTAGACCCCCGCCCCCAAGGAAATGGGGCGCCCCATCACAGTGGAGAAGATAAGCAAAGTGCAAGACTCAATCCAGCCCTCCGGGAGTGACACTTCTGGAAGGGGAATGACGGATAGGCAGGGTACCACTAAAGGCCAGTGTGCACAGAATACCTTCAGTAAGTATATATTAGTGTCTACAAGGTGGCAGGCCCTGCGCTAGGTGACAGATGCAGAGAAGGCTCAGGCACTGTCCCACTCTCCACGGGCACACAGGCTAATAGGAGAGTCAGCCCTTCCATTACAGTGCAGGGCTGTGTTGGTAAGAGAAGAAGAATCCCAGGAGGTGTTAAAACTCTTTGTCTCTGAGAGATCAGAGAAGCTTCAGAATGAGAGGGGAGCTGCCTTTTCAGGGTTTTGAAAGATGAATAGGAATTTGTTGGATAGACAAGATAGGGAAGGGTTTGCTTGGATAAGGAACAGCATGGGCAAAGGCACAGAGTTATAAAAGGGCATATTGTGCTTGGGGGACTACAGGTAATTTGGCACAGCTGGATCCAAGGTGCCAGGGAGAAGCTGGAGGGGTGGGCAGGGCCTAAGGGTGAGTGGCCTCACTCTGCAGGCCACGGGGAACTCTTGAGCAGGGTGGGGGATGGGCGGGTGGTGGTACTGAGCCGCTTTATACTCCAGCTGCATTTCTTTAGTTGCTCTGTAGAAGATGGCTTGGAGGGGACCACTGGGGAGGCTGTCGCACATATGTAGATGAGAGCTCATGAGAACCTTGACCTTGATCTGGGTGGGGAGGGGGCATGTTACAGAAAGACTCAAGAGGTAACTGGCTGCACTTGCGGTTGAGGTGGGGAAGGCGTCTAGGCTGTCTTGCAGGTGCCTGAGTAACTGGGGCCATTTTTGGAGAAAGAGAAGGCAGTTCTAGGTGGGTTTGACTCTGGACAGCTTGAGAGTGAGGACACAGAAGCTGACTAAGAGGCCGAGGTTTCTGTCTAGACCCTGGCATCAGACAGAGTGGTTGGATTCAAATCCCATGGTTTCTTAGCTGGTGGCTTTGAGCAAGTCATTTAACCTCTCTGAGCCTCAGCCTCTCCTGCGTAAAGTGGAGAAAGAATGACATTCATCTCAGAGAGTCGCTGTGAGGACTAGAGATAGCACTAGAAGAGCTCCACACAGCTCTGGCACCCAGTAGGTGCTCAATAAACCGAAGCTACTATCCAGGAGGCTGTTGTATCCTGGGGAGATGCCCGTTCATGGTCGGAATACCACCCAAGTGCCACAGAAGTTCCAAGAAAGGGGCTGGAGCAGTCAGGGGCTTCACAGAGGGGGAGGGCCACTGAGAAGCAGTATTTACACCACAAGAAGTGGGATCACACCATGAGCCCCACTTCAGACACAGCCTGACTTCCCTTCTCTGATCACTGCTCACCCCCTGGTTGGCAGATGTGCTGCAGGGGCGAGACCCCACTCACAGGCACAGAAGAATCTCATGTCTGGGGCCAGCCTGGCTTATGGTGGAGAAAGACGACCCAGCCTCCATCCTCTGGCCTTGGGGCCCCTGGCAGCTCTGGGCCTGCACAGATGACCCTGGTCTCTTTCTTCTCTCCCCAGGTCACTCATCTCCTCATCAAGAAATCCCCTCTTTTCCACTACAGGCCTGGCGACTACTTGTATCTGAACATCCCCACCATTGCGCACCACGAGTGGCACCCCTTCACCATCAGCAGCGCTCTCGAGCAGAAAGGTAGGCCTGCGCCAGCCCCACCGGTCACTCAGCAGGTATTACTGAGTCCTTGCCATGTGCCAAGCAAGGCTGGGAACCAGGAACACAGAGGTGAACAAGACCAGACACACAAAGTCAACCTCCCAAAGCTCCCTCTGGAACACAGAGGCAGACGTGCAGATGCTGACTGAATGGGGTGTTTGGGGCTGTACCGGCTGCCATGAGTGTCACAGGGGAGGGCCTGGCCTGGTGGGGGAAGTGGGCAGGGTGGCATTTCAGCTGAACTTTGAAGGGTTCGTAGGAGTTTCCTAGGTAGGGAAGGATGAGGGGTTGGAGGCGGAGGGAGAAGCATGAAAACGTGGAAACGTAGGAGGGTCTGATGTAGTTTGGGCTGAGGGTTGGGTGAAGTAGGGGCAGCGGGCGCAGGAGAGAGGGTCA
This sequence comes from Kogia breviceps, assembly GCF_026419965.1. Lineage (NCBI taxonomy): Eukaryota > Metazoa > Chordata > Mammalia > Artiodactyla > Physeteridae > Kogia > Kogia breviceps. Next base: position 97,004,392 of record NC_081312.1, read on the forward strand.
GAGAAGGGACCAAAGGCAGACAAGAGTGGCTGGCAAAGTCGATGAGAACCAGGGTGGGACTGTGAAAGACTTCGAACGCAGAGTGGAACACAGAGTGGAACACAGGATGGTGCAGGCGTTTGAGAGCCCTCAGAGGTCTTAAGCAGAGGAACAGCGGCTCAGAGGAGAGGGGACCTGGTCGTTTCCAAGGGGGCTGTGACAGGAAGCCAGGCTCCTGCACTCCATGTGGGCATGAGCACTGTGGGGCGCCAAGGCAGCAGAAGCCCTCGCACCCTTCTCCCCCATCCCTGGACCACCCCTATTCCCTCTGGATACCCAGCACCATAGAACCACTCAGCTGACCCTCCCTTTGCCCAGCTGTTCTCTGACTCGCAACCATGCGTGGGCCTGCCTTCTGGTCCTGAGCTGTTGGTCGGGCCACAAGCTGGACCTCTGACCTCCTGGCTGGGCATTGGCCCTCCCACCTCAAGCAGTGCTTCTGACAGAGGAGGCCTTGCGTGGCCTGTTACAGCGAGACCCTTGCTCGGCTTCGTGAGGAGTAAAGGATTCTGGTTGCCAGGGTTCTCTGACCCACCCCCATTAAAAACTGTAGCTTCACTCAGGATGCCTCCCACCCCCTGGCCTAGCTCCCTCAGTTCAGGGCGCAGACCCAAGTCCAGGGTTCCCCACCCAAAGCTGCACAACACCTGCCCTGGAATCATGTGAGTGGTGGCCTGGATGTACAATAGGGTGAGGGTGTGTGTTAGAGAGGGTGGGTTATCTTCTTCCTATTTTTCTTTCCTTTGCTGTTTTGTAAAGAACAGATATGCTTCCGGAAAATTCAGACAGTATAGAAACATGTCCCGAAGAAAATTAAAATCCCTCAAGTAATTCCACCCAAAGAAATCCATTGTCCCAAGGGGGAAAGGGGCGAGGGGATGAATTGGGAGATTGGGATTGACATATATATACTCTTGATACTATGTATAAAGTAGATTCCATAATGAGAACCTACTGTATAGCATGGGGAACTCTACTCAATGCTCTCTGGTGACCTAAATAGGAAGGAAATCCAAAAAAGAGGGGATATACATATAGTGATTCACTTTGCTGTACGGTAGAAACTAACACAACATTGTAAAGCAACTATACTCCAATAAAATTTTAAAAAGAAAAAATATAAAACCATTGCCTTCCAGATCTTGATACATCTCCATGGATAATCAGAAGCAGAGATAATTCTGCATGCAAGGGATCACTGTTCACACTGTTTTGAAGCCCACTTTTTCTCCGTGAATAGTATGTCATGAAAATCTTTGCATGTCAGTTCTTTTAAAAGAAGAACTTTTCCTTTTAGTGGCTGCATACTATTCCAACGTATCAATACTAATATGATTATAATGACCATGTTTATTTTATGGATGTGTTATTTATTTGACCAATTCTTGAAGGGGTTTCTTCAGGGTCTCAGCTTGGAATCTGCCCATATCTTGGGCCCAAGTCCCCTGCAGTGAGCTGAGTGAGTCTATATGGGGGCTGGTAAATCCTCCAACTTTGTTTGCAGAGCTGGCTTACAGAATCAGGAGTGGGACGCAGGCTGGCAGGTGTGGCTGATTGAATTCAGCTGACATTTAAGAGGCCTTCTCCATATGAATCACTGTGTGAGGCAGTTCAGGGTGCATCTGTGTGACAGGGCATAGCCCAGCCCTCCTGCCTCTCTGCACCCTGAAGGGTGAGGAAGCGCCAGGAAGGCACATGGGAGTAGGGATCCAAGCATGTGACTTTTCAGTCCCCTCCTCACAAAGCTGTGAGAGGATGCCTCACCTCTCTGTAAACACAGGGTCCAACGAGTTCATTCAGGAACTTAGGTGGACAAAAAAATGTGACAACTTTGTTTTCACTAACAGCTAACTAAAATGTAGCATTTTCTTCAGGTATGAATGCAGGTAACAAACCATAGTAGCATTACCAATCCATGTGCCTTTTTTGAAATGAAAACCATGGATTCTTCTTCATATCACATTACGGTTGCTGTCCATACTTTGGGACATTTGCTAATTCACGTTTCCAGTGGCCATGTGACTCCCACTGCATCTTGTTATTTCATGTATTAACAAAAACACACATGTATTCTTAAAATTTTTAAAAATATATTTTGATAACTGTCTCATTATAATTGGTTTCATTTGTAATTTCTACATATGTTATTCAATGTATTTAAAAGCCTTATTCTGAGAAGGAGTCTATCCATTTCCTTCGTACGACTGCCAAAAGAAAATATGCCAAAATAAAAGAAAAAGGATGAGATCTCTTAGGGGCCTCCTTACTTTCATGTGGGTTCTTTCTGGTACCCCTCAATAGAGGGGTAACCCCCCCAGGCTTTTCCATCGGTCATCCACTCAACAGGGAACATTAGTAAGCACCCCCTGCATCCCAGACACTGGGGGCAGTGCAAGCTGTTGCTCCCACCATTGACTGAGAGCCTACTGTGTGCAGAGCTGTTGACAGGCACCCGGTTGAATGTGGGAGGGAGAGGGTCCCCACCTTGGTGAGACCCTGGCTTGATGGAGGAGGCCTGGCCCCCACCCCTAGGGGGCTCCCAGTGTGCTCGGGGCCACTCTGACCCCTGCCTTGGCAAAGGAGACTGAACCCTTAGGTTGACCTCACCGAGCAAGATTGCCAGGTCTGCACAGAGAGCTCGGCTCTCCAAGTCCCATGACTGTGGCTGCTAGTTTGGGCCTGAGGAAGGACATTCAAAGGAAGACTTAAGGGGCGGATGCCCAGTCCCAATCCCTCCAAGTGAGACAGGTCTGTCCCTGCTGGAGAACAGTGCTGAACCCTTGCCTCCCTCCCTGTCTCTTGCTCAGACACCATCTGGCTACACACCCGGTCCCAGGGCCAGTGGACAAACAGGCTGTATGAGTCCTTCAAGAAATCAGACCCAGTGGGCTGTGGTTCCGAGAGGCTCTCAAGGAGTTTGAAGATGAGACGGAGTCAGAGGAAGCCACAGGTAAGTGACTGCAGGGAAGTAAGTCTCCACCATGGTGACAAACACATGGGGAACAAGTTGCCTTCTTAGTTGGCAACCACTCAGCAGCTGTCATGTGTACTGGCTGGACGGTGGCACACAGGGCGAGGCAACTACAGACTGTGTGGGCCAAGAGCTTCCTCGAAGCCTGACCACTCCAGATCCTCCCCGCTCCAGTGTGCTCCGTTAGAAAGAAGGGGACAATGCAAAGAGGGGGAAATTGAGATGAGAAAAACCCACCCCCACCTCTCTGCTCTAATGCTTTCTAACTGTATGGCCTTGGGCACATCTTTTAGCCTTGCTGAGCCTCAAGTTGTTCGTCTACAAACTGGACGTGCTTGCCACCATTGGCTTTCCTCTTACACTTGATTCTGTTGAGGACCAATGGAATGAATGCATGTCAAGTATTGAGTGAACTGAGCAACATGGTCCAGAGGGATCATTCATTATCACCATCACCATCATCACCGCCACCATCATATCATCATCACCATCACCATCACCATCACCATCACCATCAGCATTGTTATCTTTTGAGTCCTGATGAACTGCACAAAATTGACAATCTGCCAGTGCCTGGAGTGAATACAAGTTCTGAGAGGTTTGGGAGGAATACAGAGAGATCAGAGCAGCACCTGAGGAAGCAGGGATAGATGTAGGAGGCTGAGGGTGCCTGAACACTTAGTAGGCTGTACCACTAAGCCGGGAGATGGGTTAATATGTGGAAACCCTGTTGAAGTTCAAAGGAAGAAAGCCCCCAGGCCTGGCCCAGCCTTGCCTTGCCCCTGTGGAATTTAAAGTCCAGGGGAGAAAACCATGTGGAATCCTGCCTGGTCAGACCAGAGAGACCTTCTAGAACAGTGCCAAGAGCAAAGCTCTGGGAAACGGAGAGGTAGGTAGAAACAAGCAGAGTGTTCTCTCCTGTTAATCAGGGGAAACCTCACAAAGGAGAAAGCTGATTTTCAAGACCGGGTGAGTCTTGGCAACTGAGATTGATGGGTAAGTACACTAAAAGCGGAGTTTCCTTGGGGTCTTAAGCACCGCTGCCAAAGAATAAATTGGCATAGTCTTTCTGGTGGGCAGTCTGGCTATATGTGTCAGCATTTTAATATCTATACCGAATGGCCCAGCAATGCCATTTTTAGGGATTTAGCCTAAAAAGCTAATTGGACATGTACACAAGAAGTACATTAACCACCTTGTCATTCATTCATTTAGCAAATATTTATTGAGCACAGGATCTACTGTTTTCCAGGTACTGTTTTAGATGCTGGAGATATGTCAATAAGCAAAATAGCCATTGGCACTGCTTCCCTTCTGGAGGGGGAGATAGACAGTAGATGCACAAATAGATATAAAATGTGTCACATGGTAATAAAAGCCATGAAGAAAATAAGTTAGGGTAAAGGGAAAGAGCTAATTTATATAATATACCGTGGTTGTTAACAAGAATGAGAAAATGAGGATAACCAAAATGTCCAACAATAGGGAAGCAGTTAAATAAATTACTGATCCCCCTTCTAATAGAATAGTAGGTTGCCTAAAAAAGACTGTGAATGTACATGCATTAGCACGTAAAGCTTGTCAAGATGTAGTAAGTGGAAAAGGCAAGTTACAAAGCAGTACGTTCCATTTATGTTAAAGTGTGTGTGTGTGTGTGTGTGTGTGTGTGTGTGTGTGTGTGTGTGTGTGTGTGAAAAAGATCTGGAAGGACAGAGAAAATGTTTAGAGAAGTTGTGTCTTCCAATTCAGGGTACTTTTTTACATTATTCTTTAAAGTTCTGTAGTTTCTGAATCTTTAAATAAACTAACACGTACTGAACTTGTGGTTTAAATCATGAAGCACTGTTTTTTTTGAAACCAAACAGGGTTTGCAGCCCCAGCCCATCCATTTTGGAGCCTTGGCACAGGGCGCAATGGCCTCCAACAAGGATGTCTCTGTGGAGCTGATGCCCTACAGGCCCAAGGGAACTCCACAGCAGGGGGATGAAGGCCTGGTGTACGTGGGGACAAAGGACGGGGTTCAGGCACAGTGGGAAGCTGCAGCCGAGGACGTAGGCCAGGTAAGGCTGAGGAAGCTGGGGCTGGAGCCAGGAGAACCAATGATATTTCTTCCCAGGAACGGTGGGTGGGTCCTTGGAATTTGGAAGAGAAGGCCTCAAGGGCAGGCCACATTTAAGAAGGACCACACACCATGTGTAGCCAGTCACCTGCATGGCACCTTCATAACTTTTGCCATATTTACTTCCCACAGGTAATATTTCCTACTGAATCTTTCTCCTTACATCCCAACGTTACTTTCAACTTAATCGTATTTTAAAAGGACTCTTTAGATTGCCATGTTTAATGAAGAACCAGTTATCATGTGCCTTAAACAGAAGATAACTCTGAAAGGAAAAGCAATGTAATTAAATTCTTGCCAGATGTTGCTGCCTGCTAAGTGAGGCTCTGAGCCTGAGCTGCATCCACTGCTTGTTCTCTTTCTTTCTCTCTCCCCCGCCCCCCTCTCTGTCATGCTCTCCATCTCTTTCTTTCTTAGCTTGTTAAAAGAAAAAATGGAGGAGGGATTAGTAAGTGTTAGAGAGATGTTAAAGATATAATAACCATGATGTAAGCCTTTCTCCTTGCAATCAGCAGGATTTTTTAAAATTGTAAGAGAAGTATCCCTCTCACAGTGTACTTCCTAAAATAATCCTCACAAGTAGTTCACATGCAGCATTGTGGAGGACACAGAATTCAGTTGCCCCCAAAGAAGCAGCGTGGTGTGACATGGTGAGCGCAGGACGGGCAGCTGGAGGCCCAGGCTCCACCCTGAGCTCTATGGGAACTTGAGCCAGTCATTTCCACTCTCGGGTTCAGCTTCTCTCTGTGAAATAAGGGATTTGCTGGGATGATTGTGAAGGTCACTCCTCACCAGAGAGAAACTATCACAGGCCCCTGCAGCCCTTTCGGGGGTTGGTGTGGGGGGGTCTGTTTCCTTCATCTTCAGGAAGGAAGCACTTTGACCTCAGGGAATCTGGTCTGCCTGTCCTCGGGGCTGGAGGAGTTAGGCAGAGCAGAGGAGGCCTGCTCCCTGCCCCCAGGCAGCTCCCTGTCAGCAAGCCCAGAGCAGGGTCCCAAGGGCAGGGGCGAACTCTGAGGCAGGCCCATGCGTAGCTTTTCTGCCTGGAGCAGCTGGGCAAAGCTCCCAGGAGGAGCTGCCACTCCAAGTGAGCTGCACACTGAAGGATGCACAGGAATTTGCCAGCTGGGCAAGAGGAGAGCATGCTCTAGGCACAGGGAAAGAATGTTCAAGGCTGGGGCTGTGTCTAGAAACATGGAAGCTATCGGGAGTGGCTGAGCCCAAGAGGCGGCTGGGGTGAGTCTTCTCCCATTACACCCTGAAGCTGACTTGTGTTGGACCTCTAGAGCGACTGTTACATTTTTCAGGAATTTTGAGAGCCAGTTATTAAGCACAGTCATTGGTGGGAGCCATGATGGCAGCGTTTATACTGGAAATCTAGACACTAACAATCAGGAGTTTGTCGTTGCTGGTGGTGGTGCTTTCTTTTTCTGAGGAGTCCGTGTACCAGCACACCACTGATGTTCTCCCTCAAAAGTGCCCCATGCTCCCTGGAATGGTTGGGGCAGAAAAGGCAATTCCCTTTTTGTAAGGTTGCTCAGACTGGCAAAGGTGAGGAAGCCTCTGAGAAATGCCTGGCCTGCCCACCCCCAGAGACCCACCTTCTCTGCTCTACTCCCTGCAGGTCTCCGAGGTGTCCTCTGAGAACCACCAGTTCTGTAACATCAAGGTGAGAGGCTCAAGAGGGTGGCCCCAAGCAGACGAATCGAAGCCTCTGCCCATGGGGAGGGCTTGTGGTGGCTCTTGGTACCTGGGTTCCACAGTCCCCACGGTCTGACTCCCAGGTCTCCAGATAATGGAACCAAACCCCTGACCTCACAGGGCACACGGGGAGTGCTGGCTGGGCCCTGCTCTCACCAGCTCTGCATGCGAACATTCTAGGGCTCTCCCAGACTCAGGCTCAGAGCACAGCGTGTAGAATGTGCTCTGAGTGGGAGTCACTTACTCCTGGGTTCCAGCCCAGGAGATGACTGCCTGCATATAAAGGGAGGTACTGAAGTGTCGGGGTCCGCTTCTCCCTCACCCACCCACCCTCTCTTTCCTCTAACCCCTCCTGCATGCAGTGCTACATCGATGGCCCTTACGGGACACCCAACCGCAGGAACTTCGCCTCCGATCATGCTGTGCTTATCGGGGCAGGCGTCAGCATCACCCCCTTTGCTTCCATCCTGCAGAGCATCTTGTACAGGTGGGTGGACAGGCTGTGGCCCTGCCTGCATCCCAGGGCAGAGTCCTGAGAGATCGCCTCCCCTCCCCACCCTGCTTTCTCCTTCCTTTCACCTGGCTCCCTCTCACCTTTTCTCTCTTTCCTCTCCTGCTCTTTATTGGGTCTCACCCCTCCCCCTCCTCATGGGTTGGGCCCTGCACTGTTCTCTGGGGTCCCGAGAAATCTCATACTCACCCCAAACTCAAAAGCCCCTCCTCTCTTCTCCCCTCAGGCACCAGAAGACAACGCACATCTGCCCCAACTGCCAGCACTCCGGGGGGGAGGGTGTGCAGGATGCTGACATGAAGCTCCACAAGGTGAGTGAGCACCGCCTCTTGCAGGAAGGACTGGAGAGCTCCCCAGACACCAGAGCTAGGTGCCCCCCTGTGCAGAGGCATGGGGGGATAGATGACCTCCCCCCAGGCTTGGATCCGCTGGTCTCTGTGTTCAGGGCTCCCCCAGAGAGACATTCTGGGCCCTAAAGGCGGGCATCTCGTTAAAGAACACGGAGCCTGAAAGTCAGGCAGCCGGGATTCAGTTACAGCCATGGTGCTTGCTAACCGTGACCTGGTGGTTGTTTTAAAAGTGAAAATGTTTACCGTTTGAAAATTTATTATTCTGTGTAGGCCACTTCAAAGAGTTTCTAAAAAAAAAAAATAATGAAGTAATGTTTTTCTGGCTGTCCTAAACTTAAGATCTCAGAATACTGCTTGCTGTAAACAATAGATTATTAGAGAAAATCCTGACCTGGTTGTCAGGACCCCGAGTTCTCATCCCATGCTCCTCTGGGGCCTGGGCAATGTTCCTCACCTCTGTGAGCCTTGGTCTCCCCCTTCCTTAAATGGGGGCGATAATGTGTGCCCTGCTAAGAGCAGGGTGGTTACACCAGGGCCCTGGGGATCACAGATATGAGTGAATGAGGTAGGCCCCCCTCTGAACTAGACCCTTCTCCATAGGTGGACTTCATCTGGATCAGCCAAGACTAGTGATCTTTCTAGTGGTTTGTGAACCTGCTGACCAGACTGGAGATGGACCAGGCCGGGGAGACTCAGGAGGGTAGGAGAGGGGAGGGGCCTGAGGATGATGGAGGTGGGGCAGTGGGGTTCAGGGTCTCTTTAAGAAAGTGTTTAGACTATCCTATTTCTATAAAAAATGTGGGGGAGAGGGGGCTGCTTTTTTCCCCCAATAAAATGTAATATTTTTTGAAACTTAAAAGAGAGAAGAGAAAAAAAATTCATAATCCCATCTAGGTATCCAGGCATTTTAAAGGATTTCCTTCTGATATTTTTTCTTATTCACATTTTATAAAAATGTATAGCCTCCCCCACCCCATTTCTCTTTTTTATGACATTTCTTTTTATTCAAAATGAGCACTTATTAAAAAGTTAGATTACCAGGCCTCATTCCAGACCTTCTAAGTCAGATTGTCTGGGAATAGGGCCCAGGAAGGTACATTTTAACATGATTCTCAGACAATTTGTATTCACGCTTTTTTTAAAAAAAGTTTTTTTGAGGGATAATTTACATACAATAAAATTCATCAATTTAAGTGTCCAATAAATACAATGGCATTTTGACAAGTGTGTCCAGTTGTATAACCATCACCATAATCAAAACATGGGACTTTTCTATTACCCCCAAAAGCTCCCTCATCTCACTTTGCATCAATACCCTCTCTCTACTTGCAGCTCCTGGCAACCACTGATCTGCTTTCGATCACTATAGTTTTTCCTTTTCTAGAATTTCATAAAAATGGAATCATATAATATGTATGTAGTCTTTTCTAACTTCTTTCACTAAACATAATACCTTTGAGATTTATCCATGCTGTTGCATGTTAAATTAAAGTAAGTAGTTAATTCCTTTTTGTTGCTGAGAAGTGTTCCATTTTCTGGATATACCACAATCTTTTTCCACTCAGTTGCTGATGGATGTTAGAGTTATTTCCATTTTTTAGCCATTTTTGACTATGAAAGTCTCTGTGTGGACATATGTTTCCTCTTCTCTTGGGTAAATACTTAGAATTGGGATTGCTGGGTAGTATGGTATGTGCTAAGTTTTATTAACTGTCAAATTGTTTTTCCCAAATGACTGTACCACTTTGTATTTCCATCAGCAGTGGAGTTCCAGTTGCTCCACAACCTCATCAACATTTTTTTGTTTACATCTTTATTGGAGTGTAATTGCTTTACAATGTTGTATTAGTTTCTGCTGTATAACAAAGTGAATCAGCTATACATATACATATATCTCCATATTCCCTCCCTCTTGAGCCTCCCTCCCATCCTCCCTATCCCACCCCTCTAGGTGGTCACAAAGCACCAAGTCATCAACACTTGATGTTGGCAGTCTTTTTAATTTTAACCATTCTAGTGGGTGTATAGGGATATCTCAATATGCTCTTAATTTGCAGTTCCCTAATTAATAATGATGTTGAAGATATTTTCATGGTCTTATTTGCTGTTTGTATGCCTTCTTTGTAAAGTGTCTGTTCAAATATTTTGTCTGCTCTTTAAATCCAGATATTTTTCTTCTTTTTATTAAATTGTAAGAGTTCTTCATATATTCTGGAAACAGGTCCATTACCAGGTGTACATTTTATAAATATATTCTCCCAGTCTGTGGTTTGTCTTTTCATTTACTTAAACTGTCTTTTGAAGAACAAAATTTTGAAATTTTAATGATGTCCAATTTATCAGATTTCTTTCTCTTATTCTTCTTGCTTTTTTTTTTTTTTTTTTTTTTTTTTTTTTTTTTTGCGGTACGCGGGCCTCTCACTGTTGCGGCCTCTCCCGTTGCGGGGCACAGGCTCCGGACGCGCAGGCCCAGCGGCCATGGCTCACGGGCTCAGCCGCTCCGCGGCATGTGGGATCCTCCCGGACCAGGGCACGAACCCGTGTCTCCTGCATCGGCAGGCAGACTCTCAACCACTGCGCCACCAGGGAAGCCCTCTTCTTGCTTTTTGTGTCCTAACTAAAACCTTTGCCTCACCCAAAGTCATGAGTAGTTACTCTTGGGTTTTCTCCCAGAAGTTTTATAGTTTTAGCTCTTTATTTAGATCAGTCTCATAGTGAGTTCAACAAGGTCCAGGTTATAAGGTCAATATGCAAAAGTCAATTATATTTCTATTTACAAACAACAAATAATTAGTATTTAAAAATATTTAAATAGAATTTCAAGAACCATGAAATACTTAAGGATAAATTTAGCAAAATATGGGCAAGATCTGTATACTAAAAACTACAAAACATTTCTGAGAAACAGTTTTTTTATATTTCTTGTACTTGAAGTTCATTGAACTTCTTGGACATCTGGGCTTATAGTTTCCATCAAATTTGGATAAATTTCAGCCATTCTTTCTTTACATATTTTTTTTCTATCTCCCCTTCTCCTTCCTGTCACTTCAATTACACAGATCTTAGACTGTTTGATATCTCACAGGTTATTGTGAGTATGGTTGTTGTTGTTTTTTCCTCTTAATCTGTGCCTCATATCAGATAGTTTCTATTGCTATGTCTTCAAGTTCACTCATCTTTTCTTCTGCAGTAACTTATCTATCCTTCCCATCCTAATAAAAGTCCCAGCAGGTTTTTTAGAATAGATATCAAGAAGCTTATTCTAAAATTTATACGGAAAAACCAAAGGACCTAGAATAGCTATTAATCCTATCCATTGTATTTTTCATTTCTCTTATTGTATTGTTCTTCTCTAAAAGTTCCATTTGGGTATCTTTTATGTCTTCCATTCCTCTTCTCATCATAGCTGCTTTGTTTTGTTTTTACATTCTCAAGCACATTTATAATATTTGCTCTAACATCTTTGTCTAAGTCCATCATCTCTGTCATTTCTGGGTCTGTTTCTAATTACTAATTTTCTCCTAGTTATGAATCATATGTTCCTGTTTCTTTACATGCTTGATAATTTTTTACTGGATGGCAGGTACTGTGAATTGCATGTTGTGTTCTGGATTTTGTGGTATTTCTTTAAATAGTACTGTACTTTGCTCTGGTGCACAGTGGCATTGTTTAGGATGGTTGGATACTTTCAAGACTTACTTTTAACTTTTGTTAGGGTGAGTCCAGAGCAACCCTTATTGTGGGGCTAATTCAGCCCCAGGGCTAAGGCGCTGCACCTCTGAGGACTCATCCTACTGCCTTGTATATTAGAAGGTCTCTGCACTCTTGATGGTGGAACACAAACTATTGCCAGCTCTGTTTGAGCTCCAGGTACTGTGAAGCCTCATGTTTTCTGGTAATTTTCTTTCACATGTGTACAGATTAACTCTGAGCCAAAGACTGAGGGGGAACTTTATGCAGATTTCCAGAGCTAGTGAGCCCTCATCCTCCCTTCCTCTTTCTCTTCTTCCTTTGGTCTCTCTTCCTCTCTGCAGTTGCCCTTTTTCTAGTTTTGTGCCTGGCACGTTCTAGCTGTCCTGCTCTCTGATCTCCAATTTCTGTCTTCTCAATTCAGTGAGGCCGACAGCAGGCAATTATAAGGCTCACTTCAGTGTTTCCTCCCTCAGTAATGACAGTCCTACATGACCTGTTGATCAATGTCTGGAAACCATTGTTTTATATATCTTGCTTATTTTTCTAGTTGTTCAAGGTGAGAGAGTAATATGGTTCCTTTTACTCAAGCATAAGTTTTTAATAGACGTAATCTGTAAGTAGAAACGAACATGTGAACAAACATATACATTTATTGGGGGTGTGTGCTCAATATGTTTCCTGATGAGGTAGCAATCAAAATGTTTAGAAAGTGGTCTAAGATAAAAATTATACAGCTTGGCATATACAAATTCTTTTGCTGATGGTCCCTTCTTTTATGTGTTCATTAAATTGGAATGTTTAAACGTCCTCCCGCCAGTCCCTGCAGTCTCCCCTCCCCACCCAGCAAGTGTTTTATCCTACATTTTTTACTAAGCATTGCATGATAACGTTTCTCTGGGTTATTTAATAGTCCTCATGGGACATCTTTGTGGAATACTGAGGTTTTGTACTATGTTTAAAGTTAATCTGTTAGTCATTATTTTGTTTTGTTATGTTTTACTACGGAAGATCTTATATAAGGAGGAATATCTCTAGATATGTTTCTAACTTCAAGAGAATTGGTAAGGGCTTCCCAGGGCTTCCCTGGGCTTCCCTGGGCTTCCCTGGTGGCGCAGTGGTTGAGAGTCCGCCTGCCGATGCAGAGGATATGGGTTCGTGCCCCGGTCCGGGAGGATCCCACATGCTGCGCAGCGGCTGGGTCCGTGAGCCATGGCCACTGAGCCTGTGCGTCCGGAGCCTGTGCTCTGCAACGGAAGAGGCCACAACTGTGAGAGGCCTGCGTACGGCAAAAAAAAAAAAAAAAAAAAAGAGAGAATTGGTGAGGTTTTTTTATAGTGTTGAATTCACTGGAACTAGATATTATTTGGCTGGTTAATTATCACAAGGTTGCCATGAGTAAATTCAAATTCCTATGCTAAACATAGTTTATAAGTTCAAGTAATCAGACACAGTTTTCTACAAAAAACATTCAAACACATATAGTTTACTATAAGAAACATCCAAAGCCTTAAAGCACCAGTCAATAGTCTTTAGAAGAGAACAATTAAACCCTAGAATATTGTAGTAAAGCTTCTTGCCCTTTCTTGTAAATAACAATTAAAGCAAATATTTATATAGCATTGACTTTGTTCTAAATGCTTTTAAGTATGTTAATTCGTAAGAAACTTACTTTTATGATGACAGCCTAAGGGAAAAGTTTAGATTTAATTTAAATTTTCTAGTAACTGGTATATAAATATTTGCTGTTTGCTTCTTCCTAATCTGTGTAAACAAAGGGTAACAGCTAACCCACTGCTTTGCATTCTCAAAGCCACTTGAGTCAACAACTTTGTTACCTCAAATTTCTTCCAAGGTTTCTCATTGCAGCTGAAGCACATGGCCTCTGATTTCAACTTTAATCATATACCGAGGTTTGAGTTACAGAATTTGTGTTTTATAATTTTTAATTTCTATAGCTTAGGCTTCAATTGTGCTGTTTGAGTTGAGTCTTTTACTCTATCCCATAATAGCTATAGAACCTTGGGCACATTGCTTTGCCTCTATCTCCTCATCTGAAAAATATGGATACTACTAAGTACCTACCTCATAGGATTGTTGTGAGGATTGGGTGAGAGATCATCTGTACAGCACTTAGAACAAGGGCTGGAGCTTAATAACTGCTCAGTAAATTTAGCAGTAGTAGAAGTCATACTAATAGTAGTAGAGGTGGTAGTAGTGGTAGTAGTAGTAACTGCTCAATAAATTTAATAGTAGTAGCAGAAGTAGTAATAGTAGTAGTAGTAGTTGCTCCATAAATTTAATAGTGATAGTAGTACCAGTACTAGTAGTATTTAATGGCTATGTAATGAATGATACAGTTGTTTGCCGTAAATTATTTAACCATGCCCCTACTACTGGACATTTTGTTTACTCCTAATTCTCCACTATCATAAGTAAAGCTTCAATTAATATGCATGAGCACATAGTTTTGTTTCCCCCTTCCTTTGGATGATTTCCTTAAGAGAGTGTCCCAGAAATGGGAGGACTGTCTGGAACACGCTGTCTTGGAGACAGCGTAAACCTCCACAGCGCCTCCTTCTCCCTCCCACTCTGATGTCTCATTCTCTCCTTTCTTACCCCTGTGTGGGGGGATGGGGGGGCAGTGACTCTGAGGAAGAAGGGCCAAGGCTCTCTCAGGTGGGCATCCCTTACGGTACCTCTTCTTCCCTCCTGCACCACCACACTACTCAAGTTCAGTGATGTGTGAAATAAAATGTGGTGACCCTCCTAGGGCCATTTGCATTTTAACAGTGGCTGAGATCTTGAGCCAAAGGAAAAGTGGGCTAATCGTGGCATATGAAACAATAGAGAACAAGCTGGGATGGCCTCAATCCTTTAGAGAGACAGAATCCTTTTAAGGATAAAGGATTGTCAGCTCGTGAATCCAACATGGTAGATCAGGCCCCGCCGTTTCTGGCCTGCATTGTGGCAGGGGTGTGGGGCAGCACTGTCCAGTCTTCTCCCCATCATGGCACACCAGGAAAATGACAACATTTGTTTGCCACCTCTGGGAGAATGGAGGAAACTGCTTGAGCACAGAGGTGCCCACCTGGATGTACCAATTGCCCTAGAGCTGGCAGGATCAGTATCTCACAAACCTGTCCCATTGCAGACACAGAGCTGTGGACGCTCAGGCCTAATGGGTCTCCTAGATGCCAGTCTCTGCCCTGTCCCTTCAGTCCTCTGACTCCCCTCCCTGAAATGCTCTTTTCATCTCATCATGCCCTGCTCCAGTACCCTCTCCCTGCCCCCATTCCCTAGCTGGGCATTCCAGATTCTTCACATTCTGGCCTCAGTGCATATCCAGTCCTACCCGCTGTTGCACCCATTCAAGGATGCTCTGCTCCAGCAGGGCAGTCACATCATGCCCCACAAACTCCAGCCTCCCACTTTTGTCTCATGCTGCTCCCTTCTTAGGGTGCCTTCCTTCACCTCCCCTTTGAGTCTCAGCCCTCTTCCAAAACCTCGCCCAATCCCCACCATCCCAGGAAGCGGCTGCGTGTGCTCCAGCCTTCCCTGTATATCAGTAACATTTGCCATCTGATCCACTCACTCAACCCTTGACTCTTTGGTCTCAGTGGTCTTTCCATGTGTGCATGGCTTGTGTCCCCAACTAGGCTGAGCAGACACCATGAGGCACAGAAGGGCATGAGTTCAGAGACCAAGGACAGCCACGCTGCCCTGGGATTCATTTACCTTCTGTAAATATAAGGTCCAGCTCCTGGGGTGGTTGTGAGACTTACATTAGACAATGGCTGTACGATAACTCGTCTATGCCATGCACAGGGCCTACCCAGCTTGAGCAGCTCAAGATAGCCATCTTTCCTCTCTGCAGTGCTGGTCAAATGGAGGTACTGGTTGAATACGGTTGGCTGACAGTGTGAGTCCCCCTTCAAGCCCCAGGACAAGGTGGCTGGCATCCTGCCCTGTCCCCATCATGGGTGTTGGCCCCTCAACCCTGCCCTCTCCTCCCCCACGTAGGCTGTTTCCTGGAGCTGCGCATGTATATGACCTCTGCGCTGGGCAAGAATGACATGAAGGCCATTGGTTTGCAGATGGCCCTCGACCTCCAGGCCAAGAAGGAAAAGGATTCCATCATGGGCCTCCAGACACGCAGCCAGCCTGGGCGGCCAGATTGGAACGAGGTAAAGGCCACCTGGAGCCCTGAAGCCTGCAGGGACTAGTGGGTCTGAGAGCCTGAGGCAGTGACTGGGGAGTCCAGGGCCAAGCAAGCAGGAGCAAAGCTTGAGGCCAGCATCCGAGTCCAGCCAGGATCTCAGGGCTGGAACAGGAGGCAGGGGACCTACGTTCTGGCTCCATCACTAGCTCCCTTTGTTCCACCACTAGCCTCCGTTTCCCCACCTGATCACAGAGGAAGTTAGCCCATACAACCTCCAAGGCATCTCCCAGCCCTGACCCCCTGCAAACCAGAGTCTGAAGGCCCCAGTGGACAGAGTTCCAGGGAGGCATCAAGTCTTATCCGTTCCTGGTACAAACAGGGAAACTGAGGCCCAGAGCCACAGAATAGTTTGCAGTCTTTCTATTTTATTCCTCAGATTGGTTTTATTATTATTTTTCCTCCCTGAGCACTTACCAGTTGGGGTGCAGAGTTTGCCTGAAGTGACCAGAAGGTATTACTTTTCACACTGCTATAGATGATCCATGTTTAGATAGTGAGAGCTTGGGGGGAACGGGATGCCAGCGGGGCTTCGGCACCAAGAGAACTTTAGGCAAAGGCAATTCTTAAGCAGAACTTGGGGTGGAAAAGGGTCCTCGCTGGGAGAGAAAGCCTGACTTAAGGAAAGAGGCATTTTGATGGAGGCCCGTGGGCTAGCATGAGGTTGGGGCTTTGGAGGTCAGTGTGCCCTCTGGGCTCTGCCATCGCCCTACAGCACCGCAGCTGGTTTAGTGCACATCTCCCCCATGGATGCAGCTCCTTGAACCGAGGGCCTGGGTCTTACTTCTTTCTGGTCCAGCCCCTCCCTGGGGTCGGAGTCAGGTTACTCACTGAGCAAACAGCCCCTAAACTAATGGCTGAAGCCAAGCAGCTGTGCCCTGGGGCTCCTCATGGGGAGGACAGCCATCCTGGCCCATTATGTCTTTGGCTCCACTGGGTGTGTCACTGGGCGGGTCCACAGTCCCCCCTCTTCTCCCGCTGCTCTCCCCCAACCCTGTGCACTCCAGGTGTTCCAGGAGTTAGCCACTGAGAAGAAGGGCAAGGTGCAGGTCTTCTTCTGTGGCTTCCCAGCTCTGGCCAAGGTGCTCAAGGGCCATTGTAAGCAGTTCCGCTTCAAGTTTTTCCAAGAGAACTTCTAGACCTGCCTCTCCAAGCTCTGCCGGAACCTGCACTGCCCGCCAGCCGGATCGGATTGCTACCAGGGCCCTGCAGAGACCAGCCTCAGACGACCCAGAAAATCCTGCTCCACATGCAGAACAGGAGGCCCTAGGGGACAGATGGACTTCCTTCAGAGCCCAGGGAGAAGGGCAGGGCCTTGTGCGGTGCTGCTGTGAGTTCTGGGATTGCTGTGGGACTGGTCAGACTCGGGGTGGGGGATGGAGGTGACATGGTTGGGGAGTGCAGGGGCACTTCTCTGGGCAACAGCTTCTCTAGAAGTCCTGGGAGGACGCCTTTCCTCCTACTACAGTGGTCCCAGACCTGCCTAATCATCACGATCATTCAGGAACTTCCACACACTCAGCATGTTATTATGAAAATTTTCAAACATACATACAGAAAGTTAAAACAATTGTGCAGTGGACAGTGTTACCCACTTTCTAGATTCCTCGGTTAACATTTTGCTGTATTTGCTTTACTGTGTATTTTCCACGTATCCCTCCCTCTATCCGTCCACAAATCTATCCCATTTATCTGACGCATTTCAAAGCACACTTTGCTACTCAGAGGAGCTTTCCTTAAATGCAGATTCCTGCGTCCCACTCCCAGAAATTCTGATTCTGAAGATCAGCGGGTGAGACCTGGAATGTGTATTTTATCCCAAATACATTCCCATAGGGAGAGATAAGCAGCTAATTTTCCCTTCTCTTTATGTCATTGTCTTCCCATCTCCCTATTTATCTGTGTCCCTTTTCTCCCTTTTTATCTCTGTCTGCCTTTCTCCCTGTGTCTCCCCCCTGTGTGTGTGTGTCCCTCCCTTGCTCTGCATGACGGTTTTCCCTTCTCTGCACACACTGAGTCATTAGAGAAGCAGTATGGAGACAGCGTCTCTGTGTGTGTCTTTCCATGGGGGTCACAGAAAGGCCTTGTACCCGGGAATCTAGCAGGTTGTGACTTGATGCTCAGTTCAGCCATGCCCCAGCGACGTGGCCCTGGCAACCTCTCTGAGCCTGTTTCTTCATCTGGAGTATGGGTCCGGTGCCCCGTCCTCCCTGCTCACAGTTGCTGAGGGTGAAATGATATACCACCATTAGTGCCCAGTACATTCATCCTCCGTCCCTGGGTGGCTCTTTATTGTTCCAGGCATCTGAATCTCTGCATCTTCTCTCTGCACTGTAGCTCCCTCTGGTCTGTGTTCCAGCCTCTGTCTGCATCTGTCACTGTCCGGGCGGGAGTGGATGGCAAGGACAGAAAATACAAAAGCTCCCCTAGGAGACTCTTGGGGGAGGAGATGTCCTAGGTGGCAGGCAGGCACAGGAGGGCTAGCCTCACCTGTCGGATCCCCGCTGGACATTTTCTCTCTGCCCCACACTGCAAGCCCCCAGTGACCCCACAGTTCCTGGGCATCCTCTGCCTTGCAGCTGGTCTTGCTGTGTTCCATCTCTTCTGTGACAGCCTAAACTCTCCTGCCCAAAGCTGCCTTCAGGAGGTTGGAATCAGGCACTTTTCAATGGGATTGTAAATTGTACCTTTCTTTTCTGTGCGTTGGAAGTACTTGGCGTAGAATAGGTAAAGAAGCTGGTGACAACCGTGATGGTGACACCCATTATAAAGGGCTGGGCATCAAAGGGAGAGGGCGGCTGGGTTGCAGCCGGTGAGGGAAGTGCAGAGGAGTAGCAGAGAGAGCCCCTGGAGTCATCTTGTGGATGACAATGAAACAAAGTCGGTGGGAGAAGTTCTTTTCAAAAAGAAGCAGCGAGCTGGAGGGGCTTGTACACCTGGTGCGGGAGCTACGGGGCCCCAGGATTGTGCTTGGAGTAGTGGTGCACCATGTCCCGTGGCTCCAGCGCTGGTTTTGACCGCCACATTACCATTTTCCCCCCCCCCGAGGGCCAGCTCTACCAAGTAGAATATGCTTTTAAGGCTATTAACCAGGGTGGCCTTACATCAGTAGCTGTCCGAGGGAAAGACTGTGCAGTAATTGTCACACAGAAGAAAGTACCTGACAAATTACTGGATTCCAGCACAGTGACTCACTTATTCAAGATAACCGAAAACATAGGCTGCGTGATGACAGGAATGACAGCTGACAGCAGATCCCAGGTACAGAGGGCACGCTATGAAGCAGCTAATTGGAAATACAAGTATGGTTACGAGATTCCTGTGGACATGCTGTGTAAAAGAATTGCCGACATTTCTCAGGTCTACACACAGGATGCTGAAATGAGGCCTCTTGGTTGTTGTATGATTTTAATCGGTATAGATGAAGAACAAGGCCCTCAGGTGTACAAGTGTGATCCTGCAGGTTACTACTGTGGGTTTAAAGCCACTGCAGCAGGAGTTAAACAAACCGAGTCAACCAGCTTCCTTGAAAAAAAAGTGAAGAAGAAATTTGATTGGACATTTGAACAGACAGTGGAAACTGCAATTACATGCCTGTCTACTGTCCTATCAATTGATTTCAAACCTTCAGAAATAGAAGTTGGAGTAGTTACAGTTGAAAATCCTAAATTCAGGATTCTTACAGAACCAGAGATTGATGCTCCACCTTGTTGCTCTAGCAGAGAGAGACTAAACATTGTAGTTAGTTTACCAAATCCATGACGCCACTTGCCTGTGTGTTTCGTAACAACAGACCAAAATTATGGGGGCCCCTGAATTGAAAAAGGAACCTCTCCCACTCCTCCTGCCGCTGAAGTGGTTAGGACTCTGTATAAATAAAAACAGTGCTTTTGGAAAAAAAACAAAAAAACAAAAAGAAGCAGCGAGAAAAGGGGATGGTGGATGAGGATGTTGAAGTGCATTTTGGGGCAGAGGGTGCAATGCAGAGTGAGGACTGAGACAGAAAAGACGGGACACGGGACGTCATATTCAAGATGTGGGAGGGGCAGGAGGAAGAATCCAAGAGGAAGAGTGGGACCCAGCTGTCAGCTCTGTGGTGAAGGAGGCAACGACGTGCCGTACGGAGGGCAGAAAGACGGAGAACGGGGCTCAAGGAGCCTCTCCTGGGGCTGGGAGCCAGCATATCTGGGAGGCCTTGTGTTGGGGCCCTTGTGCATGATCGTGTTTAATTTCCAACAAGCCTGGGATAGGCGCCCAACTCACGTGGAGTAACTCAGACCAAGAGAAGTTGTTACCAGCTTAACTGGCAACACTCTTGGAACCCATTTCCTCCTGTTGAGTCTGTGTTTTCCCCTCGTAATCAGACTTGGGAAGGCTTGGAAAAACAAAAACAAGAACAAGAACAAAAAACAAGTGTCACTCTATGGAGGATAGAGAGAGGTAAGCTAAGAGGTCCTGATGGGCTGGGGCATCTAAAGAGGATATAGCAAAGTCACGGGGGGAGTTGGCAGGGCAGAGTCTGTTTAGCACAGGACTTCACACACACACACACACACACACACACACACACACACACACGAGTCACCATTATTTTACATTTCGCCCAGTCTCTGTCCACAATGCCCTAAAACACTGGTGCCCCAGTCCTCAGTCCATTGCTCTCTCTTTATGGACTTCTACCGGTCTCCCACTCCTCTATACAAACAGCCAGCTGTTCATTTAGAACCTTATCTTCCAAAGGGCGTGGAAGCACGTGGAGGAACTCGAACCTCCATTCTAAAATGCCTGGAGGATCCACACGTGTGACTTGTGACCACGTGTGGCAAAGGCTTTCTCTCCAGACATATTCTGCTTGCCCACTGGAGGGCACTGCGGAACCAGCAATCTCGGGAGGTTTTGTTTTGCTGGGAGGGACACTGGTTGCTGAATGGTAGTGAATCAGGAAGAGCCAGGGAAGACTGTGCTCCACCCTCAAAGATCCCGGCCCCAGGCAACACCTCCAGACCCAGACTCGAGCAGAACCGTGAAGTCCAGAGACTTCATTTGCTAGATCAGAGTTTCTCTAGCCACCAGCCCCTTACCCCAACACACAAATGCACACACAACCTTCGCCTCCCAAGCCCCTACCCCCATACACACACACACACACACACACACACACACACACACACACACACACACACACACACACACACACACACACACACACACACACACACACACACACACACCCCTACCTCTCGCATCCCTGAACCCAGTGTCCGGGTTCTGGGCTTCCCTCTTTTCTGTCTGCAAGGTCAGAACAGGCCTGGCTTGGCTGGAGGGATGGAGTTTGTTGGTCCAGGCTCTGCCACCTCACATTATCATAGGTGGCAGGATCAAATATGTGGGTATACAGATTACTCGGGCTGTCTGTCTGGATGTTTCCTAGATGCCCAGGTGGGGGCCATCCTGCCGTCAACCAGAAACAAATGCATCCCGATGGCTGGCTGACTTTTCTCCTTCCACCCAGATGTTGGCAATGCTGTAGGCACATCTGGGCCCAAGATGGCCAAGGTCAACACACACACACACACACACACACACACACACACACACACACACACATATACACACACAGAACAGAGAGGGAACACAGGAGAACTGCAGATCAGCAGTGGGCGTATCAGGGTGTGTGCTGCCCTTCTCCACCAAGCTGTGAGCTCCAAGCTGTCAGGCCTGTGGCCCCATAGCCTCCTGTAGAGGGAGGGGCAAGAGCCCTAACCGGATACCAGCTCCCACCAGGGCAAGGAGTTACTTAAATGGAATCATCCTCGGGAAGGGTCTTCTGCCTGCAACTGTCACTTGTAATCTGGGGAACAAAAGCACAGGCACAAGCCTACTGAACGAATCGCTTTGCCAGGAGGCTCCACGACGCTGTTCTGCTGTGCCGACAGCTCTGGCAGAGACAGCAGTGTTAGTGAAACAAACCGCTAGGCCCCCCGCCCCGAACAAGCCACATGAGTGCAGTCCGTTAATACTCTGTGAGGCAGCAGTGTTGGGGGGCCGGGGGCGGTATGGAGAAGTGTGACCGCCTGGCAGACAAGGTGGAGGTTAGGATTAGCCACACCAGCTGAGACTGGCTCTGGGCAAACTCCCTGGAGATGTGCCGTGGAAAGGCCTTTGCCCTCTGAAGTTGGGGCCCCCGGCTCTGCATTTGCTTCTGCCCCAGTCAGCTGTGTGACCTTGGATCTGCCCTGTGACCTCTCCGAGCTCTCACTTCCTCAATGAACAGATGAAGGATGTGTGTGTTTAAACGCTTGTACATGCTTAGTCATTTCCAAAAAGATAACAAAAATATATTTTATCTGTTTGCTCTGGGGGGTGGGAATGAAGAGAAAGGAAGGAAAAGATTTTCTTTTTTGGGTTTTAGGGTTCTTTCTTACTTTTTATTTTCTACCCCTCTATCGATTTTGAAGTTCTATGATAAACATGTATTAATTTTATAGCTTTATTTTTAAAAAGAAACCCAAAGTAGAATGTTAATTAAAAAAAAAATTTCAAGTACCAGGTTTTGATATGTTTCTACTCCATCTAACAAAAACCAAACAATGTATGTGTATCATGCAGGAGACAAATAGATGGAAATGTATTGGAAGACATCGAGAAAGATGCACACCAAACAGTTCACAGTGGTCAACTGTGGAGAAGGTAAAAGCACTTTTGTGGTTTTCTCTGTTCTGTTTCATGTGTTTATGTGTTACCCATGTAATGTTTCACAGCATAGAATTTTTATACCACGCACTTCATATATTACTCGTTTTATATCTACATACTTATGTGATGGCCTATGTCATTTTTTAAAGAATGAAACAAAATGGAGAGATGGTCTGAGGTGTCTTCTACAGATCCCTCATATTGATTAGTTCTCGAATGGAAGTGTTTGGGGCCTGGCTGGGACTGAGGGAACCGTCCCTCCAGCTGGGGGGCCTCTCCCGGCCTCTTCTGCAGAGCGTGGCTGCTACGGTGCCCGTATTCAGAATGCAAAGCTGCCAGGCCTAGATGCTCTAAGTATTCAAATAAAAGGCCCCTTCCAGGCCCAGGGCTGGTCCAGAAAGGCTGCCTCGGGTGCACTATCTCTGCTAAACAAATACTCATATTAACCAGTCTTCCTGACAGACTGATACATCTTTTTATGATCTGTCTTTACAATATGATGACTTTCTCCTTTTAAAAATAAGATTAATTCAGACAAGACATTTATTTTATGGGGAAATCCATCCCAGCGGGGAAGAAGACTCCAGCTGAAAGGCAGAGATGGCTAGAGAAAGACTCGACTCTCAAGGAAGCTTCCCGCTCCCAACCTCAGCCACGTGGCAGTGGGCCCAAATGAGCTGCCCTGATCCTACCCTGGGACAAATGGGGCCACCTGGAATCATCCCAGTTGTGTGAGTGTCACCTCCTGGAGAAAACAAAATAAAATAGGGAGGGAGTTTCAGTGTGGTGGAAGGGAAAGGGTGCATTATTTTTCTGCTGAAGGAAAAAAGTTCTGAGATTCCCCCAAACTTGGTTGGATGTCTATGTATACACATTAAGCTTGTCTTTAAAAAACCGTGAAGTACGTCCAGGGGACATGAATTATTTGTCTCTGTGTCTGGAATAGCGCTACCATCTAATAGGTGCTTGGCAGTTTGTGAATGTTTCTATGCTATGATCCCTGTTTCAGCTGGTGGCCCGTGAGGTACCCTTGACTCCTCTATCTCCCCATCCTCAGCCTTCAGCCAACCACCAAGCGCTGTCAACATGTTTCTCGAATCCATTCCCTCCTGCATTGGCCCGGCCTTGGTTCAGTCCTTCAGTCGCCTCTTGCCTGGACTATTACATCCACCTCCTGGCTGTCTTCCTTTCTCCAGTCTCTCTGGGTCTGATCCATCCTCCACACTGTTGCAGATCTGATTACACCCCTCCCTGTTGGATAACTGTCCTATTGCAGTCATCGAACTCCTGAGACCGGCACACAGGCCTCCCCGCATGAGCACTCGATTAAGATCTGCAGCCAGTATCATTACTGGCCCTTCCTCCTGTGTCTTGCCAACGTCCATCTCACCTTCATACTCTAAAAACACCATATAACTCAGAGTTTCCCCGACCACCATGAAATTTCACACCTTCAAGCCTTCGCTTCTGCGGTGCCTAACATTTGGAGCATGCTTCCCGCCTTCAGATTGAGATCTCAGAACACTTTATCAGCTCATCTGTGAAGACTTCCTTGCTGATCCCTCTCAGCTCAGAACAGCCTCCTCTGTGTGATTGCATGGGGCCTACTTCCACGAGAGCATCTGTCGCAGGCATTGGCTTTACCTATGCATGTCTGTGAACTCCTTGAGAGCAGGAACAGGGTTTATGCATCTTTGTCTCCCCCGTGCCTAGCACATAGTAGGTGATCAAGCGTTGGTGTTGATGAGCTGACATAACTCACTTGAACAAACCCCTGTGTCTCCTTCCCTTCCCTACCTGCTCTGCCTGTGCCCCCTCAAGGATGAGCAAAGTGCAATATCCCCGCAGGCAGACTGGACCAGCCTTACATGTGGATAGAGTGGGCAGCGGTCTTCAAGGTGCAACTTCAGGGGCCCTAGAAAGATCCCTGCCTCCCCCACCTCCCATCCCTCCCACACTTGCTTCTCTTCTACAAGCAGAGGTCAGGATTAATACAGAAATCCTAAAGGCAGAGGTGGGCTCCACCTCCAGCTCCCCCTTTAGAATGCGGAGGTGAGGCTCAGGGTCCCTTGTACCTCTGGGACACATCCTTCTCCTCTTCCTCATTCTTCTTCTTCCTTCCTCTAACTCAAAGGAGATGAATGACTTAGAGCCAATGAATCAGAAATAGGGAAAGAAAAAAAAAAAGAGAGAGAGAGAAAGTAATTTTGCCAAGTTATTATTCAAAGGAGCTCTCTGGGGCCAGGAGCAGAGTAGCCCCATCAATCACCCTCCAGAGCTCTGGGGGCCGGCGGTGGGGTGGGGGGGTGGCTGCACTGTGTGTGGATGCCTCAGTGCGTGAGTGAGTGGCCCAGCCGGGAGCCTGAGGCCCTCTGCCAGGCACCACAGGGAGGGAGGGAGGCCAGAGGGACACTGAAAGGGGACAGTCAGCCCGAAGCCTGGGGACAAGTCTTACTGACCTGCTTTTCTCGATAGGCCACAGCCCTGGAGCCTGCACTCTGGGCTGGGCCAGCTCTGGGGAAAGCACCTCTTGGAGCAGAGCAGAGATAGATGGAGGGGGCAGACCTCAAGCCTAGAGCCTGCTCTCCTCAGATGCTCTCCCCAAGCCTTTTCTTCCCTGAGGGAGGCAGCCACGGCCTCACCCACCAGAAGGGGGACCTACATCACATTCATCCCTGCATCCCAGGGCTTAGCTCAATGCGTGCTCCTTGGATGAGTGAATGGATGGATGGATGGATGGATGGATGGATGACAAACTTGTTACAGCACGTTGTTTGCTTCTCTTTGTGTTTTTTATTACTTTACTGGAATTTTTCCGCATAGGTTATTGCTGCTTATTACACTGTAATTATAACCCACTTGGGGGCAGAAGGGAAATCTGATTCCTCTCCGTGCACAAGTTCTACATATAGGAATCCCTTGAAAAATAAGTATGGAAGGAAAGAGGGCAGGAGGGAGGGGCAGAGCCTCTTGAATGGCATCAGAGCCTCCGTGCATCTCCAAGGTCCCACTACATCATCATCTGGGAGATTGTTGGCCCCCAGGCTCCACATTAGAGCACATTTTGGTGCTGTTTAGTGGATGAGTTTGTTGAATTCCTGCCGTTCTGGGTGCTGGAGTTGAACAGTGGACAAAAGAGTCGAAGTCCCTGCTCTCAGTTTCCTCATCTGTAAAATGGGGACAACAAGAATAATGGTACCTATTAGATAGAGAAATGGTAAAATGATTAAATAAATAAATGTGCATGAGGTGCTTAAGACAGTGCTCGGCAGGTAGTAAGTTTTAACAGATGCTGGTTATTTCTGTCTTAGTCTGTTGGGACTACTATATCATGATACCATAGAATGGGGGGCTCATAAACAACAGGATTTATTTCTCAGTTCAGGAGGCTGCAGTCTGAGATCAGCAGGCCAGTGTGGTCGGGTTCTGGTGAGAACTCTCTTCCAAGTTGCCCCTCTGCCATCAGAAGGGGTCTGTAGCCCTTTGTCTTCAGGTCCTTTATGACCAGACATATTTGGGGCCCTGATAAATGCCCTACCCTCCCAGGAAGGACCACCCGCCTCCCAGGAGTCACCAAACATCTCCCTCACACGTCCCCGGGGAAGCCCTGGCTAGCTGTGTGGACATCACTGCATCCCTTCCCAAACTGGCTAATCCTGGGCTGCAGGAGACATGGGAAGATGGGAAGATCAAATCACAGGCTCTCCAGCTTGTTAGGGCTACATTGTGAATTCGGGGGATAATGTAGGTTCTTTTCTCCCCTGATTGCTTCTGAAATCTCCTGCCTGTTTCTCAAATCTGAGTGCTTTGTCGCCCTCTGCTCTTTGGCTCTGTCTGTGTGCCTCTTGTCCAGAAGAGGAAAACAGAGAGGTGCTCCTGGGGAATTTCTGCTCAGTGTTGAGGACAAGAAGGCCAGTTTCAGTGAGGCTGTCCCCACATCACCAGGGGAGCAGGCAGGTGGGATGGTCTGTAAGGGCAGGAGGCAGGAGGGCCTCAAAAAACAACCTGACCCCCCCCCCCGCATCCAGGCTAGACCAAGGCTAATCTCCCAGGAAGGAAAGCCCCCTCCTCACACCCAAATCTCCCAGCAAAATCCTATCAAGTCATCTGAGGTTTATTATTAGAGACTCACTCATTCATTCATTCATTCATTCATTCATCCACCCCACAAGCACAGTGCCAGGTGACAAGGACACAAAGTGTGGTGCTAACACAATGAAGTAGATGCCAGCACAGGGCCTCATGAACTGCTGTCATGGCCAAAGGAGAGGGGAATCAAGGTCAGGGTGGAGGTGAGATGAGGTCCCCTGACCTTGATCTTGGAGGAGACATGGGAAGCAGGGGTGGAGGGTATATTTGTATGCACAAGTCTGGGCATGTGCAAAGGCACAGAGGTGTGACTGTCTAATCTCAGGGTGGCTGGAGGGCAGGTCAGGAACCTAGCCAGGGAGGGAGTGCATGGTGGAAACAGGCCTGGAGGCTGAGCTATGAGGAGCCACAGATGTAAAGCAAGGGCACGGCAGGATCATGTTGGAAAGACCACTGTCCACAATGTGGACAATGAAATGAAGGGGAGAGCAAATGCAGGGGCAGCAGCTGGTGGAAGAGTACCTGGACTAAGGCAGAGGTGGGGGATGGATTGGGGAATGGGAAAGAGGGAGATGCCGGGATGAGGGGTGAGGACAAAGGCTTCCCACACCGTGCCATTCAAGCCGAGACACAAAACCTGTTCAAAGCAGCCCTAGTAAAAGGAATGTTGATGGTCAGGATGGAATGGGCAACGCCAACTCCAGTTCAGGATGGACCCAAGCTAGGAGTGAGGCTGCCCTTTCCTTTTTCTTTTTTTAACTGTTTTTGACGTGAACCATTTTTTAAAAGTCTTTATTGAATTTGTTACAATATTGCTCCTGTTTTGTGTTTTGGTCACGAGGCATGTGGGATCTTAGCTCCCCGACCAGGGATCAAACCCTTCACCCACTGCATTAGAAGGTGAAGTCTTAACCACTGCACCGCCAGAGAAGTCCCTGCCCTTCCCTTCTTGAGGTCCTTTGTGGTCTCTTGACACGTCCTGCCAGGTGTCAGGACTTCTCACCCTGGGCAGTGGTCTCTGCATCTCTTACTTCAGATTCTCAAGAGGGAACATCTGAGTGACTCAGCTCACATGTCCCTGCTGCCAGGCAGTGAATTGGCTGCCTTGGGCTCAGGGTCCACTTCTGGTCCCATCAGCCATGGCTGGGGTTGGGGAGGGGCCTGGACGTCATAGGACTACACGGTTAGGAGCTGTGACAGGTTCCGCAGAAGGGGTGTGGGCAGGGCAGGCAGTGATCCTCCTTCCTACCATGACAGCATTTACTTGTGCCTCTATTCGGTACTGTGCATTCAGATCCAACCAAAACCTTTTCACTCTCTCTCGTGGTCCCGGGTTGTTTCGTCTGTGTGGTTGACATCTCCAGCTAGCCCGAAAGCTCCCTGAGGCTGGATCCTTTCTCTCCCACCCCTCACATTTCCTACAGAGCACTTGGAAAAGAGCTTAGTAAACAGCAGTAAATAAAGACTTTTTGCCTGATCTTGGATTACATCCGATGTCATTTTTAACTGTTTTACTATTTACTTAAGATTTGCAATAGGATATATGTCCCTTTGTCAGGGCCTTGCCCTGTGAACAGTGAGGAACAAGACAACCTGGCCCCGACATCCTTCCCTCTTCTCTGCAAACTGACCCCCTGATGTTGTTCTGGGCAACCCCAGGTGAAAATAATGACCAGATTAATTAGCCCTCAGAACTCATGTAGCCATGTGCCTATTCTCCCCAGTGATGGTGAGAATCTGCTGGGGGGTTTGGTTTCATTTTCCTGATAAAAGGAACAGGAGAGGCTGGTGCCCCCTCTATCTCCTACTTCCTGTCTTGGCCGAGATTCCCGGACATCCAAGGGATCCTATAACCAGGAGGCAGAAACCAATACACAGGGTGAATGGAGGACAAAGGTAGAGAGCCCTGGGCACTCCAGGCAGTGTCAAGCCTCTGCCCTCACCCACTGCCTTCTTGCTCTAAGACAGGAAGTTTGCTTTTCTCTGCTGTGTCCCCAACTCCTAGAACAGTGCTGGGCATGAGGTCACCTCTCAATAGTTTTCTGTGGATTGAGGGAATGTCTTTATTTTTAAGGCCACTGTAAGGAGTTGTGGTACTTACAACTAAACATATTCCTAACTGATTCAGTATCTGTAAAAATCTGTGTATGCTAAGATTATCAATGGAGTAGGCTGGGTGGGCCCACAATCTCAGGTAGCACCCTAAAATTTGAAAAAAGATGCTGTGATGAGCCATCTGGCTCCCTGGCCCTCAACCTTCCTCTGCCTAGAGTGGGGACCACTTACCCCTCTCCCCTCTCCAACCTGCACTTGCACCCCTCCTTTTCTTCAAGGGAAGGGCAGTCACTCATTTTTTTGTGAGTCAGTGTCTTGGTGCTACACATCACCTTCTTGTTCTGACCCCCAGAGCTGCGGAGGCAAACAGGACCCAGCCCTTCCCAGGTAGGAGACCTCAAAGCCCCACCAAACATTAGAGGGGAGGGGAGCAAAGCGGGAGGAGACTTTAAAGTCATTTCCTGCCCCATGGCTCCAGCCTTGCATTATCCCCGATGTGAGCCTTTAACCTGCTAATTACCAACCAATTGTTCTGGTGAGGTTGCGCTTTTCTGAGGTCCTCACTGCAGACCTAAAACCTGACTTTGTAATAGCCCCATTATTTTTATATCCAGCTGAAACAGGAGGGAAGGGGGCAGGGCACAACATTTAAAGGAATGACGCAGGCATAGGACATGACAAAAACTGGTTAGAACCAACTAGGTCGAAGATGGCAGAATATTCGACTTCCAATAGACCTTAAGCCTCATTATACACTCATTGTAATACATCAGCATATGCTAAACGACATACCCACCAGCGCCATGACAGTTCTGAGGCCAACCAGAAAAGGTCAAAAAGTGGGCAGTGACCCAATTCCTGGAAATCCACCCCCCCAAAAAAATAGTTGGAATTAGCCTAAGAAATTACCCAGCCCATAAATACTAACCACCCCTTATTTCAGGGCCTCTTGCCACACTCTGTCAGTGGAGTGTGTTTCTCTCTAAATAAATCCACTTCTTAACCTTTTGCTTTGTCTCTCACTGAATTCTTTCTGAGACGAGGCATCAGGAAGCTGAGCTTCATTAAGTCCTGAGACCAGGTGTGTGATCTCAATTAAAAGACTGTGGGTTCAAGTCCCAATCTGAGTTGTGCGGTTTCACAGCTAATATCAAACTTTAAGCTTCTCTACTTCTCCTCCTGGGGCTCCCAATTTATTTTCTTGCCACATTGCTATCAATGTCCCGCTCTCCCCCCATTCTCTGTAATATCATCTAATGTCATCTGCCCTTTCCTTCAAAATCCAGCTCAAAATATTTTTCTCTCAAATATTACCTTCCTCAGCCTTCCAACCCTATCACCAAATAGTCTGTTTGCATCATGTTTCTAAGCACACATTTGAGTGTGGATTAGTAAATGCTTCAAATCTTTATACTCGCCTATGCACCATCTTCTTGCCCCAACTAAGTTCCTGAGGGTGATTTCTCTGTATCTCTCATAGTGAGACACCATGGTGTAGTACATAGTGAAAGTTCAAAAATATCGCTGATTGCTTCAATTATCTATTGCTGTGTAATTCACCGCTCCAGAAGTTAATGGCTTAGACAATCATTTTATTGTCTCTCATGAGTTTGTAGGTTGATTGGGATCGCATGGTAGTTCTGTTGCATATGATATCGGCTGGGACTGCAGCCATCTGGGGGCTGGACTGGGCTGGGGCATCCAAGATGGGTCACTCACGTGGCTGGTGCCTTGGAGGTGAGAAATGGAATATTGCCTGCCACATCAGTAAAGAAAGGATGTCACAGTCATCAGAGATTGCATGAGCTTGTGAGCCCTGAGGGAACTCAGGAAGGAAACAAAGAACACCTGCCATCTAGCAGCCATCAAACTGCAGTCACTCCACGGTGAGCCTTGAAGAAACTCAGGGTATGAAAACACAGGACACTGGCCCCAGATAGCTGAGGAACATATCAAAGGAATGATTTCAGTGAGCCCAGACTCTTGCATTTTCCCATGCATAGAAAAGTGCTAAATTTCTTAACTTGAGATATCTGGTTTTCTTTAATTAACAATATTTTGATATTCAGACTACCTGTCTTTTGTTGCAAAACTCCTATATAATTTTGCTCCCCCCTCACCTCCTCGGAGCAGTTCTCTCAGGTTTACTGCAATGCTGCCTACGTGGCTCAAAGTCCTAAAAATTTCCTCCAAGTAAAACATAACTCTCAACTTTTAGGTTGTGCATATTTTTTAAGTCGACAGAGGGGTGGCTGGAAGGCTGGCCTCATTTGGGACCGCTGGGCCTCTCTCTCTCTCTCTCTTCCTCTCTTTCTTTCTCTCCTCCCATAGATTCTCAGGGTCTCTCCTTTTCCACCAGCTCTCTCTATACTGTCTCTGTAATGGAGCAGGACCCTATGGGGCCTTCCCGGGACAGGCCTTCCCCCATATCCACTCCACCTCACTCCTTTCCCCGCTCACATTTCACCCAACGGTCCTGTGCTTTCTGAGCAGTCTGTTCCTGGAAAGCAGAGAAAAGTAACAGATTGACTGTGTGTGGCCAAGTGATTTATTTTTAATGTGACTAAACAAGACACACACCTGCCTATGGAAACGCAATCACACTGAATCATCAGAGACTCAGATGGCCATTTAGGCAAGAAAAAGACAGGAGACAGAGGAGAGAAGGAGAGAGCGGGGGAGGAGAGGAGAGGAGGTTGGGGCCATCTCCTAAAAGTTATGATTTCGGCAGCATCAGTGAAGCATCTCCAACTGGGCCAGGTGTCCCCGTTTAGCTTGACTGATGCCAAAAATTTCATAATTAGACTTTCATTCCTCTGGCTTAATCAAACACAGGATGTCCCCCACTAAAGTGTAAATGTAACAGGATCAGTGCATAAAACCACACCAACTATTTCTCAGTGAGAAAGATCTTTTACGAAAGCAGGGTTGTTGTTTTTTTTCTTTTTCCTAGGCGGGGATGGGCATTAATGCAAAGTTTACGGGAGTCACCAGTGAGGGGATGAAAGGTCACAGAGAGGAAATTTGGGGGTCCTGGAGACTTCATGGAAGGGTTCTCTCCTTCATGGCTTAAAAAAAAAATTGAAGTATAGTTGATTTACAATGTTGTGTTAGCTTCAGGTGTACAGCAAAGTGATTCAGATATATATCTCTACATTTATATGTAGAGATATATCTTCTTTTGCAGATTCTTTTCCCTTATAGGTTATTACAAAATATTGAGTATAGTTCCTATGCGATACAGTAGGTCCTTGCTGGTTATCTATTTTATATATAATAGTGTGTATCTATTAATCCCAAACTCCTAATTTATCCCTCCCCCTGCTTCCCCCTTTGGTAAGCATAAGTTTGTTTTCTATTTGTGTGAGTCTACTTCTGTTTTGTAAATAAGTTCATTTGTATAATTTTTGAGATTCAACATATAAGTGAGATCATGATATTTCACAGCTTTTCTTAATTATAGCAGCTGCCCATACTGAGCCTTTGCTACGCAGGTGCCGTGGGCACAATCTCACACACGTGTTATTTCATTCCGTCTTCCCAGCAGCCCTCTCACTCTGCCGGTGAGGGAGCCATGGCCCAGCCTGGCTTGTCCATCTCAGCACTCTAAAGGTAAGCTCTGGATACGGCAGAGTTTCTCGTGGAACTCCCAGCACCGCCAACAGTGCCTGGGTCTCAGGAGGCACTCAGTGCATCCCTGTCCACAGAGTAAAGGGCCAGGCATGGGACATGATGCAGGCACTCTAAATCCAGAGCCCGTGCTCTTCGCCATTTTCCATAACTTTCCCCCAGGTAACCCACTCCCTCCTCCCCACTTCTGGCCAGAGTAGCATGAGAAATTCGTGAACCACGGCCCAGCCTGGGGGAGGCTAATGTCCTCCATCATAGCTCCCTCCTGGAGGTCCCTGGGTCAGCCCCGATAACTGGACAGCCAGACCCTTCCACTTTGCACAGCTAGTTGTCTCTTTCCAGGTGCTTCCTCTCCCCAGTACGGCTGTAATCCTTTGAGGGCAGGCACAGCACAGCGTCTCCGCGGAGACGTTTTTCGGTGATGGATGTGTACTTTTAGAGTTGTACGAGGATCTTTTTCGAGAGCAACATTGTATCTTTGTGTTTTCTATTAACCCAGATTGTGGTGGGCTTTCTGATCAGTATCCCTCCTCTTGTTGCTAGCATTTGGTCCAGCAGCAAAGGAGGGGGCAGATAAAGTCGTAAGAAAAGGGGGGAGTCCATCAGATTGGTAAATTTTTAAAGATTGATAATAATACTGTGTGTGGGCAAGGATGGGGGAATGGATACTCATATACTGTTGGTGAGGCCTTTTTAGAAGGCAAATCATCAGTAAACAACAGTGGCTTAAACAAGACAGAGGTTTTATTTTTCTCTCAAAAATCTAAGCTGGTAGGAAGTCCTGAGAAGCAGGGTGGCTTGACTGCATGGGGTTATCCAGATGCCCAGGTTCTTTCTATACATCACCCCACCATCCCCAAAAGTACCGTCTTCATCACCTGGTGGAAGCTCGTTCTCACTGCCACCACATCTGATCTCCAAACAGCCTTCTCCATGGAGAAAGAGGAAGTAGGCCGACAGCTTCTTTTAAGAGCATGACCCAGAAATTTCACACAATACTTCCCATTGGTCAGAACTTAGTTACCTGTCCCCATTCAGCAAGGGAGCCTGGGAAATCCATTCTCAAGCTGTGCCCAGCTAAAACTCAGGAGATTCATTGCTAAAGGAAGAAGCGAGAAAATATTTACTGGGGGAAAATAAGCAGGGTTTTTTTGGTTTTCGGTACGCGGGCCTCTCACTGCTGTGGCCTCTCCCATTGTGGGGCACAGACTCCGGACGCACGGGCTCAGCGGCCATGGCTCACGGGCCCAGCCGCTCCGCGGCATGTGGGATCCTCCCGGACCGGGGCACGAACCCACGTCCCCTGCATCGGCAGGCGGACTCCCAACCACTGCACCACCAGGGAAGCCCGAAAATAAGCAGTTTTGACACATACAGGAATTACCCAAATTAAAAGTCTATACATATCACCCGATCTGGCAATTCTAATTCAAAAAAATCTATTCTAAGGAAATATTCACACAAGTACATAAAGATTACGTATAAGGATAGTACTGAGGGCTCTCAAATAGGTTTGCAAACTCTTTGCCACTCCTCCCTTCAAAGGGGCTGGACTTGGTGACTCACTTCTGATGAGCAGAGTGTGGCAGAGGTGACAGTGTGTGACTTCTGGTCGTAAAGGGCATTGCCGCTTCTGCCTGCTCTCTCTTGAATAACTCACTCTGGGGGAGACCTGCCACCATGTTGTGAGGACACTCAATCAGCCTCAAGGAGAGGGCTACATGGGGAACTAGGAACTAGGGCTCTGCACCGTCAGCTATCATCCTCTTGCCAGCCCTGGAGCGGGTACACCCTCCAGCCTAGTCAAACCTCAGTGATTGTAGCCCTAGCCAACCTTCTGACTGCAACCCAGTGAAAAACATTGAGCCGGAAGCCATCCAGCCAAGCAGCTCCCAAATTCCTGTCTGGCAAAAACTGTGAGCCGTATTAAATATTTATTATAGTTTTAACCCCCAAAGTTTTGGGGTAATGTGTTAGGCAGCAGTAAATAACTAATACAATAGACATTGTTTCCTTGCTTGTAATAGCAAAAAAAGTCAGAAATACCAGAAATGTCTATGATGAGAGGTCAGGGAGGGTGCTTGGAGGCCCCAGATGCACTCCCTGTGGCACACAGTTGTGTATATGTATTGTGTACCCAAAGTTCCTTTGTGGAAACATAGTATATACACAGTTGTGTATAAGCATTGTGTACCCAAAGTGCCTTTTGTGGACACTTAGTATATATACAGTTGTATATATGCATTGAGTACCCAAAGTTCCTTCATGGACACATATTATACACACAGTTGTGTACAGAGGTGCTGTCCTCCTTGGGAGGGTGCTTGGGCTGATTCAATTAGCCCCTTGGATCATGTGACTCCTATTAAATCAGTCCCCGTAAATCAGGTGACTCCCATTGATTCAATCAGCATGCTTGTATCACATGACACTCATATATTAAGCCGGCCCCCTAAATCACATGACTCCCCTTGATTAAATCAGCCCTGTTAAATATCCTGACCCCCATTAAATCAATCATCCTTCTTAAATCTCCTGACACCCATTATACCAATCAAACCCCTTACTTTTCCTGACCCCCATTAAATCAATCTGCCTTCTTAACTCTCCAGACACCCATTAAGTCATTCTACCTTCTTTTTTTTTGTCTGCATTGGGTCTTTGTTGCTGCACGCAGGCTTTCTTCTGGTTGCGGCGGTGGGGAGGGAGGGGGGTGCTACTCTTCCTCACGGTGCACAGGCTTCTCATTGCAGTGGCTTCTCTTGTTGCGGAGCATGGGCTCTAGGTGCGTGGGCTTCAGTAGTTGTGGCATGCGGGCTCAGTAGTTGTGGCTTGTGGGCTTAGTTGCTCCGCGGCATGTGGGATCTTCCCAGACCAGGGATCCAACCCGTGTCCCCTGCATTGGCAGGGAGATTCTTAACCACTGAGCCACCAGGGAAGTCCCCATTCTGCCTTCTTAATTCTCCTGTACCCCATTAAATCAATCGGCCTTCTTAATCTCCTGA
Organism: Kogia breviceps; assembly: GCF_026419965.1. Lineage (NCBI taxonomy): Eukaryota > Metazoa > Chordata > Mammalia > Artiodactyla > Physeteridae > Kogia > Kogia breviceps. The sequence goes on from NC_081312.1 coordinate 97,039,467, forward strand.
CCACCCTTAAAACAATAAGCTCCCTTAAATCACATGACTGCCTTTGATTCAATCAGTCCCCTTAAATCAGCCCAGGAAGGGTGCTGTCCCTCGTCTGGGGTGCTTGGGTGGAGTATAGTTGATTAACAATGTCGTGTTAGTTTCAGCTGTACAGCAAAGTGATTCAGGATACATATACATGTATCTATTCTTTTTCAAATTATTTTCCCATTTAGGTTATTACAGAACAGTGAGCAGAGTTCCCTGTGCTGTACAGCGGTCCTTGTTGGTTATCTATTTTAAATATTGTAGTGTGTATATGTCAATCCCAAACTCCCAATTTATCTTTCCCTTTGGTTAACCTTTGGTAACCATAAGTTTGTTTTTGGAGTCTGTGGGTCTGAGTCTGTTTCTGTTTTGTAAATAGGTTCACTTGTATCATTTTTTTTTGATTCCGCATGTAAGCGCTATCATATGATATTTGTCTTTCTCTGTCTGACTTACTTCACTTAGTATGCTAATTTCTAAGTCCATCCATGTTGCTGCAAATGGCATTCTTTCATTCTTTTAAATGCCTGAGTAATATTACATTTTATATATGTACCACATCTTCTTTATCCATTCACCTGTCAATGGACATTTAGGTTGTTTCCATGTCTTGGCTATTGTAAACAGCACTGCTATGAACATTGGGGTATATGTATCCTATCAAACCGTGGTTTTCTCTGGATATATGCTCAGGCATGGGATTGCTGCATCCTATGGTAGCTCTATTTTTAGTTTTTTAAGGAACTTCCATACTGTTCTCCATAGTGGCTGCACCAACTTACATTCCCAGCAACAGTGTAGGAGGGTTCCCTTTTCTCCACACCCTCTCCAGCATTTATTGTTTGTAGATTGTTTGATGAGGGCTATTCTGACTAGTGCAAAGTGATATCTCATTGTAATTTTGATTTGCATTTCTCTAATAACTAGCAATGTTAAGATCTTTTCATGTGCCTCTTGGCCATTTGTATGCCTTCTTTGGAGACGTATTTATGCCTTCTGCCCATGTTTTTTTTTAAAAAATAAATTTTTTTATTTTATTTATTTATTTTTGGCTGCACTGAGTCTTCATTGCTGCTTGCAGGCTTTCTCTAGTTGCAGCAAGCGGGGGCTACTCTTTGTTGTGGTGCGCGGGCTTCTCATTGCGGTGGCTTCTCTTGTTGCGGAGCATTGGCTCTAGGCACACGGGCTTCCGTAGTTGTGGCATGTGGGCTCAGTAGTTGTGGCTCAAAGGCTCCAGAGCACAGGCTCAGCAGCTGTGGCGCACGGACCCAGCTTCTCCACGGCATGTGGGATCCTCCCAGACCAGGGCTCGAACCCACGTCCCCTGCATTGGCAGGCGGGCTCTCAATCACTGTGCCACCAGGGAAGCCCCTGCCCAGTTTTTGATTGGGTTGTTTTTTGTTGTTGAGTTGTATGAGCTGTTTTTATATTTTGGAAATTAAGCCCTTGTTGGTTGCATCATTTGCAAATATTTCCCCCCATTCTGTGGGTTGTCTTTTCATTTTGTTTATGGTTTCCTTTGATGTGCAAAAGCTTTTCAGTTTAATTAGGTCCCATTTGTTTATTTTTCCATTACTCTAGGAGAGTAAAGATATTGCTGCAGTTTATGTCAAAGAGTGTTCTGCTTATGTTTTCCTCTAAGAATTTTATAGTATCAGGTCTTACATGTAGGTCTTTAATCCATTTTAGTTTGTTTTTGTGAGTGGTGTAAGATAGGAGTCCAATTTCATTCCTCTACATGTGTTTATCCAGTTTTTCCCAACACCATTTATTGAAGAAACTATCTTTTCCACATTGAGTGCTCTTGGCTTTCTTGTTGAATATAAGTTGACAGTATAAGCTGGAGTTAATTCTGGGCTCTTTATTCTGTTCTTGGTCTATGTGTCTATTTTTGTGCCAGTACTGTACTGTTTTTATTACTGTAGCTTTGTAGTACAGTTTGAAATCAGGAAGTGTGTGACACCTCCAGCTTTGTCCTTTTTCATCAGGATGACTTTGGCTATTTGGGGGTCTGCTGTGGTTCCATATAAATTTTAGGATTTTTTTTTCTATTTCTGTGAAGAATACTATTGATATTTTGATGGTGATCACATTGAATCTATAAATGGTCTTGAGTATTACAGACATTTTAGCAATATCAATTCTTCCGATCCATGAGCACAGATATTTTTCCATTTGTTTTGTCTTGTTTGATTTCTTTCAGAAGTCTTATAGTTTTTGTTGTACAGATCTTTCACTTCCTTGGTTAAATTTATTCCTAAGCATTTTATTATTTTGATGCTGTTGTGAATGGAATATTTTTATTTCTTTTTCATATATTTTATCCTTAGTGTATAGATACGCAACTAATTTCTGTATGTTGATATTGTACTGACATCACTGATAAGTTCCAACAGTTTTTTGGTAGAGTCTTTGGGGATATTCTATATACAGGATCATATCACCTGCATTTCTATATACAGGAAGAATAAGTTTTACTTACTCTTGCCCAATTTGGATGCCTATTATTTCTTTGTCTTGCCTAATTACTCTAACTAGGGCTTCCAATACTATATTGGATAAAAATGATGAGAGTGGAAATCCTTGTCTTATTTCTGATCTTAGAAGAAAAGCTTTCAATCTTTCTACATTGAGTATAATGTTAGCTGTGCATTTGTTATATATGACATTTATCATGTTTAGGTATGTTCCTTCTATACCCAATCTGCTAAGGGTTTTTATCATGAAATGATGTTGTATTTTGTCAAATGGTTTTTCTGCATCTATTGAGATGATCATGTGATTTTTATCTTTCATTTTATTAATATGTACTGCATTTATTGATTTGCATATGTTGAACCATCCTTGCATACAAGGTATAAATCCCACTTGGTCGTGGTGTATAATCCTTCTTAAGTGTTCTTGAATTCAGTTTGCTGCTACTTTGTTGAGACTTTTTGTTCCTATATTCATCAGGGATATTGATCTATAGTTTTCATTTCTTGAGGTGTCCTTACATGGCTTTGGTTTCAGGGTAACACTGACCTCATAGAATGAGTTTGGAAGTATTCCCTTCTCCTCAAATTTTTGTAAGAGTTTGAGGAGGACTGATGTTGAGACATCAGAGAACTCTCTCTCTTGCACACATTGAGGCAAGGCCATATGAGGACATAGCGACAAGGCAGCCATCTACAAGCCAGGAAGAGAGTGCGCACTAGAAACCAAATTGGCTGAACCTTGATCTTGGACTTTCAGCTTCCATAACTATGGGAAAATAAATGTCTGTTGCTCAAGTTGCCCAGTCTATGGTATTTTGTTATGGCAGCCCCAGAAGACTAATATAGGTAATACTCCCATTTCTTCTGTCAGCCTCTCTGCACTGAGAGGTCTCAGAAGGCAGAGAGACTTGGTTTTGCTTATAGTTATGTCCCCAGAACCTAGGGCAGGGCCTGACACACCACTGTGCCCAAATAAATATATAAACATTTGAAATTAGCCATTCATACCTAGCAAAACATACAGTACAAAGTAAAACTGCATAGTTTATTCTGGCCTGTGCAATTAATTCATTTATTGCTTCACATTATTCAGCTTGTCGATGTTTACTGAACTCCTCCCATGTGCCAGGCAGATAACGGTCAATAATATATGTTAAGTTTCCTCATGCTAAAATGGACTTGGTGTCCACCTAACTTTGCTGGAACCCTAAAGGAGATCAATTATCCTGACCTCTCCCCAGGTGTCTGATTGAACTCAGCGTGTCCATCATAGCCATAGAAATATCACTAGCAGGCAATGCCAGCAGGATTAAATCTGCAAAGTGTTTAAAGTTTAGCAAGAAAGCTTTCCGCAGATGTCGACACTACCACTCTGTTCCCAGCAAACCAGCAGCCCAATCAGCAGGGCTGCCATTTCCGGCTCCTTGAGCAATGCTGTAGAAAAGTCCCAACACAATCAAGTTCTCTAGACAAGAAACACCAGAAGGCAGAAGGGAGGGAATAGCCATCGCAGCTGCCTACTATGTGCAATGTGCGGGACGTGTGGCTTCAGTTATGTCGCCTCTGATCCTCACGATGACACTGATGAATGGAGAGCTGAGGCTCTCAGGGGTCACACAGCTCCAGCTGAGGCAGTTGGGGGTCTTCCCTTCAACTTCTTTGAGCAGGAGGGGCTTCAGAGGCCAGTCACAGGAAAAGAGGAGAGCTGTGCTCCTCATGCCCAGGTGTCCTAGGACCCTAATCTTCTCTTCTCCCTCTTCAATTCTCCTGAGTCCACATGTAGGGATGCAATGATTTCGGACATTTTGAGCTGAAGGAGGACAATCTTTTCCTTTCTTTTAAAGGGGGAGTTGTTAGGGTGTTTGCCTATTGGGATGCTGGGATAGCACCTGGTAACTTGATGGGATTTCAGAATGAAGTTACTAATAGAAATTACACACTGGGAATTACACGGTTTCCAGAGAAATTGCTAATAGAGAGTGGCTTGTGCTGGGAGATTGGAAATGTTGCTCCAGGTTCTTACAGCTGTGCATGGAAGGTATTGAAGTCAGGCACGGCTGAAATGGTATAGGAGGGGTCCCCTTGCAGACTTGGCTCTGCACAAGAAGTAGAGGCAAGCAGGAGCCAAGGTAAAAGTATAAAACCAGATGCAAAAGACACCGTCCCCGTGCTAGCTATCAGTGTGTTCTGGGGTGGACATCCGAAGACATCTCATCTTGGACACAAGCAGGCAGCCGTATGCTAGAGCCCAATTCCTGATTCCTGGGCAGGGGAGGATAGCCTGAGGGGAGCAAGTTCCTAATTTTGATCTCCACACACCCCTCCCTGAGACAGTGTGGAGGACTGCAGGAGAGACACTACCGCAGAGGGCGCAGCATGTGTGGGGAGGTCTGGAGTATGGCTGGGGTGAGAGCCCATGGGCTGGAAGGTGGGAGGTGAGGCTAGAGCGGGCAGCAAGCGCCACATTGTGACCCGCCTTATAAGTGACCTTAGTCTCCGGTTACATCTGTCCCACCTCCTTTCAACCTCAGAAGTGCCCTGTTGGGCAGTAGGTTTTATTGTTGCCCTACTAATAAGGCTTTTTTTTTTTTGTGGTACGTGGGCCTCTCACTGTTGTGGCCTCTCCCGTTGCTGAGCACAGGCTCTGGACACGCAGGCTCAGCGGCCATGGCTCACGGGCCCAGCCGCTCCACGGCACGTGGGATCTTCCTGGACTGGGGCACGAACCTGTGTCCCCTTCATCGGCAGGCGGATTCTCAACCACTGCGCCACCAGGGAAGCCCAATAAGCCATTTTGAGATGCTCTTTATCCTGACAGCGATGAGAAAGATTGCAGGGTTTTAAATGAGGAGAGCAACACAATAAGATTTGTGAATGTGTGGGTGTGTGTGTCGTGGGGTTGTGAGGATTGCTTAATGATAATTTTTTTGAAGAGCTAACATGTTCATACAAGTCAAAATGTTAAAAGACTGAGAATTCTCCCTTCCACCCCTGCCCTCCTCCCATCCACCCATCCACTGGCCCCTATGACCTAATTTCCCTCCCTAGAAGCAAACCATGTTACCAATTTCTTGTGTGTCTTTTCAGAGATGTTTAATGCACATACAAACAGATCTTCTTTCTCTTGTGTTTCTATCATTTTCTCTCTAATCCTTTTTTTATTTTCGTTTAATTTTCTGACTTCCCTTATTTCTCTTGCTTTCTCCTTCTGAATTTCTATTTCTTCTTCAGATTTTAGACTTCATTTTAATGAAGGTTAAACAGTTCTCTTTTTTTCTTCCACTTTTTCCCTGAGTCCTGCCAGCTCAGGATTCATTTCCTCCTATTATTTCACGACCTCTTCCCTGAGGTCTCTTCACTATGTGTCCTTAATTTTCTGGTTAGAATTTTCATGTGTTCTGTGGCAACATTTTTTTGATGCCCCTTTGCCTGCTGTTGCTTTTTTTTTTTCCCCTCCTTTTTTCTTGTCAAATCTCTGTGTAGATGATTCATCATTGAAGCTGGTGATTTATTTTTTTCCTTGCCCGTGGACCTCCTGTATGAGAGTGGCCAAGGTTGCCTTCCAGGTGGTCTAAATTTTCCTTATGACCCAGGGTTAATATAAGCGCACTTAGCCTTGAATTGTCTCCAGCCAATGGTGATGCTTTTTCCAGTGCAAAGTCTCTCCTCCTCTGTTGCCACAGAGACAGACCACTTTCTACAAATATGGCTTGTCTGGGTGATGCCTCATTTAGTCCTGGTCCAGCAGAACTCATGCCACCAGCATGTGTGCCTACTTCCTGCTGTTGTAAACAAGGGCTTTCTGTATTGCACCTCCAGGTGTGGCCCTCATCCTGTGGTGAGCGTTTTGCAGGTTGTCCCTGAGACTCTGCAGTAAATTGTCCTCACTCCACCTTCCTCCTATGAGTGCCTCTGCTGCTTTTTTTTTTTTTCTCCCTGCTTGCAGGATCCCCGTTCCCCAACCAGGGCTTGAATCCACTGAAAGCATAGAGTCCTAACCACTGGACTGTCAGGGAATTCCCTGAGTGCCTCTGCTTTGGAGGCAACTCTTCTACCTATTTTGTGTTTTAAGCATCTCCTACTTTCACTAAAAATGGAGTTTTTAATTATTCAATTCCTTTTCGATTTTAGATTTTTTCCAGTAAAAGAAAAAGGGATTGCTAACTTTAGGCCATCTTCAAATGAGAAGTTCTCAGCTTAGAAAGACCATGTTGGCTGTGGCAGTGAGACAGACTGAGGCAGAAAGATGGCAGGCTGGTAGACCAGAGAGGAGATTGCTCCTGCATTGGGAGTTGATGTTGGGGAGGAAGAGAAGTGGACCCAAGACAGACTTAGGAGGTGCGTTGATACCTTTGACTGGCTGATTAGATATTTGAGTGAGGGTAGGGGGTGTGGATCGGAAGGAGGTGGGCTATTTTAGGGCAGAGGCTGCTGGAAGCTGCTTGTGATGTAACGTGGAGCTGGGCTTCCTCTTCTGCAGCCTCCTGCCAAGTTCCAAGCCAACTAACTCTGTTTAGACTGGGCCCTTTGGGAAGAGTGTAAGAGAGTCCTAATGGGACAATGATTTCCCACCTGTTCCCTGGAAGGTCCCCTGCAGATATGTGTATGAAACTCTGATGGAGACCTCCTAGAAGACCTGAGGCAATCAGAAGCAGAGTTCCTTGCCATTCCAAAATTTCTGTCCTATTAACCCAGTCTCCCTGATGATGAGACCTGAAAATAGGGTTTGCAAGATTTAAAAAAAAAAAAACAAAAAACTGGGCATAAAATGCTCTGTAAAATTATTGATATCTCAGTGTTTCCTGCCAAGCTCTGACTAAGGAACATAGATTCCTAACTTCAGGTGGGCGAGGGTGGGAGCCAATTAGAGGTCCTATAGCCCACCCTGTCTCCTGCCTCCAGAAATGCTTTCTCGGTTATCGAAACTGGAAAAAATGAACAGAGAGCATTGCCATTCTCTAGAATTCTCCAGAACAAAAAGATCCGATTTTTTTCTTTGATCCAGAATGTGATACGTCCTGGGAATTTCCTTTGTTTTTTTCCCTTAATGTGGTCAGGGTTGAGAACCAAGGGCTACACAGTCTCAGAGATGGTCAGAATTCATTCAAAGTTAGGAATTTCCTGGCCCCAGGCCAGTCCACTCCTATCCAGTAACACAGCTGTCTGCCTGTGTCAGAGATGAAATGTCTCCAGTTCTACTCCCTGGGGACAGATTGATGGCTGTTGACACAATCACCCAGGTAATGTGTCTTTTGTATCTGTTTTTGTTTTTGTGTTTTACACTTTTACCTTGGCTCCACCTATGGTATGTTTCTTGACCTGGCTCTCCTGTTACAGCAGGGCTGGTATCAAAGTTCAATAACTTAGAGCCTCATTCCCAACCTAAAAAGGCTGTTGCCTGTTAGCAATTTCTTTGGAAAGTCTTCAGCATTCCTAAGCTAGTTATTAAGCCTCATAAGGATTTACTTTAGCAAGAATAATCCTGGAACATTGACTTTCTGCCCCTAAAAATCCCAGGCTGTGCTCCGCTCTACAATGGAATGTTATACAATCATTTAAAATGGGGCTTGTATAAGACACGGTGTTTAGGGAGGGTTTTAAAACTTGAGAGAATGCTTATCATATTGCGAAAAAAAGCAGGCTACAAAATTGTATAATTTCAAGTACGTTTAAAACTATGTGTGATAGAGTGAAAAGAGGCTTCTTACCCTGCCCTCCCTGCTACCCTGCACCCACCTCTATTTCCCTTCCAAGCAATTAAAGCCATATGCTTTTTTGTCAAGTTAATGAAGGATATCCTGTCATCTAACCTTGACAGAGAGGAGGTAAATGTTCTTTCCACCAATAAGGTCAGGGTGTTTGCTCACAGGAAATAGAGTTACAAGTACAGTAGTAGGAAGAATATTAATGTCTTATGTGGGTCAAATATTATTTGTATGGTTGTGTGTGGGGGGGTTCCCCTGGAAGAAATTAATCTTGGGGTAGCAAGGTAGGTTCTGTTTTAGATGTGCTGTTGGGTGAAGCAGCTGTCATTTACGTGGAAGACACCCCCCATTCCCCACCTCCCACGTCTGTACTCCAGAACACAGTGCTTCCCCTTCCTCCCCTGTACCCTACCTCCCCAGAAAACCTGCTTCTCCTCTGCTGGAGCAGGGGCAGCTGGCAGCATAGGAAAAAGACATGACCATTCAAAGCCAGAGGCTGGGAATGTGGGAGGCATGGGAGTCGTTTCAAGAATTCCTCATTTGTTTGAGGGAGAGAGGTCATTCCCAGAAGGGGATGAGCTGGATTTCTGAGCAGAAAGAGGTGAAGAGTCAGAGGGGCAACTGGAAGAGAGGAGAGGGGGCAAGAGATCCCAGTAGGAGACCTTAGGGAAGTTCATGCAACAACCTACTCCACCTTCCTTCCCATCCCCGCCAAGTAGGACCCCAGATCTGTTCTCATTCAGTGCAGAACTGAAATCTTTCTTAAGGTCCCAGGGGCACGTTGGAGAAAGGTTGGGCTTGGACAAAGCCCTGGGCCAAAGCAGCATGGGTCATGCACAGCATGCACCCACTGGCGACACGCAGAGGTAGCAAGTTGATCTCTTGACACCCTCTCCCCAGAAGACCCCAGAAAGAAGGCTTTCACAGGAGTCACAATTACACGAAAGGAAATAGGCTTAAATGCTAACCATGGTTCCCTCTGAAAATCTGGATTATGGCTATCATATCTTCCTGTTTATTTAAGCTTTTCTAAATTTGTCTTTTTTTTTTTTTGGTAATAAGAGATAAGTGCTATTTTTACAATCAGGAGGGAAAAAAAGTCATGGCCATTTGCCCAGGAAGGTCTCAAGGCTGGAGGTTTCAGAGTAAGAGGCCTGAGGCAGCTTTGCAGGGGTGGGGATATGGTGGTTATGACCATGTCAGGCTGGAAAGAATATTGAGAAGTTATCCAGTCCATTCCCTTGCCTCTGAGATGAAGTACCTGAACAAGACACAATAGCTGAACCTCTTCCCCATGTCAGAAACTGCCCCTTGCCCCCCTCATCCTTCCACTCCAGCAGAACCCCCAAAGAGGTTCAACTTCATGGTAAATGTCTTTATCACTCTCATGTTTCCAGCGTTCTCCTAAATAGAAAATAGGACATGATCTTCCTGCAGAGTCTTTGCTCCCAGGTGGCTCTAGGACCTGCCTGTGGGCAGTGTCCTCTGAGAAGACCCAGTCACCCAAGGGGCGAGTGGAGTCAAGCTGGGCCCCAGGGCAGGGGGAGCCCAGGTGAGGAGGGAGGGAGCACGGTTTGCCCAGGACTCAGCAAGGAGAACTGCTGGGCCTGGGCAAAGCAGCTGCTTCCTTCGCTTCCTTTTTTCCTTCCTTCCTTTTCTCTGCAATTGCATGAGGTGCTATGCCAGGCATGTTGAGTGGGCTACAACAACAGCGGAAGCCTAGGTCTTGACCCCTGGCTTCCAGGAGGTTATAACCTGGTGAGGAGGGAAGACCCACGCGGGAGTGTTAATTTCCTAGCACAGGTGTCTGATTTCCATAAGCTGTTCCTGTGCCCTATGGTGGGGAGGCGAATTCGAAACACACGTGGCAATGTGACAGGCCTTGAAGAGCAAGGATGTCGCCTTTTATGTGGGGTTGCAAGAAGAGGTCTGTGATGAGGCTTAGGTCACACGAAGTGTAGAACGTTCCAGGGTTCCAGAGATGGAGGGATGGCTATACTTTTTCTTTGGAGCCATACTATTGCCCCTCCTTCCCACCCCCTCCTCCGATTCTTCCCTGAATAATGCCCCTCCCCCCCCCACACGCACACACAGATTCCCTGTCCTAATGCCTGGAATTTGTGAATATGTGATTAAATTAAAGATTTTGAGATGGGGAGATTATCCTGGATGATCTGGATAGGCCCAATGCAAGGATAGGGAATCAGGAGGCTCAGACAGAGAGAAAAGATGTGAGGGTGGAAGCAGAGGCCAGAGAGGGAAGAAGATGCTGCACTGTTGGGTTTGAAGGTGGAGGAAGGGACCACGAGCCAAGGTGACCTCTGGAAGCTGGAAGAGGTGAGGGAGTGGATTCTCCGCACCACCCCCAAAGCCTCAGGGAGGAATGCAGCCCTGCCAACCCGCCTTAGACGGCCAACATCCTGAACTGTAAGATAGTGCATTTGATTTGTTTTAAGCCACTACGTTTGTGGAAGTTTGTTACTGCAGCAATAGAAAACCAACACAGCCGTGCAGTTCCTGTGAGGCAATCGTTTGACCTACCTCTAGAAACAAGAAATGCCAACATGTATTTGAAATTAAACAGTAAAAAACAAGGAAAACATATTTGGAACCCATAAAGTTGACCAAGAACTGATTAATATATAGAGTTTGATAAGAAAAAGATCCTACACCAGATTTCTCAATGAGCAAAGAATATGATGAATGCTATGTGTTCAAGGAAAAGAAAGGTAGATGGCTTTGTGCTGAAATGGAAAGATTCTCTCAAACATGTTATTGGGTGAAAAAGAATAAGTGCAGGAGTATCATATGACCTCATTTGTGTGAAGAACAAAACTGAGTCATCCATATCATATTATATATGTTCTTTTTTACTGGAATCCCAAGAAAATGTTAGAAAGATGGCCTTTAGGAGAGGAATAGAGGGGAGTGGCATTTAATTTTTAAAATTTCCTGCTGTTTGAATTTTCTAAATTTAAATTATTTTCCACTTTTATTGAGATATAATTGACATATAACATTGTATTAGTTTTAGGCATATAACATGATGATTTGATACATGTACATATTATAAAATGATGAAATAAGTATAGTTAATAATTTTTTTAATGTCAACAAAGGCTAATTTGACCAAGGAGATTATAACTCATGTTTGGTTTGTTTCTTGGTACCTCTTTGCATTTAAAAAAAAAAAAATAACCCAGCATAGGAGAGGGTGTGGAGAAAAGGGAACCCTCTTGCACAGTTGGTGGGAATGTAAATCGATGCAGCCACTATGGAGAACAGTATGGAGGTTCCTTAAAAAACTAAAAATAGAACTATCATACGACCCAGCAATCCCCCTACTGGGCATATACCCTGAGAAAAACATAATTCAAAAAGTGTCTTTGAAGCACTGTTTACAATAGCCAGGACATGGAAGCAACCTAAGTGTCCATCGACAGATGAATGGATAAAGATGTGGCACATATATACAATGGAACATTACTCAGTCATAAAAAGAAACGAAACTGAGTTATTTGTAGTGAGGTGGATGGACCTAGAGTCTGTCATACAGAGTGAAGTAAGTCAGAAAGAGAGAAACAAATACCGCATGCTAACACATATATATGGAATCTAAAAAAATAAAATGGTTCTGAAGAACCTAGGGGCAGGACAGGAATAAAGATGCCGACGTAGAGAATAGCCTTGAGGATATGGGGAGGGGGAAGGGTAGGCTGTGACAAAGTGAGAGTGGCATGGACTTATATACACTACCAAATATAAAATAGATAGCTAGTGGGAAGCAGCCGCATAGCACAGGGAGATCAGCTTGGTGCTTTGTGACCACCTAGAGGGGTGGGATAGGGAGGGTGGGAGGCAGGGAGACGCAAGAGGGAAGAGATATGGGAACATGTGTATATGTATAACTGATTCACTTTGTTATAAAGCAGAAACTAATACACCGTTGTAAAGCAATTTTACCCCAATAAAAATGTAAAAAAAAAAAACAAAAAACAAACCAACAACCCAGCACAATAAAAGGTGGACCACATAGGGAGAAATCTGACAGAGAATCTAGTATGGTATATACTGGGTTGGCCAAAATGTTCGTTCAGGTTTTTCCATAACAGCTTGCAGAAAAACCCGAATGAACTTTTTGGCCAAACCAATATGTATTCTTTTCTTGCAAACAGGAAGCACTGGGCTGTTCTATAAGGTTTGCTACTCAGGCTTTTCCTTGGGGGACAGTCAAAAGAAGCGTGATAAATCCCCAGGACATGGGTTACCAAGGCCCTCAGATCTAAACATGATTGTGCTGTCAGCCTGGTGCCTCTCGAGCTATGGGGAAAACAGATTTGCATTCAGGTCCCAGTGTTGCCAATCCTTAATCGTTCAACCTCTGGGTAAGTGAGAGGACTTCTCTGGGCCTTTGTCTCTTCATCTGTAAAATCAGGATGATGAGGATGTTCGTTTTCGGGGTTTCTATGAGGCTTAAATAAGACAATGTTTGGGAGAGCCCAGGGCAGCGACCAGCCCAGGCAGGAACAGAAGAAAACCAAGTTTTCTTCTCCTTCCTTACCTTTCTTTCCAAGCCTGTCGAGGGCTGAAGGATGCCTTGTTTAACAAGAGAGGTAAGAGCAAGTCTCTGCCTATAAAGGTACAGCAACCTCATAGAGAAAACCAAGTCACGAAGCCACATACCTATTTCCACATTTGTGTCTGCCACCAGCTTGCCGTCTTTGCCAAGTCACAGAAGGTTAATAAACTTTGTGAGTTGTTTAGAGCCAAGCAGGCACATTTTGCCTCCTCCCTGACACAACTTTCATGTTGCTGCAGCAGCTGAAATCCTAGGTGTCATTGGCCCACAAGCCCACCACCCGTGACTAGGGCGGGACAGAAACAAGCACACTTAGTTCCCAGGGCCCCTGTAGAGGCCCTGTAGTAGAGATGCTAGTTTTCTGGTGAATTTGAACAAGAAATGGAGAAATTCAGCTTACAGCTGCTCCAAGAGTTAACTGAGACCAACTGAACTGAGCTGACGGGAGAAGCTGAACTCTTGGAATCCCAGAATCTAGAGATTTGAAGGGTCTTCAGGAATCCTCTGCTTGGGTGGACACCTCTCACCAGAAGCCTCTCTGCAATGCCCTGCCCATGGGGGGCAACCCTCCGCATGATGAGCATGGCTAAGGGGGTGTCCAAACGCTGGAGACTGCACAGGTTGTCGGTCAGAGTCCCCTCCTGTTGTCCAGCCCTACAGGGAGGTTGACTCTTTTTCCTAAGAAGAGTTCCCTCACCTTTTTCTCATCGTTGATCCATTTATTTGCTCTATCCACACATTTTGGTGGAAATCTTTAAGTCGTGGGCTCTGGTCAGTGCAGCAGTGACCATGACACAGACTCTGCCCTCAGGACAAAGTCACAAGGTGTCAACTGAAAAAAAATGCACAACCTAAGAGTTGAGAGTTATGTTTTATTCAGTAGACAAAACTGAGGACTTAAGCCTGGGACACAGCATCTCAGATAGTTCTGAGGGACGGCTCTGAAGAGGCAAGCGGGGAGCCAGGATACATAGGAGTTTTTGCAACAGGGACCAAGTAGTCAGAAATCAAAAAATTACTGTTAATTACGAGAAACCAGATATCTCAAGTTAAGGAATTTAGCGCTTTTCTATGTATGGGAAGATGCAAGAGTCTGGGCTCACTGACATCATTCCTTTGATATGCACCTCAGCGTTCTGGGGCCAGTATCCTGTGCTTTCTCATCCTGAGTCTCCTCAGGGTGCACTGTCAGGGCAGCTGTAATGTGATGGCTTGATGGCTGCAAGATCCTTGGTTTACTGATATGGTAGACAATATTTTTCATTCACAAAGAGGACGGAGGGAGCAATGAGGATGTCCTGCAGCATGGGGGATGGCTCCTTGGCTAAAATAGAGACCAATGGTCACCCAGGACTTCCTGCACCTAACATGAGCAAGGCGGCAGGGCTAGAAAGAAGGAGATGGAGTCCAGAGAGATTTATGGCCTGGGGCTTGATTGAATTTGGGGCGTGAGGGAGGGAAGGAGTCAGGGATGATCCAGCTCAGTGGTGATGGTGAGAATGAGGCAGGAGATAGATGGGCCCCAGGCTGAACAGCTGGAGTCTGTCCCCTGTGGACTGATACTCCAAGATGAAGAGGAGGAAGAGCTAAGCTCTGCCCAGATAAGAGACCACATATTTCTTATTCTCACGGTCAAGGAGACCCTCCCGACTACACATGTACAGAAAGGCTCCTTGGAGGTAAAAAGGGAGGGGACATCACCTCATAGTAAGTGATGTCAACCTACCCATAGGCCTCTTCGTTGGAATCCGTCTTGGCTAAGATTTGTGTGCGCACACATGGGAGGACCCCGAGATATACCCAATACAGACTCAGAACCAGACAAAGCAGGGTGATTGGCCAAAGGAAACCCAGAAGAAATGCCCCATATAAATGATTCAAACTACCATGAGGCCGAGACTCTCTCTCTGAGCCCGCCCTTGTGTCTATCCACATGTACTCTTTTTCCTCCTAATAAACACTTTGCTTGTTTCACTACTTTCCATCTTTGTGGGAATTCACTTCTACAAAGCTGATGGGCCAGGGCCTTGTCACTGGCCACTGGTCTAGTGACTAGGACTCAGTGTTCTCATTGCTGCAGCCTGACTTCAGTCTCTGGCTGGGAACCGAAATCCTGCTTCAAGCCACTGCAGGCAGAGGTCACCCGAGATAAAGAACACAAACAGGGAATCAATTTGGGGGCCGCGGGGCTGGGGGAAGTGAGAATGAGTTGGGTTTTAGACACAGGGGGTTCTGGGCCACCTCCAAGTAGACAGGCCCAGAAGCAGCTGGAGTTACAGTTTCATGGCACAGGAGTGACATCTGGACTGGCCGTGGGGATTCAGTGGTCATCAATAAATGGTTGGTCAGGGAAGGCGGAAGAGACAGCTTGGGAGAGAGAAGACCTAAGACAGCACTGTGAGGCCCCTACACTTAAACGATGGGAGGCCCAGAGTCTGAGAAGAGGGGGCATGGAAAGTAAGGAGGACACACGGAGGAGGTGATATCATGGTGGCCCCATGTCCATACCCCACTTCTTGAGGTCAGTTTCCTTTGAGAAGCAGCCCTTCCTCTTTTGTCTTTCATATGGTTTGAGTGATTGGGGCGGGAAGGGCTCGGTCCTTAGGCAACTTTGTATCCCAGCCCCCCCTCCTTTGATTGGTTTAGGGATGTGTGTAAGCTCCCAGTGCCAACAGCAAGGAGGCATGGGGGAAAGGCAGGCTTTGAGGGAAAGAGGAATTCTTCTACCAGAAGAGAGACTCCTCCTTGGCTTGGAAAGAGTAGGGTAAGGATGTGAAGTCAGGCCCCAATGCAGCCATTTAAAATTGTGAGGGGAAAGCCTGGAGCTGCTGGAGGTCCTCTAAGTGAGGCCTGAGTTCGAAGCCTAAATTGTGGGTGGCAGGACAGAGAGAGACCAGGTCTTAGATGACATTGTTTGAGCCACTAGATCAAGCTTCACCTGAAGCTAGCATACTTCTAGGCTTTTCAGTTATGCAAGTCAATCACTTCCCTTTACTGTTTAAGTCAGTTTGAGCAGAGTTTTGTTTGTTTTGCTGCTTGTAAAGCAGAGTCCTAATTAATACACAAGCTGAGGAATAGACCTCCTCAGGTCAGCGGGTGGAGCATGGGATGGGAGGGGAGGTGTCAGGATTTCAGAAACTTTGACACTTCTGTGTCCTTGAATCAGTATCACCTACAGAGACACATCAGTGGATTTTCTATTTTGCAATCTCTTTACAGTTTTTTTCCCCTCTCCTGCTGTATCACCTCCCTGAAAGTACAATTAACATGACTCTAAAGTTGCTTACTCACTAAAAATGAGGTGTTGTTGGAAAATAGGTTAGACTCCCCTTCTCATTATGTTGCCTGCCCAGATACTGAAGTGCCATCCTCATCAACCAGGGTCAGTGGTATGCAATGGCATGTCCTTGAGTCTCTCCCCAGTCACATCCATCCTCCACACTGTGGCTGAGTGGGCCCTCTAAAATACACATCCCTGCCTAAGAGGCACCAGTACCTCCCATGGCCTGCTGGAATAAATTGCAAACCCCTTAGCATGGTGCATGTGCTCACGTACATGGTCTAGACGGTAGGTCCCTTCCTTCTTTGGCTACCTTCACGTGAGTCCAGCACTGCACCCACTGTTTGTCATAAAACTGTTTAACATGCCATGCCTTTCCACGCCTGTGCGCCTGCATTCCCGCTTCCCTCCGCCTGGAGAGATTGTTAATAACAATAGTTCACGTTTGGGGGGCACTTTCCATGGACCAGGTACAGCATGAAATGCTGCACATGGATTGTCTCATTGAATCCTCACAACCTCCCAACGTGTAGTGCTATTATCACACCCCCATCACTCAGAGTGTCACCCCTCTCTCTGTGATCCAGACATGGGGGAAGATGCTGGAAAAGCAGACATGGATTCTGGACTGAGGTCAACCCTGGAGTTAGGGAATGGGTGGAGGATCAGTGAGGAAGGTTAGACAAAATATGACTGTCCAGAGGCCAGGTAAGAGTTTGAACATGAAGTGGGGAGAACCAGGTGAGGAGCCGGGGGTGATCTCGGGTGCGAGAAACTCCATCTCATTGGACACTGGGGCTCCTCCCCGCGCAAGCGTCTCAAGGGACCTAGAGAATCCACATTGGTCAGGCTAGGTCCTCTGGTCTATGTTCTACCCTGGAAGTCACAGGTAATGGCTGTGTCCAGATTTCCTAGACCCTGAAGATTGGAATCTCTAGGATGTCCCTGCTAAGCGTGTGTGTGTGTGTGTGTGTGTGTGTGTGTGTGTGTGTGTGTGTGTGTGTGTGTGTGTGTGTGTGTGTGTGTGTGTGTGTGTGTAGGGGACTATTTGCATCTTTGCGAAGCTTGGGAGCCTGCGTGACAAGTAGGGTGCCCGAAGGCCACTCCTGTCCAAGGTCCCCCCAAGGCACTGTCCCCACCTCCCAAACCTGCCCCCTTTTCTGGTTGGGAGAAGCTCCCCAATTCTCTACTCCAGCTGCTTCCATCTTGCCTCCTCCCAGCCCTCCCTCTCTCAGACAATACAGCATAATTCCTCCGAAAATGTGTTTTCACAAAACAAAAGCCAGGAAGGGGAGGGGTGTCTTCTGGGTGCTTGGCAACAGCAGCCTGCAGCTCAGGCTCACCCAGCAATTCAAAGACCTCTGGGAACAGAACTCGCCAACGCTGGGCTTCCTCCTGTCCTGGGGGCAGTGTCTGCCGCAGGGAGAGCAAGCTTGTGTGAATGTCTCCACCATCCCTTCCATTCCTCATTACGTAGTCCCTTGATTAATGACTGTCTCCTGTGTTCACCGCTTGAGCCTAACCTGCCTGAAGGCAGGATTTTTGTGTCTATTGTGTTCACTTTGGTCCTAGAGCAGGGCCTGGCACACAGTAGGTGCTCAGTAAGTGTGGCAGAAAGGAAGGGAGGGAGGGAGGAAGGTGCTGATGTAGAGCCTGAGGGAGGTTATAGGCAAGATAAGAGGAATAGTGCCTGTGATTTCACCTTTATCCCCCCCTTTACTCAGAGCCCCTCTGATTTGGTGTCTGTAATCCCTCACCTGGAAGGGAGAACGTGGGTTTCCTGTATGTGGAAGACCTTGGACAGCTGCCCTCTCTGGCTCCCCTAATGAGAGAGAGGCTGCCTGGCTTAGGGGGAAAGTGCACTGGGCAGTCAGGCAGGCTGGGTGTGGATTCCAGCTTAGTGACCTTGGGCAAGTTAAGTAAACTGAAACTATTTACCGTATTAAATGAGCTGCTAGTATGTAAAGGTGCCTGACTCCTGCTAGAGGCTCAAGAAATGGAGCTATGATTATTTACATGGCATTTTGAACTTCATTCATGCAACTCATTCTAATGAGCACCTACAGGCCCTCCTCTTACAGAGCTTACTTTCAGGAAGTTCTACATGTCTCTTACTTTCTGCTGGGCAAATCTGGGGCACTTACTTTGCTAAGGGCCAGGGATGTGGGTATGAAGGAGATGGAGTCCTGTCCACTGAGGGGACATCGTCCCCCAAGACATTCTGGCCCCTGGTTTTTCCTTCTCATATCCTTCTCCAGTGCCCCCCCTGGGCGCAGTACACTGTATCGCTGGAAAGAAAAGGTGCTTCAGTCTCCTCCAGTCCCCTGCCAGGTGTCCTGAGCCTGGAAGCTCCTGCTGTCCTCCCACATCTCCTCACTCAGAGGCAGACAGTAGATGCTCACCACTTTTGTTGTTTGTTTGTTTTGCTTTGTTTGTTTGGCCCCGTGTGGCAAGCGATGCCCCCTGCTACGCCCCCTGTTGTGAAAGCGCAGTCTTAACCACTGAACCTCTAGGGAAGTCCCTTTTTTGTTTGTTTGGTTTTTGTTTTTTGATGCTCGTATTAGTGCCCAGAAGGCGGAGGGAGAGGTCAAACTCTTCCCTGGGGTTCCTCTCCCCTGCTGTGAAAACTCCAGATCTTCACTCCTGGCTCCTCTCTGTGTACCCTCTTTTGTATTTCAGTTTCTCCCAGCTGAGAGAAGGCTGAGAAGAGCAAGGGAAATGCAGCCTCACTGAGGAGGCCTCTTTCTGGAAGGGCTTCCCAAGCCCAGACAGGAGAAAGCAATTTGGTACAACACAGGTATTGGTGATGCTGGGACCCATCCCTCTTCACCCCCACCTTTCCCCCTCCCCTCCTTTGGGCGTATTTGAATCTCAAAAAAAAAAAAAGAAGAAGCAATGGGATCTGACAAAAGACTTGTATACAGAATATAGAAAGAGCTCCTACAAATCAATAAGGCAAAAAAACCCAGTAGCCACTTCACAAAGGAGGATTTCCAAATGGTTAATAAGCATGAAAAGACAGCCTCATTAGCCATCAGGGAAATTCCAATTAGAACTGCACCCAAATGGCGAAAATTAAAAAGAATGACAATGTCAGGTGTTGGTAAGGATGTGGAGCAACTGGAACTCTCCTATGCTGCTGGTGAAAGGGTAAATTAGTACAGCCCCTTTGGAAAACAGTTCAGAAGTGTCACTAAAGATGGACGTATTCATAGTTACCCCAGAAATCCAGAGCCTAGATATGTATCTAACAGAAATTAGTTTATAAAGCACCAAAAGTCATGCATAAGAATGTTTATTGTAGAGCTCTTTGTAACAGTCGCAAACTTCAAACTACCCTTAGCAGTGAATGGATAAATTAAATGTAGTCATGTAGACAGTGGACGTGTATGGAACAATGAGAATGAGTGAACTCCTGTTACCTGTAACCACGTGTGTGAATCTCACAAACACAAGGTTGAGTGAAAGAAGCCAGACCCATAAGAGTATGTACTATATGATTCCATTAATTTAAAGTTCAGAAACAAGCAAGCCTTACGTCTATGGTGTCAGAAGTCAGGACAGTGGTTCCCTTTGGAAAGGAGTGGAGCACAGAGGGAGTCTGGGGGTGCTGGTAAAACTGTTTCCTGATCTGGGTGACAGTTATAAGCTAGGTGCACTTTGCAAAGATTTGAGCTGTACCTACTTCATCAAGTTTTGCACCTTTTGGCAAAAGAGTTTACTCAAAAAAGAGGTGGGAGTGAGGGAAGAGAAGTATGGAAAGACGACATGCCGCCCAGATGGTGAGCAGTGGACCCTGAGATGGAGTTGAGTGGTGTTGGTGAGCAGAGCCTTCCCTGGGGAGGGTCCTTGGGATCCACACCAGTAGGAGGGAGTGAAGGAAGGGGACGGGGCAGACGGAAAGTTCAGGCTGAGGTTCAGCCCACGACGGCCTCAGCCGACCCCTCGGAGAAGCCCTGGAGCTTTGATCCACCCCTCAGCGTTTTCCTGACTTGGACTTCAATGGCCAGACCTTTACACTCTGTCAGTAGCTGGATGTGGGCCATGGGGGGAAAGGAGGGATCTTGGGCAGAGTTTCCCTCTGCAGGTGAGGTTCTCCTGAAGGGGCTGAGTGCTGGGCCTGCTACAACCCTCCAGGCAGGTCCCTCTCTGAAGGGGCATCTGGGCAGCCTCCACAGGCAGCCTGCCACCCGGGTCGAAAGGATTTTTCGGCCTAGAAAGATTTTCTGAGGCTCTTCAGCTCCAGCACGCCCAGTTTGGTTGAATTCTTCCAGGGCTGCTGCTCCCTCACAGGACCTGCCCGGCACTGCAGCCCGAAGCAGGCTTCCCACACAAGCCCCGAGGCCTGGAGGCACTGCAGGGTCTTTGCAGTTCCCCTCTCACACCTCAGCAAAATCCTCTCCTTGGCCTGGATGCCCTCACCCCGGACTCACTTGGTGAAATTCAGCTGTCCTTTAAGATGCAGGAGTCACCTCTTCCAGGAAGCTCTCTGGGATCCCACCCCTTTTCTAGGAAGAGTGGGCCCTTGCCCTTCTGAGCCCCCTCCAAGCATCCTGCCTTTTTTAAACCTCTGATGTGGAGGAAGGTGTTTGAGATGGGGAGATGCCTTATTGATGGCTGTACAGCGATGACAGTAGTTCTGATGGCTGCCGTTGGCCAGTTCCTCTGATGGGCTCGGCACAGCGCTGTGCACTCACACAGCTGGATTTACTTCATACAAACAACCCTGTGAGGGAAGAGTAGCTGCCCTGTAAAACAGAGGCCACCATGCCCACAATCACATAATTGCTAAAAATCACAGTTGGTACACAGACGGGAGTCAGTTTCCAGCCCTGGAGTCCTCTGGAAATGGCAGTTAGGGAAGGAGAAGGGAAGGGAAGGGAAGGGTGGAGGAAGGAGAGAAGAGGAGAGAGAGGAAGGGAGGGAGGGAAGGAAGGAAAGGGGGGTGGTCCTCTGTCTATGCCCCTGGGGGCAGGCCCACTGGCTGCCTGTTTCCCCAAGCTGTGGAGTCCCCACGGCCTCCCGCAAGCCCTTCCCAGAACCCTCTCAGCCCCCGGGATCCCGGCCTGGGGAAAATGCTGTTGGCAGAGTTCGCTGGGCAAGAGTGGAGTGAGTGCATAGGTTTAATCCTGATGTTTACTTTCTTGCTGTCCGTGCCCAGTTGCTCCCTTTGAAGAACTGCCTTGCGGTTTGTGTTGCAGCATCAAACAGGGATGGAAGATTCAGCTCGCATTAGCAGTTGGGAGCCTCTAAAGCAGCTTAAGTCCCTGGGGTTGCCTGGCACACAGAATCCTGCACTGAGCCTGGAGCACAGCAAGGGGCGAGGGGAGGGACTCACAGCCGGACTGGGAGCAGCAGACAGACACACAGGCCACAGGCACAGACACACAGATACGGTCGTGCAGATGTGCCTGAGCGCAAGCCGCTGCTCACACACACGGGAGCATACATGCCCCCAAAGTGCATCCGGACAGCATCCTCACATGCAGGCGTGCATGTGTGTGACAGATATGTTGATAGACACACACCTGCACACGCAGTCACTATAGAGACACACTCCGAGGTTTCTGGCAAGGAACGTAATTTTGTCCTTAGCCTCCTGCCAGCGAGAGTCTACTGACTCCATCTCTGAAATGTCTCTCCTGATTGTCCCTCTTTCCCACTCTGCCACAGCCCTAGTCCTTTTAACCCCATCCTGGCTGGATCCCTGCCCCCATTCTGGTCCAGCCTTCAGTCCATCCTACGCACAAGGGCAGGGGTGGCCTGGGTATCAGGCAAATCTGTCCACATCACTCCCTGCTTAAAACCCTTCAGAGGGCTCCCCTTTCCTAGCAGATATAATTCAAAGCATTTGGCATCTCATATAAGGCCCTTTGCAATCTAGCTTCAGCTCCTGGCTTGGAGTCCCAGGCACTCAGGCTCCAGCCGGGGAACTCCAGAAAGAAGCTGCCCCTGCTGGCTCTCCATGTGAAATCCCCTCTTCCACCTCCACCCTTTCCTTTGCCAAACCATCACACAGCCATCCTTCATGAAGGCCCAGTTCAGCCACCATCTCCCCACTTCACCCTGCCATTCAAGGCATTGCCGTTGTCCCATCCCACTGCTTTCCCTGTGCTTTCTCTGGGCCTCACCAGTACCATTGTCACCTGTGTGCACACGAGTTGCTTCCACTGGACTCCAAGTATATCCAGTACAGAGCCCAAAACATACGAGTACTCAACTAACTCCTGGAGTGAGTGAATAAATGAATTGGTCTGTACGATGGTCAGATCATACCAGGTGATCTTTCCTGGCTGGGGACTACCGGGGTATGCACTGTAGCTTCTTCTGAGCTCAGCCTCCATGGGCGTGAAAGGACCCATGAATGCCTCCGGGCAGAGTTGACAGTATTGGCTACAGAGATGCATGGAGAGAACTTTGCAGAGTGGCTAATACGTGGTGGGTGCTCCACAAATGATAACTGAGGCTGCCGTTTTTAATTTCTATTTTTATTTTCACTGACGTCCTTCCACTAGTGTTTTCTGATTTTCCATCCCTCTCACTGCCTACCCAGTTAGGTGCTGGGCTCCCAGAAGTGACTCACTGAAGGTTTGTTGTTGGATGGATTGACTACATGGCTTCTGAAGGCTTGTTTCCAGTCTGAGAATTCAGAGCTGAGGGATGATCTTCCTCCCTGCCAGCCTCCCCTGAGCCCGGAAGCCAAGAGCTGTACAAAGTACGTTCCTCTGCCTGTCTTCCCCAGCTGCACAGATGCTCTGTTTGCAGTTCTGTGAATTGAGCTGAGTCGGGACCTGGTGGGAGGGGAAGACCTGGGCCTTTCTGCTCCAAAAGGCAGAATCATTGTAGCCAACCCCTCAGCATCTGCAGGCACCCCCAGGATACTGCACAAGTAGCTGGGGTCCCTATACCAACCTCTGTGGGGGCCTGCTGTCCCTACTTCACCACAGGTCCTCCTGGACTTGTGGGAGAGGTTAGGAAGAGGACGGGGGATGAGGGCCAGACTGCCAGGAAGGTGATATCACTTTGACAGGCAAACATTTCAAGTCTTTTAATCCTCAAAATAACCCTGAGAGGAACATGCTATTATTATTATTTTTTTTTTAAAGAAGATGTTGGGGGTAGGAGTTTATTAATTAATTAATTTTTTTTTTTCTGTGTTGGGTCTTCGTTTCTGTGCGAGGGCTTTCTCTAATTGTGGCAAGCGGGGACCCTTCTTCATCATGGTGCATGGGCCTCTCACCATCGTGGCCTCTCTTTTTAAAAAAAAAAAAAATTATTTATTTATTTTGGCTGCATTGGGTCTTCGTTGCTGTGCGTGGGGCTTTCTCTAGTTGCGGTGAGCAAGGGCTACTCTTTGTTGCGTTGCACGGGCTTCTTATTGCAGTGACTTCTCTTATTGCGTGCAGAGCACAGGCTCTAGGTGTGAGGGCTTCAGTAGTTGTGGCATGCAGGCTCAGTAGTTGTGGCTCACTGCGGGCTCTAGAGCGCAGTCTCAGTAGTAGTGGTACACGGGCTTAGTTGCTCCGAGGCATGTGGGATCCTCCCGGACCAGGGCTCGAACCTGTGTCCCCTGCATTGGCAGGCGGATTCTTAACCACTGTGCCACCAGGGAAGCCCCGTGGCCTCCCTTATTGCGGAGCACAGGCTCCAGACGCACAGGCTCAGTACTTGTGGCTCATGGGCCTAGTTGCTCCGCGGCATGTGGGATCCTCCCAGACCAGGGCTTGAACCCGTGTCCCCTGCATTAGCAGGCAGATTCTCAACCACTGAGCCACCGGGGAAGCCCGGAACATGCTATCATTGTTCTCATTTTACTGACATGGAAGTAGAGGTCCAGGTTCACCCACCAGCAAACGAGAACTGGTCTGCAGTTGTATCAGTTTGTACTGATGCACTCAGCATGGGTCAGCATAAGTCAGGATCTCTAGCTGCAAGCAATAGAAACTCTTGTAAACAGGAAAGAATGTATGGAGGGACTGTGGTGCAGTGTCAGCAAAAAGGAAAAGTGAGACACGTGATTGGAAAGAACAGGAAGCAGGGCAGCTTCAAGGGTCTGGGTGGGAGGAATGAACAGTCATTTCATCAGAATGAATAAACTTCAGTTTTTAAATCTTTTTGTCTCTCCATTTAGGACTCAGGTTCAGAAGGCCACCTGTTGGCTGGGAGAGGGCATGGGCTATGATTGATAGGCCTACCAAGCCTATATCCAGTGAAGTAGGGAGAGGTCCCCCAAAAAAACTTGGGATGCTGTTTCCAGAAGAAAGGGAAATGAATGCCAGGCAGACCAAAACCCAAACTCACCTGACTGTACTACACCATGATGGGGCAAACAATGTTATCCACTCTGTTAAGTGCCCTTCCACACCCAATACACACACACACACACACACACACACACACACACACACTCCTATTCTCTTTAGCTTTTAGCCTTGGTTGTTAGAAGGAGCCCTAGCAAACTTCTAACATTCTATATGATTTCCTTATTATGTTTTTATGTTAGTTGTTTATTGCCTGCCTCTCCTGTCCCCTCTAGTGTATAAGACCCAGGAGAGCAGCAATTTTCTCCTCTTTGTTCACTGCTGTGTCCTCAGTGCATAAAAGAGTGCCTGGCACATAGTAGGTGCTCAGTAAATACTGAATGAGTGTGGAAGTACCAAGCATTCCAATAGGCACTCGGGGTGCAGTAGTGAACTGAAAGCAGGATCCTGACCTCACAGAGCTTTAGTCTAGTAACACAGAAACAACAATGCAAATATATAGCAAAAGAATAAAACTAAACTAATGAAAAATTGTAATGCATGCTTTAGAGTAAACACATAAGTGTTAAAAAAAAAAGAAGGTGGAAAATTACTTAAGATATGGCAGTCATGGAAGGACAGAAGGCCTCTCTCAAGCAATATTTAAACAGAAGCCTTCCCTGGTGGCACAGTGCTTGAGAATCTTCCTGCCAATGCAGGGGACATGGGTTTGAGCCCTGGTCCAGGAAGACCCCACATGCCGTGGAGCAACTAAGCCCATGTGCCATGACTACTGAGCCTGAGCTCTAGAGCCTGCAAGCCACAACTACTGAGCCCACATACCACAACTACTGGAGCCCGTGCACCTGGAGCCCATGCTCTGCAACAGGAGAAGCCACCGCAATGAGAGGCCCGTGCACCACAACGAAGAGTAGCCCCCTCTCGCTGCAACTAGAGAAAGCCTATGCACAGCAATGAAGAGCCAATGCAGCCAAAAAAGCAAACAAAAATAAAACCCATTTAAACAGAGACCTGAAGGGTGAGAAGGGGCTGATGGTAAAAAGTGTGAAGGCAAATTCTTCCAAGCAATGGAAAGAGCACATGCAAAGGCCCTGAGGCTGGAAAGAATTTGGTATATTTGGGGCACTGGAATGATAAGACCAGTGTGGCTGGAGCTTAGTAAGCAAGGGCTAGGGGGGATACAGTTTGATGCTGGGGTATGTGCCAGGCACCAGGCCCCCTGGGGCCTCATAGGACATGACAAGGATTACCCATTGCATTCTGGGTAAACAGTGCTTGACCCCCATTTATGATTCAAAGTGATCCTCTGGCTGCCGGGTTAAGAACACACTAAATCAGGGAGCAACGGACCCGTCAATAGGCGATGTGGTGGTCCAGACTGGGGCCGAATACAGGTGGCCAAGGACAGAGGACGGTGGGACAACTTTAGGCCACCTCGCAGTTAAATTAAATCGGGTGCTACAGTCAGTCTAGATGTCACCCTCCGGGATCCATGAAGGCACCACCCACCCACAGTTCACTCCCAGTCTGTGGGTGATGGATGGTTCCACTGATGATCTGGCTGGGCCCCATGCCTAAGTGACGGGTGACGGATGGGGTTGGAACTGAGTGTTCTGAGCCATGTGGCCAAAGCACTGTGCTGAGGAGGGCTTCGGAGCCAGGAGTTAATTTAAAGAAAGGAGTGGGGGAGCTCAATAACGCTTCCTCCACCACTCAATTAGTGGAGAGGGCTGTGTAGGGAGCTGCAGTTTTCAAGATCCCCTTAATCATCTTCTGTCTGCCTGGCAGTGTGCAGGAGTGTGGCAGGAATAATTGCACCTACCCATTAACAAATGCAATTAAGGCTCTGGGGACTCTAGCACCCCCTTCTCCAATTAAACAGCAGATGAGGGGTCCATGGGGGTGGCCTTTGAGATGAATCACTTGAAGCTGAAAACTTAGAGACAGGAAGTCTGGACAGAGAGGTGATTAGAGTCGATAAAATGATGATGGGGAAGGAGAGACCCTTGTCCAGTCCCCGCCTACTCCTGCTTGAAGCCCTCCCTGCAGTTGGATGGATAGACTTTGGGACAAATTAGAAGTTCTGTTTTACCCATAGGATAGTCAATATTTGGAACCCACCGACCACCACCTCCAGCCAGCTGCTTCCTCTTTGCCAAAGACATACCCACAGAGTGTTTAGATTCTGGTGAATTCCTGGGTAATTAATTTTGTGGGAAACAAGGCTGTCTGGCGTGTCATTGGCTGTGGAGGCGAGGGGGCGGGGAGGGGGCGGAGGGCGGGGTGCTGGGAGGGCATGCTGCTATTCTGTGAAGGGGGTGGGGTGGAGGGAAGGGAACTTCCTTTCCCGGCCTCTCCAATATGCCAGGCCCTGTGCTCCCCGCCATCCTATAGGCCATCTCCTTTAATTTAATCCAAATCCCACAGCCTCAGAGGAAGGCCATGTTCTCTCTGTTACAGAAGCTCGGGGAGTTCAAGTGCTTTGTCTAAGATCACAGAACTCGTAGGCAGTGGAGCTGGGATTTGAACCCTGACATATCTGACTTCCAAGGCTTTGCTCCCGCCACTATGCCAGGCCATTTGAAATCTCGGCCGCCAAGATCTTGCCCCTGTGTCCCTTCGTGCCCCATAGGATGGACTCAGGGGGACATTTCAGATATTATTCCCAGCTCTCCCCACCCCCACCCCCGCCCCACCCCCCATGAATCCACTGAGCCCCTGTGGTTCCTGACGGGGCCGAGGTAGGACTTGACAGGTGATGAGTCCTGAGGTGCTGACCACCCAGCTCATTTCAAGCTGGAAAAAAACTAAGAAATCCCCCCTACCTGAACTGCCTCTCCCACTTCTCTTTACGCGCCTCACCAATTACAACTGCTCTGCATTGTTACGCATGTGCGGATGGTCATTTTCATTTAGCATCTCCGCTGAAGCCCTGGCGCCGAGGGCGTAATTGGAAAGCTCCACATCTGAGTTTGTACAGAGGAGGCTCTGCTCTGCTTGCCCATCCTGGTGTAAGGGTCGCCTCTGCGGGGGCCCGGATGAAGGCCAGGAGGGGACAGCCTGCATCTGCCCAGGGACCCGGCCACCCCCGGTGAGTGCTGCCATAGCTCTTCTTCTGCCCAGTGGAGCTCAGGGGCTGAGTAGTGTTTCCTAATCCCCGACTCCCGCATCTTATTTCCCTGGGAACTTTCCTTCAGCTTCTGGTTTGCTTTGGATTTTCTCTGTGGCTTCGGTGAGGAGCTGGTTCTAGAGAGCAACCAAAGTCACTGGGTTGAAATAGCCACCAGGTTTTGTCAACAGGCAAGCCACCTGCCAAGTCACCCTTCCTTTGAGAACTTCCTGAGTAACGCCAAGACACCTGCTGCTTTCTGGGGCCTAGAGTCTTCCTGAGCTTAGGACTCTCCCAGGTCTGCCTCATTCACTCCTGAATCCCTAGAAGACAAGGGCAGGGGCCCCAGCTGCAGCCTGGCCCAGGTGAGAAGCCCGCTGCCCTTTTTAGCAGCAACCGGGCATAGGCTGACTGCTCTGCAGAGAGAGGGCTTCTGCAGCCCTCGCCAGCCCTAGGACATTGCTTCGGGTTTAGAACGGGGAGGCGGGGATAATTGATTCCTCTGGGGGAGGCTGGCATTTGCATTCAGTCTTTTTCATTTTTTTTTTTAACATCCTTATTGGAGTATAATTGCTTTACATTGGTGTGTTAGTTTCTGCTTTATAACAAAGTGAATCAGTTATACATATACACATGTTCCCATATCTCTTCCCTCTTGCGTCTCCCTGCCTCCCACCCTCCCTATCCCACCCCTCTAGGTGGTCACAAAGCACCAAGCTGATCTCCCTGTGCTATGCGGCTGCTTCCCACTAGCTAGCTATTCTACGTTTGGTAGTGTATATATGTCCATGCCACTCTCTCACTTTGTCACAAGGCTGACTAGGGCAGGGTAGCGCAGGTTTTCCAGAAAGAGGGAAAGCCTGAGCCAAGGCAAGAAAGACACAAAAGATGGCCTGTTGCTGCCATTCTGACTCCTCCTGCCTCCACGGCCCCAGAATCATCAGGGTTTCACAGAGCCAGCCCCAAAGTGCAGGAATGGCCAGGCCTCTCAGACGGCAGCCCCCGAGCCAGGTGGGCCCGGCATGCTGTGCCCCCATTTCCTCTCCATAAATAGGAGCTGGGTGGGGAGGCCACAGACGCCTGCTCTGGGGCCAGACTCCAGATTCAGGGAGAGCCCTCAGTCCACACACCTTGGGTAGGAATAGTCTGGCCAAGATTTCTCTAAGCCAGAGTGAGCACACAGATGCATGCACCCACATGCACGCGCACGCACACACACACACACACACACACACTCACACACACACACACACACACACACACACACACACACACACAAGACTGAGTGGGCCTGGCTCCCTGGATCCTCTCACTGCTCACCCTCCTCCCCTTCCATGAGCAGATTCCCCTTCACACCAAGCTGGGCATCACCAATCGCCTGATGCCAAGCAGATGGCGGGAAAGAGACCTTGTTTCAAGGGGGGATGGGCAGCAAGGTCACTGCTGACAGTGAGGACTGGGCTGCAGGGCAGTGGAGACATAATGAATGGCTTCCCTGTCCTCCTGGTGGCTCAGGGCCCTGCTGCCCTATCACATATGTTCAGCTGGGAAGCAGAACCCACACCCACCTTCACAGTTTCCTTCTCTCCTCTTTTCACTTTCTTAAATTTGAAACCTCTGCATGCTTCCTTCTCCCCTCTACTCTGTCTTCTTTTTCCTTTGCGGGTGGTGGAGGAGGATGGGGGATGGGGAGAGACAGGAAGGCACGGGGATGGAGAAAGAAAACACCCGGCAGCCCTGACATTCAGAAGTTGGCCTGATACTCACAGCTAAGCCGGGTTATACTCCTGTTAGGTTTAAATGATTTCACAGAACGCCCACCTCAGACAAGCTTACTCTGAGACCAAGATAAAATGACACGAAGCAAGGCCACTTCACAATTTTTTTCTAAGACAAAAACAGTTACTCAGCCACCCACCAAATACCTCCTCTCTTGGCCAAAATGAGTGACTGCTACTTCTTTACCAATTTCAACTGTCTTTATTCTAGTCTCCCCTCCCCATAGATGAGATTTACTGAAATAGTCATAGAAGTGCCCCACTTTCTGAAGCCATCCGATCGAGAGCAACCTCATTTCCTCAGACCCTCCGCCAGGGCACCCCATCAAAGCTCAGTGCTACGATGGGTTCTTTCTAAGACCCTCTAGTGAGCAGAACGCCCCCAAGATTCCCCACGGGGACGCTCTCCCTCTCCACAGTGAAGAACAAATTCAGCTGGTTTAATTATAGATGTCTTCCTGGTGGTCTTTGGCTGAAGGGCATCGACAGAATTGGAGGTTCCACCAAGATCCAGTTGAGACCCTCACCACCTTAGACCAGGACCCTCACTCAATGCAGTAACAGTGCACAGATCTTTTGGGGGGTGGGAGGGCCTCCAGGTCCTGGTATTTTTTAAAGCTCCCCAGGTGATTATAATGTGTGTCCTGGATTTTGAGCAACTGGGTGACAAGTCACTTCAGGGGGCCATAGTGGGCTCAGAAAAGCAATGCCTGTAAAGCACTGAGCTCAGGCCTTGCGCTTGGTACTCAGTTCCCGTGAGCTTCATTGCTCTGTGCCTTATTCATCTTGCTTCTGTGCCTGATTCATTTTGCTGTCCCTCTCAATAAACGGCTGTCGAGTGAACATGGATGCTGCTGATGGAAGACTGCGAATCATGTCAAATGTAATACATCTCAAAGCCACCATTTTTCTCCCCAAACTATCCCTCCCTCCACCTCAGTGTTCTCCCAGTCACCGAGGTTGGAGGCCGGAGTCGGAGGCTCTGATTCATCGCAGTGCTCTGCCCAGCCCCCTACCCACAGCGCAGGATCTTGTGACCCCCGCTTCCTTTCTGACTCTCAGACCCCATGGTGGCTTGGGGCTCTCAGCCTTCCCTATGCAGTTCATAATCTTCAAGACGGCTCTTTCTAGAGCTTGGCCTGACCACGACACACCTCCAGCTCAGACACCCTCCGTGGATCCTCATCACCTCCTAATGAAGTTCGAACCCTTATCTTGACTTTTAAGGCTTTCCATAATCCAGCCCCACCTCACACACATATCATACTTAAATGAAGTGTTCTACTCCTTAGCCCCACAGACATCCTTCATGTCTTCAAATAGTTGGGCTTCCCTTATGCTGATCCAGCTGCCTGGAATGCCCTTCCCACCATTTTTTCCTAAAATAAATCCAACTTATCATTCAAATTCCAGCTTAAATGCTACTTCCTCCAGCCCTGATTACCTCAACCAAATGGGACCACTGCCCCTTTATCATCTCTTAAAACTATCCGTTATCAACTCACTAGTGACCTTTTATCATACACTGAACTGAACTGTGTATCTTTAATCACCCTCCCTCTATGTGTGACAGGGGGCATTCCAGACCAGGGGCTAAGTAAGAAGACAGGTTTTGCTATCAAGAAACCCTGAAATTCCAATTCTATTTCCTCCTACTACTACTCCAGTGATCCTGGGCAAGTTTTTTTAACTTCCCTGAGCCTCAATTTCTTCACGTGCATAATGGGGATAATCTCATAGAGTTATGGTGAGGATGAAATGAGATAGTCACACATGTAGAATGCCTCACACAGGACCTGGCAGAAACCATAGATATTATCTTTGTAATAACAACTGTTTTTATTACTAGGTTGAAATCTCCCAGAGCAGGCGTCTCAATTTCAGTGTGCACACAGATCACCTGGGCATCTTGTTAAAATCCAGGTATGATTCAGGAGGTCTGGGGTGGGCCTGCGAGCCTGCATTTCTGACAAGCTCCCAGATGGTACCAATGCTGCTGGTCCAGGGACCACACTTGGAATAGCAAAGTTCTAGAGGGCAGGGCTTGTGTCTTAGATAACAATATCTCTCTCGCAGAATCTGGCATGGTTTCCTGCACAGCATAGGGGCCTCACCATTTTTTTAAATGAATGCATCCTCAAGGTGGTGGTAGAAACGATACTGCACATAACAGCTTTCCTTACTCAGATTACACACACACCCACCCCATGCCAGTGAATCTAACCTGGCATAGGACTGAGATTTCCCAGGGGCCCAACTGCTGTGTTTCAGAAATCAGTGCTCTGAGATGGAACGGCTGTGTGCTAACCTTATAGCCCTGATTAATTCCCTCCCTTTGTTTGCCTCATTATCGTGATTAGGTTCTGCCTGTAGCATAGCAACGGCTAATTGTAGGCTGGTTGCAGAGTGCATAATTCCCCGCTATTAAAATTTTATCGAGGCTTAATTGTGCTCCTTTTTGCAGCAGCGAAGCTTCAAAATTTCAGAAAAGAGGGGATGTGGTTAGTGGGAGCTGATGATTTTTTAATCTTAGCAACCTCTGTGAAGCCCTGCTCTGCAAAGCCCTGCTCTGCAATAGCATTGACCTTGAGATGGTTTCCTGTGGCCAGAAAGAAGCCCATCATTTATTTATTAACCCTCCAGAAGGTCTGCAAACAATCCCCTGTGGCCAGGCAGAAAGCATATTATGGGTCAAATGCCATTACAGAAAGCCCCAAAGGATGGGCCGACCAAATGGTTTGGCCATGTGGGCAGTGGGGCTGGAGAGCAGAAGTTTGCACGTGGAAGCGGTACGACGTGTCGCTCTGCAAATGCCGCGCGGCCACCCGGCGGCCTTCCAAAGCCAGCGGCAGAACCGAGAGGATCTGAAAGCAGTTTTTCCAAGAATTCAAGTGCCAAGCTGCCCCAGCCTGTGTGTAGTGGGAGGTGGAAAGAGGTGACCCCATTAGCAGGTACTTTCTGCAAAGGTTTTTCAAACCCACGTGATCACAGCATCATTGGGAGCTCCTTAGAGCTGCACACTTCTGGGCTCCAGCCCAGACTTATTGATTGGGAATGGGGAGGCGGGCTGGAAATCACTCCTCAAGTAGTGCCCATGCTGAGTCACTCTGGGAATCACTTACCTGCACCTACAAGGGACTTTGGAAAATGTAAAAAAAGGCAGCAGAACAAGCTGCCACTTGCGTGGGGGGTGGGTCCACTTACTCTACTTAGCTCAGACTGGAACCATGAAGTCTAACGGTGTGGGATGGCTCTAAGTCAGCGGTTCTGCAACTACAGCATGTATCAGAGCTACCTGGAAGGCTGTTTAAAACACAGATTGCTGGGCCCTACATTCTAGAATGTATGATCCGTTA
This sequence comes from Kogia breviceps, assembly GCF_026419965.1. Classification (NCBI taxonomy): domain Eukaryota; kingdom Metazoa; phylum Chordata; class Mammalia; order Artiodactyla; family Physeteridae; genus Kogia; species Kogia breviceps. The sequence continues at coordinate 97,072,039 of NC_081312.1, forward strand.
GGTCAGGGGTGGGACTGAGCCTTTGCATTTTTAACAAGCTTAGTGGTGATGCTGCTCTAAGGACCGCACTTTGAGAACCACTAGCCTCAGTGATTCTCCAAATTTGGACCCAATGTGTCTCTGAAAAGGACTCAGTTGTGTTTCTTGGTCCTAATGTTATAGACTGTAGCTTTACATGATGACTGTGCTTGTGTCTTGGACATCTATCTATGACCCAGAAACAGTGGTATTTGTAATCAAGCTTTGGCTTGAGGCATTATGAAGGAGGAGTTGAATCCAGGGTCCTGGATTTAAACACGTGGAATCCAGATGAATCCATACTGTTCTACCATTTTTAAGTCAAGCAAGGCTTTTAAAAGGAGGTGAGATTTTTGACACTGCTTAAATGGAAGGCAAGGAATTATTTGATGAGCTGACTTCAATCTGGGAAAGGCTTTCCATAGGGTGCAAGAATGGAATTGTGGTGAATGCGTGAAAAATAACAACGTGCACATTTTACAGAGGGGAGATAAATGGGGGGAAGGGTGGTGGTAATGGTAAAAATGAGTAGGTTTAAAGCAGGGGTTGCAGGACTTCCCTGGTGGTCCAGTGGTAAAAAATCCGCCTTCCAGTGCAGGGGATGCGGGTTCGATCCCTGGTCAGGGAATTAAGATCCCACGTGTCGTGGGGCAACTAAGCCCGTGTGCCACAACTACTGAGCTTGTGCGCCTTAACGAGAGAGCCCGCATGCTGCAATGAAAGATACCGCATGCCTCAACTAAGACACGATGCAGCCAAAAATAAATAAAATAAGTAAATAATAAGGCAGGGGTTGCAACTCAAAAACCTTCAGAGGCCAGATGGATAACAGAAATGAGTGAGGCAGACAAGTCAAATTAGAATCTGTGATTCCGACTTGAATAAGAACATGGAGTGGTAGGGGGACATGATGAACTGGAAAGACCTGGCCCTTCTAGAAGGGGAGCCCGTTGTTCCCCTTCAACTCTACTCTTGCTGTTGTTGCCAGGAAAGAATGTAGGCCCAGGAATGGTTTGCTGTTTTGAATTTCAAGAGAAGCTGGGAGGCTGAATTCTAATATGAAATTTCCCAACTTTAAAAAACTGAGCCCCAGTCAAAACACGCCTGTGGGCTGTTAATTTATAACACTAGTTTAAAGAGTTCAGATTCTACTTCCTAGATCCCAATTCATTGGAATGCTTCTGCAGGAACTTGGCACATTTTTTGCTTTTTTTAGGGTGAGGGTTAGCTATAAGGAGAGGAAAAGGAAAAGAGTGAGAAGGGGAAGAAAGATGAAAATCAGGGAAAACATTGGAAAAAGAAGGAATCTACTATTAGAAGTGACCTGGGGGTTTATATGGTCCTATCCCTACAGAAAGAATATATCACTTCTACAACATCCCTGGTGTGGTAGACTGTTAATTTGGTGGCCCTTGTGGAGTCCCGTCCCATAGTGACTCTGGGCTTGGCCAATGGGTCATTAGCGAGCATGATGCTGGCAAAGCCTTGATAAGTCCTTGCACAGTGGAATGCTTATTCTTGGGATCTAGCTGCCATGTAAAGGCTAGCCATATGGAAAGACCATGTAGAGAGAAAAAGAGGTCCCCACCCTTAAGCCGTCCCTGCCAAGGTGCCAGGCATGTGAATGAAGCCATCTTGGACTGTCTGACTGCAACCACATGAGACCCCAAGAGAGACCGACAGATGGGCTCACCCATCCAGCTGAGCCCCAGGCAACCCAGAGTCATGAGAAATAATAAAACGGTGGTTGTTCTAAGCCACTAAGTTTTGGAGTAAAGATCTTCCTTGACTTATGATGGATTAAGCATCCTGATAAACCCATGATAAATTGAGATCATAAGTTGAAAATGTGTTTTAAATATATCTAACCTACAAACATCATAGCTTAACCTAGCCTACCTTAAAATTGCTCAGAACACTCATATTAGCCAACCGTTGGGCAAAATCATCTAACACAAAGCCTATTTATAAGAGTGTTGAAAATCTCATGTAGTTCGTTGAATACTATTCTGAGAGTGAAAAACAGAATGGTTGTCTGGTTACAGAATGGTTGTTAAGTGTACTGGTTGTTTACCCTCGGGATCTCGGGGCTGACTGGGAGCTGTGGCTCACTGCCACTGCCCAGCTTCACCGGAGAATATCCTACCGTATATCACTAGCCCTGAAAATGATCAGAATTCAAAATGCTAATTAGGTTTCTACTGAATGCGTTATCACTCTCGCACCATGGTAAAAGTCGAACCATCATAAGTCAGGGACCATCTGTACTTTTATACTCAGTGAAAATTAATGGAGACACCTAGTGAGTAGTTGGCCTATGAATCAGATATGATTCTGTGGTAGAATAAGAAATAAATATTTAGTCTTTGTCCTTGGTTCATAGCATAGAACTCCTAAAACCCTTGGAATCTCCTGAATGATCATGTCTTTTGTATGCTAATGAGATGACTGGTGGCTGGGGTCTCAGCATAGCTTCAGGATGGAGGCTGCTCACCAGAAAGACCAAGGCATGATTAGAAGGTTGGAACTTAGAACCCTAACCCACCCAGCCTCCAAGGAAGGGAGAGGGGCTGGAGACTGAGTTTAATCACCAATGGCCAATGATTTTAGTCAGTTGTGTCTACACACACACTGATACCTAACCCCATGCATCTCTTCCACTTGGCAATTCCTGAATTCTGTCATTTCTAATAAACCGGTAAACATTAAGTAAAGTGTTTTCCTGAGTTCTGTGAGCTGTTCTAGCAACTCATCAAACCTGAGGAGGGGGTCGTGAGAACCCCTGATTTATAGCTCATTGGTCAGAAGTACAGGTGGCCCAGGACTCATGATTGGTATCTAAAGTGGGCACAGTCATGTGGGACTGAGCCCTTAACTTGTGGGGTCTGACGCTAACTCCAAGTAAGAGTGTCAGACTTGAACTGTTGGACACCCAGTTGAGGATTTGAGAATTGTAGAGATTCCGTTTGCCTGGAAGTAGCAGAACATCTGAGAAACAGTGGCCTAAGCAAGTGAGAGATTTATCATGCTCGTGTCAGGAGAAATAAACTTTTAATCATTGGTCAGAATCAGCTGCACCAAGGGGGACTGGGGAAGTGCAATTAGCTAGGCGCCTTCACATCCCCGATGAAATGGGGTATCGACTAGTAAGGAGGAAGGAGGAATGGGTATATATTTTGCAGTATTGGCCACAGCCAGCTTCTGCTGGAAAAAGAAATGTGTATTTCACGATTTTCCCCTTCTCTACCAAATGTAGCCATTAGACCAGCCCAGCGGCCTGTACATCCAGCACACAACTATCCCATGCTCCAAGGATGAGGTCTCTATTAATTTAATGGCTCAGCATTTCATATTTTTCTGTCTGTGTTTTGTTTGGGGAGTGGCAAATTAAGCTTAGAGACTGGTTTGTCTTTGCTGGCAATTTATTTAACACAGGTTCACTGTGGGAATTATAATAATTTCACAAGCCGATAGCATCCAGGATAATGTCTCTTAATAAGCCAACAAAGAAATAACACATTCCAAACAAAGGATAGATTAATCACACTATTGTTCTAGGCAAGGGGAGATGACAGAAAGAAAGTCCAAATTTAGTTCAAGGTGTACCTTTTCTATGAGCTGTGGTTTCTAGGGAGAGCTGGATTTGTCAGCTGAGAGCTGACATCCAGCTACCAGGGCAAAAATAAAAGTCTCTTGTTGCTAGAGCACGTTACTAGGGAACGGAGGTGCACCACAGTTGACAGGCAGGCTAGGCTGCTCCAAGGTTTAACACTCCAGGGACTGTGGCAGGGTTTGCGCCACTGCTTAGGAGTACCTCCCTGAGGCAGGAACAGATGTCCCTTCTCTTGCTGAGATTGCCACACGGTTTAACACCTCTGCCGACCAAGAGCAGCCTCGTCACGCAGGAATGAGTGTCTCAAGATCTTTGGAGAGCTAGGTCAGCAAATGGTGGCTTTGCCCAGACTTAAACTCCCCAATACAACACTTGCTATTTATATTCTAAATGTCCCCTTGCCATAGCTGCTTCTCCACTTGTTCTTACTGATAAAGCCCCGAGTGGGGCCCCTCAGCAGCTGAGCTACTAAGTGCTTTATCCACAGACAACAGATGAGATGATGACATCCTGATGCAGCTTACTTCATTCTTACATCAAAACCACTTTACTTCTAAAACCAACTTTTTTTGGTCTTTGTCATAAATGGATTAAAACAATTTCACTTAAGTCATAAACAAGTGGATTGGAAATGATATCAAACCAATACACAACAGTCTGGTTCCAGGTTCGTCTGGTAAGAAGCTGATTGATCTTGAACTTGATTCAGTCCATTGATAACATCATTACTGATAAAAGATCTCCGGGCAGTCAACTTTAGATTTGAAGCAATGGCGATGAGCAGACATTTTCAAATGGGCATACCTTCTGCAAACCTTAGCTGACTTTCAGGATGTGTGGCACAAAAGAAGAGGCCATAGAAGGAGCTAAAAATAAAGTCTTTGTTCACAGAGTTAGCCTGTGGCCATTTCTTGAGTTAGAAGTGGCTTGGTGGGAGTGGGAGAAAAGCAATAAAAGAAAATGAGATTGGAACTCACTCATTTTCTTTCTTTTCAGCAACTTCTTGGAGGGAGGAGATGGAGACGAATAAGACATAAAAATCACAGAACTTAGACTTGGCAATGCTCTTAGAAATAAATCATCTAACCTTTCACCCAACTGCAAATAATAATAGCTAACAATTATTTACTACATGCCAAATGTTATACAAAATAATTTACTTGATTTTTATATATTACTTTAGTTTTACCCTTACCACGTCTCTAAAAGGTGGCATGATTTTAATGTCTGCCTTCCAGGCATCGAGTTAAGCAACTTATTCAAGGCCACAGTGAATAAACGGCTGGACCAGAATTCCTGAATATGTACTGCCTTCTCCTTAGTTCTTTCTATCCCATTCCCTGACAACTCCAGTCTCTTCTAGCTCTCCACTCCTCCAGAGACTGGTTTGTCTTTGCCGGCATTTCTCCTCATTCCTACTTGGAAAGCTTGGTTTCTCAAACATTCCTCCACGTGTTAAGCTGACATCTGCTTTTCTGGAACTTGCGTCATCTGTCTGCCCACCAAAGTAACACATAAGCCAGTCCCTCTGTCCTCTGACAGTCCTTCCAATATCTGCAGTTCGAGAATCATGCATCCTCTGAGCCTTCTCTTCCCCAGGCTAAATCTCTACAGCTACTGTAACCCTGCCCCGTAAGACCTTCCTACATGCTGTGCTTCTTCCTCTATGTATATTGCACTCAGACTGCAAAGTCAAACTTCTACAGACACCAGACTAGTAATGAAAATAAATAAAGCAGGCCAGGTACAGGAAAATCACATGGGCTTCTCCTTCTTTTATTTTCCCACTTTTCACAGAGACACGGATCCTGAAAAGTTTGTCTCTGCAAATTCAACCATCAAAGGCAACTAACCCTCAGTCTCACTATATGGGGACGACAGGGGGTGGTGAGCCCTGTGGCAAACTGCGAAGCGAGTGCATGACGGAAAGAAAGCGGACAGTGTTCACATCCAGCCGGTGCCGTCATAAAGGTGGTGCCAGAGTTTCTGAACTCTTCAAAAGCTGCCGGAAACCTGGGTTTCTACTGGAAAACTTGATTTTTATCAGATCAGTTTTCCTCTTTCTTTTTTGTTTTTCCTGCAGCGTGATAGAAGCCAAACAAAGTGTGTCTGCAGGCTGGACCCAGCCCCTGGGCTGCTGGTCTACAACTGCTCTTGAGGACAGTGGGACCCTCACTTCGCTTGACCTAAACACCATGCTTCTAGGAATGCAGACTAAATTTGCAGGAGCTTTCCTAGCAGCTGTATCACATTATACTTTAAGTTCGCATGGAACGTGTGGCTAAGTGAGTAACTTCAAGTCTTCATGTACAGGGTTGTCCAGCGTGCCTCTCCAGCCACCTTGTGCGATGATACTTTGAACCTCACTGTCTGACTTTGCGTTCCTCCCTGTTGGTCCCCATTCTGTCTTGGAGAGTTTTGTCTATTTCTCCCTGCCTTTGTGTGCAGCTTTGACCAATGCTCCTTCCGTGAAATCACCAGCTGGACCCAATACCCAGATGAATTCTGACCCATCTTGAGGGCATTAATTAAAATGTCGGCTAGAAATATGGAGCTCCAAGGTACCCCAAATGTCACCAATGCGCTAATAACACTCCTTAGCTTCAGAATGGAAGGAAACTAGCCTGCGTTTGGCACCTACTCTGAGCTCAAGCCGGCCAGCTCCCTCATCCTCGCTTCCCAGCCACTGTAGAGACCCTTCTGCAGCTCTGCCCCTGTGGCCGAGGAAGAACCCCCAGGCTTCACCCCATATCACTACGTCTGAACTCTCAGCTCTGGTCTGCAATTCCCAGATTGGTTCCTGATCGAACTGTGTATTTGGCTCTGGGTCTCAGTCTCAGCTCTGGATGTCAGCCCTCGCCTGGCAGCCCAAGGATCAGTGTGGCCCCTGCTCAGCACCCATCCCAGGCACCCAGCCCTTTGCCTGTGCCTGAGACTGAACTCCTGCTTGGTCAGGGGGACACACACTGTGCCAGGCTCTGTCCTTGGCGCTGCAGCACCCATGATCTCACTTAATGGTGAATCCGCATGTTCTCACTGTCAACTGGCCCACATTTTTCAGTTGACCCTTTTTTGATGATCAGCGAATTTGTATTATTCATGCTCTTCCTGCCTCCTCATTATTGTGAGTAATTGCGAGCAGGGCGCCGAGCTGTTCACCAGCCTGCACAAAGCCAGCAGTACATGCTCCCTCAGATTCCTTCTCTTTTTGTGAAATAGCTCACTATTCTCATCTGTAAAATGGGGGTGTTTTTGAGGGATCTATTAATTGATGTTAAGCAATTCTAACAGAGCCAGGCATGTCGTGGGCACTCATGAATGTTAGCTTGAAGTAGCAGCAGTTGGAGAACTCATGCTGGTCACCTCCTGATCTAGCCCCCAGGTGCTAAAGAGGGGGCACCCCCTTCCCTAAGGGAATGTCACTAATTCCCTTCCACCACCAGGCTCAGCAGCAGGCACCCCGAGCTGGTTTTCTGATGAAAGGAAAGGATTGGTTCAAGCCATCCACATGGCCCAGGGGACGGCCTCTGGAAGGCACAGGCCTAACTCCTGCCTCTGCCACTTACTTGTTGGGCAACTCGGGACCAGTTGTTTACTCTCTCTGAGCACAGGTACTCTATCTGTAAAAAGTGGGCAGTAATATGTAGCTTACAGCATTATGGTGGGCGATCAAATGAGATTTGTAGTGAAATACTAGGCACTTGATATGGTGATGATGACACAAATACTGAGGCAGACATTGTCTTTGGCCCTTCCCAGCGAGAAACAGCAGACTTCCTTTTTTCCTGCCAGGTTTGCAAAAACTGAATTACAAACTTACTGCTTGGTTGTGGTAAAAACAAAACAAAACAAAACAAAATCAAACTAACAATACAGGCATTTATAAAATAAAAAGTTGGCGTCTTCTGCACTCCAATTCTACTCTCCTGAGAGAGCCATTGTTAACTGTTTAGGGTATGGCCCTGCTGACATTTTTCTATACACACACACACAAACACACACATACATTATTTTTAAAGCAACATCAGGATCATACCATACATACTCTTCTGCAACCTACTTCTTTCTCTGAGCAGAGTTTCATGGCCATTTTTCCAAGTCAGAGTATATGGAGCTAGTCCAGTGTTACAGACTTAATTATGTCTCCCAAAATTCATATATTGAAGCCTTAGCCCTCAGTGCCTCAAGATGTGACTGTATTTGGAGATAAGGCCTTTAAAGATGTAAAGTTAAAATGGGTCATTAGTGTGGGCCCTAATCCAATACGACTAGTGTCCTTTTAAGAAGAGGAGAGTAGGACACAGACAGAGGCATCAGGCACTTGTACACGTAGAGAGAAGGCAGCTATCTGCAAGCCAAGGAGAGAAGCTTCAGAAGAAGCCACCCTGCTGACACCTTAATCTTAGACTGCTAGTCTCCAGAACTTTGAGAAAATAAATTTCTGTGGTTTAAGCCACCCATTCTGTGGCATTTATTATGGCAGCGCTAGCAAACTTATACATCCAGGTTTTCATAACATACATAGTTTTCCATTTTATAGATGGTACAAAAAATGTGTTTGTTGGTGGACTTTCAGGTTGTTTACAGTTTTATGGTATCACTGAGAGTGCTTCAGGTAATATCCTAGCAATATGCTTTGTGCACATGCATGAGGATATTTGTAGGCTCTGTGCCCATATGAGGAATGACCAGGTTGGAGAATATGCACATCTCAAGCAACGTACGAATCAGTTGTACCAACTGAAACTCCAATACGGTAGGCAGATTACTGCCTTCCTTTTTACCCCCAAAGCATAATTTCAAGGACTTACATTCTGTGGCCGTAAAACATAACTAAACTGACAGTCAATAAAATATGACAACTTAGACCTTGGTTTTGCTCGTGCTGACCACTTCTGCCTATGCCAGCACCTTGGCCCCATCAAACACCTGCAGAAACACAATTTTCCTGAATGGACAAAGTTCTCACCAGACTTTATAGTCTCTTCATTGTGAAGTCAAACTCGCTAAGAACAAATGGCCATACTAGAAACAGAAGCATTGATTTAAATTTTTTAAGAGTATAATTAGATTTGAATCACACATGGTATATTGGATTTAGGGAGAAAATATTTCATGACAAGCTGCCAATGTATTTGTTTCTCATCTTTCACCATATAGAACTGGGGGTTGAAGGCTGCAGAAATGGACACAGGTTGGCAATGGCATTCCGATAGGCAGTAATTTCTATCTGAGTTGATGTGTCTGACTGGCCTTTTGTGTGGAAAAAAATTTTTAAATGAGAACTGTCTTCTGTAGTGAAGATGAACTTGGAGGTGTGATGGTCCAGGTCCTTCTTGGAGAGTGTATTGGAATTTACCCACATTGCAAGGGGGTTTGCCTTCCCTCTTTTTGCTCTTACTTTTCCATACAAGTGGATGTGCAAAAGAACTGAGCATTAAAAGAACATTTGTTTTGTGAATGAGTAAATAAATAGCTGTTAGTACACTTTTTCTATTTCTAATTATTATTAATTTTCTCAATATGTCATACATACATATCATTCAAAATTCTGGGCTGGCCATCTCGTTGTCCGTGCTCCCTGCTTCTTTTGGTCTCGTTGTGGGCAGGTGTTGTGTTCAGAGCCAACTAAGAGTAACAACTGCAGTTCATTGGATGCTTACTGGGCACTAGGCATTATATCTAGTGCCTAATCCCACTTAATCCTCTTTTGGGGAGGGATTAATAGTACATTTACAGTTGAAGAAACTGAGGTCAGAGTGGTTAAGTAATTTACTTGCCCAAGTTTACACAGTAAGAATCAAAATCAAGATTCTTCTCCTGGTCTGTTACCAGAATCTGGACGTGTAATCACTGTACACTTAACCTCTCTGTGCCTCAGTTTCCTCAATCATAGCCTAGAGATAATAATAGGGATTATTTCATAAAGTTGTTTTGAGGGTGGGAGAGGAGGCAGTAAGGAGTAGAATGGATCCAAAACAGTTGAGAAAAGAATTGGAGGCAGGTCACAGTGAGTGTTTAGGGATGAATAGTGTTTCTCAAAGTGTCATCAAGAGCCACCCAGATTAGCATCACTTTAGGTGCTTATTTCCCATTCAGATTTTAGGGCCCCTTCCTAGATGTCTTCAAGAGTGGAGTCTGGGAATCTACATTTTAAACTAGCATCCAGATGATTCTGATGCACATTGAGATTTGAGAATTTCAGGCCCTAGGATGTGTGTGTGTGTGTGTGTGTGTGTTGTTACTTGTAGCTCCATCCGGATAGCACTGTTGGGGCTCTATAGTAAACCCCTCCTCACCTTTCCTCTGTACTCCCCATGTACAAGTCATGTTTTTCTCATCACCAGCATAGCCAGAAATCCATCCAAAAGAGATTCTGAGATTCCAAACCCAGAAATCTGTGTGTGTTTCTGATTTCTTTTTGCTGGAAAAATAAATAAATAGTGATAGATGGCCCATGAATGATGTGAATCTGTGGTCGGGTGTCTTAAATGTATAGGAACCCATCTAGCCCCTGGTGTGAAGATCACTCCAATGCCCTGTGTTCCTACAGTCATTCTGGTCCCCTGAATTTTGGGGCTAGCTCTGATGAGCCAATACCCTCAACAGACTAAGTAGGTGATGAAAATTTAAGTAAACAGTACTCGTTAACGTTATGATCATGTGTGGCATCTTCTATTACTAAATGATCCCGGTACACAGATATTATTCACTTAAGTAGTCAATCACTGTCAACAAATTAAAAGATGCAGAGAATGAAATTAGCAAAATGAAATATGGATGTAAAGTTCACTTGAAATTCAATTTAGTGACAACATTAGCTTTCAACGAGTCTGCCCAACTGTTTGAAAACTTTCCTTTTGCCCAGAGTTTTTTAGACATAAATGCAATTAACCTTTTTACCGTTCAATTGCTGTTGGCCGTAACAATATTATTACATGGCACCTATGGTCTGGGAGTGAAATAATTAAACGATGATGTGGGATGAGGACATCAGGGCAGTCCTAGGGCTCTTTCTGGAGCTTCTACTCACGACTTTGGGGTGGGGCAACAAGAAGGGTCCAGGAGGTGGAGATGGGTGTGCGTTTGCACTGAGCCTTCCCCAGGGAGCATCTGATATTGTTGCATTGTGTCTGGAGCCGAAGAGAAACCTTCTCAAGACCCATCTCACACTCCAGATTCCTCATTCCCTATTCCGCACACAGCAGTGTGCATTCTGCTTTTCCAGCCAATTGCCCTGAAAAGCCAGCCCCTCCCCCACTACCTCATTGCCTTTCATGATTCTATGACTCCTTTTACCCAGTCACTCTAGCTGGAGAGTAGGAGCCACCTCAGACTCCTGTCTCCCCCTCCGCTCCCACAGGGCAGTGAGTCACGTCACCCCTTCAAGCCTTCTTCCCTTGGAAGCTGCCTCTCTCTCCTGCTGTCTGTGCCTGCAGCTGCCACAAGCAAGCTGGGTCCCCATCTCCACTCGGCTCTCACCTCTGCATGGCTACATCCTGGCCCCCACCCCAGAGTCCACCCTGCATGCCTCTCTCTGCCAAGGTGAGCAGACAAGCCCCGACTCAATATCCTGCAACCACTCCCCGCTGCCCCCATGATCAAGCCCGAGCCTCCCGTCCATCAGTCCTCTGCTGCCCTCACCACCGGCGACGGACTGGTGGGCACGGCTTCCCCTACCTCCCCTGCGTCTGCTACCCGCCCCACCCCGGTACCCAGATTGCCCTTCCAATTGCCTATTCCTCACCTCCAAACATGCTCTGCGCTTTCCTGCCCTCACACCTTGCTCCTATCGGCCACTCCATCCAAAAGAAAACAAAAACCTTTTCCATTTCTCTCTCTCAGTAAAATCCTTCTTTCCCAAGGCCCAGCCCAAACCCCACATCTGCCATTAAGCCTTCCCAACTACACCCCAGCCTCCAGAGATCAGTCTCCTTCAAACAGCTCAAGTGCTTATTGTATGGGGCGCTCCTTTTGATCCTTAATAACTTGCTTTGTGATGTCTCTCCACACTCACAGCTGTGTAGTACATTCTCTTGAAAGCAAGGACATGCCTTTTGGTCCCTGCTTCTTGCTTAATGAATGAAGCCATTTCTAAGCCTTCCCTGCAAAAGGATGACACCAGTTTCTTTTGTGTCCTGTTTTCAGGGCTGTCTTGAGGTGGACAATGCAGATGTGTTGAGAGCAGGAAGCCCTGCCTTGGAGCGGCGTGTTGTAGGCGGGCTGATGGGATTTCGGGGATGCAAGCAGAGGATGTGCCCATCTGTGGGCACGGTGCTTAGCCTGGAAAGCTGTCTCTTGTCAACTGTGCCCGATATTCTTGGTTCTGAACCACATCCCTGGCTGTTCCAGATCACCCCGTTATTACTACAGAGCTGCCCCACTGCTGGGGTAGGTGGGGAGTGGGCAGTGGCTCCTCCCAGCCTCCCTTCACAATGAGCTGCGGGGAAATAAGTCACATTTAGACATTAGGAAACCTCTATCCTCTAGCAACTGAGAGCAAAATTCTTCAGGAATCTATGGAGAATCTCCACGAATTCTTGGGATTCTTCTCCAAGAATCCTGAAGGGGGTGGCCCAGATGCCGAGCTTTTCCTTTCTCTGGTCTGAGGGTAGAAAGAAACAGTCTCACTTATCTCTGAGCTATGGCTTTCCTCCCCTTGCTTCCAAAAGCCAAACCGATTCTCTCTATATTAGCTGGCTGCCACTCATGAAGTTACCATTTATGTGCCCAGCGCTCCACAGTTTACCCCACCTAACTCTCATGGCAAATCGCTGAAGAAAGTTTGTTCCCATTTTAGAGATGGTAAGTCTGAGGCTGGGAGAAGTTAGCCAACACAGCTGGTAAGCAGAGCCAGGTTAGAAACCAAGCTGAGTGCAAATCCCCCTTTCCAAGCACTACCCTGACCTGACTCCCAACCCAGCATTTCTGAAACCCCTTTTCCTCTGGGAAGCGCCCCCCGCCCCCAGCCAAGCTGCCTAAATCATGAGGTTGCCCCAATTATCCCTCACTTGTCTCTTTACAGCCTGTTTGAAATGATGGCATCTGGTGCTCCTCCTGACACGTGTGGTTATGAATTGTGTGGATTTTGTGACCACAGTGCCATGCTCCCTGTGAGCTGGGCCAGCATCTGGGCTGGAGTCAGGTTGTTTACCTCCAAAGGATGAGCCATGAAATGACAGTCTAAGTGGGTTTCAGGTCACTGTGGCCACTGAGCTACCTTCTCCTCCAGCCCACAAATTTTGGGGGATACTCTTTGAGATAAAGCCAGCAAGGCAGGTTCCTCCTGGGCCCTTTCTTGGTTTGAAGTTTTGGCTTAACATGTGCTGGGTGCCTCGTTCAAGGAGTTTAATCTCTCAGGCCTTTGTTTCCTCCTCTGTAAAATGAAGACATCCTTCCCTACGGCATTGTTTGATGTGTAAATGAAATCAAGTATGTTCAACACTTAGCAAAGTATCTAGGATATTGCAGGGTTTCTGCAAATGTTGGTTTCCTTCAGATCCCGTATAAATAACCTGGGAGCCTCAGACTTCCCATCTCTAAAATGGGAATAAACTTTCTTCAGAGATTTCCCGTGGGAGTTAGTTGAGTTATAACTGTGCTTGGGAGAATATGGTCTAAATAATGACCACATCTCAGGCAGCTCTGGCCTGACCTCTGATGAGCAAGATCTCGGCTCTGATCTCAGCTCTTAGCCTCCGTTCCCTACTGCCCCCACCCTGTCTGACCATCCGCACCCCTCATCTGCCCCAGCCTCGACACAGCCCTTCCTGGGAGGCAGAGAGAGAAATGGGAAAAGGAAGACAGGATTAGCTTCCCCACCAGCACCTTGAAGGACGCAAAACCCCCCAGTCCAGAGGATGCCCCCAAACCTCCCTTCCCAGCTCATCTCGCAAACTTCTGCTCACACGGATGCAAACAACTTTGTGCTTTGCCAAGAAACGGAGCAGTAATCGGGGAGGCAGGGGCAGTGGGGTCAAGGGAGGGCTTTTTACAAGATGGGAGGTATGATTTTACACTTACTGTTGGAAATGGTCAAATAGAGAAAAATTGATGGAGGAGAGTCTTCCACTGAGTCTGGTTTTGCAGTATTATCTGGTTTCCTTCACTCCCCTTAAATTTTAGATTAAAGTTCCCTTTCTCATGTCAGTGACTCCCTTATATTCCATAGAGATGACATGGTCCAGCAGGTAGAGCTTTGGAATTTGGGTTCAAATCTCACTTCTACCACTTATTGTCTGGGTAGCCTCTCTAGGCCTCCATTTCCTCCTTTCTAAAATGGCAAGAATAATAATACTTACCTCTCGAATTTGGTGCAAGGATTAAAGGAATAGTGTTTGGCCTGGAGCAGTGTTTAGTAAGAACTCAGAAGTGGTCATTGCTGTTGTTACCACTCTCTTACCAAAAGGGTTCTTCCATGTCTCCCTGAGATGCACTGAGTCCCTTGCTGTGAGGTAACCATTTCTTTGGCGTCAGTCATGGGTCAAAGTACCAGATCCTGAGATCTGACCGTGTAATTGGAGAGAGAGCTAAAGATAAATCTAGATCTGGAGTTACATTCTCACTCTACGTATTTATCCAGTGGTTGCCTTCTCACAACCACTTTTCTGAAGTTTCAACCTTCAGCTGGAAGAAGTCACAAAAGCATAACTGGTGTCCCCAGGCCTTTAGAACGCCTCTTCTTGAAACTCCAGACTCACCAGGGGTCCAGGTTTCCTCAAACCCTGGCTCATTTGATAGGCAACAGGGCCAAGCAATGGGTGAATGCCCGCAAGGCTCTATCGGAGCGCCCATGGTCCATCTAGAGCAGTGGGCTCCCAAACTCTGTCACATACTGGCACCACCTGCGGAGTCCCTACCCCAGAATTCTGATTGACTGGCAGGGGCCAGGGCATAGGGACTCTCAGAACCTCTCCAGATGTGCAACAGAGTTGAGAACCACCGGACTAGGAAGCTCGCAAGCCTCCTACATGGGATGATCTGCTGTCACCTGTGCCACGTCCAGACTAAGCCAGCCCTTCACTGGGGGTCAGGAGACTGGCCCCTTCATTCATTTATTCAAGTATTACCACCTCTGACGATGCATCCAGGGCCCTGTCCCTGCCCACGTGGGTGAGCTGCCCTCATCTAACACCCCTAGGCCTTGCACTCTTGTACTTGCCCTTCATGGCATTTATCTCTCTGTGAGTCACTTGTTTTTCTTCTCCACATCTGTGAATTTCTTGAGTGTAAAGACTAGGTCTTCCTTTCTTACCCCTAGTGCCTAAAATGTTTAAGTGAGGGAATGCATGTATGAATGAATGAATGAGTGAATGAATAAATGAATAAACTATGGGAATCCAACCTTAGAAGGGAGGCATTGTAAGAGAGAGCATGGCATCTGGAGAAGATAAATTTCAACTCAGATCCCAGCTCTGCTACTTAGTAGCTGTTCTGCTTTAGGAGGTTTCCTCAATCTCTCTGAACCCCACTTTCCTTACCAGGAAAATGAGGATAGTAAATTTCTGATGGCGCTGTTGTAAGGAGTAAATTATGTAATCCATCTAATGTGCTTTGCCTGGAACACAGTAAAAGCCCAATAAATGTGAGCTCTTATTAGAATGGGGGGGCAGGGCTGCTATTTGCACCTTCACGGGCATTTAGACGCTGCCCTCATTACCTAATTCCTCTTGATCCTGGGTTTCCTACCCCGTTAAGGAGAGTGTTCCTGGGACAACCTGGGTGAGCAGGAAGCTCCTTCCTCCGCCTTCTGTGTGTCAGCTCCCCCAGCCTTGGATGCGGAGCCCTGAGGGGAGCAGTTGCTCTGCCTTTTAACCTCCTTGCTGCTTTGTGTTGATTAC
The DNA here is from genome assembly GCF_026419965.1 of Kogia breviceps. Lineage (NCBI taxonomy): Eukaryota > Metazoa > Chordata > Mammalia > Artiodactyla > Physeteridae > Kogia > Kogia breviceps. The sequence continues at coordinate 97,087,510 of NC_081312.1, forward strand.
AGGGCAGGTGGAAGCAGCTGCTGTGGCTGGGTGGCATCTGCTGTGGCCTGTCAGCCCCCATCAGACTCACCCTGAGGGCAAATAGGGCTCCAGCTGATGAAAAGCTTAGTTGCAGCCTCCGAAGCAGCCCCGCAGCTGAGGTCCTGGCCTTTCCTCTTGTTTCCCATGTGCTTCGGCAGTTGCAGCCCTCCGCACGATCAGGGCTAGAGTCCCGGCACTGAGGTGCCCTACTCCAAAGATCAAGTGACTGGGCACGCGCTATGGCTGCACGTTGAAGCACATCAAAGGCTTGAGCAAAAGCAGGCTGCCCAGGGATGCGGAGGCAGCTGCCTACTTGATATGATTCCAGGGTCGCTGGAAAAATCCCTGGAGCCCCACATATTTTCCTGTAGAAAGTTGAAACTCCACCATCAGATACCCAATCTTATGATTTAAAGCAGCGGTTCTCAAAGTGTGGTTCCTCCTCTACCCCAGCAGCAGCAGCACCTGAGAGCTCATTAAAATTGCAAATTCTGGGACTTCCCTGATGGTCCAGTGGGTAAGACTCTTCACTCCCAATGCAGGGGGCCCGGGGTTCGATCCCTGTTCAGGGAACTAGATCCCACATGCCACAACTAAAAGATCCTGCATGCCACAACTAAGACCTGGCGTAGCCAAATAAATAAATATTAAAAAAATACAAATTCTTAGGTTCCACCCCAGACTCCGAAGTCAGGATCTGGGGGAGGGACTTATCTGTGTTTAGACTCGGGACAGACTCTTAGCACTGCCTTCTAGCTCTGTGGGCAAATTACGTAATCTCTTCAGCTTTCGTTTGCACCATTATAAAATTCAGATTGTACAGCCAATTCAAAGGGCTGAAGATGAAATAAGATACATGAAGTACTTGCACATACTAAGTGCTTAATGAGTGCTCATATCCTCTCCCCACCCCACCTTACCTCATTTCTCACAGAGGAGTCTAGGTTAAGTGCCATGGTAGGGGAGAGGATCACACAGATGAGGATTTGTGAATCGCAGTGGCGTGGACCGGGAGAGAAAGACGTTAGAGGGGGATGGGATGCTGAGACAGAGAAGGAGGAGAAAAAGGGAGAATAAGGAGCTCCCCTCAGACTTCACCCTTCTGGTGCCCTCTGTTTTGCAGGGGCTGGCCCTTCGGGGCAGGGTCCACCTCCAGTGGCCCAGTCTCACCACCATCCTTCCCAGATGCTGGGTGGGGCGGATTCTTTGCTCACCTTTCCCCTACTTGATTCTAACCTCTTTCAGGCACATGACTTACAGATCTAAAGGTTTCCTGCAGGGAGATGACTGGTGGAAATATAGAAATGGGGAACTTTCCTGTAACCCTGGGTCATGGGGGTTAAGAAGACAGCCAGCAGTTGATACAGAGGCCACCCTGGGGTCCTGACTCTTGCACAGACACTGCCAGGGTCTCCCAAGGAGCCAAAAGGCAGGCAGCTGAGAGCATCTGAAGAGAGGCAGATGTGGCCCCGGAGAAACAGATGCATGTGTCCCAGAGCAGCCTGCTTCCCTTTCTTTTAAAGTCTTCCCATTGCCTCTTCAGCCTTTGATGGAAGGACAAATTAAGATCTCAGTCTCACTAGGCAGGCTCACATGACGTGGTTCTGGGGTAATGACACCCGAATTTCCCTAGCTTCCCATTGCCAGGAACTCCAGAGCCAATGTTTCATCATTAATTTAAGGCATCCCTATTAGAATTTGCATCTCCATTAAGCTATGTTCTGGCTTGGGTGAGTCAGCCTCTATTCAAACCCCAGCTCTACCATTTGTTAGTAATTATGTTCTGGGTTAAATATTTAACCTCTTCAAGCCTCACTTTCTGCCTTTGTGAAATGGGAACAGTGATTTTATATATATATATGTGTATGCATATACTTACAATAATTTCAAGGGTTAAAAATATGCAGTGCTGTTTGGGTTTCTCATGCATGTATTTCTTTAAAGTTTCAAAAAGAGCGTAGGGAGTAAGGACTGAAGAGAATGGTTGAGATCGGGAATGGCTAGCAGGTCTCACATGGGTGGACTTGCAGGCGCCAGCGGAACACTGTTCTATCAGGGCTGTGAAGGATTCCAAGGAGACCCCAGTCTCTGCAGACAGAGTGCGTGACTGAGTGGAAGTATCTACTCCAATCTGGGCAAGGGACCCAGTCGCACGTGCAACCCACATTTGCCATCTCTGCTCTAGTTGCCCCCTCCCTGAAGGCAAAAAGACAGGCTGTGACTCTTGCAGTTACCTGCAGTAGAATTATAGAAGCCATTACCTGGGATCTTCAAAGGCTCACACAGAAAAAGTAACTCAGCCTCTTAATTGAACACCGCCCTGCGGTATCATTTTGGAATGGTGGAGCTGTCCCCAGTCACAGCCTACCTCCGCTTGATCTTCGTGATAAAAGTCCTTGATGTCGACTTGCCAGGAAAGAAAGAGGAGTGCTCTCTCTGTAGTGGCGTTAGACAGATGTTTGGTGAAGCTGGTTTTGTCAGGGTGGGGTGGGGAGGTGGAGACTAAGAGGTGGGTGAGCATCCCAGGGGAACCCGAAATCCAGCCCCTTGGCTATTTGTCAGATCAACTGTGGCTTTTGTGTGTTTCACAGCTGACGGTCTGTAAGGCACAGGTGTTTTACATTATTAATCAGCTAGATCTTTTTTTTCCTTCCTAATAATCTCATCTCCCTCCAAAGCTGTGGAAGCACTTTGAAAAGCAGACTGCTGGTGTATCCATGCAGAGTGTTTAAGGCAAGGCAGCAGGGTGGGCCCACGGTCCCTTGGGACAGCAGGCACTGTGCCTGGGGCCCATGGGAATTTGAGTGGCCATAAAAAGGTTTTGATTTTAAAATCAGAAGAAAAAATGAATATAATAATAATGAATATAGAATAATGAATCCCACCAGGCTTATATTTATCTTTATACCAATGCAATCATAAAGTATCATTTTTAATATTTTTTATGGGAGAAGAAGTCCACAAAAACTTAAGTGCCTAGGGCCCAGGGGGATCATAAAATGCAGCCTGGAGTGTAGGGTATGGAAGAGATTTGAATGGGGTTTGGGGACAAAGCTGTGGTCCCACCTCAGACCTGCTGACCCCGTGACCTTGAGCAAAGCATTCACCTGGGGTTGCAGCTTTCTCCCGGTTCAGTACCTACAAGTGCAGGAGAGGACTGAGGGCCCCTCTTCTCCCCTTCCTCTCAGTCCCAGCTCTAGGAGATAACCGTGAACTGTGTGAACATGTGTAAACAGGCACTGGGTATATAAAAGATCAGAATTCTCATTACCTAGAAGGAAGGTGGGCATCCCCTGCATGCTCCAGGGATGAGCAGCTCCAGAGGACAAGTGAGTGTTTTCACGACACCCTGACATCCTAACATCCACCAGGCAGTCACCATCTGTCCTGTTCCTGAGAAAAAACAAGTTAGGGAGATGCTGGAGGAGTAAGCTGGGTCTTGCAGTGGTCGTGGGGACTCAGGGAGATAGAAGCCTTCAGGGAACCACACAACTCTGGGCGGAGTGCTGAGCTGGCTTTTGGAATAACCCGGGGAGCAGCGGGGGATGGAGAGGGAGGCAGGAGGGCCTCCAGGTGTGAGGGGCTCGGCCAACCTGCAGACCAGGGGTCGTCCTGCGTGTGCTCTGCGTGGTACCTAAGCTGAGATGACGATCCGAAGCATCTGGAAATCGAAGGGATTATTCAAAAATAGACTTTGGGAGAGTTAGGGGAGAGGGAAATGGGAAAGTTTGAGAGGGCACCAGAAGTTCTGAGGTGCGACACAACCCGTTCCTTCTCCCCAAGGAATCACCATAAAATCCGAATGGCTCACCCCAGCGCTGGGGGTTGAGTGGTATGTTTTGACGATATCACTAACTGCCAGACAGACCTGGCCTGGGTTCCCATAATCCATCTGCCTCATTGCTTTTGCTCTTTTCTCCTTCCTTCCTCTCTCCCCCATATCTTTCTTCGCTTTTTCTCCCCTCCCCCCTTCCCTCCCTCTCTCCCTCCCTCCCCTCTAGCCCGATACTCCTCTCCCTTCTCCCCTTTCCCTTTGCTTTCTCCTCACACTCCAGAAAGTGGAGAGAAGCATGCCCACTGGAGAGCTCCCAGCTGTGGGAACTCCAAAGCAGGAGGGTCAGGAAGCCTCCCTGAGGACAGTGGAATCCATCTTCTTTCTGATGAGTGGAGCACTAAATGGCTTAGTCGGACTGCAAAGTTAACCTGACTCCTGCAGGTGGCATTACTAATTTAAATACCGTTTCTTTCCTTCTCCTTACAGATAAGTGTTTTTTCCTTATCTGTGAGAACAGGCATCTCCCCACTTAACGGTGGAGAGGACAGACAGCTGGACGCTAGCCTGCCAGCCTGCAGGACAGGGTCGGCAGGCTGGGGGGCCTAGCAATGCCAGAGCTTTCATCCGCAGGGGCAAACCAAGCCTGGCCTCAAGAAGGAAACCCCTTATTCCTCCTCTGCCCGTGCCCTGGGGAGAGAAAAAGAAGGGGATGGCTTAGAAACAGAGGAAGCCCAGGCCTTCCCCAGGGCTGTGTGGGGAGGGATGGTGGGCTGGGCAAAGGAGTGGGCTGGCAGAGCCCTCTGCATCTCTGTCTCTGAGACCTCCTCACCCAGGGCTGCTCATATACATAGTTTCAAAGCTGCTGTAATTAAGAATCAAAGAGTTGAATGTTCAAATCATCAAAGGCCATTTTGAAAACCTATCTGAGGGGCAAAATAGTAAAAGCTTTTTGAAGAGTTTGCCTACTACACGGGTGCTCTCAGATCCTCCTGGAAGGAAACGTGCAAGCTTTCTGGAGACACAATTTGGAAATGTGTCACCCAAAATATACCCTTTGACCCAGGCATTTCACTTCTAAATATATCCTAAGAAACCCATAAATGTCATCAAGAATTACTCACAAAAATGGCCATTGCAAGTTTTATTATAGTAGTGAAAACTTTGAGACTTAGAAGAGTGATTAGCTAATTTGTGGTACATTTATTTATTCAATGAAATTCTGAATATCTATTAAAAATGATTATAGATATGGATTTAATGACATGGAAGATATTCACATTATACTATTTAAATGAAAAAGTTGTTTTCTAAGCAGTATGTATATTATGATCTTATCTTTTAACGAAAAGAGATAGCATTTACAAGTATATTAATTATCTCTTGATGCATAACAAATTACTCCCAGAACTTTGTGCCTTAAAATAATAAGCATGTGTTGTCTCACAGTTTCTGTGAGTCAGGAATTCAGAAGTGGCTTCTGGCTCATAGTCCCTCATGAGGTTATAGTCAAAATGTCAGCTGGGGCTACGGTCACCTGAAGTCTTTATGCAGATAGAGGATGCTTCCAGGATGGCTCATTCACATGGCTGTTGCCAGGAGGCCTCAGTTTCTCGCCCCACGGATCTCTCCATAGGACAGCTTGAGTATCCTCATGGCATGGAAGCTGGCTTCCCCCAGAGCCGGGGATCCTAGAGAATAGGACATAGGTCACAATGTCTTTCATATGTACCTCAGTAGTCCCACCTTGTCATTTCTGCAATATTCTATTGATTATGCCCTACGCAGTGTGGGAAGGGACTATATAACAGCATGAATACTAGGAGGCAGGGATCATTGGGTCATCTTGGAGGGCCGTCTACTGCAATGTTTGTACTCATTCAATAAATAGTTTTTCCAGGACATGGAAGCAACCTAAGTGTCCATTGACAGATGAATGGATAAAGAAGATGTGGCACATATATACGATGGAATGTTACTCAGCCATAAAAAGAAAAGAAATTGAGTTATTTTGAGTGAGGTGGATGGACCTAGAGTCTGTCATACAGAGTGAAGTAAGTCAGAAAGAGAGAAACAAATACTGCATGCTAACACATATGTATGGAATTAAAAAAAAAAAAGGTCATGAAAAACCAAGGGGCAAGATGGGAATAAAGATGCAGAGCTACTAGAGAAGGGACTTGAGGACAGAGGGAGGGGGAAGGGTAAGCTGGGACAAAGTGAGAGAGTGACATGGACGTACATGCACTACCAAACATAAAATAGATAGCTAGTGGGAAGCAGCTGCATAGCACAGTGAGATCAGCTCAGTGCTTTGTGTCCACCTAGAGGGGTGGGATAGGGAGGGTGGGAGGGAGGTAGACACAAGAGGGAAGAGATATGGAGATATATATATATATATAACTGATTCACTTTGTTGTGAAGCAGAAACTAACACACCATTGTAAACCAATTATACTCCAATAAAGATGTTAAAAAAAATAAAATAACATCTACCAAAATAAATAAATAAATTGTTTTTGAGTACCTGCTGAGCATCAGACCCTACTGCCTCTGTGCTGAGGGTGCACACACAAAAAGAGAGACAAAGTGTCTGTTCTCCTGGAGGTCACATTCTAGGGGAGGGGGAGGGAAGAGATCATAAAGAAGTAAGCAAGGTCATTATAAACAGTGATGAGTGAGCAAAGAGAGTGTGGAGGAGGGGATGTCAGAGAAACAGGCAGGGGCAGATAAAGAAAAACCTTGTAGGTCATGTACAAATTTAGCTTTCATTCTAAGTGTGATGTAAAGGATGGTTTTAAGCAGAGCAATGACATGATCTGATTTATATTTAAGAATATCCCTCAGGCTTAGTGCAGAGAATGAATTGAGGGGCAAAAGTGGAAGCAGAGAGACCAGTTAGGAGTCTGTAAGAGTACTCTGGTGATGGTTGCTTGGATGATGACACAAGTAATCTCCATGGTACAGTGGGTTTGTGGAGGCTTGGAGAGTAAGACAGGGAGGTACAGAGATAAAGATAGTGAGATGGAACTGCTTAGGAGAAGTATCATGGGGGAGGGAAATGGAGATGGAGTAGACGCCGGAGGGCCGCAGAGGTCGTGTGGGTTGAATTGAACCCCTCTGGAAGTTACGTTGAAGTCCTAACCCCTAGTAACTGTGACTGTTCTTTTGTGGTTTTTTTTGTTTTTTTTTTTGCGGTACGCGGGCCTCTCACTGCTGTGGTCTCTCCCGTTGCGGAGCACAGGCTCCGGACGCGCAGGCTCAGTGGCCATGGCTCACGGGCCCAGTCGCTCCGCGGCATGTGGGATCTTCCCGGACCGCGGCACGAACCCATGTCCCCTGCATCGGCAGGCGGACTCTCAACCACTGCGCCACCAGGGAAGCCCGTGACTGTTATTTTGAAATTTACATCCTAAGGTGTAAATTAAGATGAGGTCATGCTGGAGTAGGGTGGGCCCTTAATAGAAAACGATTGGTGTCCTTATAAGAGAGGGGAAGAGACTCAGAAACACCCAGGGAGAATGCCACATGAGGACAGAGGTAGAAACCAGAGAGGCAGCTACAAGCCAAGGAACGTAAAAGATTGCTAGCCACCACCAGGGGCTCGGAAGAGGCAAGGAAGGATTCTCACCTACAAATTTTGGAGGGAATGTGGCCCTGCCAACACCTTGATTTTCGACTTCTAGGCTCCAAAAATTATGAGACAATACATTTCTGTTGTTTTAAGCCACCCAGTCTCTGGTACTTTGTTATAGCAGCCATAGGAAATGAATACAGTGGTCTGGGAGGAGATATTTATCTATTTATTTATTATTGAAGTAGAGTTGATTTACAATACTGTGTTAGTTTCTGGTGTACAGCAAAGTGATTGAGTCTATATATATACATATATATATATTCTTTTCCAGATTCTTTCTGTTATGGTTTATTACAAGATATTGAATATAGTTCCCTGTGCTATACAGTAGGACCTGTTTTTTTATCTGTTTTATGTATAGTAGTTTGTATCTGCTAATCTCAAACTCCTAATTTATCACTTCCTCTTTCCCCTTTGGTAACCATAAGTTCGTTTTCTATATCTGTGAGTATGTTTCTGTTTTGTAATTGAGTTCATTTGTATCATTTTTTAGATTTCACATAGAAGTGATATCATAGGATATTTGTCTTTGTCTGACTTCACTTAGTATGATAATCTCTAGGTCCATCCAGGTTGCTGCAAATGGCATTATTTTGTTCTTTTTTAAGGCTGAGTAGTACTCCATTGTATAATATATATGTACCACATCTTCTTTATCCATTCATCTGTCAACAGACACTTAGGTTGCTTCCATATCCTGGCTATTGTGAATAGTGCTGCTGTGAACATTGGAGCACATGTATCTTTTTGAATTAGAGTTTTCTCCAGATATATGCCCAAGAGTGGGATTGCTGGATCATATAGTAGTTCTATTTTTAGTATTTTAAGGAATCTCCATATTGTTTTCCATAGTGGCCACGCCAATTTACATTCCATGAGGGGATTTTTAAAAAGGGGAGAGTTTGTATTCTACTAGGAATGATGGAGAGAATGAGACCCTGAGGATGCAGGAGTGCTGGGTAATGGCCAGAGTGGAGTCACCAGGAGGAGAGAGAGGATGGCATCCAGTGCCTCAGTGGCTGGAGGGATTGGTTTTTGACAAGAGCAAGTCCACTTCCACTGAAATAGGAGGGAAGGTGAGGGTGTGTGTACAGATGGAGATGAAGTTCACAGGCCTGGTGGTGAGAGGATAAGAGAGTTTATGTCTGAGGGAGAGCTTCTATTTGCTCAAAGAAACATGAGGTGAGAAATGTGGGAAAGTGAATTTACTAAAGAAATAAGGTAGGATTTCATTTGGATAGAAAAATGTTTGGAAGAATATCTCATTAAAATGAGATTTGGGGTGATTTTTCCTCTTTCTTTATTTCTAATATATAATTCCTAATTTTCTTCCAGTGAGCCTAGATTAAATATCCAGTAAAAATAATTTTTCAGTTTGCAAAAATCAATGTCCTGGTGCTGAGTTTAAAGCATCAGTAGGCTGTTAATGGGTACATAGGCACTTTGGAGGTGGGAGATGGGGTGAAAGAGACAAGCTGTCTCCTCACTGGCTGTGTGACTTGACACCAGTGGAAGGCCTCTCAGCTGACCTCTTACACCTGCTAATGCTCCACATGCCAAGTGTTTCCTAAATACTCATGATCGGCCAGTTGGTTTGACTTCTGCCAGCCTTTCCTGCAGCCACGTTGAAATGTTCTGTTCCATGGCTCTCAGCCTGGAAATATCTGGACATTCCATTCTATTCTGTTCCTTGCACACAGGGCTGCCCAGCAGAGCAGCTGGAATGCTGCACTGTCCCTCGCGGGGTGGGAGACCTCAGCGTCTGGGCACGGCTGATGAGCTTTCATCAGATTTACCATGAGACTCGGGGCTCCCGGGGGAGGAAGAAGTTGCCTTGAGATCCCCCCTTGTAAGCTCTTCGATGAGTAGCTGCTTTTCTCTAAGCTCCTCGGATGAGAACTGTCAGGGGAGATTTCCTAGCTGAAATCTTTTACTCTCTCTGAAGCACAGCCCAGACACTCCCACACGCTCCTAGCAACTCTAACATCCTTTCCTTCCCAGCCAAGCATTTCACTTACTAGCCATGGGCCCTCAGGGAAATCTCCTCACCCCTTGAGCCTGGGCACCCTCATCTATGAAACTGGGGTAGCAACATTTGAGTTGCAGGTTGCTATTCAGCTGGTACACACCATTGGAGGTGTTTGCTTATTAGAACATTCAGATGCATCTGTAGCAGTTGGTGAAAAACCGCTGCCCTAAGCCCCTGGATTTCCCTCACTCCCAAACACTCTAGCCACCCCCTTCTGGGACCCTCAGACGTCCATAGCATCAGCATCCTGAAGGCCATGTCCGACACAACAGGAGCTTGGGACCCCGTTCCAGAGCTGTGGGCGGGGTCAGTTCTGAGAGTTTGGTGTCTGCGCCTTCCTGGCTGTTAAATTTTTTATTTATTTTTTATTTTTATTTTTTGCGGTACGCGGGCCTCTCACCGCTGTGGTCTCTCCCGCCACGGAGCACAGGCTCCGGACGCGCAGGCTCAGCAGCCATGGCTCATGGGCCCAGCTGCTCCGCGGCATGTGGGATCCACCCGGACCGGGGCACGAACCCGTGTGCCCTGCATCGGCAGGCGGATTCTCAACCACTGCGCCACCAGCGAAGCCCGTGGCTGTTAAAATTTTAGTTATACTCTTGGCTGTGGTGATGCAAGGTAATGTACGTGTAGCACCCAGCACACTGTTTCCTGGGGCACCAGAGAGATGGTTATTTTTATAATCCTCATACTTCGCAACACTGGGCCTCCCAAGTTTGTGTTCCTCAGTCAAATCCCAGCCAAAATTTATCCTCTTTCATGCTTTCACACCACCTTTTTGTCTTGTTTCCTTCTGCCAATGCCTTAAAAAATTTTTTTTAAAAACATGCATCTGAAAGAGAGAAACTTCCACTCTGTCCTTTTCCACAAATGTCAGCAAACTAGAAATTAAAGATCCATGGGGAAGGTGACTTAAGTTGTGAGGTTCCTTGAGTCTTCCAGTCATTGGAATTTCCTCTACCTGTCCAAATGCAGAAAGTCCTTGACTGACTCTCATCCCAAATAACCCTTCCTTGGGTTCCAGGAAACTTGTGCCATTTGTCTACCTTAGCCATGGCTCTGTCACTAACTCATTGCATAACCTTGGACTGGTCACCTAACCCCATTAATCCTTACCTTCCCCAATTGTTAAATGAGGAACTTCATTTTGTGTTTCTTAGCATTGACGATGGAAACTCCAGACATTTGGATAGCAGGCCACAAAGGGGCATCAGTGACCTGCTACCTGGTGACAGCATACCTAGATTACAGATATATTACCCAGGAAGGATGAAATAGCCTGACGAACCCAATCCACAAATACAAGTGAGGAACCCCAATTAAAAGAAAACAGAATTATCAGGAGGGTTTGGTTAGCATTTAATTTGTCCCTATCCTAATGATTTCAGGAAACCAGGTGAAAAAAACGGCAAGACTTGGCCAACAAGCTCAAGGGCCATATGCTTCTATAGCTGTGGCCCCACTCATCCATCCATCCATCCATTTATTGTATACCTCATCTTCTTCCAAAAATTATCTGAGGCAGATGTAACAAAACTAAAAGCTATTACTTTGTTGCTGTAAGACATACAATACCTTTTACTGTGTTGAAGAGAGGGGAGGGCAGAGGAGGGTAAAAAGAAGAGGAAAGAGAATCTAAAATGACTGACAAGTAGCTAAGAGGAAAAAAAAAATACCATCCCCATCCAGCAAAGGTCCATTTACTAAGCAAACAACTCTTTTTATTTCTCTTTGGTTCTGTTCTAAAAAGGCCTCTGCTGGTATCGATTGGGCAACTAGGCCCCGGTCCCCCTGCCAGGCAGAATCCATCAAGGCTGCACCAGTACTCATGGGAGCGGAGTACTGCCCTGATAGAACAGGAGCCCAGCAGGATCTTTGCAGGAGCCAGTTTGAGCCTAAGTGCATCCCCAAGGGGAGGGGAAACCGAAGTAAGATCAAAGGAACTAGGGTGGAGTTGACATTCGCTTCCTTTGGATGCTGTGGCCCAGGACCAGACGCCCCTCCCTTGTGAGCTGGCCCCGGGGCCTTGCACCAGGCTCACTGGAAGGACTGTCAATCAGCCAGCCAATCACCTGACCAATAGCTCTGTCTGTGTTGAGCACTTTTCAAGGTGTTCTGGGGAACACAGTCCAACTGAGGTGCTTGATCACTGCCTTGAGGCCTTTGTTAGAGAGAAAATGTTGTCACGTGTTCTAAAAAGTGAGCCACTCTTGAAAGCTGCCCAGTGACTTTAAATATTAAAGGAAGGAAAGAGGAGCAGGGTATGAGTGTCTACACTGACAGACCTTGTTAGCAGAGCTGACTCAGTGGTAGGAAGTAAAATTCAAGGGTCCTGAAATAAAAATTTTGGAAAGCAAACTCTTCTTCTTCATGAAAAACAGAAGGAAACCAACAGTGCCAGGCCATACCCGAGAGTGGCCCCCGTGGAAGGCAGAATTGGTGTGCTTAAGATTTCTGAGAAAGGAAAGTCCTCTCTCAACCGGGGTCAATAGGGGCCACTCAGAGGGGAGGTGGGATGGAGAAGATGACGGAGGCTCTGGCATATGCGAGGGCAGAGCCACAAGTATAAAGCATGCTTGGGGCACAGAGTTGTGGCCCACTCTGACTGGAGCCAAGCCTGCTCCACGTTTTGGGCCTGGGAAAAGTTAAGAGTGGTGGCTGTAGGCATGGAATGCTATTAGCTCACGTTTGTATGGTGCTGAATGTGTGTATATAGTGTACTAACTGGTGAATTCTCACAACAGTCCTATAAGGGAAGTACCATTCTTCTTCCCTTTTTACAGATAGGGAAGCCAAGGTACAGAGAGGTTAACTAGCCCAAGGTCACCTGGCAAATAAATGGTAGAGCTGACATGTGAACCCAGCATCTTGGGTCCCAGACCCTGAGTTCTTAGCTACTATGTGATCCTGGCTCCATCAGTATGATCAAGAAAGGGAGCCAGTGTATGAGAAGGTTGATGCTTCCAGGTTGGGACCTGTTGCTTCGAGGTGGAAGCATCCATCTGGCAATTGATGATGCCTCTTGGGGCTCCTGCAGAGAGGGGAGCACCTGAGAAGGCGTTCTGGGCTATCTGCTCACCCTCTCCCTATTCTGGGGGAGGGAAGAGTAGACAGTGGAAAGTGACTGTTTTGTTTGATTGGTTGGTTTCTAGGCAGGTCTCCGGGACAAGGTTAAATATATGTATGTATGAAAACAAGATGGGAGATAGAGATAGAAGACAGATATGGATGGAGGATGGAGATATATACATACAGTCAGCAGCATATCAGCCCTCCTCTCTTGGCTAATACAAAGGCAGAAGTCTTTATGCTGAGCCGATCAATGACTAGTTAGGCCATTCTTTTCATCCACGAAAAAAAATCAATTAGTCAGTCTGAACCAACAAAGAGGAGCAACAGGACAGTCCAAGTGATGAAATCCAATTCTGGGAAAGTTTATACTGTGTAGTAATTCGTTTAACCTTCAAAACAACCCCGTGATGTAGCTAGTACTGTCATTTCCATTTCGATAGGCTGACATATTTCCCATTGTCAAAAGCCTTTTAGGTAAGAGAAGAGTCAGGACACCAGGCTTATACATCCCACTTTGCTGCTGATGAGTGTGTGATGTTGAGTCTCAGTCTTTTCCCCTGTAAAATGGGAGCAGGGGTTGAAGTACAGAATTGCTAAAGCTCTTTGTGCTAAGGCTCTGTGATTCCAGTACTGCCCTCAGGGCCTTGTCTTTCCACTGGCTTCCTGGGCCCAGGCTGGCTGCACAGCTCCTGCCCTCAGCTGCCCTTCTCTCAGCAGGCACAGGGCTGTGGCTTCTACCTGAGCTGTGTCCTCTCACCCCACGCCAGGGCCTTCGGTGTGCATCTGTCATTGCTTTCTGCTTCTTGGCGTGAAGTTGTGAGGGGCTGGCACCCTGTGGTGCCTGGCCAAAAGGCAGGGCTCTTCCCGAGCTGGCTGAGGAGCGGGAAGGAACATGGCAGATGGCGAGCAGAGCTGCCCCTGCCCCCGGGCCCTGGGTGGCTGTCATCTGCCACCCTCACTCTGGCTGCGGTCTGGGCTGGCAACACCCACCCTGCAGCCTGGTGAGTGGGCCAAGAGCAGAGACTTGGTTTTCCACTTCGCATCGCTTTTGATTTTTGAGTTGGCATTTTTCATCTTGTTGAATGAGGAAATTCAGATTCTCTTCTGCTTCCGACACTCCCTGGCACTGAATCAGGATCCAAAGAGGCTCACTGGCTCTCTGCCCTGCTCCCAGGTGTTGGAAGGCCTGTGTGGCAGGGTGGAGTCCCCTCCAGGGAGGAGGGGAGACTTGCCACCCTACACGGGAATTGACAGGGCCAGAGCCCTGCCCTTTGGACCTGGGTCAGCCTTTTCCTGCCTCTCTTGGAGATTAGAATGTGAAATGGGGGTGAGATGAAGTAGGTGACCTCAGGAGCTCTTTCCGGGTCTCAAACCTGTTCCTCTACATCCGAGTTGGCATATCACAGCTCATGGGCCAAACCCAACCAGCTGTCTGTTTTTTGCAAATAAAGTTTTATTGGAACACAACCATGCCCATTTGTGGTAGCTACTTTCATGCTACGGAGTTGAACAGTTACAACAGAGACCATATGTGTCCTACCAAGACTAAAATATTCACTATCTGGCCCTTTACAGAAAAAAGTCTGCCGAGCCTTGCTCTACATAGCAACTGTCGCAGTCATAGGGGTTAGTCGTTGGAAATGCCCGCTGCTCTCCCTTTAGACAAGGCTGTATAATAATACAGGAGTAATAATAGAGGTCTCCTGTGGCCAGGGGTGTTTCAGACCTCAGAACTGTTCAGAGTTTGGTATATGAATACATACTCTGTAGTGTATTATATATAGCCCTGTGGGGTCTGAGGCAGCATGCCATAATCAAACACATCAATGTTTTCCTGTAGTGAAATATATGACTCTTCTCACTACGTGGGATAAATAAAATCATCCACAGGTTCCCATCAATTCAGGCCAGGTTCTACCAGTCAATACATCAAGTCAGGTCAGATGTGGCTGCCGAATGAGCTACAAAAATCACTTTGGGTTCTCAGAGACTTAGGGATATCAGAATTGCTGCTAAGGGATTGTGTTGTATAATTCTGACACTTTATTGGGCACTTGTTGGGGGACAGTGGGCGGCCAGGACCACCGTCCTAGGAGGGCATATGATTATCCCGTTTGGTAGATTAGGAGACTGAGACACAGAAAAGGCATGTGGTCAAGGTTACCCAGCTAGTGAGGGACAGAGCCCAGCCCCCCAGCCCAAATTTGTCTCTGAATTCTAATCCTAGCCTCTTTTAAGACCCAGATTTAATCCGCCCACCCCCTGCCACCTTTCACGAGGCCTTCCCTGACAAGGCGGGTTTACATTTACCTCTGACTTTACAAATCTTTTCTTTTTATTTTTTTGTCTGCCTCAAAATCCAGCACGTTATTCTCTGCTGCGTGGTGTGGTGGTGCCTGGTTGTCGCCTCATCTCTTGCAGGGCAGAGTCTGTGAATTCTATCTTTTCTTGTCTCCTCCACGGTGATCAGCACTGGGCTGAGTGCTCAGTACATCTGTGATGATCCACTGTTATTGAAGAAAGTAGCCGGCCCGGGCTGTAACTCCACTTCCTGCCCCCAGAGCAGCGTGGAACAGGGGAAGGGAGAATTTGCTGCTGTGTGTCATGGAGCAGGGCAAACACGAGAGCACACTCTAATGCCTCTCGTGGAACCTTAACACTCCTTAATTGAAGTGGCTAGACTTGGAGATACATAAATGTCGAATTGAAGCATGTGTGTGTCGTGCTTTGTTAAACTGGAAACTGCCATAGGAAAGCTTCAGGCATAAAATCCAGCTACTGCACACAGACACCTTGATGGTCAAGGACAGCAGGGAGTCAAAGGTGACTGGCCACCGTGGTCGGAGTCAGCAAGGAGGACAAAGACAGAGTCTGCCTTTAGGAAAAGCGTTTGGGTGAATCTCCTGGCAGACTGCTCCTGTGGGGCTTGGATAATACTGATGAATATGTGCGTTTTGAAACGATCAGGAGTTCGTCTGATAACCTACCACGTGTAAAGATGCCTTTGGGGGCAACTAACCCTTTCTCTACTGCTGTGAAGTCCATCTCTTTATGAGGACAGGGACCTGGTCCATATCCCCACAGTCTTTATCATTACCAGCCATCATCGTTGCCAGGGTAAGTTACTGAAATGCCTGCTGACATGTGGAGCTTGGATAAAGCTCTGTCTGGGATAAGACCCAAATCCTCATCACTGCCTTCAATGGTCTTGTGGTCTATCCCATTTCCACCTAAGCACTAAGAGACATGGTGGACAAAGCATGGCTTCTGGTGTCTAGTAAACCTGTGCATGGATCCTGCCTATGCCCTTGGTAGCTGTCTGGCTTTAAACAAATCACTTACCTTATCTGAGTTTTAGATTCTCATCTGTAAAAGGGATTATTAGTAGTATCTCTTTCTCAGGGTTGTTGTCAGATATAATGAGATAGTCACTGTGAAAATATTTTGTGTAATCAAATCTCAAGTCCCTTCCCTTCCTGTCCACTCATTACCCTCCTAAGGCAAAGAGTAACCTAGATCAGGGAGGGCCTACGTTTGGCACATGTGATGTCCCTGCCATTCCAGTGCATATGGCAGGCATCAATAATCAATCACTGCATTGGGCTCTGTAGGCCTTGATCCTCAACCCACCATTCCAGTCTGCATAACGAGTTAGGACCTAGACCACTTCCTGTACAACTAATATGGTTCATTCCTTGATGGTGGGGCAGTCCCAGTTTTGTAGATGTTGGGAGACCCACTAGGGCTCTATTTACATGAGGAACCAACGAGTCTCCTGGAAAAGAGTTTATCCTAAGAGAAGAGAGAAGGGAGACACAGAAGTTAGATTTAAAAATAACGGCCCCGGAGCTTCCCGGGGAGTCCGCCTGCCGATGTAGGGGACACGGGTTCGTGCCCCGGTCCGGGAGGATCCCACATGCCGCGCAGCAGATGGGCCCGTGAGCCATGGCCGCTGAGCCTGCGCGTCCGGAGCCTGTGCTCCGCAACGGGAGAGGCCACAACAGTGAGAGGCCCGCGTACCGCAAAAAACAAAACAAACAAACAAACAAAAAAGCAGAATAACGGCCCAGGGTGTGGGGAGTGGGGATGTGGATCCTGCCACTCAGAATGACTTATACCCAGGTCCACTGGTCTAATATCTGAGCACTTTTCTGTAAGAAGAGCTACCAAAAAATTATAAAAGAACAGCCTTATAATGACAGTCATAGGTGCTAACAATCTCAGATAGCTGCTGCTTTGGGGCCAGCGACAGCTGCCGCAGTGGGAAGAGAAGGAGCGCCTCCAGCCCGGTCACCTATGCTGGGTGTTGGGTATAGGCAAGCGTGGAGCATGGGCAGGTTTGGGACGTGAGTGGCTTCAATACAAGCACCAGAGAGCACCCAGCAGCTGCAGTAGCAGGGCCCTTGGTGGTGCCTCCGGTGCACCAGGTTTTGGCAGGCACCCTCTGTGGCTGCTACACAAGGTGACTGAAGGTTTCAGCTCAGCAAGGCAGGGCCGATGAGCAGGCTGGTGTCAGGTGCCCTGAGACTCCCATAAACACAGTGTGTCACCGATTGATAACCCTCAGAACTACGTGGGAAGAAATTTGAGGTGCCTGAGAATATGGAAGCAGCCAGACAAACATTTAAAAAATCATATTCCTAGAGCTTGCCTCCAATTCAGCCCCTGGTGATTTAGGAAACTGCAGAGCTGGTGTGTGATCTTGAGCCATCATGCATCTTATATTATTTTCTAGCAGTATTCTTTTTATGAGCCTCTGGTATAGACACTAGAAACAGTAGCTGGATTTTATGCCTCGTGGTGTCTCAGATAGTCTCAAGAACAAGCTGGAGTGATAGTAGGCTCTTGAAAAAGGCTGCTCAAGGGAATGAATAAAGGAATCATGGAATGAATTGATGGATGGATAGATGGATGGGTGGATGCAGCGCCTGGAAGCCAGTATTGGTGGTCCCCTATTACTGATCTTTATTTGCAATTGTTTCCTCCCCACCTCTCTCTCCTTTCCTTCTGCCAATATGTTTCTTGCTTCCTTAGTTTTCATCTCCTCCATCTTTGTTTCCATTGTGAGCTTCCTTTCTTATAGTTTCACCCTCCTGAGAGCAGAATGAAAGGCCGGGTCAATTTCCCATCAATTAATTAATTAATTAATTGAGTCAATAGCTGTTTATTGAGCTACAGCTGTTCCTTCGTCCATTCATGCAGGCACTTGACAAGATGTTTATTGAGCACCAGTGGTGTGTGTGAAGTGGAGCCAGGAGCTAAATGGTGGGGGTGCAGAAAGATCTAAATAAGATCCCTGCTCTCTGGGGATCAACAGAAACCGGAAGCCACTGAGCTCTGCTGTCCCATCACTCCCACCCTAACTAGTTCCCCACACTCAGGTTGTGAGGGGCAGTCCACTGGACATGCTGCTTTGCTTCTTGCCCACTTGCTAGTTGGTCTAACAGCGCTGCCTGCAGTGGCCATGGGATGAATGAGGCATTTACAGAGGCAGCCAGGCCCTCTCTGCTCATTACCCCCCTTCACCCTGCTCCTCTCATTTTTCCAGCATCTTGTCTTCAGTCCCTCCTGCTCCTTTCTTGATTTGAATCCTCAGATTTCAGAATTAAAAGAGATCTTGGATGCATGTGTTTTCCCCTTGCACCTCCTGAGGCCGTTCCCAGGGCGTAGGCTGGCACCTCCAGCAGCAGCCTGCTCCCTCTGAGTGATGGGCCTCCTTCCCCAGCTCCACTGTGGCAGATTCAAATGCTGAGCGCAAGCTGACCCACTTTGTCTGGACTGCAGAAGTCAGAGCTCAGGATAATCCTGATTCACCTTTTGAGCTGCAGCCTGTCAGATATTGGAATTATAGCTATTCTGTGCCTTTTCAGGGTTTTCTTCCTGAGAGTAAATATTTCCAGTTTTCTCAACTTTTCCAAATTCAAATATGAGCTCTCACAATCCTGAAGAGCTTTCTCTGGGCAGACTCTAGCTTTCCTATAGACCCCTCAAAATGTGCCCTTTCCCCTCAAATTGACTGCTATAAAGAGGTTTGCCCAGCAACTGAGGTCAGCTGGGCTACTGCCTTGTCTTAAGTGACTACTATATTCCTACTGTCAACTACTATTTGCATCCTACTGGCTTTTATTGAACTTACAGCCAACTAAAACTACCAAGTCTTCTTTTTAAAAAAAAAAAATTATTTATTTATTTATGGCTGCATTGTGTCTTCGTTGCTGAGCGCAGGCTTTCTTTAGTTGCAGTGAGCGGGGGCTACTCTTCGTTGCGGTGTGTGGGCTTCTCATTGTAGTGGCTTCTCTTGTTGCAGAGCATGGGCTCTAGGCGGGCGGGCTCAGCAGTTGTGGCTCACAAGCTCAGTAGTTGTGGCTCACGGCCTCTAGAGCGCAGGCCCAGTAGTTGCGGCACATGGGCTTAGTTGCTCCATGGCATGTGGGATTTTCCCGGACCAGGGCTCGAACCCATGTCCCCTGCATTGGCAGGCAGATTCTTAACCACTGCACCACCAGGGAAGCCCTACCAAGTCTTCTTGACTTGATAAAATGCAAGAGTTATATGTTAAAGTTAATATAAACCATAAGAATTATCTAGGAGTCCAAGCCACTAATTTTATAGGAAAGGAAACTGAGGTCCAGAGAGGTTAAGTGACTCACAGCTTATGTAGAGTGAGGACAGAATAGGGACTCCTACTGGTCAGGTACTCTTTCTCTTATGTGAGGCTGCCTTCTGATTGCTTGACATTTCAAAAAGGAAGTGGAAAGCATCTTCTGCTTTTAAGTCAGTTTTTCTCATTTAATATTTTGTGCCCTTGGGTTTTTGAACGCAGTGCATGAATGACCTTGCGTTTAGTTCTTTTGGATTTCATCCTACTCATTTCATTGGATCTGTCAAGGTAATTTCCGGCCTTGATTTGGTGTTGCATTGCTGTGGCAGGTCTTCCCAGCCTGGTGCTGGAACTTCCCATAGCTCCCTTCGTTCTGTACCTTCTGCCAGCCTGTTCTATTGGAAGCTTGGCAGAAAGATGCATTGCCTGAAGCCAGACTCACCATGAGCTTCCTTCTCCCCTCACCCATCTGCTTGGCTGTTGCCTTCCACAGTGAGTCTTTCTCCTCCTACTTGCCTGTCATTCTGCTATTAGGAGCCCCACAAACCCATTTCAGATTCTACTTCCAGTATGGAATTTGGGGGGAAAGACACAAGCAGCATTTGTTGTATTTTGGGAACTAGCCTTTCCTGAGAGTCTATATGCTGTAGTGAGAAAAATCTCTGGGCCAGGCACTGGTTCCAGAACGTTATGGGCTCAAATTATTTCTCTCTCCTCAGTTGGCACATCTATATAATGAGAGGCAAAGGAAACTCACAGCTAGTGAGCATCTGCTCTGTGCCATCAGCTACGATAGGGACTTTGTTTACAATTTGCATTTCATTTAATTGTTACCACAAGTCCGCACAGCAGGCAATATCCTCACGTCAAAGGAGAGAAAGCTGAGGTCAGAGAAGTTAATCTGACAAGGCACATCCAGTTAGTAAGTGGCAGAACTTCTTCACCCCTGTTCTCTCTCTTGCTCAGTAATTGTAAAAATCAAATAATTTAGTAATGAATGTAAAGCTGCTTTGAAAAGTATAAAGCAGCTCCCAGGAGCTGTTAAATGTAAATGTTAGGGGTATTGTTAAAACGCTACTTTTCCTCACTTGCTCTCTCTCCTTCCCCTTTTCTGTCACTTCCCTAAAGTATAAGCAGCTGCCTTTGGTTCAGACCTATCAAAAAAATGTCATAAAACCATTTTTCAAAATATCAAAAACTTGTGTACTTTAACCCAAAGTAATTAAGCCTTTTTATTTTCTCCAAGTCACAATGTAAAACCCTGGGAGCATCTAGAATGTGCCCTTTCTCCTCTATCCTGAACTGATGGAAATCAAGGCTGAAGGCTGAACTTGCAGGGGAGTCCACGAGAGCCCTTCAGTGCCACAGAGGCCTGGACTGATTTTGGCAGGTCTCCAGCCTGACTACAGAATGCTAAATAATAACAAGGTTGGATTATTTATCCAGGGGCCAAAGACTCATGATGGTGTGGTCTACTGCTAGCAGAGTGCCAGGGGCCCAAGGTCACAGGTGAGTGGATGCCAGAGGCAGGACTGCAATCCTGGTCTCTAGACCACCCCCCGCAGCCCCACCCTCACCCCCACCTCCACCCATACATACCTCCTAATCAACCCACCTCATGCACAGCAGGCAGAGCAAGAGCTCAGTGCCCGGAGGGCAACTAACATGTCAATGACATTATAGGGTGTTTACACTGAGCTAGATATTTGTGCATACATTTTCCCATTTCACCTCCACAGCAATGCTTATTTTCTCTATTTTTCCTAATAAAGACATTGATGCTCATTCTCCAGGTCACACAGTTGACGAGGGGTAGAGCCAGAATGAGAGCCCGGGTCTGATATTTCTAGGAGACTATGTGGACTTCCTCTTAGAATTCCTCTTACCTGACAATTAGCTTTATTTTTAAAAAAAAAAAAAATTTAATTTTTAATTCTTTGGCTGTGCCATGTAGCACACGAGATCTTAGCTCCCCGGCCAGGGATCAAACCCGCACCCCCTGCAGTGGAGGTGTGGAGTCCCAATCACTGGACCACCAGGGAAGTCCTGACAATTCATTTTAAAAGCACAGTCTAAGATGCTTGGGTGGTTCCAAGCACGGTCTTGGGGAGCAATAGATTTTTAGCATGGATTTTAAAGTCCTCCATGACCTAGTCTCATTCTAGCTGCTGCTTATTGTAGACACAGTGCTTTCCATCATCAGAATCACCTGAAAGCTTTAAAATACAGATTCTTGGATCCCATGTCTGGTTTACTGTCATCATAATATTTGTTGCTGGGACCCAGGAATCTGTTTTGAAGCCTCCCAATTGATTATGATGATAAGTTGGAAATCATCATCTTACCAAAGACTTCTCTTTAGTCCCTTTCCAAATTACCATCTATACTCCCATTTCTGTGACTTGGCTCATTGCCATGAACCTCACTTAGGCAGGGTATTCTCTATTTCTACCCATCATTATTATTATTATTATTATTTTTGCGGTACGCGGGGCCTCTCACCACTGTGGCCTCTCCCGTCATGGAGCACAGGCCCCGGACACGCAGGCTCAGCGGCCTTGGCTCACGGGCCCAGCCGCTCCACGGCATGTGGGATCCTCCCAGACCGGGGCACGAACCCGTGTCCCCTGCATCGTCAGGTGGACTCTCAACCACTGTGCCACCAGGGAAGCCCTACCCATCATTCTTTTAACCCAGCTCACACTCCATCTATAAGGACCTTGACCATCACGGCTTCCAGGAACGGCCCTCTCATCTGTATTCCGTGAACACCTTTGGCCCTCAGCTGGCAAATATATTAGGATGTGAGTTTAGAAGCTGTAACAGAGACCCCAAATAACAGTTTTGCCTCATTTAACACCTAGAAATATGCTTGTATTCTGTAACGGTGCAAGAATAATCAGTCCAGTGGTGTCTCCAGGGCAACCAGGACCCAGACTTCTGCTATCTTCTTGCTCATCCCTAGGATAGTGCGTTTGTTCACGTGGTCCAAGATGGCTCAGCACCACGTCCACATCCCAGTCAGCGGGAAAATGAGATAAGGGAGAGCAGTGACCTAGGGTTTGCACAGAACAATTCTGAGAACATTGCCCTGTCCAGAACTTGATCCCATGGCCACACTTAGCTGCAACAAAGATTGAGAGATTCAACTTCATTCTGCATGAATACATGCTCAGTTAAAACTGGAGATTCTATGAATTGTGTGAGTGAAAGGGGAGAATAGATGTTGGGCAAGAACCTAGCTGGTTGGTGATTTTCTGTTTGTGTCTGGCCCCTGGCTTATCCCTGCTTGTGACCCTTCTGGTTGTGTCTAGCATATGGAAGGCACTAGATGAGTGCCTGTGATTGGCAAGTTAGACTAGAGGGATAGGCAAAGAGCTGGAATTTTAAATCAGATTTTTAGTCTAGTCTGTGTTCTCCATAATTTAGGGAAAGTTTCTTAACCTTTCTGGGCTTCAGTTTCATAGAATCATAAAATTTAGTTGGAAGACACTTAAGATATTATCTAGTCCGACTGTCTCATTTTATAGATGAAAAAGCTGAAAACCACAAAGGGTAGTGACTTGTCGAGGACACAAAGATTTGTAAATAGAAGAACCAGAGCTCAGGTCTCCTAGCACTCAACCCAGGCACAGCACTAAGGTATCTCCCTGTATTTGGAAAATGGGTGCAAGTGACAAGGAGACCTCTAAGTGTCCTTCCAACTCAGAAACTCTGATGCACACTCACATTTCTACTCCTCAATCAAATTAAATACAAAACTAGCCCTGAACCACTGCATCCTGCTGAATCTTGCTATGTGCTCCAGCAACATATATAGTCATTTAAGAGGCAGAAAAGTTCAGAGCTTTGGGTTCTGAGGTCATCTAAGAAGCAAAACTAACTGAGGAAAGCAAGGGAGAGGGACTTGGATGACCTTACCACTTGGGTAATATTCCCTGTGATCTTCTTCCGAGAGGACACTGCTCTGGGTGCCAGAGAGCAGCTGGCCTCAGGGAATTTGGAATCTAGGTTACACACAGTTAAATAGCAGTGGAAGAGGATGTATGTAACGTTCCACAGAAGAAATGTCACAAGGCCAACTGGCCATAATAACAATAACAGCTTCCATTTATTGCTCAACTGCAGCATGTGCCCCACTCTGTGATAGGTATTTATTTTATAGGCTTGACCTCGTTAAATTCTCATGGCAAGTTTCTGGGATTACTGAAGGTCACGCAGCTGGTAACTGGTGATTATCAGGGGAGTGGTATGAAGACAATAAAATATGGAGCAGTTCAGGAGAGAAGTCTGTGGATAGAGTGTACTGGGAAGGCTCTGTGAGGGAGGAGAGAGTTAAACTGGACCCTGAAGATGGGTGTGATTTGTGGAAGAAGAGAAAAGGGGGAAAGTGAGTGCGGGTGGCAAGGCAACATAAGCACAAAGAGCACTGAGTAAACAAGTTCCTAGGGAAGGTGTGGGAATAAGTAAACATAAGGGCAAACAACTGAACCGTGGAACCTTGGAGCTAGGAGTCATGGGGCAGAATGACACACCCAGTGATCATTCTTGGAGAAGGGGTACAAAGTCAGGCTGAAGTCCCATAGCTCACACATGGCCCACTGCATAAGAAAAGAGTAAATAAGGTGACTGGAAGAGTGTAAAGGCAATTTGTGTTGAGTGCCTTATAAAAAAGCATAGATCTTTTCCTCCACAAATCTCACTTCTAGGATTTAACATAAAGAAAATTTCAGAGACAGTGTGAAAGCTGGAAACAACTAGATGTCTAATAATAGGGGAACTGTTGCATATACTATGGTACACGTATATGACTAAATGTGATGTGGCTTCTACAAAACATACTTTTTTTTTTTTTTTTTTTGCTGTACGCGGGCCTCTCACTGCTGCGGCCTCTCCCGTTGCGGAGCACAGGCTCCGGACGCGCAGGCTCAGCGGCCATGGCTCACGGGCCCAGCTGCTCCGCTGCATGTGGGATCCTCCCGGACCGGGGCACGAACCCGTGTGCCCTGCATCGGCAGGCAGACTCTCAACCACTGCGCCACTAGGGAAGCCCTCTACAAAACATACTTTTGAAGGATGTGAAATGATCTCACATAATGTCAAATAAAAAAAGCAGAATGCAAAGCTGTAATGCAAAACTCTTAATTTTAAATTATATATATATATCTATAACATAAATTCGTGTGTGTGTATGTGTGTGTACACATACTCACAGAAAAAAAGACTGGAAGGAAAGATACCCAGCATGTTTACTGTGATTATCATTGCTGAGTGAGGGTATGGGTGATTTAATTTTTCTTTAGACTTTCTATATTTACTGAGTTTTATTCAGTGAACATGCACTTTAATGGTAATAAAAATGCTGGTTTCTAATCTTTTTAAAATTGAAAATCCCAGTACTCTGCCATGAAACACTATAATAAACATCTTGCTTTGTCTTTAAAGATAATTCATTATCTCTTCTTTGAGTATGCTGACACTAATATTCCAACCAAATGATTGTTCAGTAATTACTACATCCATAGATTTTTTGAAAGTTCATTGAAACCTGATATTCCCTGGTTCCCATGTAAAGCTTCCAGCTGCATGGCTCCCACTGGATCAAAAACACTAAAGTTTCCCGTTAATGTTCTCTGTAGTCATTTAGATAAACAGCCTTCCCCGGAGCCATAAATCCTAAATGAATGACACCCTTATTTCAGGGGAAAGGCACAAAAGCCTTTTTCAGACTCAATGATTTATGAATCTGTGGCTTTCAGAATGTCAGGGGTCCTTCATCAATACCTCTAGGGCCTTCCCAGGTAGAGGAACATAGCACATCAGATGGAAAGACATTACTGTACTTGGGTTAATAGTTTTCACCTTTATCCTTTCTGCTTGGTTTGGTTTGGGTTTTTTTTTTGGTTTTTGTTTTCCTTCTGTTGAAATAGTTGGGATATTTGCTGAGTAAGAGAGGCAGTGCATTAAGTATAACTTGATCAGAATCCCAGCCTGCCTTTGCCCTCACTGCTACTGAGGCAACATAAAGGTTAATAACCGAGAGAGGCTCCCATGCACTTAACCACAGAGCAGCACCCCATCACCAAGTGACAATTAGGAACTCTCCCTGAATGTCAATGACGGGTGATCAGAGCTTCACCCAAACCAGGCAGACCTCTGCATGAGCTCAGATCTCCATTCATCACCAGGCTGACAGCCTGCAGAGCTCTGCGTGGAACATGCAGCTTGGTCTTTCTGTTTTACCCAACGGAATGATCTATGCTACCAGGACTGAGTGGGAGAGGAGCAGGGAGGGGATGAGGGGAATAAAGTAGGCTTGTCTTTGGGATGTTTGGGCAACAGCTCAAAGTGTCTGTTGGAGACTTGTAAAGAAATATCACGTAATGATCTTGCTTGTCCCTTCTTGCAACTTTCTGGCTCTCAGACAAGGATGGTCCTACCTGAAATAGTTCTCTTTTGGGAGGCGGTGTGACAAATTGGAGCAAGCACATAGCCAGTGTGTGACTTTGGACGAGTCACTCTAGGCCTGTTTTCTCATCCATAGAATGAATGGGTTGGATGAGAAGGGTGGTTTTCAAACTGGGTTCCTCAAGGTCTTACCGTTCCATAGTGGTGCCTCTGAACCTACAAGGGCAGGGAGATGGGGAGGTTAGTGAAGCCAGGCACAGCTGCTTCACATCAGGTTATTGAATTTTCTTTTCTTTTATTTTTAAATTTTATTTATTTTTGGCTGCATTGGGTCTTCTTTGCTGCATGTGGGCTTTCTCCAGTTGAGCAGGGGCTACTCTTCATTGTGGTGCGCGGGCTTCTCACTGCGGTGGCTTCTCTTGTTCTGGAGCATGGGCTCTAGGCGCGTGGGCTTCAGTAGTTGTGGCACGTGGGCTCTAGAGCACAGGCTGAGTAGTTGTGGAGCACAGGCTTAGTTGTTCTGTGGCATGTGGGATCTTCCCGGACCAGGGATCGAGCCCACGCCACCTGCATCTGCAGGCGGGTTCTTAACCACTGTGCCACCAGGGAAGTCCCACGTATTGAATTTTATTGTAGGCTATTTTTAACTGTGCAGAGCATGGTCTTACATACTAATCTCACTTGATCTTCACAACGTTGTAAGGTAGTCAGGAGAGACATTACCTTCTCTTCCAGTTCCTATTGCTGTATAACAAGCCATGCCAAAATTGGATGGCATAAGACAACCATTTTATTATGTTCAGGGATTCTTTGGGTCAGAATTTCAGACAGGCACAGCAGGAAATGCTTTCTCAATTCCATGAGGTCCAGGACCTCAGCTGGGAAGACTCAGAGGCTGGAGATGACTGAATGGCCAAGGGCTAGACTCCCCTGGATATGTCTCCACTCACAGGTCTGTTGACTGGGACACCTATATATGGCCTTTCTCTGTGGTCTTGTCACATGGTCTAGTTTGTGCTTCCTCATATAATGGCAGCTGAGTTCAAAGAGCTGGTGTTCCACAAGCAAGGCAGAACTGCATGGCTTTTTTATAATCCAGACTCAGAAGTCACACAGTGTTGCTTCTGCTATATTCTGTTGGTTGAAGCAGTCCCATGATCAAGGGAAAGAACAAGATGGGACAAGAATCATTATCACACTGTAAGAAGAGATTGTGGAATGAGAGCTAGTGTTGTGGCCATGATTAGAGAATATAGTCTGTCAAGCCTTTTCATTTGAGAGATGAAGAGATAGACAAAGAATTGGTACCCTTCTACGAAGGGCAGAGCTGGGACTAGAACCAAGTCCTTCAGATTTGAGCTCTTTCTACTTTCCCACGCTGCTTTTGGATCTGGGTGGGTTTTTTTGTTTGTTTGTTGTTTTTTTTGTTTGTTTGTTTGTTTGTTTGCGGTACGCGGGCCTCTCACCGCTGTGGCCTCCCCTGTTGCGGAGCACAGGCTCCAGACACGCAGGCCCAGCGGCCATGGCTCACGGGCCCAGCCACTCCATGGCATGTGGGATCCTCCCAGACTGGGGCACGAACCTGCGCCCCCTGCATCGGCAGGAGGACTCCCAACCACTGAGCCACCAGGGAAGCCCTGGATCTGGGTTTTATCTTTCTGAATTAACAGGTCATTAATTTAGTGAATAGACCGATTCAAACATGAATCCTCATCATGATGGTGCATGACCAGCCAAGGAAAACAATATATTTTAGTGGATGGAACATTTTGGTCTTGTCTCTTCTCAGAAAATTGAAGTGTTATTGTGGTGATCGTTCTGCAATATACAGAAGCATTGACTCATTATGTTGTGTACCTGAATATAAATTCCATTAAAATTGAGATAAAAGGCTGTTTTCCAGTCCAGCATTAGGACCATAATTGGTACTTAGAAAAGGGTTGTTTGGTTGTTTTTTTTTTTAATGAATCAGCATTTTGTTTTAAATCCTTTCCAGAGTCAAGGCCATATAAACAATTCTTTTAGGTTTCTTTGATGTTTTGATTGTTCCTACTTGGAGTTTACTTCTCTCTTCATCCATTCTCACAACACCTAAGTATATTTACTTCCAATTCACCAATGAAAAAAATGAGAGCTGAGAGACCAAGGGAGAGCTTAGGATACAGAGTAGAGGTTGAGGAAAGAGTTGGACTTTGGGAGAAGTTGTGAAGTAGAAAACTTTTTACGGATCAAGTAATCATTGATTGGGAAGTGGCAATGCCTGGTCCTCTGTTGGACACAGGATCCAGAAACAAGTTAACAACAGTCCCTGCCATTGAGGGCTTCACAGCCCAGAGGAGAAGATATCTAACATAACTAGTGCTAAAGGAGCAAAGTGCTGATAGAACACAGAGGAAGCAGCAACAGGCACTGCCTGAGAGATTGGCTGGCTTCTCAGGGGAGATAACATGTAACCTGGACTTGGAGAGTAAGAGCTGTCCAGGCAGAGACGGTGTGTTAGAAGAAGTCCCAAGCATGGGGAATACACATGGGAGGCAGAGAAGAAAGGTTACAATGTGTCTTGAGAAAGGCAGACACCTGTCAGTGTTGGAGGATAGGTGTGAACAGTGAGTAGACAAGCAGGGGAGGAGACTGGAGCAGTAAGTTGAGGTCACCTTGTAAAGGAGTACCAGTAGCATCCCTAGCTATACCCTTTCTGTGAGCTTCCCCTTCCTTATAGTCCCACTTTGCTCCCACTTCTTTGACCCTGTTCTCTGCCTCTCCACAATTAAAATCTACACTGGAAAGTGTCTGATATCAGTCATTTACACCATAGTGTAAATGAGATTATTCATAGCCTATACGAAGTGAGTTCTTTCTTGGAGAGTTTTATTATTATTAGAAATTTTATTTCAGCTTATAAAATAAAAGGCTGTGTCCCTCTTGTTTGAAAGAATGTTGTGGAAATCCTTCCTGTGACCAACGAACTCTCAGCCCACAGTGAGTGTCTTGTGGGGAAACATCTATCACTCTTCACCAGAGACAGAATCCTGTGTTCAACTAGCCATTGGTCCAACTCAATGTGCCTGTACCATTCCTGGTCATTTTGAGCTTCCCTGTTCTCTGGATGACAGCTTAATTATCCCAAGAGAAGCTAACTACGTCTCCCAATAAAATACAGTCCAATTCATAATGATCAACCTGCAGAACTCATATCCTTCACATACAGCAAGCCAAACTCCTAGGCATGGGGCAGAATGTAAATGTTAACAGTCTCATAGCTCATTGCCTATAAAAACTCTTTTATGAGTGTCTACATAACAGGCGATTGTCCAGTGCCTGCAGTTAGAGTGATAATTCCACCTCCTACCAGCTGAATGAGATGAGTGCTGATTCTTTGTGTGAGAACATGTGGGTTATAGTGATGTTCGGGGAAAGCCAGACCTTACCAGCGCATTCACAAAGTGCGTTCACAGTACTGCAAGGGAGGAATGAGGATGCTTCCTCGCGGTGACTGGTTTCCTTTCCTTGTTGATTGGTGTCAGGCACAGCCTGACTTCCTGGCTCATCAGTGCCCCTTCTCATCACCCACCTGTTGCCATCCTTGAAGTCTACTTGACCTGGCATTAGAAGGCAACTGACTGATCATTAAGCTCCATTCTTGCTGCTTTTTCTCAGATTACTCTTTTAACCTCTTATTGTCACCATCTCTCAGCTCCTAACTCCGTAGATGGTCTCCTGACTCTTGTCTCACCTCCTGAGCTCTGATTTCCTGATTGTCCACTGTGTGATGGGTTTTTCTCCATGCTCTGCTGTCCTCTGTTGTTGCCAAGGCCATTTTGTACCCTCCTATAAGTACAACTTGACCAGATCGCTCCCTGAGTATTATTACCCCAGGAGACTGACATTGAGTCAGCCATGCTGTAGCTGCCACTTTTGTTCCTCTGACATGTCCCTGGGCCTGGGAAGAAGTTCTTACCTTGTTCTCCCATGTCCAAGCCTCTGCATTGTGCTGCAATCCCAGTCACCAGGTCTGTGTCTTATCCTTTTGCTCAAGCCCCTGCCCTGCCTGATTCCTTCCTAAATGCTTCACTTCATTCCTTTGAAATGCAGGCCCTGTCTTACCCTTACTGTGCAAACTGTACCCTCAAGGGCTGAAGTCCAGTGGGAGCCCCAGTCCTTGGATCTCAAGACTCTCTCTTGTCACGCTTAGCTAATGTCAAGCTATGGCTGCTAATACCACCTTGAAGACCCTGATCTGGACTCTGACCATTTTCCTGTCCATTTCACCTCTGGTCACTGCACTTTGTTTCCCTACACAGAGTTCCTGCTGCCATCTGTTGCTGGTTCTGCCCAGAAACCTGCCATATCTCATCCATTAGGCCAGCTGCTGTGACAACCCCAAATGTGAGTAGCTTAACACATAACAGGTTTATTCTTCACTCCCATCAGTTCAAGTGTATGACAGTTTACCACACAGCGATTCAGGACCCTCTCCTTCCATCCAGTGGTCCCTCCACCTTCTAGGACCTCGGAATCCTTCACTTATTCCTCAGTATCCAGCCAGCCAGTAGATGAGGGAGGAGAGATAGCAAAGGATATCTCAGGACATTTTAGGGCCCGGCCAAGAAGTAGTGTTCATTGCTTCTGCTAGAACTAGTACTTGGTTGTACCTAGAAAATGAAATCTTCCTGTGTGCTGGGCGAAAATAGAATTGTTTGGTGTACAAGTTGCATTGTCTCTGCTACACAGTAGAGGCATCTGTTTTCTAAGAGCCCATCTCTCCCACCCCACCCCCAGTTTATCATTCTGTCCAAAGCCTAGAAAGGACTGGACTCCTGAGATGACATCTCGGAAGTGACAGATAGACCAGGGCTTTTGCCTTCCCATCACCTGAGCAGAAGGTGGCTCCTAGTGGGAGGCCGTGGGGCAGTCTACAGAGAACCTCAGGCCCTACATAATCTCACAAATTGGGCTCTTCTAGACAAGTGTCAGCCTTTCATTTCTTCCAAGAAATATTCTCTTTTCCCTCCTGGGGACTTGTTCAGAGAAGAGATACTCAAGTGATAGGTGCTTTACAAATACCTAGATGGAGAGAAAAAAATAGCATGAAGAATAATTTAGACAAAACAATGTAGATTGCCATGGAAACAATCTTTAGAACACACTAGGGAGAAGGAATCATTGTTAACATGGTTCATATTTTACAGAGATACCCAATCACAAAACTCAATTCCAGACCCTTCAGTCATGCTACTTTCAAAATGCTGGGGTTGTTATAACCACAGAGCACACGCTGGTTTTCAGGGAGCCCTTTTCCTATTTATCTAATAATCTTTAATGAAGCTAATGCTTTAATTAAGGCAACTTACTGTTTCCCCGTTGGTTAATTTAAAAGCAGTGAAAGGTCAAGTTACCAAGTAACACAGTGAGTTTACTGAGCTATTCCTGAAGTATTTTTATTCTGACAGCAGAGGCTTATATGGCGAAAATACATATTTAATTGAAATGTGCGCAAGGAAAATGGGATGTGTTATCTTTTGTATTGAGTGGAAAGAAAAAGAGAAACCATCCTTAACTACTCAAAAGCAGTTTTTCTTAGATTTTTCTGTCCCAACTAAAGCCCATAGGTGTGGATGACTCTTGGTCAGTGATAATGATTCAATATGGCTGTTTAAACAAAACCTCTGGGGGTTGCTAATGAACAGTTTGTTCCCGGTGCTACTAAAGAAATGTCAGAAGAAGGGCAGCGTTTTTTTTTTTTTTTTAATTTTTATTTTTTATTTATTTATTTTTTTGCGGTACGTGGGCCTCTCACTGTCGTGGCCTCTCCCGTTGCGGAGCACAGGCTCCAGACGTGCAGGCTCAGCGGCCATGGCTCACGGGCCCAGCCGCTCTGAGGCATGTGGGATCTTCCCGGACTGGGGCACAAACCCGTGTCCCCTGCATCGGCAGGCGGACTCTCAACCACTGCGCCACCAGGGAAGCCCGAGGGCAGTGGTTTTTGAGAGTGAGGCCTCAGAGATGTAGCGTCTCACAGGCCAGATGCTGGGCTTCAACCTTGCAGGCACAGAAATGCAGTGTCTGCCATGGTTTTCTGCCTACTATTCTCACAGGGCTCCATCCCTGCCCATTTCCCAGCCTTCTCACCTTCCTGGGGAAAATCTGGATGTCTTCCTCATTGGAAGACAAACCCATTGTCTTACCTTGTGGTCCCAGGAACCAACTGAATCACAACTCATGCTCCGTGTACCCCGAGGACTTCTGGAGGATGTATTTGTGCTCTCTCCTTTCCTTGCCCTTGGTCTTCCTAATACATGACATGCGTGGGATCAGGGAGAGAAGAGCCAATTTGCTTGCCCAAAATAGATGCCAAGTCTTGATAAAACTAGGAGATTTCTTTCTTCCTTTTTTCCATTTCTTCCTACAAGTATTTGTTGAGCACATACTACATGCTAGGTATTCTCTCTGGTGCCTCCA
Organism: Kogia breviceps; assembly: GCF_026419965.1. Taxonomy (NCBI): domain Eukaryota; kingdom Metazoa; phylum Chordata; class Mammalia; order Artiodactyla; family Physeteridae; genus Kogia; species Kogia breviceps. Next base: position 97,119,509 of record NC_081312.1, read on the forward strand.
GTGTTTCTTTCGTGTATCCCTTTCCCCTCTCTGTGACTGCTTTCTGTATCAGATTTCCTCCTTTCCTCCACCGCTCTGTGACCTCAAAACCTGTTCTAAGGGCAGTTGAGCTATCAGTCGTTTGCACCTTAGTGCTCCTCTTGCTGGAGAAATCAGCATTTGACATTTGACTTTCCATTTGTTGTATCAAATATTCCATGTTCAATAAATTTTAGACATCAGTTTGCAAGCAGGAGAGATAGAGGAACTTCTCCAAAACCTTAGGTCCCACCAACTGGTGACCACCCACTTAGAATATGCACGAGGTTGGTGCCTTCATTGGCTCCTTTTTGTGATCACATCAGAGAATGGAATTGACCAATCTCAGAAAAACATGCTAACATTGCTCTTAGGATAAAGCTCCAAATCCTTTTCCTAGCGCATAAGACCTTGCATAATCCAGCCTCCTACTTAACTCTTTAGACTCTTTCTGCACCATTGGAGGAAAGCCACATTGGAATTTTGTCAGATCTTTGTTAGAAATACCATCTAATCTTAGCATGCTTCTGCTTGGAGTGTACTGCTCATCAACCCCTTTCACCATAATAACTCCTATTCCTGCTTCAGGTCTCATTTAAAAAAAAAATAAATTTATTTATTATTTTTGGCTGTGTTAGGTCTTTGTTGCTGCATGCGGGCTTTCTCTAGTTTCAGTGAGCAGGGGCTACTCTTTGTTGTGGTGCGTGGACTTCTCATTGCAGTGGCTTCTCTTGTTGCGGAGCACGGGCTCTAGGCATGCAGGCTTCAGTAGTTGTGGCATGCGGGCTCAGTAGTTGTGGCACACAGGCTTACTTGCTCCGCGTCATGTGGGATCTTCACAGACCAGGGATCGAACCCGTGTCCCTGGCATTGGCAGGCAGATTCTTAACCACTGCGCCACCAGGGAAGTCCCTAGGTCTCATTTCAAATGTTACTTCTTCTGTGGGGCCTTCCCTGACTCCTAGTGAGGCTGGGATTAGGTTTCCTGATACATGATCTCATAGTACCCAATAATTTTCAGAGCACTTATCATGGTTGTGTTCAGTTATTTGTTTCATGGCTGTATACCTCATCAACTGGTCTTCACAGCTGTCATGTTTATTATTATGTACCAAGCATCTGGCAGAGTGCCGGGATCATAGTAAATATCTGTAGAACATATCCACGACCAATCATATGTACTGTATAGGTACTAATCATAAGTACTTACTAATCTTAAGTACCATGTCTCTAAGTCAAAACTTCATCAAGAGTTCCCTTACTATTTGGTAATTTAAAAACTGGTTAGGGGGCTTCCCTGGTGGTGCAGTGGTTGAGAGTCTGCCTGCCGATGCAGGGGACACGGGGTCGTGCTCCAGTCTGGGAGGATCCCACATGCTGCAGAGCAGCTGGGCCTGTGAGCCATGGCCTCTGAGCCTGCGCGTCTGGAGCCTGTGCTCCACCACGGGAGGGGCCACAACAGTGAGAGGCCTGCGTACCGCAAAAAAACCCCACAAAAAAACTGGTTAGGGACTTACCTGTTTGTCCAGTGGTAAAGAATCCACCTTCCAATGCAAGGGACGCAGGTTGGATCCCTGGTCGGGAACTAAGATTCCACATTCCGCGGGGCAACTAGGCCCTTGAGCCACAACTACTGAGCTCGTGGGCCTCAACTAGAGAGAGAAAACCCACACGCCACAACTAGAGAGAAGCCTGGCACCACAACGAAGAGCCCGCGCTCCACAACTAAGACAAGACACAGCCAAAAAAAACCAAACCAAACCAAACCAAACAAAAAAACTGATTAGCTCCGCCCTGCTGAGTGGTTACCTACTGGTTAGTCCTCTTGTCTTGGGCAGAGTCTGTACTTGGATTCTGCCCTCATTGTCTCACACTTGAGCTTTCCCCATTTCAATCCACCCTGTGAGATCCTACCGGATTAATCTTCCCCAAACATTGATTTGACCAGGTGACTCTTCTGCTTAAAAGAGTTGGCTACTGAATAAACTCAGACTTCACCTGACTTTCAAGTCCATCTTTAATCTGATTCTGACCTAAATTTCTGTATTTACTTACTCTCTAAGGTAAATTGTTTGTTCCACCAGACATTTTTATCCACTGACTTTGAGCTTTTGTTTATATTATTTACTCCCCCACAGAAGTGCCACCTTCTCTTCTGTTACCAAACTTCTATCCAACCTAAGAGTACAGCTTATATCCCATTTTCTCTGTATAACAGTCCCTAGCCACCTATGTTAGAACCTTTCAGTTGTAAATGATGAGGCCAATCTCAAATTGGTTTAGGTAAAAAATAGAATTTATTGGTTCATGTAATTGATAAGTCCAGAGATAGAGTTTAAATATGACTTTAGGTAAAATATTATCAGTAATCCTTCTCTCTCTTCTGATTCTGCTGATTCTTTTGATCTGCTGATTTCATTCTGAGTTAGTTTTACCAGGGAGTGGGTGACAATATGTTTCACGTGGTAGCCCCATACACTCAAGGCTAAAATCCTACCTGCTTAGCAACCTCAGAAAAAGTGAACTTCTCTTTCTATTTTTTTTTTTTTTTTTTTTTTGGTGGTACGTGGGCCTCTCACTGCCGTGGCCTCTCCCCCTGTGGAGCACAGGCTCCGGACGCGCAGGCCCAGCGGCCATGGCTCACGGGCCCAGCCGCTCCACGGCATGTGGGATCCTCCCGGACCGGGGCACGAACCCGTGTCCCCTGCATCCGCAGGCGGACCCCCAACCACTGCGCCACCAGGGAAGCCCCTCTTTCTTTAAAGTTCCAGCAAAAGTCATAGAGAAGGATGGGTCACATGCCCATTCTGAACCCATTGCTATGGTGCTCTGATTAACCAGGTCTGGGTCATATGTCCACTCCTGGAAACTATGGGTGGAGTAAACCTCTCAAAACTGCTTTAATGGACAGTGGGAGTTGGGTGGCTCCCCAAAGGAAAATTTAGATTCCTTTACCAGAAGGGGAACTGGATGGACACCAGGCAGGCAAAAACAACATATATCCATTCTACCACTCCAGATGTAACTGGGCTCTCCTGGCTCTGAATTCCTGTTGCTCTTTTTTGTCTACACTATTTATTTATCACTTAACATCATGGCCTTATTTCCCCATAGTCACTACACCATAACCACATCCTCAAACACCAGTATTCCAAGCAGAAAGAAGAAGGGAGCAGGTGGCGAGAGGACTTTCCTACAAAAAAGGAAAGCTTCCCTAGAGACTATCCAGGAAACTAGGGTCACCTTGTGAGGAGGCAGGGAAAATGAGTATCTGGCAAAGGGGAATGGAAGAGCTGAGCTTGGATTAGCTCAAACGACGTTCATTCCTGGAGCTGAGAACTCTGCTGAACCAAAGCAGGGCTCTGTTAGAAGAACGGAAGGGGGGGTGTTCTTGCTGTTGCCTAGGTAGCCAAGAGTAACTGACCAGGATGCTTTTTCATCAACTTACCTGCTAGCAATTGAGTATTACATGCAAGGCACAGCATGTTTTAGATTCTCATCTCATTCATATGATTTTTTTTTAATGACAGGAACAGTAGCTTATACTCTGCATCGTTACAATGACTTACACTTAGTAGCTATTCAATAAGTATTTGCTGATTTAAAATATTTGATGGTGAGGGATCGAGAGAAAGGTATAGAATTCAGAGTCTTTCTAGGGCCTTGTTGTTCAAAGACTTAATTTTTGCACTCACTGCTGTAGGAAATGAAAGATCCCACATCTGTGTTGTGGTCGTTTGAATCATGGACCTGCAAATGAATCTAAGTATATCTTCTTAGTTCTAAGTTATCTTCTGGTTAACTTGTAAAGTATTTGACTTCGTATATATGGCCCATCTTACAGATGTAAGATGAATTTAGACAGGCAATGTATGTAACTCAGTTAACTGGTCTCCTTTTTATGTCTTTTCCTCATTTTTTACTTAATAGGGAAATTGCTCTCCCACTGAATCTTAATTCACAATGTTAAGACTTCAGAAATATAGTTTTATATGCAAGAAAGAATTTCAATATTCTTGCTGTCAAACATACTCTGCTTTCACATGGGCACTAATGGTGTCAGGATGTCAATTTCATTTTGACAGGATCCCTATAGATGGAATCTTCAACCTCTTATTCTTGGTTAATATGGATGGATAAGAGGATGTTTGAGGTTTTTTCCACCTCTGTTTTCATGGAAATATATACTTTCCCATAAACTTGGATGACAGTAGTATGTTTGTGAAGCACTCTATGAAAAGTTTCCTCCTGCTCAAGACCTACTATTAACTGCCTCGAAATGGGTCCATGATTGTTGCAATCTCCAATTTGCTCTGATGCTCTTAATAGTCTGAAGGCCTTGGAATCTTTGTTCCCACCAAGAAATTATTTCTTCTACATTCTTTTGGTGCAGCATTGCTTGAATTTTAGATGTAGCCATTATAGCTACAAATCTGTTGTTCCTTGCTCTTTAGGTAATGTTAGTGCCTGATGTGAGTTTTTAGATATTTGCCCAGGAGTAGGAGTAGACTAAACTACTCTCAACACTTTTGTATTAGCTATCTACTGCTGCATAACAAGTGATGCCAAAAGGAAATGGCTTAAAACAATAGACGAGTAACCTTAAACTAACACAACATTGTATATCAACTATACTTCAATAAAAGAAAAAAAAACCAGACAGGTATTATCTCACACAGTTTCTGTGTGGAATTTGGGAGAGGCTTAGCTGGGTGGTCCTGGCTCATGCAGTTATTTCAAGGTGTTGGCCTGGGGGTGTAGGCATCTGAAGGCTTAACCGGAGCTGGACTGAGTTTTCCAAGATGGCTCACTCACACAGCTGTTAGCTGGAAGCCTAAGTTTCTTGCCATGTGGGCCTCTGCTTGCTTGTCCTTATGGCATGGCAGCTGGCTTCGTCCAGAGTAAGTGATCAAAGAGAGAACTAAGGAGGAAGCTGCAATGCCTCTTATGACCTAGGCTTAGAAGTCATACACTGTCACTTCTGCCATATTCTCTTTGCTAGAAGTGAATCACTCACTAGGTCAATCCCATACTCAAGGGGAAGAGAATTAAGCTCCACCTCTTGAAGGGAGATGTATCAAAAGTTTTGTGGACATATTTATAAACCACTACAGCCCTCTTGATTTCCCCCTTTTGTAACTGGGTATCTTCAAAATAAACCAAACTCAGAGGTTTAGTGTGTGGTTAGCAAATGGACAGATGAATACTGTTCCCTCAATTTGGGGTAATTCATGCAGAATTTCAGCCTTCTAACCTAACCAAATAGGTGCTCCTCCAAAACTTGAAAAGGGTAGAGTGGAGGTTGGGTCTGAGAGAGACAGATTTCTTCTTCCAGATTCTCCAACGATACTGTTTTCTATGCCCCTCATGAATATGCAGTGGCCAGGAGGAAGCTTTCCCCAGCACATGCTCAGAGAGGGGGACACCAGTAAGGATGGAAGGGCTAGAAAGGAACAGGAATAGAAGCGTTGGATTGTACTTACCTGGACTAACAGGTTAGACACAGGCAGCAGATGGTAAGACCTGAATAAGTTAGCTGGTTCTGTTCTGCTGCTGGTTGGCGAAGACCAGCCACAGACAGTGAGTGAGGGTGTGGCTATGAGTAGATGTTGGTCCTGGGATTAAGGAAGCATCAGAGCCTCCTGATGAAATCATCTGCAGCACTACTGAGAGATGTACAGGATCCACGGGCAGAATTCTAGGCTTGGATCCTGAAAACAGAAACCATGGTAGTTCTGGCTCCTTGGCAGCTCTTAACATACAATGTGCTGAAGGGTGTACTTGGTACCAGATGGAGAGGTTGCGAGGACCCAGTATGACTGTCAGGCCACAGAGTGAAGCGTTGTGCCATAAAGACAGATGGTGAGAGGGGTGCCCCCGTCTGTGGTGGCTTACTGCCTTTTTGGTACTCTTCCTGCCTGTGTACTCTTCACATTGGGCCTCTTCAGGAGCTTCTATTTCCAAAGCATTTTAATTTAGAAGTCAAATGTGAGTGTTCCAAGCTCCAGTCCAGGCTAAGAGTGCTTCATAGCTTTTCTGTTTTCTCACATTTAGAGACACCCAGGTTTCTAATACACTGATTAATAAGGGAGTCATAGAATAGTATAATTTGTGAAACTGGGCATTGGAGAGGAGTTGCCACATAAGGAGAGAGTGGAGTCAAGAATAGAGTTTTCTTTCCAGTACATTCCTGCCATTTAGATACCAGTGCAAGAGGAGAGGAGGTGGGAAACAGAAAATACACAGATGTAGATTTCAAGCTATAGATCTACTATATATGTCATTACCCTACTAAAGACATTCAGGGGCTCTGCTGCTACCTGCTACCACCTTAGATGCAGGTGAGAGGGGCCTACCTTTAAGGGGCTCTGCTCTGGCCCTTCTCCAGCTGCACTCCTATGTGGGACGGGAATCCATCAAACCAAAGGAATATGCCCACCTGAAGCTGACTTCACCCCTTCAGACCTCGCTCCAGGTATTGGAAGCCAAAATTCTTTACCCCAATGACCCTGAGCCTACCTCCAGGGCCTTTGTGGTCTTCCCCCCTAGAGCCTGAAATATAAACGCCTGGACTTGTGGAGAGGCTAAGAAATTATAGTTTTGTAGAGGGAAAAGTGGGAATGGAGCTTGGACATGTGGGCTAGGGTACTCATGGAGTGGGGGGTGAACTGGCTGTGGGAAGAAAAGGGGGGAAGACTGCTCTGTGTGTGGGCCAGCTCTCTCTGTTCCAAGCAGGGAACTCTGAAAGGTCCCAGAACACTAAGTTCGAACCTGGTCTTCCAAGTTGTTAGGAAAATTTGTCAAAGCAAGAGGATATATTTTTTAACTTCACAGTCTGTTAGCTTGTTTTATAACTTTTACATAATATTTAGACATTTGATATGTGGAACTCCATGTGTAGCCTTTTGTGGGCCCTACAAATGCTAGGGTTGGCTCTGGTTTCCCATTTGATACAGAATCAAGTTGAATCAACTTGGCCTGGTTTTTAAGGCCTTTTACTATTGGTTCTTCCCTAAACTTACCTTTTAGTACTCTTCTGCAGGAATCCTCTGTAGACCAATCTGGTGCACCCGTAGCCAGGCTTGGCCTACATCCTTTCCTCTGTGCTCAGGTTCACTCATTTTTTTTTCTCTGAAAAGCCTCTGTTTCTGCTCTGCATTTGTATGGGCCAATTACTGTTTTAAGACCCAGCCTCATAGTCATGTCTCCTCCCTCTGGATTCTTCTAACAGCTTTTGTCTGAGCCACTTATTGACACTCAAAGTGTGGAACCATGTGTGGAAACCATTTTTCTTATTACGCACAAGGCATGGCTAAAAGATAAGGAGATGCCAATATGCAACAGTTTTCGAATGAGGAGAGAGGATTAGAAAAAAAAATCAGAAAAGTAGCTAGAGAATCTGGAGAAAGTAGTTAGCCAGGTACCAAAGGAGGAGATGGCTGGCATTGTCAAAAGGCTGCAATATGGTCATTGGGAAAGATCCCCCAAAATAGAAAGAGGAAAGAGGTCTTTTGTGATCACTGAGAGATCAGCCCATTGTGTGGGTAAGCAGCATTGCAGTGGGGAAAATAAGAGATGAGAAAGTAAAGACAGCAAATACAGTTTCATGTCTCTTAAGCACTGATTCTGAGAAGAAAGGAGGTAGAGTAGTTTGAAAGGGTGGAGGAGGTTAGTTGTTTTGTTCTGTTCAAAGCATGGAGGAGACTGTGTTTGTGGGACAAAAGAGCTAGATTAGAGGGGAAAATTGATAACAAGGAAAGGATAGTTGATTCATCAAAATCTGGGAATGGTTGTGATCCAGTGCACAGGTGCAGGGATTAACCTTGATGAGGAGAAAGGACACTTCTTGCTGTGGGACAGGGAACGAATGAAGGCTATAGGATAGGCATAATAATGAAGAGACGGGGCTTAAGGGTGAAAAAAGTTGGCTGTCATTGTAGAGGAAAGGTTAGGAAAGCCCGAATTTTCTGGAGTGGGTTCAGATTTCATACATAGTTGGCCACCATATCTGTGGATTCAACCAATCATGGTATTCAGGAAAAAAAATTCCAGAAAGTTCTAAAAAGTTGCACCAGCAACTATTTACATAGTATTTACATTGATTGTATTAGGTATTATAAATAATCCAGAGATGATTTAAAGGATATGGGAGGTAGGTTATATGCAAATACTACAGCCATTTTACATAAGGGAATTGAGCATCCACTATTTTAGTATCTGCAGGGGTCCTGGAACCAATACCCCAGGATACTGAGAGAGGACTGTATTTAAATATCACAATCTTCAGTCATTCCTTTTACATTTATTCAGTGCTCTGCGTGTGCCAGACACTGGGGTCTACAGAGATAAAACTTTTCATTTAATTTCGGAATTTGTTATAATGGTGACTGAGATTTACTTTTTACTCTTCTAGAAGGCTTTCAGTAGGAATAAACACGAATCAGAAGGGTGTCCTTTGTCAGACCTGACGTCCCTAGTAGGGGTTGGGAAAACACTGGCATCTCAACAATGGCGCCCTGTTTGAGGTGGAGAGGGAGGAGAGGCCCCGATGGGGGAAAAACAGGTTTAGACCTGGGTAACCCGAGGAGGGTGCGCCTTCAACCAGGAAGAGGCGAACCTCTTGAGCCCTTCAGGCCGCGCGGTAACCGAGGGTAACAGCGCCCCAGTCCACGGTGGTGTGAAAACCACCTTCTTCCCTAACCAGGTATATCTACGGAGGCTGACCAGGACCAGACCCAAGCTAAACCTCTCCATCCAAGGTACCTTCCCTCTTCCCCTGAGTACTTAAGGTCACTGCTCCTTTTGCCTAGTTTATTGATGAGGGGCGAGGAGAAGAGAAGCAGTAAGCGAATCACCTTTCCTATTTTACGATTGGTAGTATTAGGCTCCAAGTCCCGCCTCCTGCCCCGCCGCAGACAGGCTCTCGGGGTTGTCATTCGATCCTCTGCAGCCGCCCCTCGCCGTGGCCCCGCCCCTCGCTGTGGCTGGGATCTCGCGGGAAGAGCGGTGGGCACGGCTGTGGGTCCGTCTCCCGGCTGCGCGCGGAGCGGGAGGGCTTTCCTCACACAAGCGCTTCCTCGCGGAGGGGTTGGAGCTGCGGCAGACGCAGGCCTGGGCAGCCCCTTCTCTGTCGTCTCCTTCTCTTCCTGAGGGCTCCCCGGTCCTCTTGCCCTCCGACGCTACCCAGGTGAGGAAGAGCGGAGCTCGTCTTCGCTGAGGAGCGGTCGGGGAGCGGGGACACGGAGCAGCCGGGGCAGGGGGGCTCCCGACGGGGGCGGCTCCGCGGGCAGCGCGGCGCTGCCTGGTGGGCGCGAGGCTTGGAGGGGTTCGTGAGTGCGGGGGTCGAGGAGGCAGTGGGGTGGGATCCGGGTGCGGGCGCCCATGGGCGGTGTAGCGGGTGCCAGGGCTCCTCGGGGTGAGGAGGAGGTTTAATGGGGGTCCAGGGTTTTTTCCGGCATTGGGGGGGGGTGGCTGGCAGCATATTGGGTCCCGGGTCTTCGGGGTAGAAGGAGATTTATCAGGATCCTTCGGTTCCTTGAGGTGGTATAACGCGGTTCCGGGACAAGGGGTCCTTTTATCGCGGTCTCAGGCTCTTTGGGGGCAGAGGATTCAGTTTAGGAAGGTCCTAGGTCTCTGAAGGGGCACATCCAAGGGGTTTGGGGGGTCCTTTGAGCGAGAGTGGGCGTCTCGTTTCGCATTCCTGGGATAAAGAAGCAGTGTATTGGGGTTCCGTCTGTTTATCGGGGTCTCCGGGCGAGAGGGCGATGTATCTGCGTTCTGCAGGGGCCAGGACCGCCTTGGTGGGCTGCTGGGGACGGAAGGGTTTACAGCGGAGACCAGCGTCTTTATTGGGGTTTCTGCTTTGCCCAGAGGGGGGCGGTAACTTGGCACGGTCTCCAGTCTTTTCGGGGGCGACTGGGCGAGTTAGCGGGTCCCCGGGAGATCTCGAAGGGAGGGCGCGGCTCTGCAGGCGCTGGGTCGGCTCGGGGCGGGAAGGGGACTGGTGACATCCCGAGCCAGCCTAGTACACAGTCTGTGGCTGGTCAGCATCCTGGAACAAATGTCTTTCTAGTTGAGATTTACTCAATGCTTAGTTGAAGGATTGATCCGTGTTATTGCCTAGTTGGAGAAATAGTGGGTTTGTTATGCAGTTTTCTTCTCTCTGTCCCGGGATCCCTGTGGAGGCGTGCTGCTCTCCCTGCTGTGGGAGCGGGAGGGTGGCAGGCAGCACCTTAAAGTGGGCATGTAGACTGTAGATTCTTAAGGAAGCGAGTGTCCTCCGGGTCAGCGTGGAAGCCGCTGAGGATAGGGAAGGCTGTGAGGTTTTGGCTTCCTTTCCTAGGTGGTCTGCTTTGCTGATCCTGCCTTATTAGGTCTGTCCTGAAGTCTTGCTCGAGTGTTAGGCAGTCAAGCAGTGCTGGGAAGTGTGTTCTGGCTTCTCTCTGTCCTTTGAAAAGCATTTGTGGAGAGAGAGAACTTAAAGTTCAGCTTCCAAATAACGCATTGGAATTCGAAGTTCCAAAGCTAGAGCTCTGCAGAAGCGTCATTTGAGACCTGTAAGCATGGCTAACAGCTCTTTTAGAGAATCCTGCTTAACAGTTTTATTGTAAAGGTACAGTTAGTCTTGACTCCTATGCAGAGTCCTTGGTAATTAGCTCAGACTTAGGTGGAATTCAAATAAAATTACCTGTATATATGTGTATGTGTGTTTTGTTTGTTTGTTTGTTTTTTATGTTTACGTCAGACAGTCTGTTCCTTTGCTTGACAGTTCTGGTTAGATAGCTCCTTTATCATAGAGGCCCGTAAATGAATTCTGTATGTGGCAGGCAGTGGAACCTGTACTCACAGTAATTCTGTAATTTGGGATAAACAGACAAATTTGAGTATGCCAAAGCAGAAAACTTTGCTTGCCTCATTCTTTTTCTTAGTGACATTTTTTAATGACATTTCTTTTGATCTTAGAACCAGAAACATTAGTGATAATCTACTTAATACTTGACTTTTGTAATCATTTTTAAAAAACAAGGGAATTCTGCATAGCAATGCATAACTCTCTGAAAAGCTTAAGTTTTTTGGTTTTTGTTTTGGTTATAAATTCCTGATCAAACCAAAATGCCTGATTGACTTTTATAAGATAGTTTTGACTATCAAAACTGATCAGTTGAGCAGATTTGGAACCACAGCCAAAAAAACTCTAAGCAGATCTTTTTTTCCTCATTATTTTTGAAAGCCAATGAAAAATTAAGCAGATGTCAGTAACTTTTGAAAAAGCAGTTTTCATAATTTCTAAGTAAACATACTGATCAGTCAAAAAATATTTGATTGTCTGCTAGCTGTCACAGCATGGAGGCACAATGATTCCAGCTCTCATGAAACCTATATCAAGAGAGAGAAAGACAACAAATAAATAAAATAAATACATAAAGTAATTGAGATGCTGATAAGGAAGAAATAAACAGGATAGTTGGGATTTTGCTCACTTAAAAAAAAATAACCTCTGAATGATAATATAATTGATGTCTGTCACGTTAACTAGAAACCAGGGAAGATAACGATCTACCTTCTGAATTAATAAAGATTAAATTATGATCAGTAGAGTTTGAGTGTTAAATATATTTTGACTCTGAGGATTAGCATCTTCTGTTATATAAGCATAAAAAATGTCTGTAAGGATAAACATCAGACTTTTAAGTGTTTGGGGGATTCTTCAGGAGAGAGTTGCAAAGGCATGGAAGAGAGTTATTAATTATTAATATATGCTTTTATACTATTTGAATTTATTTCAGTGAGCAGACATTACTTAAGGGTAAATTAGAGAAGTCTAAAAATTAAAATTTTGGTCACTATGCAAATTTGTGAAGAGTACTGTATTTATAAGGCATTTTGTCAGTGTTGCCACTTCTACTGTGCGTACTAGTGAAGGAAAAATGTATTTCAAGTATGTAAAATTATAGGAATGGGGTAGAGAGGGGAGCACAACAGAATAAGTAAAAGACTGAGGCCCAGGTTAAATCTTACAACATGGTAAAGATGTTGGATCTTTAATTATACAAAGATAAATTAATCTTAGGCCTTTCTTATTTCAAATTTGTTTCCTGAGTATGAAAAAGGAAGTTTTTAGACTCCCTAGAGAAGAATAGGTTGTGTTTTTGTGGCGGGGCAGGAGGTGTTTTTATTGTGGCACAGATTTCAGGATGGGATTTCTTTTTGTCAGACATATGGACACCTAATAGATGTTTTTCTTGTGAGGCATATGAAACAAAAATAGTTTTATAGTTCATTATTACACTGCTGAAAATGACAATACCAGTGTCTTTTGGATTATCATTCAAAATTCTGAAATTATAAATGTGGCGTACTAAGCCAGTTTCTAGAAAGGAAATCATAGGACATGAATTCCAATCTTAACTGTGCTGCTAACCATCTGACCTTGGATGATTCCTTAGTCTCTCAGGGCCTCAGTTTCCGTATATATAAAATTAAAGAAAGAGGGCTTCCCTGGTGGCGCAGTGGTTGAGAGTCCGCCTGCCGATGCAGGGGACACGGGTTCGTGCCCCGGTCTGGGAAGATCCCACATGCCGCGGAGCGGCTGGGCCCGTGAGCCATGGCCGCTGAGCCTGCGCGTCCGGAGCCTGTGCTCCGCAACGGGAGAGGCCACAACAGTGAGAAGCCCGCGTACCGCAAAAAAAAAAAAAAAAAAAAAAATTAAAGAAAGAGAAGTCCCTGTCAGTAATCAATATAAACTCCAATTCCAAGGTTTTTATTACATAGGTTTTTATGTTGCAGATCTACAGTATTATATGTACAAAAAGGGATAGATGCCATAAGAGTAGCTAGTTCTCAGGTACAATAATTTTTATATATCATACCTAATTTTAGAGCCTCTTCTATTTTAAGATATATAGGAAATATTTAATTCAAGAATATACATTCATGAAGGTAAATGATTTCCTTTTGGTAATTTAGCTTTATCTGTTAAAGCATTATTGTTTTTGCTTCTGATCCCTGGTTCTGTAATAGAGTATCTATATGATAATGTAATGTCCTTATTTAACTTTGTGTGTAGAATGAGGTCTCTAGTGGTTGACCCCCTTTAATCTATCCTTTACACTGCTGCCAGTGTGATTTTTCTAAAATGCAAGTATGTTCAGTGCTTTTTTCTTAAAACCCATACTTCTCCCTTACCTACAGTATTTAGTTCTATGGTTACAAGACCCTTCATCATCGGGCTCATCTCCTGCATTTCTCCCACCATACATCTCAAGCTCCAACTGTACTAATAATATCAGTTTACTGAAAGAGCCATACTTTTTCCTGACTCAGAGCCTTCTTATATATTCTCCCTGCTGCTTAGAATGCCTTTCCTTCTTGTGTCTTACTGACAGAGTCTAGTGATTTTTCAAGATACAACTTAAGCGCTGTCTGCTTTTTGAGTCTTCTGTGTGCTCTGGTCCTCGCTCTTCCAGCCCCACTAGGTATTCACTCTCTGTATCTTGTTCATTCATTCTCTTATGTTCATTAGTATGCTGTAATTATGTATGTCTCTTCCCGGACTCAGAAGCCAATGTATATTTATCTTATTACTTATTGAATATCTATTGCTTAGTTTACACAGTTGGCTCTCATTACAGATTTGAACTCTCAGTGCCAAGATTAATATCTTCATAATGTCCGAGTTAAGCCCAAATCTCAGTCTTGTGCTATTTTTCTAAAATGTTGGGCTTTCTATATTATCTTATTCTCTTGCCCCTATGACTGCAAACTGACATTGGATCTGTAGTTCTTATCCTCATGTTTAAGAAAAGAGGTTTAAGAAAAAAGGTTACTCTGTTAAACTTGCAGAAAAGTCATGCAGAATTTTGAGGCAACCACTAATCCCTGTATCTAAAGTTGTTAGCACAGTTATGAACTAGTTTGAGTATTTCAGATCTTAGACATCAGTGATTTAGTAGATATTTTACCTTGGCTGCTTTCTGTATGGGAAATGATTGTTGCCAGTGTGTATGGGATTTTATAGTGGCTTAATAATTGCTTTACATACATTACCTTTAATTCTCAAAACAAATCCTGCAAATTTAGTAACTTTCTCAGGGTTATTATCTACTAAGAAGCAGGCTATGTAGATCCAGGTCTTACTCCAGATTCTATGCGTTTTCAAAATACTACACTGCTTTCTGAATATGAGTTCTTATTCAGTGTATTTAAAATTATTAATAGATATTTATTCATTTTATAAATTGAAGAAGTAGGTTGTGAGGTTTATCCATTCAGCTTTTTCAAAAAAAGCTAAAGTAGAGGATTTGAGATTGATTGGACTTTAGAGCACTTAATCCAACTCCTTCATTTAGCCTATGAGGGAACTGACATACACAAGAATAGTTAAATGACTTGCTCAAGATCACACAGCTTTGTAGTTGGTTAAGATTTGTTGTTGTTGTTAAGCCAGTTATGACCATTGGTGTTGTAAAACCATTATTTGAAAGGAAACCAGGTGCCTGATGTTCCCCCCAGGAAAAAAGCCTAGAGTGGCTTTTAGAAAAGTGATGTTGAGGATCTCAGAGTCTTAAGGACATGGCTCAGAGAAAATCCAGACTTTGCATCATGACACATGGAGACGCCTCAGTGCCTCTTCACTCACGTAGCTCCCTAGTCTTGGTTTCTTTCCTTCATCTTTTTTCTTTTTAAAAATCTATTCACAGTTTACTAATCTTCTGCCTGCTAAAGTTATTAGCAGCAGACTGACCAGTAACCATTTACATGCCAACCATGGGCTAACAGGGATACAAAAAAGCATAAAATCTAGTCATTGCCCTGAAGAGGCTCAGTTTATTGGGAGTGGGAGGCAGTAAGTATTTAATTGCAAGGCAGTATATAAAGATGCCATGAGTGATGCAGCTTCAGGAGCTCAGAAGATAAAGGTAAATGTGGACTGGGCTAGTGGCTGTAGAAGTTTCTATGTAGAAAAGTTTTGATTTAAGTTAGCCTTTAAATGAGGGATTGGAGGGAAAGACTGAGGAAAAGAATATCTGGCTCTGTGTGTGTGTGTGTGTGTGTGTGTGTGTGTGTGTGTATTTTTTTAACCTAACCCTTGTTCACTACCCTTTAGCTGCAGTGGCCTCCTTGCTGTTTTAGAAGGCCTGGAACATGTTCTTCCAGATATCTGTATGTCTCCCTCCCTTCCTTCTTTCAGGTCTGAATTAAAGTATCACCCCTTCTGAAAGGCCTTTACTGATACCTCGTTTAAAATTACAGCATTCATACTCTTCCTATCCCTCTTCCCTGCTTCATTTCTTTTTGTGTGCTTTTCTGCAGTCCAACACACTGCTTTTATTTTTTATTTATTTATTTATTTATTTTTAACATCTTTATTTGAGTATAACTGTTTTACAATAGTGTGTTAGTTTCTCCTTTACAACAAAGTGAATCAGTTATACATATACATATGTTCCCATAACTCTTCCCTCCACTGCTTTTATTATCTTTCTAACCCTACTATAATGTAAGATCCTTGAGAGCAGGGATTTTTACCCATTTTATTCAGTGCTATATCCCCAGCACCCACGGGATACAAAGTAGGTGCTCACATTTTACCTTTTACAAAGTAGGTGCTCACATTTTTGTTAAATGAATAAGGCAATCGAACTTTAAAACAGAAACTTGAAGATTGTTTGATCTAACCTCTCTCCTTCCTTCCTTCCTTGCTGGCTGGCATGGAGGATGAGGAACTTTCTCTTCTATTTAAAAAAAATTTTTTGGGCTTCCCTGGTGGCGCAGTGGTTGAGAGTCCGCCTGCCGATGCAGGGGACACGGGTTCGTGCCCCGGTCTGGGAAGATCCCACATGCTGCGGAGCGGCTGGGCCCGCGAGCCATGGCCGCTGGGCCTGCGCATCCAGAGCCTGTGCTCCTCAACGGGAGAGGCCACAACAGTGAGAGGCCCACGTACCGCAAAAAAAAAAAAAAAAAAAAAATTTCTAGGACTTAAATTGTATACAGTGCAGAAATCATAAACAGCTCAATGAGTTTCTACATATGTAAGCATGTGATCACCAACCACACCAAGAATAGAACACTTCTAGGACCTCAGCATCCATCCTTACTCTCTGCTAGTCAGTACTTCCCAAAGGTAACCACTATTCTGACCGCCATCACAGTAGATTAGTTTTGCTTTTTCTTAAACTTCATACATTGGGTTGGCCAAAAGGTTTGTTCAATTTTTTCCGTAAGATGGCTCTAGTAGCACTTAGCTGTCTTTAACTTCATTCGAAACAATTTTGTTAGATTTTATGTGACAGCTGTATATCAGCATACCTTTGAAAAAAGACATCAAGATTGGTGAATTTTTGTGTAGCCATTTTAATATTGAAGATAGAAGAAAAAAGCTAACATTTTCAGCCTATTATGCTTTATTATTTCAAGAAAGGTTAAAACACAACTGAAACATAAAAAAAAAAGATTTGTGCAGTGTATGGAGAAGGTGCTGTGACTGATCGAATATGTCAGAAGTGGTTTGTGAAGTTTCGTGCTGGAGATTTCTCACTGGACGATGCTCCACGATCAGGTAGACCAGTTGAAGTTGATAGTGATCAAATCGAGACATTAATTGAGAACAGTCAATGTTATCCCACGTGGGAGATTGCCTACGTACTCAAAATATCCAAATCAAGTGTTGAAAATCACTGCACCAGCTTGGTTATGTTCATCGCTTTGATATTTGGGTTTCACATAAGTTAAGCAAAGAAAACCTTCTTGACCATATTTCCACATACGATTCTCTACTTAATGAAAACGTTCCGTTTTTAAAACAAATTATGATGGGTAATGAAAAGTGGATACTGTACAACAGTGTGGAATGGAAGAGATCGTGGGGCAAGCGAAATGAACCATCACCAACCACACCAAAGGCTGGTTTTCATCCAAAGAAGGTGATGTTGTATATTTGGTGGGATTGGAAGGGAGTCCTCTATTATGAGCTCCTTCCGGAAAACCAAACGATTAATTCCAACAAGTACTGCTCCCAGTTAGACTAACTGAAAGCAGCACTTGATGAAAAGCATCCAGAATTAGTCAACAGAAAAGGCATAATCTTCCATCAGGATAATACAAGACTTCATGTTTCTTTGATGAGCAGGCAAAAACTGTTACAGCTTGGCTGGGAGGTTCTGATTTATCTGCCTTATTCACCAGACATTGCACCTTCGGATATCCATTTATTTAGGTCTTTACAAAATTCTCTTAATGGAAAAAATTTCAGTTTCCTGGAAGACTGTAAAAGGCACCTGGAACAGTTCTTTGCTCAAAAAGCCGAAAAGTTTTGGGAAGACAGAATTGTGAAGTTGCCTGAAAAATGGCAGAAGGTAGTGGAACAAAAGGGTGAATAGGTTGTTCTGTAAAGTTCTTGGTGAAAATGAAGAACGTGTCTTTTAGTTTTACTTAAAAACTGAAGGCACTTTTTGGCCAACCCAGTAAATGGAATCAAATCAGTTTTTAAGTTAGCAGAAGTTCATTCTTTTTCATTGCTGTATAGTATTCCATTGTGTGAGTATATATTTTTTATTGTACTATTTATAGACATTTGGGCCATTTCCAGGTTTTAGCTCTAAGGAACAAAGCTGCTCAGAACAATTTTGTACCTGTCTTTTTGTGGGCATAAAGATTCATTTCTTGGCTAAAAAACTAGAAGTTAACCTCATCTTCTTATAGATATAGATATATAGATACATACACATAATTCTTAATTCCATGTGGTCCTTAGCACATGATAGATGATCATTAAATGACTGAAGATAAATTATTAACTAATCATGTACTGTGAGATTATCTCAAACTTATTAAAAATATTGGAGAACAGCTTCTAGTCCGTGCTTTTGTTCTTATATCTGACTTAAAACATGTAGCACTTAACTTTATCCAGACTGTACACATTTCTCTTTCCTCTTGATTAGCCTCTTTTTAAAAAACCATGTTCTTTATTAGTTGGTGCCCCTTCTCCAGAAGATGGGAGAAATATGTCCAGAAAAGAGGAAATTCAAATTAATTAATTTTAAGGTGTGAATTTCAGAACTGGTTGGCTATTTTTCTATATTTTCCCAACTTAAAAAAGTCATTTCTTTTTGACAGTTTGGTTCTACTGTACATTATATATATTTGTTACTATTCTGTACAGTTTGAAATCATTTATACCAATGCGTAAGTTATGTTTTGGGATATGTCAAGCAAAGGCTTTTCTTTGATGGTCTTAAGAAATTTTAGAAATGGCTTTAGTAGGTGAAGAATGCAAATGAGAACTACAGTAATAGAAGAAATCATGAGAAATATTTTTCTAATTCTGGAAAAGTTTTCAGTTCCCTTTTGAAGTGGTTTCTAAGCTAAGACTTGAAAGATGAGTAGGAAACAAGGTGGATGAGATGCCCGGTAGGGAATGGGGTAAAAGCACTGTAGGTGGGGAGCTGTCTTTGCAGAGAGAGAGCAGGGCAGATTTGGGAATCTGCAGGCAATTCAGGAGGGCTAGAGCAGTGGTTTTCAAGCTATAATGTGAATATGAATCTCCCGGTAGGAGTGGGGCTCATGAGTTTGGAGTTCTAACATGTTCACAGGTGGTAGAGATCTCGCTGGTTAAAGGATCACACTTTGCAAACCACTGGGCCAGAGCATAGGAAGCAAGTGAGAAGGAAGGAGTGGGGAGTGAATGCAAGGACCATATCATGGAGGATCTTACAACTAATGTAAGGAATTTGGATTTAAGGCAGTGGTAACCCACTGAAGGGTGCTAAGCAGAAGAGTGACCTTGTGAGATTTGTGATTTTCAAGGGGGCAGTAGTGGTGGAAATCATCTTTAGGGGTAAACTTCATCCACATTTGAAACTGTACAGATTAATGTCTGAGCAATGATAGTTTACCCATTCATTA
This sequence comes from Kogia breviceps, assembly GCF_026419965.1. NCBI lineage: Eukaryota > Metazoa > Chordata > Mammalia > Artiodactyla > Physeteridae > Kogia > Kogia breviceps. Next base: position 97,138,433 of record NC_081312.1, read on the forward strand.
ATAATTATTGTTTTTCCCAGTGGCAGATTCAGTTCATTTAAAGGAAAAGTTTGGTTATGTTTATTAATTTAGATGTTATATGTTAGTTTAATCTTTTTTTTCTTCCAGGGATATTATTACTTATTATATAATAAGTATTATTACAATTCAACTCATAATTACACTTTTAACCCTGTTTGATGGGATTTAATTTTTGTCCATGTTGTACCATATGATAGTTCAAAGTCTTCTTTTTTATTGTATTGATTAAAAAATAAGCTAGCTGGTAGTGCTTATTATATGGTAGGAATGATCTTAATGATACATAGTAATTTGAGTTAGTTTGTCACCAGCTTTTGTAAATGTTACTAATTAGAAGGCTTTAATTTATTTCAGCTGTTTAAATATCAATCAGTTTTCCAATATTATAAACTTAGGAATGTGTATGTAGCTTGTTTTTCCCCCTTATTTTATAAGTTCTAGGAACTCATTTTAAATACATGGAGAAATACTGAAGACAAAGATCTAATGCCTCAGCTCAAATATAAACATTGCTAACATTTTGGTACACATTCTTCCTCCTTCCATGAATATATTTATTCATTTGTATACTGTTTATTCTCCCACCATGAATTTATATCATAAAGATTTTCGTACTTTGTCAAAATTGTTTCAAAACCGGATTTTTAATAGCAGCATAATATTCTGTTGAACGGATGTGTAATGATTTAACCATTCCCAATTACTGAATATTTTTTTCCTCTGCAGATAACACTTGAAGAAAGTCTTTGTGCATAAATATTTCTCCATACTTGATTATTTTCTTAGGATAGGAATAAAAATGTTGAGTCAAAAGGTTAGAAGATCTTAAAAAAAGTAGGTATTGCCACATTACTTTCTAGAAAGGTTATGCCACTTTACATGCCAATATCAGTATTAGTTTTAAAAATCTTTTCTAGGCAATTCCCTGGTTATCCAGTGGTTAAGTCTCCACACTTCCACTGTAGTGGGCACAGGTTTGATCCCTGGTCGGGGAACTAAGATCCTGCATGCTGTGCGGCACAACCAAAAAAATTAATTAAAAAATTTAAAAAAGAACCCTTTTCTAATTTAATAAGCAAAAATGATCTGACTTTAATTTGTATTTCTTTGATTATAACTGAAGAGCATTGCAAAATTTTTTTTTGAAGTTGCATATTAAAAGATTTTTAAAAGACTACCACATGCATTATGTTATAAGGTAAAATGTTTTAACTGGAATTAATGTTTTATGATTGTAGTTTTTTCTTTTAATAGATAAATTAATTTCTTGAATAGTTATTAAAAAAACTTACAAAATTCAAAGACCCAAACAGTTGCCCTAGAGGCAACTTCTGTTACCAGTTTCTTATATGTACTTCCAAAGGTATTGTAAATCATGTGTGTGTGTGCCAAAACATTAGACGAATTATGGAGAACATTCATTAAAATACGGTCTAGTTCAGATGTGGTATTGTGTACTAAACTGTGTACTAAAAATTAGAAAGGGTCTAAAAATGATTAGTATCTGGCTACTGGCCCAGAAGGAAGAAAAGCAGGATCTGGCAGCATTTGGCAGTAATTTTCTATAAGACAAGTGGCCTTAGCTCTTTTTATTATTGGATCGATTCTTTGACAATAGCACTTCTGTTTATAGTACCTATTCTGTAGTTCTATTCCAAAAAGGAAAGCCAAGTTTTTGAAAATTAGTTGATGCCTGAAAGAAACTCTTTAAAGTACAAAAGCTATTTGGAGGTATTTAGGAACAAGATACTTTCTTCTTAGGTATTTTAGGATTTCTTTGGCAAGTACAGTTGTATCAGAATTTTCATGACTTTGTTGCTTAACAGTGAAAGTTCGAGCTTGAATAATTATAAATGAAATTCATCATTTCCCTAAACTCTTATTTACCTAATTCAAAAACCAATCAACCATGATATAAAATGCTTTAAAAAATATTTTTAAAAGATTTTCATGCTAATAATATAGTAGTAATTTGTCTCATACAATCAAAGATCTTTTTGAGCTTGGAGGCCACTGCTAAATAAGTAATTTGAACAATAAGAGTCAGAGGTTTTAATTGGATTCTACAGAGCTTTAATGCTTTAGGGAAAAGATATTTGCTTTGGGGATAGATTTTTTTTTTTAAGCCCATGTTTCCAAAGATAAAATTTGGGGATGACTGTTGTTTACTGAATACTAACTCTGTGTGGGCCAGGATAAGTTAGGGATATTATGAGAGTTCCTATTTGCTGAAATTCATGTCTCCTATTCCAGGTTAATTATAGGGCTATAAAAGCTGCTAAAGAACTTACACCTAATAGTGGTTGGTAATATATGAGTAGTTTTAAGAAAGAATTTACCAGAGGTGGGAAAAGATCCTCTTGATTTTAAAGAAACATTTAATTTTGAAATAGTTATATGTTTATAGGAGAATTGCAAAGTACAAAGAATTCCCATACGCCTTTCACCCAGCTTCCCCTAATGTTAACATCTTATATAACCATGGCAAATTTATCAAAACTAAGAAATTAATCCTGATTTTTTTTAAAGGGGAATTCAGCAAACTTTTTTTTTTTGAACACATATTATGTGTAACAGAGTGTTTTAGCTGCTGATACACAATTTGGAAAAGAAGTAAAGGTTGCAGATAATAATAATAAAATGGTGAGCTTGGTGTTATTCCTGAACAAACTGTCAGATTATTGAACACATATTTTTGATACCCCCCCAAAAAAGACACTAATCACTAGGAGCCGGCATGGGTTTACAGAGGACAAGTCATGCCACACTAGCCTCACTTTTTTTCTTATAGGGTATGTAAGCTGGTAGGTACATCAGGAGATGCTCTGGCTATAATATATCTAGAATTATAGCTACATTTATTGGATTTTAAATTTTGTGCTGGGTACTGGGTTAAACACTTTATATAGACTGCCTCATTTAGTCCTGTTTTACAAATGAGGAAAGGGATCCCAAGGGTTATACAGGTAGCATTTGATAGCCTTTTATTATATCTTTGTAGAAAAGATACAGAAATGTAGTTAATAATTGCATAGGCAGGTGGATTTGTAAATTGATTAATGAACGGGCTGATGTTAAAATTAAACTGTAGTTCATTCTTAGTGGTGAGCCTCAAGATGCTATCTTCCCCCATGTCTTTTTAAGATGTTTATCATAAGTTATTCTCAAAATTGTGAGGAAGTGCTAGTATGTTATGTGACAGAATCAGGGTCCTCCCCAGCCCACTTTATTTTTAATAATTAGAACGGTGGACTGTATCTAAGAAATTATTTGTTATAATAATTTTATTTATTTTTACCCTTTTAAAAATTTTTTATTTTTTAAATTTATTTATTTTTGGCTGCATTGGGTCTTTGTTGCTGTGCGCGGGCTTTCTCTAGTTGCGGTGACTGGGGGCTGCTCTTTGTTGCGGTGTGCAGGCTTCTTATTGCAGTGGTTTCTCTTGTTGCCGAGCACGGGCTCTAGGCACACGGGCTTCAGTAGTTGCAGCATGCAGGCTCAGTAGTTGTGGCTCGCGGGCTCTAGAGCACAGGCCCAGTAGTTGTGGCGCACAGGCTTAGTTGCTCTGTGGCATGTGGGATCTTCCCGGACCAGGGCTTGAACCCGTGTCCCCTGCATTGGCAGGCGGATTCTTAACCACTGCACCACCAGGCAAGTCCCTATGATAATTTTATTTTTGGTGTGTTAATATTTGATAGAGACAAAGCCCTATAATTGAATATATTTTTAAAAAATCTGCACAAATACAGAGTTGGAGACTAGGAGGGCTAACAGCAGTAGGTGTAGGTGTATTTTTTTTTCAAAGCAGGTGTGTGCCTGGGTGTGTCTTCTTATTTGTCTGAAGTTGGTGAGTCCATGATTTATTATAACTGCCCTAAAGGCTAGCTGCCCTAATAACAGTGTTATTTTGAGACATGTTGTCCAAAACACAGTTGATTTTCCTTTTCTACTTTGCATTTAGCTTAGTGCTCTCAGTTCGGTTTGCCGCATTTTAAGGAGGACATTGATAGACAGTGTGTTCAGAGGAGAGTAATTGGAATGAAGCAGTGTCTTGAAACAGATGCTTGCACGATAATTGACATATTTGAGGTTTTCAGCCTGGAAGAAAGAAGACTTTAGTGAGGTATATGGTAATGCTTTTCAAATTGGGTAATTGAATGAGCTTTAATATTCTTCCTGACTCAAATATGTGATTCTGTGAAACACATGAAGGAATGGCATGTGGAAGAGGGATTAAACATATCTTTTGCATCCCCAGAGGGTAGAACTACGAACAATGAGTGAAAGTTAGAGGAAGGAAAATACTGTACGTACGAGTATGTTTTTAACAATTGGACCAAAAATAGAGTGGACATTCTGTCATTGAGGCATTAAAGCATGTATTGAGTAGAGTTTAATCAAGCTATCCTGTAAGGACTTTTCCAACTCCAACCTTTAAAAAAATTTTTATTGGTTATAATTCCCCATAGCAAAACTTTCTGTTGGGTTACCTCACTTATTCTCAACATCTTATGGTTTCATATAGTATCAAACGTTAGTATATAATAATAATGTTATTATTATGCAAATTTAAATAACAGTAGAGCATGTTTTCACTTTCCAGATTGACAAAGATTAAAACGTTCAATAATGGCAAGGATGTGTAGAATCACTGTCTCTCATACACTGTAGGCAGGAATGTAAATGCGTGCAGTTTCTTTGCAGGGCAAGTTGGCTTTACTTATTAATAAAATGATAAGACATATTATTGGGTGAAAAAAATAAGTGGCAGGACAGTGTTTATAGTATGCTGACATTACTGCAAAACAGTTGTGTATGTGTGGGTTTAAATAACATACATATTCACACATTAATAAACACAGTTATGTTTCTGTGTGCATAAGACTTTCCTGGAAAAGAGTTAGGAGATTGGAAGTCTGAGATCTCAGTAAGACTGGTTTGGTTTAGTTGTGTACACTTTTATACTTCTTGATTTTTTTTTCTTTTTTGTTTTTGAAGAGTGTATTATAAAAAGATTTTTTTATTTTGAAGTAATTATAGATTCACAGTAACTTCCAAAATTAGTACAGAGAGGTCCCATGTGTCTTTCATCCAGTTCCTCTCAGTGGTAACATTTTATTTTATTTTATTAAAATTAATTTATTTTATTTATTTATTTTTGGCTGTGTTGGGTCTTCGTTGCTGCGCACAGGCCCTCTCTAGTTGCAGCGAGTGGGGGCTACTCTTTTTTGCAGTGCACAGGCATCTCATTGCGGTGGCCTCTTGTTGCAGAGCACGGGCTCTAGGCGCGTGGGCTTCAGTAGTTGTTGCTCGCAGGCTCTAGAGCGCAGGTGCAATAGTTGTGGTGCATGGGCTTAGTTGCTCGCGGCATGTGGGACCAGGGCTTGAACCTGTGTCCCCTGCTTTGGCAGGTGGATTCCTAACCACTGAGCCACCAGGGAAGCCCCAGTGGTAACATTTTAAATAACTATAGTACAATATCAAAACCAGGAAATCGACTTTAGTACAATCCACAGATCTTATTCCTTTTTCACCAGTTTTACATGTGTTCCTTTGTGTGTGTAATTCTTTGCAGTTTTATCAAATGTAGACTTGTGTAATCACCATCACAATTGAGATACTGTACTGTTCCATGACCAGAAAGATCCCCTAACCTCTGGCAACCACTAATCTGTTCTCCATTACTGTTTTGTCATTTCCAGATATTATATAAATGGAATCATACAGTATGTAACCTTTGAGACTGGTTTTTTAAAAACTCTGCATAATTCCCTTGAAATCCATCCAAGTTGTTACATGTATCAATAGTTCCTTTTTATTGCTGAACAGTATCCCATGGTATAAATGTATGAGAGTTTGTTTAATCTTCACCCACTGATGGACAGTTGAGCAGTTTCATTTTTGGCTATTACAAATACAGCTGCTATCAACATTTCTATACAAGTTTTTGTGTGCACATGAGTTTTCATTTCTCTGGAATGAGTGTCTAGGAGTGTAAATTCCAGGGTAGTATGGTAAATATATTTAAGGAAGTGTTAAGTGTATTTTAAGAAACTACCAAACCATTTTCCAGAGTGGTGTACCAATTTATGTTCCTATCAGCATTGTATTAGAGGTCTAGTTTGTCTGTCTTCGTTATTAGCATTTGGTATTGTCACTCTTTTTTATTTTAGGTATTCTAATAGATATGTAGTGGTATCTCATTATGGTTTTAATTTTCATTTCCTGATGACTAACGATGTTGAACTTATTATATTTGCCATCTGTATATCCATTTTGGTGAAATGTCTCTTCATGTTTTCTGCTCATTTTTACTTGGATCTTTGGTTTTTTACTCTTGAATTTTGAGAGTTAGTTATATATTCTAGATATGAGTTCTTTGTCATATAAGTGGTTTGCAAATATTTGTCTATTTTATCTAAGTTGTCAAGTTTATTGGCATAAAGTTGTTTATCATGGTTTGTTATCCTTTTAGTATCTGTAGAATCTGTAATGATTCTTCTTTCATTCCTGATATGGGTTATTTGTGTATTTCTCTTTTTCCTGATCATTCTGGTTAGAGGCTTACTAATTTTGTTACTCTTCTCAAGAACCAGCTTTCGAGTTCATTGATTTTTCTCTATTATTTCTCTTTTCTGTTTTGTTGATTTCAGCTCTGATCTTTATTACTTCCTTTCTTCTGTTTACTTTGCTATTCTTTTTCTAATTTCTAAAAGGTAGAAGCAGGCATTCATTGCTGTCAATTTCTCCTTAAATTCCTCTTTAGCACAATCCCACAAATTCTGATGTATTTTGCTTTTCTTTTCATTCAGTTAATAATTCCTTTTAGTTTACCCCCCTTTTTTAAAAATCCATGAATTATTTAGAAGGGTATTCTTTAATTTCCAGATATTTGAGGATTTGCCTATAATCTTCTTGTTGTTGATTTATAATTTGATTACATTGTGGTTAGAGAACATACTTTGTACGACTTGAATCATTTTAAATTTATTTAGCCTTTTATTTCTTAGAATATGGTCTCTCTTCTTAAGGTCTCTGTGTGCTCTTGAGAAATATGTGTATTCTTCTGCTGTTGGGTAGTAGTGTGTTTTAGAAATGTCAGTCAGATAAAGTTCATTGATAGTGTTGTCAAATCTACTATATCCATGCTTTCATTTCTAGTTTTTGTCTTTTTGCCTATTTGTTACATAAGTTTTTGAGAGAGAAGTATTGGATAATTGTGGATCTGTCTATTTTCTTATGCAGTTCTATCAGTTTTTGCTTCATGTATTTTGAAGCTCTGTTATTGGCATAAACATTTAGGATTATTATGTTTTTATGATGAAATGACTCACCTATCATTATGAAATGACTGTCTTTATTCCTGGTTATAGTCTTTACTCTAAGAATTTGTCTTACATTAATATAGCCATTACAGCTTTTTTTTTTTTTTTTTCTGGTATGTCTTTTCCCATCCTTTTATTTTTAACCTACTTGTGTCTTTATATTTAAAGAGTTTTTTTGTAGGCAGCTTCTAGTTGGGTCATGCTTTTAATCCAATCTGATAATATATATCTTTTAAATGGAGTGTATAGACCGTATACATTTAATGTGATCATTGATGTGATTATGTTTGAGTCTGTCATCTTGTTATTTGTTTTTTATTTGTCCTATTTGATCTTTGTTCCTTCATTCCTCTTTTTCCTGTCCTCTTTTGTATTAGTTGAGTATTTTCTATGATTCTATTTGATCACATCAGTTACCTTTTTAGCTATAACTACTTATTTGGTTATTTTAGTGTTTGCTTAGGGTTTATAGTACATAAATGTTTATAGTATACATCTTTATCTGCTTTCAAAGAATATTATAGCACTTCATATATAGTACTGAACCTTAGAAAAGTATACTTCCATTTCTCTTCTGTTAGTCTTTATGCTATTGTTACGATACATTTTACTTTTAATTTTAAATATGTTATAAACTCTCAGTACATTGTTATTTAAGCAGTCAGTTATTTTTAAAGAGATTTAAATATTAATATATATTTATCTTTGAAATCACCATATCTAGTGTTCATCATTCCTTTATGTAGATCCATATTTGTATCAAGATTTTTCTTCTGTCTGGAGGATTTCATTTAACATTTTTGGTAATGTGGGTCTGTGTGTGATGAATTCTTTTCATTTTTGAATGTCTGAAAATGTCTTTATTTTGCCTTCATTTTTGTTTGTTTGTTTTTCTCTTTTTTAAAAATTAATTATTATTGGTGTATGGTTGCTTTACTTTTGCCTTCATTTTTGAAAGATAATTTTTCTGAGTATAGAATTCTTTGTTGATTTTTTTTCTTTCAGTACTTTAAAGGTGTTGCTCCAGTGTCTTCTCACTTATATTGTTTCTGTGAATCTGGTGTTGTCCTTATTCTTATGCCTCTGTATGTAACATGTCTTTTTTCCTCTAGCTACTTTTAAGATTTTCTCCTTATCAGTAGTTTTGGGCAATTTGATTATGATGTATGTTGATGCAGTTGTGTTGATTTGTGTGTGTGTGTGGTAGGGTTTTGTTGAGCTTGTTTATAAGGCCCTTCTTGGCCTTTATGCTATTGTTATCATCAATTTTACTTTTATATATGCTATAAAACCCCACCTAGCTTTATAATTTTCATTAAGTTTGAGAAGTTTTGCCATTATTTCTGCAAAGTTAAAATATATTTTCCTCCTCCCTTTTGGGGACTCCAGTTACCCATATATTTGGTCACTTGAAGTTCAGTGGTTTACCTATGTTCTTCTTTTTTTTTTTTTTTAATTCCTTTTTTCTCTTTCTTTTAGATAGTTTCTGTTCCTGTGCCTTCAGGTTCACTAATCTTTTCTTCTGTATTGTCTATTCTGTGCTAATCTCATCTAGTGTATTATCATCTTAATCACTGTACTTTTCATTTCTAAAATTTCTATTTAAAAGATATCTTCCATGTTTCTGCTAAACTTTTTGTACACGTGGAATGTGGTTATAACGATGATTTTAGTGTCATTCCATCTTAATTCTAATATCTGTGGCAGTTCTGGGTCTTTCAAATAATCATTGTGGTAAAATACACATAACATAAAATTTACAATTTTAATAATTTTAAATGTACAAATCAGTGAAAGTTAATACACTGACAGTGTTGTGCAGCCATCACCCTTATCTAGTCACAGTCATTTTATAACTTCAAAAAGAAGCTTTGTACCCTTTAAACAATCATTCCCCATTCCCCCTATCCCCTCAGCCCCTGACAATTATTAATCTACTTTCTGTCTCCATGGATTTGCCAATTCTGGATATTTCATAGAATAATGCAACATGTGTCCTTTTATGTCTTCTTTTGCTTATCACATTGTTTTCGAGGTTTATCCATTTTATACCATGTATCACTATGTTATTCCTTTATATGGCTGAACAATACTTCCATGTATGGATATAACACATTTTGTTTATCTGTTTGTTCATTGATGGATATTTTAGTTATCTCCACCTTTTGGGTATGGTGAATACTGCTGTTATAAACTTTTTTTGTAAATTTTTTTGTTTAAACACCTATTTTCAATTTTTGGATGTATTTAGTTAGGAATGAAACTGCTGTGTAATATGAAATTGTGATTACCTTATTGAGGAATTACTATACTGTTTTCCATAGCAACTATAACATTTTATTTTCTTACCAGTAATGTATGAAGGTTTCACTTTTTCTACATCCTAGCTGTTATTTTTGTTTTTGAAATTATAGCCATCATAGTGGGTATAAAGTGCTGGCTTACTGGTGGGTGGAGGCAGGGTCCTGAAGACTCTGGAGCTGTTGCCCACCCACTGGCAGGTGAAGCCAGGTCCTGGGGTTAGTGCTGGACTCTGGCTGCAGAGCCCAGGGATCTCAGAGTTCATTTCAGATTGTTGGAGCACGAGTCCTGACACAGTTGAGTTTGGGGTCTGTGGTGTCCCAAAGCTTGAGTTGGCCTGCAAGTGGACAGGGCCCAGCTGGTTCCAGGGTAGAGTCTGGCCTGCTGTGGGTGGGCTGGGTCCACAGGCTGTGGGATCTTAGTTTGCTTGCATCTGTTGTCTGCCCCCGGTGGGTGAGATGGGTCTAGAGGTTGGTGCAGGCTTCCTGGAGGGAAGGGACAGTGTCTGTCCACTGATGGGTGGAGCTGGGTCTTGGTCCTCTGGTGGGCAGGGCTGTGTCTAGGGGCATTTCTAGAGGTGGCTGTGAGCTCAGGAAGTCTTTAGGCAGCCTGTCTGCTGATGGATGGGGCTGTGTCCCTGCCCAGTTACTTGTTTGTCCTGAAGCATCCCAGCACTGGCACCTATAGGCTGTTGGGTGGGGCGAGGTCTTAGCAACAATGAGCCAAGATGGCAGCATTCACGTGGTAGAATGTTCCAAAATATGACTGCCACCAGTGTCTATGTCTCCAGGGTGAGCCACAGCCATCTCCCACTTCTCCAGGAGATTCGCCAAGACCAGGAGGTAGGTCTGGCTCAGGCTCCTGTTAAATAACTGCTTTTGCCCTGGGTCCTGGTGCATATGAGATTTTGCGTAGGCCCTTTAAAAGTGAAGTCTCTTATTTCCCCTAGTCCTGTGGGGCTCCTGAAATTAAAGCCCTGCTGGCCTTCAAAGCCAAATATTCTGGGGGTTCGTCTTCCTAGTGCAGGACCCCTGGGCTGGGGAGCCTATTGTGGGGCTCAGAACTCTCCTGTGGGAGAACCTCTGCAATAGAATTATCCTCCAGTTTGTGTGTTGCCCACTTAGGCGTATGGGAATTGATTATATTGTGAGTTCACCCCTCCTACCCACCTGTCTCATTGTGGTTCCTTCTTTTTGTGTTAAGTTGTAGAAGACCTTTTCTTGTAGGTTCCATTCTTTTTCATCAATGTTTGTTTTGCAAATAGTTGTGATTTTGGTGTGCTTGTGAGAGGAGGTGAGCTCAGGGTCTTTCTACTCAGCCATCTTTGCCACTTTCCTGTTGGGAGGTCTTTGGTTACTGATTCAATCTCTTGTTATAGTTCTGTTCAGATTTTCGATTTCTTTTTGAGTAAATTTTGGTAGATCATGTCTTTCTAGGAATCCATCCATTTCATCTAGGTTGTCTAATTTGTTCACAATCAGTTGTTCACAGTATTCTCTTATAATTCTGCTTATTTCTTTAAGGTCAGTAGTAATGCCCCATAATAATTTCTAATATTCATAGTTTGAGTCTTCTCTCTTATTTTCTTAGTTAGTCTAGCTAAAAATTTGTTGATTGTTGATCTTTTCAAGAACTAACTTTTGGTTTTGTTGATTCTCTCTATTGTGTTTCTGTCCTGGAAAATGTTCCACATGGATTTGAGAAGAGTATTACAGAATGCACTATTCTGCTGTTGTTGAGTTGAGTGTTCTGTATGTGTCTGTTAGGTCTAGTTGATTTATTCTGTTGTTCAACAAGTCTGTTTTCTTATTGGTTATCTGCCTGTTTTTCTTTTTGAAAGTGAGATATTTTTGAAAGTTTCCAGCTATTATTATAGAACATTTCTCTCATCTATTTTGTCAATTTTTGCTTCATATATTTTGGAGATGTACTGTTAGGTTCATATGTTTATGTTTGACATATTTTCATGTTGGATTTACCCTTTTATCAATGTATGATGTCCTTATTTGTCTCAAAACTATTTTTGACTTATGGTTTATTTTGTCAGATATGAGTATAGCTATCCCAACTCTCTTCTGGTTACTGTTTGCATGGATTGTCTTTTTCCATCTTTTCACTATCAACCTGTTTGTGTCTTTGGATCCAGGGTGAGTCCCTTGTAGACAGTGTATAATTGGATCACTTTTTAAAATTTATTCTACCAATCTCTGCTTTTTGGTTGAAGAATTAAACCATTTACACTTAAAATAACTATTCATAGGTAAGGTCTTCTTTTTAATAAAAAAAAATCATATCTTTTTTGTTCTTCATTTCCTCCATTACTGCCCTCTTTTGTGTTTAGTTTATTTTTTCTAGTGTCCTATTTTGATTCCCTCTCGTTTTATTTTTTGTATATTTTTTAGTTCTTTTCCTTAACCCTGAGGATTAAGGCTATATTGATCTCAAACTTATAAGAAACTAGTTTGGATTCATAACAACATAGCTTCAGTAGTATTCAAAAACTATTCCTATATACCTCCAACTTCCCTCTTATTGTTATTGTCAAAAATTACTTATTTATACATTGTGTGTCCATTGACCTAGAGTTATAATTATTTTATACATTTGTCTTTTAAATTATATAGGGAAAAAAAGGAGTTAAAATCACAAATACAACAATGCTGGCTTTTAAATTTATCTATGTAGTTATTTTTACTAGAGTTCTTTTTTGTATGGCTTTGAGTTAACTGTCTAGTGTCCTTTCATTTCAGCCTGAAGGACTCTGTTTAACATTTCTTGTAAGGCAGGTCTACTGGTGATGCTTTTATTTACCTGAGTATGTGTTAGTTTCTTCTTCTTTTTTTTTTTTTTTTGACTGCACCACATGGCTTGTGGGATTTAAGTTCCCCGACCAGGGATTGATCCTGGGCCCCATCAGTGAAAGTGCTGAGTCGTAACCACTGGACTGCCAGTGAATTCCCAGTTCCTTCATTTTTTGAAGGAGGGCTTTGCTGAATATAAAATTTTTCATTGATAGAGTTTTTTGAAAAGCACTTTATAAGTATATCATCCCACCATGGGTTCTGATGAGAAATTAACTGTTATCTTATTGAGGATCCCTTGTATGTGAAATGTTGCGTCTCTCTTACTGCTTTCAAGATAGTCTCTTTGTCTTCATCTTTGGACAGATTATATTGGGTTGGCAGTATGAGGATCTCTTTGAGTTTGTCCTGCTTGGAGTTCTTTACGCTTCTTGAATATGTAGATTTACAGCTTTTATAAAATTTGGGAAGTTTTTGGCTAGTATCATTTCCTGTATTCTTTCTGACCCTTTGCCTTTTTTTCCCCCCTAGAACTCCCTTTATGTATACATTGGTATGTAAGATGATATCCCACTGGTTCTGTTCATTTTTCTTCAAAGTTATTGTACTTTTCAGCTCCAGAATTTTTATTCGGTTCTTTTTTATAATTTATATCTTGTTATTAGTGTTCTTTAGTTGATGAGATCTCATTCCCTTGGTTTCCTTTAGTTCCTTGTCTGTGATTTCCTTTTGTTCTTTGAGCATATTTGAGACAGTTGATTTAAAGTCAGTCTTAAGGCAATGTACAGATTCAAGGCAATCCCTATCAGAATACCAATGGCGAGCTTCCCTGGTGGTGCAGTGGTTGAGAGTCCGCCTGCCGATGCAGGGGACACGGGTTCGTGCCCCAGTCCGGGAAGATCCCACATGCTGCGGAGCGGCTGGGCCTGTGAGCTATGGCCGCTGAGCCTGCATGTCTGGAGCCTGTGCTCCGCAACAGGAGAGTCCATGACAGTGAGAGGCCAGCATACTGCAAAAAAAAAAAACCCCTCAAAACAAAAAAAGAATATCAATGGAATTTTTCACAGAGCTAGAAGAAAAATTTTTTAAATTTGTATGGAAGCACAAAACACCTTGAATAGCTAAAACAATCTGGAGAAAGAAGAACAGAACTGGAGGAATCATGCTCCCTGACTTAAGGCTATACTCCAAAGCTACAGTAAGTGTGGTACTGGCATAAAATCAGACACATAGATCAGTGTAACAGGATAGAGAGCCCAGAAGTAAGCCCACACACTTATGGTTAATTAATCCACAACAAAGGAGGCAAGGATATACAATGGAGAAAAGACAGTCTCCACTAAGTGGTGCTGGGAAAACTGGACAGCTACATGTAAAAGAATGAAATTAGAACATTTTCTAACACTATATACAAAAATGAACTCAAAATGGATTAAGGACCTAAATGTAAGACCAGATACTATAAAACTCCTTGAGGAAAACATAGGTAGAACACTCTTTGATATAAATTACAGCAATAGTTTTTTGGATCTGTCTCCTAAAATAAATGAAATAACAGGAAAAATAAACAGATGGGACCTAATTAAACTTAGAAGCTTTTGCGCAGAAAAGGAAACCATTGACAAAACAAAAAGACAACCTACTAAATGGGAAAAAAATATTTACAAATTATATGACTTATAAGGGATTAATATTCAACATATATAAACAGCTCAATACAACTCAACATAAAAAAACAAACAACCCGATTAAAAAATGGGCAGAAGAACTGAATAGACATTTTTCCAAAGAGGAAATGTAGATGGGCGACAGGCATTTAAAGACTCTCAACATTGCTAATCATCAGAGAAATGCAAATCAAAACCACAATGATATATCACCACACACCTGTAAGAATGGCTGTCATCAAAAAGAACACAAGTAACAAATGTTGGGAAGGATGTGGAGAAAAGGGAACCCGCACCTGTTGGTGGGAATGTCAGTTGGTGCAACCACTGTGGGAAAAGAGTATGGAGGATGCTCGAAAAACTAAAAATAGAACTACCATATGACTCAACAATTCCACTCCTGGGTTTATATCTGAAAAAAAAAGCAACAGTAATTCAAAAAGATACATGCACCCCATTGTTCATAGCAGCATTATTTACAATTGCCAAAATATGGCAACAACCTGTCTATCAACTGATGAATGGATAAAGAAGATGTGGTGTATATGTACAGTGGAATACTACTCAGCCATAAGAAAGAACAAAGTTTTGCCATTTGCAGCAATATGGATGGACTGGGAGGGCATTATGCGAAGTGAAATTAAGTCAAACAGAGAAAGATAAATACTGTATGATACCACTTATATGTGGAATCTAAAAAATACAACAAACTAGTGAATATAACAAAAAAGAAGCAGACTCACAGATATAGAGAGCAAACTAATGGTTACCAGGGAAAGAGGGAGAGGCAATATAGGGGTTGGGGAGTGGGAGGTAGAAACTACTGGGTGTAATATAGGCTCAAGGAGGTATTGCACAAAATGGGGAATATAGCCAATATTTTGTAATAACTGTAAATGGAAAGTAACCTTTAAAAAATTAAAAATTTTAAAAAAGTCAGTTAGTCTAATATGTCTGTCTAATGTTAGCCTTCCTTAAGGACAGTTTCTATTTTTTCCTTTCCTGTGAGTAGACCATACTTTCTTGTTACTTTGCATACCTCATAATTTTTTGTTGAAAACTGGACATTTTTAATATGTGGACATTTTTAATAATGTGGTAGTTTTAGAGAACAAAGTCTTCCACCACCCCAGTAAGTATTGTTGCTGCTTGTTATGGGTTGTAGTTTTTTGTTTTTTAGTTATTTTTCTAAACTATTTTTGCAAAGAGTATTCTTTGTCATGTATGGTCATTGACATCTCTGTTCCATTAGCTTAGTGGTCAGCTAGTGATCTGACAGATTTCTCTAAACACCTGGAGCCAAAAAGAAAACAAAAACAATATCCAAACAAACAAAATTTTCTTCTGGACTTTGTAGACTGACTTTGAGTTGGGGGTGCTCCTTCAGTGCTTAGTGAGGCTGTTTACAGTTCCTCACTTTTTGCTTACATGGAGCCTAAAAATGAGAGAGAGGTGAAAGCTTAGGATCTTTTTAGCTATATTCTGACATGCATCTAGCCCTGGACATGTGTGTGGCCTTCTAGATTCCCCAGTTCATAGGAGAGCTTTTCACAGCTCTGTCTCCTTCGCTACCATCTTCCTAGGCTTCTTGCTCTGTTGGCTACTTAACCCCTCTGTTGCCCCAGGTAACCACGGATATGCCTTTAAATGTTTTCAACAGATACTGTATGGGAGGCCACCTCAGCTCTGAGAGAGTTCCAAGGGTGTGCAAAATACAGACAAGCCCCTGAGCCATTCCTTCAGGAAGCCACCAGACGGGTTAAAACCTACAACTATACTTTTTGAGAACAAGGTTTTATTGCCCCATCTGGCACCAGCAAGTCACACCAGTAATGTGGGCTGCTATCCACAAGTCTACCTCTGAGCTGGAGAATGGGGGATGGCAGGCTGCTAAACCAAAATGCCACAATGCTTTTGAACTTTTGAATGTCTTATTGAACTATGTAAACTTTTTTCTTCATAAGCACTCCTGTGGTGGTTGTACATTTTTGATTAATTTCCAGAGTTTAAAAAAGTTGATTCTAACAGTTTTTGCCAGTTTACTTGTTGCCTTAGAGGAGGGATGGATCGTTGAGCTGTCTGCTCTTCCATTTTCAGTAATACCACTCCTTCAGGGTCAGTTTTGATTATTCTTCTAATGACAGATCATCTTTTTCTATCTTATTTTATGCCTGCTAGTCTTCGAATGGCAGAAAGTGTGAATTTTTCTTTTTTGATGCTGGATAGTTTCATGTTTTGTTAGGTTACTTTCCATCAAGTTACTTGAAAACAGTTTGAGCCTTTCAGTTCTTGGCTTTGTGATTTGTTAGATGGGCCTGGAGCAGTGCTCCGACAAGAGGCAGTATTCTCCACTGCTGAGTCAAGACTTTCATGAGTAGTCTACCCAATCCATGACTTATGAGTTTTTCCAATCTGGCTGGTGGGTACAGACACTGTTCCTGACCCGATGTGTGTGCTAGGACTGTTTTGTCTAATCCTTTCAGATGGTTCTTTCCTCATCTTCCAGTAGTTTCCTCACATGCAAGCACTGCTTAGTACTCTGCTGAATACTTGAGAAGAATCCTTTGCATATACCTGATGATCTCTCTGTACTAGCTGTGTACTTCTCTAGTACTCTATTCTGTTAACTCTAGTTGCCTTGGTCTTTTTAGACTTTCAGCTCCATCTTAACTCAAAGAGTGTGTTGTGCTCTGCCTCAGTTCTCCCTCCCTGCACCATGGGTTGGAAACTCTCTCAAGGCAGGAAGGGAAGATGGGGCTAATAATAGGGCTCATCCTTAATTGTTTCTCATTTCAGGGATCACTGCCCTACATAGCCTGATAGCAAATGTCTTGAAACTATTTAATGTATTTTTTTTTCTATTTTCAGACTAGAGAGTAAATTTGGTCCATGTTACTCTATTTTGGTTAGAAATGGTAGATTTTAGTTGTTATTTTTTTTAACATCTTTATTGGAGTATAATTGCTTTACAATGGTGTGTTAGTTTCTGTTTTACAACAAAGTGAATCAGTTATACGTATACATATGTTCCCATATCTCTTCCCTCTTGCGTCTCCCTCCGTCCCACCCTCCCTATCCCACCCCTCTAGGTGGTCACAAACCACCTAGCTGATCTCCCTGTGCCATGCGGCTGCTTCCCACTAGCTATCCAC
The DNA here is from genome assembly GCF_026419965.1 of Kogia breviceps. Lineage (NCBI taxonomy): Eukaryota > Metazoa > Chordata > Mammalia > Artiodactyla > Physeteridae > Kogia > Kogia breviceps. The sequence goes on from NC_081312.1 coordinate 97,155,700, forward strand.
CCTACGTTTGGTAGTGTATATATGTCCATTCCATTCTCTCACTTCATCACAGCTTACCCTTCCCCCTCCCCATATCCTCAAGTCCATGCTCTAGTAGTTCTGTGTTTGCTTCCCGTCCTACCCCTAGTCTCTTCATGACATTTTTTTTTCTTAGATTCCATATATATGTGTTAGCATACGGTATTCCATTGTATATATGTGCCACATCTTCTTTATCCATTCATCTGTTGATGGACGCTTAGGTTGCTTCCATGTCCTGGCTATCGTAAATAGAGCTACAATGAACATTTTGGTACATGACTCTTTTTTTTTTTTTTTTTTTTTAACATCTTTATTTGAGTATAACTGTTTTACAATAGTGGGTTAGTTTCTCCTTTACAACAAAGTGAATCAGTTATACATATACATATGTTCCCATAACTCTTCCCTCTTTTGTCACCCTCCCTCCCACCCTCCCTATCCCACCCCTCTAGGTGGTCACTAAGTACAGAGGTGAACTCCCTGTGCTATGCTGTAGCTTCCCACTAGCTATCTAATTTACATTTAGTAGTGTGTATATGTCCCTGCCACTCTCTCACATCGTCACAGCTTACCCTTCCCCCTCCCCATATCCTCAAGTCCATGCTCTAGTAGGTCTGTGTTTTATTCCCTCCTACCACTAATCTCTTCATGACATTTTTTTTTTTTAGATTCCATATATATGTGTTAGCATACGGTATTTGTTTTTGTCCTTCTGACTTACTTCACTCTGTATGACAGATTCCAGGTCTATCCACCTCATTACAAATAACTCAGTTTCATTTCTTTTTATGGCTGAGTAATATTCCATTGTATATATGTGCCACATCTTCCTTATCCATTCATCTGTTGATGGACACTTAGGTTGCTTCCATGTCCTGGCTATTGTAAATAGAGCTGCAATAAACATTTTGGTACATGACTCTTTTTGAATTATGGTTTTCTCAGGGTATATGCCCAGTAGTGGGATTGCTGGGTTGTATGGTAGTTCTATTTGTAGTTTTTTAAGGAACCTCCATACTGTTCTCCATAGTGGCTATATCAATTTACATTCCCACCAGCAGTACAAGAGGGTTCCCTTTTCTCCACACCCTCTGCAGCATTTATTGTTTCTAGAGTTTTTGATGATGACCAGTCAGACCGGTATGAGATGATATCTCATTGTAGTTTTGATTTGCATTTCTCTAATGATTAATGATGTTGAGCATTCTTTCATGTGTTTGTTGGCAATCTGTATATCTTCTTTGGAGAAATGTCTATTTAGGTCTTCTGCCCCTTTTTGGATTTGTTTGTTTGTTTTTTTGTTATTGAGCTGCATGAGTTGCTTATAAATTTTGGATATTAATCCTTTGTCAGTTGCTTCATTTGCAAATATTTTCTCACATTCTGAGGGTTGTCTTTTGGTCTTGTTTATGGTATCCTTTGCTGTGCAAAAGCTTTTAAGTTTCATTAGGTCCCATTTGTTTATTTGTGTTTTTATTTCCATTTCTCTAGGAGGTGGGTCAAAAGTATCTTGCTGTGATCTATGTCATAGAGTGTTCTGCCTATGTTTTCCTCTAAGAGTTTGATAGTGTCTGGCCTTACATGTAGGTCTTTAACCCATTTTGAGTTTTTGTGTATGGTGTTAGGGAGTGTTCTACTTTCATGCTTTTACATGTAGCTGTCCAGTTTTCCCTGCACCACTTATTGAAGAGGCTGGCTTTTCTCCATTGTATACTTTTGCCTGCTTTATCAAAGATAAGGTGATCATATGTTTGTGGGTTTATCTCTGGGCTTTCTATCCTGTTCCATTGATCTATATTTCTTTTTCTGTGCCAGTACCATACTGTCTTGATTACTGTAGCTTTGTAGTATAGTCTGAAGTCAGGGAGCCTGATTCCTCCAGCTCCATTTTTCGTTCTCAAGATTACTTTGGCTATTCAGGGTCTTTTGTGTTTCCATACAAATTGTGAAATTTTTTGTTCTAGTTCTGTAAAAAATGCCAGTGGTAGTTTGATAGGGATTGCATTGAATCTGTAGATTGCTTTGGGTAGTAGAGTCATTTTCACAATGTTGATTCTTCCAATCTGAGAACATGGTATATCTCTCCATCTGTTTGTATCATCTTTAATTTCTTTCATCAGTGTCTTATAATTTTCTGCATACAGGTCTTTTGTCTCCTTAGCTAGGTTTATTCCTAGATATTTTATTCTTTTTGTTGCAGTGGTAAGTGGGAGTGTTTTCTTAATTTCACTCTCAGATTTTTCATCATTAGTCTATAAGAATGCCAGAGATTTCTGCGCATTAATTGTGTATCCTGCTACTTTACCAAATTCATTGATTAGTTCTAGTAGTTTTCTGGTAGCATCCTTAGGATTCTCTATGTATAGTATCATGTCATCTGCAAACAGTGACAGCTTTACTTCTTCTTTTCTGATTTGGATTCCGTTTATTTCTTTTTCTTCTCTGATTGCTGTGGCTAGAACTTCCAAAACTATGTTGAATAAGAGTGGTGAGAGTGGGCAACCTTGTCTTGTTCCTGATCTTAGTGGAAATGGTTTCAGTTTTTCACCCTTGAGAATGATGCTGGCTGTGGGTTTGTCATATATGGCCTTTATTGTGTTGAGGAAAGTTCCCTGTATGCCTACTTTCTGCAGGGTTTTTATCATAAATGAGTGTTGCATTTTGTCAAAAGCTTTCTCTGCATCTATTGAGATGATCATATGGTTTTTCTCCTTCAGTTTGTTGATGTGGTTTATCACGTTGATTGATTTGCGTATATTGAAGAATCCTTGCATTCCTGGAATAAACCCCACTTGATCATGGTGTATTATCCTTTTAATCCTTTTAATGTGCTGTTGGATTCTGTTTGCTAGTATTTTGTTGAGGATTTTTGCATCTATGTTCATCAGTGATATTGGCCTGTAGTTTTCTTTCTTTGTGACGTCTTTGTCTGGTTTTGGTATCAGGGTTATGGTGGCCTCATAGAATGAGTTTGGGAGTGTTCCTCCCTCTGCTATCTTTTGGAAAAGTTTGAGAAGGATAGGTGTTAGTTCTTCTCTAAATGTTTGATAGAATTAGCCTGTGAAGCCATCTGGTCCTGGGCTTTTGTTTGTTGGAAGATTGTTATTTTTTTAACTGTGTCAATACATTTTGAACAAGGCAATGAGCCTGAGCCCATGTGAACTGAAAATGTGTTTGTACATATATGTTGTTTACTAGTTTGCTTAGGTAATGAATTCTATTTCAGGGACTATACATGGACCTGGATTAAATAAAACAGTAGTTCAGAGTTGCAGGCTTGCTACATAATGACACATTTACAAAAAGGCCTACTATATATAAAAAAGTTGTTCTGAAATTTGCTCAAAATGAGTTACTCTGCTACGTTTATAATATGTTAATTGTATCCCTTGGGTGTAACACATATGAGTATGTTTTTAAAATTATAGCTAAAATAAAGAAGTGAAATTCAAAGTAGATCTTTGCAAAACACCTGAAGTACTTCCATAGAATAGTTTAGAAACCACTGATAATCTAGTTTGAACTTTTTATTTTGCATGTGGAGAAAACAATACCTAGGGAGACTGTTGAGTTGCTCAAAGTCTTACAACTGTAACAAGAACCCAGTGTTCCCAAATTCTTTGTTACTGTTTTTCTGATAAACTATAAGAAAGTTCAGTAACAGTTTTCAGTAATCAATGTCCTGATCAAAGGAGTGGGTATGCTAAATTATTCTATCTTAAAAATCCAACATGTTTCAACAGTGATTAAAATCTAACAGTTTATCTTTTTTTTTTTTTGCGCTGTACATGGGCCTCTCACTGTTGTGGCCTCTCCTGTTGCGGAGCACAGGCTCTGGACGCACAGGCTCAGTGGCCATGGCTCATGGGCCCAGCCGCTCCGCAGCATGTGGGATCCTCCTGGACCGGGGCACGAACCCATGTCCCCTGCATCGGCAGACGGACTCTCAACCACTGTGCCACCAGGGAAGCCCTACAGTTTATCTTTTATTTTTGAAAAACCTCAGTGAAAATTCCTTTTATTAAAAAAACAGATTATTTTTTGCCTATGAATTTTGGAGATCGAAAAGACTGAACTTTACAAACTATGTAATGATGTATCTTCAGTAAATGTGAATGAAGTAAAAGTGCTCCTTTTGAGGAACTTGTTAAAGGACTGATTTTGAGACCAGTGTGTTTTACTTTATTGAGGAGCCCTAAATTTCTTAATTGAATAAATCTATGCAGCTAAAGTAAATTGGTTTGATTCATGAGAGAATGCTACTATATCACTGCTCTATTTTTAAAATCTATCTTTAGATCTTTGCATAACATTGGTCTTGCAGAAGCTTTGAATCTCTTTCCTGCTGTTGGTTCTTCTGCTCTTACCCTTCATAAATACACATCTGTAATAAAAGTATAATTTCAAAACATTTTATACCTGTATTAGTTCTTACTTTATAGTACTGATTAATAAGTCTTACATTGAATAGTTGCTAGATGCATTGATATACTCATGCCATGGAATTTTTTTAGGTGTATTAGGAAGCATGAAATTCTCTTAAGAATGTTGTAATAGAGTTTGTATGTATATGCTTCTCTTATGAATGGGAATGTTATCATTTATTAGTGATAATAGGCAAAACATACCGAAAAAAGACTAGGAACAAAATTAAAACAAAAGAATTTTGTCATTTAAGGGGAAGGAAAAGATTTTTTTTTCAAAATTAGTTTTTAGAGTGTAGAAACATATATGTGAATACTAACTATATAACATATAAATAACCACACAACATCTGCGTGCAACTGAATTAAAGTATTTACATTTTGTCACTGTGACCTTTCTTGTTTTTTGCAGTGTTAATCTTATTATCAGTTTACTGGAATATATTTGTAGGACACAAAAATCAGCTGTATTTCCTGCCTCCAAAACCAACCACTGTTTACTGTTGGGTTTGTTTTCTTCTGTTATTTTTCCTGTGCACTATTTTGTATCTGTGCATTTAAAGAAACAAAAGGTATTATTATGCATGTATAATTTTTTATCCTGCTTTTTACCAATATTCATGAACATTTTCCATGTGATAAAACATTTTTGAAAACAAGTTTTTTTTGATGTTTGTCCAATATTCCATTGTCTAAATTTATAGTAAATAAGCCGTTTCCCTGCTGTTGAACGAGCAGTCTCACCAGTGACCGAGGACTGAAAATAAAATACAGCTGTGCTTCCATGGGGGACATTCAACTGAAGTGAATGATAGTAACTTCTTTCTTTTCTCCTGGTGCCATATGCTCTCTGTCTTTGCTTTTTTCTGCATGCCTGCTCCATTCTTCTTTTTTTCTGCAGTGTAGGTCCCTCTGTATACTCATAGTATCTGTTACCTTATAACTTTGGGTTGTACATAACTTTGGGTTGATTTGCCATGGCACTAACTCCAACTCTGAATATATTTCCTCTTACTTCCAAGATCACTGTATTTAACTTAGTCATTCTCTTTGTGTCATTTTCCAAATTATAAGGAGAGAGACTGTAGCTCATTTGGTTTAGGTGAACCAGGTGACTTGGTACATAGGGCTCTACCATCCAGGGGTTGAGCAGGGTGGGTTCTTTAATATGGGAGTGTAAGCTAAGAGGCAATTATTGGTATATTGACTATAGTATTTTAAGAAAGGCTGACTGTATATGCTCCTTGAGGGTAGATTCAGTACCTTGCACTTAGTAAGATCTCTATAAAAAGATTTAAGGGGGCATTTTTACTTTGTATCTGGTGGTATAGGGATTTTGCATAGTACTTTATTAATATGCGACTTCAGGTGTATAAGAAGTTACTCTTTAAACTTGATTATTAAGTTTGTTTCACATAGCTATCTGTGACAGTTGTGACAGGTATATTAGTTACTACTGTTTTGGCCATATATTTCTGCTTGCTGTTGTGACCTTTGGTGTCTGTGTCAATTGACAAGTAAAGTGAACAATGGGAAATGGCTTATTTACTATAAATGTAGACAATGGAATAAGCAGAACCACCAGGCGATATATTTAAGTACATAGTACATTAACGTGTGTGTATAGCATATGTAGTAGATATACCAGATTGTGTGTGTGTATAGTGTAGTGTATAGTGTGTGTATTGTATATGCTTATTTTATGAATTTTTTGTGTCAGAGATATATGTTCTAGGTATCATTTTATGTTGTGGACACCTATGGCACTTTATATTCCTCTTACTGCATGCTATAGACTGAATGTTTATGTCTCCCCAAAATTCATATGTTGAAATCTAATCCCCAGGGTGAGGATATTCGGAGGTGGGGCATTTCGGAGGTGATTGGGTCATGAGGGCCGAACCCTCATGAACGGCATTAGTGTCCTTATAGAAGAGACGCCTGAGAGATCCCTCGCCCCTGTCTGTCATGTGATGGCAAAAGACCATCAGTGAACCAGGAAGCAGGCCCTCACCAGACAGAATCTGCTGGTGCCTTAATCTTGGTCTTCTCACCCTCCTGAATTGTGAGAGATAAATATTTGCTGTTTAAGCCACCCAGTCTGTGGTAGTTTGTTATAGCAACCCGAACAGACCAAGACACTGAATTTAACGTACGATTTGTATTTTAAGATGTATGAAACCACTCATTGTTATCCCTCCATTTAGACTTCATCATGACAGGGACTATGATTTATTCATTAAAAAAAACCTTCCATTTCTTTAGGTACATTTAGGAATTTGTCAGATGAATATTCAAAGATTATTTTGTTGGGTCGTTGGTATCCTTTGTATTTAAATCAAAACAAAACAAATTTAAAAACCTTTATTTTCCCTTTTAGGAAACCTAAGCCTTATAATTTGTTTTGTAAAGTTTTTTTAAAAGGTAAAATGCAAACTTATGTGAACTTCATTTTTTTATTTCTGTTGTTAAATTACCTTGAATGCATTTTACTAAACATTTACTAAACATTTACCGTTCTCAGTAAATGCTCCCACCTGCCTGGGAGCAAATCTTTTCTTAAAGAAAAATGTCAGGTTAGGGTCAGATAATAATTATCTTTCCTTTTCTAAACAGCATTAATGTCTGTGATGCCATATGTTGTAGTCTGGAAAATGTATTTATGTTAACTATGATTTTAAATGATATAATTACATATTATAGAATTCACTATTTTAGAAACAAGGTAAATCAATGTGGCAGTTCTTAGGTCGAGTGCTATAGTTAGCCATCTGATTAGTCATGGGATTATGAAGAACTATAAAATTTAAATTGTAGTGAAATGTGTTCTGGAGTCATTCATGAAATTTTTTAAAAGTGCTGATTCAGTCAGTACCACATTAGAAAAGAGTAGAAAGTGCAACTTTAGAATGGTTTCCTTAAAAAATTTGCTTGCAATCACTTTCTTCAGACTTCTTTGAGAAAATTTTAAAAGTTGCAACCCAGAAGGAAATTTTATATATAATATCAGGGAGTTCACGTATTCTCCAAATCCTTTACTTGGACCCCAAGTTAAACACTCATATTGTAGGTTTTAGGTCTGTAACTTGTCTATGAATATAATCTGCTAAATCAGTCACGGTCTCTGATTCTTGGGCCTCAGTATTGTCATAAGCAAAACAGAACAGTTTGTTTCCTAGCACTTGTTTCTGTTTGACTTTCTTACATATTCATTTCAACAAATATTTTGAGACTCTACTGAGAATAAATTACTGTGCGAAATGCTAAAGGTATTAAGATGGAGAAGATGGAGTCCTTGGATGTAAAGAGTATATAGGCTTATGGAGAGATGATAGAGATATACAAACAATCCTGAACAAAGAACAGAACTTGGCAAATACCAAAAGGGCAGAACATATTTATTGCTTTGAGAGCTCAGGGTGATCAAAGATTAGAAAAGAGGGATCAGAAAAATCTTTATGGAAACAGAATTAGTATAGTTATTAGTTGAACTAGCTCTAGTTCTAATCCTGCATAAATCAGCTGCTAACTAACTAGATATATTTAAAATAAGGAAGTTGGGAGAGAGATTTTCATTGGCCCCTTTCGATATAATCTTGATACTGTGGATAATTCAATATCATCCTTGAAGGAGGGAAATTATTTCATTCACTTAGCAAATGTTTGTATGACCACTTTATGCCAGGCACTCCTGTAGGCCCTGGAAATACATCAGTGAACAAAACATAAAATTACCTACCCTCATAAAACTTAAATTTTAGATGGGATGATAAAAAAAAGATAAGTAAATATACAGCATGTCAGATGATAAATAATAAAGAGAAAAAATAAAGCAGGGAAAGTGGAGTAGAGCATGGGAGGAGTTGGCTAGGAAAGTTCACTGCTGAAGGTGACATTTAAATGACAACATGAAGGCAGTCTGTGAATGAGGTATGCAGACCAATGCAGAGATTCTAGGTCCAGGGAAATAGCAAATGCCAAGTCCTTGAGTCTGAGGCATGCCTGAGGTATTTACATTCCAAGAAGTCTGTTTGGTGTGGAGTAAAGGAGTAAATGGAGGATGAAGTCAGAGGGTGGTGGTGGTGGGTGGATGGTGTTAGATCAAGCAGGGTCTTATATGATAATTTAAGGAGCTATGCTTTTAGTCTAAGTGGTATGTGATATAGAAGGACAGTGGGTGGATTTGAACAGAATAGTGATATGGTTAGACTTTCCTTTTAAAGAATCATTCTGGCTACTGTCTTGAGAATAGACTGAAGAAGGACAAGGGCAGAAACTGTAAAGCCACTTAGGAGGCTGTTGCAATAATCTAGGTGAGAGATGGCAACTTAAACCAAAATGGTAGCAGTGGAAATGGTAAGTAATTGGTATTTTGAAGATAGAGTCAACAGGAATTGTTGGGAGGGAGAGAAAGAGGGAGACAGTGAAGGAAGGAAGGAGGTTAAGGTTGGTACAGAGTACTTGGCTTGAGCACCTAGAAGAACAGAATCACCCATTTGCTGTAATGGGTAAAACTGTGGAGAAAAAGATTTTGGGGGGAGAAAAGTTTGATTTTGGACAAGGTAAATGTGAGATACGCAGTAGTTATCTAAGTGGAGAGACTGCTGAATGTATGAGTCTAGAGTTCAAGGGAGATGTATGGGCTAAAGATTTAAGTTTGGGGATTATGTCTAGATGGTGTTTAAAGAAATCAGACCAGATGGCTTCACCAAGGGGGTAATGATAAATAGGCAAAGGTCCCAGGACAGATATTTGGGACACTACAATGTTTAGCCAGTTGAGCTGGTGAAGATCATCCCAAATAGAGGCATAGAAGGTACTAATTTTGGAGAACAGCAAAAATTATAGTGCAGTTTTGGAATTTGAGTTTTACCCCTGTTTGATGGCTTTGTAGCCTTATCCCTTTTCATAGTACTTAGAATTTACAAGCATTCTCTGTATTTCAGCATCCAGAAAATTTCAGCCCCAAGTCTGAAATCAGCAGGGCCTTGGTTTATTATTTCCTAGGACTCATCCTGAACCATTAACAACGATTTTTGTTGAAGCTTCCCAACCACCTCCTCAATGTAGTTGTAGCTCTGGGCATGCAGTGTAGAATAATGACACCTCTCTGGTGAACCCTGCATCCCTCCAAGTTTTTCAGCACTATCCAAATCAGAGAAAAATTATAATTATAAAAAATAAGCATAGAGTTTCCACTTCTTTTCCAGTTCTATAACTTGTTTTATCTATTTTATATTACTACATCTAAATTACCTACTAATAACAGTGTTCTTAAAATCTTTTTAAAAATTCAAGAGCTCATCTTGGTTCTTAGGTACCGTTTGTAGTCCATCAGCTAGGTGTATTAACTTCAATGTCTGTTTCAGTTAGGCTTGTTTCAGCTCTAAGCATCAGAAAGCCCAGTTCAAACAGCTTCACACAATAAGGAAATTTATAGGTTAACGTTAAGTGGAAGTCCAGAAGCACAGTAGGCTTCAGAATTAGTTGGTCAGTACCTTAATGAAGACACCAAGGATTCAGATTCTTTCTATTGTTCCACTTTGCACTCCTTAATGCTGGCTTTATACCAAGCAGGAGTCTCTTTGTAGTTGTCTTATGGTTGCCAGGAAGGAACCATATGTTCTACAAATAAGAAACAATCTGGCCTCCTCTTATCAGAAAGGACAAACTTAACCAGAAGCTGCCAGAAAACTTCTTTTCATGTCTCATTGGCACAATTTCTCCTCACGTCTGAATCAGTTTCTGGCAGTGGGATAGGCCCATCTTTGAGCTTAAGTCAGTTCTCCAGGTTGCTGCCACTTAGAGTCGAATGGCATTGGAATGGATATTGGAGCAGTCACAGTGTCTGCTTTGGTTGTGTCCTAGTGCTCTGAGATTTTTTAATCCATTCTTTTTCTGTTGTACTCCTATAATGAGTCAAAATATGCTAAGTCATCTTTATGGGTATAATTGCCCATGTTCAGAGCTTTCTATCACATAAAGCAATACGGCAATATTAAGCATTTCTGTCTGTAAAAAGAGAAAAAAAAGAGTAGTGAAAAGACTGAAGATAGTTGGCAAATTTGAATCTGTATCTCCTTGTAACCCATAATATTTAACCTCTTTTACCTCCACGTAATTGACTTAGTTACCATTTACATAGAGACTTTAGTGATTTGATTTGTATCTCCTTTCTCTCTTCAAAAGTCGCCTGGAGCATTGTGTTAAAGTAGAAAGTGAACTGGGTTATGATTAAGGCTCTATTTAATTCTAGCTTCACAACTTTCCAGTTATGTGATTATGGACAAATCACTTCATCTCTCAGACCTTCAACTGCCTTCTCTATAAGCTGAGATAATAGTACCTATCTTCTCACCAAGTTGTTCTTATGGGAGTTAAAGTGATGTGATTTTCAATTTAAGGAATTGAAAAGTATACAGTAGCATACAATTTTAAATGTCTTAATTATTACATTAATGAAAAAGAGTTAAGGGGGGGAGAACTAAATAACACAGGAGATTCTGGTCCTAAAAAGTAAATAATTGATCTTAGATTCTGCATATTCAAGACGTATCAGTAGATGATAAGGGATGTGTGTAGCTTTTTTCACATTAGATGCTTAGTGAATAAAATAGGTTTATCATAGAACAGCTATTTGGATACTTGATTCTAGCTAGTGTATCCTACAAGCTACTTTTCAGGTAAGTATTCCCCAGAATTTGTTTACTTCACATTTTTGCTCTGGTTTTTTTTTTGGTTAAAGATGTTTTTGAAGATAACAACTATGGAGTAAATTGTAAACTAAAGTGCTTTATGTGGCTTCGAGGGTATGATGGATACATTTATTTATTCCAGTTATCGACTGTTTTCTCGTATGTACTTTGTTGTCTTCCTTTTTGGAACATTTTTCTTTATAAGAACCCTGAGGTTTCACACAGAAATGTGGGTGGAGTTTTGTTGTTATTACTAAACTGAGAACTGTAAAAAGGAAAACTTTGTATTTAGAGTTGAATGAAGTTAAGATGATGATAAGGAATTTGACTTTTAAAATACTATTTATTTATCATGTCTTAGGTTAATGTACATAATGAACCTGAGTGTGTTAATAAACTATAAAGTATTAAATAATTTCTCTTTGTATCTTATTACTATTGGTGAAACAGCATTTGTGCTTCTTCAGTTGATATCATTCAACTTTTTGTTTTGAGGTAGTTGCTGTTATCATATTATATTTGGGGCAGTAACCTTTTCTAAATGAGAAGACCAACCTTACAGTATGTCTTTTACATGTGAGATAATGTGTATTGGCTTACACACATAAGAAGGGAATTGACAAATGTTGACTTTGTTACTATGCACAAGCATACCAAGTAAATAACATTTATGTCTCCCAATTTTGTGGATGTTTTTTAGAATTGGCATTATTTTGTTCTGAAATTTATGGTAGAATTCACCAATGAAGCCAGTTGGGCCTAGATTTCCTTTATGGGAAGATTTTAAACTATAATTTCAATTTCAAATTCTTTAATAGATAAAGCATTATTTACTTATCTTTTTCTTCCTAAGTGAGCTTTGGTAGTTTGTCTTCAAGGAATTTGTTTATTTCATCCGAGTTATTAAATTTATTGACGTAAAGTTGTTCATGACAGTCCCCTCTTTTTATGTCTGTGATTTCTCTCTCTCATTTCTGATACTGATATTTTGTCCTGCCTGCCCACACCCTAGCCACTCCTCCCCATCTGGAGGTTTATCAATTTTACTGATCTTAAAGAACCAGCTTTTGATTTCATTGACTTCTTCTTTTTTTAAATTTAATTTTATTTATTTTTTTATACAGCAGGTTCTTATTAGTCATCCATTTTATACACATCAGTGTATACATGTCAATCCCAATCTCCCAATTCATCACACCACCACCCCAACCACCTGCCGCTTTCCCCCCTTGGTGTCCATATGTTTCTTCTCTACTTCTGTGTCTCAATTTCTGCCCTACAAAACTGGTTCATCTCTACCATTTTTTAGGTTCTACATATATGTGTTAATATACAATATTTGTTTTTCTCTTTCTGACTTATTTCACTCTCTATGACAGTCTCTAGATGCATCCACGTCTCTACAAATGACCCAATTTCGTTCCTTTTTATGGCTCAATAATATTCCATTGTATATATGTACCACATCTTCTTTATCCATTCATCTGTCGATGGGCATTTAGGTTGCCTCCATGACCTGGCTATTATAAATAGTCCTGCAGTGAACATTGAGGTGCATGTGTCTTTTTGAATTATGGTTTTCTCTGGGTATATGCCCAGTAGTGGGATTGCTGGGTCATGCGGTAATTCTATGTTTAGTTATTTAAGGAACCTCCATACTGTTCTCCATAGTGGCTGTATCAATTTACATTCCCACCAACAGTGCAAGAGAGAGCACCCATCCTCTCCAGCATTTGTTGTTTGTAGATTTTCTGATGATGCCCATTCTAACTGTTGTGAGGTGATACCTCATTGTAGTTTTGATTTGCATTTCTCTAATAATCAGTGATGTTGAGCAGCTTTTCATATGCTTCTTGGCCATCTGTATGTCTTCTTTGGAGAAATGTCTATTTAGGTCTTCTGCCCATTTTTGGATTGGGTTGTTTGTTTTTTTTAATATGGAGCTGCATGAGCTGTTTATATATTTTGGAGAGTAATCCTTTGTCCGGTGATTCGTTTGCAAATATTTTCTCCCATTCTGAGGGTTGTCTTGTCGTCTTGTTTATGGTTTCCTTTGCTGTGCAAAAGCTTTTAAGTTTCATTAGGTCCCATTTGTTTATTTTTGGTTGTATTTCCATTACTCTAGGAGGTGGATCAAAAAAGATTTTGCTGTGATTTCTGTCATAGAGTGTTCTTCCTATGTTTTCCTCTAAGAGTTTTCTAGTGTCTGGTCTTACATTTAGGTCTTAAATCCATTTTGAGTTTATTTTTGTGCATGGTGTTAGGGAGTGTTCTAATTTCATTCTTTTACATGTAGCTGTCCAGTTTTCCCAGCACCACTTATTGAAGAGGCTGTCTATTCTCCATTGTATATCCTTGCCTCCTTTGTCATAGGTTGGTTGACCATAGGTGCATGGGTTTATCTCTGGGCTTTCTATCTTGTTCCATTGATCTATATTTCTGTTTTTGTGCCAGTACCATATTGTCTTGATTACTGTAGCTTTGTAGTATAGTCTGAAGTCAGGGAATCTGATTCCTCCAGCTCCATTTTTTTCCCTCAATACTGCTTCGGCTATTCAGGGTCTTTTGTATCTCTACAAATTTTAAGATTTTTTGTTCTAGTTCTGTAAAAAATGCCACTGGTAATTTGCTAGGGATTGCATTGAATCTGTAGATTGCTTTGGAGAGTATAGTCATTTTCACAATATTAATTCTTCCAATCCAAGAACATGGTATATCTCTCTATCTGTTGGTATCATCTTTAATTTCTTTCATCATCGTCTTATAGTTTTCTGCATACAGGTCTTTTGTCTCCCTCAGTAGGTTTATTCCTAGGCATTTCATTTTTATTGCAATGGTAGATGGGAGTGTTTCCTTAATTTCTCTTTCAGATTTTTCATCATTAGTGTATAAGAATGCAAGAGATTTCTATGCATTAATTTTGTATCCTGCAACTTTACCAAATTCATTCATTAGCTCTAGTAGTTTTCTGGTGGCATCTTTAGGATTCTCTATTTATAGTATCATGTCATCTGCACACAGTGACAGTTTTACTTCTTCTTTTCCGATTTGTATTCCTTTTATTTCTTTTCCTTCTCTGATTGCCATGGCTAGGACTTCCAAAACTATGTTGAATAATAGTGATGAGAGTGGACATCCTTGTCTTGTTCCTAATATTAAAGGAAATGCTTTCAGTTTTTCACCTTTGAGAATGATGTTTGCTGTGGGTTAGCTGTATATGGCCTTTATTATGTTGAGGTAGGTTCCCTCTATGCCCACTTTCTGGAGAGTTTTTATCATAAATGAGTGTTGAATTTTGTCAAAAGCTTTTTCTGCATCTATTGAGATGATCATATGGTTTTTATTCTTCAATTTTTTAATATGGTGTATCACAGTGATTGATTTGCATATATTGAAGAATCCTTGCATCTCTGGGATAAATGCCACTTGATCATGGTGTATGATCCTTTTAATATGTTCTTGGATTCTGTTTGCTAGTATTTTGTTGAAGATATTTGCCTCTATATTCATCAGTGATATTGGTTTGTAATTTTCTTTTTTTGTATTATCTCTGTCTGGTTTTGGTATCAGGTGATGGTGGCCTCATAGAATGAGTTTGGGAGTATTCCTTCCTCTGCAGTGTTTTGGAAGGGTTTGAGAAGGATGGTTGTTAGCTCTTCTCTAAATGTTTGATAGAGTTCACCTGTGAAGCCATCTGGTGCTGGGCTTTTGTTTGTTGGAAGATTTTTAATCATAGTTTCAATTTCATTACTTGTGATTGGTCTGTTCATATTTTCTCTTTCTTCCTGGTTCAGTCTTGGAAGGTTATACCTTTCTAAGAATTTTTCCATTTCTTCCAGGTTGTCCATTTTATTGGCATAGAGTTGCTTGTAGTAGTCTCTTAGGATGCTTTGTATTTCTGCAGTGTCTGTTGTAACTTCCTTTTTCATTTCTAATTTTATTGATTTGAGTTCTCTCCCTCTTTTTCTTGATGAGTCTGGCTAAAGGTTTATCAGTTTTGTTTAGCTTTTCAAAGAACCAGCTTTTAGTTTTATTGATCTTTGCTATTGTTTTCTTTGTTTCTATTTCATTTATTTCTGCTCTGATCTTTATGATTTCTTTCCTTCTACTAACTTTGGGTTTTGTTTGTTCTTCTTTCTCTAGTTCCTTTAGGTGGGAGGTTAGATTGTTTATTTGAGATTTTTCTTGTTTCTTGAGGTAGACTTGGATAGCTATAAACTTCCCTCTTAGAACTGTTTTTGCTGCATCCCATACGTTTTGGATCATCGTGTTTTCAT
The DNA here is from genome assembly GCF_026419965.1 of Kogia breviceps. NCBI lineage: Eukaryota > Metazoa > Chordata > Mammalia > Artiodactyla > Physeteridae > Kogia > Kogia breviceps. The sequence goes on from NC_081312.1 coordinate 97,171,117, forward strand.
TGTCATTTGTCTCTAGGTATTTTTTGATTTCCTCTTTGATTTCTTCAGTGATGTCTTGGTTATTTAGTAATGTATTGTTTAGCCCCCATGTGTTTGTGTTTTTTACATTTTTTTTCCCCTGTAATTGATTGCTAATCTCATAGCGTTGTGGTCAGAAAAGATGCTTGATATGATTTCAGTTTTCTTAAATTTACTGAGGCTTGATTTGTGACCCAAGATGTGATCTATCCTGTAGAATGTTCTGTGTGCACTTGAGAAGAAAGTATAATCTGCTGTTTGGGGATGGAATGTCATATAAATATCAATTAAATCTATCTGGTCTGTTGTGTCATTTAAAGCTTGTGTTTCCGTATTAATTTTCTGTTTGGATGATCTGTCCATTGGTGTAAGTGAGGTGTTAAAGTCCCTCACTATTATTGTGTTACTGTCGATATCCTCTTTTATAGCTGTTAGCAGTTGCCGTATGTATTGAGGTGCTCCTGTGTTGGGTGCCTATGTATTTATAATTGTTATATCTTCTTCTTGGATTGATCCCTTGATCATTATGTAGTGTCCTTCCTTGTCTCTTGTAACATTCTTTATTTTAAAGTCTCTTTTATCTGATATGAGTATAGCTACTCCAGCTTTCTTTTGATTTCCATTTGCATGGAATATCTTTTTCCATCCCCTCACTTTCAGTCTGTATGTGTCCCTAGGTTTGACGTGGGTCTCTTGTAGGCACCATATAGATGGATCTTGTTTTTGTATCCATTCAGCAAGCCTGTGTCTTTTGGTTGGAGCATTTAATTCATTCACATTTAAGGTAATTATCAATATGTATGTTCCTATTACCATTTTCTTAATGGTTTTGGGGTTTGTTTTTATAGGTCCTTTTCTTCTCTTGTGTTTCCCACTTAGAGAAGTTCCTTTACCATTTGTTGTAGAGCTGGTTTGGTGGTGCTGAATTCTCTTAGCTTTTGCTTGTCTGTAAAGTTTTTGATTTCTCCATCGAATCTGAATGAGATCCTTGACAGGTAGAGTAATCTTGGTTGTAGGTTCTTCCCTTTCATCACTTTATATCATGCCACTCCCTTCTGGTTTGTAGAGTTTCTGCTGAGAAATCAGCTGTTAATAACCTTATGGGAGTTCCCTTGTATATTATTTGTCATTTTTCCCTTGCTGCTTTCAACAATTTTTCTTTGTCTTTAAGTTTTGCCAATTTGATTACTATGTGTCTTGGCGTGTTTCTCCTTGGGTTTATCCTGTATGGGACTCGCTGTGCTTCCTGGACTTGGGTGGCTATTTCCTTTCCCATGTTAGGGACATTTTCGACTATAATCTCTTCAAATATTTTCTCGGGTCCTTTCTCTCTCTCTTCTTCTTCTGGGATCCCTATAATGCAAATGTTATTGCATTTAATGTTGTCCCAGAGGTCTCTTAGGCTGTCTTCATTTCTTTTCATTCTTTTTTCTTTATTCTGTTCCGCAGCAGTGAATTCCGCCATTCTGTCTTCCACCTCGGTTATTCTGCTATTGATTCCTTCTAGTGTAGTTTTCATTTCATTTATTGTATTGTTCATCTTTGTTTGTCTGTTCTTTAATTCTTCTAAATCTTTCTTAAGCATTTCTTGCATCTTCTCGATCTTTGCCTCCATTGTTTTTCCGAGGTCCTGTATCATCTTCACTATCATTATTCTGAATTCTTTTTCTGGAAGGTTGCCTATCTCCACTTCATTTAGTTGTTTTTCTGGGGTTTTATCTTGTTCCTTCATCTGGTACATAGCCCTCTGCCTTTTCATCTTGTGTATCTTTCTGTGAATGTGGTGTTTGTTCCACAGGCTGCAGGATTGTAGTTCTTGCTTCTGCTGTGTGCCCTCTGGTGGATGAGGCTATGTAAGAGGCTTGTGGAAGTTTCCTGATGCGAGGAACTGGTGGTCTCATTGACTTTTAAAACTTTTTTAAAATAGACTTAATTTTTTTAGAGCTTTTTAGTTTTAAGTTCACAGCAAAGTTGAATGTAAAGTATCGAGTTCCCATATACATACCTCCTGCTCCCACACATGCACAGCTTCCCCCACTACCAGCATTCCTCACCATAGTGCTATATCTGTTACAGTCAATGAAACTACATAATGTGACACATCATGATAAAACTACAGTGGCATATCATTATCACTCAAAGTCCACAGTTTACAGTAGGGTTCACTCTTGGTGTTGTACATTCTGTGGGTTTAGACAAATGTTTAATGACATGTACTTACCATCATACAGAGTAGCTTCACTGCTTTAAAAATCCTGTGCTCTGCCTATTCATCTCTCCCTCCCAGCTAAGCCCTGGCAACCACTGATCTTTACTGTCTTCATAGTTTTGCCTTTTCCACAATGTCGTAGAGCTGGAATCACGATATGTAGCCTTTGCACTTTGGCTTCCTTTACTTAGTAATATGCATTTAAGGTTCCTCCATGTCTTTTCATAGCTTGATAGCTCCTTTCTTTTTAGGGATGGATAATATTCCATTGTATGGATGTACTACAGCTTATCCATTCACGTACTGAAGGACATCTTGGTTGCTTTCAAGTTTTGACAATTATGAATAAGGCTGTTATAAACATCTATGTGTAGGTTTTTGTGTAGACATAAATTTCAACTCATTTGGGTTGATACCAGGTAGCATGATTGCTGGATTACATGGTAAGAATATGTTTAATTTTATAAAGAAATTGCCAAACTGTCTTCTAGAATGTCTTTACCATTTTACATTTTACTGATCTTGAAGAACTAGCTTTTGGTCCTAATGACTTTTTTCTATTTTCTAGTTTGTTGTCCTTATGTATTTATTTTTTCTCCTCCTCCCCCACTCCTTTTTTTCTTCTGCTTATTTTTCTTACAGAAATGGAGGGAATACTTTACTTACTCTTAGGTTTAATTTGTTCTCCTCTTTCTAATTTCTGAAGGTAGACGCTTAGGTCATTGATTTCAGACTTTTTCTTCTTATCTAAGATTTAGAAGTGTATCTTTTAGTTTCCAGATGTTTGGGGATTTTTTAGATGTTCTTATTTTAATTTCTAATTTAATTCCATTGTGGTCAGAGGATGTACTTTATATGACTTGAAATCTTTAAAATGTATTGAGAATGGTTTTATGGCTCAGAATATAGTTTATCTTGAGTAATAGTTCTTTGTATAGTTAAAAAGAATGTGTATTCTGCTGTTGTTGGGTGAAATGTTCTGTAAATGTCAGATAGATCAAGTTGGTTGGTAGTATTATTCAGGTCTGCTGTATCCTTACTAATTTTCTGTTCTGTCAGTTATTGAGAGAGGAATGTTGAAATCTCTGACAATAATTGTGGATTTGTCTCTTCTTCCTTGCAATTCTGTCAGTTTTTGCTTTATGTATTTTGAAGCTGTTATTAGTTTGAGATTCTTTTATCCACTTGATGAATTGATTCCTTTATCATGAAATGACCCTATTTATGCTTGGTAATAGACTTTGCTGTGAAATATGCTTTATCTGATATTAATATAATTACCCTGCTCTCTTGTTTTTTCTTTTTTTTTTAGTTTTTTTTTTTTAATGTGAACCATTTTTGAAGTCTTTATTTAATTTGTTACAATATTGCTTCTGTTTTGATTTTTTGGCTGCGAGGCATGTGAGATCTTTGCTCCCTGACCAGGGATCGAACCCACACCCCCTGTATTGGAAGGCAAAGTCTTAACCATTTGACCACCAGGGAAGTCCCAGTCTGTTCTCTTTTGATTAATATTAGCCTAAAGGATTAGTTACAATCCTTTAATTTTAACCTTTTTATATTTAAGGTGGGTTTCTTGTAGACAGCATTTTATCCAGTCCGACAATCTCTCCCTTTCAAACAGGAGTTCAGACCACTTACATTTAATGTGATTACTGATGTGATAGGGTTTATGTCTGCTATATTGCTATTTGTTTTCTATTTGTCCCATCTGTTCTTTGCATTTTTTCTTCTTTTCCTGACTTCTTTTGGATTGAGTACATTTTGGTATTCCATTTTACCTCTGTTATTGCCTTATTGACTGTACCTTTTTTCTTTCTTTTTTTAGTGATTGTTGTAGAGTTATAATATGCATCTTTAATTCATCGTAGTGTTCCCACAAATAATATTATACCACTTCGTGTGTAATGTGTGAGTTTAAGCACAGTATATTTTCATTTCCCTTATCCCATCCTTTGTCCAAATGTTGTCATACATTTTACTTCTGTATATGTTACAAACTCATAATAGATTATTATTATTTTTACTTTAGTTTTCTATTAAAAGCCTTTAAAAATAAGAAAATGTACATCATTTCACAAATTTTCTCATTTAAGTGCTCTTCATTCTTTTGTATAGATTCACATTTTTGTCTAGTATCATTTTTCTTCTGCAAAAATTCTTCCACAACATTTTTTATTGTGTAGGTCTGCTGGTGACACATTCTCTCAGCTTTTATTTGTCTGAAAAAGTATTTCGTCAACATTTCAGAAAGATGTTTTTGCTAGGTACTGAACTTCAGCGTGTTGAGAGTCTCCAGGACTGCCCTCAGATTTGGTCATTCACTAGGAGGACTCCCAGGACTGAGCATATAGTTGTACTCAAGATTTATTACAGTGAAAGGATGCAAAGCCAAATTAACAAAGGAAAAAAGTGCATGGTTAAAGTCTGGAGGAAACAAAGCACAAGCTTCCAGGAGAGTTCTCCCAGTAGAGTCACAGGGAACATGTTTAATTCCTCCTGCAATGAATTGTGACAGCACTTGTGAAATGTTGTCTAACAGGGAAACTCATTAGAGACTCAGTGCCCAAGGTTTTTATTGAGGACTAGTCACACAGGCATCCTCTCCCTTGCAAGTACTAAAATTCCAGACTCCAGAAGCAAAACTGGTATTTAGCATAAATCATATTGTTTGCACAAACACTTTAGGCACAGAAAATGACCCTTATTAGTTAGAGAATGTTAGGAATCCTCCCGAAATCCCACTTCACAGGCACCAGCCAGGGGCTAAACTTGCAAGCAGTTTGGGGACTGCTATGTTGACTCTTTTCTGCATCCTAGGTTGCCTTTTTGTTGTTTGTTTGCACTTTAAAGATTTTATTTTGTTGTCTTCTAGCTTGCAGACCTTCTGGGGGAAATCTGTGATGATTCTTATCTTTATTCTGTCATATGCGAAGTACCTTTCTTCCTCTGACTGCTTTTAAGATTTCTCTTTATCACTGTTTTCAGTAATTTGTTTATGATGTGCCTTACCTGCCTGTATGAATGTGTGTTTTTGTTTATCCTGCTTTGGATTCCTTGAACTTCTTGGAAATGTGAGTTTGTGGTTTTCACAAATTGAAATTTTCTCAGCCATTATTTTTTTCAGCACTGCCCCACCTCTTTTGTTTTCATGCTTCAGTTAAACATGTTAGATTGCTTACTGTCACACAGGTTACTGAGACTGTTCATTTGGGGGAAGGGGACATCTTTTTTTACCCTTTATCTCCTCTTTTGAATATTTGTTTTTCCTGAGTCTTTGGGTTTACTAATCTTTTGCAGTAGCTAATCTGCTATAAATCCTATTCAGTGATATTTTTATTTCAGATAGTGTATTTTTCATCTCTAGAAGTTCCATTTAATTCTTTTTAAAAATGGTTCCGTGTCTCATTATGTTCACGTTTTCTGTGATGTCACTGCGCAAACATATTTATTATAGCTGTTTTAACATCTTCATCTTCTAATTTGATCATCTCTTTCATTTCTGGTTCTGTTAATGTTGACTGTTTTTCTAGTTCCTGGGTCACATTTCATTACTTATTCTTAGGTCTAATAATTTTTGATTGTATGCTCATGATTGTGAATTTTGTGGTGTTTGCTGGATTTTGTTGTATTATCTTTAAAGAATGTTGGTTTTTTTCTGGTAAGCTGCTTAGTTACTGGCAGGTAAATTTGATCCTTTTGTGGTTTATTTTTAAGAGTTTTGGGGCAAACCTATAGTAGTCTTTAGGGCTAATTTAACCTCACTTCTAAGGCATGGCCCTTCTGGGGTCACTGTTGGCTTCTGTATTCAGCAAGATTTTTCTGCTTTGGATAGTGGGAACTTTGACAGTTCCTGGCCTTTTGTGAGCTCTGACAATTGTTTATCTTATAGTCTCCTGGTACAGTTGTCCCTTGGTATCTGTGTGGGATTGGTTTCTTGACCCCCACCAATGCCAATACCATGGATGCTCAAGTTTCTTGTATAAAATAGCATAGAGTTTGCATATAACCTACACATATCTTCCCATATACTTTAAATCATCTCAAGATTACTTATAATACCTAATACAATATAAATAGTAGTAAATATAATAGAAATGCTATGTAAATAGTTACCAGTGCAGGAAATTCAAGTTTTGCTTTTTGGAACTTTCTGGAATTTTTTACCCCACATATTTTTGATCTGTAGTTCATTGAATTCATGGATGCAGGACCCACAGATACAGAGGGCCGACGGTAATTTTCTTTCCCTAGAGGTTGATTTTGATTTTTCCCTGCCTCTTGGGGTTTCATTCTCCACGTGGGAGAGTTGTTTTGAATCTCTTTCTTTGTGTAGATCTCTCCTCTCAGCTATTCTGCCCACCCCCCCCAGTTCTATGCACCGTGGCCTCCCCAAACTGTGATATGTGTCTTTTCAACTCAGAAAGTTTAGTGGGTTCTTTGGAGGTTACCCTTCTCTGTACTGTTGTCTGGAAATTACCTCTAGGCATAAAGCTAGAGGGCTGTCTCATTTATTGCACTTTTAGGGCAATAATCTGGGATCACAGTATTGTGCTACCTTTGTTCAGCATCAGAAAATAGTTGTTTCATATATTTTTTCTAATTTTTAGTTGTTTACACAGAAGGGTAATTCCAGACCCTCTTTGTTCTTCACATTCAAAGTGGAAATCTCCCTATAAGTACTAAACTTCCATTTTCACTATAAACTTTTCCTTTTTCTAAGGCAACTTTATTTCAGAATATGTGCAAAAATGTCAAGCCTCTCTTGAAAAACAAATGTCAAGCCTATTCTTTTCTTAACTGTGTTCAGAAGATAGCCATGATGAATGTGATCAGGATCTTAGACTTCAAATTCTGCTCAGGTTCTTGCTGTAGCCATAAAATCTGCTGTGCCTTTAAGGAATATATATATCTCATAGTGGATCAGGGCTCTAAATCGGGTGAGGCAAGTGGGGCATTTAGGGTACAAAATTTAAGGAGGTGCTCACTCTCAGGTGCCAGTCCTGCACTTGAACAGCCTTTGGAGTCAGTGCTTCCTTAAATTTTTTTCTCCTACGTGCTATCTTGTTTGCCTCACTTTATTTTAGGCTTTGCAGGGGATATTCTAGACAAATATCATTGTCATTACCTAGGACATTGGTTCCAAATCACTATTAACTCTAGATCATGTATTTCCTTTAGCATAGGTTTAAGTCTTTTTTTTTTTACCTTCATAGTTAAATTACTTAACTTCTCTCCAACCACTTATTTTCTTAAAGGAACTGTAGTAAAATCTGATGTAACATGTCAGTCCCTTGGTATTGGCTGAGAAATGGAAGAAAGAAAAAGAGTATCTGAGGTGGCAAATACTGTTCCACAGTCAAACCATGTGTACTGAAGCCTTATCTATTTTTAGGTTAGTCTGTCCTGTCCCTAGAAATGAATGGCTCTCCCCACCTGGGCTAGATTCTATTAATTCCATGTGTGCTGTTACCCACTGGGTTTGCACCCTTATTTGCAGTTTGAGAGTCCCAAGTAAGGCTGACTTGGCTTCAGAAATGAGTCTTGATTTCTACTAGGAGAAATTTTAATATGGGTCAGAGACACAGTTATGCTCTGATGATGAGAAAATTGAAGCTTTTGATCTCACATGGAATGTACTCTTTTTGAGTTCTTTTGACTCTTGACCCACAGTTGGATTGCTTTAGGGTGCAGCTGGAATGAAAAAGAAATCCCTCTTTCTTCATCTTAGAATATTAGTGAAGACCAGGAAGAAATACAGATGAAATGAGTCATGGAGCCATTTGTTTATCTGAAACTGAGCTAAGCCTTGGAGAGAAAGGCATTCTTATATTTTCAGTCCAGATTTCCAGGGTTATTCAGATAGGAATCTAGTGTGAGTTCTAGTGGTAATAAGTAATTTTACCTGGAATGCTTCTGTTAAATGTCTTCCTCTGTCTGGGTGCAGTGGTATTAGGCATCTGTTTGACAATTCAGAGGTTCTAAAACATTGATCTTGTATGCAGAGAATAAACATTAATCTCATGTTACTACTGCTTTGGATCCTAAATTTTCTTTACTTGATTTTTATTGACTTCTTGGGCTTTTTTTCCTCTAAGAATATTAGCACATTTGTACCATCTTCAAAGCATTTTTATAATAGATTGGAATGTAAAAATCCCCAGTGTTGAAGAAAAATGCTTTTACAGTCAAGTCTTTGTAGACTTATGCAGTGGTACCTTTCTTCAATCACTGAGTGAGATAATAGGTCATTATGATAGAAAACAGTGGACTTAGGTTTGAAAGAACTCAGTTATAGTCAAGGTTGAACCACTTACAGCTTTGTGACCTTGAGCAAGTCAGTTAATCTCTTTGAGACTGAAAATTTTTTCCATCTGTAAAGTGTAAGTATGTGGGAGGTAGGGGAGGTTGTGATAATATCTGCTTATTGTACTTGTCAGTATGAAGATCATAAATAAAGATGTGAAAGCACTTTGGAAAATGTGTAAAACACTATGAATAAAAATGTAAAACTATATTTATAAAATTTCTTTATCTCAGTTCAATTAAGTCCTCGTCTTTGAGAGACTGTATAAATATAGTTTCATCTAGTTTATTTCTTTTATCACTGGTAGTTTAGAAAAAGGAAAATGAAGAAGATGTAGGTTAAAAAATGGATGGAAATATATGATGGTGTCTTAGGCAGAGGTTATAAGTTACCTATGAGAAAATTTATAAAATCTCCTTTAAAGGTTTTTTGGTTTTTGGTACTAATAAAATTTGATTGAAATTTTTACTTATCCTCTTTTCTAGTCCCATGTTTTGTAAATCTTTAACAGTTAGATTCTGTGGAATGTTGTGTGTGGATTTTCCAACTTTGGATTATCTGTGGAAAGTTATTTTTTTAAATCAGTCTAATTGTTCCTTTTGCCTAGGATGATTCTGGACTACTCTTTCCTTCCTAATTAATATGTAGTGAGGGCAATTCAAACTAATATAAGCCCAGTGTGAGTATAATTAGAGAGTTAAATTCTGTCAGAACGTAATCACAATCAACGTAATATTTTGGTACCTTTGAAATTATTCAAATTACTCCCCTGTATTAGAATGGATCAGCAAGAGAATCACCTTGGTTTGTTTAGTCTTTCATTAAACAAATACGAATACAGCACCTATTATTGCCAGATACTGTTCTACAACACTATCCAACAGTAAACAAAATAGACAGAAACTCCTGCCCTAATAGAGCTTACATTCTAGTGAAGGGAGACAGATAATAGATTAAATACATAGTATGTCAGATAGCAATAAGTACTATAGAGAAAAGTAAAGCAGGGGTAGGGAATAGGGAGTGTTGGGAGGCTTGGGGATCAGAGGAGCACAGGCCATAGAAAGATGATAACATTTGACCCTAGGCCTGAAGGAGCAACCTATACAGATGAATATCTCAAGGAGGAGCATTCCTGTTTCAAGGTGAAGCAAGTGTGTGGCCCTAAGTGTGTGCCTAGTGTGCTCAGGGGCCAAGGAGGAGGCCAGTGTGACTAAAGTGGAGTGAGCTTAGGGGAGAGTAATAGATGAAGTCAGAGGGGTAATGGCATCTAGTTAATGGAACTTTATGAGAACTTTGCCTTTTAATCTGAAAAGGGAAGCCATTGGAGACTCTTGAGCAGAGTGATCACACAGCCTGTCTTATTTATTTATTTTTTTAAAGATTACCATTGGTGGGCAAATGGGGGTTTGAGGCAGAAATAGATCATTTAGGAGACTGTGAGCTTGGTAGCAATGGCGATGGTAATAAATGGTTGGATTCTATATTAAAAGTAAAGCCAAGAGGTGTTGCTGATAGATGAGAGATAAGAGGGAAAAGGAGAGAGGAAATAGGGCTAACAGATGATTTTTGGTCTGAGCGACTGGCAGCTTAGAGTTGTCATTCGCTAAGATGGGAAAGACTGTGGGAGAGAAGCAGGTTTGTGGGTGGGGTTGTGGTGAGGTTAATTGGGAGTTTGGTTTTGAAAAGAAATGTTAAGAAATGTCCAAGTAAAAAATGTTGAGTAGGTAGTTGGTTGTACTAGAGGACAATTATGGAGCGAGGAACTATTTATCGATCTATAAATAATTTTGGGAGTCATCAGTTTGTAGGTGGTATTTAAAGACCTCAGACTAGGGCTTCCCTGGTGGCGCAGTGGTTGAGAACCCGCCTGCAAATGCAGGGGACACGGGTTCGTGCCCCAGTCCGGGAAGATCCCACATGCTGCGGAGCGGCTGGGCCCGTGAGCCATGGCCACTGAGCCTGTGCTTCCGGAGCCTGCGCTCCGCAACGGGAGAGGCCACAACAGTGTGAGGCCCGCATACCGAAAAAAACAAAACAAAACCAAAACAAAACAAAAAAATAAAGACCTCAGACTAGAGGAGACAACAGAGGGAGTAGGTATAAATGGAAGTACTTTCTGCACCCAATTTCATACTGTGGCTTTTTCCCCACACCAAGCAATTCTTGGACATCAGCTGGGGGTCCTACAGTTCAGCTCAGGCTTTACTGTCTATCTGGAGATAGTATCAGATTCCACAGGTTAAGGGCTCAGTTCTACAGGACTACCCTTGCTCCCATTTCAGATGCCAGTCGCAAGCCCAGGTAGTCACCTGTGTTTCTGACCCACCAGCTATAGATCAGGGGTTCCAACACTCTCTTCCTTGGGTTTGGTTAATTTGCTAGAGTGGCTTACAGAATTCAGAGAAACATTTTACTTACTAGATTACTGGTTTATTACAAAAGGATAGAACTCAGGAACAGCCAGATGGAAGTGAGGCATAGAGCAAGGTACAGGGAAAGGGAATGGAGCTTCCATGTCCCCTCAGAGCATGCCAGTTTCCCCAAATCTCCGCGTGTTCACCAATCCGGAAGCTCTCTGAAACACTTCCTGTTGGGTTTTTATAGAGTCTTCATTACAAAGGCACAATCGATTAAATTATTGACAGCTGGCGAATGGTTCAACCTCCAGTGCCTCTTCCCTCCCTGGAGGTCAGGGGATAGGACTGAAAATTCTAACCCTCTAATTACATGGTTTGTTCTCCTGGCAACTAGCCCCCATCTTTAGTGCTTTCCAAGTCACCTTACCTCATTAACATAACAAAAGACACCTTTTCTAGCTCTCCATCTGTTAGGAAATTCCAAGAGTTTTAGGAACTGTGTGTCAGAAACAGGGACCAATACCAAATAAAAATATATATAGGGCTTCCCTGGTGCGCAGTGGTTGAGAGTCCGCCTGCTGATGCAGGGGACACGAGTTCGTTCCCCGGTCCGGGAAGATCCCACGTGCCGCGGAGCGGCTGGGCCCATGAGCCATGGCCGCTGAGCCTGAGCGTCCGGAGCCTGTGCTCCGTAATGGGAGAGGCCACAACAGTGAGAGGCCCACGTACCGCAAAAAAAAAAAAAAAAAAAAAAAAAAATATATATATATATATATATATATATATATATATATATATAATTATTATAAGTCAGAGTATCACAGAAGAGACAGGAGGTCCAAAGACTGAGATCTAGAACACTCTATATTTAGAGGGTAGAGAAATGAGGAATCAGCAAAAGAAAATGAATGAGAAAGATGAACACCAGGAGAATGCGGTGTTCTGGGAGCCGTGTATTTCAAGGCAGGAGTTATTGTTTGTGTCAGCTGCTGGTCATAGGTAAAGTAAGAGGAAGACTGAGAATCGGTCATTGTATTTAGCAATGTGGAAGTCAATTGGTGACTTTAATAAGGGCGAGTTTGGCAGATAGGTAGTGGAAAAAAGCCTGGTTGTTGTGGATACAAGAGAAAATGGGAGGAGATGTGGAGATGGTGAGTACTGACAACACTTCTGAGTTTTATTATAAAGGGGGAGCTATGCATACATGGCATGTAGAGTTAAGGGAGGGGCTTTTTTGTTTGTTTAAAATATGGATGGGAATGATCCAGTAGAGAGGAGATATTTGACAGTGCAGTAGAGAGAAGAGATAATTGCTGGAGCAATTTCCTTGAATAGGTGGGAGAGAATCAGGATCTAGTATACGGGTAGAAGGGTTGGCCCTGGTCAGATCCTGTGTTGGAGTATGGACCAGTTTATTCATAATCAGTGATAGAATTCCATAATAAAATGATGATCTGTAATCTAATGTAGGTTAGGAGTCTACTATACTGATATAACTAAAATTATACTATACACAGTGCTAGAGACCTCTTTGACTCTTATGCTACCTGTAAATGTTTGTACACTTTTGAAGTTGGAAGATGAATAATCATCTCTTCCCTCTATGTTACAGTCTTACTGGATTACCTATAGTTTCCCAAGCTGACCATTATATTTCCTACTTTTATGCTTATAACTCACATTCCTCTCTTTTAAAGAACTTCAGTGCCTGTGCCCTTCCTGACACAAACCCTTTCTTATGTCCCCACATACCCTCACGTGTGTACTTCTGTCAAACAGCCTAAAACACTTTATTACATTTATTTACATGTCTCTCACCCATTACTAGATTATTGTTACCTTGAACCTACTTATTACTCAACTCTTGGTTTCTTCAGTACAGTGTTTTTATTCATTGCTACATGCCTATCTTAGTTACCTATTGCTGCATAATAAATTACATCAAAACTTAGCACAAAATGACATTTATTATCTCACAGTGGGCCAGGAATGCAGGAATGGCCTAGGTGGGTCTCTTACAAGGCAAAAATCAATATGTTGGCTGAGCTTGCATTATCCTAAAAGCTTGCTGTGGAAGGATCCACTTCCCAGCTCACTTACATGGTTGTTGGCAGAATTCATTTCCCCCATGGGCTGTTGGCCAGAGGCTTCCTGTGGTTCCTTGCCACATGGACCTCTCCATAGAGCATCTCCCTCCAAGCAAGTACACAAGAGGGCAAAAAAGAGTGCCAGTAAAAAAGAATGCTAGCAAGGACATCACAATTTTATAACCTCATTGCAGATATGACATCCCATCACTTTTGCCATATTCTATTCTTTAGAAGGAAATCACTAGACCAATCCCACACTCAAAGGAATAGGGAATTACACAAGCGTATGAATAGCAGGATGCAGGAATCACTGGAGGTGCATCTTAGAAGTCTGCCTCTCAGTCCTCAGATCCTGGCACTATAAAATGCTTAGTGTGTTGAGTGAATTAACCTTTTCCCAAGCACCCTCATAACAGGTAGCATACATTTGTAAGAAGGCTGGCCAAGGGTGAGAATTCAGTTTGAGACTATCAAACAATAACTTGCTACTCGGGGATTCTTTTATCCCATGTTCCTGGTGTCATTAATGATGTGCTTTTATGAAATAAATTAATATTTAGTGAAAAGGTAAAATCATTTTATGTTTATGAAACTAGAAATTATATTTAAGAAAATCAGAATATGTGCAGTATATAATTTAATAGTCTAATAGCAAGCTACATTTGGAGATAATTCAAGCTTCCCAGTCATTGCCAACACACATGTCATTTTATGACCTGGATAGACATAATGATATATCAAAATCTGTGGGATTAAAGTATAGTTAAATTTGAAATCTACTGTAAAATAATCTTTCCTTACAAAAATAAGCTCCTAATAGATTGGAATAAATATCAGATCATGGGTTTTGATTTTTTTTTTTTGCATAGTTTAAATGTTGAAGCAATTTAATCTTTAGAAGAGAACTAAGGAACCTCATCCGAGACTCATAACATGTTAGATATTAGAAATGAATTTTCCTATCTTAACTTTTTACAGATGAAGAAATGGGTACCCAGTGATGTGCCCAAGTTTGCTGGTAGCAGAGCCAATGCCAGATCCCAGGCCTACTGATTCCATTCAGTGCATTGTACCATGCCACATTGCCAATAATAAATCATACTGGAACCACTTAGGGAATCTTTAAAAATACTTATGCCTGTCCCATCCCCAGACATTTTGAGTTAATTGGTATGAGGTGGAACTTGATCCACCTCATTTTTTAAAAGCTCCAAGTTTGGGAACTGTTCCATAAGGAATTAGTGTGCTTAAGCACTTGAAACTGGAGTGAAATCAATAGTATAGACTTCCATCCATTCTGATTCCTTAATTATATATTTGGCTAGGTTTTATCTGGGCAGTAAGAGAAGTCTTTACATTAAGAAATAGCCAAGAGTTCTGCTAAACAAAGGCTTTCTTAATAAAGCTGTTTCTTTTCACTCACTAGTATATATTTTGTAAATGAGATAGCCTGTGATAAAATTCTTCTTAAACATGAATAGGAGAATAGTTTTTTGACACTGATCAGGCAAGGAGAAAGTCTTCTGCCATCTGTGTTGTGGCATGCTCTGCTGTTGTTTTAACTAGAAAAGATTCTAATTACTGTTAAACAGATTGTTTATGAGGTTGTCTTTAATATTTTAGAGCAAGTGTATAAATATCAAGAGGCAAAGAAATGGTTCCAGATTTAAAACACAAAAGACTTCCTTTGAAGTAAGTTAGTCAGGATCTGACACACTGCGTAGTTTAATAATACATTTCTGTGTATGTCCTTCGTATTGCATGTTGTAAGGAATGTGAAATTTGCAGTCTGATTATAATCATTCTGTGGGGCTATCGTGTACTCTTTGGTACAATGCTGACCAAACGTAACTAGAAAATACTAATTCATGCTGGATAAATGACATTTGTTTCAAAATATCACTTTTTTTACACAAGATCTTTCCTTCATAATGACAGGTATGAGAATATGGAGTAGAAGAGTTAAGAATAGGAGATTGTGATCAGATTGAAACATTTAAGAATTTTAGATCTTTTATTGAAGTTGTGTCAGGTTGATGGTAAGAGGCTGTATATTTGGGTTGCTAGAGTAGAGGTTAAAGGGGATATATTAGCTTTCTATCGCTACCATAGTGAATCACTACAAATTTAGTGGTTTAAACAACAGAAATGTATTATCTTACAGTTCTGTAGGTCAGTAGGACAACACCGGGATCCCACTGGGCTAAAATCAAGATTTCAGCAGGGCGGTGCTCCTTTCTGGAGGCTGTAGGGCAGGTTTCTTTTCCTTGCAGTGGGAGTTTACATGCTAGTTGCCTTGCTGGCTGTCAGATGAGCACCCTTCCCAGCTCCTAGAGACCACCCTCATTCCTCAGCTTGTGGCCTGCCTTCCTCTACTTTCAAAGCCAGCAACAGCAGGTCAGGTCTCTTTCACACTTCTACTATCTCCTCCTCTTTCTTCAGTCTCATCTCTCTGACCCACCTTCTGTCTCTCTCTTCAACTTCAAAGGACTCATGTGATTAGATTAGACCCACTTGGATAATTCAGGATAATCTCCCCATCTCAGTGTTCTTAACCTTAATTATAACTGGAAGTCCTTTTTGCCAAGTAAGGAAAGCTTGGCTGGGGGTGGGAGAGGAAAGGGCAAAGACATCTTTGGCGGACCAGTATTCTGCCTGTCAGAAGGGACTAGGTCACTGAAATCAAGGAAGCCAAGTAACAGTATTAACATAGCTGTTGAAAGTCTTCATTTATCCAAAAAATAATTTTTGAATTATTTGTGCTAGGCATCGCCAATAGACACTGGGCTTATTGTGGTGAATGGACAAGACATGACACAGTCCCTGCCCTTATGTATATAGCAGTCTACTTACAAAAACAAGCAAAACAGATATAGCAGTGTTTTATAAAGGATTCTTCACGTATTTCATAGCTACATAAAGTCTTTGAAAGCAGGTACTAGTGTTCTTTGTTTTGGCCCTTTCCTCACCCTACTACTACAATAGTGTTTTACATGCTCAACAGGTATTGTTCACAGAGGCTTTCTTTGTTTTTCCTTTGCATTGTTAGGTACTTGATTTGTCTCTCTTTTCTACTATTTTCTACTACTCCAAAAGAAGAGAGGAGTTTTGAGTTCAGCAATCCAGACTCAGATGATAATGTAAGATTTAATCAGATACCTACTGAACAATTTTTTAAAAGGCATTAAGTATTATCTTATACTTCATTTTCCTTTTCTTAGTAAAAACACTAAAGTGCTAAAGGCAGCTTTACAAATGTTATCATTGTATTAAGTGGCAAACTTTTGCTTCTGGCCCCCCCATCCCGGATTCAACAGCCAGAAAGTAGTTATTTACCCAATTTTTTAAAAAACCAGCAGTTGCTCTAAACCAGTATTCATCAATAGATAGTGAAGAATTGACAACCCAAAAGCACATTAAAGTAAACTTTTCAATGTGACTTTTTTGTGGACGGATAGACTTTTAAACTAACAAAAAAAGATGTACTATCTGTTATTTACTACTCTTAGAGCTCTCTTCCTCATATACAGTTCCCTGTTATGCTCCCACTATGTGCTGGGTGTCAGTTTACTCTTTATGGAAAACCACAGGATTCTTATCAGTTGTTCAAAGACTTCTGACAACAGTTATTTTTGCAATGATGGTCAAGGTTACAATTCTGTGTAATGTAGTTTCCGGAAGCAGCAGAGGGGAGCTTTAGTAATAGTGATGGGTTGGAGTAAGTGTATGTGAGATTTATGGATAATATACCCAGGTAGTAATTTTAAAGGAGACCATCACAGAACTTTTTATCAGAACTATTGGTAAGTGGCTAAATATATTTGTTACACAAGTCTGAGCTACAGAGTGTAAATATCACATGGGGTCTTAGGATACTTTCTAAGTTGCAATACATACCAAGCTGTCTATCCAAAATTCCTTCATGATTCTTTGGCAGTTTAACATTATTTATGGATAATTTCTTATCAACATGACTCTCCAAACAAATAGTCTAAATATATTTATATAAGATTTCATTCCTGGTCAAAGAAGTTTTGGAGTGGTGGATGGAAAATTCATTTGACTTGCCTATATAAAGGTGGCTGTTATATTACATTGGGTGATATTAACTTGAGTAAAGGAAGATGATAGCTAGTTTTATTTTACTGAGGTAATTTAATGTACTAGATAATGTTGATTTCTGTGGACTTTTTTTTTTGATGCCTCAGTGTCTAGGAATGTGTATCCTGTTGGATTTAGTTCATATGTTAAAATTTTTATTAAATAGAAACTTTTGAAGAAAGCTGGAAATATAACAGTGAATCATGCAATAATAAAAATGACTGGGGTTCTCTTGATTATTTTACAAAGAGAGGGAAAAATTCCTCCATGGTTTTTGACATTAAAATATAAGAGTGACTTAAATGTATGCAATGCCATGATAGATGAAATTTACTGGCTTTCTGAAAGCTTTTGACAGGTCCATTGCATCTTTAGAAGTCAGGTTTGAATGATTAAAGTAGCCTTTGTTTAGTACATTGAACATCTACTGAGAAGATTACAGGGAGGAATAAGCATACAGATTTACAGTAGGCATTGTTTTAATGGATGTCAAAACTTAACTGGCCTTACTGAACCTTCATAGTGACTGCACACAAATGGCTTCAGTTAGCAAGGGTATGATTCTAGGTGTAAGTCATATATTTTTCCAAATGTGTTTCTGGGGAAAATAAAGCTAAATTCTTAAAGCAGGTCATTTCACTTCTAGTTAAATGTAATATTAGAAAAACAAAGACCTTAAGGCAAAAACTGTTCCTCATAGAGGTTTTTGTTTTCTATTTGAAATTAGCGTGATAGCAGATTGGCTTTTTAAAAAAATCCGTTTCTTTTCAATAAAGTATAACAATGTGAAATTGTTACTAAATTTACTAGCACTACTGAGAACAATTATATCCTTAAAAACAAGTAATCAGGACTTCCCTGGTGGCGCAGTGGTTGAGAGTCCGCCTGTCAATGCAGGGGACATAGATTCATGCCCCAGTCCGGGAAGATCCCACATGCTGTGGAGTGGCTGGGCCCGTGAGCCATGGCCACTGAGCCTGCGCGTCTGGAGCCTGTGCTCCGCAACGGGAGAGACCACAACAGTGAGAGGCCCATGTACCGCAAAAAAAAAAAAAAAAAAAAAAGAATATGTGCAGGGACACCATATTGTTTAAATAGATTTTTCTGTTTAAACTCCTCTTAAGAACTTAATATATATGCTTAAATTTGGAAAATGCTATATGCCTTAAAGGATAGCATTTCTGTCACATTGTTTAGGTAATTATGATTGATTCTCTTGATACAGATTCTAGTTAACTGAGTAAGTTATCCCGTATTTCAGAAGGAGAAAGCTAGCCAAGCAGTATTTTATTTACATAGATTCTGAAAATGATGTTAGGATTAGAAGTTATTACAAATGAGAGGATGACTTTCTTGTATGCTTTAGAATGAGCACACCTCTTTAAATATGGTTTTTGACAGTATGATTACATCACTGATATTTCTAGTGGCTAAACCAGGGTGGTTGTTCTTATGATGATGACAGTCTTTGAATTTAAACCTGCAAGTTTTAAATTGGAAAGTGCAGATCTTTCTATGGTGGCTGCTCTGATCACTGTACATAACTTATAGTCTTGTATCTTCAAGGCTCTCTTTGTAAATAAGATACAAATAAGACAAACAGTTTTCCTAGCCTCGTGAAAGGGGAAAAAAGTACTATTGTGATTTATAGGAAAATTTCTCACCACAATTCCTAGCTCACAGCTCCCATACCCTTGGAATTTCGTGAGCAATAAGAGCGGGATAATATTTGGTCTCCTGTCCTCAGTTCCTGAAAACGCTTCAGGGAAGGTGACTTTTGGTTCTCACCCAAGGATGGAGACTGGTTGCCAGTAGAACCAACCATGTGATTAGAGGGTTGGAACTTTCAGTCTCACCCCTGACCTCCAGGGAGAGGGGCTGGAGGTTGAATCAGTCACCAATGGCCAATGATTTAATCAAGCATGCCTATGTAATGAAACCTCCATAAAAACCCAAAAGGAGAGAGTTCAGAGAGCTTCCAAGTTGGTGAACATGTGGAGATTTAGAGGGAGTGATGAGCTCAGAGAGAGCATGGAAGCTCTACTCCCTTTCCCCATACCTTGTGCTACTCATCCTTTCCATCTGAATGTTTATCTGTATCCTTCATCATATCCTTTTATAATAAACTGGCAATCCAGTAAGTAAAGTGTTTCTTTGAGTTCAGTGAGCCATCCTAGCAAATTAATCAAACCTGAGGAAGGGGTTGTGTGACCCTCTGATTTATAGCCAGTCAGTCAGAAGTACAGGTAACAACCTGGACTTGATTGGCCTCTGAAGTAGAGGGCCATCTTGTGGGACTGAGCCCACCTGTGGAATTTTATTGTTTCCAGGTAGATAGAATTGAGTTGAATTCTTGGATGCCCTGCTGGTCCTGAGAATTGGTCTCAGAACACCAGAAGAGTTTATATATATATAATTTTTTTTAAAATTTCCTTTTCCCCTTTTCCTGAACAGGAAAAAAAGAGTGTGGGGTTTTGCTTGCTTATTAGGGGTTTGATGGCAGCCTACTTCCTTATTATATTTAGAAGGCTAGGAAGGTGAAGTTTGTGACTTCAGTTGAGTATACTTTAGCGTCTGAGACTATTAAGTAGCAACTACAAGTAGTTGTGCTTGTGTGTCTGTTGTCAATATCAGTTTTACCTTCCAGTGTTGAAATCAGCATTCCAAAATTGCAAAATTGAGGAAGGATGGAGTTTAGCTTCTTCTGAGCAGCTGTTCTTTGGTTGATTCCAAGTCAGGCACTTTGTTTTCCATATTATTTAATTTAAGCCTCACAGTTAGCCTACATGGTATGTCCGCATTTCACAAATAGAGAAAATTTATCCAGGGTAACACAGCTAGTAGTGGCACAGTTAGAATTTGAACTTTTGTTTTCTGGCCTAAAAATCTACACGCTTGTCCACTAGACTATACTGCTTCTCCTAAGATTAGAAAAGTAATGCAAATTATTAGAAAATCTTTCTAAACTTTTAAGCCTCTGGAAGGGAAACTAATAATTAGATAAGACTGAGATAATCTCAACCTTATATAGTGTTTTCTTCAACCTCAAGGGGCTTCACTTTTGGAAAACCTGTTTTACACATGTTATATGAAAGAACGCCAGCATAATACTCATTAATGCTAATCATATGACTGGGTCTCCAATTGCTGTCTCAGGAAGGATTCTCTAATGATATTAATGATAATAGCTTTCTTGAAAATAAAAATCATCTATAAATCAAACAACACATGCCTGCAGTGGTGTTAGCAGTAAAAATATTCATCTCAAAAATTCAAGACATTTGCAGTAACTTTTTAATAGTCTTATTAAACTCTTAGAAAAATGATTCGTAGTATAACATTTGCAGACAAAGTGTTGTATAGCTGCAAATAATGATTTAAACTATTTTGTCAATAAGCTGATTTTACGGTAGATCAGTAAATTCCATTTGCACAATGATTGAAACGTCTTTATCTTAATGGTATTTTACCCTTGTAGTAATGTCATACTGTCAGAATTAACAACTATATGTAGAATCCTTAACATTTTTGTTATGTTAGTGGTCTTATTGTACACTTAATGTAAGTTTCTATATAGGCAAGTCTCTAGTTATTTAGTATTTATTTCTAGCATATTAAAATTCTCCATAAATATAGAAAACATTTCAAGTATGATAAAACTGCATGGAAAATTGTTTCAATATATATATTCTCAGCTCTAGGATTCTTACATCAGAAATTATGTCAGTACTAAACCTACTTAAAAGGTATAGTTGGTCTACTTTTCTTTTCTGGCTCTTAACTAATAAATAGTGATTTTCATTTTGTATTTTGTTTTTAGAATGGGCAGCCCAACACAACTATGCTGGTGAAGTTAGGTGCTGAAAGTACTATATATACCTATGTAAAAAGTATTATTCTTACCACTAGAAGTAAAAGACTACAACATTAGCCAAATGTATTTTAAGCTTTTTTTTTTTTTTCAGGGTGGTAGGGAAGGGTTAGACTATTTAGTTCTCTCGAGGACTTGGCATAATGCAGAGTAAACCCTGAGTTATGGGAATGCCTGCAGTACAATAGGCATCCCTACATCAGCTCTCATGGAATTCCCTGTCTTCTTAGTCAGGATTTATGTTCTTTACCACAGAGTTTAGCACTTAATTATATATGGTCTTATATTCTAAATAATTTGTTTGTTAATGATGATTATAAGGTTTTAAGGGGCAGTTGTTATGCCTCTTGTTTTTACATCCCAGTGCCTAATAAATGTTCAATAAATACTTATTGATCAGGTCATCATATATAAAGCATAATTATTTTGTGGAGTAGTGAAGGTTTTGAAACTTGGGTAGACATTAGGTTGAAAGTGTGTATGGCTTCCTGTGAAGTATGTATAAATTTTGAACTGTGACTTACATTTTTAATTATTAAAGACTCTTTCTCTCACTTTTTAAAAATTTAGTATGATTATTTTGTATGTGCCTGGCATTGATCGAAACACTTTACATACATTAACTCATTTAATCCTACCCTATGAAGTAGTTATTCTTTAAACCCATATGGTATATGAAGAAACTGAGATGTAAGCAAGTTAAATAACTTTCTTAGAGACACAGTTAATAAATGATAGAGCCAAGATTCAAACTGAGAAGGAACAGTTAAAAGCCAACATCCTTAACTATGCTGTACAGCTTCCCAGTATTATATATGTGAATTTTCAGATTTTGTCTAACTTATGGTTCTAAATTCATCAAGCTTCAGCCTCCTACAAACACACACACACACACACACACACACACACACACACACACACAGAGACACACCCTATTTCAATTCCTCATTATTAGGGAGAGTAATTAGACTATCTTGTGGTCATGGCATTTTCTATCACTAACATGCTTATAGTTAGGTGAGTTGGATAAGGCTGTGTCTTTTGTTCCAAACTATTGACATTTTAGAACCATTCCATGAGTAATAAACATGATTTTGGCCAAGTTCCAAACACTGCTGTTGTTAGAAGTGTCATGCTAGATAGAATTCTGAGTACTGTATTAAGGTAGACATTGCAAATAGAGTATTTTTGCAAATATCTCATAAACCTCCTGGTCTGTATAAGCCTTGCCTATCTCACAAATGTACAGATGCAGAAGATGGGAAAATCTGAGGCAATAATATAGCCAATCGGTCACTGTTTAAATGTAGCATTTTTACTTTTTTGTCCATAGTGTTTATTGCAAAACAGCATAGGAACAGTGGGTCTTCAGAGTAAAGCTAAATTGCCAGCAGGAAAGTTTATACTAAAATAAATCCCGACTCCTTAGTGAAAATCAAAATATGGCTATATAGAAACATTATAAGGACTTCATGTTCATGCATATTCCTAATCTGTAAATCAGGACTCTTAATATAGATTTCTGTCTATGGCCAGAGTAAGCCTGCTACCTAATTAGTATTTTCTCGAGTAGATTTCAGTAGACAAATATATATATATATATATATATATAATTTTTATTTTATAAATATGTACATAAATATATATACTTATATCAATACATACATACACATACATGTATAAAATTATTGCCTACTTAAGTCAATGGTGACTAATTGTTTAAATATAATTTGAGTCATTGGACCCTGTGTGAGCAAGAAATAAATTTGTTTTGCTAAGTCACTAAGAGTGTAGGGAATATTTGTTACTGTCCCAGGCCTTGAATATCCTGACTAAGCTAATTCATATACTCTATACTAAGGGTATCCAATTAATCGTTAGAGACCCCTATTTATATAAAATGATACTTTGGAGAGAGAACACAGAGTTAGTGAAGCCCTGTAACACACCAAGTCACTAGTCATTGACTGTTCATTGTAGAGTTGATGCTAGAGTAAGTATGTCAGTGAAAGCTTTTGAAAACACAGCATTCACTAGAATGAACTCTTAGATAATCAAATCAGGGGAGTCATCAATTTATTTTTTACATGACAGTAAAAAAAAAAAACCAGGGTAATCTTTTAAGCAAAAGCTTTGGGCCAAACATAAGCCCTGCAAGAAGCATTCTTCTACAAAGAATGTAGAAGGCAGAAAATAAAAGTTAGAGACCAAATTAATAAAGTAAAAACAAAAGTACAAAAGAGAGTATCAACAAAATCAGTACTTCTAATAAAAGTGATAACCCTCTGGAGGACTAGTGAAGAAAAAAAGAAAAAGGCATAAATTTCCAACTTCAAGAATGAGAAGGGGACATCTTAGCAGGTCCTACAGACATTAAAAAAGATAATAAGAGAATCTTAAAAGTAACTTTATGCTAGAAGATGTGAAAATTTAGATGAAATGGACAAATTCCTAGAAAAAAACAGTTTGCTAAAACTTTACAGAAAATTAAAAATTTGAATAGTTCCATATTAGTGAAATTGAGTCTGTAATTTGGAACTTTTCCACAAAGAAATTTTTAGGTCCAGGTGGCTTCACAAATACATTTTTCCAAGAAATTTTCAGAAAAAATAACATCAATATTACTAAAACTCTTTCAGAGAATAAGAAGAAAATATTTCCCAACCCATTTTGAGGCTTGCATAACCTTAATATCAACACCTGATAAAGACATTATAAGAAAGGAAAATTTCAAATCCACTTCTCTTGGGAACATGGGTGAACAAATTCTAAAAATATTAGCAAATCAAATCTAGATAGATAGATAAAGAAATAGATGTCATGACCAAGTTGAATTTACTATAGGAGTGTAAGTTTGTTATAACATTTAGAACTCAATGAATGTAGCTGACTAAATTAATAGAAAAAGAGAGAGAATTACATCATCTCAATTGGTTTTATCAAATAATATTTGATAAAATTTACCCACTTATGACTTTTTAAAATGCTTATAGCAAACTATTCCTTCCTTAATCTGATAGGGTGTTTTATTCGCCTCCCCTGCAAACCTCCAGCAAGTTATCACATATAGTGGCAAAATGTTGAAGGCATTTATCTTGCAATCAGGAATAAAACAAAGATCCCTGCCATAACCACGTGTATCGCCATTATATTGGAGATCCTAGACCTGAGCTATCCAGTACCATATTTGGCAATTTAAATTTAAATTAGTTAAAATTATAGATCATCAGTCACACTGGCCACCTGTCAGGTTCTCAGTAGGCACATGTGACTAGTGGCTACTATATACCACAAATATAGAACACTTCATTATCACAGAAAGTTCTATTGTATAGTGCTGACCTAGAGAGTGCAGTAAGGGAGGAAGCATAATGATTAGAAAGAGAAAAATAAAACTGCAGTTATTTACAGATGACATGATTGTTATAAAGAAAATTGGAAAGAATCTATAAACTGATAGAATTAAAAAGTGAATTTTAATATTGCAAGGTTGCCAGATACATGATTGGTATTGGTATACAAAATCAATTTTAGGCCTGTATACTAACAATAAATGAAAAGTAAAAAGTTTTAAATAAAACCATATTAGTACACAAAAACATCAAATACACAAAATTAATCAAACAAAAGACCTCTATATTGAAAAATTTAAGACATTATTAGGAAAAATTAAAACAAAAAAATAGAAGAAGATATCAGTTCATGGATCGAAAGAGTCAGTGTTGTGTGATTTCAGTTCTCCTCACACAGATTCAGTGTAGTCTCAGCAAAATCCCTGAAGATTTGTTTGTTAGGTTTTGAAATTGGCAAGCTGATTCTCAAATTATAAAAATGCAAAGGGCCAAGATAGTCTTGAAGAATAACAAAACTGGAGGATTTTTACTACAGGATATCAAGACCTTTTATAAAGCTACAATAGTAAAGACAGCATGGTTCTTGCACAAGAAAAGACAAATAAACCAATGAAACAAAATGGAGCCAACGGATGCACACATATATAGTGACTTGATTTATATCAGAGATAACATTGCAGTGCAGAGAGAAAGGGACATTCTTTTCAATAAATTGTACTAGGTCAATTAGATACCCATGTGGGGGGAAAAAAGATGAATCTTGACCTCAAATCATATAAAGAAATCAAAAGATAAATTATAGATATGCAAAGTAAAACAATAAAGCTTCTGGAAGAAAGCATTATCTTTGTGACCCTGAAGCAGGCAAAGAGTCTTAAAACTGAATACATATAGCATTAACAATAAAAGGAAAAAATGATACATTGAACTGCATTAAAATTAAGAAAGTCTGTTCATTAAAAGACTCCATTAAGAGTGAAAAGGCAAGCCACAGAGTGGGAAAGGGTATTAGCAATTTGCATTACATATACCTGATTGAAAGACTGACAATACCAAATGTTGGTGAGATTATGTTGCATCTGCAACACATTTTCCAGAGTTGGTGGGAATATAAATTGCTTTAACCACTCTGGTTAATACCTTAAAAAAATTTTTTTTTACTAAAGTTTAACTTACTCATACTCAAAACCACATGACCTTACAATTTCACTCATAGGTGTATACCCAATAGAAATGCTAATATATGTTCACTAAAACACATGTATAAGAGTGTTCATAGAGCAGTATTCACGTAGCCAAAAACTGGAAACAGTCTAGGTGTTCAACAACAACAAACTGGATAACTAAATAGTGGTATATTTGTACAATGGAATACTATACAACAATGAGAAGAAATGAAGTATTGCAGTACACGAGTATGTGGATGAATCTCAGGGACATAATGATCTGTGGAAAAATCCAGTCAGAAGAGTATATATTTTATATCATTCCAGTTACATAAAGTTTAAAAACAGGAAAAAATGATTTATTGTGTTAGAAGACAGGAGAGTTGTTACTTTAGGAAGAAGCGTTTTGACAGGGGAATAACATGAGGCAATCTTCTCTGTAGCTGGTTAAGGAAGTTCTGTTCTACTGATAGTTTGCTATAAACATTTAATAAACTTATGACTGGATAAATCTTATTAAATGTTTCTATTTGATAAAATCAAATAAAAAATCAAAAAAAAATCAAATAAAATATTGAGATGATATGGTTTTTCTCTCTTTTTTCTGTTAATTTGAATTCCGAGTATTAAACCAACCTTGTGTTCTTAGAGTATATTTCTTGATCTGGATATGGTTACATGGGTACATTCACCTTATGAAAATTAATCAGTGTGTATTACATTGTGATGAAAAGCTTATTTTAAAAGTTTAATATTTTAAAAATTAAGAGTATATTTGGGGGGCTTCCCTGGTGGCGCAGTGGTTGAGAATCCGCCTGCCGATGCAGGAGACACGGGTTCGTGCCCTGGTCCGGGAAGATCCCACATGCCGCGGAGCGGCTGGGCCCGTGAGACATGGCCGCTGAGCCTGCGTGTCCGCAGCCTGTGCTCCGCAGTGGGAGAGGCCACAACAGTGAGAGGCCCGCATACCGCAAAAAAAAAAAAAAAAAAAAAAAGAGTATATTTGGAGTGATGGCTGGCCAAAGTTTTCATGTTGTTTATAGCACAAGAAGAGGCAAAGAAAAATTTACATTTCCATGGAAGATTATCCTTTTCAGTCATGCTTGAGTTAAATGTACTCTCCAGAACTATATTTTATGAGGTAGTTTAGCAATTAACACTTACCCCTGTGAAGTCAGCTACAAATGAAGTGAAGCTTTTTAAGTTGCAGCAAAACTATGGTATAATAATTAAATGAAACTTATTAGTGGTAAGAACTGACTTCTCAATTTTACTTCACCTTTCCTAGTAGTTCTTTTCTCAGATATTAGGTAAAAGTCAATCCAGGATAATGATCTCTGACAGAAGAGAAATGAGGTGATCCTACAGTGTTTCCAAGCCACAGTGCAGAGACAGGGAACCTTAACAGCCCAGGAATCTCATAGGATTGAGTTTGGGGTTCAGCTATGTGGCAAGGAAACTAAAATTTTGAGGGTAAAATATTGGAAAGGAGAGGCCTGCAAAAATGTAGAGTTCCAGAGCCCTATAGAGGGCCCCTTCAAGTCTTTGGCTAAATATCAATCTGTGCATACATGTGAAATAACCACGAAACACCAGGAAAAGAACCACTGGAAAGAGTAGGAAGAAGAATCCTCAGATTACAGAGAGTAAGGTGACCCTACCAGCTAGAGTGGAAAGACCTCTAATAGACAGGCATTGGGTAAAGTTGTAAGGATATTGCCCTAGACTAGAAGCTACTCTGGCCCTTCCTAACAAAGTTTAAAAGTAAGCCTTGAAATGATCAAACTATATCCAAGCAACTTAACTACACACAGGACAAAGCTCAAAAACACTTAAAAGAATGCAAAAAAAATCCATACCATGTAATGTAGCAATCCCCTTTCTGGGTATTTATCCAAAATCATTGAAATCAGGATCTTGAAGAGATATTTACACTTCTATGTTAACTGAAGCATTATTCAATAGCCAAGAGGTGGAAGCAACCCAAATGTTCATCAGTAGATGAATGAATAAAGAAAATGGTTGTATATACATACAGTGGGATATTACTTAGCCTTAAAAAAAGAAGGAATTCTGTCATGCAACAACATGGGAGAACCTTGAGGACGTTATGCTAAGTGAGATAAGCCAGTCACAGAAGGACAAATACTGCGTGATTCCACTTGTGTGAGGTATCTAAAATAGTCAAACTCATAGAAGCAGAAAGTAGAATAGTGGTTGCCAGGGGCAGGAAGGAAGGAAATGGGGAGTTGCTGTTCAATGGGTATAAATTTCAGTTATGAAAGATAAAAAAGTTCTAGAGATCACCTGTACAACATTGAGCTTGTAATTAACAGTACTGTACACTTAAAAATTTGTTGAGGGTAATAATTAAATAAATTGTACAAATTCATTTGTTCATTCATTTTTGCTATAAATACTGTTTTCTGCTTTTAAAAAATATGCTGCATATCCATATAGTGAAGCACAAAAGATAAATATATCCATAACAAATCTAAAAAAAAAATCCAGTACCCAACAATACAAAATAATGTCTTGTAGCCTAAAAAATTTACCAGACATGCAAAGAAGCAGGAAAGTATGACCCATAACTGGGACAAAATCAACTAATAAGAAGAAATGACACATATGATTGAATTAGCAGGCAAGGATATTAAAACAGCAATTACAAGTATACTCCATATGTTCAGGAAGGTAGAGGGAAACATGAACATGCCAAGAAGAGACATGGAAGTTATTTTTAAAAAGAGAAACCCAAATAGAACTTCTAGAGATGAAAAATATAATATCTGAAATGAAAAATATAGCAGATTGCAGGAGAACAGGATTAGTTAAAACCCAAAGACATAGGAATAGTAATTATCTAAAATGAAATACCAAGAGAAAAAAATATTTGGGGGGAAAAAAGAAGAAAAATGATAGTACCCATGAGCTATGGGACAATATCAAGCAGTTTAACGTAAGTGTAACAAGTTTCAGAAGGAGATAGGGAGACAGAAAGACTATTTCAAGAAATAATGGGCAAATATTTACCAAGTTTGTTGAAAACTATAAACCCAAAGATTGTAGAAGTTCACAAATCTCTAAGCAGAAGAACCAGGCACAAAAATTATTGAAACTAATGACAAAAATCGTGATAAAAGTCCTTAAAAACAGCCGCGGGTGGGGGGTGGGGAATCACCTTAAATAACAGACAAGCAAGTATATAAAAGTTACTGCAGCCTTCTTGTCAGAAACGAAACATGCCAGAAGTGGCATCCTTAACGTGCTGGAAATAAAAATTTTAAAAACAAAAAAGATTTTACCAAAATGAAGGCAAAATAAAGACTTTTGGGGATAAACAAAGCTTAGAGAATTTGTCACCAACACACCTGCACTGTAAGAAATGTTAAAAGTAGTTCTTCAGGAAGAAAGAAAATGATATCAAATGGAAATTTACATCTATAAAAAGAAATGAGGGGCACTGTAAAGAGTAAACATGTAGGTGGATCTAAAAGCCTTTTCCCCCTCATTTAAGAAATTTTTTTCTTAAAGATAATTGTTTAAATCAAGAGTAACAATATATTGTGGTATTTACAATGTAAGTAGAAGAAAAAAAGAGGTATGGCTGATAAGTCAGTGGTAGAGAAAATGGAATCATAAAAAATACTCAGAAAATGGCAGGAAAAAAAGAAAAGCAAGGCCCAGTGGCCTTTAAAGCCAAATGGTCTGAGGGCTCATCTTCCTGGTACAGGACCCCAGGCCTGGATCCCAACATGGGCCTCTCAGGAGACCAGAGGGCTGTGGGAAGTAGAGTCTCAACTCTTAAAGAGTGTACACAAAAATCTCACACACTCCGGTACCCAAGGCAGAAGTAATTTTAAAGGAGCCTGGGTCAGACCCAGGTGCTGATCTTGGGAGAGTTTCCCACAGAGGCAGGAGGCAGCTGGAGCTCACCCTAAGGACATAGACACTGGTGGCTGCCATTTTTGGAAGCTTGTTCTACCACAGGGACACTGGTGCTAATGAGCACCATTTTGTAATCCTCTCTCTAGCTTATTAGGCTCAAGACCTAGCCCCATCCCTGCTCACCAGCCTGTAGGTACCAGTACTGGGACACCTCAAGCCAAGCAACTAGCTGAGCACAGCCATGCCCACCAGCAGGCAGGCTGCCTTAAGATCCCCTGATCCCAGAGCTGCCCCTGACATAGCCCTGTACACCAGAGGGCCCAGGACCTAGCCCCATAGACCAGTGCACAGGCAGTAGACCCAGGACCCCCAAAGCCCTGTAGCCAGAGACCCCAGGACCCAGCTCTGCCCACCAGTGGGCAGGCATAGCCCCAGAACCCCCTTGGCCCTGGCCTTGCCCACCAGTAGGTAGATACCAGCCCCAGGACCACTGAAACCTGCTGTGGCAGGACCCAGCCTATCTACCAGTAGGCCAACACCAGCTCTGAGATACTTTGACCCCCTCAGCCAGCTGCCCCAGGATCCAGCCCCCCTCACTAGCAGGCCAACACAAGCTTCAGGCCACCCCGGATCCCATAGCCAGCTATGTCAGTAACTGGCCAGCAGTCCAACACCAGCTTTGGAACCCCTGGGCCCTGCAGCCAGAGACCCTAGGACCCAGCTCTGCTGGCCACTGGGCCGGCACTATCCCCAAGACCCAGGTTCACCCACTGGTGGGCAGGAGCCAGTCCTGGGATCTCCTGGACTCCAACTCTGCCCACCAGCAGGGTGACACTGGCCCCAGGACCAGTGCCCTATAGTCTGCCTTGTCAGAACCCTGCCAACACATCAGGAGGCTGGCACCAACTCTGAGAGACCTCCTAGGTCCCAGCCCTGCCCACCAGCAGGCCAACTCCAGTTTTGGGACACCTTGGGCCCCTTAGCCAGCAGCTCAAGGATACAGCCCCAACCACAAGCAAACTGACACCAGTGTTGGGAACCCTAGGGCCCTGGTCCACTCACCAATGAGCTGGCACTAGCCCAGGGACACCCAGGCCCCAGCCCAGTGTTCAGACACCAGCTCTGAGATACCTTGGACCAACCGGCCCAAGATCCAGCCTCTCTCACCAGCAGGCCAGCATGAGATTTGAGACACCCTGGAATCTGCAACCATCCACCCAGGAACCTGGCTCTGCCTACTAGTGAGCTAGCATTGACCCTCGGGCACCCTGGAAAACAGCCTCCTTGTGACCCAGCCCTGCCAACCAGCAGCTAGCAGCCTCTGTTCAAGGCAGGACCTGGCAGCCAACCAGACCAGGGGCCAGCCATGCATACCAGGCTGCCCATAGTAGTTAGCCCGTTACAACAGAAGGACGCATGTAGCCCACATAGGGGGCACGCCTAGAGCATATAGCCCTGGTGACCAGAGGGGAGTATGCTGCTGGGATGCGTAGGACATCTCCTAAAAAGACCACTTCTCCAAGATTGGGAAACATAACCAACCTACCAGATACATAGAAATAAAAACAGAAAATTAGGCAAAATGAGGCAACAGAGGAACATGTTCCAAATGAAGGACAAGATAAAACCCCAGAAGAAGAACTAAGTGAAGTGGAGATAGGCAGTGTACCCAATGAAGAATTGAAGTTAATGATCATAAAGATGACCAATAAACTCAGGAGAAGAATGTACGAACAGAGTGAGGAGTTAGGAGTTTTTAACAAAGAAAAGATATAAAGAGGAGGATGAAGAACACAATAACTGAAAAAGTACATTAGAAGGAATCAACAGTAGATTAAATGATGCAGAGGAACAGGTCAGCAAACTGGAAGAAGGAGTAGTGGAAATCACTGAAGCTGAACAGTAAAAGAATAAAAAGAAATGAGGAGAGTTTAAGAGACCTCTGAAATAACATCAAATGTACTAACATTTGCATTATAGGTGTCCCACAAGAAGAGAGAGAAAAAGGGGCAGAGACTATAAAGACATAATAGCTGAAAACTTCCCTAACCTGGGAAAGGAAACAGACATCCATGCCTAGGAAGCACAGAGTTGATCCAAACAGGATCAACCTAAAGAGGACCACACCAAGGCACATTATAATGGTAAAATTTAAAGAGAGAATATTAAAAGCAGCAAGGAAAAAACAAGTCTTGTACAAGGGAACTCCTATAAGGCTATCAGCTGACTTTTCAGCAGAAACTCTACATACCAGGAGTGGCACAACATGTTTAAAGTGATGAAAGGGAAAAACCTACAGCCAAGAATACTCTACCCAAGAAGGCTTTCATTCAGATTTAATGGAGAGATCAGAAATTTTACAGACAAAGCAAAAGCTAAAAGTTCAGCACCACCAAACCAACTTTACAAGAAACGTTAAAGGGGCTTCTCTAAGCAAAAAAGAAAAAGACCACAACTAGAAAGTTGAAAGGTAAAAGCTCATCAGTAAAAGCAAATACATGGTGAAGATAGTAAATCAACCACATACAAAGCTAGTAGGAAGGATAAAAGACAAAAGTAGTAAATGTATATCTGCAATAAGTAGTTAAGGATACACAAAACAAAGAGATGTAAAATATGTCAAAAATAGTAATTGTGCGGGGAGGGGAGTAAAAATGCAGAGTTGTCTAAATACCTTTGAATTTAAGAGATTAGCAACTAAAATAGTCACATAGATAGCTATATATAAACCTCATGGTAACCAAACACCAAAAATCTGTGATAGATAACACACACGCACACAAATAAAGAAAAGAATCCAAATACAATACTAAAGAGAGTCATCAAATAACAAGGGAAGAGAACAAAAGAAGAAGAAAAGAACTACAGAAACAACCCCAAAACAATTTACAAAATGGCAATAAGTACATATATATCTATCAATAATTACTTTAAATGTAAATGAACTAATGCTCCAATCAAAAGATCTAGACTGGCTGAATGAATTCAAAAACAAGGTCCAACTAGATGCTGCCTCCAGGAGACTCATCTCAGTTCTAAATACAAACACAGGTTCACAGTGAAGGGATGGAAGTGATACTGTAAGTAAATGGCAGGCAAAAGAAAGTGAATGTAGCCATACTCATATCAGACATCATAGACTTCAAGCCATAAAAGGTAACAGGAGACAAAGATGGGCATAATATAATGATAAAGGGAATAATCCATAAAGAAGACACCTAACATAGGAGCGCCAAAATATATAAAGCAATTATTAACAAACCAAAAGGGAGAAAATGACAGTAAGGCAATAGTAGGGGACTATACCACCCCACTTAACATCAATAGATAGCTCATCCAGACAGAACGTCAATAAGGAAACACTGGCCTAAATGACACATTAACAAAATAGAGGACAAAAATCATATGACCGGGCTTCCCTGGTGGCGCAGTGGTTGAGAGTCTGCCTGCCGATGCAGGGGACACGGGTTCGTGCCCCGGTCCGGGAAGATCCCACATGCCATGGAGCGGCTGTGCCTGTGGGCCATCGCCGCTGGGACTGCGCATCCGGAGCCTGTGTTCCGTGACAGTGAGAGGACAGCGTACCGCCAAAAAAAAAAAAAAAAAAATCATATGACCATCTCAGTAGATGCAGAAAGAGCATTTGACAGAATTCAACACCCATTTATGATATATATCTTTATATATGCTTATGAGCTTTTCCCATTTAGGATATATATGTGTTTCATTTTTTCATATATACCTTTGGATGGAGTAAAACAGAATATTGTCTGAG
Organism: Kogia breviceps; assembly: GCF_026419965.1. Classification (NCBI taxonomy): domain Eukaryota; kingdom Metazoa; phylum Chordata; class Mammalia; order Artiodactyla; family Physeteridae; genus Kogia; species Kogia breviceps. The sequence continues at coordinate 97,204,255 of NC_081312.1, forward strand.
TGATCATAGTTCCCTTTTATTTGCAGGAAAATAACATATTTCTAATTATTTAATTATTTAAGCTAGAGGACAACTTCCTGTATGTAGCTAGTATGTTGATGGGTCAAGACAATAGTATCAGTCTGGTAGAATATGGTTGAATTTAGTCATTAGCAGCTCTGGACTGATCCAGCTGTAATATTCTAAATAATCAGTGATACTTCTAGGTAATAGCACCTTAAATGAAACACATAATACTATGTTATATTACAAAATGTTTTTCCAGGAAAACAGATCTTGATTTGTCACTTGGTACAATGGGGTTTGTGTAACTACATGAATCCTCTTTGTGTGTGCGTGTGTGTATACGTACACTCATGTGCCCATTTTCCTTCCTTCCTCCTAGGTTTATTTGTAGTGAAAATAGAAATTGCTGTACTTGTATCTTATTCTACCATTTGTCTTAAAGATTTCAAATACTTAAAAAAAAATTGAGGCATTGCTCTCTAAATGTTTTTAATTGTTGCAGAGCTTGGGATCCTTTGCACTTCCCAAACTAGCTACTTCTCCTTACAGGGGAAAAATAACTCCATGTTTAGGCTAGCAAAGTAGAATTTGGGGTGGGAATTATATCCATAGAAATGTATTCACATGTATTCCAAGAATAATTAGACCATTATATGGAAAGAAAAAAAAACAAAACAAAAACCCAGTATTGTCCTAGGCACTTCTGGAGGGGGGAAAAATCCATTTACACATGGTTTCTCGCCTTAAGGAGTTTATTTTCTGATATAAATGCAACAGTGAGGGCATATAAAATTCATCCCAAGAGAGTTAAAAGCTTTAGGTTAGTCTAAAATCATAGACTAATTGTTGGCGAGCGTTTCTGTTTGAGTAGAGGATGTACTATTTGGGGAGGCGGAGCAGACATTAAGGAATGAGGCAGAGAATATACAAATGAGTAATAATTTCCTAATAACGTAAAGAAATAATTTATTTGGCATTATTAAATATTGTATAATATCCATATTTAGGTATTGTAGGGTAAATTCTCATTTTCCTGGAAAGGCTGAAGGAAGTTATACTGGCTTAGAATTTGATGAGTCACCTTAAGGGGTTCCTTATAGAAAAGGAGTTCCTTATGTTCAAGTTGTGCATATTTAACTTTAGGGTACTCTATAACCTCCAAGAGTTTTAATTTCTAAATGAAAAACCTGTAAAAGATTCCATATGACCCCCCGCCAAAATCTTGAAACCACCAAATTCCTATGACCTCTGTAGTTACTTCTTACGACTAACGTGGAGAATGAGAAATTAAAGTTTCATGGACTTTATGTTTGATTTTAGCTTATAAACAAAGTCCCTTTGTTTGATTTTTGCATTCAGACTGTAAATTTACACCAAGAAACTGCTAGAAGAATTTAGTTTTCAGTCAAGAAATAGACGTCAATAACTTGCTTGAACACCCTTCCCCTTCCTTTCTCCAGGTAATAGTAAAGAGGTGGAAAACATTAATGCCATGTCTTCAAATTTAGTGTATAATGTTAAGCTTCTTTTTAAATTCACTCTGCTTCCCAGAGATGGAGTTTTAGCACTAACAAAAAAGAATGCTCTCTATCCTTATTATAAATGTGCATCACAGAGAAGCTCGATTTATAACCCAGATTCCTATTGGATTGTTTGGAGGCCATAGCTGCTTTGTTTTCGGCTTTATAGAGACGGGAAGATTTGTGTGTCATCTTAGTTTCTTATTCCTTAATCAATACTTACTACATTTTGAAACCTAAAGCTTATGAGATGTGGGATAATACTTTAAATTCTGTTTTAAAGGAGCAATTTTTTAAAAACATAAAGCAGTGTATGGGCTATATGATGGGGCTTGTTGCAGGAACAATGTATGTATATATATATGAAGTATACATGATATACACCTACATATGTGGAGGAAAAGATTTTGATTTGGAAAGAAAAACAGAAATAATTTTATCTTTGCCAAATATTTGTAATTCAAGTTTCACCTTTGTAAATAATTCTAGTGCCAAGATCTGAGACTGTTTATTTAAATGTCACTGAAAACTTAGTTTCAACCCTTAGTAAATGTATAGAAATGTATTTCTACACATTAAAAAATTCTATTTTGCATACATTTTATTTATACTTCAGTCACCTTATTTATTTAGGTAAGTGGAATTTCTGTGTAATTTACATTCATCTCAAATTTTAAAACCCACAGTGTATCTATACCCCTTGCTTAGTATGCAGAATGGTCTTAAGTACCAGTTAAATGAAAGTTCCTACAGTGCTGAAGTTAATTTAATTTGGTAACCTTCCTATTTGCTTAGAAAATTGTATATCTGGGAAATCTTAGCTTAAATCTTATTTAATTCACATTTATTGCTGATAAAATTTATGTTCCTTACCCATATATCATTCTGTGGAAAGGCAGATTGTATTGTTTCTTTCATTCATTCATTCATTCATTTATAGCTGCACTGGGTCTTCATTGCTGCACGCATGGGCCTTCTCCAGTTTTGGAGAACAGGGGCCACTCCTCATTGCAGTGCGTGGGCTTCTCGTTGCAGTGGCTTCTCTAGTTGCAGAGCACGGGCTCTAGGCGCGTGGGCTTCAGTAGTTGTGGCACACAGGCTTCAGTAGTTGTGGCACGTGGGCTTCAGTAGTTGTGGCGCACGGGCTTAGTTGCTCTGCAGCATATGGGATCTTCCCGGACCAGGGCTCGAACCCATGTCCCCTGCATTGCAGGCAGATTCATAGCCACTGCACCACCAGGGAAGCCCTGTACTGTTTCTTGATTGCTGTTCTTATCAACTTTTCTGAGATGATAAAAATTACAGAAGCTTAGAGAAAGGTGTTCTTTTCAGGGGACACATGTGCTTCTCTTTTTTTGAGATTGCTTATTTGAGAAAATGTTATAATAGATGTTTAACAAATATGTGTTGATTAAATGGACTGATACAGATAGAGAGATGAAGATTACTCTTTATTGACTTAAAAAGAGAAACACCACTTCATCCATAGACATTTTCCTTTGTTTGCCTACTATGTGGTAGGAACCAAATTGTTCAATTAGTCTTACAACTACTTTATGAAGAAGAAGGTATTATCTCAGCTTTACAGATGAGAAAATTGAGATTTGGAAAGCTTACCTAACTAGTCCAGCATTGTCTAGCTTACCAGTATTCAAATTTAGGCCTATCAGGCTCAAAATTTCAGAATTTTTCCAAAATATACTATCTCTTTTTGCTTATTTGACCTATTTTATTAGTTTCTTCTATATTTTCATAGCATTTATTGCTCAAAAAAACCAATGGCGATGCATTTATTCTTGACTAATTTTACAAGTTGTTTTATAAGTCAGATTTATTGAGGTATAATTTACATACAATAAAATGCACCCCCTTTTAAATAAATAAATTTATTTATTTATTTATTTATTTATCTGTGGCTGCTCCGCATGCTTCTTAGTTGCGGCATGCAGTGTGCAGACTCTTAGTTGCAGCATGCATGTGGGATCTTGTTCCCTGACCAGGGGTCGAACCTGGGCCCCCTGCATTGGGAGCTCAGAGTCTTACCCACTGGACCACCAGGGAAGTCCCTAAAATGCACTCCTTTTAAAGTGTACAGTTAGATGAGTTAACAGATGTATATACTCATGTATATATAACAGTCAAAATCTAGAACATTTCCATTACCCCCCAAAAGTCCCTTATGCCCCTTTATAGTCATTCCCTTTCTGCCACTACTGATCTTTTATCTCTATAACTTTTTTTTTCCAGAATGTCATATAAATTGAATCATATTAAGTAACCTTTTGTGTCTGGCTTCTTACTCTTAGCAAATGCTTTTAGGGTTCATCCATGTTGCTGCCGATATCAGGTATCAGTTTATTGCTGAGTTGTATTCCTTTGTATAGATGAACCACAGTTTATTTGCCCAGTCATCAGTTTGTTTCCAGTTTGGGATTATTGTGAATAAACTGCTATACATTCATGTTTATAACCTTTTTAGTTTTAGAATATCTGGGTTAATATGGCATTATCTTGAGGACATGGCATTCTGTTGAGTGACTAGTTCATGGATTCCTTAGTCTTAAATAATCTAAAATATGAGCCCTCTATTAGAAAGTAGGAATGAAGAAACTTGTTGACTATTTTCAATGAAAATTTGGAGGGTAGTATGTGAGTGACATTTGGGGCATACTTTTTTTGTTGTTTAATTTAGCATGCTGTAGTAGTAGAAAGATAAATAATACAAAGTGGAGTACAATGAAAATGTAGTGTAATGGCAAACACTGGACTAAGAGTTTAAAAATTGGGTTCTAGTCATTTAATCTGGTTTCAATCTCCAGTTTTATCTCTTATTAGACTTCTAACACTTTGTGACTTTGAGCAAATTAGTAACATCTCTGCAAGAAAAATGGGACTAACATTTCCACATTTTTAAGTATATACATTATCTCATTTAGTCCTAATGATCACCAAATGAGGTACCAATGAGGTATATAGTACTAGTTGTATTTTATTGGTGAGTAAACTGTGATTCACAGAAGTGAAGCAACTGGCAATGGTGGTTGAGTCAACATTTGACTCCTTACAGTTTCCTTCTGGAAAATGGAGATAATACTCACTTTGTAGTTAATGAGAATCAAATGTGATTATATTAATAAGACTCAAAACTGCTAGTCTCTTGCTTTTCCTGCCCCCCCCTTTTAAAATTGAAGTATAGTTGATTTACAGTGTTGTGTTTCTGGTGTACAGCAAGGTGATTCACTTATACATATGTATAGATTCTTTTCCATTATGGTTTATTACCGGATATTGAATATCTGTGTTATACAGTAGGACTTTGTTGTTTATTTATTTTATGTATAGTAGTTTGTATGTTCTCCTTCCCTTTTAATAAAGGTCCCCCTTTCCTTGTCTCCTGCCCAGCTATTCTGTTATTTATTAAGAGAATTTAAAACGTGGGAGCTAACCTTACCATGTTTTTTCTTTTAATTGCAAAAGATTATACAATGTCAGTGGGCTGGTATATTAGATTTTTTCTTTTTATCATAAACATTAGAAAAACACTAAGTTGACTAGCAAATAGAATTTCACCATATAGTCTAACAACCTGACAGATTGTTCTCACATGATTCCTGTTAGCACATTCTCCAATCATTTTTTCCAATGTGATGCTTTCTGCATTGCTTTGTGCAGTAGCTCAAAACTGCATTCTACTACTTCTGTGTCAGCAGTCAACCCAGTAATTACTCATATTTGAAAATCAGCTTGGGCACTCATTTCTTCCACATATAGCTTCTTCTGCATGGCCAAGACTCTTGTCTTCACGCCCTATGATTGTTTAAAATTACTGTAAGCAAGCAACTTGATGAACCTTTCCCCCTCTGTCATTCTTGTTTTGCAGGATTGCACCAATCTTCATAAAAACTTTTTATCAGCAGCTATTCTGTAGAACCTCTTAGGATAGTTCTACCAATTTGTGCTGTAAAGTTCTCCTGTGCATGAGCCATGAAGAGTAAACACATCATTAGGTTTTCTTTCTCTTGGCTTTCTTAATGAGGGGAGAAATCTTACACAGCTGAAGAAGCCTGGGATTCCTTTCCGAACTGATATATTTACATAGCATATGCTTAGTTTGACACTTGCTTAGAAGAAGCAGAGAGCTTTTTTAGTTAAGTACTGTATAATACTTCAAAGAACATTTTAGCTACACTGTAGCTGTTCAGCTTTTCTGGATACAAACCTGCTCTCTGCTCTTTAAAAAACATTCCTATCCTAGTTCTTTATATTATTGCTTTCAGTGCTAGAGAGAATTAAGCTGAATACATTTGGAAGCTCTTTTCAGAAACAAATTTTAGTTTCAGAAACTGCTGCATAATGCTAGTTTAAGATGTCTGCACAAACCAAGGGCAACTCATTCTGCTCTTACCTAGTTGGTGAGAAAATGAATAGTGATTTGGAGCCAGATAATATGCTGTTGTGGTCTGATATAAAGAACCTACACTTGGAAGCCAGATAAATCTAGCTTTAAATCCCATTATGTAGTTGCTAACAATTTTTCTTCAGCAGAGTTAAATTTTCTTCAGCACTGTTTCCTCAACTGTATGGTAGTGATAACAAGAGCTCCTTCTTAGGGTTTGATTTCAGTAACTGAAAGTATGTATAGCACCTGGCAGATGGTAAGACACTCTAAATATTTCCTTTCCCTGTCATCTTTCCCCTACACCCTCACAAAGAGAATAACTTCCTTTATCACTCAAATGTGACGTCTTGTTTTTGTTGTTAACCTAAATATGTCTCCTGAAGGTTTGAGATAGATGAAGATAGCAGAGTTGACCTACTCATGGAGTGCTGGTAATGATTTTCAGCACAAACTCTGCACTATGGGAAGACTAGGTTAGTTTGAAAATGTACATGGCTATAAACACTGTGACTAGATACAGACCTATCACGTGACTAAGGCACATTCCAATTTAATATTTATGGAGTACCTACTACAGTGGCTATGGATAAAGACATTCTACTGAGAGATATGCTCATTTGCCCTTCTGTCTTTCCTCTTCTTTCTGGACTACAACACAGACATGACAGCTGAAGCTTCAGTAAATTTCTGGGCCATAGTGTGATGTAGAAAGATAGAAAGTGCCCAGGTCCTTGACCATGTAGCTGTATATTAGCTCTAGACTGCCTATTCTGGGTTTCTCATGCATTAGTGAAAAATGTCAATGGGTGGAACATATAAGGGTTTGTTTCTGGTGTCTGTTACTAGCAGCAGAACCTAATCCAAACTGATTCAGATAGCAGTCTGGATACAGGCATCTGACTCCTTCTAAACCCACCTCTAGTCACCACTAAAATATCTAAAAATAATATACCAACACTTAAACATAGAAGAGGCATGTTCATATACCTGAAATATAGAAATGTCAAGAAATTTCTATTAGAAATAACCTAGATATTCCCACTGAAAGCAACTAGAGCTCTTTGAAGAATGGCTGTTTCAGGTCTTTGGTAGAAAGTGTACATGATGAACCTGGGATACCTTTTCATAGAAGGAAGCTCTCAGAAGCTACTTGGGTTGTGTCAAAAGGACTTAGGAATCAACTTGAAGAGATTTGCACTGGCTAAAGATGGGATAATTTGAGCATCAAGAAGTAGTAACTCAAGGCTTTCCTGGTGGCGCAGTGGTTAAGAGTCCGCCTGCCGATGCTGGGGACATGGGTTCGTGCCCCGGTCCAGGAAGATTCCCACATGCCACAGACCGGCTGGGCCCGTAAGCCATGGCCGCTGAGCCTGCGGGTCCGGAGCCTGTGCTCCGCAACGGGAGAGGCCACAATAGTGAGAGGCCTGCGTACCGCAAAAAAAAAAAAAAGAAATAGTAACTCAGGGTATATGCCCAGTAGTGGGATTGCTGGGTTGTATAGTAGTTCTATTTTTAGTTTTTTAAGGAACCTCCATACTGTTCTCCATAGTGGCTGTATCAATTTACATTCCCACCAACAGTGCAAGAGTGTTACCTTTTCTCCACACCGTCTCCAGCATTTATTGTTTCCAGATTTTTTTGATAATGGCCATTGTGACTGGTGTGAGATGATATCTCATTGTAGTTTTGATTTTCATTTCTCTAATGATTAATGATATTGAGCATTCTTTCATGTGTTTGTTGGCAATCTCTATATCTTCTTTGGAGAAATGTCTGTTTAGGTCTTCTGCCCATTTTTGGATTGGGTTGTTTGTTTTTTTGTTATTGAGCTGCATGAGCTGCTTGTACCAAAATGTACCATCTCTATTTACAATAGCCAGGACATGGAAGCAACCTAAGTGTCCATCATCGGATGAATGGATAAAGAAGATGTGGCACATATATACAATGGAATATTACTCAGCCATAAAAAGAAATGAAACTGAGATATTTGTAATGAGGTGGATGGACCTAGAGTCTGTCATACAGAGTGAAGTAAGTCAGAAAGAGAAAAACAAATACCATATGCTAACACATATTTATGGAATCTAAGGGAAAATAAAGGTCATGAAGAACCTAGGGGTAAGATGGGAATAAAGACACAGACCTACTAGAGAATCGACTTGAAGATATGGGGAGGGGGAAGGGTAAGCTGTGACAAAGTGAGGGAGTGGCATGGACTTATATACACTACCAAATGTAAAATAGTTAGCTAGCAGGAAGCAGCCCCATAGCACAGGGAGATCAGCTCAGTGGTTTGTGACCACCTAGAGGGGTGGGATAGGGAGGGTGGGAGGGAGGGAGACGCAAGAGGGAAGAGATATGGGAACATATATATATATATATATATATATATATATATATATATATATATATATATAACTGATTCACTTTGTTATAAAGCAGAAGCTAAGACACCATTGTAAAGCAATTATACTCCAATAAAGATGTTAAAAAATAAAGAAAAATTAGTAACTGTGGTGGATTGAAACACATCAGGTATGTTTAAAATTAATGAATTCAGATGTTACTTTTAAAAAGTCATTGTTTATTTTTGGAGATTATTAGGGAGTCAATTCATTATTTCAAAAATTGGTAAAGGAAAGATTCAAGCATTAATTCTGGCTTTCCTGTACAAACTGTATAGGGATAACCAAATAGCTGCTAAGGGCAAGATTTTCTTTAACAGAAATATTTCAGCTGCTACATTAAGAAAGGCTGATAGAATTATAATATCACCATTTTGCAGCCCCCCTAATAAAAGAATTATCAGTGGTTGCTAAAACCATTTGATGGATTGCTAATGCAGAACTTTATAATGACTAGGTCAGGCTGACAACACCTGAACGTACAGATTAATCCTAACAGAAAAAAAAAGAGAGAGACTACCAAACATATATTTCCTCATGAAAGTTCACATCTCTACCATAAAGTATTCTTGCTGAAAAATCAAACCCTACTTTTGTCAAGCTGTGGAATCAGCTACTGTTTTATAGGAAGTACCCAGGGATGGAATTAGAGTTAATACATTGCAGCCACTAAAAGAGAGGAAGGTAGCACTCAATACGAGGCAGAAGCATACTCTTGATATCACAGGTTACTTCAATAACAAGGAAATTTTATAAATTGGTTTTTATGCTTGGAAATTTTTTAAATTGTGGAGTCTTTGGATTAAGACATGGAAAATGAGTTTACAAGACAGTAGACTGAGGTGAATAGGAGGAAAATATTTGCAAATCATATATCTGATAGGGGATTAAAATCCAGAATATATAGAGAACTCCTCAAACTCAACAACAACAACAAAAATTCGAAAATGGGGGACTTCGCTGGTGGTCCCTGGTGGCTAAGGCTCTGCACTGGCTTCCACTGCAGGGGGTGTGGGTCCGATCCCTGGTCGGGGAATTAGAATCCTGCATGCCAGCGCAGCCAAGCCAAAGATGGACAAGGGACCTGAATAAACATTTCTTCAAAGAAGATATACAAATATCCAATAAGCACGTGAAAAGATGCCCAACATCACTAATCATTAGGAAAATGCAAATCAAAACTACAATGAGATACTCACACACATTAGGATGGTTTTATTTTTTAAAATAAAATTAAAAATAACAAGTGTTGGTGAGGATGTGGAGAAATTGGAACCCTGTGCACTTTTGGTGAGGATGTTAATATGTTACAATTTCTGTGGAAAACAGTATGGAGATTCCTGAAAAACTTAAAAATGGACTTTCCATATGATCCAGCAATTCCATTTTGGGATTTATGTCCAAAAGAATTGAAAATAGGGTCTCAAAAATATATTTGTACACCCATGTTCATAGTAGCATTATTCACAGCAGCAACCAAAGTGCCCATCAACTGATGAATGAATAAGCGAAATGTGGTATATACCTATAATGAAATATTATTCGGCCTTAAAAAGGAAGGAAATTTGACGTATGCTACAACATGGATGAAACTTGGGTTCATTATGCTAAGTGAAATAGGTCAGTCACAAAAAGACAAATACTATATGATTCCACTTATATGAGATGCTTAGACTAGTCAAAATCATAGATGCAGAAAGTGTGGTTGCCAGGGGCTGGTGGGGAGAGAGGAATAGGGAAATGTTATTGTTTAATGGATATGAGTTTCAGTTTTACAAGATGGGAAGAGTTATGGTGATGAATGGTAGTGATGGCCACACAACATTGTGAATGTATGTAATACCACATAACTGTACACTTAAAAATGGTTAAGATAGTAAATTTTATGTTACTTGCATTTTACCACCCAAGAAAAAAAATGGGGGAAAAAATGTGCACTTCCACACTCTGGGCTAATAGAAGACACCGGGTGGTCTCAGGTCTCCTTGCAAATAGAGCACAGACAGAACCACAAGTATACCTTCCCCTAACTCCTGAGTTCTATTTTGAGTTTTTATTTATACAATTAACATATTCCTCATTAGATGGTTCTCCTTTTTAAACAAATTTTTATTGAAGTATAGTTGATTTATAATGTGTTAATTGCTGCTGTATACATGGTTCTCCTTTATCTCTATAGTTTGAAGTTTTTCGTTTTTGTTTTGTTTTTTCCTTTCATGACAATGGAAATGTTTCTAAGAGAATGGAAAGCAAAAGTATTGGTTTAAGTTGCTTCTAAGCAGATTTGTGTTGAGTAACCAAGCAGATAAATTTGAGCTTTGATGTCTTGGGTAATTTTCATTCTGAGAGTTATTACAAATAATCTATATCAAAGATTCTATGTTCTTGTCAGAAATTAAGCTAAGTAGAAAAAAAAGGTAAAGCATTTATATTCCGGGTTTTTCTTTGTTTCTCTTTTCTTCCCCCCCCCCCACAGCTAATAAAAACGCAATCATGGAATAAAAAAAAATTTATCTTAAGATTTCTACTTTCTTATACCTGAACTAATGTTAGTTACTAATTTTAGTTTAGTAATTAGTCCTTATACTAATGTTAGTTACTCTTATAAATACTGCCACTGTGGGGTTTTTAGGACGCCAGTACATTATTTTCAAAGCCTCAAATTAACATGGACTGATGAAACAGTTATTAAGCTCCATTTTTATCTCTGGAGAAAGGTTTTGCTTCAACAAGCTGTCCCAGAACATCATTATAATTATTGGCAGAATGAAGCATTGTAATGAATTTGTAAGCTGTTGCTAGATTTGTAGGGCCAATGGGGATCCTATTTTCAAGAGCTTAATTATTCTAATCCACCTGCAGACCAGGTAGCTTTACTGGGTTATGTATACATAAATATCATAATTATGACTTCCCTTTCTATTCTTTTCTGATAGTAACATGGTTTGTAATTATATTGTTAGATTTGAAGAAGATTCAAAAATAACAGTAGCTTCATTTAGAAATGCTAATATGGGCTTCCCTGGTGGCGCGGTGGTTGAGAGTCCGCCTGCCGATGCAGGGGACGCAGGTCCCCCGGTTCTCTCCCCGGTCCGGTCCGGTCCGGGAGGATCCCACATGCCGCGAAGCGGCTGGGCCCGTGAGCCGTGGCCGCTGAGCCTGCGCGTCCGGAGCCTGTGCTCCGCAGCGGGAGAGGCCACAACAGTGAGAGGCCCGCGTAATGCAAAAAAAAAAAAAAAAAAAAAAAAAGAAATGCTAATACGTTTTAAAAATAACTAGATAACTTTTTCTGAACTTGTACTCTACCTATGTAAACTGTTGCTTCAAGGTCAAAATTCAGCTTTATCTAGAATAAGATCTGTTAATGTCTGGATTCAATTCAAAATCTGGTAACCTGCTATAAATTAGAGTATCTCCTGGGACAGGGTGGTATTCCGCTTCTGAAATAAAATATATATCAGCGCAAAGATACCCTGTGAATGTCAGAGCACAGGGTTTGGAGTTCAGATCTCTAGTGAACCATCAAATAATCACATGACCTAGGGTAAACTACTTAACATCACAGAGTGTCAGTTTCATCATCTGTAAAATAGAAATATAATTTTTTATCTTAAATTCTCAGCTATTTTGGCTTTGTCCTTGTCCTCTGTTTTAATGAACCTCTTGTGGGCTATTATACCTTGGTCTCTTCATCTGTAAAATGTGAATAATATAATATACTATAAACCCCCTGCACAATTTCTTTGGGATGTTTGCCTAGGAATATAATCTCATTTGAAGCATTGTGAGCCACTTGTATCAAAGATTATTTTGACTTTGTTTTTTTCTTTTTAATGGACTAGCAGAATTACCTTTTCATTTTGTCCTTTATTTTCAGTAGTTGCTAGGGAATACTACTTGCTTGCATTACTGGAAGAGTCCTGACTACCAAAAGTATTAGGCAGTTCTCGTTTGAGTTGGAGCTATCACAGAATACTTAAACATTTGACTGTGTAATTTAAGTCTTGGTCTATCAAGCAGTAAGCAGATGGAACATTACTAAAAGCAGTACTTAAATTATAAATCCGTTTTAAAGAGTTGGCCAATATACAGCTAACAATCCATATTCTGTTATGTCAGTTATGTTCATTTTTATTTGGATTATGATTTCAGAATACCCAAATATGGGGAAGGAAACAAAATTGTCTACTTCAAATGTCTGTTATTTTTTTAAATTGCATGTTACAGTGTTCATTCAATAAATATTTATTGAATGCCTACTTGAACCAGGCACATTTCTAGGCATTGGGGATGCAGCAATGACCAAGAGAAGCAAAATCTCAACCCTTATGGAACTTACATTCTAGTGGATTGGAGAGGGTTTATAATCTGAATATGTATAATATCAAGTAGTAATAAATGCTATGAAGAAAAATAAAGCCAAGTAAGGACCTAGAGAATGATGGGATGAGAACTGCTATTTAGGATAGGGTGGTCAGAGAGGGCTTCTCTAATAAACTGACCCTTAAGCAGTGACCTGAAGAAGTTAGGGAGCAAGCCAAGTGGATATCTGGGGAAACAGGTTGCCAAGCAGAGGGAATGGCAAATGCAAACACCCTGATTTTGGAGCATGCTTGACTGTAAGTCTACTCATTCCACCTGGAAGCTTTCACTTAAAACGTTACTGTGGGGCTTCGCTGGTGGCGCAGTGGTTGAGAGTCCGCCTGCCGATGCAGGGGACACGGGTTCGTACCCCGATCCGGGAAGATCCCACATGCCTCCAAGCGGCTGGGCCCGTAAACCATGGCTGCTGAGCCTGCGCATCCGGAGCCTGTGCTCCACAACGGGAGAGGCCACAACAGTGAGAGGCCCGCGTACCGCAAAAAACAAAACAAAACAAAACAAAAAAAGTTACTGTTTCATAACACATTCTACATAACTTTTTTTTTTTTTTCACAGTTTGTGTATCATTGTGTTATTGTTTCTTATGTCCATGTTTCCTACCAGTCTGGCCTTTAGGGACAGGGATTGTGCCTTACCTGCCACATGTTAGCTGCCGAATAGATACTGATTGAACCAGTCAGTTTGATTTTCTATTGAGCAACTACCATTCCTTCTATTTACTTGCTACCAAAGGATTATAAGAATATAAATTGTTAGATATATAAATAAAAAAGAGAAAATAATGGGCAAGCAGGCATTGGTCTACATTATTCAGAGGAAGGAAAAAGCCAATAATTTCTTTCACTGAAATCTATTACAAATTTATTTGAAGGTTGTTCTTAACTGAAATATGACCTTCATATTTTAAAAACTCATGGTGATATCCACAGTTTTAATGTTTACTGAATTACTCAGGCAAATGAATTTGAAAAGTAAGGTGTCAGGAAAATTTCTTTGAATTGCACATCATTTTAGAAGAGAACAGTTTGCTCTCCCAAAGGAAAACTAAGTTATATTTTGCTTTACTTAATTTTTAACTGTTTGTGCAAAGAACTTGTTCCATAGTTTCTTTATGATGTTTATTGAATGTTATTCCCTGTTGTAGATCTCTAAAATTACTAAAACTAAATTTTATTGGATTATGTTTCTAATGAAATAAATCTTTAGGATCAGCAATACATGAGCTTTCAAGGTTTTTGAATTTATTTATTTACTTTTTTTTTTTTTTTTACTTTAACTTGAAAGGTTAATCTAGTTCATGGATGTAACAAAAGCTTTAAAATGAGTAGGAAGCTTATCATCACTCAGCAGAAAACCCTGGTTTTAGCTTTTAAAGTTACTATCATTTATACTTAGCAAAATGTCAATGCAATTTACTTTTCAAAATTTGAAAGTTTCTATGGTCAGTTTTCTATAATATGAGAAACATAATAAAATTATTGTACTTACCTTTAGATAAGCCTGTTTGGTAGTTAATACTGCATGTCAATATTCAGAGTTTTCTTTCTCTCCATCCATCCCTCCAAAAAATGTCAGTGCCTATTTTGAAAACTAAGAATTTTAACTAAAAATTTATATTTCTTTCTTTAAATATTTTAACAAAAGTGACTTTGACCTTCTTAATTTTCTTTTTTTAAGGTTTAAAAACACATTAAACATATTCATGGAAAATTAGAAAATCATACTATATGTGCTGTTCTTTCTGTAACCTCCTTTTTTCAGTTAACAACCTCCACATGTCCTTCCATCTTTCCTTCTTACAAAGTCCATAGTCAGATTTCCCAGCTTAGGACCAAGTCTCACATTTGGTTGTTATATTTCTTAAGTCTCTTTTCAAAAAGTCTAACCCAGTCTCCTTTTTCTTTTCATACCACTAATTTATTAAGGAGATGGGGCCAACCCTCCTGCAGGATGTCTCACCTTCTTGATGTACTGGTTGCATCTGCACTTAACTTGTTCCTCTTTCCCTTGCATTTCTGTTAACTAGAAATTAAATCGTAGGGTCAAAGAGATCCAAGTTAAACATTTTTGGCTGGGATATACAATAGGTTATGTACTTTTTATTTTAACTCATCAAGAGACACAACATCTGCATGAGTCATCATTAATGAGACTGAATTTGACCACTGAATTAGGGTGCTGACTGATCCCTTCATTGTAGAGTTTCACCTTTTTCTCCTTGTGACTAGGAAATAATGTATTTGGTGTTACTTTGCACAGTATGAATCACTAAATCCCTATCAAACATATGCCTGAATATAACACTTGCCTAAATTAGTAATTTCATGAGGAATTGCATAATACTAATTTTCTGATTTTGATATTTTTCTTCCACATTATTAGCCACCCTTTTTCTGTAAAATAGAATTCTTTGTCATCTGGGGCTATTGGTGTATTCTCCTGCAAAGACAGATAAATAAATTATTTAATTTAGTTACCAATTTTCGTCAGAAGATGATTTGAGTATTTTTTCTGGCTATCTCCTTTTTTGAATATCATTATGCTCATGGATCTTTATTGATTCAGTGTGTTTCAGTCAACGTTAGTCATAATTCTCACAGCTTTGACTTAATGGGGAAAGGGACCTTTCAGATTGATTTCTCTAAGAAGCCCTGATTGCTTTTATAATTTTTTTTCCTGATTGCTTTTAATAATGAATGGTATCAGATATAAAATCTGGACATAAAGGTTACTGAAAGTTTTTAATTTTTCTTTATTTTCCCGTCACATGCCTCATCATAATGGTAGCCTACTAGTTCCATGAGCAGGTTTATTTACTCTTTTAGGTCATGGAGGAAAGGCACGTCTCAAAGGTGGGACAAAAGCTTTATATTTCTGTTTTAATTGGTCTAAATGTTAGTATAGCTGACGGATGATTCAGATGTTGGCACATAAATGTTTTTAATGGAGGGCTTTTTTTGTTTGTTTGTTTAAACATCACTTAGGGGCTTCCTTGGTGGCGCAGTGGTTAAGAATCCACCTGCCAATGCAGGGGACATGGGTTCGAGCCCTGGTCCGGGAAGATCCCACATGCCGCGGAGCAACTAAGCCCGTGCGCCACAGCCACTGAGCCTACACTCTAGAGCCCACGAGCCACAACTACTGAGCGCAAGCGCCACAACTACTGAAGCCCACGTGCCTAGAGCCCATGCTCTGCAACAAGAGAAGCCACCCAATGAGAAGCCCGCGCACTGCAATGAAGAGTAGCCTCTGCTCACCACAACTAGAGAAAAGCCTGCACGCAGCATCAAAGACCCAACGCAGCCAAAAGTAAAAATAAATAAAATTAAAACAAAGAACATCACTTAGTATTATCAGTTTGCCCATACTACTATATAAGGAAATCCTCAATTTATAAATATATGACTTCTGAAGGTTTGCTTGTACCACACTTCTTTTTTTAGCGTTCAACACATTTTCTCATAGTAATAATGCAGATGATGAAATATATTATTGGATTCCAGCTCCTACAATCTGTGTATTATTTCCAAGTTGTACCAGACCCATATCTTTGCCTCCTTTCCCTCCTGATGCCCCACTGAAATAAAATATATAGAAATAAGAAATGAAGAAGCCAATAACAGTAAATAGGAAGATTACCATAGGGTGATAATTAAACAGATTTCCGGATCTCTGTTCCAGTACTAGAAGGCACAGCTGTACCCTCTCCTTCCTTCTCCTTATCTCTCTCACCCCTGCACTTGAACTATAGATAGCTGGCGTGAACCCCAGCCAAAACGCCAGCCAGATTTTCTTTAGAGAAATTGGGAAAAGCTAAGGCTTCTAGAGTACGAGTTATGTCCCCAGGACAAAAGAAAAAGTCATCTTCATTCTGGTATTTAGACGGCCTGCTGGCTACCCACCCACACACCCTAAAGGAACACTGTCACTCGGCCTGTACCCAACCCACACAGAGCCCCTCTCAGGAGAACAATCTAGCCCCAAATCAGGCCATCTTCACAATAACAGGAAATCTCTGTTGGCTAATGAGTCATTCAAGCCTAGAGATGAATGAGTAAAAGATCACAGGCATGTGAGGAAAGCTAACACCATGAAAGAGACTAAAATAACCAGAAAAATGACCACTAAAGAAAACAGATAATCAGAGAGAACTTTATAAAAACAGAACTCTAACATACTCAGAGCTGCAAGAAGATACTACATCCATTAAACAAGAATAAGAGAACACAAGGTTTCAGGTTGAAAGGGCACACCAAGTGCTGAAATAGTGACTCAAATATCATACTGTTAACACATTCTCGCAAAACTGCAGAATTCCTAAGGTAAACACAAGATTCAGAGGGAAGTCATGTACAAAAATGGCAAGTATCAGACTGAAGTCAAACCTCTCATCAGTAGCCCATAATACTTTAAGAAAGTAAAACATTGCCTACAGCATTTAGAAAAGAAAATAATATGCAGCCCAAGGATTCTATATCCTGCCAAACTTTTTTTTTTTTTTTTTTTTGGCGGTACGCGGGCCTCTCACTGTTGTGGCCTCTCCCGTTGTGGAGCACAGACTCCGGACGCACATGCTCAGCGGCCATGCCTCACGGGCCTAGCCGCTCCGCGGCATGTGGGATCTTCCCGGACCGGGGCACAAACCCGTGTCCCCTGCATTGGCAGGAGGACTCCCAACCACTGCGCCACCAGGGAAGCCCCCTGCCAAACTATTAATCAAAGGTGAGAGCAGAATAAAGTTGCTTTCAGACATGCAAGGACTCAGGGTTTACCTCCTCTTGGAATTAAAAGAAATGAGCTTTTAATTGAAAAACACCATCAGCTTTCATGAAAAACAGAAAATCATTGTGTAATTTTTCATTAAACGTTTTCATTTTACAGTTTGATTTTTTTTAATCTCATTGCTGCCAGAAGGGTTTATTGAGAGGAAAAGGGGGAAGAAGGATTACAGCCATAAAATAAGTAGTTTTGGATTTACACCATAAAATAAATTACAGAGCTACTGTAGCAAACAGCAGTAAGCCTACTCTCTTTACTCTCAGTGGGCAGAGATATTCCATATGTTGCACATATAACTAACCCATAATTTTCCATATTTCCCAGTGACCCCAGCAACAGGCATTCCAGGACTACCTACAGTACAATCACAACTGGTTGGTACACCACATGGCCAGTAAGGGCAACAGCATCAAATTCTTCTCCCATCATGACTGGAAAGACAGGATGTGGCTTATATTTAAAAGCATCATTCTGACTGCTATATTGAGAATAGACTTTGGGGTAGAATAGTAGAGCAAGGGTAAAAGCAGGGAGAGCAGGTTAGACATCACTGTAATATTCCAAGTGAAATATGGCAGTGGCTCTGATGTGTTGGTAACTTGTGTAGTTGGTGAAAAGTTATTAGATTCTGGGTATAATTTGAGGGTAGGGACAGCGTGATTTCCTGACTGGTTGGATATGGGGTGAACAAGAAAGGAATAAATATTTCTGGTCTGAGCAGTAAAGGAGGAACAGATTGAAGGGAAAGATTAGGGATTAAGTTTTGAATGTTATGTTTCAGAAGTCCATTTGACCTTCAAATAAAAATGTCAGTTATTGATACTTGGATTGGCACATAGGTATATGTGCCTGCAGTTCTGAAGAAAGGTCTGCCCTGGAGATGGAATTTTGGGAAAAGTCAACATATAAATTGTATTTAAAGCCATGAGATTGGGTGAGATCACCTGGGAGTGAATAGAGATAAAGAAGAGGTCTGAGGACTGGGACCCTAAGGCATTTCAACATTAAGGTTCAGAGAGGTGAGAAGGAATGATCAAAGGTGACTAGGAGGAGCATCCAGTTGGGTATAAGGAGAACCAAGAAAGAATGGTGCCGGGGAAGTCCTGGGAAGAAAGTGTTTCAGGAAGGAAAGAGCCGTTTACTATTTTATGCTGCTGAGAAGTAACATAGGGTGAACACTAAAAATTCATTGTTGGACTTGGCAACATGGGTGTCAGTGTTTACCTTGACATGACCTGTTATATTTTTTTCATACAGCTACTCAGTTGTTAGGACAAAAATATGTATTAAGTTGTTTGAGCCCAACTACTTCACAAATGGAAGTAATAGGTATTTTTTTTTGACCTAGGGGTTTCATGAAAAAATTCTTAAGAATCCAAGGGAGCCACAAACAGAGAAAGATTGGGAATCTTTGCTTTAGAGGATCATGCTAACTGAACATTTTAAGAGGGGGAAGCACCTCTTGCCTTTTCTTTGTCTGCTGAAAAGTTTGAGTTAGTCATTTTAAATCTGATCAGATTACATGCAGTTAATAAAATTGCTCTAATGTGGTGGTTCAGTATAAAAAAGTAAATCTTATCCTATGAAATGTCAGTAAGTACATCTTTGTGTGAATTTTTCTTCTTGCCTCCATAGGTATGGTCTGAATATGCGTTGCTTGGCAGCTCGGGTCAACTATAAGACTTTGATTGTCATCTGCGCACTCTTCACTTTGGTCACAGTACTTTTGTGGAATAAGTGTTCCAGCGACAAAGCGATCCAGTTTCCACGGCACTCGAGTAGTGGCTTCAGAGTGGATGCATTAGACAAAAGAGCAGCAGCATCTGAGAGCAACAACTATGTGAACCACATGGCCAAGCATTCTGAGGAGGCATTCCCTCAGGAACAGCAGAAAGCACCCCCTGTTGTTGGGGGCTTCAATAGCAATGGGGGAAGCAAGGTGTTAGGGCTCAAATATGAAGAAATTGACTGTCTCATAAATGATGAACACACAATTAAAGGGAGACGAGAGGGGAATGAAGTCTTTCTTCCATTCACCTGGGTAGAGAAATATTTTGACGTTTACGGAAAGGTGGTTCAGTACGATGGCTATGATCGGTTTGAATTCTCTCATAGCTATTCCAAAGTCTATGCACAGAGAGCCCCTTATCACCCTGATGGGGTATTTATGTCCTTTGAAGGCTACAATGTGGAAGTCCGAGACAGAGTCAAGTGCATAAGTGGGGTTGAAGGTTGGTATCCACTACTCCACTGCATTTTTCTGTCCTGATTGTGTTGAGGAATAAGAGACTGTGTTAATTATATAGCAAGTACTTACATAGCTTACTATCAAGAGACCTTTCATCACTCTGACTTAGCAGGGAGGAACAGGTTAAACCTGAACTTTCTAGATGGTGTGATTTAAGGGCTACAATAAGATCATACCTGATTAAATAGGATTATGCCATTAACCTGCCCCAGAAACTAAAATTATCATCAGTAAAGTCAAGGCACAGCATCTCCAGAAATTTTACATTAAAATATACAGTTATTATCCTGTACAGTTATTATCCTAATAACCTATTGTAATAGGTTATTATCATATCCTATGAGAGGAGATGGGAAAGGGAGACAGACCATCCAGTGGACCCATCGATGTACCAAGTCTTATTACCAGATTAGCCAGGTTATCATCCCTGGATGGAGGTTTACAGTTCTCAGAACAAGATAATACATAATACCATTTTCTCTGAACTTCATGAACTCCTATAGTCTATTACATATTGCCTTTCATTGTCTTTAAAACCTGGGGGTTCCTTATGGGTATAATTAATACATTTTGGAATTTGTATTTCAAACCTAGGATTGATCAGAATGCCAAATTGACTTTAAAGTATATCATTTAATCAGAGGAAAGAACTTAGTGTGTTTAAAATTGCTTAGTTTGGGTTTTATTTCATTTTTCTCATTTTGTTATAGAGAGTGATTTTAATATCTTACTATTTTAATTTTGTAATATCTTTACTGAATGTTTAGAAGAAGGAAGGGGGCAAATTCACTTATATTCTTACCATTCAAGATAATTATTACCATTTTTGAATATTCTCAGAAGGTCTTTATACCTAGGTATATGTTTTAACATAGTTATAATGATATTTATTGTGCAGTGTTCAGGAGGGTAATAGTTTTTTAGAGGCTTGAAAGATATCCATCGCCAAACCTTTTTTTTTCCAGTAGTTTTTAAAAGTGTATAAGCTTGGGCTTCCCTGGTGGCGCAGTGGTTGGGAATCCGCCTGCCGATGCAGGGGACGCGGGTTCGTGCCCTGGTCCGGGAGGATCCCACATGCCGCGGAGCGGCTGGGCCCGTGAGCCATGGCCGCTGGGCCTGCGCGTCCGGAGCCTGTGCTCCGCGATGGGAGGGGCCACGGCAGTGAGAGGCCCGCATACCGCAAAAAAAAAAAAAAAAAAAAAAAAAAAAAAAAAAAGTGTATAAGCTTAATAGGTGCTTAGATGCTAAAGAAAAAGTAAAAAGCAACCATAACCACTGTTAGTGTTTTGATGTCTTTTCCAATCTTTTTGTTGTTTTTGTAGGTATACATTTTTAAACAGATTAGAATCATGCTGTATCGTCAATTTTGTATTCTTTTTTCATTCAACATATTATTATTTCCTCATTATTGAATATTTTAATCACTAATATTCGTGATAAGGACATGCCATAATAATGTATGGAACCTTTCTCTTTAGTTGGACATTTAGGTCGTTTCCACTTTTTTGCCATTATACATATGGTATAGATATTCATAGTTAATCATTTGCTGTTTTAATTGTATTCTCAAAGTAGTTCCCTAGGAAATAAATTACCATGTCAAATAGTATCAGTTAAACTATTTTACCAAACTACTTTCCAAGAAGGTTGACCCTATTCATGCTTCCAATAGCAGAGTATAAGGGTGCTCCTGTCACCCAACTCCTGCCATCATGAAAGCTTTTTTTTTTTAGAAACTCTGATTTTTATTTATTTATTTATTTATTTATTTATTTTTGGCTGTGTTGGGTCTTCGTTTCTGTGCGAGGGCTTTCTCTAGTTGTGGCAAGTGGGGGCCACTCTTCATCACGGTGCACAGGCCTCTCACTATCGCATCCTCTGTTGTTGCGGAGCACAGGCTTCAGAGGCGCAGACTCAGTAGTTGTGGCTCACGGGCCTAGTTGCTCCGCGGCATGTGGGATCTTCCCAGACCGGGGCTCGAACCCATGTCCCCTGCATTGGCAGGCAGATTCTCAACCACAGCGCCACCAGGGAAGCCCATGAAAGTTTATTTATTTTATTTTATTTATTTATTTTTTTTTTTTTTTTTGCGGTACACGGGCCTCTCACTGTTGTGGCCTCTCCCGTTGCGGAGCACAGACGCGCAGGCTCAGCGGCCATGGCTCACGGGCCCAGCCGCTCCGCGGCATGTGGGATCTTCCTGGACCGGGGCACGAACCCGTGTCCCCTGCATCGGCAGGCGGATTCTCAACCACTGTGCCACCAGGGATGCTCGAAAGTTTATTTTTTAATCTGTTATTTACAAAGGGATCTCATAATTTGCTTTCTGATTTGCAATTAGTGAGGTCAGATATCTTTTTCATATGCTTTTAACCATTATAGAATGGGCTTGATGTTCTTTCCCCCTTTTTCAATGTGATTAATGTTATTTTTTAGAAAAATATATTTGTGAGAACTTTTATATATGTAGCAAGGGTGGTAGCACCTTGTTGCATTTGTTCAAGATATTTTCTTTAATTTGGCTGTCTTTTCATTTTATTTATGTTTGCTAGTTTTAGAAAGTTTTAGTTCTATTTACTAGACTTAGGGTTTTTTTTTTTTTTTTAATTCTTCCTTTTATGCTTAGAAAATCATTTGCCATGCCATGATCAGCTGTTCATCTGTATTTTCTCTAATAGTTTTCTGGGGGTTTTTTTACATTTAACTTTTTAGTCAAGCTAAACTGATTTATATTTTGACAAATGGTACAAGGTCAGGGCCTAATTTTAGATTTTTTTTCCCTTAACGTTTATTGAATAATCTCCTCTTTTCCCTGCTGATCAATGATTCAATCTTTATTGTTATACTAAAATATTTCGAAACTAGAGTATGTTTCTAAATCTTTACTAGAGTATGTTTCTGGCCTACTATTCTGTCCCATTGATCAGTCTATCACTTCTTAAGCCAATTGCACATTATTGTAGTTATTACCCATCAAATGAGATAGTGTAAACCTTCCTTTTATTAAGTGAAAATAATTCTGTTTGAATTTTGAAAAAAAAAAATCTACTCTTGGGGAAAGAATATTGAAGTTAAAAAGCTTATCTGTAGCCTAGGTTTCTTAGCCTATATGGTCTCTAATTCCTTAAACTATTTTGAAACTACATTAAAACACATATAGTTTTGTAGGTTCCCAGTTTCTGCCATGCCCATCTGTTGCTTGTTAATTTATTTTAGGACTACAAATAGGAGTTTATCTCTCAACACTTACACCATGATGCAATAATACAGTATTCTGTACAGTGTGATATTGTATTTCCCATGTAGGAAATTATAAAATAAACACTAATGCCAAACATTTAAAAGTTTTGCTTAGAACTTTACAAGAGGTAATCCATTAATGAATTTATCAAGAATCTATGGTTAAATATACAACTTTAATTCATTCTTTAAAAAAAGCACTCTTTGTTCTCAAGAATTACATTTTGATGTGAAGGATATGAAAAAGAATTGCAAACTGTGTTTATACTTTAAGTTGCCTAGTCATAGCTGGCTTCTTAAGCAAATACTTTTAACCGTCAGATGATAAAGTTACTAGACCACATCTTGACACTGGAGGGAAAGATTAGTATGTAATTAACTTGACTGTTAAGTACAGATGTTAAGAAAATTTCAGGTTTAATATTCTAGAATAAAGCTGGTAACATTAACTATATGTATTTAAATTGTGTAAAGCTTGAATGTATGAAATAGAATTATGAAATATGACATCTGTAGCTATGAGCAAAAGTAGCACACATTAAAAATTAGTCCTGGGCTTCCCTGGTGGCACAGTGGTTGAGAGTCCGCCTGCCGATGCAGGGGATACAGGTTCATGCCCCGGTCTGGGAAGATCCCACATAGCTCGGAGCGGCTGGGCCCGTGAGCCGTGGCCGTTGAGCCTGCGCATCCGGAGCCTGTGCCCCACAACGGGAGAGGCCACAACAGTGAGAGGTCCGTGTACCGCAAAAAACAAACAAACAAACAAATTTTTAAAAATTATAAAAATAAAAATTAGTCCTTAAAAAGATGATCTACAACATTGCATTGCTATCTGTTAACAAATAATGAATGAGAGTGAATGAGCATTTAGTTCTTTCATTTCTGGTTAATTTGGTACTCGTTTTTAGTAATTATGAAAACAGTGTAATAAGGAAGCTTAAAAGTTGCTGATAACCCTATAACTCCCCCAGAAGTAAAAGAGTGAAGAGTGGTATTCAGAATAGGATTATGAATGTCTGAAGATAGTTATTTATTTTGTTTCTCTGTTTGATAGGTGTACCTCTATCTACACAATGGGGACCTCAAGGCTATTTCTACCCAATCCAGATTGCACAGTATGGGTTAAGTCATTACAGCAAGAATCTAACTGAGAAACCCCCTCACATAGAGGTATATGAAACAGCAGAAGAAAGGGACAAAAATAGCAAGCCCAATGACTGGACCGTGCCAAAGGGCTGCTTTATGGCTAGTGTGGCTGATAAGTCTAGATTCACCAATGTTAAACAGTTCACTGCTCCAGGTAAGTGATGTTTTTTTATATGTGTTTGCTAATTTTATGTTGATTTATGGCACCTGATACTCCCTTAAAGTTGTTTTTATGGTTTTTAAAAAACACATTAGCAGATGCTTGATATTACATATATGAAGAAACAAATAGTGTCACCCAAGTGAAATCTAAAAAAGGATCAGCTAAAAAATTTAAGGTTATATAAGGAATATTTACTGCATGAAGAGCCAAGCCACAAGAACCAGGTTACTACATGATGTCTTTCTCCTTCCAGGGAACCAGATCCCACAGGAATAAAGTTTCTCAGTTTATTTTAATGTTTCAGCACAGTACTCATCCTTTAATTTTTAAACTATTTTGCATTAAGGCAGAAATTTTTCTTTATAGCGAGAGCCATCCTTTCCTTTGCCTGTTTTTTACCAGTAGCTTTTTATTTTTTCAAAGTAATATAGCATTACCAACCAGGCCTGCTTTCTATATTGACTTTTGTTAATGTATTAGATTGTTTCAAACTTCATATAAAGCCATTTCATTAATAAAACCTTTTATAAAATCAAATTAACTTTATGCAACATTTCCCCTTTTACTGAGACGGTCCCATTAATTGGGATGTAATGTATTTCTCTCCACTAATCAATATCCATGAGAATTAATGAGTTCATTACTTAAAAGGACAATGGAATAATTTTAGCACCTCAGGCTTAATTTTCTGTGGGGTGGGGGAAATGTTGTCAAGAACAGAACTCATCTTCCCTCCACCAACCTTGCCAGTTGGTAAATAAAAAGAGAGAAAAGGTTATAAGACCTTTTCTGTATTCTGTCCTTGTCCTTTACTGATGACTGTGTAATTCACAGACCTTGAAAACAGCAGTACATTCTAGATGGCCTTACGTAATGGATTTATGAGAGCTTAATGCAATGCAAATAATGGGTGGTGACCTTTACTTTTTATTCTGTGGCTAAAACTTCTTTTATCCTATGGCATTCTGTGATATTCCAGTACATAGAGCATCTTTGCTTATTGTAAAACAACAGGCTTGGCTGGGTGAGAAAGTACGTGGAGATGTTTAAGAATATTTAGCTTATGATTTATAGCAGGAAATTATTAGACTAAAAAGGACATTTGATTTTGGTTGCATCTAGAGGGCTTATTTTTATACTGATTAATAATGTAGTCTTGATTAGGGTGGAAAACAGCAGCCCTCACCTCGATCTCCTCAAATGCTGGGAGGTTTTCTAGAACGATCTCTTGAACTCTGCCCTATTCAGAGCAATAGATTTCATTGTGCACTTTTGGGTACCCTGGTTAATACAAACAATAGGTCTCCTCATACTAAGTGAAGGGCTCTTCACTTCAGCCCTTCATTCTATAGCCGGCAACCAGAGATGAAACTACTTCCCAAGGTGGGTTTAAGCATATGGAGGAGAAAACTGTCTCTGACAGACATTCTGCCAGTGGCACACTAGCTACTCACAATTGGAACTCTCTGTTGGTAGGAGTGTGCTACCTCAGAATGTGGTGCTTGTTTTGATATCTTGGATGTGTCTGGAGTTGTGTTTGATACAAGCATATGAGGGAGAGTTAGTTGGAGTTGTTGCTCAGAGCAGGAGAAGGAAATCAAAAAGGTGAGACGTTTATTGAAATGTAGGGATGGGAAATGAGGCTTTTTAGATGATATAGTCTTCTTGGGAGATAAATTCAGAGAATCATTGATGAGAAGAAATTGGAACTTGTGCATAAAAGCATAGGCCTAAGTGAAGTGAGGCTCTGGAAGACCAGAGGCTACATGCTGTTGGTCCTTTTCCTTTTTGGCCTTGAATTTTTTTTCCCTGAAAGGAAATAAGATTATCTAGAGGGAAAAACCATAACATGGGTCTGCAGCATATTTTTTATTGTTTTGTTTGTTGAAGAATGTTTTTTTTCCTTCTACCTAATTTTAAAATTGAATGAATTAAAACTTCATACCTGTCCTGCTTTATTAAATTAGCTTTCCCTTTCCCAAGCACTCTCTTCACTTCGTTTCCATGACCTCACTTTCTCCTCTCTGTGTATCCATTCCTTCTGAGGCTTCTTATGAACTTCTCTTCTTCTGCCTGACCCTTGTCTCTCTGTTCCTTGAGGTTCTGATTAAGGGCTCTTCTCACTCCACATAGTAAACCTGTTGATTAATAACAGTTCATGTTATGTGTGAAAACATTGATTTAAAGATTATTCTTAAATGTTTATCATCCTTTGTTGCCTAAAGTACATTTATATGTACCACATATACCAAAAATAGACACTTATAGTTACTCGTGGGAATAACCGGTCAGAGAGAGGAGTCATGGACTTCAAGCGACAGGAAGCTTGAAACTTTCTATTAGTAGATTTAAAGCACAGATCTCCAGATAGCTTAGGATTCTCCAGTAGAGCTCAAAATCTTGCCTGGTATATTTCCAAAGTGGTTACCATAACCACAGTCTTGTCCCAGTTGCTACCATTCAGACCCTTCTGAGTGACGTAGACAGGATATTTAGCCTCTCTGTACATTTATAAGATAGAAATTAAAAGACCTGTCTCATATGATTGTAGATTGATTTAAATTGAGGATTGTGACTTCTTTGTCACTTCACCTCTGTGGCTCAATAACCCCCTCTGGTGGTGTTAAATGACATCATTCATTACTGAGTTCTTTGAACTACATAATCTGTTATATTGAAACATATGGTGATTGATTGAGCTATATCATTTCATTAGGTTTGTATACATAAAGTGAAAATTAGAATGGAATTCTTTTTTTTTTTTTTTTTTTTTTTTTGTGCTAGGCGGGCCTCTCACTGTTGTGGCCTCTCCCGTTGCGGAGCACAGGCTCCGGACGCGCAGGCTCAGCAGCCATGGCTCACGGGCCCAGCCGCTGTGCGGCATGTGGGATCTTCCCAGACCGGGGCACGAACCCGTGTCCCCTGCATCAGCAGGCGGACTCTCAACCACTGCGCAACCAGGGAAGCCCAGAATGGAATTCTGAGAAGAAAATATAATTCTTCAACTTTCTCCCATTTGGACTTCTGAAGATGGTAGTGAGAATGGATGCCATAGTAAACAGTGTTGTCTGATTAATGAGGCATTACCATAAGAATAAAAAAATAAGTAGCACTCAAGATAGCCTCTGCTGAATATAATTTAATCTTGAGTAATTTATAAGTCAATTCAGAATCCTGCGAAACATCCTGAAACATCAAGTACATTGTACTGAGCATCAGATTCCATTTACTATAGATACAGGAAAATGCCAGCTAAGAGAGAGGTTGCATGTTGACATTTCTCCAGATAAAATGGATTTTTACTGTGTTAGAAATATACTTCTGAAATCACTTTTTAAAAAGTCAAAGCATCATATGTCTAGCAATATGTTCTCATTCTCAGTACCACTTCCATAATTGTCTATTCCATCAAATGAAGTAATTAAGAGCCTTGGGTCAATTATATCCACACTGGTAGAGTCCAGTGTTGGAAGAGTTAATGATCAGCTCAACATGGTGATAATACTGTCCAAGCTAATCACACTATATACACTATCATCAGTTCACATTCCCAATCATTGCTCCAATAAGGAGCACCCAAGATTTCCTCAAGGACGCCTTAAAGTAGATCTGATTCTGTAGCTATGTTTAAGAGAAATAATTCTTCCACTGGTTATTCTCATGAGGATAGTATTTCCAATATCATTTCTTTATCACAGTCTTTGAGCTTAGACCCAGGAACACTGGTTTCTAGTCTCTGCTCTACCACTAGTTAGCATTTGGCTTTGGGCAAACCTTTTACCCTTGCAAAGCCTCCATATCTTCATCTCTAAAATGGAAGCAGTAATTCCTGCTCTACCAGCCTCAGAAGATTATTGTAAGGATCAAATGAGAAAATACATGTGAATGTGTTTTTAAGATTTAAGCTCTGGGGACTTCCCTGGTGGCGCAGTGGTTAAGAATCTGCCTGTCAATGCAGGGGACACAGGTTCGAGCCCTGTTCCGGGAAGATCCCACATACCACTGAGCAACTAAGCCCGTGTGCCACAACTACTGAGCCCATGTGACATTCCGCAACTACTGAAGCCCACGCGCCTAGAGCCCGTGCTCCACAACAAGAGAAGCCACTGCAATGAAAAAAAAAGCCCACGCACAGCAACCAAGAGTAGCCCCTGCTCACCGCAACTAGAGAAAGCCCACGCGCATCAACGAAGGCCAACGCAGCCAAAATTAATTAATTAATTAAATAAATTTTTAAAAGATTTAAGCTCTGTATAGACCAAGATATTCACATTTACCTTTAATGTTATAAAATTTGTACTACATATATTTTTGTTGGTTTTCTTCCTCTTTTTCTTCTTCCTGCTGCTGCTACTGTTTGTTTTTAATATGCTCAGTTTCTTTTCTTGGTAGAAGTCAGCTTTCTGAGAGTCAGCCATCATCGTACTGTAGACATGCAAAAGAAATTTCCTATTTGACGATTTGCCAAGTAATACCTTGCAAAGTAATATTATTTCTACTTAACTCGTGAAGAAACTGAGGCTCAAATAGATGTATCTTGTTGAATATCTCAAAGCTAGTAAGTGGTGAAGTGAGAATCCAAACAAAGTTTGTTTGTTTTAACTCCAGAGCCTCCCCCAGTATTTCTCACTTTTTGTTGATTTCATGAGCCGATTGCTTAATTTCCAGAATTTATTCACAATTCCAATAAATATCTGAAGACAAACCTATCATTTTCAAAATTGATTGGTGATTCAGAGCATGTATTATACAGCCAGACTAGACAACCTGTGTTCAACTCTTTGAACCTTAGGCAAGTTACTTAACTTCTGTGTCTGTGTTCATCATTCATAGAGTAATAATAGCACTACTCTTGTTAAGTGTTATAATGACTAAATGAGTTAAATGTGTAAAGCACTTAGAACATAGTAAATACTTACTAAATATTAAGTAAATTTAAAAAAATTTTTTTAATGTTGGGGGTAGGAGTTTATTTATTTATTTATGCTGTGTTGGGTCTTCGTTTCTGTGCGAGGGCTTTCTCTAGTTGTGGCAAGCGGGGGCCACTCTTTATCGTGGTGCGTGGGCCTCTCACTATCTTGGCCTCTCTTGTTGCGGAGCACAGGCTCCAGACACGCAGGCTCAGTAGTTGTGGCTCACGGGCCTAGTTGTTCCGTGGCATGTGGGATCCTCCCAGACCAGGGCTCGAACCCATGTCCCCTGCATTAGCAGGCAGATTCTCAATCACTGCGCCACCAGGGAAACCTGTAAATAAAATTTTTTTAGGGAATTCCCTGGTGGTCCAATGGTTAGGACTCCATGCTTCCACAGCTGGTGGCCCAGGTTCTATTCCTGATTGGTGAGCTAAGATCACACAAGCTGCACAGCACAGCCAAAAAAAAAAAAATTTTTTTTTTTAAATTCACGTCTAACCATTCTTTTCTTCTAGGCTCTTTCTTGTAATATTATGTGTTGAGCCAGCCTTTGGCTATATTTTTTCTTTTTGTAGAATGGGTATACTAGACAGTCATTGATTATTGGTCAGCCAGTATTTGATCTAGAAATGGCAGTTTGACCACAGTACCTTAGCTATCTGCTAAGGCCATTAACCCCTCTAATGTAAACTAGACAGGCCAAAAAGTAAGAGCTTTGCCCTGATGCTCACAAGCCATCATGGACTCAACAATTGTCATCTGTTTATGGTTAACTTAGTAAAAATTAAAAAATTTTTAATCTGACATATAAAATATTGAAGTATTAATTTTGTATGGTCAGTGATTGTCAAGGATGAATTACAAGTAACTTTTAAATACGAAGAGCTTCTATTCTAACCAGGCTTTTTTGGTATATTTTCCCCCTACAGAAACCAGTGATGGTGTATCCTTGCAACTGGGGAACACAAAAGATTTTATTATTTCATTTGACCTCAAGTTCTTAACAAACGGAAGTGTGTCTGTGGTTTTGGAGACCACAGAAAAGAATCAGCTCTTCACTGTACATTATGTCTCAAATACCCAGCTAATTGCTTTTAAAGAAAGAGACATATACTATGGCATTGGGCCCAGAACTTCATGGAGCACGGTTACCAGGGACCTGGTCACTGACCTCCGGAAAGGAGTGGGTCTTTCCAACACAAAAGCTGTCAAGCCAACCAAAATAATGCCCAAGAAAGTAGTTAGGTTGATTGCAAAAGGGAAAGGCTTCCTCGACAACATTACCATCTCTACCACAGCCCACATGGCCGCATTCTTTGCTGCCAGTGATTGGTTGGTGAGGAACCAGGACGAGAAAGGTGGCTGGCCAATTATGGTGACCCGTAAGTTAGGGGAAGGGTTCAAGTCTTTAGAGCCAGGGTGGTACTCTGCCATGGCCCAAGGGCAAGCCATTTCTACATTAGTCAGGGCCTATCTCTTAACAAAAGACCATATATTCCTCAATTCAGCTTTAAGGGCAACAGCCCCTTACAAATTTCTATCAGAGCAGCATGGAGTTAAAGCTGTGTTTATGAATAAACATGACTGGTATGAAGAATATCCAACCACACCTAGCTCTTTTGTTTTAAATGGCTTTATGTATTCTTTAATTGGGTTGTATGACTTAAAAGAAACTGCAGGGGAAAAACTCGGGAAAGAAGCGAGGTCCTTGTATGAGCGTGGCATGGAATCCCTTAAAGCCATGCTCCCCTTGTACGACACTGGCTCAGGAACCATCTATGACCTCCGGCACTTCATGCTTGGCATTGCCCCCAACCTGGCCCGCTGGGACTATCACACCACCCACATCAATCAACTGCAGCTACTCAGCACCATTGATGAGTCCCCAGTCTTCAAAGAATTTGTCAGGAGGTGGAAAAGCTACCTTAAAGGCAGCAGGGCAAAGCACAACTAGAGCTCAGAACCAAAATCATATTTCAGCCTCTACTGTACACAAAAACTACAGGCTCTCTGTCAGCACAGCATAGGCACATTTTAGAAGGTTGTATACTAGGTTTTTGTGGATTACATCAAAGTGATAAATGATCCTTAAAACCAGTCTTCTGAGATAATTGCATTCCGTGAGTTGGGTGTTTAGAAATGTAGGTGGCATTTAGAGCAGAAAAGTGTTTAGTCAGTGGGTGAATGAAAATGTTTAACTTGGCCTTGCTTATCACCCTATACAGATAGTTCCACAGATAGTCCAGTCCTCTCGGTTTGGGAAAGACAATGGTAAGTAGCTCTTACTGGCCAACTGTCCAGCACTAGCCTGCAAACTTAGTCTGGGGCTCTTTTAAAATATGGTTATTTATGTTTATGTTGAAAGCAGACTTTAAAAAAAATAATGTGCTGTAATACAGTAAATATGTACTTGTAGCCTGAATAGTGGACTGTGTGCAACTTTAAAAATGATGTTTCTTTTCTATATATTAATTTCTTGGGAGTGAATGAGCATTTGTTGCATTTGTTCAATTGTTACATATGGAGAATATTTTGAATTTATGGTTTTCTTGAAACGTGTAAATTAAAAACACAACCAGTGTTCAGGCTTCACAGTTATATAATGTAAGCACAACTAAAATGAAACTTGTTGACTGCACAAGAAATTACAGAAATGTTATCTGTTTTATGAAACTTGATCTACAATCAGTAAAGGTTTGATAATCATTCTATCCCTCCTCTACCCCCATGTGGTGGTTTCTCTTTGTCACTATCTAGAATTTTGTATTTCATTTCAGACTATGCTAGAGAGTTTTTTCTATGTTGGGGGGACATTTGGGAATTTTTATTATAAACCTAAATTTGGGGAGGAGGTAGTAATTTTGATAAGTCCACTACCACTGTCTTTTTAAGATTTTTTTTCCCCTTTAAAGAAAATTACTAGGTCAGATATTATAAGGTTTGTAGCAGGGTTTTTTTTTCCTACTTAGATCATTCTTGGTCGACAACTTTCCAAACTATTGCCTTTTGTACATCAGTGTTTTTCCTTTGCAATTTTAACTTTAAATTATTTCAGCTATTGGATAAAAGTGATGCTACTGCATTAGCTGTACATGTGTTAATCAGACCTTTATTTTGGTTTTATACCTCACGTAAATAGGTATCATAGCCCTCATACCCTGGGTAGTGTCTGCTATAAGACTTCAGGCAGTAGATCAGAACTGAGGGGGGCTGATTTTGCTGTCTTTGTTTTAGTGTATGACAATACACTAAATCAACACAATAACTTATACAGAATGGAAATATGAGACCCCATGTTTTCAGGGGGATGAGTCTGACACACACTGTGCAGTGTGTGTGTGACCTGTATGAAATGCATATCAAGAGCCAGGTGGGCACCTGCCTGCACACTACATCTTGATTGAACTCAGCCTACCAACACCACTTAGAAACCAGGCAATACATACATACCTATGTACAAAATATATGTATCAGTGACAAAAGGGGCAGGAACGAAGATCTACAACTGAAGACAATATTAAACTGGCCATGGAAAAGTAAGTTCAAACTCCCGATTTATGTGACCACAAGTCAATTTTGCCCACAACAAAACAGTTGTGGGTTATTAGGTTTCCCCCTAGCTGTTGACCTTTGTAGTTCTTATACATTCGATGTCTCAACAAGAATATCTGGACTCCTTCTCTTTATTTCAGGGCTCAAAAATAAACCTCCAATCTTGAAATCGTTTTTACTCCATCGTATTTGTTATTATTTAGAGCAGTCCAGACTTCTGCCTTGTGTTTGCATACTGGTACTTCAGATTGAGGGAATCAATGAAAACAGTATGGTACTGCTTCTGTGACAAATATCAGTGCCTTAACAATGTGGCTGTCTTTTTCCACTGAAAAAAGAAAGACATTTTGATCTAGAAATGGCATTGCTATTTCATTGCTGTTGGTTTCACACTGCCTTCCACGTTGCAACAGCAACTCGATTTTTCCTGTGATCCCAGAATTTTCGAAGAGGGTGAGTTGACCCTGTAGCAGCACCGTCAGTACAAACCAGTAAGCTCTCAAACTAATGCCTCAGAATCACCTGGGAGCTTACTGAAATACGGATTCCAGATATTCAGTAAATCTTCCTGTGAAGCATGATAATCTGCATTTTTTAAAAAAGTGTTCAGGTAATTCTGATGCAAGTGAACCGGGGGATATATGTGGAGAAACACTGCCCAAGACCATCCATCACATTTTTCTTCCTAAACACCTGTGGAGTTTTCTAGGATTTTAAATCATGCAAAATGTTTATTTAGTCTGAGCTTTGTGAGAATGGGGAAGGTATTTTAAAGTTTTGTTTTATTTCTTTAAATTTTTCTTTGTTCCAAGAATATGGGTATTAGTTGTTTACACTTACCTTGAGTTAGCTTTGATATTAAATTAAACCTATTGCCACTTCAGTTATAAAACCAGCCAAAAGTTTCCAGATGAAGGTCAGGTTTGACCCTTTCAGAGTTATTGTACATAAAGGCTTCATCCAAAAACCATCCAGTGTATGTGAGGAAATACAAAAATGACACACAAGCACAACTCTACAGATGTGGCAGACCTTTTTCTTTGTTGGTGTGCAAACTTTTCACTGAAAGCTGCTATTTTCATCCTCCTCTTAATTGTTTCTCCTCCATTGTACATGTGGGTTATAGACCATGTGTTAAATATGCAATAAAGTGTTTACTGGATGCCCTTCTGAAGGGTAGTCCTTTGTAAAGCTGTACAGACTTTGCAGTTTAAGCACAATGTGCACATGTTAGTTTTATATACAGCAAAACTTGATTTTTTGCAGATGAAAAGGTATTTTGTTTCTATACAAAGTAAATGGATTGTTTGTGCTTAATGTAAAACAGCTTTATATAATTGTAAAATAAAGTTTTTATCTTAAAAGGAACATACCTGGATGTTTCTCTTTCTCCTCTGATTATTCTAAGATTACTTGAGCCCAGCAAGCATATTTCTGACTATTTTCTGTTCAGCTGGTGACAACTAGTCAGGCAACAAATGTTCATTAAGTGTGTGTCAGGCCCTTTAAGACAAAATGGGGAATATCATATAGGCCTTCATCCTAAAGAGGTTTAGTCTATAGCAGGAACACAATATCCACAAAAACTGTTTCAGAAAAATAAGATGCCAAATTGTGTGGTCAGTCAGGGTAGGTGTTACAGAGGAGCTAGCCTAAGCAGGGGCTTCAGGCCTGGGTACCAGGTGGAAGAAGAAGAAGAAGGGGTAACGTGAGCAAAAGCAAAAGCTGTGACAGTTGTGAGGATGCCCTTTCCCATGCTAGTTCAGGCTGGTAACCACTTTTGTCTGATTCCGATTTATTTGAAAGTTTGTTCTTGCTGTATTTCCCATACGTAACCTCTTCTCCAGAACAAAAATCGTTATTTAATCTCCCCACCCTCTTCCTCTCAGAAGGTAATGACTTAGGCTCCCTAATATGTATGAAACCAGAGACTAGTCTGGCTTCCTGTTATGTTTCATTGCACATTATTTTTTAGATTATAAATGTTCTGCACCATTTCTGTAATGGAATTCCAGTTGATCACCAATCAACTTTTTCTACCTGACGGGCGCACATACTTTGACAGGCTGCTAATCAACATTGTTGTCATCTCTTCTTTCTCTCATCCTCAGTTGGGAAACAGCCATAAAATTGCAAGCAGTCCTTGGTCTGAATGAGGTCTTGCACTGCTCTTGCCTTGATTTTGCTGTATCTGTAGCCAAACTGTTAATACATCGGCCATTCTGCTTTAACACACTGAGCATCACATATTTGCCTCCCCATTGCCCTTGAGAGGAGACAGACCCTCCATGCTGCACAGGACTTATTCCATAGTCTGGTGAGCTCTCCTTTGCTGAGAACGCCTCCTTTGTCTCCACAGGGCTTTTTTATTTTTATTTTTATTTTATTTTTATTTATTTTTGGCCGCGTTGGGTCTTTGTTGCTGCACGCGGGCTTTCTCTAGTTGCGGCGAGCAGGGGCTACTCTTCGTTGTGGTGCGTGGGCTTCTCATTGTGGTGGCTTCTCTTGTTGCGGAGCACGGGCTGTAGACGTGGGCTTCAGTAGTTGTGGCTCGCGGGCTCTAGAGCACAGGCTCAGTAGTTGTGGCGCACAGGCCTAGTTGCTCTGCGGCACGTGGGATCTTCCTGGAACAGGGCTCGAACCCGTGTGCCCTGCATTGGCAGGTGGATTCTTAACCACTCCGCCACCAGGGAAGTCCCTCCAATGCATTTCGGAGGCCATCGGCATTCCACTCCGGTTCCATGAGATTCCACTGTATCCTAAGGATAAATGAGCCCTACTTAATAACATAGTGTCCCTATTGTAAAGAAAAGTATAATGTGAGTTCTACATTTTCTTTCAGTCTGGACCACTGTATTTGCTAGGGTTGCCATTAAAAAAAAAAAAAAAGCCACAGACTGTGTGGCTTAAATAGTGGAAATTAATTTTCTCGCAATTCTGGAGGGTAAAAGTCCAAAATCAAGGTGTCACCAGGGTTGGTTTCTTCTGTGGCCTCTTTCCTTGGCATGCAGGATGCTGCCTTCTTGCTGTGTCCTCACACATGGTCATCCCTCTGTGTGTTGTCTGTGTCCTAACCAGTCATATTGAATCAGGGCCCATTAATTCAGAAACCTCAGTTTACCTTAATTACCTCTTTAAAGGTCTTCTCGCCAAATACAGTCACAATCTTAGGTCCTAGTGGTCAGGACTTCAACATGTATTTTGGGTGGGACACAATTCAGCCCATTAGCAACCATTCTTCACTCATTAAATGCACAGAAACCAAACTAGCCAGGGTTTCCATTTAATTTATTGACAACCAGCTAAGACCAAAACTGAGAGATCTTTAGGGAGTGTTAGGTGGACTGAAATCTAGACCGGGGACTCGGGAGGCAAGGCTCTCTGGCTCTGCTGTTATCACATCAGGAACTTACTCCACCCCCATGGGCTTCAGTTGCCTCCTAACACAAGTCCAATAAGAGAGAACTAGTTGATCTTAAAGTTTTTTTAGGGAAATAGGTGATCAAAAAGTAACCACTAAAAAAAAAAAAAGTAACCACTAAGGTTAAGCAGTGGTGCTAAAAAAGTATATAGACACCATCATCAGCTGCAAGATTTTTCTTCTTCCTGCCATGTGCCATTTCCATTAGCGCATTCTGAATATAGAACTCTGAAGTATTGAAAAAATATATTTAGATACAGAGTATATCAGAATTGTAGGTTGTGGTGAGATTTTGTTTCATGACAATTTAAAAAATATCGAGTCTGCATTATTGTAGCATTATTGTTACAAATAGTTAACAATATAGGGATAAAATACTGATTTTCATTATACCAACTGATTAAGGATGTCAGATTGAAAATGGATGTGAATTTAAATGTGTTGGTGATGAGTTTCAATGTTTGCGGCTCACTTTCTGGTGAAAAGATACTGTTACCATCTGGTAAGTATGATTGGTAACTTGTGTGTGGATGCTGCATTTCCTGAATGTTAAGTAGCAGCAACACTGTGTAATTTTGCTAATCCTTTTCCAGAAGTAGGATTTTGTGAAATGACAGGACTGCAAAGCAAAGCATCGAGCAGTAGCCAAGAGAACAGCAAAAGAGGAAGAAAAAAGTCCTGGGGAGGATCAGAAATAGAGCAGCCCACGAACTGCTGGTAAACACACGGTTTAGGGAGGATATTATTAGGCAACCCCCGCGCACATTGCCTGTAGCGCACCTGGAAAGGGCCAGTGCCTTCCTGGGATTTTGCTCTGTTCTCATCAGCACCTAGTGAAAATCCCCGAGATAAGAATGGCTGTTCCATTTCAGTTTAGAAAATCTAGTAGAGTGGTAATCTCTTTGCGCACTAGAGAAGGAAGAAAATCCCTGAGGCTTGGTGGGGGTGGAGGGGTATTGGCAAAAGTGCGCGTGAGCTTAATTTAATGCCTATTACTCTGTCTTTCCTTTTTTAACACCTGTGAAATTAAATCTCTGCAATTCAATCGAATACAGAGTAGGAGGCCCCAAACTAATTCCCAAATCCCATCAGTGGTGTGGCAAGGTAATCAGGAGGAGGAGAGTGCATCTTCTCAACTCCTGCAAGCAACAAAGAGGGTACGTCTCCATCTGGAAATACCCACCAGGAGGTGTCACCCAGGCAGCTTCTTGTCAGCTTGAGTAAATATTCAGAGCTCTGAGTATCAGGGTACAGCAAAGTACAGCCAACAATGGCTCTGGATTGGTGTTTCTTTTTCTTTTTTTTAAAGTAGAATGATAGAAAGTGGTTTTTTTAAGAATTATTTATTATTTTATTTTATTTATTTTTGGTTGCGTCGGGTCTTAGTTGCAGCATGCGGAAGCTTTCGTTGGGGCACGTGGGCTCTTCATTGCAGAGCGCAGGCTTCTCTCCCGTTGTGGCGCGCAGGCTCCAGGGTGCGTGGGCTCTGTAGTTCGTGGCATGCGGGCTCTAGTTGAGGTGCTCGAGCTCAGTAGTTGTGGCGCACGGGCTTAGTTGCCCTGCGGCATATGGGATCTCAGTTCCCCAGCCAGGGATTGAACCCTCATCCCTTGCACTGCAAGGTGGATTCTTTACCACTGGACCACCAGGGAGGTCCCTGGATTGGTGTTTCTTGATCTTTGTTTAGGAATAAGGAGAGGGAATAAGCACCATTGTAGGTGCCCCCCAAGCTCAACCTCATTTACCACTCTGCCTGACTCAGGTGGTAGATGAGCAAACAAAACACTGTTTAAGCAGCTTGCTCAAGGTCATGCAGTTCTTTTCACATGCTAGCTGCCAGGACAGCAAAGGTAAGAAGATGCCGTGCCTGCCCTGAGCCACAGCCGGGAGCGCTCTTCCTCTGGTAGGCTTTGGGTATCCTCCCCCACCCAAATCAAAGCCAAGTAGTAGTGGGAATATGGGCAGCTCAAGTGTCTGCATGCCCACAGTCGGGCTCTGGCAAAAGGACTCCACATGTACTCCTAATTCTTTTGACAGTCTTGGGAAGAAGTACTATGTGAACTTCACAGATGAAAAAACAAACTTGGGGAAGTCAAACGACTCTCCAGAAGTCGTTCAGTAATTTGACAGCCAAGATCTGGAAGCCAGGTATGTCCGCCCCCAGATTCCATGTTCCGAGCCATCATCCCCAAGCAATAGCCATGACCCACTAGCTCCTGACTCCACCCCAGGGGGCTCAAGTAGGGATGCAGATCTCAGCCCCAGTGCTGGCCCACAGATGGGGAAATGAGCCCATTTCGTCTGTGGACTCTATGAGATCTGCTGAAATTGATACTTGCTCCACTAAATGATTAGAAGAGCCGGGAAACAGGAGGTTGTTTCAGCTATCAAGTCTCCTTGGTATGTGCTCCGTTTCTTCTGCATCCCTGGACCCTCTGTATACATTAGATCTTGGATGACCCAGCATCACAGCCCCTCCGGCACCCCCCTGCTGTTTACCGTCTTCCGTAATGGACTTTCAAATGCTCTGTATGTTACAGAGTAAGATGTAAGTAGAGTGTGTTTGTGTGTGCAAATGCATACACACGTATGTAAATGCACAAGAAACATCTGGAAGGATTCAGCGGGCGGTTACCAGGCAGCCTGCCAGCAGCTGGAGAGGCAGTGATGAGTAAGAATGGGTCCCTGCCCTCTATAATCTGCGAAAGTAACAGATTCAGGAGGCACACGTTTTTTATTCTTTGCTATGAAAACAAAACATTTAAAAATATTACAAATTCCAAATTAGAGTTTGAATTAATGAGATTCTCAAGAACTTTCCTATATTAAACTTTTTAGCATCCTTCCATTAGTTTATCCTCAGGGTGGTCCTAGGGGACCAATGGAGTGGTCATCCCCTTTAATGGCAGAGTGCAGGCCTCCCTACAGCTGCTCATTTTCTCTATCCCCCAGAACAAACCAGTTCCCCAGAGTTCTCAGCACAGAGTTCTCTGGGAGATGGGTCAGGGTCACGGTAAGCCCCAGACCCATGATTGTGAGCACGTTCACACATACATACACACACACACTGCAGCCTGCCCATCCCCTTGGGAAATTCAGAACTCGGCCCAGGCCTGGTGGGCGCAGCAGATCCTGAGAGCAAAAACTACAGAGAGGTAGGATTAACAGAAAACCCAGAGAAGTCAGGGAAATCACACACAGCTGCTGTCTTTTCAGTGGGAAGGAGAGTCTTTGCCCACGCTGGAACCATCCAGAAGAAATGCCCCAGCTGTCCTTGCAGCTCAAAGAACAATTCCAATTCTCAGTTGAGGAAAAGGGCTTTGCGTCTGAGGACAGGAACCCTGCCCCTTCCCCCAATCCCCACTCACGGACCCCTCCCCAAAGTTATCCTCCACCCTTATCTCGCCCCCAGCAAGCTACCTGTGAAGTCAGAGACTCTTGGGCTAAAACATGATTACAGTCAAAATGCGAACCTAATTGTAAGCTGCTTCATCACGTACACCTTGGTGTAAATGGAGTGACCAGCTCCTTTGTGAGAGTGGTTTGCTGGAAGGTGGCGCAGCCAGCGGGCCCTGGGGCCAAGGGGCTGAGGAGGGTGAGGGAGACCACTCGTGGACCACACCACCGTCGCCCGTGTCCTCCTTGGCTGACTGGCACCTCCAAGCTGCGATTCTTGTCTTGCCTCTGGCTCTGTGTCCTTCAAAGTGGCCTCTTAATTGGTGGAAGAAATCTTTAACTGAAGGCTTTCTATATGGTTCACAAAGTTTGTCCAGACATCTTAAATCAATGCGCCCAGCCCTCTGGTGACAGCCGCAACACCTGTCCGTGCTCTAAGCAGATCCCACAGTGCATTCATGTTTTTAATTACTAACTGAATTAAACCTAGGCTAAGAGGAAAAAGTGAACAGAAGTCAGCCCTGAGTCTCCTTTGCTGATTGCACAAAATGTCTCCAGGGAACTGCAAAGACCTCTGCCCCACCTAGCTAGGCCTTTTTCAGGAGAGAAGGGCAGACCCTTTGGAGAACTCTATGAAAGCCAGAGACTCTCTCACCAGAAAAATGCCCAGAAAATTTTAGATACATTTTTGGGCCCCATGGTCTCAGCCAATTATTGAGCCTCCTGATGTTCTGAATTTTACCCAAAGATCTGGAAGGTGTCTATGAACCCCCAAGTGAAGTCACTATATTATTTATATTTAAAGATGTAAACTTACAAGCCTTCAGAAACCTGGCAAGTGAAATAATTGTAAAAGAATAATTGGGTCAGTGAGTGATAAAGAATAGTGGGGACTGTGGCTAAAACAAAGCATTTAAAATCATGTCAAAAATTAAATTATTACTAGATGAACCAAACAAAATGCATCTTGAGACTAGATTTAACTCATGGGTAACCTAAGTATTGTCTAAGGATTTCCTAGGTATTTACACATGCCCCGCCCTCCAGTTGATAATGAGATCTACCCATTATCTAACCCCCATCATTCCTACTGGAGCATAAGCATTTCTCCTCAATCTTATGTCATAGAAGTTCTCTCAATTCTTCTCCTCCATGTTGTTGACAGTTCTTCCAAGGGCTCTGCTCAGCTCCAAGGCCCAAATTAAAACAGCACTTCAGCCATGAAGCATCCCTGACAGCCAGACCTGCATCCCTGCATCTCTCTCCCCTCCAGCTCCTATGGGTGTTCTGGGGTGCCCACGATGAGCTACACTGTGATCCCTGAGGCCTTTGACTCAGTTGTCAACACCCATTGCCTAAACCAGTGGTTCTCACTAGAGCAATGTCTGCCACCTAGGAGATATTTGGCAATGTCTGGAGAAAGTTTTATGGTTATGAGCTGCGGGAGGCACCTAGTGAGTGGAGGCCAAGGGTGTTGCTGAACATCCTACAATGCACAGGACAGCTGCCCACACAAAAAATTATCTAGCCCAAATGTCAATAGTGCTGAGGTTGAGAAACCCTGTTCTGAGCTGGCCCTGAATTAGTTCCTTGAGGGTAGGGCTGTGTCTTGTTTAATGCTGTGCCCCAGGCTCTATGACCCTGGGGCTGGCACACAGAAGGTACTCAAATGTTGATGAGGTGGAATGGTTAGGGAGCGGGTCTAAAGAGAAAGCTGATCTTGGCCCCAGTAGTTCACAGCTGAGTCAGGGCGGGGACCACATGCACACCGGCTCTCCTCCACACAAACAACTCAACTCTACCGAGACAGGACAACCTTGACGTGGGTTGCTGAGAGGGGCTTCACGAGTGTGGGTAGAGGGCCTTAGAATTGTTTGTTTACTTGGGCTCTTAAGGTAGCAAGAACAGAAACCCAGGGCTCCTTGAAAGATGGAACTTTCACTGTCAAGAGATACGTGAATAGAAACCAGGCCTTAGGAAAAGCAGAGCAACTGCTGGAAGGCTGGACGGGGAGCTGTCACCCTGGCAACCTGTACTAAAAAGATGAAGGTAAAGCCCTGTCTCTTCCTTCCATCCGGCCCCACCCTACCCCCAGGTTCATTCAGACTTCCTGCTTACCCTTGATCTGGGCCAACTTATCCATTAGCCACAGCGCCTAAGGCCCTCAATGCTTTATAGGAGCCCACAGAAGTGTTTTAATTTCTTTTAAAATCAGAAGAAAAAGATGAATATAATGATGGTGAGGGCTTCCCTGATGACGCAGTGGTTGAGAATCTGCCTGCCAATGCAGGGGACACGGCTTCGAGCCCTGGTCTGGGAAGATCCCACATGCCGCGGAGCAACTAGTCCCGTGCACCACAACTACTGAGCCTGCGCGTCTGGAGCCTGTGCACTGCAACAAGAGAGGCCGCGACAGTGAGAGGCCCGCGCAGCTCGATGAAGAGTGGCCCCCGCTTGCCGCAACTAGAGAAAGCCCTAGCACAGAAACGAAGACCCAACACAGCCAAAAATTAATTAATTAATTGATTATTTTTAAAAAAAAAAATAATAATGGCGAATAGAAAACAATGAATCCAGCCTGGATTATATTTGTCATGATACCAATGCAGTCATATAATTCTAGTACATTTTTAGGGAGAGAGGAGCCCACCTACAAAGACCCTGCCCACACCCTCCCCAGCCCCTCTACACTGTGACCTTTCAGGTTGCAACCACCATGAACCACCTCTCCTTGTTTCTTACTGAAAATTCCACAGAGAATCCACTGGAGACATTTTGAAAATAAAGATATAACTAGGAAGTACACTGACTCTGATTAATTTTTCTTGGGAAAGGGCTTTCTGGAATGGACTCCATTAAGTCAATTTAATTCCTTGATCAATTTTCTATAAAGCCCAGTTAAGCCATTTCCAGTTTTTTCACTTTTTCATTTCGAGTTGACTAAAACTATTTTCATGGGGACCAATTCTTTTTCGCTTAAGTTTTAGGTTAGAAATTTGGTTCATAGATCACATTTTGGTCAGTACCAGATTTCACTGATGATAGTTTCTGTCATGGCAAGTTCTCTTTTGTGAGCTTTATTTCTACCAAGTCCATTTTCTAGGGTCAAATTTTGTTCTAAATTTGGTCAGGATCATTTGATTCTTTCATAATTGTAGTAGATAACAGCCCGTCTAATTTAGCCATCTCAGTTTTTCTCTGCATTAGATAAAAGACGAGTCTCTAACAATTTCCTAGCTCATACCACAAAAAAATTGAGACTACACTACATTTATGAGCTAGAGAGATGGGGTGGGGCGGGAGGACAGGAAGAGTAGACAGAAGTTTAGCGGCACTCCTGAGTTGCTGAGTACACACAGGATATCCTGGGGAAGGGGGTGAGGTCGATGGGAAGGTAGAAATATTCTCCATTCCAGCTCATCTTTGTCTACTCTTATGTCATAGTTCACTTGACTACCCTTTGGTCAACCAGGGGTAGGAGGACAGCTGTGGTATAAAATATGATGGCCTAGAACTGCCAGTGAGTCAACAGCTGGGGCAAGCCAGTGTCCCTTACGAAGGAGGTAAGGCATGAAACCAGGGGTCTTGGGCCAGACAATCTGGAGAGTTGTCTCCGTGTCAGGAAGCACTTCCACATGTACTATGTCCTGGGAATCCTAAATGGTTCTGGGAGGCAGGCCGTGTCACCTCGGATTCATGGACGAGGAAGGAAAATAAGTCCAGTAAGGTGGGTCTTCTTGTTCATACTCAGTGATTCTCCATTATGCCTCACAGCCTCTCTGAAGAAGGGTCTTCGGGTGGTCTCCTAACATTTCTGGGGCCTGGAACAAGAGTACAGATGGAGGCCCACCAACCACATGACTAAATATTTCAAAGTTCTTAATCAGGCTCACAAGCCCTTTAAAGAAAGTTGTTTTCTCCTCCTACCTTAACAGATATACCTTAATAATGACAAAATTGAAAATAGTGTTTTTCATGTGACTGAAAACTGGCTTTTATATGGCTGAAAGTTAGTAAAATATCAAAGATGGCTGAATTTAATCATTACTATATATGTCTGAGTGTTCTGTTGATGGGCTCGTGGTGTTTGAAAGACTAATAAAATAAAAACAGGTAAGTTATACATTATTCATTTTAGTGCATCTCTTCCTTTATTTCAACAAAATCACAATGTTGTTAAATAATTGGTAACAAAATTTTGTTCTACTGACAGAAATGCCAGGTTAGACAACCTTTCTTGAGTTCTTAGTTTTTCTTTAAATTCTGTGTGGAGAAACTTCAATATTCTGAGACAGTAGCAACTGGAATTAGTCATATATTCCTTAAAGTGGTCCTTAGGTTCAGAAGTGAATCATAAATTCTACATGTTCAAATAGTGTAATAAGCTTATATAGAATAACTCATCATTATCACAGGAAACATTACATAATATTATAATTGTCCCCTAGGGATTTCTTTCATTATAGATTTCAACATCTCTTGAAGCAGTATCTAGCTTGGTGGTACCCCAAATGCCAAACCATAAAATATTTGTTGCAGGTCTGTGATGAGGCAGGGAGGCTGTGACAGACTGTACCCCTGCAAGCACACTCTTTAATTCAGCTGGCATTTTTTCATAGCAGGACTTTCCAGATAAAGGAAGCAGTGTGTTAATTTATATTCCTGGATTAGCATGAAGAATCCATGTAGCATTTCTTAAGTTCTTTCACATTTTTCAACATTGGGACATTATAAAGAAAACCCGAAATACCAGTATTTTGCTCATTTGTTCAAATCTCTCAATTGAGATTCTGCCTTAATCTAGGCAGAAATGGCTAGAAAATAGTCTCTATAAACTGGACTCTGTGAATGTGAATCTTCTCCTTAACGGTCATATGAGTGTTTTATTTCTGCTTTCTAGTTTCCTTACATCTTATTGGAATATTACTTTTACTGCATATTATATATGAAGGTTCTTTCTACTTATAAAAACTTTTTTAAACATTTAAAAATATTTTTAGTCCTTTAAAAAATGACACAGCCAATTTAGATCTGTTTGTTTTTTAAAAATAACCCTTTGCTAACATTATTAGTGGCAAGCAAATAATTAACAAACTTTTAAAGATACTTTCATTTTCTGCCAAAGCCCATTGTTTGCTCTTTGAGGATCATCTGCTGTTTCACTGAACTCTTCTAGTGCTACTGTATCTTGTCCAAATTATCTCTGATATCTTTAAGACCATTTTGTTGGGGACTTCCCTGGTGGTCCAGTGGGTAAGACTCCGCGCTCCCAATGCAGGGGGCCCAGGTTCAATCCCTGGTCG
Organism: Kogia breviceps; assembly: GCF_026419965.1. Classification (NCBI taxonomy): domain Eukaryota; kingdom Metazoa; phylum Chordata; class Mammalia; order Artiodactyla; family Physeteridae; genus Kogia; species Kogia breviceps. The sequence goes on from NC_081312.1 coordinate 97,249,132, forward strand.
GATCCGGCATGTATGCTGCAACTAAGAAGCCTGCTTGCTGCAACTAAAGAGTCCCCCATGCCACAATGAAGATCTGCTTGCCGCAACTAAGACCTGGCTTGGCCAAAATAAATAAATAAATAGAGCATCTCATCAACGTTCCCTATTATCTTTATTGAAGACTATCCACTGTTGGCGGTTTATTCAGCTCCTTTTTCATTTCTAGTAATCATATAAGTGGGGTTTTTGATGGGGAGGGGTACAGTGAAAGCTGCTCACTTGTTGTTGGCAATTTTTAAAATTTTAAGCAGACTGTCTCTTTCAAGATTTTCTGTTTCTTTGTGCCTTTTTTGTCTGAGTTCCACTTCCATAATTGCTCTTTCTATCATCATGTCTATTTGCACTCATTCTCAATGATCCAAGGGATTAAAAATAAAATGAATTACATCCAGAGTATAAAATTTGAATACATTTTCATCAGAAATGTAAATTAAATCAGTTGTAAAAATTAACTTTTTTGAAAAGTTATGTATGTGAAAAAAATTTTATTTTTTCTAAAATATTAAAATATATCTATTAAACTTTAAAGGCCAAATACAAATGATAAGTAATGGATATCAAAACATAAAATCAAAATTTTACTTACACCTGGAATTCTCAATTTAATTTTTTGAAATTATAATTAAATCTTCTTAAATATTTTCTAAAAATAAAACCACTTGTGATTCTAGCGTTCAATATCCATCTAATTGGCAATATAATCTTTCTTGATGCTTTGACACAGCGCGTTTGCTGAATAACAAGAATTGCTAACATTTATTAAGTGCTTATTAGGTGTTCTGACGGCCCTATGAAGGAGGACGGATCATTCACTTTTTTGGGTGGGAAAACAGAGAAACTAAGGACATGCCCGGGTGTCCTCAGTCAGTGAGGGGAAGAACTAAGATCTGTACCAGGTTTTTCTGAGTCACCACACTGAGCCGCCACCCTTGGAAAGGCCCACAGGCCCCTTCAGGGCCCCTGAACTGTTTTGGGCAGGTGGGCGGCCCCCAAACCCAGGGTTTTCTCCGTCTTCACATTGATGCCACAGCAGCTACTTCTGGCTCACTCAGGCCTGAGGCCTGGGGTCCTGCAACCCCTAGCCTGAGGCTCTGTGGGCAAAGGGTGGCGACCAAAATCCGGCAGCCCGTTCGAGCTGCTGCAGAGCTGGGTGCAGTCCGAGCCACCTCCTGGGCCGGCTCACGGGCGCCACCTGCAGGGCAGCGCCCTGCAGAATTTGCTGGAGAAGGGCAGCCTTCTCCAGCAAATTGCCTGCATCAGAGTCAGACCCCAGCCTGCAGAGAGGCCCAGTTGGGTCCCTCAGGGAAGGAAGGAAGTCTGGACAGGCACAACCAGGAAAGACCCACGCTACTCCCTGCGCCATGAACTCAGTTATCCCTTTTCACTTCTTCCTCTGTCAGAGGGAAAGTTATTCCCAACGTCTAACCTCAGTCCCTCAGACTGCAATGGAAGCCCTTTTCACTGCAGGGAAACAGAATAGGACAAACCCCAGGCAGTCTCTGTAGCTGCTTCCCAGGGTTTGCAGAGATACAGCTCCCTGGAAATCCATCAAGAATTCCTGTCCCACACAGTTGGTGGGAATGTAAATTAGTGCAGCCACTATGGAAAACAGTATGGAGGTTCCTTAAAATACTAAAAATAGAGCTACCACATGCTCTAGCAATCCCACTCCTGGGCATATAGCTAGAGAAAACTCTAATTTGAAAAGAGACATGCACCCCAATGTTCATAGCAGCACTATTTACCATAGCCAAGATATGGAAGTGTCCATCGACAGAGGAATGGATAAAGAAGATGTGGTACGTATATACAACGGAATATTGGCCATAAAAAAATAATAATAATAATGCCATTTGCAGCAACATGGATGGGCCTAGAGATTATCATACTAAGTGAAGTAAGTCAGAGAAAGACAAAGATCATATGATATCATTTATATGTGAAGCTTTAAAAAAATGATACAAATGAACTTATTTACAAAACAGAAACAGACTCACAGACAGAAAAGACTGTTACCAAAGGGGATGGGGTGAGGGGAGAGATAAATTAGGAGTTTAGGATTAACATACATGCACTACTATCGATATATATAAAATAGGTAAACAACAAGGACCTATTGTATAGCACAGGGAACTATACTCAATATCTTGTAAATTAACACATGTAAATTACCTATACTTCAATTTTTAAATACATAAAAAGTGCATTAAAAAACGAATTCCTCTCGCATTCAAACCAACCCTATCCCTCCACCCAAAACTGTCGCTCAGACCCATCTCCTTGCCTTACAGAACTCCTCAGTTTGTTCGTGTGTGTGTCTAGAATCCTGCTACCAAGTTACACCTCCGCAGCCTCACAACAACCCAGTGAGGTCAGGATTGTTATTGCCATTTTCAGATGTTGAAACTGAGGCCCAGGGAGATGGTGTAACTTCTTCCTGAGAGTCAGGGGCAGGCTAGAAACAGAGTAGAGATCTGATCCTGAGCCTAGGACGCTCCTTGCCAAGCATGGTCTCCCCTTGTGTGGGATTGTGGTGCAAAGGCAAATTCCTGTGTCCATGCTGTGTGTAAATGGGGATGTGCCAGCCCCAGGGGTGCACACTCGCATGCTTTGTACAAGTGCATGAATGACTAGGACAATTCAACATGTATATGCAAGACAAAAAAAAAGCAAAAAGACCACATACTCCACATCTTATACAAAATTTACTCCACATCTTATAGAAAAATTAACTCCAAAAAGGGTCATAGTTCTAAATGTAAAATGCAAACCTGTAGAACTTCTAGAAGATACAAGAGAAAATATTCGTGACTTTGGGTTAGGCAAAGAGCTCTTAGGTATCAAAAGCGTAATCTTTAAAAGAAAAAGATTAAAAATAAATTGGACTTCATCGATATTAAAATCTTTTGCTCTGTAGAGGACACTGAAAATGTCCTGGGACATTGGGAGAAAATATTTACAAATCACATCTCTGACAAAGGACTTATACTCAGAATATATAAAGGACTCAAAAATAGGAAAAGAAATAACCCAATCCAAAAATAGGCAAACAATTTCAACAGACACTTTGCAAAAGAAGAAATAAGGCAAATAAACACATGAAAGATGCTGAGCATCATTTGCCTTAAGGTAATTCAAATTAAAACCACAATGCAACAGCTTAAATACTCAAAAACAAGGGTGTGGTTAAATTACAGTGCATTTGTGCAAAAAGTATATTATCTACCCTTCAAAATTATATTTTGCTCTTCAAAATAACATGAAAAATATTTATGGAACAATTTATTAAGTAAAAGAAACAGGATATAAACATATAAAGTCTTATCCCTATCTGAAGGAAAATTTTATGTATTACATACATGTATTCAATAAAGATGGAAATGCATACAAATGTAAATAGGGCTCATTTCTGGGTATGACAATGATAAAAGATTTCAGTTATCTTATTTATACTTCTCAGAATTCTCCAAAATATTTCCCAACATACACATATTGCTTTTACAAATTGTCTAAGTCAAGAGAGAAAAAAAATGGATGCATAGTAGCTGAGCCCTTAAGTCCTCCCTAATCATTCACCTAGGAGATGCCACCCCAGCTCCCAGAACTATATGCTGAAGTTTTGTCTCCCTAGAGCCTCATCCAGAAGCCCCTTCTGGCTCTCTGCGCTCTTGGCACTGCAGACCTTCCTTCCTGAACACCCTCTCCCCTGGCTGTCTCGTCGCTCTCCCCTCTCACCCAGCTGCTCCTCTTCCATTGTGGATACTCCTGCAGCCCTCTCCTATGATGGGGTCCTCCAGGACCCCTTCCACCCCCTTTTCCTTCCTGATCTTTTTTTTTTTTTTTTTTTGGTGGTACACGGGCCTCTCACTGCTGTTGCCTCTCCCTTTGCGGAGCACAGGCTCCGGACGCGCAGGCTCAGCGGCCATGGCTCACGGGCCCAGCTGCTCCGCGGCATGTGGGATCTTCCCAGACCGGGGCACGAACCCGTGTCCCCTGCATCCGCAGGTGGATTCTCAACCACTGCTCCACCAGGGAAGCCCCCTTCCTGATCTTCATTCTGTCCCCCTGGGATTTCATTCACTCTGTGGCCTCAGCAAGAGCACCCAGGACACCCACATTACGATGTCTGGCCTAAACTGTTCCTGCAAGCTCCAAACCCTTGCTCATTCACCCGTCCTAACAGCAGACATTTATCAAGTATCTATTGCCAGGCCCTGTTCTAACAGCAACGGCAGAGGTGCTGCTTTCACAGACCTGACCTTCTAAAGAGGGTTCAGGCAACAAACATGGCAACAAACAAATGAACAAATGAACTTCAGAACCAGCATGTTAACAAGGTCCCCAGGACAGTTGAATGCACGTTAAAACTTGAGAACTGCTGTTGTACATCAGCGGCAAAGTGTGGTTCCCCAGCCGGCGCCTCAGCATCTCCTGGGAGCTTGTCAGAGTGCAAACTCTCACCATGCCCCAGGTCTACTGAAACAGGAACTCTGTGGGTAGGGCCCAGAATCTGTGTTTAACAAGCCCTCAGGGGATTCTGCACGGGCCTCATAAAAGGCTCCTCACAGTTAGGAACCACATCTCATTTATCTTCATATCTGTATTAGTTTCCTAGTACAGCTATAACAAATTGTCACAAACACGGTGGCTTAAAACAATACAAATTTATTATCTTATGGTTCTGGAGATCAGAAGTCCAAAATCCATTTCCCTGGGCTAAAATCAAGGTGTTAGTACAGATGTGTTCCTTCTGGAGACTCTAGGGGAGAATCCATTTCCTTGCCTTTTCTAGCTTCCAGAGGCTGCTCACATTCCTCTGACCTCTAGTTCCATCATCACACTCTTTCTCTGACCTCTGACCCTCCCGCCTCTCTCCTGTAAGAACCCTTGTGACTACAAGGGGCGCACTCTGATAATCCAGGACAATCTCCCCATCTTGAGCTCCTTAACTTAATCACGTCTGCAAAATCCTTTTCACCACATAGGGTAACATATTCACAGGATCTGGAATCAAGATGTGAACATCTTTGAGGGGCCATTATTCAGCATCTGTCACAGAGCAGATTCTCAGCAAGGAGCTGAAGAAAGAATGAATGAGTGAGTGAATGAAGAAAGAAATCAGAGAAAGAGGACGCTTCACCCTCCCTATTCTGTGAACCCTAGCCCGCCTGTGAGCATCTGACCTGGTCCCAGGGTGATGGGATACTGCAGTGCTCCTCAGCACATCGATCCTTCAATGCAAGTGACTAGGTGCAGTGTATGTTGGGCAGGTGAGGCTCAAAACGGAGGCTCTACCAGCCAGGACGGAGCCCGGCAGGCGGCCCGCACCAAGCGCTGGGGCAGGCAGACCCGTGATCGGAAGGTGGGCTGTGAGAGGAAGATTGGGGTGCCAGATGGAGAGCTTGGTGTCTGGAGAACACACATTTTGGGGTCAAGTCCTTACTCGGCCATGTGCCAAGTGCACGAGCTTGCACAAGCCACCTCACCACTCTGCACCTCCCCAGTGACTTCATCTGCAATGTGGGATGGCAACACCAGCATCACCAGTTTGTCAGGTTGTCGTGAGAACCAGAGATAAGGCATGAAGTACCTGGCCCTGGAGGGATGAATGAGGGCAGGGATGGAGGGTGCAAAATGGGGAGCTGCAGCCAGGGCCTGGGTTGCAGTGGTGGGGTGGGTGCTGACTCTGCCTGGTTGGCCTGGCAATTACCCAGAGGCCCCTGGCCCCCAGCCCTGGCAGTCCTGGGCGAGAGTGAGGCAGTCCATGGCCCTTTCTCTCTGTGCAATTTGCTGACTCGCTTTACTCATTCATTACAGAGAACTGAACTCAGAGGCGGGAGGAGCCATAGGGCCCCCAATAGTCCAGAGGGCCTCCCTGTGGGCCCCAAGGTGAGGCAGAAAATACTCAGGATCTGGGTGAGGACACCTGGTCTTACAGCTTTGCTGACACTGTAAGCCTCAATTTCCTCATCTGTAAGCAGAGATGATGCAATCCATCCCACCTCTCCCTTGGCCCTGGGTGGTGAGGACATGCCGGGGAGGTGAAGGGTAACATGGGAGCGGACTGGGAGGACAGAGCGAACAGAGAGTGCAAGTAATAGAAAGAGGCTCTGCCTGGAGTCTTCTGACCCGGGGTTTGAAGTGAGCTTGAGAAAGAGCTGTTTGTCATTAGTTAGACTGGATGATATTATGATAAAGACATCAGTGTTCTGTAATTAAGGATACTAGCTTGGGGCTAAATTAAATATTTACACAGCCCTCAATTATCTTCTCCCTCTCTTTAGCAGCTCCCTCCCCACGCTAAAATATTTAGCAGGGATTTCAGGAGTATTCTCAAACCCAGCTGTGGTGCAGAAAGTTACTTGAGAGTGAGGGTGATGGTGACCACTTGCTTTTAGCAGATTCCCAGATCTGTGTGTTAGAAGAAAGACATCACATTTGAATCTTTAAAGGGCAAAAAAAACAAATCATGTAGGCTAGGTCTGACGCAGGCTGGACCCAAAGGGACTTTCTAGTATTCATTCAGAAACCACCTTGAAAATAGCTGCACAACAACTTTTGAGGAGGGAGAAACTCCAGGAGGGCAGATGGCAATCTAATGCAGATTCAGCCTCTAATTCATGGAAGTCACTTGCCCTTTTAGGAGTTCACTGTTCCTACAATACCGAATAGATCTCTATATCCCTGTATTCTAATGTAGGAGATTGACTACAAGCATGCCCTATTTCCCACAAGTGGACCATTTCTCAAAGGCTCGATCCTGTGAAAGCCTCAAGATTAGCTGGCTAATGTGAATAGGAGTCACATTTTCTTTTTTTTTTTTTAGATATTTGTTGTTTTTTAAAAAGATTAATTTATTTTTTTTATTTTTGGCTCTGTTGGGTCTTTGTTGCTGCATGCAGTCTTCTCTAGTTGCGGCAAGCAGGGGCTACTCTTCATTGTGGTGCACACGCTTCTCTTGTTGTGGAGCACAGGCTCTAGGTGTATAGGCTTCAGTAGTTGTGGCACACGGGCTCAGTAGTTGTGGCTTGCGGGCTCTAGAGAGCAAGCTCAGTAGTTTGGCACACGGGCTTAGTTGCTTTATGGCATGTGGGATCCTCCCAGACCAGGGCTCGAACCTGTGTCCCCTGCATTAGCAGGCAGATTCTCAACCACTGCGCCACCAGGAAAGCCCCAGGAGTCATATTTTCAACGTTACCTGTAGGATATATGCTGTGGTGAACCTCAGAGCAGATGTGCTCCAGGGAAAATTGTATATATATTTAATTTTTGGAAATTGAAATGTACCCTCTGGTTCCCAAGGAAGACTGTAGTACAGCAATTGATGGCACAAACTCTGGACCAGTCCTGAGTCCTGGCTGTGTGACCTTGTATAAGTCACTACCTCAACTTTCCAATCTATGAAATGGGGATAAAGATAGACATGGCTCTTGATGAGCGTCAAATGAGATTCCGTGTCTACAGAGCTCTGGGCACCTGGCCTGTAGTAAGAGCTTGGTAAACAGTGGTTATGACTATCACTTGAAATCCTCCTGTCAAAGTGAAGCCTTTTCGCTCTGCTAATGTTTTATGTAAATCTGGACTTCCGCGCCTTAAGCAGCCGGGTACGTCATGGGGCTCATCAGCTGTCCCGAGCTGCCCTGCCCAGCCGGTCAGCCCCCAGGAGAGCACAGGGGAGCATTTCTGCCTCCACCTCTCACAGCTCCTGAGCTGGGTGGGGACAGAGAACACAGCAAGGCTTCTCCGGCCTTTCCTGAGAACAAACTTCAAAAGATCCACACCCAGACTTTAAGAAAGCCTCAGGCCCAGTGCCAACCCCCCTCCTCCCTGGGGTCAGCACTCTGTCCCAGCTCTATTTCTAGAAGTGTCCTTGCCCATCCAGGCTGCCATTGAGGTGGCTGTGGACAGCACTGGGTCACCTCCCCACCTCAGGGAGAAGACCCCAAAAGAGAGGAGAGGAGGCCCTTGCCTTTGGCTGAGACCCACCTGAGTTCAGCTCTCTGCCCTGCCTTTTACTAGCCATGAACCTAGTCAGGGTGTTCCTGTTTGACCCTGCAGATATTCTTTTTTTAAAAAAAATAAATTTATTTATTTGTTTATTTAATTTTTGGCTGTGTTGGTTCTTTGTTGCTGCACGCGGGCTTTCTCTAGTTGTGGTGAGCGGGGGGGCTACTCTTCGTTGCGGTGCGTGAGCTTTTTTTTCATTGCAGTGGCTTCTCTTGTTGCAGAGCACAGTCTCTAGGAGCGCGGGCTTCAGTAATTGTGGCACATGGGCTCAGTAGTTGTGGCTCGCGGGCTCTAGAGCGCAGGCTCAGTAGTTGTGCATGGGCTTAGTTGCTCTGCGGCATGTGGGATCTTCCCGGACCAGGGTCGAACCCGGGTCCCCTGCATTGGCAGGCAGATTCTTAACCACTGCACCACCAGGGAAGTCCCCCCACAGATATTCTTATTATTGGATAAAACAATGTGCAGAGGAGGTGAGACTCAGAGGTTGAGTAACCTGTAAGCTCTCCCTTCCTCCGTTGCCCCAACACTGAGTTAAAGAAGGCTGCCGGGAGTGGCTGTGCAGAGACAGGGGCTCATCCACAGATGGGGACTGCAGGACCTTACCCCGCCTGTAAAATAGCCCTACCGCCCCAGCCTGAAGGCCACTGTTTGTCTGAAACTTTAGCTTCTTTCAAATGCAAATACTTCACTGAGGCAGCCTGCATTAGGACCTGGGCTCATTTACACCTGCTTTGAATAGGTGCCATCAGGAGCCTTTCCTGATCTCAAGACTAATAATAATTACTATTATTATATACTAATACAAATATTTATTGCACAAACAATATTACAACAATACCAGAAGTTAGAAAAAGAATCACCCACAATCCCAAACCTAGTAAATGGGCATTTCGGTTTCCCTTTTTTCCCCCCAATTCCCCTCCAGCCCTTGTACATGCACATATACAACTTTTTCACAGCTGGCCTCCTGCCCAGTGCAGTTTTCCACTCAACAGAGTATCATCAGCGCTCTCCCATGGTGCAACGGTCTTCACAATTAGCTTTTAAAATGGGTGCGCTGTTGCTTACCAGCGCTCTAGAGCTGCACACGTAGGTTCCTTCATTTCCTGCTGTTAGAACGCTGAAACTTTGTTCAAAGAGCGTTTTCATTCTTTGAGGATTCTTCCCTTAGGATGCATTCTCAGGCATGGGATTGCGGGGTTAAAGGTGATAGATATTTGTGTGGCTCTTGAAAGAGAGCGGAGTCCAGGTTTTGCCCAGAGCTTGCAGAGAGCTGGTGCCTGAGGGCTGAGAGAGAGCCGGGGGTCAGGGAGGGGGATCTCTGGGTTCACTGGGGGCAGTCAACACTTTGGCGGGGCTGGGGCGGGGGCGGAATCCTTATAGGCCGTTAGCCATGCAGGAGAGGCAGCAGCCTCAGGCTGAGAGCAGAAGCCAGAGGCTGCCCAGAGGAGCTCCCGTTCTTCCCACCCCTTCTGGAGTGCTTGACTGCCCTCCAGCTCGGCAGCATCCAACCCCAGTGCCCCGCAGGCTCAGGGGGCTGGGAGAAGGAGAAACACTGGGAAGTGGTGAGCAATGAGAGGCCCAGAAATCAGGCAAGAAGTGCCATCGCTGCTGGGAAAATCCACTGCCATCGCTGGACGCTGGAGCCGTTGGGGTGTGCTCCCCCTGCCCCCTCACACATTTATTTGTATTTATATTTGCTGCGTGCTGGGCCAACCCAGGGCAACTCGGGGCAGGACGATGACGAAGAAGACGTGGCCTTCTTGGCTCGCTAGTCACTCCAGAGTCAGGCAGCCGAGGGAGTTGCACTACCTGGCGGTCTCCACCCTGGCTGCACATCAGAATCACCTGGGGAGCTTCACAGAAGACCTCGGCCCACTGCCAGATATTCCCATTGAATTGGTGGCTGATGCTGACATCTGGCCAGGGTTGAGAACCACTGGATCAGGTGTTACATTTTCTTGTTAGAGCATCTTTGGCTGCAGGGACAGAGACCTTCTGAGGCTAGTAGGGGAAAATGAAGGTACCTTGTGGGGTAACAATGGTGCTTGCAAGGGAGGGTGGGCTAAACCCCCTTCATGATCTCTATGAGTGCCCTCCCCCCAAGCCACCCCAAATAAAGCCCCCACCCAACAAAAACAGCACACTTGGGAGTCCCCTGAAATGAGAACACCTCCTAACCTCCAGTCCCTGTGACTGTGATTTTACTTGGAAAAGGGGTCTTTGCAGATGTAATTAAGGATCCCGAGGCAACGACTGGTGTCCTTACACAAAGGGGAGAGGACACAGTGACAGAGGAGAAGGTCACGGGAAGACGGAAGCAGAGTGATGCTGCTACAACCCAGGAACTCCCGCAGCCACCAGAAGCTGGAAGGGACGTGGACACACCCTCCTGTGGAAGCTTCAGAGGGAGTGTAGTTCTGCTGACACCTACGTTCGGGGTTTCCAGCCTCCCGGGCTGCGGGAGATTAAGCTTCTGTTGTTTGTGGTAATTTGTTACGGCAGCCCTAGGAAACTAATACCAGCACTGCCCACTTGTGTGAACACAGTGGCTGAAAGGAATGCTCTTCGAGAAGTTCCCATCAACCACACGCTCTCCCTGAGTGGCCATTTCTGCCTCTGGGAAAGGAGGCGAATGCTTCCAGCCCTGAGAGATGATGGCCGGGAAAGGGCCTTGTCAGCAGGGCAGCTCCGACAGTGTGCGGGAGGTGCTGTGTGCCAGATTCGTCACTGCTGGGTGAGTCCTGGCACCTTTCCTGGCCTCAGTTTTCTCAAAGTGGAGCTGTAAGCCCTGACCTGATGACGCCATCACAGGCGAGATAAGAGTGGGAGGGGCTCTGATGGCTTAAGTTAGGATTGGGTGCAAGGGAGCTGAGAACGTGCAAGGGACCCACGTTCTGCTATTAAGCAGGGGTGAGAGTCTCTTTGGCACTGTTCTGCCTTCAGAAAGCCTTTTGAACGAAGAGGACAGTCTGGGCCCACCCAGGAGGAGCTGGCTCTTCCCCTGAGGAGTAGGCACCTGGTTGGGAAAAGTAACTTCCTATACCTGCACCCTAAAAGCGCAGGTGCCAGGGAGGGGCAGACAGAGAGATGGGAGACTCCAAGTCATACGGATGCGTGGGGCTAATCTCCCAAAAAGGATTATATGAGTTACGTTTTATAAGGTGTCTGGGGCTTCCCTGGTGGCTCAGTGGTTAAGAATCCGCCTGCCGATGCAGGGGTACACGGGTTCGAGCCCTGGTCCGGGAAGATCCCACATTCCACGGAGCAACTAAGCCATGCGCCACAACTACTGAGCCTGCGCTCTAGAGCCCGTGAGCCACAACTACTGAGCTCACACGCCAAAGCTACCAAAGCCTGCGCGCCTAGAGCCCGTGCTCTGCAACAAGAGAAGTCATCGCAATGAGAAGCCCGCACACCGCAACGAAGAGTAACCCCCGCTCACTGCAACTAGAGAAAGCCCGCGCGCCTCAACGAAGACCCAACGCAGCCAAAACTAATTAGAAAAGAAAGAAAGAAAGAAACCCACTGAGCATTTCCCTTTATGTTGGGAGACTCTTCATCTTTCCTCTTTCTCTCCCCAAGCCACACACCAGGAGGCCTGCAGGGGGCTGGAGTCTGGTGGGGCACTGCATCTCTGTTCACCTTCCTGGTGTCTGTGTATGGCTGGCATGTGGGGGTACCTGTGCCTACTGCAGCGCCTACAGGGTGGGGATGAAACAGCTCTATAGGCTTCAAACAGCTCATGCCCCATTCTGTCTCCGAAGCCCCTCGCTGCCATGGGCATCAAAAGAAAGCACACACCCTTTGCCTTCCCCCTTCAAAGGCCTTCATAGCTCCTAGCTCATCTAGTCCCCCAGTACCCTTGGGAAGGCAGAGCAAGGATTAACAAGGGACCTGTCTGAGGCCACTCTGAATTCAGCATAAGCTGGGACTGGGATCCATGCTCCCTTGTCAAGCTCTGGTTTGCACAGGATGACTGCCTACCTGTTGGTACAGCCACACCACTTGCCCTTCAAGAACTTAAGTCTGAGAGGACAAGCTAGTCTAGACTGAGGGACACACACACACACACACACACACACACACCCCTTTACAAGATATGTAGCCACAGGAAAACCTAATAAGCCGAATGCTCACTAGCATGATTGAGGATCTATAGAAAGGACCTTAGCGATCATCAGCTGCAACCCACTCACTGCAAATGGGGAAACTGAGGCTCAGAAAGGGACAGAGATTTGCTCCAGTTTACAAAGCTAAATGGAGCCTAGAGCCCAGGTCTCTGGACTCCAGGTCCAGTACTCCTGCCACCGCCGGCACACCTAGCAAACAAGTCAAGGCAGGGAGAAGGAGCTCAGATAGCCTGGGGCCACAGGTGGGATGCACCTCCACTTCAGTCTGGGAGTTTTATCATCCAAAGAGTGGACTTTCCTGAGTTCCTCTGGGAGGGGGAGGGGTGAGGGCAGGAAGTAGCTGCAACCTGTTCCTTCAGCACATGGGAGTAGCCACGGAATCTGGGTGGCGGGGATGGGGGGGTAATGTTTTTTCTTTGCCCTCTGTGTGCCTTTGACTCTTATCACCGTGTCCTCTGAGTGGCAGAGGTCCAGGCCCAGCACCTTCCAGACCTGGGGAAAGGGTGAGGGTGGCAAAGCAGCCCCCTGCTGGGGCACTCCCGAGATAGCTGGGTGGAACTGATGACAGGGGCCCAGAACAGACAGGAGCCTCTCCCACGGGGGAGAGGTCATGGTCGGGTGGGGCTGCGGGCGCCCAGTTGGTTTTTTTCCCTGTGCTCCACCCCACGCATTCTTCCGAAGAGCAGGCTCAGTGGCCTTGCCCTCCAGGGGGCCTCGGGGCTCCCAGGTCTCTGCCCATGAAAGTGGGAGAAAGTGGGGGTGGGCAAGAAGGGGCAGGGGAGAGGGAGCCTATGGACACCTCAGACTCCACCTGAGCGCGGGGCTTGCCTCGCACCGCAGGCTGGCGAGTGAGGGGGCGACCCTTTGGAGGTCAAGGAGCCCGGCGTGGCTGGCACACTGTTAGGTGCGGGCCCCACGATGGGACCTGTGCCTTGCCTCGGCTCCTCCCCCGCCCGCACCTCCCGGCCCCGCCCCGCGTGGGAGGGGTGGGCGGGGCCCTCGGGGAAGCGCGCCGACCTCCCAGGCAGGTGCAGCGCGGGCTGTCCCGTGGCTGACGCGGCCGGGAGGAGAGTTCGGGTCTCCTCCTGCCAGTGCTGCGTCCCTGCGCCCTCTCGGCCGGATGCCCGGGACACTCAGAACCCAGGTAACCGAGGGCGGGACTCCCCCGCGGCACGCGTCCTCCCGCCTCCCCGTCCACGCGCACCCCGCCTCGGCGGCCGCCCCACAGGCTCCCCGGAGCTCGCCGGCCGCTCCCCGGGCGGCTCTTGGAAAGTTTGCGCCCGGAAGACCGTGAACCGGACGGCGGCGAAATGCAGCCACTTTGCCCCCGCGCCCTGCGCCCGGGAGCCGATGCGGTGGGGTGGCCTCTGCCGGTGCACGGGGTCTCCGCTGAGATCGGTTGGAAGTTTGCCTTCTCGCTTTTCCCATCCCTCACTCTTCTGAGCGTTTGTGTCCCTCCCCCGTGTCCCTCAGTTCCTTTAAAAATATGTGTATATCCTTAGATGGGGACGGCAGAGTTGGTGATTTCTTAAGGGATGTTTACGTTTGTGCTTCCCGCCTCCTCCGGCCAAGATGTACGATAGGAGACTGGGCTGAGCCAGACAGGGTGCGGGTGAGGGGGCGGCCCTCTGCCGGGCGTGGGGTGGGAGGCAGGCGTCGTCTGGACCCTGCTGAAGTGGGTGCCCAGCCATGGGGAGTTCTGGGCTTCTGTCTTGTCTCCCACAGTTCACAGCCCGGAGGGGCATCCTCGGCTCCCCCAGCACTCCTCGAGATGAGCACTGGGGAGAGGGTGGACAGAGGCAGGCATCTAGAGCGACCTCTATAACCCTCGACGATTTGAACAGAATGGGCTTCCCTTTGTCTTGGCTGCGAGGAGGGCTCAGCTGTGTGTGGGAAAAGGGGGATGAAAGATGGTCCTAACCACGCAGAAGCAGAGAGGACAGGTGGGGGAGGTCAGAGGATCAGAGAAGAGCTAACAGCACTCACACGGACACTTTCTTGATTTCATCCACACCCCCTCCCTAATTAACCGGTGAGGTAGTAGGTCTTATTCCATTGTTAGATGAGCAAAAACGGTTTAATCCAAGAGGTTAAGTAACTTGCTGGAGCAGAGTGGTGGACCTGGACACAAACCACAGTCAGATGGTTGGTTCTCCATTTTGCTGGGCCCCTGATCAGCAGGGGTTCATTTCTTCTCCCCCTCCCTTGAGTTTCTTCCCCTGAAAGGGGTAGGCCCAGAGAGTGCACCTCCAAGAAGAAATAAAATCTGGTCAGGAAGCTCCTCCAAGAGAGGGCCAGCACCTTGCTAAGCTAGGAGGTCTGCAGGAGGTGAGGACCTGTTTTGTTCACAGCTGTAACAATAGTACCTGGCACTCGGAAGGTGCCCCACAAGAATGGAATGAATTAACCTGAAATAGCGGAGACTCGTTTCCAGCTGATGGATCTTTGCCCTTGGTGAACAGAAAGGGCATTCTGAAAAGTCAGACCAGAAAAGCGCCCAATGACATCACTGTGGGTCCTTGAAATCCTTACCCCACTTGGTTCTTTTAAGCCAGTGAGCATATCCATAATCCCATGTGCGTTTCCAGACAGCCAGATTCACCTGACCCCCAATCTACTTCTTGTCGGGCTAGGAGAAGCACCAGGAAGTGGGTTCCATGCCCAACTTGGCCCTGCTCTAGGTTGGAGGCAGAGGACCCTTGGCCCATCTGTACCAAAGTCTACCCATCTCTCCAGGAAATCTTATTTGGAAACTCTAATCTTCATTGCCTCTTCCCTGATCCTTCCATGGGGCAACCATGGATTCAGGTTGGATCCATGGATTCATGGATTCAGGGAAGAGGACTTGCTTTTCTGAGCCTCAGTTGCCTCATCTGTAAAATGGGGACAATAGAATCTGCATGGCTTTACACGAGAGTGTGTGGTCTAAAGCGCTCTGCAAGCTGCAAAGCAGACTGTGAGAGATGATTTTTCTTTCCTCACATGTTTGTTAGCCTTACCTCCCCAGGTGGGCTGTAAATTCCTTCTGGGAACTGATCACACATCTTGGTATCCCTCTGTGAGCTCTCCTCATTGTGAGCACACAGTAGGTTCACAGGAATGAAAGAGGAATTGCTAAAATTGGTGAAAAATCCACCCCTGCCCCCATGTAAGGAGAGGGGATACTCTACAATACAGGGGAGGATCTAGGAGGGACAGGAGGGGTCTGAGATCCAAGACCAGGAACGAGTGGGAAGGCAGGACATAGCAGGCTTTCCATGGCAGTGCCCCGAAGATTTTTGAGGCTCTGCCAGGAACCTTATAACCTTGGACTCCTTAGCAGATGTGGTGTCTGCTTTGGCCTGAGGACAGGCCAGGACACCCAGAGTTGGCCAGTTCTGCTCCTTGGGAGAGACCACTGAGAACATAGCTGGGATTCAAGCCCCTGCATATCCCCACCCCCATTCCCCACCCCCCCACACACCATCTGTTCCTCCCCAGGGGTTTGTGCACACGAAGGGCGCACCCAGCTTCCTACTGCCTGTTCCTGGCTCTTAACAAGAACCCAGTGGAGTAAGACCTTTAGACGCGGAATATCTCAGCTGAAATAAACCTTAGAGGTCTTATCTCTACACCCCTTCCCTGCTTTACTTTCCATAGCACATATCACCATCTAACATCCTGTATATTAAGAATATTGAAGAATCTTATTTCTTGGCTGTCTTTCCTGTTAGAGTATCAGCTCCATGGGGGCAGGGCTTTCCGTCTGTTTTTTTTTTTTTTTTTTTTTTTTTGCGGCATGCGGGCCTCTCACCATTGTGGCCTCTCCCGTTGCGGAGCACAGGCTCCGGACGCGCAGGCTCGGCGGCCATGGCTCACGGGCCCAGCCGCTCCGCGGCATGTGGGATCTTCCCGGACCGGGGCACGAACCCGTGTCTCCTGCATCGGCAGGCGGATTCTCAACCACTGCGCCACCAGGGAAGCCCTTTCCGTCTGTTTTATTCTGCTCTATTCCCAGGAGTCAGAGCAGTCAGTGCCTGGTGTGCAGTGGGTGCGTAGTTAATATGCGTTGAGTAAATGAATACTCCAGGCCATCCTTCCTCATTGTACAGTTGGGGAGACTGAGGCCCAGAGATAGGAGTGACCTCTTGAAGACAGAGCTGGAGCTTTTCTTGATTGGACTCGAGTTAATTCTAAGCTGGGTCTCTGTCCCCTGCACCAGGTTGCTAGGGGTGCTTAGGAGCTGCCTTGGAAAGAACCTTCAGACCAGCTGCCTCCAGTTACTCAGAGGGGCAGCTCCTAGCTGAACAGATCACCATCCACATAGAATGATTTGAGAGAGCAAAGGGGGAGCGCTCCCGATTAGACCCCCATCCCCCAAAGAAACCTCCTAATGCTGCTTTTCAAAGGTGGTTGGTGCCTCTATTAGTGGTGAAAACAGTGCCATCTCCAGGCAGGCTTTTCAAATTCCCCGGGGCACTGGACGACCCAGGCCGACAAGCCAAGTCCCTGGCAGCCCTGGGGAAAGAGGTGGAGCTTCAGATCCGCTGGGCCAAGGATAACAAACCAGTCTGAGAAGACGCAACCAGATGTGTGGGCCAGGAAGAGTGAAGACATTATTCTGCCCAAGACGCAGGAGAAGGTGGGGGGCTCTGAGGCCTCACTTAGGAATCTGATGAGTGGTTTTCTGGAGGCCCCAAGAGCTTGAAATTCTGAGGCACTGTGTCAGGACAAGGAGGATGGAGAAGCTTGCGTGTGTGTATGGGCGGGGGGATAGGGTAGAAGCTGGAACTATCTATGGGCTAGAAAATATGGGAGACACATCCACAAACACCAAGCAACTTTAGTCTCCCACCCCACCCCATCATTCTGCTGGCCACTGTTGTTTCTGTAAAGGACTTTTGTCTGTGTTCTAAGGGAGAACTCTAGGCCGTGTGGAATTGATTGGAGGAAAAGATACCTATGGCAAGAAGACCTCCCAAAGAGGCTATTGCAGGAACAAAGCCAGGAGATGGGGTCCCTGGAGGTGGCTTTCCTCCTCACACTCACTGGGAATGTAGACGCTTCCTTCTTTCCTAACTGCTTGGAGGAGCAGGGTTACATTTTTTTAAAAAAATTTATGTGTGTATGTATGGCTGCGTTGGGTCTTCGTTGCTGCGTGCGGGCTTTCTCTAGTTGCGGCGAGCGGGGGGCTACTCTTTGTTGCCGTGCGCAGGCTTCTCATCGCGGTGGCTTGTCTTTGTTGCAGAGCACGGGCTCTAGAGCGCAGGCTCAGTAGTTGTGATGCACGGGCTTAGTTGCTCCGTGGCATGTGGGATCTTCCCGGACCAGGGCTCAAACCCATGTCCCCTGCACTGGCATGTGGATTCTTAACCATTGCACCACCAGGGAAGTCCCCTGAGTTACATTTTTAATAATAGTAATAAGTATGCAATAAATGCTAGTTGGATGCCAGGCACTGTTCTAAGCACTTTACTTGTACTAGGTAGTCCTTACAACAGCCATGAGGTTGAAACTGTATCATCTCCATTTTACAGATGAGGAAACTGAGCCTCAGAAAGGTGGCATAACTTTGCCCAAGATGACTTGCAGGGAGAGGGGCACCAGAATTAGTCTGGCTCCAGACCCTGCAGGCTTTGCCTCCACGCTGTGCTGCCTCAGTCAGCCAAGTAGGCCACACAGACAGGACAAAGAGCCTGGAGGCCAGGGAGGTCGGCACACATGTGGAGACAGGGGAAGCAGCTCCTGTGCAGGCCCCCACATTAGATCCATAGGGAACTTTGGCGTTTTCCCTGCTATTGACCCCCAGATCTTCTCCCATTGGCATTGTGGTTTGCCAAATTAAGAGCTGAAATTGATGTTGGGAGAGAGACTCCAGAAGTTGGGCTTTGAGGGATGTGTAGGAGTTTACCAGCATGTTGGGAAAACTGGGGAGGAAGGGAGGCAGGGCAGGTGGAGGGAACAATGATAATGCTTTGCCTGAAGAAATGAGTCCATAATAGTGACTCGTCCTGGGCTTCCCTGGTGGCGCAGTGGTTAAGAATCCACCTGCCAATGCAAGGGACACAGGTTCTATCCCTGGTCTGGGAAGATCCCACATGCCGTGGAGCAACCAAGCATGTGTGCCACGACTACTGAGCCTGAGCTCTAGAGCCTGCGAGCCACAACTACTGAGCCTGCGTGCCACATCTATTGAAGCCTGCATGCCTAGAGCCCATGCTCCACAATGAGAGAAGCCACCGCATTGAGAAGCCCGCGCACCACAACGAGGAGTGGCCCCTGCTCACCACAACTAGAGAAAGCCCGCGTGCAGCAACGAAGACCCAACACAGCCAAAAAAAAAAAGTGACTCATCCTGTGTCTGAGGCCACTGTAGCTCCCCTCCCCCCATTCTTGTCCCCCAACCACTCCTTATGGGCTCCCTTCCTGTGAAGAGGGGAGACCCTGACATGAGACATAGCTTATGCATTCCTGTCCCTTGTCTCCTTTATTACCACCATCACTACAAGGCTGGTGGCTTTCAGCAACAGTAGATGAAAAAGTACGCCTGTTGTGACATGACGTGAATCAGTCCTTCATAAATAATGGGGTTGCATTGTCAGTGCTAATGCCTGGACCTGTGCTCTAGTGTCTGGTCCACAGTGGGAGACATAGTGTTGGCTCCTGAGGGAAAAGGACAAGGGTGACTCTAGGTGTTAATTCTGAAATTGTGCAGGATGGCAGCAAGGAGCCAACAGGTGTGAGAGATACAGTCATTTTTGGCAGCTAGGGAAGAAGACAGCGTTCCCCCAAAGCAGTGATCCTAGCTGCTTGAGTCGGTCACTGGAGTCGGGAGCTGAAGGCCTGGTGTGGCAGGTGGGGAGCCCTGGATTCTAATTTATATATATATATATATATATATATATATATATATATATATATATATATATATATATATATATATATATATATATATATACTTTTTTGTTGTTGGTGGTGTTGCGTGGCATTCGGGATCTTAGTTCCCCTACCAGAGATTGAACCCCGGCCCCCTGCAGCAGAAGCTCGGAGTCTTAACCACTGGACCGCCAGGGAAGTCCCCCTGGATTCTAATTCTGACATGATCTAACTCACAGTATGACTTCGGCCCTGTCCCTTCCTGGGCCCCAGTTTTCTCATCTGTAGAAGAGACAGCTTGGCTGAGATCAGGGACTGTTGACCTTTTGGACCAGATACTTCTTTGCTGCAGGGCTGTCCTGTGTTTTGTAGGATGTTCGGCAGCAGCCCTGGCCTCTACCCACTAGATGCCAGTAACACCACCTCTCACTTCTCTCCTGGCAAACAGCAGTGTCTCCAGACATTGCCAAACAACCGCGGTGGGCAAAATCGTCTCTGGTTGAGAACCACGGGGTTAGATGATCTCTGAAGACCCTCCCAGTGATTACTCTCAGGACCAGGAAGACACTTTTCTCTTTCAGCCCCTGTTTTGGAGATGTTGACTGTGTGAGAACCAGGAGCCTGTGCTTGGGGTCTCCAAGGGCTTACAGGGTAGGATGTGAGCTATGAGAACAGGAAAGGCTCTGGGCCCACTGGGCCTCTTGCTGAGAGCCAAGGCCAAGGTCTCTGCCTCCCAGGCCTTGGGTTACATAAGAAGGTGGGGGGTTGGGGAAGCAGGCCTGTGGTTGGCCCAGGCACTAAGGTCAGCAGCCTTCCAGCCAGTGACTAATCATCTCTACATGCCCTAAGGACTTAGCTCCTCCATGGTCCCTTCTCCCACTGCTCTGGGAGGGGACACAGGAAGTGAATCAGCCCACCCGCAGTGCAGAGGAAGGGGAAGGTGGAGCGCAGCAGTGTTAGACCCAAGGACCACACACCCTTACCCCAACCCATCCCTGGTTTTATTTTGTTTATTCCTCCCAAGTTAGTTGTTTATTAACCACCCATGGAAGCCCCTTCTGACCTTGTTGCTTAACAGAAGGGCGAAGATTTATCTTCTCCAGGAATGGGAGGAGTTTGTCAATGAATCTTGGAAGGAAATCACTGTTCTGAGGACAACAGGCTCAGAAATACGGGGAAGTGTTAACCCAAAATGATCGGTTTGGGTTCTTCA
The DNA here is from genome assembly GCF_026419965.1 of Kogia breviceps. Classification (NCBI taxonomy): domain Eukaryota; kingdom Metazoa; phylum Chordata; class Mammalia; order Artiodactyla; family Physeteridae; genus Kogia; species Kogia breviceps. Next base: position 97,269,379 of record NC_081312.1, read on the forward strand.
TTCTTACAGTTCTCAATGAAGGACGAGAGACTGCTCTAGACGACACACGTTAGATGCTGAGGAAGGAGCAGGGAGTCAGACAAGCCCCCTGCCTCAGAACCCTGCAGTCTGGGAGGACAGAGGTCAGTCTGTAATTGCAGTGCCCAGAGGAGAGTCTGGTCAGCTCCACCCAGGGTGTGAGGTAGGGAATTGGGGATGGTGGGTGGGGGCGTGCATGGGTTTTTTGGGGGGGAGGTAATGGTAGCGTGCAGAGGGTTTCAACGAGGAGTGCTGGGTTTGGGTTTTGGTTTTTGCCTTTTTTATTGTGGTAAAATATACATAACATACGATTTACCATTTTAATCATTTCAAAGTATACAGTTCAGTGCCATCAAGGACATTCAGACCATTGTACAACCATCACCACCATCCAGCTCTGGAATTCTTTGCACTTAAAACCAAAACTCCCTACCCGTTAACTCGCCTTTCCCCCCTCCCCTCAGCCCCTGGTGACCACCATGCTTCTTTCTGTCTCTGTGAATTTGACTATTCTGGGTACCTTACCTAAGCAGAGTCTTACAACATGTGAGTTTTTGTGTCTGGCTTCTTTCACTTAGCATGATGTTTAAACGTTTATCAGTGTTGTGTTATACATCAGAATTTCTTTCCTTTTGAAGGCTAAATAATATTCCAGTGTGTGGCTATCCCACATTTTGTTTATCCATCCATCTATCGATGGACACGGGTTGCTTCCACCTTTTGGCTGTTGTCAGTAGTGCTGCTGTGAACATGGGTGTACAAATATCTGTTTGGGTCCCTGCTTTCAGTTCTTTGAGGTGTATTCCCAGAAGTGGAATAGCTGGATCATATGGAAATTCTGTGTTTCATTTTTTGAGGAACCACCATACCGTTGAGGAATAGGTGTTGGAACTAGATCTTAAGGATGAACATGAGCTCTCCAGGCCTCTAAGTAGAGGAAGAGGGAGGAAAGCGGGAGGGGGAGGAGAGAGGGCAGGGGAGGAGAGAGCCTGGACTGCGGCAGGAGACAAGTGGCACAGTGGTGTTTGTGCTTGGGGCTGGAGATGGGGCCCTGGACGGGTAGAGTGTGAAGGGTCTTGGACCAGGCGAGGAACTTGGGCTGTACGCTGTAGGCAGTGAGAAGCACTGAAGGGGATTTTAATCAGGAAGTGATACAGGCCTATTATCATCCTAGATGGACAGAGCTGGGAGTGATATCACAGATGGTCTGGGAGGGAAAGAGGCTTAAGGCAAGAACCAAGTGGGAGAAAACTGGGTAACACTGGAGCCTTGTGGTTGGGGCGGGTGTAGGGAGCAGGTCAGGAGGGTGGGTGCGCTGCACAGGGCACCCAGGTTTGTGCTTTGGTGCTGGGTGAGTGGTGGTGAGGCTGCCGATAAGCTTATAGGAGGAGGAGCCGGTTTGACAAGATGATGAGGGCATATCCATCGGCTTGAAGGGGCCATGGAGCCACCTGGGTAGAGACAGGACTTGAGGGCTGTGCAAAGCTGGGCAGAGCTAGATGCTGTGAAATAGGGGGAGAAGCTGGTCCAGGGCAGGGAAAGGACCGCAATCGGATGGCACAGAGGACCCAGTGGAGTTGGAGGCCAGGACAAAGGGAGGTCTCTGCTCAGTACCTCTCAGTCCCTGCCCTGCGTATTTCATATCGAGCCGCACATTTTCACTGCCAAGCTCAAGGCTCTAAGCTTGAGGCTGGGCACGGAAGGTGGAGATACAGAGATAAACCCAAGCCAGTGACTTTAATTCATTTATTCATCCCATAAAGCTTAGAAAATGGAACTTGGCCAATACCTTTGCACAGTTAAATATTGACACAATTGGGATAGGTGCTATGCAGGAGAAATGGAGCATGTTATGAAAGTGTGTCAGGGGACATGCCTAATCTAGGGCAGGGCTTCTCACATCAGCACTCTTGACGTTCTGGATCAGGTAATTCTTTGTCGTGGGGTCTGTCCTGTGTGTTGCAGGATGTTTAGTAGCTTCCCTGGTCTCCACCCACATGATGCCAGTAAGTAGCCACACACAACCCACCCCCAGTTGTGATCAACAAAAATGTCTCTAGACATTGCCAAATGTCCCCTGGGAGGCAAAATCACCCTCAGTTGAGAGCCATTTGCCTAGGTGCCAGGAGAAACTTCTTGAGAGGATGATGGTAATCTGAGTTCTAGAAGTTAGATAAGAATCAAGATAAAGCAGGGGTGGGGAGTGGAGGGGAATGTTCGGGGCACAGGAAACTGTGTGCAGAGGTCCTGAAGTGGGAAGGAGTGAGGAGGCTGGGGGAGCCGATGAGGAAGGCTTCCATTAGGTGGGCAGTGGTGGTGGCAGGGAAGAGTGGATGGATTCAGGGATACTCAAGAGGGAACACAGGCAAGGGAGCCTCCTGGGTGTGGAGGATGAAAGTGGCTGGAAGCTGACAAGTTACATTTTGGGCCTGTTGGGTGAGCGATACCTGGGAGTCATCCAGGTGGGCCCCTGCGCTCAAAAGAGAGGTCTGGCTGGAGATGCACATTTGGGAGTGACATGCGTGTAAATGATGAACTTAGCCTTGGGTAGACCAGATGGCCCAGGGGGAGTGTGTGGACCAAGAAGAGAAGAGCAGAGAGGAGGACCTAGAAGTGAGCTCCAGGGGTGCCAGCATTCGGGGACGGAGCATGGGGAGGTGTCCCAGAGAGGGAACAGGGAACCCGGGGAGCCCAGTGCTGGAGGAGCCCGAGGATGCTGAAGGATGGGGGCCTGGCCCACGGTGAAGTCTCTGGAGCCTCAGGTATGAGAACTGGGAAGTGGCCGCTGGGTTTAGAGTCCGGTGGCTGCCACGGGGGAGGTCAGCCTAGGGTCGCTGAGGAAGGGGCAGGAGGGGAGGGAGGGGGCTGGTAGACAGCTTTTCCAAACCTGTGTCAGAAGAAGGTGAGGAGAGAGAGCATGGAAATCAGAAGGGAAGTGTGTTAGGGAGGGTTTTGTTTTATTTGTTTAATCTTGATTGTTTTGCCCCCACCCTCCCTTTGTTTTCTTAGAAAATAAAAGTACATGGTTCAGAATTCAAAAATTGTGAAGATTTCGCTGTGAAAAAGTCTCCACCCTCATCTCCCTTGGCCTCCCAGTGCACTGCCCTCCTCTGGAGGCAACTTTACCAGTTTCTTAACATATTCTTCCAGAGATATTTCATGCACAGATCAGTAAATGCATATGTGGTCTTTCCCTCCACATGGTAGCAATATTATATGCATCCTTCTACCCCTGATTTGGTCTTTTTCCACTTAGCTCTCTTGAGAAGCTTCCAGATCAGTACATGGAGAGCTTCTTCATTCTCCTTTACAGCTATATGATGTTCCATGCTATGTATGGCACGTAATTTATTTAACAAATCTCCTGTTTGGGGACATCACGGTGTCTCACTGAATCTCCTTGTGCTTCAGTCATTTTGCAGTGTTGGTGGGTGCATGTGGGGAAACGTCTCAGAAATGGAATTGGTGAGTTGGATGGTTTGTATTTGGAAAGATATCAGCAGGTTGCTCTCCATAGAATTTATAAGAATGTACACTCCTACCAGTAGTGTGCAAGGACGCTCATTTTTCTACAACCTCCGAAATAGAGTGTTACCAACTTACTGATGTTTACCAATCTGGAAGACAAAGATAGTTTTTTTGTTTTGTTTTATTTATTTATTTATTTATTTATTTTTAGCTGTGTTGGGTCTTTGTTGCTGTGCACAGGCTTTCTTTAGTTGCGGCGAGCAGGGGCTACTCTTTATTGCGGTGTGCGGGCTTCTCATTGCAGTGGCTTCTCTTGTCGCGGAGCACGGGCTCTAGAGTGCAGGCTCAGTAGTTGAGGCGCACAGACCTAGTTGCTCCATGGCATGTGGGATCTCCCCCGACCAGGAATCAAACCCGTGTCCCCTGCATCGGCAGGTGGATTCTTAACCACGTGCCACTCAGGGAAGTCCCAAAGATAGTTTCTTGATGTAGTTTTAATTTGCATTTTTCTTGCTCTGAGTAAGGTTGAACATGTTTTCATAGATAGAAGAGCCATGTGTATTTCCATTTCTATGAACTGTCTATTCATATGTTTTGCCCATTTTCTATGAGGTTGTTGGCCCTGTTCTCATTGAATTAGAGGTGATCTTTGTGTATTAGGGTAAACTAGTCTTTTGTTGGGAATGTAGTTTACAAGCATTTTCCCCCCCAGTTAATCAAGGAAGTTTTTTGTTTGGTTTTGTTTTTGCTGTTGCTGCTATGTTTTCAGAATTATGAATGCTGATGGGAGAGAGTTCCGGGGTTTGGGGGTCCCTGGCTCAGGGATCCCTGAGGAAGCATTGGAGTGGGTTCCAGATTGAAACCAGGATGGGAAACACCTCTGCTGTGTAACAGTTGGAAGGGCAGGTGGGAGGATGGTGCCTGGTGCCAGGGGGTTGGTGGCAACGAGTTTTGAGAGCAAGGGCAGATAGCTGGGTTCGTCCAGGCATGGGATTGTGTTAACAAGTTATCAGAAAGTTAGAGGGCAGGAGAACTACTGTGTTAGCGAGAGAGTGATCAGATTAATGAACGCTGACACCAGAGCAAGATGAGGGGAAGTGCGTGGATGGGTGTTCTGTGTTTTCTTAGATAGGATACTTGTCTGTTTGGCACGCGGTAATCACCAGGCCAGGCTAACGGCCAACGTGGTTACATTTCCCCTGCGATCAGACCCCATACTCTGAATCCCCTGCTTATCTCACTCTGTCACAAGCCAATATTTCCCCTGCCCTAAAGCAATCCAGTGCCAGGTACCAGACAACTAGGGACAGCCCCGATGCCGCAGAGGCCACGGGAACTATTCAAACCAGCCAATCCCAAGCTGCTTTGCCATGCCTTTCCCACTGGAAACCCCAACAGAGGCTCTGGCCTTACGCCTTCCCCTTGCCCCTGCTTCTGCCTCTTGACCAAAGCCTAGTGCTTCCCTGTGGTCCTGTGTGCTGTGAGGTGTCCCCTTCTCTTGGGAAATGTAAGCAATACGTTCTTCTTTCAACGTCATCAGCCTCTCCGTGCGCCATTCAGACACCTCTGTAAATTAAAATCCTATGGGTACAGTTAAGACAAGAGGGACCCTTGGACGGGATAGAGTGTGAGGGTGAGTAAACTGCAGGTCCCAGTGGGGCTCCAGAGCTGTCACCGTGTGAGTGGTTAAATAAGCAGGCTCTCAGGGTGGACTTCCTGGAGGAGGTGGCTGGAGATGAGGAGAGGCTTCGTGGTGGGAAGGGCAGGAGCACAGACTGGGAGGCACAGGGAACTGTGTGGCGGGGGCCAAGGGGGCGGGTGGCCGGGGTGATCAGAACTGGGAAGCTGGAGGAAAGTATACAAAGAGGAGGTGAATCTGACCGTGTACGGGGAAGGAGGGAGCCGTGGGGTCAAAGACGCAGGCTGGGTCCTGTGGCAGCTTCTTGAAGACAGTGTTTAAATTCCCAGTGTTAACTCCCTTTATGAGTTCAGGGTGGGGCTGTGGAGCTGCAGATGATGAAGGACCTGGAAATGACATGGGTCTAACCCAACTCTGGCTTTTTGATGTCGCGTTAACGAAACCCTGTCCCTGGATGAACTCGGCTATCTGCCTTCACTCCCGCAGCTTGCCCCCTCCCACCCCTGTCTGCCTGTGCCACCGCAGAGGTGTTCCCGTCCTGTCTCAAGTATCCCCACCATTTGGGCTTTCTGCCTCCCCCATGAAAGTTCCCTCCTCAATCCGGGAGCCTCCTTTCTCCAGGATCAGTTGCTCATCCCTGGCAGCTGGCATTCCAGTGGCATTGGGTTTGAGAGAAGAATTATTGAAGATCAAAAAGTCTTCAAAACATGGAGAATAGAGTAGTAATGGTAGAACGGTCGGTATTAGAGCTGGGGGCCCTGGTCCACACGGCCTCAAATCACACAGAATGTGTGTGTGTGTGTGTGTGTGTGTGTGTGTGCGCGCGCGCGCGTGCGCTGGGGGAGGACATGCCTATTCTAGTAATGATGGTCTACCTCCCAGTCTTGTGTGCTCTAAGTCAATAAATCCACCAGAAATTCACAAACACATGCACACTTGGCAATCACTCATGCTACCTTGCGATTTTTCTTTTATTGTTGCCTCCGGAGTTATTTGCCTTTTTGAGAGTGGAATTTGTGGGGAAATAACCTCACATTCAGCTAGTGTTTACCTAGTTCCCCTGAACTCTGAACTGGGCTGGGCATTGTGGGTCTTGCAGGTTTGTTGCATTTGTTCTGCTTCCCCGGAAAAGGCACGGTGTCCCCTTCTCCAATATGCTCTATCGCCCCAGATGCCAGTGCAGAGAATGAAGGGAAACCAGCTGGGCTGTGGTTGGCAGAGATGACTTCTAGAAGGAGGAAGAGCTCAAGCAGACAGTGGGTCTCCTCGAAGGAGAAGGAGGCAGCAGGAGCCCGGTGAGGCCAGGTGAGGCCAGGTGTCCCCCCGGGGAGGTTGAGCATCAGGCCCCCTGGGGCGCAGGAGGACGGGTGATGGCTGCCCTGGGGGCGACAGGTGAGCCCCTGGGAAGGGATGGGGCAGGAGACGGGACTGGGGGGGAGGAGGAGAGCCTCTCTGTGTTCTGTCAGCAGTGTCACCTGTCTGCCGGGAGGGGAGCCCTTGGGGGCTGCCGGCTGGATGGACTGTGACCTTGCACTTCTGTGAGGGACAGTGAGGCTTTGAAAATGCTTCCAGCTGGGCGATTGTTGTCCCCTCAAGCATCCTTCAGTGGCCCTCAGGGCAGGAAACAAGTGTTTCCCCAGATCAGGACCCAGTAATGCTTCTCGCTGGGGTCCTTTCTCATGATGGGTGGAGCTGCGGAGCAGCAGCTTTGAGAAGGGTGCCAATAGTGGGGGAGGGGGGTCTGTTTCTGAAATATGGGACGTCAGTGGTTTATTTCTTAGATGCTTTTGGTACACATCCTCTCTAGAACCTGACCGATGCTTTAAGAAAAGTTTGATTTAAAAAAGCAATTATGTGAAGGATGACGAAACTTCTGGCTTAAGCATGAGGCAGGGCGGGGCGGGGGGTGGGATTCAGGAAGAAGAGAAAGTGGCTCTTCCCCTCCTCCCTCTCCACTCTTGGTCTGGTTTGGTTTAATCTTCACTGTCCTCCCAGGGACAGTTCCTCTGAGTCCAGCAGGGGCCCAGCTGCTAGAATGTTGCTTCTAGGTTGCCCCTTAGCAAGGCTGGGGGCTTTTGGACTTACCCTAGGATCACCTTGCTGGGTGACCCTGAGCAGGCCTCCTAACATCTTTGGGCCCCGGTTTAACACCTGGCTTCTCTCTGGAAGCATCAGTTTTGTCCTTTAGGTACCTTTTAGTCTTTTTCTAATGATCAAGTCTTTGCTTACCACCCTTCAGATTTCCATCAGGGCCTGAAAGAACATAAGGGGAGTCTGAGGAAGTGAAGTCCAGTGGTCAGGCTCTCACGGGCAGTGGGCCAGGGAGGGAGGGGAAGGGAAAGGGATGCAGCCTCTGCCTCGGCCTCCACCCCACTGACCTGGGTGTGCTGTGAATACCCCTCCTTGTTCGAAGGCCTCAGATTTGACTTTCAAAGGGAAAACCTGTCCTGATAAAGTGGGCCTTGTTCCATGCAAGTCAGCTTTGTTCGGGCTCCCGGGCTCAGCTCAGTTCATGTGTCCCGCCGGTGTGAGGAGGACAGAGGCTGGGCAGGGTCTCTGTGGAGCTAGATGATCCCTGCTTTGGGAGAGCCAAAGGGTTTCACACACTTGATGGTGCCCAGCTGTGCCTTCACGCTGTTCCCCTGGCGCCTCCTGGTACGGGCAGGTATCACCACCTCTGCTTTCTCACACTGGGATGTGGAAACTGAAGGTCACTCAGCTCATGCAGGGTCACCCGGGCCACCCAGGGCAGCTCAGTCAGACTTGACCAGGTCTTCTGACTCCTTGTCCAGTGCTCTCTTCCCACAAACTGTTTATGATGGACACTACACAGCTGGGTTCTCTGCCCCTTCGTTTCACCCCTCATGCTCGGATTTATCCCCCTGAAGTGCCAACTGCCACCAGTTAGCGTGGAAATGAATTCACTTTGTGCAGGAAGGAAGATCAGGGACTCGGCATGAAAAGTAAGAGGGAAAAAAATTCCTCCGATAATTTCCACTACTCCCCATGACACCTCTCCTCTCCCCAAAGTATCAGCATGTTCCTCAGGCCCTTCCTTAAAGGCCCAAAGAAATGAATCTCTAATGGTAAAATTTCTAGCCTCACCGTATGGAGGTGGCCCCTGACTCAAACTGCAGAGGTGACCATTTTTCCACCTCCTTATGTAGATGCCAGTCCAGTCTGACATTCCTGAGCCAAGAAATAAAGGGACCTATCTCCAGGCGTGTTTCCACCTTGATGGTACTTCCTGCTTCCCAGTGCTCTGTGGGACACTGTGGGGACGTGATTGGGAGAGGTGTTTTAATCGTGGAAATGATTTTTTCCTTTCTCACTTTTCATACAGAGGCCCAGCTTTCCATGCATGGGCAGAGTGAATCACTGTCCACAGAAACCAGAGACAGTTGGGGCTTTGGGGGGCAGGAAGGGATGGCCAGGGATGGCTACGGCCAGAGTCCACACCCACTGTCGCCCGCTTGCTGATCCCACGCTGCTGCCTCTGGTGGGCCCTCTCGGGTTCTGGGCCAGCCTCCGGGCAGGGGTGCAAGCCAGCCTGGAGCCTCAGAGGTGGTCTGGCAGCAGAGGCTCAGGCAGGGCAGGGTTAACTGTTTACAACTTCCTGAGCTCTGGCTGCTCCTTCTTGGGGGCTGATTTGAAGGCACCTATTATTCTCATTCTTCATGGGGTTTTGAATAATGCATTTTTTCCTCAGCCCTTAAAAAAAAAAGCCTGTGCTTAATAAGACTAGAGTAATGACCTTGTGTCACACTTCAGCCACTGGGGCTCTTAATCCACCGCTGCATTCAAATATTGTGAAATGTGTTGCCTCTGACATTGGTTAGCAGGAAAAATACCGTGCCAGCGAGGAGGAAGGAGGATCTGTTTTGTGGTCTACCTTGTAGGCTGCGGCAGCCCAGCAGAAGAACATCCTCTGTCATAACAATGTTGTACGGGCAGGTGACTTTCTGCACGCCTGCTGTGCACGAGGGCCTTACACATGCACTCTTGTTAATGCTCGAGACAGACCAATGGCGTAGTCACTCTGGGGACTATAAAAGCACCCACCTGGAGGCAGATTGTAAAAATTCAGTGGGGTGTAAAATGCCCATAAGGGTCTTGGAATAGACCAAGTGCTCAGAAAGAGGGATTTCAAATCAGTGCCATCATCGCCATTTACAGAGGAGGAAAGTGAGGCCTAGAGAGACCTCAGGACTCAAAGCCAGGTCCACCTGACTCCAGGGCCCAGACTCACTCATCACCGATGGGAATAATTGTATGTTACAGAGCTGCCCCCCGTGTCCCCCGCCCCCCCCATCTGAACTCCTCATTGGCTATGGGGCCACTTGTAAAGTCATGTGGGTCCTGTGTCCTTCCCCTTCCCCCTCTGGGCCCCATGTCCTTCTCTGACCCCCAATGTCCTCTAGTCTCCGCTGAAGGTCTGGGCACATGCCAGTCCCCTGCCAGGTCCATAGGACCTCCTTTCTCCTGCCAGCTCACACCTCCCTGGCTCCTTAGCTGCCCCTGACCATTTCCCCCTTGCTTGTGGGGTGTGTTCTTTGGGTAATAATTACATGAAATGGCTCACTTGCCAGTTAGATCAGTAAATAATTCCCCCCAGTCCTAGTGGGTGAAGCTCAGAGTTAATGATTACCAGGAAAGCTTCTCAGGATGCAGATCATCTGAGGAGGTCATGCTGAGCTTGACGGCTGGGAGGAGGGGTGCACCCAGGGGCTCCTGTGCCCCGCTCCCTGCCCCCTGCCATCCTCCCATCTCTAGTGTCTGAATTCAGCACCAGCAGACCTCCCTGTTCGCAGCCAGCCCATTTCCCCGCCCGGGGTCTTTGCTCTAAAGCTTGTCTCCTTTCCCCTCCTCTCTGCCGGAGCAAGTACTCCCCCCCATTTGGGGTCCACTTCTAGCGCTGCCCCCCCTGCCAGGGGCCTTCACTGACTGTCCTGACATCCTTGCTCTGGGCCCCTTCTCTGGGCTCCTCGGGGCCATTGGGCAGGTCTTTTCTGAGTGCTCTCCACCATGTCAGGGGCAGCACTTGGTTCCGGGGACCCAGCAGTGGGCAAGGTGGGGTTGGACATGCTCCTGGAGTACCCACACCGCTTGAGGTGTGACAGGGAGGCCCCGAGGACCTGGGGGCAGTGGGCAGGTGAGGGGCACTGGAGCCTGATGAAGTGGGGCTCGGGCAAGGATGAGGTGGGACTTTCCAGGCAGACGCGGAGTGAGGGCAAAGGCATCTCAAAGCCGAGGGAGCGGTGTGTACTAAGTACAAAGGCATGATCTGGTGGCTGGATGGGTGATGCCTCACCTGCAGATGTGTGGCATTCCAGACACCTGGGAATCGCCCAGGTGGGTGTGTCCAGGGGGCGGGTGGTCCCTTGGAGAAGTCTGTTTCCCTCCCTCCTGTCGCTCCCTCATGGTTTCACTACTGGACATGTCTGGTTTCTCAGAAAGAAGGGATTCTCTGTGTGGGCGGCCGTGCTTTCCTATACCCTGCTCACCAGGGACCTGGGGTTGCAGCACCTGCTCACTGAGCAATGTGGATTCGAACCTAAGCTCCTTCAGTGCACAGTGGATTCTGGGCCACGTGAAGGTGACCGATCCCAGGAGCTCAAGGCAGTTGCTTCCCCCCTGGGCCATGCGCTGGAATCCCCACAGGCGCTTGATACTGGGGATTCTGATTGAAAAAGCATGAGGTGGACTCACCCAGTAGGTTCTGCGTTCACGGCCCCTGGGTTATTTGGATGCACGGTTGGGTTTGGAACTTCCTGCTAGAGTGCTTTTCCAGACTCCTGCCTCTATCCCTAACTTCATCCCCTCCCCAGAGTTAGCACCCCAGACCCCACCTGGACAGTTTCCGGGTGGGAAGCTCTGCCCATAGAGCAGCCCTTCCTCGTTGGGGGACGATGCCTCTGTGGCTTGAGCTGACGCCTGCCTCCCAGAAGTTCCCATCTGTGGGGGAGGTGCGGGGGTGTCTTGGTTCTGCATGGCCTCCTCCAGTCTTCCAGGGCTGCTTCCCTTGGATGTGGGAAGGCAGTCACCCTTGCCCAGAGCCCTCACTGGGTCTCCCTGCCTTCCTTCCTCCTGTGGTCTGGGCTCCGTCTCACAGGATGACAGCCTTGTCTCAGACTTTAAGCTTCTGATCAGATTAGCAGCTTGGGAGGAGGGCGGAGATAGGATCTGCCTTCACCAGCAGCCTGACATTTCCTGTTGGGGGGAGGGGAACGCCAACAGTCAGGGCCTGGTTCACCTTCCATCAACCTGGCAGGGACTCACCCTTTCCCAACCTTGGGGGAGGGAACTGCCTGCTGCTCCTACCCTGGAGGTCAACAAGCTGTGTAGCTTAGACACCCTGGTCCTGATTCTCCAGGACTCAGTGGAGGACCAGCTCAGCTCTTGCCTTGGCCTAGAGTCTTAGCGGCCTCACCCTGGCTGTGCTGTAGAGAGTCACCTGGGCTCCTCCTTCTCTCCCTGATCTTCGGAGGCCTTGAGTAATGGGTCCAGGCATCAGTATGTTTTCAAACTCCCTAGGAAAATAGTACTTTATATTCCTTATCATATCACTTTTTGTAAGTGTTAAATATATTCCTGTTTATTTTTCTATGTTGTTTTGTAGCCTTAAGAAGTGTTTCAAACATATCTGAATGTATAAAATAAGAGTAAATGCCCTACATGGTGTGATGCTGCAATATATATAAAACTGTGTGTATATATTAAATTTTGTCTCTTGAAAAAAAGCCCAAAAAACTCCCTGGGTAGCTTTAAGGTGCATCCAGAGTTGAGAACCACTGGGCTAGGTGCCCAGCACCCACCTGTCCAGCTCCTACAATGTGTGGAAATAGTTTCACTGGAGTAAAACAGCCAGGGCCTTTTTATTATGTATATCACCTAATACCAAAGTACATCTTTGTATTTTGCTGTTGTTGTTGTTGTCAGAAGATTTTTAATCACAGTTTCAATTTCATTACTTGTGATTGGTCTGTTCATATTTTCTGTTTCTTCCTGGTTCAGTCTTGGAAGGTTATACCTTTCTAAGAATTTGTCCATTTCTTCCAGGTTGTCCATTTTATTGGCATAGAGTTGCCTGTAGTAATCTCTTAGGATGCTTTGTATTTCTGCCATGTCGGTTGTAACTTCTCCTTTTTCATTTCTAATTTTATTGATTTGAGCCCTCTCGCGCGTTTTCTTGATGAGTCTGGCTAATGGTTTATCAATTTTGTTTATCTTCTCAAAGAACCAGCTTTTAGTTTTATTGACCTTTGCTATTGTTTTCTTTGTTTCTATTTCATTTATTTCTGCTCTGAACTTTATGATTTCTTTCCTTCTGCTAACTTTGGGTTTTGTTTGTTCTTCTTTCTCTAGTTCCTTTAGGTGTAAGGTTGGATTGTTTACTTGAGATTTTTCTTATTTCTTGAGGTAGGCTTGGATAGCTATAAACTTCCCTCTTAGAACTGCTTTTGCTGCATTGCAGAGGTTTGGGATCATCGTGTTTTCATTGTCATTTGTCTCTAGGTATTTTTTGATTTCCTCTTTGATTTCTTCAGTGATGTCTTGGTTATTTAGTAATATATTGTTTAGCCTCCATGTGTTTGTCTTTTTTATGTTTTTTTCCCTGTAATTCATTTCTAATCTCAGCGTTGTGGTCAGAAAAGATGCTTGATATGATTTCAATTTTCTTAAATTTACTGAGACTTGATTTGTGACCCAAGATATGATCTATCCTGAAGAATATTCCGTGCGCACTGAGAAGAAAGTATAATCTGCTGTTTTTGGATGGAATGTCATATAAATATCAATTAAATCTATCTGGTCTATTGTGTCATTTAAAGCTTGTGTTTCCTTATTAATTTTCTGTTTGGATGATCTGTCCATTGGTGTGAGTTGTTAAAGTCCCTCACTATTATTGTGTTACTGTCGATATCCTCTTTTATAGCTGTTAGCAGTTGCCTTATGTATTGAGGTGCTCCTGTGTTGGGTGCATATATATTTATAATTGTTATGTCTTCTTTTTGGATTGATCCCTTGATCATTATGTAGTGTCCTTCCTTGTCTCTTGTAACATTCTTTATTTTAAAGTCTCTTTTATCTGATATGAGTATAGCTACTCCAGCTTTCTTTTGATTTCCATTTGCATGGAATATCTTTTTCCATTCCCTCACTTTCAGTCTATATGTGTCCCTAGGTCTGAAGTGGGTCTCTTATAGACAGCATATATATGGGTCTTGTTTTTGTATCCATTCAGCAAGCCTGTGTCTTTTGGTTGGAGCATTTAATCCATTCAGATTTAAGGTAAATATCGATGTGTATGTTCCTATGACCATTTTCTTAATTGTTTTGGGTTTGTTTTTGTAGGTCCTTTTCTTCTCTTGTGTTTCCCTCTTAGAGAAGTTCCTTTAGCATTTGTTGTAGAGCTGGTTTGGTGGTGCTGAATTCTCTTAGCTTTTGCTTGTCTGTAAAGCTTTTGATTTCTCCATCGAATCTGAATGAGATCCTTGCCGGGTAGAGTAATCTTGGTTGTAGGTTCTTCCCTTTCATCACTTTAAGTATATCATGCCACTCCCTTCTGGCTTGTAGAGTTTCTGCTGAGAAATCAGCTGTTAACCTTATGGGAGTTCCCTTGTATGTTATTTGTCATTTTTCCCTTGCTGCTTTCAGTAATTTTTCTTTGTCTTTAATTTTTGCCAATTTGATTACTATGTGTCTTGGCGTGTTTCTCCTTGGGTTTATCCTGTATGGGACTTGCTGTGCTTCCTGGACTTGGGTGGCTATTTCCTTTCCCATGTTAGGGAAGTTTTTGACTATAATCTCTTCAAATATTTTCTCCTGTCCTTTCTCTCTCTCTTCTTCTTCTGGGACCCCGATAATGCAAATGTTATTGCGTTTAATGTTGTCCCAGAGGTCTCTTAGGCTGTCTTCATTTCTTTTCATTCTTTTCTCTTTATTTTGTTCCGCAGCAGTGAATCCCACCATTCTGTCTTCCAGGTCACTTATCCATTCTTCTGCCTCACTTATTCTGCTATTGATTCCTTCTAGTGTAGTTTTCATTTCAGTTATTGTATTGTTCGTCTCTGTTTGTTTGTTCTTTAATTCTTCTAGGTCTTTGTTAAACATTTCTTGCATCTTCTTGATCTTTGCCTCCATTGTTTTTCTGAGGTCCTGGATCATCTTCACAATCATTATTCTGAATTCTTTTTCTGGAAGGTTGCCTATCTCCACTTCATTTAGTTGTTTTTCTGGGGTTTTATCTTGTTCCTTCATCTGGTACATAGCCCTCTGCCTTTTCATCTTGTGTATCTTTACGTGAATGTGGTTTTTGTTCCACAGGCTGCAGGATTGTTGCTCTTCTTGCTTCTGCTGTCTGCCCTCTGGTGGATGAGGCTCCGTCTTTGTATTTTATAAGAAGGTATTTAAAAATTTAAATCAGTAAAAGTAAGTATTTAATAATTTTAAAGACAAAAATTGTGTAACATTTTGGAACCTCAAGTAAATGTAAACTTATAAAAACAGACTTGTAATTCTGGTCTATATTTGCAGATAAACAAAAATGAAGTATTCAAAACATTGAAATCTACACACTTCAAAAACATAAAATCTGGGGCTTCCCTGGTGGCGCAGTGGTTAAGAATCTGCCTGCCAATGCAGGAGACGTGGGTTCGAGCCCTGGTCAGGGAAGATCCCACATGCCATGGAGTAACTAAGTCCGTGCACCACAACTACTGAGCCTGCGCTGTAGAGCCCGTGAGACACAACTACTGAGCCCGCACACCTAGAGCCCATGCTCCCAACAAGAGAAGCCAGCACAATGGCTTGCACACCACAACGAAGAGTAGCCCCCACTCGCTGTGACCAGAGAAAAGCCCGCATGCAACAACAGAGACCCAATGCAGCCAAAGATAAAAATAAAAATAAATTTATAAAAAAAAAGATCTTAAAAAAGGGTGGATATATGTATACATATGACCGATTCACTTTGCTGTACAGCAAGAAACTAACACAACATTGTAAAGCAACTATACTCCAATAAATTTAATAAAAACAAAACAAAACAAGCCCCAAAGCATAAAATCTAGTCATGAAAAATGGAAGATGAATTATTTGATCCCTTTTAGCAGAGAATCTTTTTTTTTTTTTTTTTTTTTTTGCAGTACGCGGGCCTCTCACTGTTGTGGCCTCTCCCGTCATGGAGCACAGGCTCTGGACATGCAGGCTCAGCGGCCATGGCTCACGGGCCTAGCCGCTCGGCGACATGTGGGATCTTCCCAGACCAGGGCACGAACCCGTGTCCCCTGCATCGGCAGGCAGACTCTCAACCACTGTGCCACCAGAGAAGCCCAGCAGAGAATCTTAAAATCAAAGTTGGCAGTATAATTATTTCACAAGTATTTTTTTTCTGTAACATTTTCTAGAAAAAGTTTTCCCTGACTCTACCCTAGTTGGGGAATGGTAAGAAGATATATTTGTGAGATAACTTCGAACATTTTCCACTGACAAGGCCTTTTGGCTTATTTTTTTCTGGGACTGCAGTCTTTTATTTATAAGGAGCCATAGTTTTTGTTTCTAAAGCATTTCTGGTTTGTCCTTAAGTTATTTAGTTTTATCTTGTTCAGATGGAGATTCTGATGCAACACTTCCTGTGTCAGTTTCAAAACTGTCATGTTGATATTCCACACGTTAGGAAAGTCTGTGAATAGAGTAATAATTTTCCTTGCAACAGCATTTTGCTTTGTCTACTGCCGTGCAATGTCTGAAAAGAACTTAAGACATATTTCACATTTCAGCATTTTTTTTTGTTGTTTTTGGGTTTTTTTTTTACATTGTGATTGTCTTCTTTTAAGAACATACCAGAGCTTCCCTGGTGGCGCAGTGGTTGAGAGGCTGCCTGCCGATGCAGGGGACATGGGTTTGTGCCCTGGTCCGGGAGGATCCCACATGCCGCGGAGCGGCTGGGCCCGTGAGCCATGGCCGCTGAGCCTGTGCGTCCGGAGCCTGTGCTCCACAATGGGAGAGGCCACAACAGTGAGAGGCCCGCGTACAGCAAACAAACAAACAAAAGAACATATCAAAATTGAGAGATTAGTATAATGAATTTCCATGCCTGGCCTCAACAATTATCAACTCGTGACCAACCTTGTTTCACCTATACCCCTACCCATACACCCTGCTCCTGCCAGATTCTTTTGAAGCCGATTTAAGACATCATCTCATCTCTTCTGTGACTACTTCAGTATACATCTTGAAGTGAAAAGGGCCCTTTAAAAAATGTAACCATCATCCTATTATTATATCTTACAAATTGATCATTTCTTGTTATCATAAAAAATCCTGTGCTCAGATTTTCCCAGTTGTCTCATACATTTTTTTCACAGGTGGTTTGAGATTTCAGATCTTAAAAATTCTGAAATACAGCAGAAACTAACACAACATTGTAAAGCAATTATACTCCAATAAAGATGTTTAAAAAAAAAATTCTGAAATAAAAATTTTAGACCAAGCAAAAGAGACCATTTTGGCATGGAAGTGCAGGATTCACCAACAGAGCCTGCAACCACTGGGTGGAAGTTTCTAGACAAGTGGGCCAGACCCTGTCTCTAGGTTTCAGAGTGCAGTGGATGGCAGAATCGTTCATTCAGTAAACGTGTTCATTCCACAGTGACGCCGGGCGCAGTCCTGGGCTGGGCACCTCGGACAGAGCAGTGAACAAGACAGACTGGGCCAGTCTTGAGGGGAGCCAGAGCTCATTTCACCCTGAGGTTTGCAAAGGGGATGTTATAGACCCTTGTAGGTGGTATTGAGCGTAGCCTGGAGCAATGAGTAGAATTCCGTCAAGAAGAGAGCGTGGAGGGAGTGGTGTCTCTCCCTGAGTAATCAGCAAGGGCAAAAGCATGGAAGTGTGAAAGCCCGGTGCGAGCAAGGACAGGGATGGGTGGTGGGCGTCAGGGGTGTCTCAAGGCTGGGGACTGGTGAGGCTACTGCGGGCTCGAGGATATGCCTTATAAGGAGCGGGGGCCTCTGGGGCCTTCCAGAAGGGACCCCACAGTTTTGTGGTAGGAGCCTAAGGTGTGGACCGTGAGTCTGAGAGCCTTGCAGGAACTCTGAGGAGTTACCTGGAATTCCTGGCCCTTCGCAGGGCGGGGCCTCCGCGAGACTGGAGCCCCTCTCCTGGGGGCGGCCAGTGTCTGCCTGGACCTCCACGTACCTCCAGGGCGAGCATGGTGCCCTGCACGCAGAATGGGCTCACTGTGTGTCTACTATTGATGACCTTCCGGCGCTCCCAGTGCAAGGCACCCCTGTCCCCCTCCCCCTTCACCATGGCCGGCACAGAGGGAGCCCCTGAGGCCTTCGGCTTGGGGAAAGGTGGTGGCTTTTCCAATACGTGTCAGCTATTTGGCTTTGGAACCTGGGCCCCAGCGACCCTGAATGGGGGACTGCAAGGCCAGCGTTGCCCCTGGGCCAGCAGGCAGGCCGGGGGCGCATGGAGGAAGGCTTGAGACCAGAGCTTCTCATGAGGAAATGCCAATATTTGCAACCCCTGGGCTGGCTCGCATAGCTAGTTTATCCAAGACTGGCCAACGGTTGGAGGACTCATTCATTTATTTCCTTTTAATAGCATTGGCGCTTTGGTAAAAACAAAACAAAACAAAACAAAAAACGAATTAACAAATACATAAATAAATAGTAATGCACATGCTCATTGTGGGCAAACTCTAATGTTATAGAAAAGTAGAAGCAAGAGAATAAAGCATATCCCAAGAGGTAAACCCTACCGTCTAGAGAGAACACCTGTGAACTCTTTGTGGAATCCTTTCAAACACTTTTCTGTCCATAAATACAAGCACTTAAATGGAACACAGTTTTATATAGATGGCATTACAAGATTTATGCTGTTCCATAACCTGCTTTTTTCATTTAATAGCATGTCATGACACCGTTTCCTGTCCATAACCACAGATCTGTAACATTTTTATAGCCCACAGTACAATTTTACATGGATGTACCATAACTTACCCAGCCAGCTCTCTATTGCCAGAAATTTGGATTGTTTCCAGTTTTTCTCTACAATGTGCTAAAGAGTATCATTCAGCTTTTTTTAGATGTGCAATAATTGCCTAGCAGTAAATATCTAGAATAGCTGGGATAGCTGGAACAAAGGAAAGATTCCTTTCACGCTGCACAGGAGGTCACCATGGCAACCCCGCCCCAGTGTGTGGTGCACCCATGAGCCTAAGCTCCAGCCAGGGAGATGGGTCAGAGACAAGGGGAAACAATCCATTTTCAAGCAGAATTATAAACCAACACAGAAGCAGCATGAAGGAGCATTAATGCAGAATTGAGATGGTTTAGGATGCAGTAGTATTCTCTGGTAGACACCATGGCTTTTCATTCTCACAAGAGCCATCAATACTTTTATTATCCTCATTTAGCTGATAAGAGAATTCAAACTGAAGAGGTTAAGTAATCTGCCCGAGGGCACACAGTAAATGATGGAGCCAGGGTTTGAAAGTGGCCTGCATCCACTCCTCATAATCCTGCTTACCTGACCTAGGGTCACCAGCCACCATCTCTAACCTTACCATCCCTGAGACTTCCAGTCCTGACTCCCCGCAACCCCTCCAGTGCGTTCATTCCCACCGCATCAGATGGGGTCCGCACTGAGCCTTCATCTGGGCTCTTCCCAGGCTCCACCTTGGCCACCTGCCACTCCACACCCTATGCCACCTCCACACTAAACTATGGACAGCTCTTCCTTCCTCCATGCTTTGGCTTCTGCTACACCCTCAGCTTAGAATGCTCGCTCCTCCGTGGCTGCTGGGCTCCTGTTTATTCTTTTTTTAAAAAATAAATTTATTTTATTTTATTTTAATCTTTGGCTGCATTGGGTCTTTGTTGCTGTGCGTGGGCTTTCTCTGGTTGTGGCGAGCGGGGGCTACTCTTCGTTGCGGTGCGCGGGCTTCTCACTGTGGTGGTTTCTCTTATTGTGGAGCGTGGGCTGTAGAGTGCAGGCTCAGTAGTTGTGGTGCACGGGCTTAGTTGCTCCGTGGCACGTGGGATCTTCCTGGACCAGGGCTCGAACCCGTGTCCTCTACATTGGCAGGCAGATTCTTAACCACTGCGCCACCAGGGAAGCCCTCCTGTTTGTTCTTCAAGGCTTAGCTCAAGCTTCGTTTCTTCAAGAGGTGTTTCCTGACTCCCTAATATGATGTCTCTCCTCTGTGTGCCCCTGGAAGCATCTGGTTCTAACTACAGTTTGACCATCAGATGTACTTTGTGTCAGTTGTCAGTGCCGAGCTCCTAAAAGGTGAGCTCTTAAGGGGTGGAATCATCATTTTCGTTTCTCCATCCCCACATCCTACCATAGCCTTGGACACAGAGTGGGTATTCAGTAAATGTATGCTGAGTGAATGAGTAAATAACCAAGCATCTTCCCATTCACTCTCCATTTCTGCTTCCAGCCCCAGGGACTACGTTAACCCAAGCAGATTGGATGAGCACTCTGACCACAGGGAGCCGCTCCCTGCGTCACCACCTCTCACCTGGCTGGTTCCCCAATGTTGCCCGACAACAGCTGGCCCCAAGCTCCAACCTCCTTAAGCCCCAGTCACCTCTTTTCCTACCCTTGCCTTGCCAGGGAAACTGAGGTACTGGGCGCCTCCCCATCCCAACTTTGTTAGTTTTGCCCCATCAGTCCTAGGAGCCCTTTTCTCATTCCTTGGGCTCCTCTGTCTGTGGCTCCTCTCCTTGAGGAACCTCAAGTGCTTTGCAAGTCACCTGTCTCTGCCTCCTAAATTGATATGCAGCCTCAACTTCTCCTCCAAAATGTGGTCGCATTTTTAAATTGTAATGTATGCAAATCCAACTTGACTGAAAACTGCCCTGGTCTTCCTCCCTCCCTTCATGGGTGTCACCATTTCCCAGCCCTTGGAACATGACCCTCTGAGACCCCTATGATTAGAAACCTGACCCTTATCACCAGCTCTCCAAACGCAGAGCTCCCGGCCAGGCCTGGTTGGCACATGGGGGCTACCGTGAACCTCAGAGACTTCCCTCACTTTCCCCACAGGAAGGGACAGCCAGCTGCTGCCATGGGCGAATTTGACCCAGGGCTGTAGATCTTTCGATTTGTCAAGAGAAACTGGAGTCCAGGTTTTTACGTGAGGTCCCTTGATATTTTAATATTGGCCTAGGTTTTTTTTTTTTCCCCTTAATAGACTTTTTTTTTTTTTTTTTTTTTTTTGCGGTACGCAGGCCTCTCACAGTTGTGGCATCTCCCTTTGCGGAGCACAGGCTCCGGACATGCAGGCTCAGCAGCCATGGCTCACGGCCCCAGCCACTCCGCAGCTTGTGGGATCTTCCGGGACCGGGGCACGAACCCATGTCCCCTGCATCAGCAGGCGGACTCTCAACCACTGCGCCACCAGGGAAGCCCTAGACTTTTTTTTTTAAGGTGCTGTTTTAGGTTTTTAGAAAAACCGTGCAGAAAGTAAAGGGTTCCCAGTAGCCCTTCCCTCCCCTCACAGTTTCTCCTATTATTAATATCTTGCGTTAGTGTGGTACATCTGTTACAAGTGATGAACCATATTGACACATGCCTGTTAAATAATGTTAGGGTTCACTCTTTGTGTTGTATATTCTCCGGGCCTTCACAAGTGCATACTGTCATGTATCCATCATGGCAGTGTCATGCCATTTAAGTCTGCTTTCCATACTCTCCGCCCACTCCGCCCCTCCTTTGCATTGTCTCTACCCCGCCCTGTACGCAGGTCTTCTCACCTTTCTGGACTCCCTGGAGCTCCCTATCCCTGGTCATGGACAGTTTCCTGTCCCTCTCACCTCTCCATCAGACTGTAAGTTCCTTGAGGCCCTCACAGAAGGCTAAGAAGTCTAGAAGGCTGAGTCTCCCCAGCACCTGGGGCAGGGCCTTGAATGCTTTGGGGACTCACTATAGCCTGTGTCAATGCTTGCTTATGGGCCGGGTCTGGGGCTTCCAGGGAAAATGCTTTGGGTACAGTTGACAACAGGGAGAGGGCAGGGGGCAAGCAACGGAGACCTGGGCAAATCTCGTTTCAGTGGCTGCATGGAGGGGAAGGAGAAGAGATGTCCCACTAAGTCTAGTTTTAGAGAGGGGAACATTGAGAACAAACACGGCCCTGGGGGGTGGGATGTTTGAATCCTTAGCAGGAGTGAGAGGAGGTTTCCACGGCCCAGGGAAGGAGGCGCCCCCAGAGAATGCCTCCCTGTTCCCCACACCTGTGCCTTCCCCTCCCGCCCAAGCAGCTGCCTCCTGTGGGAAAATGGGTGAGCAAGCAAGTATGGGAAAACAGATCAAAAACACCTCCCTAGTGAAGCTGACCTTCCCGCCACCCCTTGCTCCCAGCCCCCATGGCAACCCTAGGATCCCTCCTACTTGTACCCTCCCAACTCTGCCCCCAGTTAGGCAGAAGAGGACACACATCTCCCACTCTGCTGACGGAACCCAAAGCAGTGACTTGCTGTTCCTGTAACATGCCTCTGGGCCTTTGCACGAGCTGTTCCTCCTACCAGCTGTGCCTTCTCCAAACTGACCGATCCTCTCTGACCTCTTACGCCCCAAACAAACGTCACCTCCTCTGTAAAGTTGACCCTAACCTTCTCCTCAAGACTGGCAGCACCCCAACCTCCCCCAGATGCTTGCACAGAACTGTTTCCATTATCCACGTAGCATCTAACCCACTGGGTCACTGGTTTGTGTACCTCCCTTGTTCTGTGTGTGCCTCCCACAAGGTGCAGCTTGTGGTTACACCCTGCATCCCAGCTCTCAGTGGAGTGCCAGCACCTGGCAGCCTCATTTCATGGATAAATGGATGGACACATGAATGAATGACCCCTTCTTTTGGTTTGTTTTTGGGCTGTGCCACGCGGCTTGCAGGATATTGGTTCCCCGACCAGGGATTGAACCTGGGTGCAGTGAAGGCTCCAAGTCCTAACCAGTAGACCGCCAGGGAATTCCCAATGGACCACCTCAGAGTAGAACAGTCAACATGCTTCAACATGCTATTATTGGGTCTCTTGTTTTATATTAAAACAGATCCAGGCCCTGTCTTCAAGGAATCTAAATTGTGGCTGCCTAAACAACCACACCTAAGAGAATCAGAACAATATACAACCCGGCTAGTTATAATAATTGCCAATGACTGAGGTGTCTGCTGCAGGCCTGGCTCCATGCAAAGAGCCCACACACGTTGCTTCCTTCACTTCTCCCGGAGCTCACTCACGAGTGAGGGATGGGACCCGCGCTGAGGTTAGGCAACGTGCCCCGGGGCACCAGCTAGTGGCCAGAGAGGCTGGGACTGGAGCCCAGGTCTGCCTGAGCCCAGTCTGGGATTGCCATTCCCTCACTTCGTCTAGAGGTGCTCAGGGAAAGGAGCGAGAGGGGGTGAGAGGTGCCGTCTGGGGAAGGCTCCTTCCTGGAGGAGCCCTGCTGTGCGATGCTGGAGGCTCGGGGTCGGGCCTGAAGCCTAGACAGACAGTGTGGAGAGACCCCAGGAGTTTCAGGGCCCCAGCCTGTGCTCACTCTGGGGGGCCCACAGAGGTAGCGGTACTAGCAGTGCCCTGCTGGGTCCCGGGGGCCTTCCCCCGGCCGGGTGGGGAGAGCCGGGTCTGCGTGAGCAGCACACGCCCTGCGCCCATGGGGTGGGGCTGTGTGTGTAGGGGAGCACACCTCCTGAGGGGGTGCCCTGACCAGCCCACAGGGCCAGTTTCCAGGGTGGGGCGGCGGGGGCAGGAACAGCTTTCTGGAAAGAACACGCCCCTCGTTCACTGACTGGTAGACACACCCAGAGGGTCCAACTGTTTTCCGAGGCTTGGAGCCACTCCTGGCCTTCGGAGGGAGGGGGCGGATCCTCTGAGGAGCTGGCACAGCCTTCCAAACATTGATCAAGCTCAGGACGGCCAGGGGGCTTGTTACAGTATATCAAGGGGGGCGCTTCTGGTCCAGCTGTTCTTCTGTCTAGATACCTGGCAGCCTTGGTCCCCCCTAAACTCCATGGACACGTCACGGTGTGTGTGACTCTAGATGAAAATAAGCCATAGCTCCCCCAAATCAGTACAGGTGACCTGTGACATTAGAAACTTTTTTGACTGTGACCTTCAGGAAGAATTACCTTTGGGGCTGGACCGGGCAGTGGAGAGAAGACATGAGGATGTGTTTGTCAGGGGCTACAAATTTTCAGTTATGCAAGATGAATAAATTCTGGATATCTACTGTGCAATACTGAGACTGTAGTTAACAATACAGTATTGTACACTTGACATTTGCTAAGAGGGGAGATCTCTTAAGTGTTCACATTGTAAAAGAATATATGGTAACTGTGAGGTGATGGATATGTTAATTAGCTTTATTGTGGTGATTATTTCATGATGAATATGTAGAGCAAATCAAGTTCTACACCTTAAATATATATAATTTTAAATTGTTAATTATACCTCAGTAAAGCTGGAAAAAATAATTAGAAAGAAAGAAATACCTTTTATGTTACAACCCAGTACACACATATGGTCATAAGTAATACCACAAATATACATAACATACATAACAGAAATATCACAAAATGATACTTATCTGTACTCTATGCAATACGCTGATATTTTCTGTTCTTTTATTTTGCAAACTGTTTTTATTTTTTTATTTTTTTGCGGTACGTGGGCCTCTCACTGTTGTGGCCTCTCCCATTGCGGAGCACAGGCTCCGGACACACAGGCTCAGCGGCCATGCTCACGGGCCCAGCTGCTCTACAGCATGTGGGATCTTCCCAGACCGGGGCACGAACCCGTGTCCCCTGCATTGGCAGGCGGACTCTCAACCACTGCGCCACCAGGGAAGCCCTATTCTATTTTTAAATGCTAGTCATGATCCACAAAATTGATTTTATGATCTACTGACAGGTTGTGACCTTCAGTTTGGAAAACACTGCATTAACAGACTCGGTAATCGTGGTTTTAATTATTAGCGAGCTATCTGGAAGTTGTGTCTATTTTGCTGAGGTGGGCATGTGACCCTGGCCGTGGGCAGGCTGGAGTTCAGGTACAAGTCATCCAGCTAAGGAGAGACCCACTCAGTCTCCTGGGATTTGGTTCTTCTCTCCCTGTGGTGGGTTTCGGAGCTGGCACTGGGACTGCTGGTCTTTCAAATCCTGTTGGCCATCTATGTATATGTTCCCACTGTTCATTACAGACCTCGTTTCATCCTGACCTTGCCAAGCCGATGTTGAGTGACCTCAGATGAGACAAGTCATTTCCTATCTGGGGTCTTTATCAATAGAATACGATTAAGGGTGGTTGTACTAGTCTGTGCTTCTCAAAGAAGGAGGGATTTTGCAGCAGTAAGTTGTATATAATTTCTCTGTATGTATATGTGTGTGTATGCATGCTATGGTCTGAATATTTACATCCCCCCAGAATTCATATGTTGGACTCCTAACGCTAGTGTGTTGGTATTAGGAGGTGGGGCATTTGGGAGGTAATTAGGCAGAACCTTCATGAATGGGTTTAGTGCCCTTATAAAAGAGGCCCAAGAGAGCCCCCTTGCCCCTTCTGCCATGTGAGGACACAGCACGAAGTTGGCAGTCTGCAACCTGGAATAGGGCCTTCACCAGAGCCCAGCCATGCTGGTACACTGGTCTTGAACTTCCAGCCTCTAGAACTGTGAGGAATAAATATTCGTTTTTTTTTTTTTTTTTTTTTTTTTTTGCGGTATGCGGGCCTCTCCCGTTGCGGAGCACAGGCTCCGGATGCGCAGGCCTAGCGGCCATGGCTCACGGGCTTAGTTGCTCCGCGGCATGTGGGATCTTCCCGGACCGGGGCACGAACCCGTGTCTCCTGCATCGGCAGGCGGATTCTCAACCACTGCGCCACCAGGGAAGCCCTAAATATTCGTTGTTTATAAGCTACCCAGGTAATGGTATTTTGTTATAGCAACCTGTAGGGACTAAGACAATATGTATATTTATGATTTATACTTTTTCTGGAAGATTTGGAGAAAATAAAATTTTGTATTAATACAAACATAGCTAGGTTATGGAGCAGACTATAAAACTCACAATGCTTTTTAAAAAATATACTTCTTTTTATTGCAGTAAAATATACACAAGATAAACTTTAACATTTTAACTATTTTTAAGTGTACAATTCAGTGACACAAAGTACATTCACGGTGTTGTGCAAACATCACCACTATCCATTTCCAGAACTTTTTCATCATCCCAAACAGAAACTCTTGTACCCATTAAACAATTACTCCCCATTCCTTCCTCCTCTTAGCCTCTGGCAACCACCATTCTACTTTCTCTCTCTATGGATTTGACTTTGTACCGGATATAAGTGAAATCATACAATATTTGTCCTTTGGTGTCTGGCTTATTTTACTTAGCATGGTGTCAAGGTTCATCCATGTTGTAGCATGTGTCAGAATATCACTCCATTCTAAGGCTGAATAATATTCCATTGTATGTATATACCACATCTTGCTTATCCATTAATCTGTTGATGGACACTTAGATTGTCTCTACCTTTTGACTGTTGTAACTAATGCTGCCACGAACATGGGTGTACAAACATCTGTTTGGTCCCTGCTTTCTATTCTTTTGCATATATACTGAGGAGTGGAATTGCTGGATCATATGGTAATTCTGTTTAACCAGTTGAAGAACTACCATACTGTTTTCCACAGCAGTTACACCTTTTGATAATGCCATCAGCAGTGCACTATGGTTCCAATTTCTCCATATCCTCATCCACACTTGTTCTTTTCTTTTCTTTTCTTTCTTTCTTTCTTTCTTCCTTCCTTCCTTCCTTCCTTCCTTCCTTCCTTCCTTCCTTCCTTCTTTTCTTTTCTTTTCTTTTCTTTTCTTTTCTTTTCTTTTCTTTTCTTTTCTTTTCTTTTCTTTTCTTTTCTTTTCTTTTCTTTTCTTTTCTTTTCTTTTCTTTTCTTTTCTTTTCTTTTCTTTTTTGTAATAGCCAACCTAATGGGTGTGACGTGGTATCTCATTGTGGTTTTGATTTGCATTTTCCTAATGACTAGTGTTGCTGAGCATCTTTTTGTGTACTTATTGGCCATTTGTATATTTTCTTTGGAGAAAGGTCTATTCAAGTCCTTTTGAACTGGGTTGTTTGATTTTTGTTGTTGTTGAGTTGTAGGAGCTCTTTATATATTCTGGATATTAATCTCTTATTAGATATGTGGTTTGCAAATATTTTCTCCCACTCTGAGCTGTCTTATTACTTTCTTTTTTTATCTGTCAATATATTTTTTCTTTTTTTAAAATTAGTTATCCATTTTGTACATATTAGTGTTTACATGTCAATCCCAATCTCCCAATTCATCCCACCACCACCACCCCAACACTGCTTTTCCCCCCTTGGTATCCATATGTTTGTTCTCTACATCTGTATCTCTATTTCTGACTTGCAAACCGGTTCATTTGTACCATTTTTCTAGATTCCACATATATGTGTTAATATATGATATTTGTTTTTCTCTCTCTTTTCTTTAATAGATGTTTATTGGAGTATAATTGCTTCACAATACTGTGTTAGTTTCTGTTGCACAACAAAGCGAATCAGCCATACGCATACACATGTCCCCATATCCCCTCCCTCTTGCATCTCCCTCCCATTCTCCCTATCCCACCCCTCTAGGTCACCGCAAAGTATGGAGCTGGTCTCCCTGTGCTATGTGGCTGCTTCCCACCAGCCAACTGTTTTACATTTGGTAGTGTATATGTGTCGATGCTACACTCACTTTGCCCCAGCTTCGCCCTCCCACCCCATGTCCTCAACTCCATTCTCTGTGTCTACATCTTTATTCCTGCCCTGCAACTAGGTTCATGGGTACCATTTTTTTTTTAGATTCCATATGTATGTGTTAGCGTACGGTATTTGTTTTTCTCTTTCTGACCTACTTCACTCTGTATGAGAGTCTCTAGGTCCAACCACGTCTCTACAAATGACCCACTTTCGTTCCTTTTCATGGCTGAGCAATATTCCATTGCATTTCTGTACCACATCTTCTTTATCCATTCATCTGTCGATGGGCTCTTATTGGTTTCTTGATAGTGTCCTTTGATACTCAAAAGATTTTGATTTTCACGTTTGAAGGTGGCGTGGGGGCTGCTTCTAGGCTCTGCCTTCCACCCTCTTCCCCAAGGGCACGTTAGTCCTCTGTGGTATTGAGGACCTTTGGTGGTCCTCTGATATAGTGATAGGATGGAAACTCTGCCCGGTCACCTCCTGGGCTCAGGGCTGTTTTCTGTTTACCATGAAGGACATCTCGATGGGCCTGGAGGAGGCAGAGGGTCTGAAGTGTGACTCAGACCCCAAGCCTCACCAGCAGCTGCGCCTTAGCGAGCAGCCTCCTGCCACATCCAGGAAGCTGGAGCCTTATCAGGACCAGTCAGCATTCAGACAGCTCTGGGGCCCACCCAGCCTAGAACGGACTGATGAGTAGGGGCAAAAGGTGACTCTGGTCCCCTCTCCACTTACTCCCCACTGGCTTCTCACGGAACCTGAACTCCTGCTGGTAACCTCACTTCTTTGGGTCAAATGTATGACCTCTTGTCTGAAACGCCCTCAGTGACATCCACGCATCCGTTGGTAATTTGGACTAGATGGCCTCTCAGAAGCTTCCTGATCTCATGCTTGTAGTTTTCTAAAAGCAAGCAATGGAGAGATTCCCTACCAAACAGCATTCTTTGCCTTTGCTATGTATGCCCAGCAAGGAATTGTATGTTTTCCAACATAACATTTTTCAGAAAAGAGGGAGGTGGGTCCATCCAGAGTTCTTCCTATTTAGGGTCACTCTGTTCCTGTATTTTGAACAATGGGCTGTATGGGCTGCTTGAAGGAAGTCACGGTCACCTGAAACTCTCACAGTCAATGCTTGTTTGGGGTCCTTTCAGAAGGCACCTGACATACACAATCAATTTAAAAAGAGAGAAGGACAAAAAATGTAATACAGGTTGAGATTTATTCCCAGGAATCTGGTCTTCCATTTGCAAGTTCTGGTTTTGTTGTAAAGGAGCTTTTAATGATCCCTGTAAAAAGCAGAGTAGTGGGTCTGGAGAGAGTAGCTATGCAGACTGACCCGAGCCAATCAATCGTTTATCCTCACTGTATTTCATCAATTACTACGTGCACTTTAAAAAAAAAAAAACAGCTCTGAAATCAGGATTCCCTTCCAGTCCGTGCTGTCTCATGATTATAATTGTCGACAATGTTTTTTCGGTCGTAGTGGTACACAAAATGGTGGTGTGACTTCCAGCTGAGCTGAGCACATGTGAAGTTCCTGGAAATACAGTCTCAGGCACTATCAGTACTTCGAGGTCCATGAGGGCTACAGGACCCCCAACCTGACCGGCAGGTGGCGCAGCACAGTGGGAGTCTCAGGCTGAGTCCCACCCGCCTGTTCCCTCCCCCCATACAAATATTTTCCAGCAAGCGGGCACAAAAACATTAAGATGACCTGTTTCGTTGGCAGAAGTCCCTGCAACCTACCCTCTTAGGGGCTCTTAAGCACCTTTCTTTTTTTTTTTTTTTTTTTTTGGAGGGGTACGCGGGCCTCTCACTGTTGTGGCTTCTCCCATTGCGGAGCACAGGCTCCGGACGCGCAGGCTCAGCGGCCATGGCTCACGGGCCCAGCCGCTCCGCGGCATGTGGGATCTTCCCGGACCGGGGCACGAACCCGCGTCCGCTGCATCGGCAGGCGGGCTCTCAACCACTGCGCCACCAGGGAAGCCCTTAAGCACCTTTCTTGAAAGTTCGCGTGAGCTGGTGTGACAGCTGTCTGGTGGCATGTGTCAGCTGAACTTCTTGTGGGTTCAAGCCCAGAATCCTCCTTATAGGGCTCATCTGGGCTCATTCAGAGGGGAAGCCACTTTGGGACACCCTCTGCTCATGCAGGAGGGAGGGTGCCTGGGCAACACTGCTCATCAGTGTACATATCTCTAATTCCACTCATTTCTCCAATGAGACAGCATCCATCTGGCTAATTAGTAAACCCTCTGGTGTTGATCAAAAATAATCCCAACTGAACAAAAGTTGTGGCCTCTGGAATGTGAGTTTAAGGTTTGTCTTTCAAATGCTAATGAACCACCACCCCAGGGGTATGGGTTAAAACTAACATTTTCACATCACACTGTCTGTGTGAAGTGTTTGAAAGCAAAGTGCCTACAGTGTCATAATAGCAAATGAATACTTGTGACTTGGGGTACATTTTTAGCAATAGCATTAAACACAGCTTCAAAAAGTGTAGCTTTCGAATAACTTAGATGGAAATGAGAATATTTTACTTAAACTGTGTTAGGTGACTCCAAAGAGTGGCTGTGTTATGAAGATACTGTTGTCAAGGATGCATGCAAAGATTGTGAACACACATTTCTATGAACTAGAGGTGGAAAAACAATATTTTAAAATTAATACTGGGACTTCCCTGGTGGTGCGGTGGTTAAGAATCTGCCTGCCAATGCAGGGGACATGGGTTCTAGCCCTGCTCCAGGAAGATCCCACATGCCGCAGAGCAACTAAGCCCACGCGCCACAACTACTAAGCCTGTGCTCTAGAGCCCACGAGCCACAACTAGTGAGCCCACGAGCCACAACTACTGAACCTGCGAGCCACAACTACTGAAGCCTGCGCACCTAGAGCCTGAGCCCCGCAACAAGAGAAGCCACTGCAACGAGAAGCCCTCATACCACAATGAAGAGTAACCCCCGCTCACTGCAGCTAGAAAAAGCCCGTGCACAGCAACGAAGACCCAATGCAGCCAAAATAAATAAATAAATAAATTTATTAAAAGAAATAAATAAAATTAAATTAATACTATGTTGGATATGGTAAGGGATTCTAAATAGGTACGTCTAACTAAATTAATAAATTAATGTGATAAAGAGTGTGTACCATTTGCATCCCTAGAAGTTGTATATTTTTTTGGACCCTCTCATTGGGGAAACAGCCCATCAGGTTATATTCAGCCACCTAATATGTAAACATACTCATTCGGGAGGTGATAAGTTTTGCTGGCCATGTCCTTTAAGGCCTGGGATACACAGTGTGTAGGCTGAAGTTTACTGGGGGAGGATCCAGGAATATGGATGGAGCACTAGCCTGAAACAGATAAGAAGTCAGGTGCAAATTTCACCTCTTGTTAATTTCCCTTGGTTAAATCTGCAGGACTAGCCTGAAACCTCCTGGTGGTGGTTTTGTTGTTGTGATTTGTCTTTTTTCTTTTTTTTTTTTTTTTTTAGGCTAAATCAGGAGAACTTGGCAGGTCCCTGAAAGTGTATAACAGCCCATTTTCCTTTTTTTTTTTTTTTTAAAAAAAAAGCTGCTTTAAAACATATTTTAAAGCTGTGGATCCTCTTTTAAATGAAATCCTATAAGGAACACCAATATACTGTTGAAATATCAACAAAGCTTCACGTTGTGGGTTTTAAAAAATATTTATTTATGTATTTGGCTGTGTTGGGTCTTAGTTGCGGCATTGGGATCTTTTCATCGCAGCACGTGAACTCTTAGTTGCGGCATGTGGGACCTAGCTCCCTGACCAGGGATCGAACCCGGGCCCCCTGCATTGGGAGCACGGAGTCTTAGCTACTGGACCACCAAGGGAAGTCCCTCACATTGTGTTTTGATTTCAGAATTCTCTGAAGCCTTTGTTTTATTCAGTCTTATTTCTAGACCTCTGTGAAAAGAGACAACAAACCAAGCTGCAGTTTGAAATACTGGAAATTACACTCTGGTTTTTACAATGTTGGTGAAATTAAGAACTTTAGCTTGTGATGGCTAAAATGACGAGTGAGTTCATTTTACGTGCAGTTAATTGAAATGATTAACAATAGACACAACATACGAATCATCAGCTATGCTTTAATCACTGCCCATGATCATCCATGGATGTTTCACAGTATTTGACAAACATAAAGGTTTACATTTTACAGGCACAATAACAGTGTATTACTGGGAGAGTCCTTATTTCTTTGAATGGTGGGAAAACACCACACAAGAAATCTCCAACTGTTGAAACAGCAAGGTCAAGTTTGGTCTTACCTGTGAGTTTGTCTCAACCTGATTAATTGGCAAAGAGGGTCATTGTTTAGCATCTAGGTTATAAACATCTTTGTGAACACTGTATTTTTCATCTTTTCTCAGTAGCAAAGAAAAATTAAGTCCTAGTGCTTTGTGCTAGGACTTAATTCCCCTTAATCAAAGTTACTTCTCTTCTTAAAAGGAAACTTATGCCTCTTATATTTTCTTTCTCAAAGAGAGGACTTGTGTTATTATATTTTTACTATAATTCAGAAAAATTTCAACCAAGACATCTTCTGGTTGAAATAGGGTAGAAATAACCTTTCTGTTTCTCCTAGTTACTGGTACAACGTCCACCCCCCCAAAAGTGGTCCCTAGAATGTAACTTAGGGTCCCACAGAATGCAGTTTCGAAGTCTCCAATCTCTCTCTACGTACGTAGCCTGTAGTCCTCAGATCAAATAACACAAATCCAGAAGCATCCCCATCCCCACCCAAACCTCCCTCCACAGACATCCATACAAACTGGAAATCAAATGATAGCATCTTTGGCAAAGCCCCCTAACTTTCCAATGCCTCGGTTTTTTCCTGCCTGCAAAATAGAAAATCAGTTTCATATCTGAAAATGAATAACAATAGCAAGTGTTTGTTGGATCTTTACTTTATGGCGGGCCCTTTACATAGGCTCTCTCTTTTAATCATAACCACCACCACCCTATGAAGAAAGTAACTGCTGTTATTTCTATTTCACAGATGGGGAAACTAAGGCACAAGGAGTTAAGTTCCTTGCCTGGAATTGCACAGGAAATGGCAAACCAGTCTTTAAACCCATGTGGCTTGAATCCAGCCCCGAGGCCCTTAACTGCTCTGCCTTAATTCCTGAGAGGGAGTGGTGAAGGTGAAGGAGACCAGGTGGGCAGGCAAGGTGACCAGCACAGGCTTGGCACAGAGTGGGTGAGGGTTCCCATCCTTCGAGGGTGACTTGTCCTGGTTAGTTGGGTGCCTATCTGTCTCATCTTTTCCTTTATACATTTCTTGGGGACAAGGACTGTCTTTTCATCTTTTTTTTTTTTTTTTTTCCTGTGCAACATAAGGATACAATGGTACAGAGGACACCTATTTTCCTCCATTCTGTGTGTCACAAACCTATGCAATTTTTTATTTCAGTTAAATTCTCCTTTTCCCTCCAGCTACTGCAGCTCACAGGGTGTAATCAGCTCTACATTGAGCCCTTAACCTTATTCGTCACATGATAAAAATGCCAGACACACTGGTTGAATGAAGTGTGTGAATCATATGCTACTAAGTATTACCCTCCTTTTGTATGTTTCGTCGGGTCATCCTTCCTGGATGGTGTGTGCTTTGAGAGTAGGGACCATTTCTTTCCTTTTTCTTGCCCATGACATTGAAATCCAAGGAGAACCAGGGGACCAAGGTGGGCAAGTCCGTGGAAACCCAACCTTGGTCCCATTATTGCTAGAGGTTTTTCTGATGTGCCTGAGTCTCCCCTGGTACCAGACCATTGCCTCTCATCCTGCCACCAGGTGAATTAGTGGTACATCTGGGAGTGAAAGTGTCTTGGTGATTTAGATCAGAAAACCAGGAGGACCAAGGTGTGCCAGGCCCACTTACATCAGTTGTTCATTTGTTTGCAAAGTATCAACTTATATTTTTTAACCTGGGTAAAATGTACATGTGCTTTAAAAAATTATTTTCTATATTATTTTGTCATTCAGAAATATTTTGTAACTTTTTTTATTGTGGTAAAATATACACAACATAAAATTTATCATTTTTAAGTGCATTTTACGTTTACAGTAGTGAGCAACCATCACCACTACCCATTTCCAGAACTTTTTATCCTCCCAAACAGAAACTCTGTACCCCTTAAACAACAACCCCTGTTCCTCCCTCCCCACCAGCCTCTATTCTGTCTCTGTGAACTTGCCCATTCCAGGCCCCTCATATAACTGGAATCATGCAACATTTGGCCTTTTGTGCCTGGCTTATTTCACCTGGCATAATGTTTTCCAGTTTTCATCCATGTTGTAGCATGCATCAGAACTTCATTCCTTTTGAAGACTGAGTAATATTCCATTGTATGTGTAGACTGCATTTTGCTTATTTGCTGGTTTCTCTGTTCACCTGCTGGTGGACACTTGGGTTGTTTCTGAAGCACTCCTTCTTGGATGGTACTCTAACCCAGCCGCACCTCGGATTGGGACTTGAACCCATGAGCTCTGACTTAGGAGGGGTCTCGAGCCCATTGTCTTTTAATTGAAATGGCTCACCTGGTGTCAGGACTTACTGAAGCTCAGGTTCTTTTGTCTCATTGCACAAATAATTCAGCGTGAGGCAAAGCAATAGGCAAAGGGTGAGTTTATTAGCATAGGATGCTTGTGAGAGATACAAGCGGGCAGGCAAGGGAGAACAGCCCCGAGAAGAAAGAGGGATACATTTTTATAATCAAAGCAAAAGTGGGGAGGGGAGAAGACCACCTTCTTCCTCATTCTTGGGCAGACATCAAGGCTTACATCATTAGTTCCTCCTTTGACCCTACATGGTTTAACCGGGACTGTCATGGCACTATTTAAATCATATGTATATTAGCAAAAGAGTGGTAACATATACTAAAATATGGTAATTCATCTCAGGTTTTAGTATCATGTCCCCTTTCACCTAGTTTCTTTCCCCTTTCACCTGTATTCCTGTCTTGGTTACATGCAGAGATGCTACTCTTTAAGGACCATTAACTCCCTGACTTCATGTAACAAGATTCAGACCCCGTATCTATTGTCTTGTGTTTTAACTATCAGGATTTGTGGCTTGAGTGTGTCTGGCGCTCGGATGCACCTGGTCTTCCTTCAAGGTAGTGCTGATTGTTGCTAGGTTACTGGATTCTTTTCTTGAGTGATCATTAGTTTACAACAGTCTCCCAAACTCCCTTCTTCCCTGTCTTTAATCCCCTAGTGGGATTTCTAAACTATTTAATTATCCTTCTCTATCCCTATCATTTCCACCTTTTGACTATTATGAATAATTGCTTACACCAGCAATTATTATGCTTATAATTTCTGCTTACACCAGCAATTATTATGAATGATTGCTTACACCATAAAGATGCATATTTACGGTGAAACGTAACTATATTATATTTTGCTACATAGTTCCAGATAATAATGCATAGGACCTAAAGAACTCTAATAAAAAGCAAAAGTATAAACAAACCACAACAGCAAAAAATCACTTTAAGTTCAAAGAATGAACACCATTGCATCATTACATAAGCATTTGCTGAAGGCCTGGGATGAGCCAGGCACACACCCTGCGTTTCCAGCCAACTCAGGAGGGTCCTCCCCAGTTGGGACGGATGGGGGTGCAGGGGAGACAGGGCCTAGGCGGGTGGCTTTGCCTGCAGGCAGATGTGGATGGCGCTGCAGGAGAGGTACAGGCAAGGTCTTGGGGCCTTCGGAGGCAGGGACAGAACCCGTCCGTGGGGCTCTGAGGAGGTGGCAGATTTGGGGAGTAGGTGAGGCATGGACTATGGTAAACTCCTAACTCTGCTCTTTCTTTGTGGAACCCAGCTAGTAGTTTTCAGTTTCTTGGGCCTGCCCTGAGGGCTTTGGGTTCCTCTAGTTTACATTACTCACAGCTTATTAAACAGCCTGAATCCTGCATTTAAGCAGCCCTGTTGCTCTGATTCAAAGTGCCTCGGATTTACCTGGTCTGGTCCTTTGGTGCGTCTTAAGTCAGCCTTGTGGAAGTGCTGCATCTCTGTGGGCGATCTGGAGGACAGCGCTTGATGGACTCGGACCCGGGATCGCACTGTCCGTCCAGGTGTAGCACCTGATGCAGGGAAAGTGAGCAGCCCCAGCTCTCCCCGAGCTGTGGGACATTGGGGAGGTTACTCCACCCCTCTGACCCTCTTGTGCAACATGAGGGCATTGGGTGACCTCTGTGGCCCTTTCCAGCGCTGTAATTTTATGATTGCCCTATTATGATTTAAGTACCTCCCTCTATCACTCTCGGAGTGAATGACTCAGCAGTCTGAGAGTTTCACTATTGTTTTTAAGGAAGCCTGGTTATTTTGCCATCACAGGCAAGGGTATGTTCCTTAGGTAAACAATCTGACAGTGTTGATCCAGCTGGTGTTAGGCTGACACTCACTGGAGTTCTTCATGCTGTATTCTTTCAGTGAAGCAGCTCAGACACCGGCTGGCCAGAGGAATCCGGAGCCATGTCAGAACTTTGAGCGAGGCCTGGTGACAGGGACCGGCTGTCACCCACCAGTCTTCCCAGCTCGGCTTCGAGATGCTGAGCCTGAAGCTCCCCAGGCTGTTCAGCATAGAACAGGTGCCCCAGGTACGTGCTGTTGTTCCGGTGGTTGAGTTCCAGGCTGGGACTGGGGCTTGGCCTCTGCAACATGGCGACTGCTATGTCTTCAACCAGTCTTCTCTGTGTACTCCCACTCTCTTCAAGGAGCCCCTCCCAGACTCCCTTGGGGAATTCGAGCCTCCTGTTTCCCTCACCTACACCAAACCTGGAAACGGAAGTGATCCTGAAACCGTTTAAGTTGTAGCCCTTCCCTGTGACATCTGTATTTTTTTCCCCGAAGCAGAGTCATTATTGAGACTACTGACTCAAGCTACAGAGGTGAAGCTAGCAGCACTTGTCTGAGTGACAGTTTTTTAAGGATGCTCCCGTGGGTGCTTGAAAGCAGGCCAGGGGCAGAGTCACCTCAGAGCGTGGCTTTGGGGTTGTCCTCATCCCTTGCAGGAGGCCCAGGCCAGGTGTGTGTTGAGGCGATGAAGAGAGTTATTGATCCGCCTGTGCCTGGGTGCTCAAGGGCAGCCACCCCGAAACATCTGGGATGCATTGATGATCTGCGTTTTTAATAAGCCTTAGGCGAGGTCATGCTGCTTGTGAGCTGGGCCAGTGGTGTGCCTCCTCCTTCCCTTGCAGAGTAAACGTCATCTCATTACACCCTTGTTTCGGTGTTATGTTTCCTTCCTCTTTGACTGAACAAGAATAACTTGTTTCATGGATGTTTCATCTGGAGGATGTCACAGAGGGAGGGGAGATCTCCTTCCCACCCAGCCGACCGCCAAGCCCTTACGACTTTCCCCAGGAAAATAAATCCCAAATGATCTCAGCATCATGAATGGAAGGTTAAGGGGAGACAAACTACCAAACCCTCTTCCTAAAAGCCTGCGCGGCTAGGTGATGCCAGCAAGATGGCATTGGGGGAAAATCAGAAGGATGCGGAGCTGTTGAAGGGCAGAGATGAGGATGTGGCAGGTAACAGACACACTGGAAATGAGACCAGGTTCCCACAATGCTGTTGGGCAGGTGGCCCACCTCTGTTCCCACAAGGCTGTCTCTTCCTGGTGCTCTGCCCCAGTTGGTCCTACCCACAGAGAACTAGTGGCTGTGATTAGCGGGGACACAGTGATCTTTTGATTCATTCACTCGTGACATTTTTATTGACTGCCTACTATGTGCAAGGTGTTACTCTGTGTGGGGCCCAGAGAAGAATCACATACAAATCCTGCCAAGCCTTAAGGGTCTCTCTGTTGGTTGGGAAGATTTAAAATTGTGCAGGAGCACTTCCGTTGCAAACTGGATTAGGGTGTGTGTGTGCTCAGAGAGGGAGAGATGGGTTCAGAAGAGGAATTGGTCACTTCCATCATGGGGGAGGGGGGAATCAGCGATGGCTCCCCAAAGGGGGCGATCTGTAAGATTGGGTTTGAGGATGGGTAGAATTTGGGAGGCGGGGAGAGTGCTCTAAGTGGAGGCATGGCATGAGTAAAGGCCTGGAGCTGGGAAACCAGGGGGCAGGTGTGGGGGCCTCTTGGGGCGGGGATTATGGGTATCTGCTCGGATATCTCCCTGGGACTTTTGGTCAAGGTTGGGTTCAGAGACTGTGCCCAGGAAAGAAGTGAAGGAGAGAGAATGGTCTCACTGGGGACCTTGGGTAAACTGCTGGGATTCTGAATGTATGGGGGTTCTGAGGGTGAGGACCAGACGACCCCTGAGAGCTGAAGATTTAATGTGTCTTCTCCGTCCAGTTTTTCATAAATGATGGAGATGACAATTTTATTTTTAGTAAAATGGCACTAGTCAGAGGCAGAGAACCAACATCACACCTCACATCCGTTTACTTCAGAACCTTCCTTGGGCTTCTGCATCCGCTACTGGGTTTCCCAGCATCATGCCCAAGGTTCATGGGGCCACAGAGTAAACACAGTGGCTCTGCCTGCCAGGAGGGTAGTTTTTTTTTTTTTTTAACATTTATGAAATATTGATGTTTATTCTCTTTGCCCAGTAACTCCAGGAGGGTAGTTTTATTTGAGGATTTAGTGGGGGAGGGTGAAAGGCATTTAAAAAATATTCAAACAGATGCAAACATATTAAGGAGAAAATGCATAATTTTCATGAGTATTTAAAATAGGAGACTTCATAGAAATAGTAAGTTTACTTTTGGTGGGCTCTGTGGGTTCCAGTACTTGGTCTGCAGAATGACCTTGGGCAGAGTGCCCTTAATCTCCCTACCTCAGTTTCTGCATCTGTAAAATGGGGTGGTGCTAGAATCTGCTTCCTCGGGTAATGGTGAAGATTAAATGAGGTAACCCATGGAAAGTGCCTGGCATATGGTGAAGTCAGTAATGTTGGCCGTTATTATTATTATCAGCTCTCCTGTGCACTCCGCACTTGGAGGGGTGGAGGGTGTTGGGAGGAGACGTTAAGCAGCCCCTCCCACAGACTCCCACCCCAGCTCCCTGCCTGGTATTCACAGGCCCAACCCCTACCCACCTCTCCCACTGTTTTTCATCTGTAAACCCTCTTCTCCAGCCACACTGGTGCTCTCTCTAGACTTCCCACCAGATTGGACATTCACTTCTCTTGATCTCTGTTTGAAGAAGGCTTACCTCCCCTGCCCCTCCATCCCCCTTTCTGGCCTCCTTCTCCGTGGAGCTGCAGGTGCCCTCTCCCTTCCCTGAGCCCCTTCAGCTGTTGGTTGGCACCTCTGCAGGCTGCCCTATATGGCCACCTCTCCCTTCGTATATCAACCAGCTGTGTGGCCTGGGCCACTTCCCTACCCTCTCTGTGCCTCACCCATCAGAGGAGAGCGGGGCACCACCTCTTGGCATCCTCAGGGTTCTAATCCTGGTGCATTCCTCCTAATGGACTATTCACAGGAAAGGACAGTTCTCCCTTCCCGTAGAAGGTAGGACTTGGGTACATGCCTCACAATTTCAAGTCTCCCTGTGTCTAATAACAGACCTGGGTACGTTAGGGAGTTGTGAAAGACGTGAGCATACAGCTCAAGGAATGGAATAACTATCTAGGTGTTGATTTCTACACAGACCCAACCTAGAGACAAACAGGGAAGTCTAGACAGCAAGTTCATATGGAACATGGCATGACACTTGGCCAGGAAACAAGAGGATTTTGTGTCAAATTGAGAATCTTTTGTTAACGGTAGTCTTGGCCCCCAGGCTACAGGTAAACTCACCATATTGTCCTGGAAGCCTTAATTTAGGGGCACAGGCAGGAAGATTCCAGAGGTGCTGCAAAGCATTTCCCAGCCTGGCACTGTAGCTCTGCCGCTTACTGTGGGAATTTGGACAAGACTTGTAACCTCTCCAAGCCTCAGCTCCCTTATCTATGAAATGGAGATAATATCTGTCTCACAGAGCTATTGTGAAGATCCAAGAAAAATGAAATAGAGTAGTGGGATAATTATGAAGGAACGGAAGCAGAGCCAGATCAGTGGCTGGGAGTGGTGTTGGGTAGGTGGGCTTGGGCACCTGAAACAAGCCATATCTCAATAGGCAACTGGTTTCTCCAGCTGAGAATTTCTCAAAGTGGGCGCTTAGATCGCCACCACGAGAATAACTGGGAGTTTACGAAAGGGAGTCATGATTGCAGGCTTTTTGTATTGTTCTTGATTTTAATCCAAATGAATGCTTTCAACATTTCATCATTTAATATAATAGCTCTTTCTGTGTGTGTGTGTGTGTGTGTATGTGTATAAATAACCTTTATCAAGTTAAGACTATTCCTTTCTATCCCTAGTTTCCTAGGATTTTTTTTCCCTCTAATCAGTAATAAACTCTTTTTTCTATCAGTATATCTTTTGAGATGGCCATATATGATTCATTTAAGTTATTAACATGGTGAATTACATTGA
Source organism: Kogia breviceps (assembly GCF_026419965.1). NCBI lineage: Eukaryota > Metazoa > Chordata > Mammalia > Artiodactyla > Physeteridae > Kogia > Kogia breviceps. The sequence continues at coordinate 97,308,752 of NC_081312.1, forward strand.
TTGATTTACTAATGTTAAACCAACCTTGCATTTATTTATTTATTTTATTTATTCTTTTTATTTTTACTTACCTACTTACTTATTTATTTTGGCCACACCACGCAGCATGCGTGATCTTAATTCCCTGACCAGGGATCAAACCTGTGCCCCCTGCAGTGGAAGTGTGGAGTCTCAACCACTGGGCCGCCAGGGAAGTCCCCAACCTTGCATTTAAATATTACTTGGTCATGATGGAGTATCTTTTTAATCTATCGCTGAAATCAGCTGATATTTTGTCTAGGATCCTTAAATCTATTTATTGAGTTGGCCTGAAATTTTTCCTTCTTATACTGCCCTCCCCTGGATTGGGATTAAGATGGTGCCAACCACAAATGAGTTGGAGAGTTTTGCCTATTTACTCTATGGAAAATATATGTAGTATTTGTATAATATTAGAATTATACATTCCTGACAGCTTGGTAAAATTTACCTGGAAAATTGTCTGAGCAGAGCCACCATGTTGCCCACCCAAGGGAGCATCGTTTATCTCTTAGTCTGCGTGAATGACAGACTGTGGAATTGTGCAAGGAGCAACCCGATGCTACAGCTGCATTTTCTCTATAGAAAGTTTTTTTTTTTTTTTTTGCAGTACGCGGGCCTCTCACTGTTGTGGCCTCTCCCGTTGCGGAGCACAGGCTCCGGACGCGCAGGCTCAGCGGCCATGGCTCACGGGCCCAGCCGCTCCGCGGCATGTGGGCTCTTCCCATACTGGGGCACGAACCCGTGTTCCCTGCATCGGCAGGCGGACTCTCAACCGCTGCGCCACCAGGGAAGCCCGAAAGTTTTTTTAATAACAGTTTTGTTGAAATATAATTCACATACCATAAAATTCTCCCTTTAAGAGTATACAGGTCAGTGGAGTTTAGTATGTTGACACACACAAAGCCATCACCACAGTGAATTTTAGAACACTGTTAACACCGTGGAAAGAAACTCTGTACCAATTAGCAGACGTTTTCCACTGCCCCCACTTGCAGGCCTATGGCAACCACTAATTTACTTTGTCTCTATGGATTTGCCTCTTCTGGATATTTCACATAAATGGGGTCATGCAGTAGGTGGCCTTTTGTGAATGCCTTCTTTCACTTAGCATAGTGTTCTCAAGGTTCATCTGTGCTGTAGCATGGATTAGTACTTCATTTGTTTTTATGGCTGAATAATATTCCATTTATGGATATACCAGTGTGTTTATTCATTCTTCAACTGATGGACACAAGTTGTTTCCAATTTTTGGTTATTATGAGTAATGCTATGAACATTTGTGTACAAGTTTTTGTGTGGACATATTTTCAATTCCCCTAGGTACACACCTAGGAGTGGAATTGCTGGGTCACATGGTAACTCTATGCTTAACTTTTTTTTTTTTTTTTTTTTTTTGTGGTACGCGGGCCTCTCACTGTTGTGGCCTCTCCCGTTGCGGAGCGCAGGCTCTGGACGCACAGGCTCAGCGGCCATGGCCCACGGGCCCAGCTGCTCCGCGGCATGTGGGATCCTCCTGGACCGGGGCACGAACCCTCGTCTCCTGCATCGGCAGGCGGACTCTCAACCACTGCGCCACCAGGGAAGCCCTTAACTTTTATTTTTATTGTGGCAAAATATACTTAACAAAATTTACCATCTTAACCATTTCAAAATGCACAGTTCTGTGGTATTAAATACATTCACCTTGTTTGGCAGCCGTCACCACAATTCGTCTCCATTCTTTTTATCTTGTAAAACTGAAACTCTGTACCCATTAAATAAGAACTCCCCATTTTCCCCTACCCCAGCCTCTGACAACCACCATTAATACTTTTTGTCTTTATGATTTGACTACTTTAAGTACTTCATATAAGTGGAATTATATAATATTTGTCTTTTTATGACTGTCTTATTTATTTTACCTAGCATAATGTCTTCAAGGTTTATCCATACTATAGCATATACCAGAATTTCCTTCTTTTTATTTTATTTTTAATTTAATTTAATTTTTTTTTTTGTGGTATGCGGGCCTCACTGTTGTGGCCTCTCCCGCTGCGGAGCGCAGGCTCCGGACAGGCAGGCTCAGCGGCCATGGCTCGCGGGCCCAGCCGCTCCGCAGCATGTGGGATCCTCCCGGACCGGGGCACGAACCCGTGTCCCCTGCATCGGCAGGCGGATTCTCAACCACTGCGCCACCAGGGAAGCCCTCCTTCTTTTTAAAGACTGAACAATATTCCATTGTATGTACATAGCACATTTTGCTTATCCATTCATCCATCAATAAGTACTAGGTTGCTTGTATGTTTTAGCTATTGTGAATAATGCTGCTATGAACATAGGTGTAGAGATATCCCTTTAAGACCCTGCTTTCAATCCTTTTGGGTATGTACCCAGAAGTGGAATTGCTGGATCATTTGGCCATTAAAAAAAATTTTTTTTTGAAGAACCACCATGTTGCTTTCCACAGTGGCTGTACCATTTTACATTCCCACCAACAGTTCACAAGTGTTCCAGTTTCTCCACATCTTCACCAACACTTGTTGTTTTCTGTTTTTTTTTTATAGTAGCCATCCTAATGGATATGAGGTGATACCTCATTGTAGTTTTGATTTGAATTTCCCTAAAGATTAGTTATGTTGAGCATCTTTTCATGTGCTTATTGGCCATTTGTATATCTTCTTTGGAGAAATGTCTACTCAAGTCTTTGGCCAATTTTTAAGTTGAGTCATTTGTCTTTTTGTTGTTGAGTTGTAAGTGTTCTTTATATATTTTTGATGCAAGTCCCTTATCAGGTACATGGTTTGAAAATATTTTCTACCATTCTGTGTGTTGCATTTTCATGTTATTCATGGTATCCTTGGAAGCGCAAGAGTTTTAAAATTTAATATTATCTATTATTTTTCTTTTGTTCCTTGTGCTTTTGATGTTATAGCAAAAAAAACCTTTGGCTGATCCAAGGTCATGAAGATTAACTCCTATATTTTCTTCTAAGAGTTTTATCCCTAAAATTTAAGTCTATGATCCATTTTTTTTTGTGTTAGTTATTGCATGTGGTGTGAAATAGGGGTCCAACTTTATTCTTTTCTTTCATGTGGGTATCAAGCAGTCCCAGCACCATTTGTTGGAAAGACTATTCATTATTTCTTCAATGAATTATCTTGACACCTTTACTGAAAATTGATTGACTGTAAATGTGAGGGTTTATTTCTGGATTCTCAGTTCTATTCCATTGATCTGTTTGTCTCTTCTTATGTCAGTACCACATTGTCTTGATTACTGTGCTTTGTAATGATTTTTGAAATTGGGAAATGTAAGTCCTTTAAGCTTGATCTTCTTTTTCAAGATTGTTTTGGCTGTTCAGGGTCCCTGGCATTTCCTTATGAATTTTAAGATCTATTTGTCAATTTCTGCAAACAGACAAACCAACAAAAAAACCAGCCAGGATTCTGAGAGGGATTGTACTAAATCTGTTGATCAATTTGGGGAGCATTACCATCTCAATAATATTAAGTAAATTAAACCCATGAACATGGACTGTCTTTCCATTTGTCTAGTTATTCTTTAATTTCTTTTGGTGATGTTTTGTAGCTTTCAGTATACAAGTCTTACACCATTAAAATGATTTGTTAAATTTATTTCTAAGTATTTTATTGTTTTTGATACTGTTGTAAGTGGAATGTTTCCTTAAATTCATTTCAGATTGTCATTGCTAGAATATAGAAAACTGAGTTTTGTATATTTATCTTATATCCTGCATGCTTGCTGAACTAATTTATTAGTTCTAATAGTATTTTAGTGGATCCTTTAGGAATTCCTGTATGTAAGATCATGTCATCTGCAAATAGAGATAGTTTTGCTTCTTCCTTTTAATCTAGATGCTTTCTATTTCTTTTTCTTGTCCAGTTGACCTAGCTAGAATCTCCACTACAATGCTGAATAGAAGTGGTGAGATCAGACATCCTGATCATAGGGGAAAAGCATTCCATTAAGTATGTTAGCTGTGGGTTTCTCGTAGACGGACTTTGTTGGTTTAAAGAAGTCCTGTTACTATTTTGTTGAGTATTCTCTTGTCATGAAAGGGTATTGGATCTTGTGACATGCTTTTTCTGTGTCTATTGACATGAATATGTCATTTTTGTTTTTCTGTTCTCTTCTTGGTTAATCTTGTCAGTTTGTCTCTTTAAAAAAATTTGAAAAGAAGATGATTTGGGCTTCGTGGAGCCTCTCTATTATGTATTTTATATCTCTAATGTCTTTTATTTTTATTATTTTCTTTCTACTTTGGGTTTATTTTGCTGCTACTGCTCTAACTTCTTAAGTTAATCACTCTACCATTGTAATGTAAGCAATTAAATATATATATATTTCTCTCTAAGTATTGCTTTAACTGCAGTCCACATATGCAGTTTTAATTAATTTCTAACTTCCATTTTGATTTTTTATGCAACTTAACGATTGCCCAAGGTATCCATAATTGAAATGTGTTAAAATCTTTCCTAACGGTGTCAGATTTGTGAATTATTCCTTGTAGGTAAGTCAATTTTTGCTTTATATATTTTGAGCCTGTGTTTTTTAGGTCCTTCCAAGTTTGTAATTGTAGCTTTCCAGTGAAGTAAAGTTCTTATTATTTCTAAAAAGTGATTCTCTTTATATCTAGTAATGCTTTTTGTCTTAGCATCTGTCTGATAGTTGTACAGTGACTCCAGTTTTATTGTTTTTGATATGTGTCTGGTTTATTTCTTTCCTTACTTTGACTTGTAATCTCTCCCAGTCCTTATATTTCAGTTGTGTCTCATGTAAATTGCACATAGTTGGATTTCATCTAGATTGACAATATTTGTCATTTAAAGGAACAGTTTAGTCTGTTTACATTTATAATGAGTATTGAAATATTTGCATTTATTTTGATCATCTTATGTGCTTTCTATTAGTCCTGTTTTCTCTGTTGCCCTTCCCTTCCTGCGCTCTTTGAATTGAGTTTTACATTCTGCTTTTCTTTTTCCTTTTGAACATGCTGTTTTCCCCTGCCCTTGTTTTATAATTAATATGCTAGAAATAGTCTCTGAATTTATCAGCTTAATGGTTACTCCAGCCATCTTTACATGAATAACTGTAGGAAGCAGGAAGGGCTAGGCTATGCTGAATTTAAACATTACCCCAGATAGCTCAGTGACTTAACAAAGGTTTATTTCACCCTCACATTACATAGCTAAGTGGTCAGTGAGGAACTGTGAACGGCCCAAGCAGATGGAAGTTCTGCCACCTCATAGCTGCTCCATCTGGAACATGTGGCCTTCTAGGTCGCCACAGAAGGGGAAGAGAGAGAGGTGTCTTAGGTTGGGTTTCCCAGAAACAGGCTCTGAGACAAAGATATACATGCAGGAAGTTCATGAGGGAGTGTTCTCAAGAACACCTGTAAGGAAGTGGGGGAAGCAGGCTTGGGTAGAAGGAGAAGTTGCATCAGAGGCCTCTCCTGAGCACCCATGGAGCTCTGGAGTGGGGTTGACCCTTCAGAGTTATCCCCAATGAGAAAAGAAGGCCAGGACTTTATATCCATCCTTAGTGGGTATGTGCTGCCCCTGGACAGTGAGCATAAAGTGGGCAAGGTAGCAGCCTTTGGCCAAAAGTGATTCCCAGAGAGGGATAGTGGCTCAGTTCTGAAAAGGGGAAGAGTTGCATCCCCAGTCCATCATGACGTCTCCTACAAGAAGGCATTGTTCTTCAACTGCCCTGGCCTGGAATTAACTTTAACCAGAAATAGTCAACATGGCCCCAACCTAACGACAAGACAGTCTGAGAAATGTAAGAAAGCACATGTGATATTTGGTGAGCACCAACTGTCTCTACTATGCCTCACTTAACTTCTTGGATCTGAGGACTGGTGACTTGCAACAGTTCTAGACATTTACCAGTTATCTCTTCAAATATCACATCAGAACCATTATATTTTCTCCTTCTAGAGAAATATTCGTTATGTCTCTTGTTTGCTTTTTCACATCTTCTGTCTCTTAATCTCTCTGGACTGCATCCTGGATACTTTCTTTGGATCTACTTTCAGTTGACTAATTTCCTCGTCAGCTTGGTCTAGTCTGCTATTGATCCTTTCAGTGACTTTTTATTTCAATTATTGTTTTTTTTAATTTCTGAAAGTTATATTAAGTTCTTTGCAAATCTGCTTGCTTATTGTTCATATTTTTAAGCTCTTTCTTTAAACATATTGAACACAGTTATTTTATATTTCAGTATCTGTTCTTTGATCTCTCTGCTATCTCCTATTTTTTGCTGTTTCTCATTCATGGCATTTTGTTTCCAGGTATGTGCATGATTGTTTTAACGTAGAAATCCTTCAGAGAGGATTTGCATTTGTTTTGTTGCTTGCCTGAGGGAACTACAAAACTTTGACCTCTATCTATTTGTAACCACTTTAAATTTTCCACTTGAGAGTTCTTGGACCTCAGTGGTAGCGTGGATTTGGACCACAAACCCCTATGAAGATGAACTGATGGTTCTGAATTCTTGAGAGAGATTTTTTTTTCAGAGAGACAACTTTTGTAATTGTATTGTTCTGTCTGGTAGGATTTATTTTACATTCACTTATCTTGAAAGTCCTAGCTTTATTGATAAGGTCTCCTATTAGATTCCCTGCCTTTGATGGGCCTTGGATTTCATCTCTCATTTGCAAAGGCTGGCAGCAGAAACTCTGATGGTGAAAGCAGCATACCTCACAGGGTTCCTGGTTTCCCTTTGTTTTGAGGGTTTTGTGACTTCCTTGCTTTTGTGCCATCTTGCTGATAGATTTATCCAGCGTAGAATGCAGGCTTCATCTAGCATTTTAATTGTTTTCATTGGAAGGATCCTTCATGACATCTAATCGACCATCATTCTGCCAGAACCAGATGTTCCCCAGCTATTCTTCCAGGTCCTTTCTGCATCACATGGGTCCAGTGATCCCTTCCTTCTGAAAACTTGTATAACATCTAGTATATCCATGAAATGTTTGTAGCAATCCTTGGTTCCACTAGGCTGGGTGCAGTGAAGCGTCCTGGGCTTTTCAATCTAACAAACTAGGAGTTGCATTTTGGTTCTGCTATTTTTTATGAAATAGCAGATGAAGCTCCATCTCACCGAGCTTCAGTTTCCTTTAAAATGGCTTGACAATCCCTACCTTTCAGTGCTCTCACAGTGAGCTAATGATATCGGGTCTGCCCCTGCCATGTGCTGGATCTGAATCAGGAGAACAAATAGAGGCCACAGACCATATGTCTAAATATGTAAAAGTCACAAATGAAGCTCATAGTTATACAAATTCTACCTTGACAAATATTCCTTCATAATGACAAAAAACAATATGTAAAGCTCTGATTTTTGTACAGCTAACGCCAGCAAAATGTCAAAGACAACTAAACTTAATTATTATTGCACATGTCTGGATATAATGTTGATGGATTAGTGATGTTTAGATGGGCATAACATACATAATTCATAAATTTACATGTTTATTCTATAAAATTTATTTTTCTTGCCTTCATTTCAGCAAAATTTTGAGATGTTGTAATCAACATTATCACATAATTTGTGTTCTGTTAACAGTGTTGCCAAAATAGACCATTATTCTTGAATTATTGTAGTTCTTAGATTTTTTAAAAATTTTAATTAATTTTGCTTGGGAGAAACTTCTGTTGAGTTTTTATTCAATTCTGCTGAGGCAGAGCAACTGGAATTATCAAAAAATATTCTTAAAGCCACATTTAGAATCAGGAATGAGTATAAATTTTACATACCAAGTTCAAACATTGTAATGAGGTTTCATATGATAGAATTAGGTGGGAAAATTATTAAATATTTTAATTTCATGTGGATCACCATCTTTTATGTTGCTGTTTTCACTTTCTTAAAACAATATCTAGATCCATGTAGTACTTACTGAATTTTTCTTTTTCCAAGAAAAAAATATAAAGAAAACAAAATAGCATCTTGCTCAGTCAAAATTATACCTCAGTTTGCAATGGCCAGAAAAATAATTTCTGTGGGAATCAATTTCAGGATTGTTTGTATGTGAATCTTTTCTCTTTCATAGTCCACAGACATTTTTGTTTCCTTATTTGAATTTTATTTTATTGGAATATCATTTTTGTTGCATATTTCATGTGTGGCTCTTTAGTTTACAAAAGTCCTAGAGATATTTAAAATAATAAATATGCATTTTTAATCCCTTTAAAAGTGAAATAGCCAAACTAGATTTTTTTTTTTTGTAGGCTTTTGCTAACAACACCCCATAACATATATCTGTGGACAGCTCAGGTTCAAACCTAATGTCATTTCCCACCAAAGATGGGATTTGCTTTGTATTTGAGGACCTTCTGTTGTTTCACTGATTTCTTTCAGTCATCTTGCATCTTGCCTAAATTTTACTTAAGTGTTTAATGATATTTATTTGGCATTCCCATTGCAAGAATAAGAGTAGTTTGTGGTCAAATTTGATATGTGTTTCAGGAAGATATCCCATATTGGGGAAGATTCTGAGGATCTCATATATAATCTTTGAATTGTTCCAAAGGAAGGCATCAATTCTCCTAGTAAGAAATTGAAACCATGTGCTGCCATCTCCAGCTCTAAGAATGCTTTTGGATTTTTGGACAAATCGTGACCTTGTATTAGTTTTCTGTTGTTGCCATAACAAATTACCACAAATTTGATGGCTTAAAAAAGAAGATAAGTTGATTATCTTACAGTTCTGTAGGTTAGAAATCTCACATGGATCTCACTAGGCTAAAATCAAAGTGTCGATGGAGGCTCTCTGGGGAGAACCTGTTGCCTTTTCCAGCTTCTGGCAGCCACCTACAGTCCTTGGCTCCTGGCCCACTCCCTCCATCTGCAGAGCTAGCAATGTTTCATCTCTCGACCCTTCTTCATAGTTACATCCCCTTCTACCTCTCCCTTCCACTTTTAAAGGTTTTTTTTTAAAAAAATATTTTATTTATTTATTTTTGGCTGCGTTGGGGCTGCGTTGCTGTGCGCGGGCTTTCTCTAGTTGCAGTGAGCAGGGGCTAGTCTTCTTGTGGTGCACGGGCTTCTTATTGCAGTGGCTTCTCTTGTTGCGGAGCATGGGCTCTAGGCGCACCGGCTTCAGTAGTTGTGGCTCGCGAGCTCTAGAGTGCAGGCTCACTAGTTGTGGCGCACGGGCTTAGTTGCTCCACGGCATGTGGGATCTTCCCAGACCAGGGCTCGAACCCGTGTCCCCTGCATTGGCAAACAGATTCTTAACCACTGCGCCGCCAGGGATGTCCTCTCCTTAACACTTTTAAGAACCCTCGTGATTACATTAGGCCTACCTGGATAATCAAGATAATCTCCCTATTTTAAAGTTAGCTGATAAGCAACTTTAATACCATCTGTGTCCTTAATTCCCCTTTGCTGTGTAACCTAACATATTTACAGGTTCTGGCGATTAGGACATGGACATCCTTGAGAGGCAATTATTTTGCCTACCACAGACTCAAATCATGTTATCACAAGCTTGCCTGTGGCAGGTTTTTAAATCAATGTCTAAATTTTAAGGTTATTTTTCTAGTTCTTAAATCAAAGACTGTTATTATAATAAAGTAAAACTGATGGAGTGCTCCATTATTTCAACTTCGTCACTTTCTTCTTCTGCAGATCAACACTCCGTATAATGCTCGTCATTCAGTGGGACTTCTCACCCTGGTACACCTACCTGTACTGAGTAACATTTACTTCTTAAAAACATCCTATGTGACTGTTTTTTTCACTTTATTGCTCATTAAAGTACTAATATCCTTCAGATCCTCCATCCTAGATACAGTGATCATTTGTTTCACTACTTTGTATCCATCTTACATGTTCGGCCAGAAGAAGTTTACCATCATCTTGTATAAATATTGTCTTGCATGTATGGAAAGCATCCTTATGCTTGACTGAATATTAGACACCTATATTTTAAAGAACATCACCCCAGTGTTCTAAATTGACCTTTATCTGTAATTGCTTAATACCAACAATGGTTGGCTATTAATTCAGCTAATTTACAGTTCTAGTAATTGCATGTGGGCTGTGTACCAGTGATGTTTTATGTGTTTTAGATTGAGAACCTCAGTGTTCTCTTTTACCAGGACCAAGCATGGTCCGTCCTGCATGAGACAGTGGCTTGGTGTCCGACCCAGTGCCAGGCGCGTGACAGATACTCACTAAATGGCGGGTTATACTCGATATGGCAATTTGTGGCCTGCTCTCTTCCTTCCCATTCTATCCATGCCTCTGCCTGCCAACACCTCACCAGACTCCTCGCTGGTCTCTCACGGTCCCCTACCTTGCTTTTCATGCCTGTGTCTTTGGGTTCATCTTAACATACCTAAAGGGCACCTCCTCTTCTGTGATGAACTACAGATTCTGGACAGGGAGGTGACAGCACGATGCTGAGGCAGGAGCCTGGGCTGGGAAGCTGGAGATAGCTGCAGAGTCAGCATGTGCTGGGAGCGTGTTGGAAATGCAGACTCACCCCAGCCCCACCGAACTGCAGTAAGATCCCTAGGTGATCTGCAGACACCTGGAGAGGCGCTGGCTTAGAGACTTTGTGCCCCAACTTTACCACTTGCATTTTGTATTAGCTCGAGCTGCCGTAAAAAAGTACCACAGACGGGGTGGCTTAAACAACAGAAATTTATTTTCTCACAGTTCTGGAGGCTGGAAGTCCAAGATCAAGGTGCTGGCAGGGTTGGCTTCTTCTGAGGCTTCTCCTCAGCTTGCAGAGGGCCATCTTCTTGCTGTGTCCTCACCTGGTCATCCCTCTGTGCACACACAGCCCTGGTGTCTCCCTCTGTGTCCAAATTTCCTTTTCTCGAGAGGGACACCAGTTAGATTAGATGAGCTGTCTTGTTTTAACTTAGTCACCTCTTTAAAGACTATCTCCAAGTACAGTTATATTCAGAAGTGCTGGAAGTTAGGGCTTCAACATATGAATTTTGTGGGAGATGCAATGCAGAACAATGACACCACTTTAAAGAAGAAGCAACTAAGGTTCAGAGAAGTACGTGACGGTCCACAATCACACGGCAGGTTGAGAGGTGAGAGCTTCATCTCCGACAAGCCCTCTGCAGTGGCAGGGAGGATAGCGTGAGAGGCCAGGACATAGAGTCTGATGTCTCAGCTTTGCTTCCACTACTTCTGTGATCTTCGATAAATGCCTTAACATCCACAGACCTTAGTTTCCTTTTCTGTGAAATGGGGACAGTAAAAGGTTGTCCCTCACGAGGCCGTGAGGATTCAATGAGATCTAGACGGGAAATACAGATTAACACGCCGAGGACAGTGGCCTGCTGACCCTGCTCTGACAGCCTCTGTGCTTTGCCTGCCATGAATATCCTCTCTTATTTACTGCTAGCCAGAATGCCTGATTATTTTCCCCAGGTGATTTGCAGTTTAATAGCTGGAAAAACCAAGGGTTTAAAATGGTCACAGTGGAATTTCAGGCATCAGCTGGCAGGGGCACAGGGCTGTTCTTGGAAGCCGAGTTCATGACAGGCAGTAAGAGAAAAACCCGCTGACGTGCCCTTCCACCTGGCTGCCTGGGGGTTCTCGCTCCTAAATTATAGGCCGCGCGCAATTTGATTTCATTTCCTTCTAGATTGCCCAGCCTGCAACCTGGGAGGCGAGGTGGAGTCAAATCAATTCTGCTGTACAAATATGCCAGCATCTGCTAACTTTGGGCTGCTTACAAATGAGGCCCAGCTATGGAGTATTAAGGCAATGACCACAGTTTGCCTTTGGGGGTCAAACTAGGCACGAACGCAAAATTGTTTTCAAGTGTTTTGCTGTTCAGATTTATGTAGCATGCATTCTGTAAGGATCTACTCTATGCAAAGTGCTTTGCTAAGGCTGGAGCCAGACAATGGAGAGCATGCATCTCCCTTCCTGTGTTTGGAGGGGCTCAGAGCAGGAGTGGACATAGCAATGCCTCCTCATGAGTAGGGGGTCAAGGTGGAGAGGCAGGAGGCAGAATCACTCTTCTGGGACAGAGGGGCTCCCTTTCTTTTATCCATCCTTTATCCATCTGTCTTTTTTTTTTTTTTTTTTTTAGGGGCTGCTTAAAATCCTGCCCCCATGTCTGGCGTCAGGATAGCCGGTCAGAGGGAAGCAGGTTCTTTTAATCTGTGCCCAACCCTGGCCTTGGTGGTAAGGCATTCTCCCCAGGTCTGGGGCCAGATTCTTCAGTGTGGTCAAGCTGTCCAGTTTGTGGACTTCCCAGCCCCTCTGTTCCCCTCTGGCTTTTGACTCTATCAGCATCCTCTCTTGCCTCCCAGAATGCAGGGTCCAAAGAGAGAAGGACAGTAGTCATATCCTGAGTCACCGTGGACAAAATGTGGGAGACTCCCCCCTGCTCTGGGTCCCGTCTATCCACCGTCCAGCTGGGGCTGTCACTGCATCTGAGCTGTCCTGCAGCCCCGCCCTGCTTCCTCCCTGTGTGTCACCCTCACATGCCCAGGGCTCTGTAGGCCCCTTGTCGTAAGATGTCCTGCTACTCGGGATCTGCTGAACTTATTCACATGAAGCAGTGAATAATTAATAACAATTGCTCCTTTCTGGAGTCCTTGCATTTTAACAAGAGGCCAATGCTTTAATAAAAAAAAAAAAAAAAAAAAAAAAAGAGGGCTTCCCTGGTGGCACAGCGGTTGAGAATCCGCCTGCCAATGCAGGGGACACGGGTTCGAGCCCTGGTCCGGGAAGATCCCATATACTGCGGAGCAGCTAAGCCCGTGTGCCACAACTACTGAGCCTACGCTCTAGAGCCTTTGCAGCCACAACTACTGAAGCCCACTTGCCACAACTACTGAGTCTGCGAGCCTAGAGCCCATGCTCCACAATGAGAAGCCACCACAATGAGAAGCCCGCGCACTGCAACGAAGAGTAGCTCCCGCTCACCAAAACTAGAGAAAGCCCGCGTGCAGCAGCAAAGACCCAACACAGATGAAAATAAAATAAATTTATTAAAAAAAAATTTTTTTTTAAGGAATAAAGCAAGAAACATAACAGGTAGAATGATAGACTTATAGTTTCTGCTGGAGGGCCTTACGTGTGCCTACCAAGCACGTGCCATCCTCCTCGCGTGAATCAAAGGCTGAAGGCCATCAGCCCGTTTGCCGCCTTGTCAGCAACCTTGGTGGGTGGGCAGCTGCAAGCCGAGATGCCTGCTGCCCATTAGAGAAGCTTGTCCACTGAAAAGCGGGGATGTCAGCAGAAATGCACAGTGAATCAAAAACTGGAACAAATCGCTTTAATTAGCTAAAACCCAAACCTAATTCAAACAGTATTTCTTCAGTGGACCATGAACCAACTTCATTCTCCCCCCTTCCCCTAGTTGACTAATTTCACCCAGAATTGAACCAAGATGGGAATGTGCTCACTGTCTGGTGAGCAAACAACCCCCCCATTTCATAGGTGAGGACGCTGAGCCCTGAGAGTTGTGGCCCAGCTCAAGGTCATAGGGTACCTAATGGGCCAGGATTTGACTCTTTACTCTGATATCCCCTTACTAATTTCTCCACTATTCCATGAGACCTGTTGACTCATAACCTCAAGAGATAGTCCAAGTTATGCCATACATTGTGTATTCTTTTTTTTTAATTTTTAAAAATTTGTGGCTGCATTTGGTCTTTGTTGCTGTGCACGGGCTTTCTCTAGTTGTGTTGAGCAGGGGCTACTCTTCCTTGCGGGGCGCGGGCTTCTAATTGTGGCGGCTTCTCTTGTTGTGGAGCATGGGCTCTAGGCGCGCAGGCTTCAGTAGTTGTGGCTCGCGGGCTCTAGAGCACAGGCTCAGTAGTTGTGGCACACAGGTTTAGTTGCTCCTTGGCATGTGGGATCTTCCCAGACCAGGGCTCGAACCCGTGTCCCCTGCATTGGCAGGTGGATTCTTAACCACTGTGCCACCAGGGAAGTCCCTACGTTGTCTATTCTTGTGGTTTTTGTTTTGTTTTTGATTATTTATTATTTTTTAAACCATTTTTTTAATTGACATATAGTTAATTTACAATGTTGTTTTAGTTTCAGGTGTACAGCAAAGTGATTCAGTTATTATCATATACATTCTTTTTCAGATTCTTTTCCATTATAGGTCATTACAAATATTGTGTATGTTTGAATCATGATCCTCTCTTAAACTAAGAAGTTGGTAACCCAAATGGGAAATGGGTGGTTAGGTAGTAATTCTCCCAGCCTTCCATTCCTCCTACAGCCCTAGAAAATCAGAGGGAAACCTTTAAAATTGATTGTGATTCAATTTACATTACGATTACTAATATTGTCATTGTCATTATTTGCCTCAGTTAATCTACTCATTTTTACTTACCTCTCAAAGATTATAACAACATTCGGCTAAGTCAGTGGTTCTTAACTGGGGGAGATTTTGCCCCCAGGGACACTGGCAATTTCGGGAGACATTTTTGGTTGTCACATTACTGCTAAACAATGCCTAGGACAGCTCCCCCCAGCACAAAGAATTGTCTGGCCCCAGGTGTCAGCAGGGTCAAGATTGAGAAACCCTGATCTGATCAACACAAAAGGGGGAGAAAATCTCCTGCAAATCCTGCTAGTTCAACAAATAAAACTCTTTCCTTTTCCGCGTTTCTCCCAGTCTCCATCCCCCTATGTGTACTTAAAATTTCTATAGTTCTAATCATCATGGCAGGAATACAATTGACATTCCACTTTTTTTCACTTAGTATCACATCCTGAGCTTTTGTCCCTCATGCCTCATTGTCTCCATAATTACCATTTTTAATGGATGTGATGCAGTCCTCCAAGCAGGTTGACACCCCCTATTTTACCTGACCCGTCCAAGTTCTCATTCGGGATGGTTACTGAGAGCCTTGCCAGGTGGGCTGCGTGGGGTGGGGAGCTTGCATGGGCCCTGCTGTGACCAGCCTTCTCCTCCACCTGCAGCGCAGGCTGATGCCATCATAGTTTTCATCATCAACAGGCCTTTATGAAGTGCCTTGGTGAATATACCCTGGCCCCGGCGGGGAGGGATCTTCTGCAGAGATCGTCCCACTAGCCCCTGACAGCCAAGGCTTGTTGGCTCAAACAGGCAGCATATATGTCAACCAACCGTGAAGGCATTCGAAGACTGGGCTGTGGGCCCCAGGCAGAGGGTGCAAAAGCAGATTCTTAGGCAATATTCATGAAACGAGTAAGTGCATCTGGAATGCAACGACAGGCTGGATTCCCAAAGGGAGTCAGGGCCTTGAATCCTCTCCTCCAGCTGACTGCAGACTTCTGGAAGGACATGGGAGTTTAGAAGTGATGGGAGGGAGGCAGGAGCAGCTTGACAGGTCAAGGACTCAGGGTCAAGTGTTCCAGGCTCCACGGTACAAGTGCACAGCCTTGGAGAAAGCTAGAGACTACCGGAGATGTTCCTCCTGAGACCTTCCCGCCACCCTCTCGTCTCACCTCGGCGCCCCTTTCTCTTCCCCCTGCAGGTGTTCCATGAGCAGGGCATCCTCTTCGGCTACCGACATCCACAGAGTTCCGCCACGGCCTGTCTCCTCAGCCTTTTCCAAATGACCAATGAGACTCTCAACATCTGGACGCACTTGCTGCCCTTCTGGTACCTTCCGTACCTTCCAGCCCCCTTGACCAGCTGCTCATTTAGAGCCTGGGAACTGGGGCTTCTTTAAACACAGCTAGGGTGGAGAGAGCTGAGATTCCATGATGGGATTTGGGGGACTACCCCGTGGTGCTGGGAGGTGTGGCGGTCTGCTGCTGGGGTGAGCTCTAGGACCCAGATTGTAGTAGGATTCGAGGGGCTCCTGGCAGCTCCCCGGTCTTTCCCTGCTCCCCTGCTTCGGGGCCTGATTTGAGAGGATTGTCTTATTCAGTCTTGGAGGCTTTCTGGGTCTTCTGGCTAAAATTCCCTAGCTTGAGCAAGTCACTTAACCTCTCTGGGCTTCGCATTTTCCCATATACAAAGCAGGATAGTCTGCGCCTTTCCTGGGGTTGCCCTGAGGATTAAGGGATGAGGCATTGGAAAAGACATCAGGCACAGAGCTGTGAGTGCCTGGGACCACAGCAACTGTGAGGCATTTGGTCAGGCAGCACTTTAACGGAGCCAGCCAAGAGAACGCTCCGGCACGTGCACACGTACAAATGGGAATTGCCAGGAAGGTGAGGAGGGACCTGGATGAGAAAGGTGGGGACCGAAGACCAGCTTCACATACTGGTGCCTGTGCATAGTGAGTGAAGGGTGCAGATGGGGTCATAGTATACGAGAGCTGGAAGGACCATATGGGAGTCATGCACGCCACCAGCCGACTCAGATCACCACTGGCTGACACAGATGCGGCCCAGAGAAAGGAGTGACTTGCTTACATCCCCTGGCAAGTTCTGGTACAGGTTGGTCTCTGGACTCCCCCTCCCAATCATATTGAGAAGCCAAGAGAGTAGGAAGGACCCCAGGGTGTGCTGCAGGCAGAGAGGGGCCCGAGGACGGCGGCCTGCCTGGCCAGCAGTCAGAGACAGACCCAGAGCAAAATGCAGGGGAAGGCTGCTTGGTGCCAGAAACGTCACCAGTGGAGAAGAGGGAGAGCTCAGGCTTGGGGTGGGATAGGACCACCTGTAAAGAAGCCCTAGGGCCTGCAGACTGGTCCGGGTGGCAGCAAGATCTGCTCACGGGGGCTGTTCGTTGTTTTAAATTTAAGTAAACTTAAGTAAAAAGTCTAAATGATAATAAATTATAACATTGCAGAAGGGAGTAGAGTCGGAGTCTTTCCCCGGCCCCTCTTCGTCCTCTCTGGAGCTGCCGGGGTGACCTGCTGCTTGTGCATCCTCCCGGAACGCTTTTCTAGAGACTCGAGCATCTGTGACATGTGTGTACACCCAGCACCTGGTTCTTTCCTTCCTTGCTTTTCCCTCAGAGATCTCTGTCTGACCCTCACAGAAGCCTCTCTGGCTTTTGAACAGCTGGGCGGTGTTCCATTTTCGGGATGAACCACAGGTGACTTAGGCTATTTTGAAGTTTGTGCCTCTACGAAGTGCCAGCCTGACCATCCCTGTTTGTGGGGCTTGAGTTGCTGTGCGCAGATCCGATTGTAGCTGTTTTACAGCTGAGACATGCTGGCAGGGGCGCCACATTGGGCATGGCGCCCCTGTACTGCCAGGCCCTGAGAGCGCAACGCAGAGCAGCAAGGAGGGCTTGGGAGAGCCGGAGAAAGATGCCCCAGGGAAGTAGAAATCGGGAGTAATCTCGAGATGATAAAAGGGTACATTCTGAAAAATAGCGGATAGCTTAAGCTTGATTTCTGCTGGGACAGGAGGGAAAAGATCACAAATGTAGCCAGAGAATTTAGCGATGCTCTTGGGGTTTCTGTGTGAAAGGCTTTTAGTCCCTTCCCTGGGAGAGTTTGTGGGCAAGGGGCCTGGCTCTCTAGTAGAGGTTTGTGGAAACGGTCAGCTCTACAAGCAAGAACCCCACGCGTGGGTTATAGGTTAGGCAGATCTGACACAGAACTGTGCAGTGTCTCCATGTAGAGAAGAATCTGGAGGCCTAGGCTTAGCCGAGACTCAGCCGAGGGGCCAGGCCCCTCAGAAAAGAGATGGTTATATTGGTGGAGGAATGGCATGGAAGAGGGGCGAGAAAATCGTCCTGTTGTCTTCCAGACTTTCCAGACCCCACAGAGGGGATTGCTTCTCTTTGAGGTGCCCTCCTGCAACGGGAACTTGGACCAACCACAGGGATGGTGACAAGGCCAAATTTGGATCCCATGAGGAATGGTTGAATGCACTGAGGTTTTTTTTTTTTCGCGGTTCGCGGGCCTCTCACTGTTGTGGCCTCTCCCGTTGCGGAGCACAGGCTCTGGATGCGCAGGCTCAGCGGCTATGGCTCACGGGCCCAGCTGCTCCGCGGCATGTGGGATCTTCCCGGACCGGGGCACGAACCCGTGTCCCCTGCATCGGCAGGCGGACTCTCAACCACTGTGCCACCAGGGAAGCCCTGCACTGAGGTTTTTTAATGTGAAACTCAGAGAGGTGTGAGGGATTATGAAGACAGCCTTGAGATATTTGATGGGTTTGTTTTCTGTTGTGCTGATGGGGAGAACTAGGGCTGATCCAATGGAGAGAGATTCCAGGGAGACAGACGGAGGCTCAATGAAACTTTGCAACACTCAGAGCCGCCTCAAGAGATGGTGAGCTCCCTATCCCTGGAGGTGTGTGTGCAAGCTGAAGCTGGAGAGTCACCTGGGCAAGATGCTGTGAAAGGGATCTGTCACCACATATGCAGGGGGAGGGGACTGGACCATTGCCCATCCTGCATATTTCCAACCAGAAAGGACCCCACTCACCCTTCCTCTCTCATGGCGTGTCACCAAAGCGAGACCATGTAGGAGCCGATCATCCCAGGGAAATGGAAGGCAGGTGACGGTCGGTTGAGGGCTGTAAGAGGAGCCCCTGTCTCGGAGGTTGAGGGTGTCCCCCTGTGTTCCAGGTTCTTCATGTGGAGGTTTGTGAGCACCCTGCGTGTGACGGACGTCCTGAATGACAGCTACTCCTGGCCTCTGCTCGTGTACATGGGCGCCAGCTGTGTGTACCCCCTCGCATCCAGCTGTGCACACACCTTCAGCTCCATGTCCAGGAACGCCCGACACATCTGCTACTTCCTGGACTACGGCGCCGTCAACCTCTTCAGCCTGGGTACGTCAGGCCCTGCTCTTGTCTCCTCTTCCCTGTGACTGAACCACCTGCATCTTCCCCTGGGAGCTGGGGTCACTGTGAGGCTCTGGTGGGCTTCCGGAAGAGTCACTGCAATGCCAGTGCCCCTGCCTGGGTGCCTGATGAGTGTTTTATAAGAAACTTGTCCAAAGGCGTGCTGGCAAATATTTAACAACTGGCTCTCTGTGGACAAAAGTCCTGGTCTGCGGTGTTAGCAGGTTTGCTGTGGTGTAAATGCTCCCGCCACGGCCGGCTTCAAGCCGCCAACATCACTGAACACAGGGCTGGGGAGAGATGCGTGGTAGGTCCCCATTGCGTAGCAATTCCTCTGTACAGATACAGCGGGTGCATTGACTGAACAGTTGTTACTCTTGTTAATATGATGCATGTCATTGTAAGTTTATGTCGTTCAATTTTTAATGATGGCCATGTTTAACAGTTGGCTTGCGAGTTCTCTGACACTAACAATCTGCTGTCACAGGTCAAGGTGAGCCAACTGCACTCATCAGTGCTGGTCTCTGTTGTGTCCCGCAGAGAAGGAGGTGGTCACAGACCCCATCGGCCTGGGGGCTTGTAGGGGTTAGAGCTGCAGGGATAGAGTGAGGGGGGGTGGTTGACACCCCCTCCTCCTGTCTCCTCTCCTCTCCCCCAGTTGTGGGCATCCGTCTGTCCCCTCGCGTCCCAGCTCTAGCCGCTTCCTCCCTCCCCGATCCTGCTCCAGGTGTGAAAGCAAAGTCACCGTCTTCCCTTTGCCCCAGAGGGTGTGTGAGGAACCTACCTCCATCCTGTTCTCCCGCCCCCTCCCTCTCTCTTCACTAGTAACACACATGTACATACGTACACACCAACACATATACATAGACAAACATAGACACACACGCACACACACACACACGAGTCTCTACACGCTCACCACTGCCCAGTGCTCTGCTGCCCAGTCCCCACCGTTCACTAAAACTCTGGTTGCCGAGGCCCCCGGCCTCCTCCTGACTCGCAGGCCCCGTGGGCTCTCTCTCCAGCCTTTGATGCAGGGGCACCCCCGTGCTCCTCAAACCTCCCCCGCTTCCTCTGGCCCCTGTTACATCACTCCCTCCTAGTTTTCCTCCCACCCATTCACATGCTCATCCTGCTTCGCCAGTTCCCCTTCCTCCATCCCCCCCATATGGGTGCACGAGCTGGGAGTCCATTCTTGGGCCTCTGCTCTTCCGTGGTCAGGCTCCCTGGGAGATCTCCTCTGCACCCACACCATCCCCCAACACCTCTGGGGGACACTCCCAAACCCCATCTCTAGTAAACTGCTCACCCAAGCTCCACACCACATCCAGCCCTGGGACCAGGACTGTCTACATCCTCCCCGCCCCTGCCCTTGCATCTCGTCCCCTTCGAGTCAGAAATCTGTGAATAATCAAGTTTCCCCTGCCTCTCATTCCCCACCCATCCCACCTCACCATCCTTTCTAATCGGTTGGCAAACTCAGTTGAATTTCTCCTACATACTTTCCAAATCGGCCGTGCCCCCATTTGGCTTGGCTCAGTCCCTCACACATCTCCCCTGGGCTTCACCCAGCTGCCCTGGGGGGTTTCCTCAAGGCCTTCTGACCATGGCACCCCTCCCACTTAAACTTTTCCAGGTTCCCGGTTACCTGGGAGGAAGTCCAAACGCCTTAACCCGGCAGCTTCCATCACCCTCGATCGCCTGCCCCAGAGTCATTTATGATAAGGGCAAGCGTTTTGGAGGCATCACGGCAGGTTCCATGCCGAGCGCCCGACCCACATCCCACATCACCAAGGGCTGGCATAACGCGGGGCTTAGCGGCCTAACTGCACCCCCCCCCCCAATACTTATATGCTCTTAGGCAAGATACAGTTGGCATAGTATCTTCCTCATAGGAGTGTTATAAAGATTAAATGGGTTTTGTAAGTGAAGCGTGTCGGACAGTGCCTGGCACTTAGTAAGCAACAGAAGGTAGCGATTACTACGATTACCTAGTTAACCCTGACAGCAGGCCCCTGAGGTGGGGACCATCATTACACCCACGCTCTAGGTGAGAATACTGAAGGTAAGTTACCCAGGTCGCGCAGCTTGTAAATGGCAGAGCCAGGGCCTGGGAGCCTCAGGGCCCCTGCCTGTGGCTTCCTCCAAGTCCCCGGGCCTGGATCCACCTCCATGGAGCTCTGTCTGATTCCTTCATTTCTGCTCCTTACTGGGAACAACTCGCTGAGGACAGCCATGCGTCTTTCACTTCTGGTTTTCCAGCCCGTAGCCCAGAGCCTGACATGGGGGTGTTCAGTAAACCTGGAAGGAAGGTCTAGTCAGTCGAGAGAGCCTGTGGGATCCACCTGGGACTCCCTTGCCTGCAGCCATGTCTCCTCCTCCCTGACCCCGTGGAAACCCTCAATCCCTGGAGGGTGGCGTTTGCTCAGCTTCCTCCCGGATGTCCAGCTGTTCCCCTCCCTCTTGGACCTCCCGCGCACTTTCACTAGGCTTTGACCATCTTAATCCCCTGCTCAGAAACCTTCGGTGGGCCCCCTATTGCCTGAAAGGGGACGTTCACTTTCCTTAGTCTGGCATCCAAAGGTGTCTCCTGCTCCCTGGAAAGCCGTCCCTGCCCTCAGGCACCTGTAAGAATCCCCCATCGTCCAAGGATGCTTCCAAGGTCAGCCACTTGACTGCATGCCTGCCCGTCCTGAACGCCCACCTCACTCTAGAACCCGCCTGGAGGCACTCACCAATTTCCCTTTCCACTGCAGTTTTTGGCAGGGACTGAGTCTCCTTCGCTCTTATATCACCCACGGAGCTTGGCCTCAGTCAATACACACAGAGCAGATGCATCCTGGTCCACATGGGAGCTTCCCGGTGGTATCAGGCTGAGACAAGAATCTGTCCCCCTGGAGGCAGTTCCAGCTGAAATCTCACAGGTAGCCTGCAGGAGTGGGGAGCACTGTACCAGGAGTAGTGATTTGGGGCCCTTTCTGCCTGTATGACCCTGGGCACCTCCCTGGCTTCACTAGATTTCGCCAGTCACATGGGATCAAAGGCAGAGGTTGAACTTGCATGGCCTGAAGTTGAGTTCAGCCTTGAACTAGCATTCGAGGGTTCTTTGTTTTTGGATAACAGGTGTCCTTAGGCCTGATCTTAGGCTCTGGGCTGACAGGCCTGCAGCTGCCTCTCCCAAAAGGGACCTCAGCAGGTGAGGGTGCCTGGAGAGGCCATCTGGTCCAGGCTCCTGGACACATCTGTCCCCTTTGAAAAGGACAGTGATCTCCCCTGTTCTTTCAAACAAAAGCTGCAGCAGACAGGTCTCTAAAAGGTCCTTCAGTAACCCTTCTCTCACAGAATCCAAAACCTAAAACAAAACAAAATGCTGAGGCTAGCATCTCACGCCCAGCCTCTCAGCTGGCCGGTCCCCGAGCCCGCTGATATGACACACCTCGCCTCAGCAAGGGCCTCATCCCACCCCCCCCTCCCCCACAGCCTTGATCGTTCCACAAGAGACACCCATATCATCAGGCAGGCGAGATGTACACACTCAGAGCAAAGCTGAGCACATTGGGGTGTCATCGTGGAACATAGTTAAAAGCAGGGACTGTTGCTGAACTTCCTGAATTTGAAGCTTGGCTTTGCTGCTTTCTAGCTGTGTGCCCCTGGGAGGGTTACTAAACCTCTCTGTGCCTCCATTTCCTCATCTGTAAAATGAAGATAAGTGCAGGATTGATGTCAGAGGGTGGTTGTAAAGTTTATGTGAGTTAATGCATGTCAAGCCCTTGGGGCAACGCTTGGGCTCACAGAACATTCTCATGCTGGGAGGGTGATGCGTGATGGCATAAGTAAGGGTGGAGCTGCAGGACTGCTCATGGTCTGTGGGGATGATGGGGGGCTCAGCCAGATGCGGGGGGGGGGCGGTTGGTCTTCCCAAGGAGTCTAGACAGTGCGGAATCCTGGCTTATTGCCCAAGGCTGGTTTTTCTTCCCAGGCTCGGCCATTGCCTACTCTGCCTATGTGTTCCCGGACGCGCTGGTGAACACCGTCTTCCACGACTACTACGTGGCCCTGGCTGTGCTGAACACCATCATTAGCACCGGCCTCTCCTGCTATTCCAGGTACCCGGCTGCTCTGTCTCAGATGGGATGGGGTTGGGGGCAGCACAGAGCACGCAGCTCCCTGGACTATTGGAGGGGACAGTGGAAAAGACACTCGGGAACCTGGGACTCAGTTCCAGATGGACTTCCAGTGGCCAGGCAGGACCAGCTTCACAGGCACACGCCTGTGCAGGCACTCAGGGCCCTGTGATCAAGAGGGCTCCCCACTTGGTTTAATTCCCTGCTGTTGTTTCGAAACACTTAATGAGTTTTGAACAAGGGGGTCCCCCTACTTTCCTTCTGCTCTGGGCTCTACAAGTTATGTAGCTTGTCCTGTTGCTGAACAAGTCACTTACCCTCCTTGAACCTCAGTTTGCTCATCTATAAAATGGGGTCAAGGGAGTGGCCTGGCAGTCCAGTGGTTAGGACTTGGTGTTTTTCACTGCTGTGGTCCAGGTTCAATCCCTGGTTGGGAAACTAAGATCCTGCAAGCTGCGTGGCGTGGCCAAAAAAAAAAAAAAAAAAGTGGGGTCAACACAGCTACCTTGTGAGACGGATGTAAGGATTACAGGTAATGTATCCAGAACACCTAACACTAGCCTGGCCCATAGGAGGTGCCCCATAAATGGGCCGTCTGCTAATAGGGACAGAGGGGGCCAGCCTCTTCATAGAGGCACACCTTGGAGATACTGCAGGTTCGGTTCCAGACAACCTTAATAAAGCCAACATCACAATAAGGCAAGTCACACAAACTTTTTGGTTTCCCAGTGCATATAAAAGTTATATTTACACTATAGTCTATTAAGTGTGCAATAGCATTATGTCTAAAGAAACAATGTACACACCTTTAAAAAATACTTTATTGCTAAAAATGCTATCATCTGACAACACAGTGTTGCCACAAAGCTTCAATTTGCAAAAACCACAATAAAGCAAAGTGCAATAAAACAAGATATGCCTGTATGTGTGGTGGGTGATGGATGATATTCAAACGTCCAACACATCCCCAGGGGAAGACCGGTGGCCATGAGTCATGCCCAGCTCACTGGCTCTTATTCCTTCTATTTTTTTCCTTCCACTCAAGGAAGCTCATTGGAGTATGAGTACAAGAGGCATTTTTTAGGATAACTACTCTAGTTTATTCAGCTCTCGGTAAAAATGAACTACCCGAAATTACTTGGGAAACCTCTGGAATGGTGGTGTTGGGGTAACATCCCTGTGTAGATGGTGCTGGGAGCTGGGGGCCTTTCGTGGTGCATGAGGAAGAGCGCCAAGGAAGGCTGGCGGTCACCCTTGGCCATCTGTCCCCCTACCCGTGACTCCACTGAGCCAGTCTGAGTCTTCTGAATAGACTGCTGATGGCCTCATAGAATTCTTATTCCTGGCAGCCGCCACCTCTTCCCTCCCCAGGAGAAAACAGGGAGGGAGAGGTATGCTTCTGCAACTTCCCCGCAATGATTTTGGCTCCAGCTTTCTTTGGGTGACACTCTAGTTTTGTGGGATCCAGAGGTAGGCAAGTTCCCCAAACTTGTCAGGTTGGTTTTCTTTAAAAATCAAAGGACAGAGCCGTAAACAGCATGGGGGATGCTTGCCCCAACTTGCCTTCCACTTACCTGTCCTGAGGCAGGTGGTGGGAAGCACAGAGCTGCTTGCCATGGGGGTGAACCTCATTTCCAGGCTCAGCCTCAAGACTGGGCTTTGTGTTGCTTCGTCCCTGGGATGGGAGTGGGGGCTAAACTCCCCCTTCCCGCTTCCTGGAAATCAGAGCGCCCCTCCAGCTGTGAGGAGATAGGGTCTGCCCAGAGGGTAGAAAACTGAATCAGACATCATGGGGTTATTATTTCCTTCTCCCCCAATTCCTCAAGGGCTCTGGCAATTAAAAGCTTTTTCTGAAGTGCAACCTCTGTGCCAGGCCAGAGCTGTGAGGGCTGCCACGGGTCGGGGAGAGGAGGAGATCGGTTCCCTGCCTTGGGTGAGACAAGGTGTAACATACATAGAAAAGTAACACTGATGCTAAAAACAGCCCAAGAGAGATGAAGCATGGCCTGGAGGCACAGTGCCTGGATGTGAGGGCACACCGACAGGCCTGGGCCAAAGACACACCTGGATCAGGTCCTTGGATGAGCCACTGTCCTGCCTGGTTAGCTCCTGTGGGGCTGCGTGGCTCTGCTGTTGCGAACTTAGGATCAGAGGGAGGCGAGCACTGCGGACTGGCGGGGCAGGTGGGCTTCATGGGTGGAAGAAACAGTCCCGCCATTCATGATCCAGGACTGCTTTCCCATGAACTCCCAATGCAAATTCTTAGAACTTTTTTTTTTTTTTTTTTTTTTTTAATCTTCCTGAATCACCTATAAGCCATGAGGGTATATTGTTTTCTTCTAGCCAGGAGTCCTCCCAGATTGTTCAGGTACAATGAATCGGTCTTTTTTTTCTTTTTTTGTTTCTTTTTAATTTATTATTTTTGGCTGCGTTGGATCTTCATTGCTACATGCAGGCTTTCTCTAGTTGTGGCGAGCAGGGGCTACTCTGTTGCATTGTGCGGGCTTCTCATTGCGGTGGCTTCTCTTGTTGTGGAGCTCGGGCTGTAGGCACGCGGGCTTCAGTAGTTGTGGCATGCAGGCTCAGGAGTTGTGGCTCACGGGCTCTAGAGCGCAGGCTCAGTAGTTGTGGCGCACGGGCTTAGTTGCTCCGCGGCATGTGAGATCTCCCCACACCGGGGCTCGAACCCGCGTCCCCTGCATTGGCAGGCGGATTCTTAACCACTGTGCCACCAGGGAAGTCCCTGAATGAGTCTTTTGGATGTGACATGCCTGGCACCTTTAGACAAACTTGTTTGGCAGGGCAGGTTGGCCAGGAATCTCTTGAATGTCCATTTGGGGCTTCTCCCTTGTCAATGAAATGGATGATTTCTGCTTATGGGGCACATCTGTGGCTGTTTCATCCATCCATCTATCCATCCATCTACCTACCTATCCATCTTCCCACCCATCCATCCATTTACCCAGCCACCCATTCATCCATCCACCCGTTCATCATCCATCCACCTATTCATCCATCCATCCACCCATCCAGCTACCCACCCATCCATCCATCTACCCAGCCATCTATCTATCCATCCATCCACTTATTCAGTTTATCCACCCATCCACCCATCCATCCATCCATCCATCCATCCATCCACCTATCCACCCACCCATTCATGCATCGATCTACCTACCCAACCACCCATCCTTCCATCAATGCATCCAACCAACCACTCAACATTCCTTAAATGCCTGCCATGCTCCAAGTGTCATGTTAAGACCTGGGAATACAGGGATGAGTGAGGCTCAGTCCTTGTCCTCAGAGAGTGCCCGATGCAGTATGAGAAGCAGACTGCAGACCCTCAGAAAGTCCAGATGGAGTCATCATTTCCTTTAAAGCCTTTCAGTGTGTAGCATTACAGGATATAACAGAAGCAAATAATGATAACACGAAATGACACCTGCTTGGATTCCCAGGCTTCTGCGAAGTGTCCTTAGGAATGAGTATTGAGGAAGGTTGAACACTTCAGCTGGAGAGGAGGGAAGGGCCTTTTGGACAGAGCCAAGAGCCTGGACAAGGGCGAGGGCCTGGAGAGGGTGGTATATGACATTGGGAGGCAACAAGGAGCTTCAGAGTTCCCAGAGCCTGTGGGGCTGGAAGCGGGGAGAGAAGCTAGAGGGGGGCTAAAGAGAGGCGGGGGGAATGGAAGCACCTCGTATGTCCTACAGAGGACTGGCCTTGTCCTCGTGAAGGACAGTAAACTTCCTAGGAAGACAGTTCTGTGGACACAGCTCCCGTGCCCTGCAGGGCTTAAGTGGGGGCTTGGGGAACAGAAAGGGAGAGAGGGGTAAACGCTACATGCTCAGAGTTAAGGATAGAGTGGGATGTCCCCCCCGCGGGCCCGTCCGGCCTCCTTCGCACCTTGTCTGCTCTCCTTTCCGTGTGTCGGTGGATCCCTGCTCTTACAAGGCCCGTCCCCTTTGTTTTCATTCTCTGTCTTTGTCTTCAGTGTCTGAGGAGTGAGGAGGGGGACTCGTGTGTGGGGAGAGGCTCTGGCCCTGATTAACTTCAGAAGCAGGTGGAGGAGGGCGAGGGCCATCTGGGGTCCCGATCTCACAGACTTGCTGTGCTGCCTCTGGCCGATCACGGCCTTTAAACAGGGGCATCTAAGAAGATGTCCCCTGGGTTCCTTCTGGTTTGGGCATTCTATGATGCCCGCTTCAGCGCCTTTTCCAAGATTTCTCTCCTTGCCTTCTTCCCTACCCCCCAAGCCCACGTCTGCCTCCCGCGTCCCGCTCCATCCATCCATGGCTGAGAACCACCTCCTTCCCTGATCGGCAGACCGTGGCGCTCAGGAGTCGTGCTTTAGTTATCCACATGCTTCCCAGAGTAGCATGGTCCTAGTGGCGTTCATTCCCTTACGGTACATGTCCGTTAGGTAAAGTCCACCCAGGGAGACGTGGACTCCCCCAACTGGTCTATCGATCCTTATTATCATGGAATTCAGTTCAAAGGAACACGTTCTAGAAAACTGCTTTCTTGTTCTGCAGCATTTGAGGGGGGAAATGACAGAACGCGTGACCTCTCTGTGGCTCTCAGAGCCAGGTGAGGGTGACAGAGACCCTGCCTGCTCATACGCGCCGACAACCCGAAAGCCTAGGAAGGCACCACCACTGTCTCAGGAATGTCAGTTACACAGTGCTGTTCCCCATGAGTCACTGTACGCACTTTTCCGTTCATCCATTCAAAGCATCCACCCATTGGTGTTTTGACATATACTTGCTCAGTGAAATGCCTTGTGGTCGGTGCTGTGAGGGAGAGATGGATTTTCATCCTTGGCGGGTAGTGAGCTGTGCTGTGAGAGCCTTGCCGTGGCAGCTCAGAGGGGCATGGGGCCGGCCTGGAAAGGGGTTTAGAGGTCAGAGCTGGAGACAGGAGGCTTAGCAGACAGTGGTTCTCAGATACATCTGGAGGTCAGAGGGCTCAGTCAGATGACAGAGTGCTGCTAGGGCTAGGGGCTAGCACGTGGAAATGTCCACATTCCTGCTATGTCACCCACACAACAACCAAACTACCATAACACCCGCCCCCCAACACACATACAGACACACCTCCGCAGCAGTATGATGTTTCCAAAGGCCCACTTCTTTCAAGCACTAGTTCCAGAATTCACCTGCAAATCTTTCCAGCTTTGTTGCAACAAGAATTTATCAGGTTTCAGAATAGACTGGTATTGTATCAACCCTCTCTTGCTGGAGGCTTCTCCCAAAACCCAGTGTTTCCTGCTCACCTGGTTCTAGGCGGAGGAGGCCTGGCTCCCTGCCTCCCAGCTCTGGGGTGCAGGGATTGCCTTACCAGGCGAGGCTTTGGAGACTTTGGGGTGTGGGGTGCTTTGGAGGATGCTGTGGCTCCCTCCCGTCCCTCTCGGAATCTCTGGCTGTGGCGACACCCTGTGGCCTGATTTGGAATTGCACCTTGGTAGTGGGAGGGGGCCCCCCCCCCCCACTGTCTCTGTGGCTGCTGGCCCTTCTGCCTCTTATTCTTTGTTGCTGTCTCTCTTCTGTTCTGCTTTTTCTCCTTTTCCCCCCTGTAGACTCGGCTTTGCAGCTGGAGAGGCTGGTTCGTTTGCCCTTGGGGAAGTACTTTATCAGGCCGGGCGAAATGTCTCAAGTCGCAGGAAATCCATGGTTTGGGGGATGGCCCTCGTCAGCCAGAGCCAGCCTTCTTCCTGTGTAAGTGGCCGCAGAAAGAGCGTGCTTTAATAGCGAGTCTCTTTGCACCCAGAGGTGATAGGCGGTGGCAGTGCATGGGGAGGGAGGGAGTGGGCTTGCCGTGGTTGGACAGGGTCTGCCAGTGTGGACTGAGAAGGCCATCGAGATGGGCCCTGGTTCCTGGGGCAGCAGGTGTGTGTTTCGATTGCCTCCTGGGGCAGAGGGGTGTCTGTAAGGTAAGGACAGAGGCTGAGTAGTGGTCAGATGCCTGCTCTGCCTGCCCTCAGGGAGAGGGTGGGAAGCCAGCCAGATGGCCCTGGCTGTAAATCCTACCTTTGCCTCTTATTAGCTCCTGTGATTTTAGGCAAATCACCCAGAACTCATCTGGTCCCTCCTGTTCCTATTTTCTGGTACGACATAGCTACAGGATGGGGATGGGGAGAGGATGGGGATGGGGAGAGGATGGCTCCTACAACACACGTTTGTTTTAAAAGCTGCCATTTCGTGAGTGTTACTCTGTGCCGTGCACAACTGTAAGTTCTTTGCGAGCATCATTTTGTCAAACCCTGGCAACAATCCCTTGCAGGGATTCTGTTGTTGTCCCTGTGTTACACATGAGGATTTTGGGGCACACAAGGGTTACATCACCTGCTGGATGACATGGTCACAAAGGGCAGGGACAGGATCAGACTCAGGGTGTCTGCCAGATCGTGACCCTGTGCAGCCTCACCAATCCCAGGGTTTGTGGTTCCTTCCAAGGCTGGGGTTCTGTTCTGGGGGATGATGGATTGAGGTCCCTTATTTCTCCTCCTCCTTCTTGACCTTCTCTTCCATCTCCGCCCAGTGTCCACAGGGACAGGAAAGAAGGAGGGACATGCCCATGGGCTGGAGCAAAGTTGGAGCTGATCTCTGGAGGTTATGGGGCTTCTCGGGGTCCACGGTGGCCGCCTCTTACCCAGAACAGGGATCCCCAGGCTGGGCTGCCCTGAGAGCTGGACGGCACACAGCAGCCTGGCGATGTCGTGTCCTCAGACACGATTCTGAGCTGGATGCTGGGGATGGAGAGCTGAGCAGACCCAGCTCTGCCCTCGAGGAGACTTCCCCAACCACTCAGGAGGCAGTTGTGGGTGTCTCTGCCATTTTCCACGCCAAAGAATGTGGGCACAGTGGGGCGTGTAGGCAGGTGACTGCACTGGCTTGTAGGGGACGTGAATAACCTGGAAGGGGAGATGGGCCTGGGCTGCAGGGGCAGCAGTCTATGTTTGGTGGAGAAGGGGCAGGCCAGTGGGCTGGGACGGGGTATCTGAGGAGCAGAGGTGAAGAGCAGTGGTGGAACATAGACTCCATCCCCGCTGGAGAGTGTGATGAGGGGTAGAACTGTCGAGGGGGGCTGAGATGGCCCCAGCGCCTCCCTCATCTTACGGGCTGCACTAGAACAGCTACCCCATGAGCCTCGGCGCCCGGGCTCCGCACACCACCCTTGGGGGTCCTCTGGCCTCGCAGCCCTGTGGGCACCAAGGGAGGATCCATCGCCCACAATACACTGTGCTGCTGAAGCGGGTACCTGCCCTGCCCCCCGGCGCAGCCTGGGCGTGTGAGCTCTCCCTTGCCCGAGCCCCAGTTCAGGGCTGTGGTTTCATGTGGAGCCTCTCCTTACTCCTCCCCTCCCAGTATCCAGCCTGCCATCCGTGCTGCCCGGCTCCGCACACCCTCAGCTGCTGCCCCCTCCTCAGGCTGGGCCCAAGCCAGCTGAGGCCCCATCGTGTTCCATTCGGGAGGAGCTGCCTGTCTTTGCAACAGTCAGCACCACTCACTTTAATGCTGGCTTCTTTCTTTGAACCGGAGGCAGGTGGGGGTGATGATGAAAGAGAGAAGGAAGGACCATGCTTACTCAGTTTCCCTGGCCCAGTATCCCTGTGTGTGGTATTAAATATTCCAGAAATCTCTTAAGTAATTAAACCCCTAATTACACCCAGGGCTTCTGCAGGGTAATCAGCTGGCGCCTCTGACTAATCAAGCATCTCCACCTTCGCAGAGGTGCTCGCCCCAGGAGCCTGTGCCATTGGGCCCACCTGCTCTGCACATGTCTCCCTGTCCTGGTGGTTGCTGGACTTCCGGAAGGCTCTTTGGCATCTAGATAACTTGGCCCTTGAAGGGCTTCTGCTCCTTCCTGACTTTGTCTGGATGCCATTGCTTCTCAGGATGCTGGGAGATGGTTGCCCCCTCCCCGCCCACCCTGAGCTCTTTCCACATCTGAGACTGAGCCGTTCCCATCAGGGTGGGAGAAGTGGAGAGGGCTGGGGGAGAGGCTGCTGGCCATAGGAGGAGCTTGTGCAACAATGCTTGTCCTTCGTGGGTTGCTTGCCCTTGGTTATTTTTAATGTGCGTGTGTGTGTTATTTACTGAAACTCTTTTTTCATTCTCATTTATCTCCCCCTTTCCTTCCCTGATTTAGGTTTCTGGAGGTCCAGAAGCCCAGGCTCTGTAAGATGCTTCGTGTCCTGGCCTTCGCTTATCCCTACACCTGGGACTCCCTTCCCATCTTCTCCAGGGTAAGGGCCCGGCTCCAACCCCTCTCTGCCTGTTGGCAACATCAGGGAATCAACTGTGTCCTGAGCTCTGGGGGTCAGAGCACTGTCCTGGTCACACTGGGACACACAGGAGTAGAGCCCGAGGTGCTCCCTTAATGGCACTTGCAGACTAGTTAAGAGACGGCATGAACACAGAGGCCCTGATGAACATAGGAGATGCACCAGTGGCCAGTGCAGACTGGGGGCTCAGGAGCAATTGCAGAGGGCTGGGCAGGGGAGGCAGCCTCGGGTTCAGTAGAGTAACCAGGAGAGCGGGCTCTGGAGGGAAATCTCTAATATTTACTCACTGCAAGACATTGGACGAGTTATCTTCCACCTATGTGTCTTGATTTCCCTCATCTGTAAAATGGCCTGGTAATAACACCTCCTTCTGTCAGGCTGTGGGCAAGATTATATGAGACAGTGTGTAAAGTGCTAGCTGGTGGTGAGAGTCCAATAAATGCAGTATTATATATTATCATCAATTAACATAGTAGTAGTAGTGAAGGAAAATGCATGAATGAAGGTCTTAAAGGATAGGTGGGAATTAGATGGAGAACACAAAGGAAGAGGGTGTAGGAGGAAAGACAAGGAGGGGGAAAGTTCGTGCACGTCCAAATCCCAGTCCCACTGCCAACTGGCTGTGTGACCCTAGGCAATGAGCATAAGCTCTCTGAGCCTCGGTTTTCTCATCTTTATTTTTTTTTAGTTTTTTATAAATTTATTTTATTTATTTATTTTTGGCTGCGTTGGGTCTTCGTTGCTGTGCGTGGGCTTTCTCTAGTTGCAGCGAGCCAGGGCTGCTCTTTGTTGCAGTGCGCGGGCTTCTTATCGCAGTGGCTTCTCTTGTTGCGGAGCACGGGCTCTAGGCGCCTGGGCTTCAGTAGTTGTGGCACGCGGGCTCAGTAGTTGTGGCTCGTGGGCTCTAGAGCGTGGGCTCAGTAGTTGTGGTGCACGGGCTGAGTTGCTCTGCGGCATGTGGGATCTTCCCGGGCCAGGGCTCGAACCTGTGTCCCCTGCATTGATTGGCAGGCAGATTCTTAACCACTGTGCCACCAGGGAAGTCCTCCTCATCTTTAAATGAGGCTGACATCCTGTCCTTCACAGGGGGGTAGAGGAGAATAATCAAATAAACAGAACTGATGGGCTCAGCAATGCCAAGCCCAGGCCCAGTGGGTGGAGTTCCCCTCCCAGAGGCAGCGTAAGGGTGTGCTGTGTCAGGCCAGGATGGCAGGGCCCAGGGATAAAGGAGAGGGGTCGGGCTGGGTTCATTAGCTGAGGCACTGAGCGTGTGCTCCTGTTCAGTTCATGTGGGCCTGGGGGAGACCCAGAGATGGGGATGCAGCCCACTTCCTTGAATCCTTCTTCGAGGACACAGACCACACACAGGAAACCGGAGCAAGTCCCACAAGGCCACCGAAGCATACAGCACAGGTTCTTGCTATTATGAGCGCTGGGGGCTCCTGGGACTCGGCTGCATCAGCCAGTGGGCAGCGGGGGAGGGGACGGCTTACCCTAAATGGCGATGTGGCTGAGCACACAGGTTCTGGAATCAGCCTGACTTCACTGCTAGTTAGTGGTTTGCAAGTCACCCTCCAGCCCAGTTTCCTCATCTGCAAAATGGGGGGGAATAGTGTCTGCCTTGTGGTCATTGCTGAGGCTCCAATGAAGTGATGCAAGTAAAAGGCCTGGCCTAGTGCCCTCCGTAGTGGTGGCTGCCGCCACTATTTATAACAATTGTACAAAAACCGTACTGAACTCCACACCAGGGTAATGTCCATAATTAATAGTTTTTGATGACTCAGAAGGCCGGCCTTAAAGCCTTAATTAGGAGCATCAATTCAGGGGATGTGCTGGTTAGAAGTGAGTTCAAGTGTGAATAGGCCATTTTTTACTATACTCACGTTTTAGCCCCAGGAGAAAAGTAGCGCTGTATCTAACTGGATTTTTCTTTTCCTTTCAGTTTGTCTTCACTTCTGTTGTTTTCCTTTTCTTCCTTCCTTTCTTTCTTTCTTTCTTTTTTTTTTTTTTTGGAATTAAATAATCCAAAGGCTCTCATGAGCATGTGGGGAATTAAAATACAGTTGCCTTGGGTCTCAGTTGATCACACTCAGAACAGGAAGCCTGCTCACACAGTCCCTGCGAGTTCCCTTTCCAAGCCACAGAACTGGAGAGGGAACGGCCTTGGCCCACAGAGTCCACACATATGTGCGGGGATGTCCACAGGCCTCCTCTCAAGACCTGACATACGTTCCTTCCTTCCTTCCTTTCTTCCTCTCCCTCTTTCCTTCTCTTTTTGAAAATTTTTACTTTATAATGAATATAGTTGATTAACAGTGTTGTGTTAGTTTCAGATGTACAACAAAGTGATTCAGTGATACATATACGTGTATCTATTCTTTTTCAAATTCTTTTCCCGTTTAGGTTATTATAGAATATTGAGTTCCCTGTGCTACATAGTATGTCCTTGTTGGTTATCTATTTTAAGACCTGACGTTTCTTTAAATATGTGCAGCTATTCCTCTTCCCCGGGGAGAGTGCACAGAATGAAGCCACCTTGTACCACCAGAAGCACATGGCCGTGACCCTCCTGGCCTCCTTCCTCTACTCCGCGCATCTGCCAGAGCGCCTGGCTCCTGGGCGCTTCGACTACATCGGTGAGTGCCTGGTGGCCCCGATGCCCCTTGCCCTCCTGTCCAGGGAGGGTTCCCATCCCTGACACCAGTGCACATAGTTGCAAAGAGAGGCCGGGGCAGGGAGAGAAGCAATTCTTCTGGAAGTTCTCCAGGCACAGACCAAGGTTAGTGAAATTGTAAGGTGACAGAGGCCAGTATGTACATAGCCAGTGGACAACCAGGGAGGATGGTGGAGGATGGAGAGGAGGTGGATCTATGACTCTAAAGCATTTCCGGCAGGTATGGGGACAGGAGAGTCCCATTATTACCTAGAATGTGAAATCCCATTGTTAAATGAACATGTAAGGTAGCCGTAAAGAGGAAGAGGAAAGACAGAGTACAGCTGGCTCTGAGGGTACCAGCTGGCAGGGGGCTGTGCTGAGGAGAGGAAAGGGTCTTTGTCTCGTTCAGGTGGGTACAATGGGGCCAGGGATCATGGTAGAGCAGTGGTTCTCAGGTATGGCCCCTGGACCAGCAGTCTCAGCATCACCTGGGAACATGCAGATTCTCAGCTCCCAGCCCCCAGACGTCCTGTGTCTCAGAAGCTGTGTGATTCTCTAGGTGAGCCTGAGCTCACTCAAGTTAGAGAAGCCATGTGGTGGAGAGGAGGTGTCGGAACCACAGGGGTTTACACCTGCTGGCAGGGTTCCTTCCTCTCTGTCTAGGGAAGTGGGTGGCACTGCGGAACGTGTCTCCTCCACCCTGGCTCTGGGACTGACTGGAGGAGGGACCCTTGGGCCACTTCTGGTGAGGCTGATGAGTCCTGGGATGAGAGCTCCTTAGATAAGCTATCAGTACCATGAGGATTCAGATCCTCATCCCCAGGTGGCAGGCAGGAACCTTGGTTCTCCCCAAGCCCATTTTGTCCATGGGTTTCCATCTTCTGCCCAAGACACATGGCCAGATTTTGCTTTGTTTGCTCTGATTAGAGTTTCATCTCCTTTACTCCTTCTCTCCTGCCAGAAGGGATTACAATGAGCAAAATGCTTAGAGGGCAGATTTCAAAAAAGGAGGGAGATGAGAGGGCCAGAGGATTGGAACCTGCCTAAGGAAACTGCCCAGCACGTCCACCGCCCCAGCTCCAGCCAGATGAAATAGAGGTGGTAGTGTACGAAGTCTGGGGTGAGGGCGGGGCAGGAAAAACAGCCCTGGGCCTTGTTTTGCCAGCTCTGGCTCCTTAATAACATTTTATTTACTGGCCTCTATCCTGTCCTCTTGGGCCTACAGCTGAAAGACACTCCTATGGGGGGAAATTGGCCAGACGGGCAGTTAGTAACAGATCTTTAACAAAGGGTTTGGAAAGTTCTCCGTCCTTAAATAACAGAGTCAGTCAGATGCTGGGCTCCCTCTCCAATGCCCACAGGAAGTTCCTCCCTATTCCTGCCAGGCGGGATTGTTGAAATCACTCTTCCTGCTGCAGGCACATTTCACATCTGTACAGGGCTCGTGGCTCTTCTGTCTTTTTATCTCCTGCCCTAACAGAGACCGGTCTGTGCCTGAGCACAGCTGGTCACCTCCTTCTGCTTGGCCCTGTGTCCTTGGAGTACACGGCTCTCGCTGGATAAGGAACCACTTCTTTGCATCACACACAGATTTGGAAACTAGATGCAGCCCAGTAGTATGGCTTGAGTGAGGCAGGGGTGGCCCCTCCAGGCGCACTTCCTCCCTGGGGGATGCAGGTTGGGGCGCTGGCAGCTCCCTGCCCTAAGGAACTCATTGGCCACCTACTCAGCTCTCCTACACCCTCATTCTTTTTCTTTTTTTTTTTTTTTTCTTGCGGTACGTGGGCCTCTCACTGCTGTGGCCTCTCCTGTTGCGGAGCACAGGCTCAGTGGCCATGGCTCACGGGCCCAGCCGCTCTGCGGCATGTGGGATCTTCCCGGACCGGGACACGAACCCGCGTCCCCTGCATCGGCAGGCGGATTCTCAACCACTGCGCCACCAGGGAAGCCCCACCCTCATTCTTGACTCCGCTCTTGCTTTGTTGGGCAGATGGCCAGGTTGGTCCCTTCTGTGGACACATTTATTGAATACTTACTCTGGGTTAAGTCCTGGGGGTACAACACTGAATTCTTTTTTTCTTTTTTTTTAACTGAAGGAGAATCTTTAACTCTTGTGTCATATTAGCTAGGGCTGCCATAACAAAGAACCACAGACTGGGTGACTGAAACAACAGCAATTTATTTTCCCGTAATTCTGGAGGTTAGAAGTCTGAGGTCAAGGGGACGGCAGGGTTGGTTTCTTCCAAGTCCTCTCTCCTTGGCTTGCCCATGGCCATCTCCGTTCCTCTTCCCATGGTCTTTCCTCTGTGTACGTGCATGTCTGTGTCCTAATCTCCCCTTCTTAGAAGGACACCAATCAGAGTGGGTCCCACGCTAGTGACCTCATTTTAACTTAATTGTCTCTTAAAGACCTTATGTCCAAATATGATCACATTCTAAGGTACTGGGGGTTGAGACTTTCAACATATGAATTTGGGAGGGGGAGATACAACTCAGCCCATGAAACATGGTTTCTGCAGGCTGTCCTCCAAAGCAATCCCCAGCCCTGGGCAATGGACTCCTTTTCTCACCAGTCACCAAATCAGCACATCCCTGTTCACTCCAACCACCCTCCACTGGACTCCCACCCTCTGGGGATGCATACATGGTGACTGGGGTCCTGTAAGTTATTGGAGAGGAAGAGTCCCTGGTTGTGTCCGGGATTAACCAGCAGTGGGGAGAGGAGCACCTCATAAGAGTCCAACAGAAAATATGGCTGGCTTCTCCTTTGAGATTGAAGTCAGAATCTGAGCTGATCAGTGACAGCTCTCAAGAGGTAACCTCTGGCAGAACTTTTTCATGTGAAAAACAGGACTGGTGGATAAGTTGTTTTAAAAATGGATTTGGTTTTGTTCTCCTGGCCCTTTTATTTTTCTCATGTTACATTTTTAAAATAAATTTTTCAAGTATATATTATATGTTACATAATACCCTAATTTCAAGTATATGATTCAATGATTTTTTAGTAAATTTACCACATTGTACAACCATCACCATATATGAGTTTTAGAACATTTTCATCACCCCAGTAAGATCCTCTGTGCCCATGTACTGTTAATGCCAACTCCCACCGCTGCCTGAAGCAACCACTAATCTATTTTCTGTCTCTGTGGATTTCCCTTTTCTGGACATTTGATATAAATGGAACCATACAATATATGGTCTCTTGTATCTGGCTTCTTTCACACCACATAGTGTTTTTAGCATACATGCCATAGCATGTATCAATCCATTCTTTTTTATTGCTGATCTTGGTGGTCTTTTGTGTGTTTGCTATAGGTCATAGTCACCAGCTGTTTCATGTGTGTGTGATCCTGGCCACACACATGCAGATGGAAGCCATCCTTCTGGACAAGACTCTAAGGAAGGAATGGCTCCTGGCCCACTCCAGGCCCCTGTTGTTCTCTCAGATAGCCGGAGCCATACTTCTGTGCCTCATCTTCAGCCTCAGCAACATAATTTATTTCTCAGCTTCTCTGTATCGGATTCCTGAGCCAGAATTACATAAGAAAGAAACATAATTCAGACCATAAGCTTTTTGTGCTAAATGTCAACATTAAGCTACAACTTCCTAACCACCATAAGCCAGTGTCATGGTACCAGTTTACAGTGGCCTAAAATATTTATAATGGTTGGTGTCTTGGCATTTTTGAATGGGTTCATGTCAATAAGATATTGACATGGGGACATTTCTCTAGACGTGCATTGGTTCCGTATGTGTGATTTTAAAAGGGGAACATGGGTTCAAGTAAGTCCTCATTCAGGCAAATCATTAATATTTCATTTAGTTTTTAATTTATTTAAACTGAGTTCTCCAATCCTATTTAAACAATTGGATTAAGCATACCTCCCTTGTAGCTTTACTATGAAATAGTTGGATTAAGCTTTACTACCCTTGTAGTATTACTCTTGGAGAATGCAACGTGCTTCATCTGATGAATTTCATGTAACAAAGCCTCTCCCAAGAGCTCCCACAGTGGGAAGAGAATGAGCTGGAAAGGTCAGTAGGGGAACCTGAGAAAGAGTAAGTTGGGTCTGTGGGAGCCCTGGGGGCTGGGAAGGCATTCCAGAATGAAGAAACCTGGTTTGGGGATTGGTCTTCTTCCTTTCCCCACCTAGTGAAGGGAATGAATAGAAAGAGAGTCCTCTTTTCCTACAAGTACATTCTTTTTTCACAATGCAAGTTTCCCATGTCATTATAGATTTGGATTTTCTTAAAAGTCCGCAGCCCGTGGCTAAGTGTTATGTGTTGTTTTGCTCTGTTTTCTTGTCACCAGTTTGATGCTGCCAAGTATTATGCAGCACAGGTAAAATGTGTTACCCAGTGGGCATTGGCTGAGTCAATCCCAATTTGTTGTGCTTGTCTGTCACCTTTTAAGCCAATGACATCGCGATATTTGGGGAGGTTATACATTTGATGTTGCTTCAGCATTTCATATATGCTGCTGAGTTTAGTGTTCATGTGCAGAGGATGCTAAAGACCTTGCCAAAGGGATGGAAACACTTGTGAGCTTGTGACAAATGTAGATTCCCCAGGCAAATCAGGAGATGCTGCTTTACTGGTTTAAAATGTTGGTTTCCTGGAGAAGATCTACACTGGAGAAAGTCCCCCAGGTGATTCTGAGTCAGGAGGGCCATGGGCCAAACTTGCAGAAATGCTGATGTCACAAATTCCAGAAGGTACTGGGCCTATCAGCTTTGTTTTGATTGGTCTAACTTTTAGCAACTCACCACCTAAGAATGTGTCCCCTGCTTTCTACTCTGTGGAGTATTACAAAACACTGAGTATTTTCTCATCTGTTGCATTACTAATTAAAGTTCACTGTTTCATGATGTTTTCAGAGAGTACAGAAATGCTGACACAAAACAGTTTTTAACAGAAGCCCATCACTCCCTGATGTGCACTTGCTAATGACTTAAGGGGCCATCCGTCACAATGCAGGACCCTCTTTTGCTGACTCAGGAGCACCCCCATATCTTAGTATACTGCCTCTATGGTTTACTGGCCAGACACTCGAATAGCCTTATAAATAGATCATCGTCCAATCTTCTGAGGACAAGTAACAATTTATATTGGATGCGACTGGTCAAGAAATATGATTTGATTAGTTTTATTATCTGTTTACTTCCTCTGGGGAAGGTAGACTGATAAAATTATATGGGCTGGTAAATTTTTGGTACATTAATTGCCAGCTGCATGACAAAATTTGTTTTTTTGGCAAGAGGCTGACATTGTTAGTGGACTCTTACTCCAGCAGGGTCTGTGGGCTTCCATTTCATGTTATTATAACTTCAGTCTTATGGTGGACAAAGGTACAAAGTTTAAATACTCCATTCTAGTAATGCCAAAGGCATGAAGGCTTTTAAATTCTCTTGTTTATAGAGAGTAAAATAAGGTTCTTCATTTAGCTCAGAAGTAGTTGAAAGATAACGGGTGACTAATATGAAGGACTTTTAGATTATTTAATTTAATCTTTGGTTACGTTGCTTTTTCAGCATGCTTAATGATGAAAATGAAATGTTAAATCAACAAAATAAGACCAGGTGTTTCATAATGTTTTTATAAGTTTGGTAAACTTAGTCGTATACTTTTGGACAGTGTTACAAATTAAAATTTTATAACAGTTTGCAGTACACTGATTTGGAAGCTTCTAATGTTGAGTGAGAATGGGTTCAAATATATTAATTATCATTAAGTATTATGAAGTCTAATGTGAGTATAGTTTTGCCTAAGCCATTCCGGAAATTAAAAAGTTTGGCAGTGGGTCAGTTGAAACCTCATTGGGAAGATGTCTTTTAATATAGCAGTTCTCGCATTTTTTTCATGTCTCAATACACTTTAGAGATGTACCATATTCCCACTGCTGTCTCCAAAGGCAGGGGGTAAGTGACAGGGGAGAGAATTCCTGAAGAGGTGTATTTCTTCCCCCTCCTCCTGCTTGACAAACACTACTCTAAAATTTGCCAGTCATTTTTGTTGTGATAAAACTCAGATATGTTTGAATGAGGCCATTTAGTCAATTGCCCCAGTTTCATTTTCCTTTGCTCAGTTCTTAGAAAGGAACTCTCTCTCTTCTTTCTAAAGACATGAATTTGTCATTGTTGATTAGAATTAGAAGTGGGATGTTTAGAAGCCTTTTGAGTACAAAGTGATTTAAATATTTGGTCTGCTGCAGTCTTTCTCAAAGTGTTTTTTGTGGAAGGAACTCAGCTCCCAGGAGATGTTCTGAGGAAGGCAGGGTGGAGAAGAATGCTGTTTTCGGATGCATTGGAGAAGACTTTCCTTTGGATCTGCTGTGTCCCAAATTTGTTGTGGTCATGGTACCCTTTTTATATGAAACACCTATTAACACTGTATAACAACACTTGATAACATATTGTTGAATGCCAGCCTTTGATTTTCCAGTAGACAATCCATTATGGGTGAAAAGGCAGAGACCTATGTCCAAACTCAGAGATGTTCTTCCAACTTATACTAATGTCTGGTTTTCTTAAACTGTGTGGAAGAAAAAATAAAATAGAATGTATTTATTATAGGAAAGTCCTCCCATTTCTCACTTGACTTGGTTATATTTCACCTACCCCCCTGCAAACATGTTCATTCATCATGAGAAATAGATTCCTGTACATGTGTTTTGTTAAGTCATTCAATGAACATTTATTTAGTGCTTGGTATATATAGAACAAACACGGTCCTAGGAATTGGGGATACAAAAGAGAACAAAACCCCTCATGGAGCTGATGTTCTACGTCAGTCAGTAGGACAAGAGATATAGATAAATTCAGATAATGGTAAGTGCTTAGAAAATAAGCCTGGGACTTCCCTAGTGGTGCAGTGGTTAAGAATCCGCCTGCCAATGCAGGGGACACAGGTTCGAGCCCTGGTCTGGGAAGATCCCACATGCCATGGAGCAACTAAGCCCATGCGCCACAACTACCGAGCCTGCGCTCTAGAGTCCACGAGCCACAACTACTGAGGCCTGTGAGCCACAATTACTGAAGCCCGCACACCTAGAGCGGGTGCTCTGCAACAAGAGAAGCCCACGCACCGCAAGGAAGAGTAGCCCCTCCTGGCTGCAACTAGAAAAAGCTGTGTGCAGCAACAAAGAAACAACACAGCCAAAAATAAATAAATAAATAAATTTATAAAAAAAGAAAAGAAAAGAAGCCTGGTGAGGGACTAGGGAGGGGTGGGGTGGGGCAGCTGAGATAGGATGGGCACTCTGATAAACTGGTATTTGAGGAGCGACTTGATGGGTGAAAAGGAGCCAACTTTGTCAGCATGCGGGGGAGAGTATTTCAGGTCCAGGTAGCTCTAAGTGCAAAGGCCCTAAGGCCAATAAGCATTTGTCTTATTGGAAGGATAGAAATCAGGCCACTCATTCCTGAAATGTATAGCTCCAGAAGACATCGGCATGACTCAGAGAATTAGGAAATTTCTCCTGAATGTTCCTTCCTGGAGATTGCCCAAGGGGTTTTCCTATGGCTCCTTGGTATTTGTATGAATTCTTCAACTCTGTAATAGACATAGTTCAGCAAATGGTTGTCACACACATTCTCTCCGTGTTAAGAAACGGATTTCTAAAACTGGCTTCAATGTTGTCTCCTCCAGAGCATGGAACCACGAGCCGCAAGGGAAATTTAATCTAGCCTTTAAAAAATGTGTGTGATGATGTAAAATGCACATGCTCAGGGCCCAGACGCACAGATGTAGAAGACTCACTGGAGGGTGCTGGGGGTGGGCGTGGTCCTGGAGTTTTGAATTTTTATCAGAAGCCCCAGGTGATTTTTAATACCATAAGGGAGATTAAGAAGCACTGATATAGTCCAACCATTCTCTCTCTCTTTTTTTTTTTTTTTGGACATAATTTCATAGTTAGAAAAGTGTTGCTAAATAGTACAAAGAATTCCCAGGTACTTTTCACTCTTCCCCCTTTCGATATTTATATTACTCTCTAACAGTGAGAAACTTGGTTCCCATTATCCACAGTGTATTTACTTATTTGCTCAATCCTGGAATGTACAGAATGTCCTTTCAGAACTACTAATCCATGTCTTCAAAAAGGCCAACTAATTAGAATTCAATATGTGTTTCAAGGTTTTTTTGTCTTGAGCCTGAGGGCGTATACTTAGTCTCAATAGTCTAAATATCTTGGGTAAGTGATAGCTCCCTTTCCTTGTATGTTATTCATTTGAAGTTCTGTTCAGATCTTTTGTGGGGTTTTTGTATCAATTGTACACCCTCCCCCCAAGCTTGTTGATTTTACTAATTTGTTGTTGTTGCTTGAGCATGTAAGACATTAACATACAATCATTCATTTTTACAGATGGCCTGGGGGAGAGAGAGTCACCTGCCCTGGGGATGTGAGATTATGTTGCCAAAGCCACTGAATCCTTGGGTGTGCTGAGTGTGCTGGATGCTCACAGGCATCCTGTCTCCAGCTTACCACCTTTCCTCAAACACTCCAGCTTTGATAATTTCTGGTGCTTGCTGGTTATTAGGTTCCCACAGCTGGACTTGTTTAGCTGGGAGATTGGATTAATTATGGTTTCAAATCTCTGTAGTATCAGCCCCTCTTCAGTGATTTGCATAAGATCCTCCCAGTCCAGTTTGGCAGTTTCAACTGCCAAACTGCCAAACTGCCAAAGCATCGTAAGTTCAACTTACGATGACCACAAGACCAGCAATCCCACCCAAGAGAAATGAAAATATCTATGTCTACATAGGTAACTTTACTCAAATAATTATACCAGTTTCATTCATAATCGCCAAAAAGTGGAAACAGCTTAAATGTTCATCAACTAGTGAATGGGTAGATTGTCATACAGTGGAATACTTACTAATCAGCAATGAAAAGGGAAAAAATTATTGACAGATGCAACAACACATGGATAGAATCTCAAAAGCATTATGCTGAGTTAAAAAAAAGACATTCTGGACAAGACAGAAATCTAAGGAAAGAAATCAGAAAAGTGGTTGCCAAGGGCTGGGGATGGGGGAAGGTGATTGTGAAGGGTCAGCACAAGGAATTTTCACTGTGATGGGAATATTATACATTTGATTATGGCATTGGTTACAGGATGGTGTATGTTTGTCAAATATATACATGGGACAAGTAAAAAGGGTGAAATTTATTGCATGTAAATTATACCGCAATAAACCTGATCTTTAAAAAAGCTTCCCAGTTCTACTCTCTACCCCTCTTCTACCCTCACCCTGGTCTGGATCTCTAATTCTAGGAGAAAATGCAAATCTTTTACCAGCTGTGGGGAGTGCTTGACCATTTTTGAACAGAGAAAATGATATAATGAATTGGCATTAAAAATTAAGTCGGTGAGCTTTAATAAGGATATAGATAAGTGAGAAAGAAGAAACTGGCCAAAAGAAAAGCTGGGGGTGGTGTATTGTAACTGGGCCCCTCCATTGGGGTGTTCTGTGAAGGGATGGGTTCATTCATTCCTTCAAACATGTCTGCAACATCTTCCTTGCTGGGCACGGGGGATGCAACAGCGCCATCTATTGAGGATGTGGGGATAAGCTGGTAGAGGAGACTAATAAGCAACGATTGAAAATTGGGATGCGAGCTCCGAAGCAAATCAACAGATGCAGTGACTGGGGGAGTGCAGGGGACTGTGCATAGAGAACAGGGGTCCAGCATCCAGAGCAGGGTCGTTGGCAGAAGATCTGCTGAGAACTGAGGGTAAGGAGGCATTGTCAGAGGAAGGGAGGGAGGAGAGCTTAACAGCAGAGGGAATGGTGTGTGAGCCCAGTGTGTTCAGGGCACTGAGTCATCATGGCTGGAAGGATGCAAGGGGAAACGAGAGGTGATGAGCTTGGAGAGGAAGAGCCCCAGGGCCTGTTGAGGGTCTCCAGCAATGGGAACTACTACTGTAGTATTACAGGCAGGGGAATGATATGATCAGATCTGTGATTTAGTGGTGAGCTGGCTGCAAAATGGAACCAGGATTGGAAGGTGGCAGCAAGGGAAGCCTGTTAGGATACTGTTGCAGTCATTCCGACAAGAGATGGTAGTGGCCGAGGAGACAGAGAGGAGGGGTTTGAAAGTCATTTAGTTGGTAGAATTGTCAATATTTGGTGACTGAACGTTGGAACAGAAGGAGAGGCAGATTGCAAAGATGGTACCTTGCACTCGGG
Source organism: Kogia breviceps (assembly GCF_026419965.1). Lineage (NCBI taxonomy): Eukaryota > Metazoa > Chordata > Mammalia > Artiodactyla > Physeteridae > Kogia > Kogia breviceps. The sequence continues at coordinate 97,352,722 of NC_081312.1, forward strand.
CTTGGGTGGGTGGTTAGATGGTGACGCCATCCACTGAGGGAGAATAGGTTCAGGGGAGGAGATTAGGATGTGTTAGGCGTGAGGTGCCTGTGGGGCACCCAGGTGGAGAATTCAGTAGGCTGTTGGACATATGACTGTGGAGCTCAGAAGAGCAAATGTGAGTGGCATGTGAGGTCATAGGAATGGTTGGGAGTGCCTTCAGAGAGGACACAGCTAGTGACCACCAGGTGAAAACCCTGAGCCACAGTATTTAAGGGAGAAAAAAGAACTCGCAAATGAGGCTGAGAAAGAGGGGTTAGAAAGCTAGGAGGAAAAACAAAGGCACAGGAAGAGAGGAATGGGAAATTTTTTTAGTGTGTCAAGTAAGATAAGGGTGGGGAAAGGTCAAATAGATTTAGCATCAATGAGGTGGTGTTCTTGGTGAGAAGAGTTCCAGTGGAAAGACTGAGGCCAAAGCCAGGCTGCAGTGTAATTAAGAGGTAAGTGGCCAGCAGCCCAGCCCAATTCCTAAATAATACAGACCTCTCATTTGACAACAAATAACTTTCTAATGGTTCAAAGACTTAAACATAAAAAACAAAGCAATAAAAGCACTAGGAAAAATAAAAGATTTAAAAAATTTATCTTAGAGTGGGGAAGACTTTTTTCTAGTATGACACAAAACAGAAGCCCCAAAAGAAAAGGCTGATAAATTTGGCTACCTTAAGTTTTTTCCTAAGCTGTCACAAAACAACATAAACTAATTAAAATAAAAATCAAGTTATGAACTATACAAATCTTTGAAATCAGATTTTGGATGAGGACCAATTTTCTTAATATGTGAAGAGCTTTTACAAATCAATAAGAAAAACTAACAACTCAATAGAACAAGAAGGCAAAGGATATGAACATAGTTCTCAAAGAAGGAAACACAAATGGCTATTGAACATAGGTACAGACACCCAAGCTCATTCATCATAAGAGAAGAGAAATTTAAATTGGTGACTTTTTTTCATCTATTAGATCAACAGTCACAGAAAAGTTTGGTAACACTTTGCTATCTGAGAATTGTGGAGAAACAGGTGCTCTCATACATGGCTGGTGGGATTGTGCCTTTGGACAACCTTTATGGAGGACAATTTGGCAACACCTGTGAAATATTACATACACATATACTCTTTAACACAGCCATTCTGTGTAAAATGATGAATTTCCAAGTTTATTCACTGTATGTTTGTAACAGCAGAGATTGGAACCATCTTTATGTGGAACATTATGGGCCTAGGATATTAATTATGTGTATCCTTATTGGTGTCTGCTCCTATAGGAAGTTGAGGAGATGGGACTATAGTTCCATGAGAGCACAGATGTAGATGCATATTTGATAGTCATCAGTTTAGGTGCAAATGTCGAAGTGAGATAGAATCAGTTCATCTTAGAAAAGACTGGTTCTGGAAAGAGCTGGAGGTTTCAGAGAGGGAGATCCCAGGAAGGGTGAAGAAGAGACAGAAAGGAAGCCAAGGTGTTGTGATGCTCTGGAAGCCAGAGAGGGAGTCTGAGTCTCTGCGCAGGGTACAGCCCAAGGATAGGACACTCCTGGGCCGGAACGACACTGCTGACTTCTGAATCAACCCTGGATTTGCCCTTCCATTGGACTTCTTGTGCTGTGGGAGAAGAAACTCTCAGTGTCATCAGAAAATTCAAGGGGTTGTATTTTCTAATATTTGAGCTCCGCTTCCCGCTCCAGCCCTGAAGCCCAGACACGCAGACAGCCCTTGCCCTTTCTGCGTCGGTCGCCTAGGAGACGAGCGCCCGGAGACGCAGGCGCTTCCTGAGGCCCCGCCCCTTCCGGGCGCTGATTGGCCCGTTTGAAATGCGCCGGGCGTGAGCTCACCTGGTCCCGGAGCTGCTTCTCCAGGCATTTCTGAGCGACACTCCTGAGCTGCCGAGTGCCGGTCCTCGCCAGCCCGCCCGACCGAGTTCGGCGTCCCGCTCGCACGTCTGGGCATCGCGGAGCCTGCTGCCATGAAGCCAGCGTGAGTACCGGGCCGCGGAGCCGGGGCCGGCGTCTCCTCACGCCGCAGCAGGCCCCGGGACACGCCGTCGGTACCGAGCCCCGCGTCTTCCGGGCCGCGGCCCTTAAAGTGGGAGGGAGCCCCCATCAGGACCGCCCAGGGGGAGCCCGGGAGCGGAGACCCCGTCCGCCTCGACCCAGTTCGGCTCCCCGCCGCCCGGAGTCGGGCGCCCGGCTCGCCGTCCTAGTTTCACTGGGCCAGGAAATGTCGGCCCCAAGTTGGGAGGAGGGGGAAGTTTGGGCGGCAACCCCAGTTCGGGTTAGCCAGTTCGCCCTCCACCTGGCTCCGGGACCTCCGCCTCAACCCTTTCTTAAGTTTCTCTTTCCATCCCCTGCCTCCCGCACTCGCGGGTTGCATTTTGCGGAGTTAGTGCGGGCCGGGGGTCGTCTCGCGGGTGCGCCGAGTGTTGTGTCCTGGGGTTGGGGTTGGGTAGGTGGTCTCAGCCCCCGGAGAGCCCCGGCGTCCGAGCGCACTGCGTGATATTCTTAGCCTAGCGCGGTAGCCTGGGGGCCGCGACCACCTCCGGGTGAAGGCCAGTTATTTTGCTCTGTTCTTGGGTCTCAGACAGCCCCGCTCCCGACACAAAAGCCCACGCCCACATTCCTCGCGGAGTCGGTGACATTTGCAGCTCAGCCTAATTCCTTGACTGCTGCTGGGTAACGAAATACTTGTGCAAAGAAGAGGGCTGCGTTTATAATTAGCACCATCACATAGCTAGTCGTTTGCAAAGGCAACTTGTTTTCTTAGGCTAAAGTCAAAATTGTTGAGGAAAAATGTTGAGTTTAAGTAAACCTACTGTAATATTTTGCACTTAAAACACGAATTTGCTTGTTTCATCTGGGAAGGGGTTAAAAAAGTATTTTAATAACCTAAAATCCAAGCCAGTAATTTCACTTAGTGTTAAATGTTTTTCTAGTCTATAGATAAATGGGGGAAAGAGGAGAGTGGCATGCTAGAGAAATGGTGAATAAATCAAAATATCTTTTTCTACTGTCTCTACTTAAGAGAGCACGAAATTGCAGTTTGGGGACCACATTTTGTTTGAGGACAAAGGATGATAGTTTTGAGAATTCAATAATCCCTTGTTCCTTGGAAGTAAAGACAAATTTTGATGAAAGAGTGGATTCCTCCATCTGCATTTTTATAATTTATTGAAGTTAATCACTTGTCAGTCTGCCTTGGCAGTGGGCTGTTGGCACAGCATGTGTGCTTATGTATCTACATAAATGACTTTCGAGATAAGTGTGGTCAGCTATCTGTAGATTTTTCAAATTTGTAGTGTCTGTAAAATTGTTGCTCAAGAAAATAAGCTATTTTACATACAGAACTATAAATAGATATTAAAAAACAGAATTCAACTAGGTAAATTTTAAAGATCTTACCGGCTTTTTTCAATGATTCATGAATCAGGCAGCCTCCTATCTATCTAGTGCACAGAAAGGTGCTCCTAAGAGCTGTACAAAATGGAAGTTTTTTTATAGGCAGAGGGGGATTGAACAAGGGAATTATACTAGCAATGAGTGGATTGTATGTGGCAAGGTGAACATCCTTTAGTGGATGGCAGGGGTCTATCAGGCAGATTACCTCACTAGCGCTGACCAGGTGATTCCAGATTGATTGGTTTAAGATTCTACTCCTGGGAGAGGCTGGAACTATAGGTTAGGTATGAAGTCTCAGTTTGGTGATGTGGGGCTTAGCACAGGTGACCCCATTTTGGGCCTGTTATCTCTATTTTTTAGTAGCAAAAATGTCTCCTAAGCCAAATTTTAATTACTTTTGGGTTATCCATGCCACAAACACTTTTCTACTAAGGAAATTTATTCTTATTCATGTTATTTGGGATATAGTGTTGTGGAACTGCTAAAGAATAATTTTATAAACCCTAGGAAGGTCGTCTCTGTATGAATTACAGGTGAAGTTTTTATATGTTAGTGTTGAACTGAAATTTTTTTGTATCTATGACCAGGAGAACCAAGACACCCAGGAAACCACCAGTGAAAAAAGGATCCCAAACCAGTCTTAAAGACCCCGTTGGGGTAAGGTCTCCCTGTGAATTTGTGTGTGTCTTCTTTCTTCAGTCCTTTTATGTCTTATGCTAATGCTTGGAAGGGATGGAGACATGGATGTGGAGTCAAAGAACATTTAGCTAAAAGGGCGATACTAAATTGCTTAGGCTGGTTCCAGCTTTGAAACTTTGTTTCTATGTAGGATACATTAGCCCAGTAAAATGAAGTGTTTGGTTGTCAGTTGCATACTTCCTATAACTAATTATATTTGAAAAGTTAGATAATGAAAAAATATTCTTTAGCTATCTTGGAGAATTCTTCATGCAGGCTTGGGAACTTGCTTTAAAAAGCAAATGGCAAATAAAAGAAAGGTGGTTTGCTCTGGGGTTTTAAAATCTTACCTTCATTGGCACTGGAATGTATCTCTCGCTCTTTTTTTTTTTTTTTTTTTTTTTTTTTTTGTGGTACGCGGGTCTCTCACTGTCGTGGCCTCTCCCGCTGCGGAGCACAGGCTCAGTAGCCATGGCTCACGGGCCCAGCCGCTCCGCGGCATGTGGGATCTTCCCGGACAGGGGCACGAACCCGTGTCCCCTGCATCGGCAGGCGGACTCTCAACCACTGCGCCACCAGGGAAGCCCTGGAATGTATCTCTTGATTTGAGTTGTGGGAACCAGATGCTTTGCATATAGTACTGAAGAGTTTTTCCCCAACCCTATCACTGATTAAGAAGACCACATTTCGGGCTTCCCTGGTGGCACAGTGGTTAAGAATCCTCCTGCCAATGCAGGGGACACGGGTTCGAGCCTCGGTCTGGGAAGATCCCACATGATGTGGAGCAGCTAAGCCCGTGCCCCACAATTACTGAAGCCTGCGCACCTAGAGCCGGTGCTCTACAACAAGAGAAGCCACTGCAATGAGAAGCCCGTGCACCATAACGAAGAGTAGCCCCCGCTTGCTGCAACTAGAGAAAGCCTGTGTGCAGCAACGAAGCCAACGCAGCCAAAAATTAAATAAATAAAATAAAATTTTTTTAAAAAAAGACCGTATTTCAGATCTCACAGTTTAGTATATTAAGTGTTAAGATGGCAAGTTTTAATTGACATCCAATTTCAGACAATCCTAATAGCTTTTCAAATAATTCTCATTGTGTGATATGTTTTTGATTTTTAGAGAGAGTTTTGATATTATGTGCATTTAAAATTCTCTCATATCTAAAATATCTGTTTGCATTTGACAATCAGCAGATCGGGTAGCAGGGTAGTAAATCTTGGCTTTCACAGCTCTAAGTATATATACTTAAGTTTAGAGACCAAATATTTGAATGAATGATTGAAAAGTCAGGTAAAAAGTCATCCTTTGTTCTTTAAGCACCTTCGTGTATTTTCAGGTGTACTGCAGGGTACGCCCGCTGAGCCTCCCAGAGCAAGAGTGCTGCATAGAGGTGATCAATAATACAACAGTTCAACTTCATACTCCTGAGGGTTATAGGCTCAACCGAAATGGAGACTATAAGGAGGTAATTCCTATTGGAAGCACCTGTTTTTAATTGATAGGTTCTTTCCTGAATGGCTTTTCCATTTTTTCCATTTAACAACATTCATGTGTTTCCACTTTATTGAAAGAATTATTTACTTCACTCTAACCACCATATCAAAAGTGTCTTTAATTTCTGGGCTGTACAGACACACCTTTGGTATACTGGAGTTAGAAGATTGCTTTCAGATGATTAATTTCTTGTATTGGATAATTATTGCTTTTTAGAGCATATATTAGGGATGGTTTAATGTGGAATGATATCTGATTGTGCTAGGCAGTTACATGTATATATAGAGTTTCATGTGTGGGATTAAAATAACATTTAACAGGCATTGTATACTTGTATCGATCTCTTATGAAGTGTTTTTTTTGTTTGTTTTTTTTGGTTTCTTTGTTTTTTTTTTATGAAGTGTTTTTATTTTTAGTAAAATGTTAAACAAAGAGAGTTCAGTTCGACAAACATGTGCTAAGCTGGAGCATAGAAGGAGACTTTAAAAACTGAGTAAGACACGGTCCTTGCCTTTATGGAGCTTACAACTTAGTTGGGAGCACAGATGCTAAGCAAGTGACCCTCATTGGTAAGGCAGAGGTGTGTTTAAAGAAATGGACTCTGGGAATGCAGAAAAAAGGATTAATTCAGGGTGTCATCTCTTCTTTCAAGCTGCCTTCACTGTTTCGTGTACACTACTTGAGGGAGATTGCTAGTCAAAAGCCCACCAGTGGCCTCTTTGCTGCTAGATGTGATGGACACCTCTTTATCTTCATTATGATCTATTTCTCAGCAGCACTGTCCTGTCTTCCGCTCCAATTCTCCATGTTCTGTCTTTCACTGGCCACCATCTGCAGGCTTCGCCTCCTTTTCCAATCTCTAAATACCAGGTTGGGTTATACCCAGAGCTCTCTTCCCTATCTATACTTTTCCATGGCTTTACATGTTGATGATATGGTAATAATTTGGAATTTTTATCTCCAGACTAAATCTTTTCTCTAACTCTCAACTTGAACGTCCACTGCTTGGATGTCACACAGGCATGTCCAAAAGGACTCTTGAGTTTTTTCCCCTCTAGATCACTTCCTCCCTTGTTTTTTCTTGTCAATAAATAGCACCACCACCATCTATTTGCTCAAACCAGACACCCTGTCGCTATCTTTCTCTTGTCCCCCCTGCATATCCCATTCATTAGTAGATCCTATCAGTTCTACTCCAGTGTGTATCTTGAAACTGTCCTTTCAGTTCTATCTCCACTGCCACTACCCTCGTCTGAGGCCTGTTATTAATTACGGAGACAAGTGCTTCTCAAACTGTGGTGAAGAAACAGCATTTTTATTTTCAGTGCATGGTGACTGATACTTTTGTGCAGCTTTGCCAGAAGAAACTGTTAAACAACTGTTAGGCAAAGTTAGACAGCAGAGGACTGGTTTATAATCTGTTCAGAGATAAGCCCCACTGATCACATGCTGGGATGTTGCAGCCCTGTGAAATGGCTACAGAGGTTCTAAGCATTTACCCTCCATCTCTGTAATTACCTCCCCCTGGACTGGAGACAGACATCTCTCAGAGGGGCATTGGCCTGCCTGCTGACTACACTTTGAGTAACATTAGCAAGACTATGCTGAAGCCAGCTGGACCACCTGCTTCCACTCTGAATCTTCTCTAATTCATTGCTACAGAGCAGCCAGTCATCTTTTAAAGCAGAAATCAGACCTCACATTTTCCTTTTTCGTTTTTTAACTGAAGTACCATTAATTTACAATGCTGTATTAGCTTCTGGTATATAGCAAAGTGATTCAGTTATACATTTATGTATATGTTCTTTTTCATATTCTTTTCCATTATGGTTTACTACAAGATATTGAATACACTTGCCTGTGTTATACAGTAGGATGTTGTTTATCTATTTTATGTAAAGCAGTTTGTATCTGCTAATCCCAAACTCCTAATTTATCCCCTCTTCCTGTCACCATTTTCCTGTTTAAAACCTTCTAAGGAATAAGGTTTTTAAATGGGCACAATCCTGCATAATCTTCCTGTTCTCTCTCTCTCTCCACCTCACTTCTTAGTACTCATACAATCCTAAATTGCTTGGATAAGCCAGAATCTTGCCTCAGGGCTTTTCCCTTAGCTCTTAGCAGGATGTCTCCTCATGCTTAGGTTTTTAGCTTAAATCACTTTCTCTGAGAGTGTGTCCAGATTACCCCCATCAGCAGTAGCACCCCTCCCACTTCTTTCCTGGTCTGTACTCTCTATACTTCCTTGACAGCACTTACCCCAAACTATAGATTTATTTACTTGTTTATTGTCTCTCCCCTGGTGTAATATACACTTCTAGGGCATATGTACCTTATCTGTCCTGTTTGCCAAACACTCAGATATGGATTAAGCATGAAGGAATGGTCTGGGAAGGCTTCATGGAGGAGTAGGCCTTTGAGAATGTAAAATAGTTGAGAACTGATTTATTGAATTTTACTTCTTTATTAGAGTTAATTTCATGTATGTGTAAATAGTACTAAAGGTTTGGTGGGGATTAAAAGTTCTCAGTGCTTTTTGACAGAAGGCAGCACTGGATAATGGAAGAAGTGTTGGAATGGAAATGGCTTTGACACTAATTAGCTTCATGAGCTTGGGCAAGTTCCTTCTTGCCTCAGTTTTCTTCACCTGGAAGAGGGTGGGGATTGTTCATGAGGACTTGGAGGTCATCTTATTGACCCGTCAGCACTAACCTGTATGTATCTTTTCAGTTCTAAGATTCTTTGTTCTTTCTGTGAACTCTAAAGCTGTTTTACAGGATTGGAATAAAAACTTCTACAAAGGTGAGAGTTAGCTTAGCTGAAGTAGGTGTGTGATCTTCAACAAGTTATAAAATGAGCCATAATAATTGATAGTACCTACACCAAAGGTTGTAAAAACGATGATTCACTAATATGCTGAGGCAGCGCTTGGGACATGGTTAGTGTTAAGTGCAAGTTGTTGTTGTCATGATGATGATGATGTATTTGAGTCCTAATCTATACGTGTCTCCTTTTGGGGGACAAAACTGCTAATTTTAAAAACATAAGGGTCATGTTATTGATATGTGAGCAGGTTGAATTTAAGAGAAAACATATAAAACAGGGAAAAGGGGCCACGTGACAAAGGCTATAATCCATAATAAATTCTAGTGAATACTCATGTACCAAATAATAGCATTGACATTCATGGAGCAAAAACTATAAGAAATTCAGGAAGCCTATAGGAACAATTGCAATGTCTACAAACTAATAAAGCTAGAAGATAACAAAAATAGAAAGAATAGAACTCCAGTCCCTGGACAATTAGGGCATTTTAATTTATCTTGAAATATATACATGAGTCCCCAGTCTTATTTTCCAAGTAGGAGTTTGGTAATATTTCTGATAATGTAGGTGTGCTTTATAATAATAGTCATATTTTGAAAGATTTGATAATTGAAGTATTATTGCTTTTTTAAAGGTCACAGTTTATTTAAAATTTGTTTCATAGAAGAACTCAGATGAGGGACTTCTCTGGTGGTCCAGTGGTTGAGACTCCATGCTTCCACTCGGTTATATCCCTGGTCAGGGAACTAGTATCCTGCATGCCTTGTGGCACAGCCAAAAACAAACAAAAAAACTCAGATGAGATTATATTGACAGTTATTTTCTAGTTTTAAAAAAGCAGTGCATCAAAACTCTTGATTTTATACTGCTATACCATTTTAGATGACACCTTTATAAAGAAAAATAGATAGCAGTAAAATAGTATATGAAGTAATGCTTGAGGATTTTCACAAGTCTATGACTGAATCGTAATACCTTTTGAACTCCTTTGTCACTTAATTAAAACAAAATCAGCCTTAGTCTATGAAACATTAGTAGACAAGACTTTTCTACAGTCTCTTCAGTAGTTATAACTAAATATTTACCAGTTTATAATTGGTATAATTTAAGTATATCATGAATTTTTTAAAGATTCCAAGTTTAAAGACTATTGACATTTTTTTCATGTCTAGATCTAATTGTTCATAAGGAAACATCTGAATATGTTTAAACAGATATATTTCTAGCCTAGCTATAGTGGAATTCCGTTTATGTGCTTTTTATTTCTTTCCTTCTCCACAGACTCAGTATTCATTTAAACAAGTATTTGGCACTCATACCACCCAGAAGGAGCTCTTTGATGTTGTGGCTAATCCCTTGGTAGATGACCTCATTCATGGCAAAAATGGTATGATTCTTGGAGTTTTGTTGAATTTTTCTTTTCCTCCCCCTCTGATAAAACATTTTTGATACTTAGATATTTGGTTTATGTTCAGCCTTGAACCCAGTTAATTTGCCAGAGTAGTGTTAAACCTGCGTTTTTGAGCAGTTATTTTTATTTTTAAAATTTGCTTATTTTTTCAAATTTAATTTTTATTTTGCATTGGAGTATAGTTGATTTACAGTGTTGTGTTAGTTTCAGCTGTACAGCTAAGTGGCTCAGTTATACATATACATATATCCATTCTTTTTCAGATTCTTTTCCCATATAGGTTATTACAGAATATTGAGTAGATTTCCCTGTGCTATACAGTAGGTCTTTGTTGATTATCTATTTTAAATATAGTAGTGTGTATATGTCAATCCCAAACTCTCAATTTATCCCTCCCCTTTGGTAACCATAAATTTGTTTTCTAAGTCTGTGAGTCTGTTTTGTAAATAGGTTCATTTGTATCATTTTTTAATTTTTTAGATTCTGCATATAAGCAATATCATATGATACTTGTCTTTTTCTGTCTGACTTATTTCATTTAGTATGATAATCTCCAGGTCCATCCATGTTACTGCAAATGGCATTATTTCATTCTTTTATTTTTAAAAAAATTTTTAACATCTTTATTTGAGTATAACTGTTTTACAATAGTGTGTTAGTTTCTCCTTTACAACAAAGTGAATCAGTTATACATATACATATGTTCCCATATCTCTTCCCTCTTGCGTCACCCTCCCTCCCACCCTCCCTATCCCACCCCTCTAGGTGGTCACAAAGCACAGAGGTGAACTCCCTGTGCTATGCGGCAGCTTCCCACTAACTATCTAATTTACTTTTGGTAGTGTGTATATGTCCCTGCCACTCTCTCACATCATCACAGCTTACCCTTCCCCCTCCCCATATCCTCAAGTCCATGCTCTAGTAGGTCTGTGTTTTATTCCAGTCATACCACTAAACTCTTCATGACATTTTTTTTTCTTAGATTCCATATATATGTGTTAGCATATGGTATTTGTTTTTCTCCTTCTGACTTACTTCATTCTGTATGACAGACTCCAGGTCTATCCACCTCATTACAAATAACTCAGTTTCATTTCTTTTTATGGCTGAGTAATATTCCATTGTATATATGTGCCACATCTTCTTTATCCATTCATCTGTTGATGGACACTTAGGTTGCTTCCATGTTCTGGCTATCGTAAATAGAGCTGCAATAAACATTTTGGTACATGACTCTTTTTGAATTATGGTTTTCTCAGGGTATATGCCCGGTAGTGGGATTGCGGGGTCGTATGGTAGTTCTATTTGTAGTTTTTTAAGGAACCTCCATACTGTTCTCCATAGTGGCTGTATCAATTTACATTCCCACCAACAGTGCAAGAGGGTTCCCTTTTCTCCACACTCTCTCCAGCATTTATTGTTTCTAGAGTTTTTGATGATGGCCAATCTGACCGGTGTGAGATGATATCTCATTGTAGTTTTGATTTGCATTTCTCTAATGATTAATGATGTTGAGCATTCTTTCATGTGTTTGTTGGCAATCTGTATATCTTCTTTGGAGAAATGTCTATTTAGTTCTTCTGCCCATTTTTGGATTGGGTTGTTTGTTTTTTTGTTATTGAGCTGCATGAGTTGCTTATAAATTTTGGATATTAATCCTTTGTCAGTTGCTTCATTTGCAAATATTTTCTCCCATTCTGAGGGTTGTCTTTTGGTCTTGTTTATGGTATCCTTTGCTGTGTAAAAGCTTTTAAGTATCATTAGATCGCATTTGTTTATTTTTGTTTTTATTTCCATTTCTCTAGGAGATGGGTCAAAAAGTATCTTGCTGTGATCTATGTCATAGAGTGTTCTGCCTATGTTTTCCTCTAAGAGTTTGATAGTGTCTGGCCTTACATTTAGGTCTTTAACCCATTTTGAGTTTATTTTTGTGTGTGGTGTTAGGGAGTGTTCTAATTTCATACTTCTACAGGTAGCTGTCCAGTTTTCCCAGCACCACTGATTGAAGAGGCTGTCTTTTCTCCACTGTATATCCTTCCCTCCTTTATCAAAGATAAGGTGACCATATGTGTGTGGGTTTATCTCTGGGCTTTCTATCCTGTTCCATTGATCTATATTTCTGTTTTTGTGCCAGTACCATACTGTCTTGATTACTGTGGCCTTGTAGTATAGTCTGAAGTCAGGGAGCCTGATTCCTCCAGCTCCATTTTTCATTCTCAATATTGCTTTGGCTATTCGGGGTCTTTTGTGTTTCCATACAAATTGTGAAATTTTTTGTTCTAGTTCTGTAAAGAATGCCAGTGGTAATTTGATAGGGATTGCATTGAATCTGTAGATTGCTTTGGGTAATAGAGTCATTTTCACAATGTTGATTCTTCCAATCCAAGAACATGGTATATCTCTCCACCTATTTGTATCATCTTTAATTTCTTTCATCAGTGTCTTATAGTTTTCTGCATACAAGTCTTTTGTCTCCTTAGGTAGGTTTATTCCTAGATATTTTATTCTTTTTGTTGCAATGGTAAATGGGAGTGTTTTCTTAATTTCACTCTCAGATTTTTCATCGTTAGTGTATAAGAATGCCAGAGATTTCTGTGCATTAATTTTGTATCCTGCTACTTTACCAAATTCATTGATTAGTTCTAGTAGTTTTCTGGTAGCATCCTTAGTATTCTCTATGTATAGTATCATGTCATCTGCAAACAGTGACAGCTTTACTTCTTCTTTTCCTATTTGGATTCCTTTTATTTCTTTATTTTCTCTAATTGCTGTGGCTAGAACTTCCAAAACTAGTTTGAATAAGAGTGGTGAGAGTGGGCAACCTTGTCTTGTTCCTGATCTTAGTGGAAATGGTTTCAGTTTTTCACCATTGAGAACAATGCTGGCTGTGGGTTTGTCATATATGGCCTTTATTATGTTGAGGAAAGTTCCCTATATACCTACTTTCTGCAGGGTTTTTATCATAAATGGGTGTTGAATTTTGTCAAAAGCTTTCTCTGCATCTATTGAGATGATCATATGGTTTTTCTCCTTCAGTTTGTTGATATGGTGTATCACGTTGATTGATTTGCGTATATTGAAGAATCCTTGCATTCCTGAAATAAACCCCACTTGATCATGGTGTATGATCCTTTTAATGTGCTGTTGGATTCTGTTTGCTAGTATTTTGTTGAGGATTTTTGCATCTATGTTCATCAGTGATATTGACCTGTAGTTTTCTTTCTTTGTGACGTCTTTGTCTGGTTTTGGTATCAGGGTGATGGTGGCCTCATAGAATGAGTTTGGGAGTGTTCCTCCCTCTGCTATCTTTTGGAAGAGTTTGAGAAGGATAGGTGTTAGCTCTTCTCTAAATGTTTGATAGAATTCACCTGTGAAGCCTGGGCTTTTGTTGGAAGATTTTTAATCACAGTTTCAATTTCAGTGCTTGTGATTGGTCTGTTCATATTTTCTATTTCTTCCTGGTTCAGTCTTGGCAGGTTGTGCATTTCTAAGAATTTGTCCATTTCTTCCAGGTTGTCCATTTTATTGGCATAGAGTTGCTTGTAGTAATCTCTAATAATCTTTTGTATTTCTGCAGTGTTAGTTGTTACATCTCCTTTTTCATTTCTAATTCTATTGATTTGAGTCTTCTCCCTTTTTTTCTTGATGAGTCTGGCTAATGGTTTATCAATTTTATTTATCTTCTCAAAGAACCAGCTTTTTTTTTTTAGAAGAGTTTCAGAAGAATAGGTGTTAACTCTTCTCTAAATGTTGACAGAATTCGCCTGTGAAACCATCTGGTCCTGGACTTTTGTTTGTTGGGAGTGTTTTTTTTTTTTTTTTTTTTAACATCTTTATTGGAATATAATTGTTTTACAATAGTGTGTTAGTTTTCCCTCTACAACAAACTAAATCAGTTATACATACACACATGCTCCCACATCTCCTCCCTCTTGCATCACCCTCTCTCCCACCCTCCCTATCCCACCCCCCCAGGCGGTCACAAAGCACAGAGGTGATCTCCCTGTGCTATGCAGCAGCTTCCCACCAGCTATCTAATTTACATTTGATAGTGTATATATGTCCCTGCCACTCCCCCACTTCGTCACAGCCCACCCCTCCCCCTCCCCATATCCTCAAGTCCATGCTCGAGTAAGTCTGTGTTTTATTCCCGTCCTACCACTAACCTCTTCATGACATTTTTTTCCCTTAGAGTCCGTATATATGTGTTAGCATACGGTATTTGTTTTTCTCCTTCTGACTTACTTCACTCTGTATGACAGACTCCAGGTCCATCCACCTCATTATAAATAACTCAGTTTCATTTCTTTTTATGGCTGAGTAATATTCCATTGTATATATGTGCCACATCTTCTTTATCCATTCATCTGTTGATGGACACTTAGGTTGCTTCCATGTCCTGGCTATTGTAAATAGAGCTGCAATGAACATTTTGGTACATGAGTCTTTCTGAATTATAGTTTTCTCAGGGTATATGCCCAGTAGTGGGATTGCTGGGTCGTATGGTAGTTCTATTTGTAGTTTTTTAAGGAACCTCCATACTGTTCTCCATAGCGGCTGTATCAATTTACATTCCCACCAGCAGTGCAAGAGGGTTCCCTTTTCTCCACACCCTCTCCAGCATTTATTGTTTCTAGAGTTTTTGATGATGGCCAATCTGACCGGTGTGAGATGATATCTCATTGTAGTTTTGATTTGCATTTCTCTAATGATTAATGATGTTGAGCATTCTTTCATGTGTTTGTTGGCAATCTGTATATCTTCTTTGGAGAAATGTCTATTTAGTTCTTCTGCCCATTTTTGGATTGGGTTGTTTGTTTTTTTGTTATTGAGCTGCATGAGTTGCTTATAAATTTTGGAATTAATCCTTTGTCAGTTGCTTCATTTGCAAATATTTTCTCCCATTCTGAGGGTTGTCTTTTGGTCTTGTTTATGGTATCCTTTGCTGTGCAAAAGCTTTTAAGTTTCATTAGGTCCCATTTGTTTATTTGTGTTTTTATTTCCATTTCTCTAGGAGATGGGTCAAAAAGGATCTTGCTGTGATTTATGTCGTATAGTGTTCTGCCTATGTTTTCCTCTAAGAGTTTGATAGTGTCTGGCCTTACATTTAGGTCTTTAACCCATTTTGAGTTTATTTTTGTGTGTGGTGTTAGGGATTGTTCTAATTTCATACTTTTACATGTAGCTGTCCAGTTTTCCCAGCACCACTGATTGAAGAGGCTGTCTTTTCTCCACTGTATATCCTTCCCTCCTTTATCAAAGATAAGGTGACCATATGTGTGTGGGTTTATCTCTGGGCTTTCTATCCTGTTCCATTGATCTATATTTCTGTTTTTGTGCCAGTACCATATTGTCTTGGTTACTGTAGCCTTGTAGTAGAGTCTGAAGTCAGGGAGCCTAATTCCTCCAGCTCCATTTCTCGTTCTCAAGATTGCTTTGGCTATTCGGGGTCTTTTGTGTTTCCATACAAATTGTGAAATTTTTTGTTCTAGTTCTGTAAAAAATGCCAGTGGTAATTTGATAGGGATTGCATTGAATCGGTAGATTGCTTTGGGTAGTATAGTCATTTTCACAATGTTGATTCTTCCAATCCAAGAACATGGTATATTTCTCCACCTATTTGTATCATCTTTAATTTCTTTCATCAGTGTCTTATAGTTTTCTGCATACAAGTCTTTTGTCTCCTTAGGTAGGTTTATTCCTAGATATTTTATTCTTTTTGTTGCAATGGTAAATGGGAGTGTTTTCTTAATTTCACTCTCAGACTTTTCATCATTAGTGTATAAGAATGCCAGAGATTTCTGTGCATTAATTTTGTATCCTGCAACTTTACCAAATTCATTGATTAGCTCTAGTAGTTTTCTGGTAGCATCCTTAGGATTCTCTATGTATAGTATCATGTCATCTGCAAACAGTGACAGCTTTACTTCTTCTTTTCCTATTTGGATTCCTTTTATTTCTTTTTCTTCTCTGATTGCTGTGGCTAGAACTTCCAAAACTATGTTGAATAAGAGTGGTGAGAGTGGGCAACCTGGGAGTGTTTTTTTTAAATTTTATTGACGTGTAGTTGATTTACAATGTTTGTTAATTTCTTCTGTATGGCAAAGTGATTCAGTTATACATATATATATTCTTTTTCATATTCTTTTCAATTATGGTTTATCACAGGATATTGAATATAGTTCCTTGTGCTATAAAATAGGACCTTGTTGTTATCCATCCTATATATAATAGTTTGCCTCTGCTAATCCCAAACTCCCACTCATTCCCTCTTCTACCCCCCCTTCCCTTGGCAACCACAAGTCTGTTCTCTATATTTGTGAGTCTGTTTTTGTTTCATAGATATGTTGATTTGTGTCATATTTAAGATTCCACATAATAAGTTTTATCATGGTATTTGCCTTTCTAACTTACTTCGCTTACTATTATACCTAGAGTGTGATAATCTCTAGGTCCATCCATGTTGCTGCAAAATGGCAGTATTTCATTCTTTTTTATGGCTGAGTAATATTACATTGTATATATGTACCACATCTTCCTTATCTATTCATCTGTCAGTGGACATTTATGTTTCCATGTTTTGGCTATTGTAAACAGCATTGCAATGAACACTGGGGGGCATGTATCCCTTCAAACCATGGTTTTCTCTGGATATATTTCTCCGGATATATGCCCTGGAATGGGATTGCTGCATCTATGGTAGCTCTATTTTTAGTTTTTTAAGGAACGGCATAGGAGGGTTTCTCCACACCCTCTCCAGCATTTGCTATTTGTACACTTTTTATTGATGGCCATTCTGACTGGTGTGAGATGGTACCTCATTGTGGTTTTGATTTGCATTTCTCTAGTCATTAGCGACACTGAGTATCTTTTCATGTGCCTATTGGCCATCTGTATGTCTTCTTTGGAGAAATGTCTATTTAGGTCTTCTGCCCATTTTTTATTGGGTTGTTTGTTTTTTTTGTTATTGAGTTGTATGAGCTGTTTGCAAATTTGGGAAATTAAGCCATTGTCAGTCGCATCATTTGCAAATATTTTCTCCCAGTCCGTAAGTTGTCTTTTCATTTTGTTTGTGGTTTCCTTTGGTGTGCAAAAGCTTATAAGTTTGATTAAGTCTAATTTGTTTATTTTGCTTTTATTTCTATTGCCTTGGGAGACTGACCTAAAAAAACATGGGTATGATTTATGTCAGAGAATGTTTTGCCTATGTCCTCTACTAGGAGCTTTATGGTGTCTTGTCTTTTTCTTTCTTCTTTATTTTTTTCATTTTGGCCATGCCACGCGGCATGCAGGATGGTGCAATCCAGGGATTGAACCTGGGCCTCTGCAGTGAAAGCGCCAAATCCTAACCACTAGGCCACCAGGAAACTCCCAGTGTCTGGTCTTATAATTAGGTCTTTAAGCCACAGGTGTGTGGGTTTATTTCTGGCTCTCTCTTCTGTTCCATTGATCTGTATATCTGTTTTTGTGCCAATACCATGCTGTTTTGATTACTGTAGCCTTGTAGTGAAGTCTGGGAGTGTTAGGCCTCCTGCTTTTTTCTTTTTCCTCAGGATTGCTTTGGCAATTCTGGGTCTTTTATGGTTCCATGTAAATTTTAGTATTATTTGTTCTATTTCTGTGAAAAATACCATTGGTAATTTAATAAGGATCACATTAAATCTGTAGATTGCTTTGGGTAGTATGGCCATTTTAGCAATATTAATTCTTCCAATCCAAGAGCATGGGATATCTTTCCATTTCTTTGAATCATCTTTAATTTCCTTTAATAATGTTTTGTAGTTCTCAGCATATAAGTCTTTCACCTCCTTGGTGAGGTTTATTTCTAAGTATTTTATTTTTTTGTCAGAGTTTAAAAGGGATTGTTTATTTACATTCCCTTTAGGATATTTCATTGTTTGTGTAAAGAAGTGCAACCTATTTCTGTATGTTAATCTTGTATCCTGCTACCTTGCTGGATTCATTTATCAGTTCTAGTGGTTTTAGTGTGGAGTCTTCAGGGTTTTCTACATATATTATGTCATTTGCATATAATGACAATTTTATCTCTTCCCTACGCATTTAAATACGTTTTATTTCTTTTTCTTGTCTGATTGCTGTGGCTAGGACTTCCAATACTATGTTGAAGAGAAGTGGTGAGAGTGGGCATCCTTGTCTTGTTCCATATTTTAGCAGGAAGTCTTTCAGCTTTTCACCATTGAATATTATATTGGCTGTGGGTTTGTCATAAATAGCTTTTATTATGTTGAGCTATGTTCCCTCTCTACCCAGTTTCATAAGGGTTTTTATCATGAGTGAATGTTGAATTTTGTCAAATGCTTTTTCTGCATCTATTGATGATCATGAGGTTTTTTTCCTTTCTTCTGTTGATATGGTGTATCTCATTTATTGATTTATGTATGTTGGATCATCCTTGGAACCCTGGGATGAATCCAGCATGGTCATGGTGTGTGACCTTTTTAATGTGTTGTTGGATTCGGTTTACTAGTATTTTGCTGAGAATTTTTGTGTTTGTATTTATCAAAGATCCTGGCCTGTAATTTTTTCTGTGTTACCCATGTCCAGTTTTGGTATCAGGGTGATAGTGGCCTTGTAGAATGAATTTGGGAGTGTTTCTTCCTCTGCAATTTTTTGGAATAGTTTCAGAAGGATAGGTGTCAACTCTTCTCTAAATGTGTGATAGAATTTGCCTGTGAAGCCATTTTGTCCTGGACTTTTGTTTGCTGGGAGGTTTTAATCACAGTTTCAGTTTCAGTACTTATGATTGGTCCTTTCATATTTTCTATTTCTTCCTGGTTGAGTCTTGGGAGCTTGTACCTTTCTAAGAATTTGTCCCCGTTTCTTCTAGGTTTATCCATTTTATTGGCATACACTTGCTTGTTGTAGTCTCTTATGATCCCTTGTATTTGGTTTTTTTTTTTTTTTTTTTGCAGTACGGGCCTCTCACTGTTGTGGCCTCTCCCGTTGTGGAGCACAGTCTCCGGTCACGCAGGCTCAGAGGCCATGGGTCACAGGTCTAGCCGCTCCATGGCATGTGGGATGTTCCCGGACCAGGGCACGAACCCATTTCCCCTGCATCGGCAGGCGGACTCTCAACTACTGCGCCACCAGGGAAGCCCCGATCCCTTGTATTTCTGTGGTGTCTGTTGTAACTTCTCTGTTTTCACTCCTGATTTTCTTGATTTGAGCCCTCCCTTTTTTTTCTTGATGAGTCTGGCTAAAGGTTTATCAGTCTTGTTTACCTTTTCAAAGAACCAGCTTTTAGTTTCATTATTGCTCTTTTCTGTTGTTTTCTTCATCTCTATTTCATTTATTTCTGCTCCAATCTTTATGATTTCTTTCCTTCTACTCACTTGGGTTTTGTTTATTTTTTTTTTTTCTTTAGTTGCTTTAGGTGTAAGGTTAAGTTGTTTGAGATTTTTCTTGTTTCCTGAGGTAAGATTTTATTGCTATAAACTTCATTGCTAGAACTGCTTTTCCTGCGTGACATAGGTTTTTGATAGTCATGTTTTTGTTGTCATTTGTCTCTAGGTATTTTTTTTTATTTCTTCAGTGATCCATTGGTTGTTTAGTAACATATTGTTTAACTTCCACTTATTTTTTTGACAGTTTTTTTTCTTGAGATTGATTTCAAATCTCTTAGCGTTGTGGTCAGAAAAGATGCTTGATATGATTTCAGTTTTCTTAAATTTACTGAGGCTTGTTTTGTCGTCCAGCATGTGGTCAGTCCTGGAGAATGTTCCATGTGCACCTGAGAAGAATGTGTATTCTGCTGCTTTTGGATGGAATGTTCTATAAATATCAATTAAGTCCATCTGGTTTAATGTGTCATTTATGGCCTGTGTTTTGTTATTGATTTTCTGTCTGGATGATCTGTCCATTGATGTAAGTGGGTGTTAAAGTCTCCCTATTGTGTTACTATTGATTTCTCCTTTCATGGCTATTAGCATTTGCCTTATATATTGAGGTGTTGAGCAGTTAATTTTAAGTGTTTTCTAATACAAAAAATATTATACGTGGAGGACTTTTAAGATATAGCCAAGTGTGACATTTAATATATAACTGTGACTTGTTACATTGTAGGTCTCCTTTTTACATATGGTGTGACGGGAAGTGGAAAAACTCACACTATGACTGGTTCTCCAGGGGAAGGAGGACTGCTTCCTCGCTGTTTGGACATGCTCTTTAACAGTATAGGGTCGTTTCAAGCTAAACGATACGTAAGTTTAATTTTTTGTGTGTTGTGACTCACTAGAGGGCATAGGTGCCAAAATACCTGTGAATACAGTAGTATTAAGGGAGAACTAAGGCATCGGATACCTTTTGAAACTTTAAATATGTTTAAATATTGTTTTTTATTTCTTAAATATATTCCTTACTATTTAAGTCAAAGTCTAAAAATTATGGTCTGATTTTTGCTCCCACTTTAAGGTTTTTAAATCTAATGATAGGAATAGTATGGATATACAGTGTGAAGTTGATGCTTTATTAGAACGGCAGAAAAGAGAAGCCACGCCCAATCCAAAGACCCCCTCTAGCAAGTAAGTAATTACATTTGTAACACTGGCCTCATGGGAACCCTGTCCAGTGGTTTCCTCAGGCACAGGGAATGGTGAACAGAAGTTGGTCTGACAGTTGACTTTAGTGAGGTCAAAGTTGAGGGATGTTCTTAAGTAAGTTTATTTGCTCAGATGTTCTGTTTGTTTCTGAGCACACTGCCCTTGAATCCCTGTTTAGGGAAGGTGCCACTCTTGGTGAGAGAGGGTGTAAAAGCCTGTGTTGTGTATCTGGGGAGATATGGGAGAACTGTTGGCCCAACCATGAGTATGAATAAAGTTGCTCTGCATTCCTGATTGTAATGGAGGTCATTTATTTACTCACAGTGTGTAAGATGAGACTTTGGGGCTTTTTTTTCTTTTTTCAGACGACAAGTAGATCCAGAGTTTGCAGATATGATAAATGTACAAGAATTTTGCAAAGCAGAAGAGGTTGATGAAGATAGTGTCTATGGTGTATTTGTCTCTTATATTGAAATATATAATAATTACATATATGATCTATTGGAAGAGGTGCCGTTTGATCCCATAAAGCCTAAGTAAGTAGTGGAGAGAGTCCCTTAGCTGCTTAACTTTGAAGTCACTTCACATCAGTGAGGTTTAGTTTTCTCAGCTATAAATGGGGATAAAGCTTACTTTTGTTTTCAAAATGAAATATAACTCATGTGTCATGCAGTTGGTGCTTGGTGAATAATTCTGTATATTAACTAGATATGTAGCTATATTAGGAAAACCACTGGGTTAAGGCATCTAAGGAGAATATTCACCTTAGACTTTACTTTAGAAAAACTCTTGGCCCTGGGCTGTATTTTTTTTTTTAACATCTTTATTGAAGTATAATTGCTTTATACTGTTGTGTTAGTTTCTGCTGTATAATGAAGTGAATCAGCTATATGTATACATATGTCCCCATATCCCCTCCCTCTTGCATCTCCCTCCCACCCTCCCTATTCCACCCCTCTAGGTGGTCACAAAGCACCGAGCTGATCTCCCGGTGCTATGCCACTGCTTCCCACTAGCTATTTGACATTTGGTAGTATATATATGTCAGTGCAACTCTCTTACTTCATCCCATCTTACACTTCCCCCTCCCCATGTCCTCAAGTCCATTCTCTACATCTGTGTCTTTATTCCTGTCCTGCCCCTAGGTTCTTCAGAACCACTTTTTTTTCTTTTTTTTCTTTTTTTTTTAGATTCCATATATATGTGTTAGCATACGGTGTTTGTTTTTCTCTTTCTGACTTACTTCATTTTGTATGACACACTCTAGGTCCATCCACCTCACTACAAATAACTCCATTTCTTTTTATGGCTGAGTAATATTCTACTGTATATATGTGGGCCCTGGGCTGTATTTTGACAAGGACCTTAATTGTATAAAGAAGTGTCCCTGTAGATGTGCCCTGAGGCTACCTTTAAGAACCTGACACTTAATGTTGGGAGTTTGTAGCCTCTAATCTGTGTTCTGGTGATCCCCACAGAATGGAGCCTAAAGCTGTTGTCTGCACAACTAATAGTCACAGACCTTCCATCACTGACCAATAAGAAGTGACATCTGTATTGTCATTCCACCAGAGTTAAAAGACTATTACTTAGATTTCCTTGGGTCTTGCCCTGCTGAGACTGAAGAGCATTTACAATCTAGCATCACAAACTACATTTGTGCCAGAGCTGACTCTGGTATCTTGTTCCTTGATGGTTTTGTTCTTAAGCTAAATGCTTATCTTCAATGCTGTCTTTGTCAGGGCCTCTCAAGACAAATAATATGAAGACCTGTGTTGTATTACTTAACTTTTGTGTATATGACTCAGTGAATATTAATGGAGGAACAGTTAGATTTTGGAAAACCATTAGACTGAGAACAGGTGTCTGTATACCCCCCCCCCCCCCCCCCCCCCCCCCCCCCCCCCGGTACGCGGGCCTCTCATGTTGTGGCCTCTCCCGTTGCGAGGCACAGGCTCTGGACGCGCAGGCTCAGCGGCCATGGCTCACGGGCCTAGCCGCTCCATGGCATGTGGGATCTTCCCGGGCCAGGGCACGAACCCATTTCCCCTGCGTTGGCAGGCGGACTCTCAACCACTGCACCACCAGGGAAGCCCCCCACTTTTCTTTATATTAAACAATTTATAGACGAATTACTTTCCCATTTGTTTCAAAGTATCAGTTGTATGTACCCATTTTCCTAAACTTTTGTGATGTCATTCACTGCTACTAATCACTTTCATGTCTGCACATGTGCCAAGTTTCTGTTTGATTTGTTCCAAATGAGATTGTTTTCTAAGAAGCCTATCTTGGTTTTGTTACGTAAATGAAGATTGACAAATGTGACTATGCCTTGTAACCTTTCTGGTAACTCCTTGAATGAACTCACAGGGTGCTTATTGGGCAGTGAATTCAGATTTTATTTGTTAGGGTGGTGATTAACCTGCTTTTTTGAGCTGGTTTAAGGTTTAGTTTTTAATACAATGAAGAACTATTAGAAGCAGAGGATTTTTTAAAAAATTTATTTATTTAATTTATTTTTGGCTGCATTGGCTCTTCCTTGCTGCGTGCTTACTTTCTCTAGTTGCGGTGAGCAGGGGTTACTCTGTTGTGGTGCACGGGCTTCTCATTGCGGTGGCTTCTCTTGTTGCTGAGCACGGGCTCTAGGCACACGGGCTTCAGTAGTTGTGGTTCGTGGGCTCTAGAGAGCAGGCTCAGTAGTTGTGGCGCATGGGCTTCGTTGCTCCATGGTGTGTGGTAACTTCCCGGACAAGGGCTTGAACCTTTGTCCCCTGCATTGGGAGGTGGATTCTTAACCACTGCATCACCAGGGAAGCCCGCAGAGGATTTTTTTTTTTTTTTTTTTTTTTTTTTTGTGGTACGCGGGCCTCTCACTGTTGTGGCCTCTCCCGTTGTGGAGCACAGGCTCCGGACACGCAGGCTCAGCGGCCATGGGCTCACGGGCCCAGCCGCTCCGCGGCATGTGGGATCTTCCCGGACCGGGGCACAAACCCGTGACCCCTGCATCAGCAGGCGGATTCTCAACCACTTCGCCACCAGGGAAGCCCCCCGGCAGAGGATTTTTAAGATACGACTCATTGTGACCGTCAGATACTCCCGACTGAACGTGTTGCTGTGAGATGGCTGCTATAGAAACAGTAACTTCTACCTTATTCCTTTGGTAGGTGGAATAGTTGCAGCACGCCCATGAGGAACACAGATTTTGTGTATGTGTTGGTGCTCTTTTCTTAAGGAGAAGGGTGCAGTTATACTAGTAGTTGGCATCTGTGGCATGTTTGCATGTAGGTGGTTTTTCATTGGTACTGGGCTGGCTGCTACTTCTAAGCCCCTCCTTGGTCCCTGAGAAATCTGCATTTGTTGAATAATGGTGGCTGGCAAATGTTTCTACCCCCACCATTCACAAGAATGAGGCCAAACAGGCAGCACCTTTCCCATCCTCATCCTACCTTAGACTAAAACTTGACAAGCCACTTTGAAAGGATTGCCACTCCTGGTATATACCAAACTCCTTCTGAATTTGTTTTTTGTTGACACTGAAGTCAGAACCAGCTCTATCTGTCGATCTTTTAAAATTAAGAAAATGCTAGATTTTGATGCTTAACCTTTGCATGTGATGGTGCTATACTACTACTTTGATGTCTAATTGTTTAGTAAGTGTTGTTTCATGTGCTTTGTTAGAACAAATTAGAGCAAAGCTTTTAAAACAAAATAGATTCCTGTTATCCTGTTATGTAACTAATCTTTTTCTATATATCCTTATTCTTATCCAAGTGTAATATGCTTCTGGAGTCTTGCTTAGGCTTATTCCCATTATAAGAATGGATGTCATGTTGCCTGACATTTTAGTCCTTGTCTTATAGGAAACCAATGTTTTTCTTTCCCATAGACCTCCACAATCTAAGTTGCTTCGTGAAGATAAGAACCATAACATGTACGTTGCAGGATGTACAGAAGTAGAAGTGAAATCTACTGAGGAGGCTTTTGAAGTTTTCTGGAGAGGTTAGAAGCAGAGCTAGAATTACAGATATATACAGTGATAAATATAATCCTGAAAGTTGCTACTCTAATTTGACAATACCTTTTGGTTTGGTAGAAAGTATGTACACTGAAATGACTCGGTCGAGATTTGATCAATAATTTCTCTGTCACTGTAGGCCAGAAAAAGCGACGAATTGCTAACACACATTTGAATCATGAGTCCAGCCGTTCCCATAGCGTGTTCAACATTAAATTAGTTCAGGCTCCCTTGGATGCAGATGGAGACAATGTCTTACAGGTAAAGATTTAACGTGTGGAGTGTTTTCTTGTTCTGAATCCTTAATTTTGGGAATCTGAGATAAATCATGGAGGTTTCATTACACTGAATATTGCTCTAGAATTAATATATGTGTAGGTGATGACATTTAAAAAAAAAAGTTCCATTAATTAGATTATAGTTTTGGGAAACTGGCTATTCAATCTTAGAATCTGGAATTTTGTTGTAAAAAAGGTTTACAAATTTTTATAAATATCTAATAGAGGAGATAAAAGAATGAATCATAACATATATTTTCTTTTATCTCTGAAGACTCATTTTGTATGTAGAAGTTCAGTTAATGGTTTTTAAATGTCAGCAGTTAACTTTCCAGGCTAGGTGCAGTTCAGGAGTGGCCAATTCTAAATTGTTCTTCTCTTGGCTGATAGGCCAGTAGGGGCCCCATCTGCTGATCACTCTTTACTGCTGGGCCTGTCATGCTACAAGGCTTATATCAATTAGTAACAGCATTTGGGCCTGAATATATAAATCATTTATTAATAACTTTAAGCTATTAAAATGTAATTCCATTCAAAACATATCGTGAAATTGTGGTATATCATGAAGGTTTTCAGATGGCAGTAGATGGTACAGCATGGTACTAAAGACCACCAGGATTTGAATTCTGATTCCTAGGCATTTACTAGCTTGTCTCACCTAATTGTAATAAACTCCTCGTAATGCTGTGAGGGTTAAAGGAGGTGAGGCATGTAAAGTTTTTAGTCCATTGCCTGGCTTACAGTCAGCACTTGATAAATGTTAGCTAGAAAATCCTTTTACGTGAAGTCTCTGTACACTTGCTTTCCATTGAACCACATCTAATATTATAGTATCAGTCATGTATCTCTTGACTTTCATTTCTTATGTTATTAGAGTATTATGAAATTATTAGACTGTAAAATTATTAAATGTCTCATTATACAAATATTTAGCCTTGTTGTAGACTCACTATTTAGCAGACATTTATTGAGCTCCTGCTGAGTGCTAGGCACTGTGCAAGGTGCTGGAGATGAAGTGGTTAAAAGGTAGAATTCCTGTTCTTGTGGAGCTTACAGTATAATGTAGAAGACCAGACAATGGGCAAGTAATGTCATGAGGATATTTATCATATGCTTTTAGCAAACTCTTCCCCCAAAACATGTATCCTTCGCCCCTACTATACATTTTGAATTGTGCAAACATTGTATTCATGACTTAATTTGATTTGAATATATTTAAAGAACACTGTAAATCAGTTATAACTTATGTTACTGGCATTATAATCTTTCCTTCAGGAAAAAGAACAAATCACTATTAGCCAGTTATCCTTGGTAGATCTTGCTGGAAGTGAAAGAACTAACCGGACAAAAGCAGAAGGGAACAGGTTACGTGAAGCTGGTGAGCAAAGCATAGTACTTACTTATTGCTACTACTTTCAAAAACTTGCCATGCCAGTTTATCGTCACTTATTGATAGGTGGTTTATGCATAACTGTCTTCAATTTGACTAAAAATTTAGAGGCTAAATGACCAGTGCTTTTTCTTTAGTTATGCTGGTTTGGTATTGATCTATTACAACACACTGATTTCTTTAAGAAGGAGGAAAAAAAGTGAGTAAAATAAACATAAAATAGGTTTTATTCATATTGAGAGTGTCTATTATATCTATGGCTGGCGTGTCAGTACTGGGTCCATTAAATTAAGTGACTGAATAGCTACTCCAACATTCAAAGTGGTAAAAATCACCTTCTGGAGATAGGAAAGATCTTTGAGTACAAAAGCCAGTTGAAAGGAAATCTGTATGTGTGTTTTTCTCTTTTAATCTTTCATTTAGTGCAGCCATTCATGTTTTATGTTAATAACATTTATGGAGTACCTACTGTGTTACAGGAGTTGAACATAGATATAAAGGATGCCACCCTGCCCTGGAGAGCCCATCTAGTACAAGAGAGGCAGGTAATTAGAGGTCTCAGTAGAGAGTACAAGGTGCTGTGGGAGTGCAGAGCAGGGCCGCTCCATCTGTTCTGGGGCTGTGTGTGAGACAGGGGCTTTGGGGAAGAATGAGTGGGGTTGACATTTAAATTGAGGCATGAGCTCTCTGAAGAAGGATAGAATTAAAGGCATCATTCCTGAGAGAACATGGCAGGGTCAAGGTAGCTGGAGTATAGGGTGTGGGTTGGCGAGCCGTGACCACTGAGGCAGTAGGGCAAGGCAAGGTCATTAAGACCCTTGACTATTGTATTAGAAAGTCTGAATTTTTTCTTGAAGGAATAATGGTGACTACCGATTATTAAGGGACTAGTGTGTGTCACAGTATCTACTATACGTGGGCTTGACTTCTTGACTGTGACTTTTTAGGACTGTATCATACCCAGTTTTCAGATTGGAAGAGGTTAAGTAATTTTCCCAAGGTTAGAGCCTGGTTCAAACCCAGGTTGGTTGAACTTTCAAAACTTGTATCTTTCTGCTGTTACACAATCAATGAAGGATTAGTTTTAGAAAGACCATTTCCCCAGTGTAGCAGATTAATTTACCAGAGGCAAGTCTAGAGAGATGAAAAGCAGTCAGGAGCCTTTTGCAGGAATTCAGATGAGCAATCGTGTCACCTGGAGGCAAAGGTCAGCCAAAAGTAAGAGCTCGTTCAGAAGTAGGCCCATCTGGATGTGGAGAGGAAGGAAGAGAAGAGGGTAAATCAAGGAAGATCTTGATGGAGGAGAAGTAGCTTGAGGTGCAGGTATGGGCAGTTAAAGAGTTTTGTGTTGGATATATTCAATTTATTCAAGTGTAGGTACCTAGTAATTGGATGCAGAGAGGTACATGGATTTGGAAGAGAGATTTGACTTGAGGTTCATAGTTTTAGGTTTTGCCAATAAAAGCATGATTT
The DNA here is from genome assembly GCF_026419965.1 of Kogia breviceps. NCBI lineage: Eukaryota > Metazoa > Chordata > Mammalia > Artiodactyla > Physeteridae > Kogia > Kogia breviceps. The sequence goes on from NC_081312.1 coordinate 97,380,279, forward strand.
AAGCAATTGGGAAGATAAGATTATTCATGGAAAACAAAGAGGAACAAACTGAGGGCAAGGCCGAAAAACAAAGACTATCAGTGTTGATGTGGATGGGGAATAGGTGTGACATGGTCAGGGAGTGAGAACTAGAAGAGGATATTGTGCCTGGGGCATAGTTTAGCCTCAGGTTTCTAGAGGTGCTGCAGTTCTGAGTGATGAGGTTCAGGGCGTGGTGACTGGTAAAGAGAGAAAGATCTGCTGGACTTGAGGAGGCTGGGGCCCTCTGATGTCAGGTCAGAGTGACCTTCCTCTTAGATCCTGAAGTTGACCCAGGAGCTGGCATGTATGGGGAACATTTATTTGAAGGCAGCAGTAAGGAACCAGGAAAATGTTGCTGGCCTCCCTCTGCTCACCATCCTTATAAAATGTCAGGCTTTAGAAAACAAGCAACAATTCACAAGACTACAGGGCCGCAGGGGAAGCACCACCCTTCTGGGAAATAAAAGTAAGGTTGCAGGGCTTTGCACCATGGGATGGGGTAAAGCTTGTGGACACTACTCAGAATGATATTTTAGAATGTATAACATAAAATACAGGATTAAAAAGGAAATCAATTAGATTGAAATGTGTTTTTTAAAGTATTTTTAAAACCTTTGTCATATAGTAATTTATGTGCTTTATTAAGGCCTTAAATAAAATCCCAACAGCATGTCTAATAACTGCATAATTTCAAAGTATCTTGAGATCAGCAATAAACCATAGTGTTATAAAAGTATCTGTGACTTCTGATTAAAAATCACAGGTGGTACTAATACCAGCACTGCAGGTTTTTGGCCTACATTCACAATGGAAGAAATAGCTAAATTTCAGAGATCAATAGAAATAAAGATGTAATTTATTTCCCATCCACGTATGCAGACTCCCTGAAGTGTACCCATAGACAACACGGACCCCAGGTTAGGGGGTCCTGGCATTAGGGAAAGAGGTGAATGGATCATTCTGTGAGAGGCCCGAGGATGAGGGAAGTCTGTTAACAGGAATATCGCTTTTGGAGACACGATGGAAGAAAAAGAGGAAGGGCAGTGGGAGTTGGGGTCAAGAAAAATAAAGCACGCACACATCATGGAATATCACGGAGGAGTGGATGAGCTCTGTGGGTTTTTTTTGTTTTTTTTTAATATATATATATATATATATATATATATGTATATATAGATAGATAGATAGATTGACTGATTGCGGTACACGGGCCTCTCACTGTTGTGGATTCTCCCGTTGCGGAGCACAGGCTGCCGACGCGTAGGCTTAGCGGCCATGGCTCACGGGCCTAGCCGCTCCGCGGCATGTGGGATCTTCCCGGACCAGGGCACGAACCCGCGTCCCCTGCATCGGCAAGCGGACTCTCAACCACTGCGCCACCAGGGAAGCCCTATTTATTTATTTTTGGATGCGTTTGGTCTTCATTGCTGCACGTGGGTTTTCTCTAGTTGTGGCTCGTGGGCTCTAGAGCGCAGGCTCAGCAGTTGTGGCGCACAGGCTTAGTTGCTCCATGGCATGTGGGATCTTCCCCAACCAGGGCTCAAACCCGTGTCCCCTGCATTGGCAGGCAGATTCTTAACCACTGCACCACCAGGGAAGCCCAAGCTTTGTGTTTTGAGAGGTGGCTAAGAATGAAAGCATGGTGGAGTCAGCTGACCTTTAATTAAGGTTTCAGGATGAAAAAATTCTCAGGTACTTCTGGGGTCTATGCAGGTGAGCTCTCCTGTATTGTTGGCTTGATAGATCTGTCAGACTTGCCTTGACTCAGAAATTCAAATGAGTGGCCAGGACTAACAAGTATGCTGCCTAAGAAACCCTTGTTTATGTATTGAGGGAACAGAGTTAGTTGGCTCTTAAGACACTTGACTGGTAGAAACAGGAACTCCTGGTGCAGGGGAGACTTCAGTGTCTGGATGGAGCCAACTATAGCTTGAAATGGTCATGCTTTAGAGAAAATATTTTATTATAACGATATTAAACATCTGTATCTAATATACTCTCTCACATCACAGTATTTAAGATTTGGAAGAAACTTTATGGGTCATGAAGCATAATGTTGCATTCAGTGGAGGGTCTTTATGATAGAGTCCCTGAAGGACGGTACTCACCTTCTCCTGCAACACTGCCAGATATGGACAGCTCTTTAAGTTGAGCCACTAAAATCTGTCATTTGTAATTTCCATCTAATAGTTCTATGAAGTAGGGATTTCATAGGCAAACAGACCACACTCTAGCTACTCAACTGTTGTCTTCAAATGTCTTATGTGTACATTCTTCTGTCAGGTAACATTAATCAGTCACTAATGACGCTAAGAACGTGTATGGAGGTCCTGAGAGAGAACCAAACGTATGGAACTAACAAGGTAAGCAGCAGCCTTTGGACATTTGTATGGTTTTGTTTGTGTGCATTTTCTGCCTTATGTATTTGGATTTGAATATATTTATAGATGGTTCCATATCGAGATTCAAAGTTAACCCATCTGTTCAAGAACTACTTCGACGGGGAAGGGAAAGTACGCCTGATTGTGTGTGTGAATCCAAAGGCCGAAGATTATGAAGAAAGCTTGGTAATTTTAATGCCTCTATAAAGCCTGACTTTCTATAGAGAAAACAACCATTAGGATGCGAAGAATAACATTTTGAACATTTTTTAAACTGATACACAACCATTAGTTACAGAAGTGAACTAATGACCAATCTATTACCATTTCATTTACTAATTTCTTTAGAAAGACTTGAATACGCTTATTTGTTTAAAAAAAAACAAACTCCCCATTTATTTTGTGTCTTAGCAAGTCATGAGATTTGCAGAAGTGACCCAAGAGGTTGAAGTAGCAAGACCAACAGACAAGGCAATATGTGGTTTAACGCCGGGAAGGCGATACAGAAACCAGGCCCGGGGAGGTCCTGTTGGAGATGGTATGAGCTGCTGTTATGTCATTTGCCCACTGATGAGTCTGTCTCTTTTAAAAAAAAATCTGAACCAAAGTGACATTTCTTTTATTATATACCTTTTATTCATTTTTCCTTCTTTATAACACATTTTTAAGGAAGTATTATGACAGCCCAACAAGGTACAATGTTGACTGGGGCTCTTATCACAGTGTTAAAACTTGTTTGAATAACTTTTTCTTCTCCTGTGTAACTCACTTTTTATTTTTAATAACTCAATACAGAATTGCTGGTTTCAGAAGTGGTTTTGCAGAGTTTTCCACCTTTGCCATCCTGCGAAATTTTGGATATCAATGACGAGCAGACTCTTCCCAGGCTGATTGAAGCACTAGAGAAACGACATCACCTACGACAAATGATGATCGATGAGTTTCACAAACAGTGTAAGGGCAAAACTGCAGTCATTTTAACACCAGAAATTTGCAGGGAATTGAGTTCTATGGTGGGACAGAATCTTCAAGGAAGGGTTATTTTGTCTCTGAATTTAGTAGTCCCCAAGGCATCATTTTATATTCCAAGAAAGTAAAGCAAAAGAGAAAAGTGGGTATGAATTTCTCCCTTTCAAAAATCAACAGTGATGATCAAAGGGATAACAGCTACTTTTTAGTTCCTACTAGTTACTTATTTGCAAGGCATTTAACATGTATTACATTATAATAACTATCTTAGAGAAAATCACTTAATCCTTTATTTCTAGTTTCCATCCGCAAAATGAGGATTGTAATTGCTCCTACTTCAGAGGGTGCTGTAAGGATAAATGAGATAATGTATAAAAACCATGTAGGACAGGAACAGCTTGGAACATAGTAAGTGCTCAGTGAATGTACTTACACTTATCATCTTCATAAGAAAAATGTGAGATAAGTGGTATTTATTTAAAATCCCCATTTTGAAATGAGGAAATGTGGCTCAGGGAGGTGGTTCCTTCACTCAGAAATGAGATAGAAATATAGAAGAGGATCACTGCAGCAGGGTTAGTGCCAGTATTATTTTAAAACATTGTAGCAATAGATTTTAATCTGTGTTTTTTTAACTAACTTGGTTCAGAAAGTTCAACGGAAAGATGGGTGAGCACTAATATAAACAAGGTCTAATTTTCCTATTTGAAAGATCAGATCACCCTGAAATTGAGGCCTTGAAAAAAACAACTTACCCACATCACATAAAAGTTGATTTCATTGGTTATTTTCGAATCGGAGTAAACTTGGCCTGCATGCTCTTGTTTCAGCTATTACTTTTAAAGGTTTGTTGCAAGAATTTGACAATGCTGTTTTAAATAAAGAAAACTACATTCAAGGAAAACTAAATGAAAAAGAAAAGGTGATCTCAGGACAGAAATCGGAAATTGAACGATTGGAGAAGAAAAACAAAACTTTAGAATACAAGGTTGGCTTTGGTATTATAATGGATGTATATTTAGCACTGGTCTCTGACTTAGCCATTCTGCTATACTGGCCTGCAGCTGCTGCTTACTGGGAGTTATCATTTGGTTATTTACTAATCTTCATCCCATCCCCCCAAAAAGGAAATATGAGTGAAAAGAATAAAAGGGGTAATACACTCTTTAATTTTACGAGATAAACTTTAGCAATCGAAGAGATTCTTCTACAGTTTAGCTTTGCTTATAGCTTGCTTTTTGATTTACTGTGTAATGTTTGTTCTCTCATTTACTGAGGATCATTTAGGGGGTACAATTCATTCTAGAGAGAAGCTAATCTCAACCAATAATACTGTTCTCTATTCTGAAAGTAGCCTAAAAATTAAATTTTAGGCCTTAATTTTCAGGAAAAGTAATTTTCACACGAAATCAGTTATAACTTAATCTTTCAGTGAGGAAAAGTTCTCATTTCTAGGAATGGAGGTGGGAATTCAGATGAAATTTTAGAAGAAAATGCTTTCTCCATGATTTTTCTTTCGGTAACTATGCTTGCATAAGAAGATTATGAGAGAGATTATTTTAAAGCTACTTGAAATGTTTACATACCAAATGCTGAACATAATGGTCTACTTTCCCAGGTTGAGATTTTAGAGAAAACAACAACTATCTATGAAGAAGATAAGCGCAATCTGCAACAGGAGCTGGAAACCCAGAATCAGAAACTTCAGCGACAGTTTTCTGACAAGCGCAGACTAGAAGCCAGGTTGCAAGGCATGGTGACAGAAACAACCATGAAGTGGGAGAAAGAATGTGTGAGTATCATTCATACAGTGCTCATGTCAGGGATGATTCACCTCTAACTGTAGCATTCGGAATCACTTGTACTTGGGGTAGGGTTTTAGTGGTGGTGGCCACAGCAGCCCCTATTCAGTTCCTTCCTTCCTTTGCCTTTACAAGTCACAACAAATTAATAAGCATTACGAAGAACTGGAGAACTGTCATCTTTAGGAAGTAAAGTGTTCAGGTAAACTAGTGCACTTGTTTGCTATAACTGAATTAGACTATTTATCACCATACATAATCTTCAGGAGCGTCGAGTGGCAGCCAAACAGCTGGAGATGCAAAATAAACTCTGGGTGAAAGATGAAAAACTGAAACAACTGAAGGCTATAGTTATTGAACCCCAAACGGAAAGGCCAGAGAGACCCTCTCGGAAGCGCGATCAAGAAAAAGCTACTCAAAGATCTGTTTCTCCATCACCAGTACCTGTAAGTTATTTGTAGTTGTGTAGTAACTTAGTAGTACTAGAGAAGGTTTGTTCAGATTAGGTGACTATTTGTGTGAGAATCAATTTTTTGTTTTATATTACTGTATTTCTCAAATTTCTATTTATAAATATTTTAAAATTTAGTATAAACAAATTTAGTATAAAAATTAGTAATTTAGTACAAAAATTATGTCTTCCTGTGCTAATTAAAGTAATGCATTGTTTCACTTTTTCAAGTCTTGCTCATTAATTTCTCTTCAATTTTTTTAGCCTTCTAGTAACTATATTGCTCAGATTTCCAACGGCCAGCAACTCACGAGCCAGCCACAGCTACATAGGTGCTCTAACTCTTGCAGCAGCATTTCTGTAGCTTCCTGTGTTTCGGAATGGGAGCAGAAAATTCCTTCGTACAACACACCTCTCAATGTCACATCTATTGCAAGGCGTAGGCAGCAGGAGCCAGGACAAAGTAAAACTTGTATCGTGTCAGACAGAAGGCGAGGGATGTACTGGACTGGAGGCAGGGAGGTGGTTCCTTCACTCAGAAATGAGATAGAAATAGAAGAGGATCACTGCAGCAGGGTTAGTGCCAGTATTATTTTAAAGCATTGTAGCAATAGATTTTAATCTTCTGTGTTTTTTTTAACTAACTTGGTTCAAAAAGTTCAACAGAAAGATGGGTGAGTGCTAATATAAACAAGGTCTAATTTTTCTGTTAGTTTTTAAGATCAAATCACCCTGAAATTGAGGCCTAGCTCTTCATCTGAAAAAGCCTAAACCCGTTTGGCACAGAAATACTGCCTCCTGTTCAGTGAAAGCAGGTCAGTGGGGCACATCCCAGAGTCACATGTGCTTTTCAGCTGCACAAACTGATGAGCATCCACAAAGTCGGTGACTGAGGGTCTTAGAGCACATTTTCCATTTCTGATTTTGGTTTCTCTTCCCCAAATTAGACTTTTTGCTGTTTTCGAACTTTCATTTTAAAAATTGCTTTCCCAGGCTTTTATTTTGAAAAATAGATTTGTAAATATTTTTTTTCTTGAACCTTTGACAGTAAGTCTATATAGACTTAAGTGTCCTACATAACCACAATCTTCATCACACCTAAGAAAGCGTTAACCCTGAAAAGTACCTTCTAACATACAGTTCATGTTTACATTTCCCCAGTTGTGCCAATAATGGCTTTTCTTTTTTCAAACCTTGGTCCTATCAAGGTGAATACATTATATGTGGTTATCTCTCTTTAATCTCTTTCAATATAAAATAGTCCATCCTCCCCTTTTTTGATTTTCATGACACTGACTATTTTTTGAAGAGCCCAGGCCACCTGTTTTATAACTGCCGAAGGAAGGTTTCCATCTCCAATATATTGCTTTTTATCTCAAGGCCTTTATTTCAATTTACAAGGGCTCTGCCTCATTCAAGGGTGTTTAAACAAATTCATGTCTATATTTTCTTCTTAAGGATTAAGGTAAAGTTTTCCTTTGAATATGAGTAAGTGGACAAAGTTAATATTGTGAATTTACTACATTTAGTAAAAATTTTAATATATCTTTTTTCTTCGAAACAACTTAATCTTACAGTAAATATTTGCTTTAGATTTTCTTGTATAATTTAGGGTGCAGAAAAATTTCAGGTGGCCTGCATTCCTGATTATTAAGGGATGATGATGAATTACAAGGTATTTACCAAGGCAAAACGGATAATTCTAAAGTCGCTTAAGTTCTTTGCAGATTTTGCTTTAAACCTTTTTTAGGGAGCAAATCATGGTGGCTGGTCTTTCTGATCAACTCTAATAAATCCCCCTTATTTCATGCAAGTCTATAGACTGAAAACTATTCAAGGCCTACTTATGCCTGGTCAACATTAATGTAATATCTAATTTGGCTATGAGATATTTAAGAGGATTTACTAGAGGTCCTTTAACTTCTTCATTTGAAATCAAAATCTCTTTAGAAGTGCAGCAGAGAAAAGTTTAGGCTAGTATCTATGCATCTAGGTTTGTTGGTCAAAAATTAGGTCAGGTGGACTGAATTTATAATACTTCAGTGAGGAAGAAATTTAAAATATCATTTATTTCATAAACGATCGTAGAATGTAAGGACTGTCATCTTTCCAAAGCTTGTTTCAGAATGTACTTATTGCTAAGTGTGTTTCAGAAATCTGTCACCTTTGCTAAATGGTAGGACGGGAGAGCCACATTCTTCCTTTTCAACATTAAGCTATTTTAAGAATGGGAAGTTTCCTGCTTGTTGTGAGGTTTGGGCATCCAGAGTGGCAAACTCTATTGCCCATGTTTTAGTATCATGATTTGTCACTAGTGCTTCATTTGTTTCTTGTACAGGGAAAAACATTTCAGTTCTCCACGTATGCATTTTATATTAGATGTTCATACTTGACCAGCTTTGAAGGACTGTTTCATTTCCTTTCAGTTTTGTAAACAGAAAGATGTTTGCAAAGTTACAAAGAAACTATTAACTATGTTCTGTATGTGATATTTTTTTTCCCCTTAGGCTGAATGTGCTAAATTTAAGTGTCCTAAAGTTATATAACATTCTACTGGAAGCATCTAGTTTTTCATTGTATGATAGAGGCTGATTTTACAGTATATTCTTTATCTAGTTCTTATTGTTTTTGAACTTTTCAAAAAGTTCTCTTTTGAGATTTTTTAAAGTACTCAGAAGTATTTGATTTACATTCTTTTAATCATTTTATACACAAGGTTCTCATTATACCTTATGTTCTTTAGCATTCTGTAGTCTACAGCTCCATCAGCTTTGGGGAGAGTCCTGGTTTGTAATAGGAGTATTTTCTCTTTTGTTTAGAGGCTTATGATATATTTAGGACTTCTGCTGGTCTTTCTGAAGCTTTTAACATAGTCATAGACCTAACAGATTAACTCACAATAGCAGGCACAAATACTGGTTTTTGATTAAGAATGCAAAATGAATTACTTGTCCTGAATACCACCTATGCAGGAAGGACTAGCGGCATTACCAGAACTTTTCCTTCCATTCTTTGTTGAAAGGGAAGCTCCCTAGTAGAATATATAATACATATACAAAAGCTGGTGTTAAAAGATGTCCGTTGGTTTTGTTTAAATACAAAGAGAACATTTAAATTGCTTGAGTAATAACGTTTAGCTTTTGAAAAGGTTCGTGCATTTGTTTTGATATTGTCACCAACTAATGTAGCCAAAACTGCTGCACTTCTAATAGCACTCTTAAATTAATTCTGGGTTATGCTTGTTTCTTGATTCCTCTTTCAACCTGATCAGAACGCACCACCAGTTCGTCTGCGACACAGACGATCACGCTCTGCGGGAGACAGATGGGTAGATCATAAGCCTGCCTCTAACCTGCAAACTGAAACAGTCATGCAGCCACATGTCCCTCATGCCATCACTGTATCTGTTGCAAATGAAAAGGCACTAGCTAAGTGTGAGAAGTACATGCTGACCCACCAGGAACTAGCCTCCGATGGGGAGATTGAAACTAAGCTAATTAAGGTAAAAAATTTACACAAGAGAAGAAAATATTCAAAAAGTCAGCTTAACAAAAAACCATTTACCCCTTCCTCTGTGTCAACACTCTTCCTGTGTGTCAACACAGACAGTGTCAACTGGAACTTAAATGGGTATTTGATAAAACCTCTTTGTTTGTTAGAAAACTAAAGTAACTACTTAGATTATGAATCTACTAAATTGGAACAAAATCTGCTACTTTCTGTCAAATGAGGCTTAGAGTCTCAGGTTTGTTAGAGGAACTGCAGATGTATTAGGTACTTTTAATTAATATGTATTTTGTTTTAACCCCTACTTAAGAAGTAAACCAAACAAAGAACTCCTACCTTTGACTGTACTGTCACTTGAGGGAATTCCCTGGCAGTCCGTGGTTAGGACTCTGTGCTTTCACTGCCGAGGGCCCGAGTTCGATCCCTGGACCAGGAACTAAGATCCCACAAGCTGTACGGTACGGCAAAAAAAAACCCCAAAACAAAAACAACTGTAATGTTATTTGAATATGAGAGGAGGGGTACATCCAGAGAACAAAGTATATTGCCTTCTAACATTTAGAAATTTCTGACAGATTTCTTGATCTCTAGTGTAGTTTTTAAATTATAGGTTGAATAAAAAGGAATGTTATTTTCTGCAATTAAGAATGCTACTAATTATATTACATTGGACTTCTTTTGTTTAGTGAGAGGTAGGTACAAAAATCTTTAAAGTAATTTTAACGGTACAGACCCAGCAGTCCAAGCACCATCTGGTTTTGTGGATGGGAGTCTGCATAAAACAGAGTCTTAAATTTAATTTGAAATATATATGTATGTTTACCCTTTGGATGTATACAAAGTGTAATGGTGACCTTTTCTCTTGGCTGTAGGGTGATGTTTATAAAACAAGGGGTGGTGGACAAGCCGTCCAGTTTACTGAAATTGAGACTTTGAAACAAGAATCACCAACTGGGTGAGTGATCCTCAAATTCCTTTCTTTAGAGGGCTGTCATTTTCTTAGCTGCTCATTCTTGAGGAACAGACTAGCCTGTAAAATGTATCAATTCTCTGAAGGAGTATATATGGTATTTCCCTATTTCTATTTCCTGTTCTTAGATACAAAAAATAACTTGCATTGTCTTCCCTTTTTCTGTAGTCGAAAGAGAAGATCTTCCACAGTAGAACCTGCCCAACCAGATGGAACAGAGTCTGAATGGACCGACGTAGAAACAAGGGTAGGAGTAAAAAGTATTTGGTAGGGATGTCATATTTGAAGCCCTACAGCTGTAGCTTTTCATGCTCTTTGAAACAAACAACTAAGGTCTGATCCCACATGGCCAGTGCAGCCTGTAGGTCTGTCCCCAGCACATCTGAGAAGGTATTTGTATTTCTGCTCTGGTTTTACTGGAGCTCTTCAGTTCAAAGCCCATTTTTAGTGTAGAGGGATAGGGCCCAAGAATCAAGTCAGAGAGCATCACCCAAGAATGCCCATCAAACTGATGGGAATCTTCTCAGGAGAAGAACTTCCCTGTGGAACTGTTATTCCTGAGGAGAGATTGACATAAAGATCATGGGAAGGTGGGGGTCAGCTGGCCAAGCTCTAGCCTTTGCCACTTTCTTCTTCCTGATAGAAAATGAGGAGATTTACCTGGATGATCTCTAAAGACCAATTTTTGTGGCACATCAAATATATTTCAAGTACCTGATTGGTATTTTAACATACGTATCTGTGCTGGACTAGAAAGCAATGTTGGATTTCACCTTGGTTGAGTCTATCTAAATAGATCTGTTTAATAGACTGCAGAGAGGTGCTGATCTTTCCTCTGTGGTTTTTCTCTCAGTGTTCTGTGGCTGTAGAGATGAGAGCAGGGTCTCAGCTGGGGCCTGGGTATCAGCACCACGCACAACCCAAGTGAGTACTGACCATGTGTCGCCTTTCTCTGTTTTCCCTCCCCACTACCGCTTCTCCCTACCAACCACTTTTTTTTTTTTTTTGAGGACCTATGTGGTTTTTGTTTGCCCATTGGAATATCTGGGCCCTACTGGCAGACTACGCTAGGCAGTAGCAGTGCTGAGAACCCGGGGGGGTGGGGGGCAGGGGTGCTGAATAAGGGCACTTAGAGCTGTAAGAACGTTCGTTCTTGTTCATATTTTTGCCCGTGCTCAAAGTTTTCAGAGGCTGAACTGAGATCACCTATAAGGAGGGGAGGCTGGAGGCAGGGATGACAGCTCCTCGTGTAATTCATTCTTTCCTAATTTCCCTCTTTTTACAGCAAAAAGTGTTTGCTAAAATAAAACAGAATGGCAGAATTTATGGCCCATTTTTCTCCCCATATTAATCAAACCTGCTGCTTTTCAAATACCTACCTATACAGGTCCAAGGGTCCATTTTTGATACACATATTCCTTAGGCAGTTTGGAAAATCAGTGCAACAGGATAAAGATGGAAAGTTTTATTTTAAATTTAATACTAGATAAACGTATTTTATAAGTTATTTGCTTTCTTAGAAGGACTTTTAACTCTTCCAACGATAAGACACGAATTCTCTCAAAGCCCTCCTAGAGATTCATTGCAAAATTCAGCACTAAATGCTGGTTTTCATTTTTTTTTTTTCATTTTAGGCGCAAGAAGCCATGAATTGACAGTCCCAATAACAAAAGAACATTTTCATTTGTGTTGGTGATTTCTCCAAAGCAATGCCAGAAGGAGTCTTCTGAATGAATCATCTTGTAGAACTCCAGCTTTATTGAATACCAGACCTCAGATATGTCATCATACACTGGCCTACATAAACATATGGCTCCAAAGATATCTAGGATTCTACAAACTTTTTATATTATACACCTTGCCATATTTAATTTTAATAGCAAAGAAAGACCCCTCTTTTTCTCATGTCATATGAACTTTTTTATAATGCTATTTTTTTGTATATTTCTTGTATACTTATAAACTAATTCATGCATGTATTTGTCTTAGATGATTAAGGAAGAATATATCTAGATCACGCTTTGCTTTTTATTGTGACTTTTCTACTTGTCTGAATATTTCTTAAGGGTTTATAAACAAATGCTGCTATTGATTAGCTGCAAGAATGCACTTTAGGCATATATTTGACAATTCAAACTTTCAAAATAAAGATGTCAGAGACTGGACAATACTAAAACCATTTTAGGAAGGTGTTCTGAATTTTGTATGTATGTACTTTCTGACATTTAGATATACCAAAAGAATTGAAATAAAAAGCACTAAAATACAAGGTTGTATGATAGTAACTTAACACTTAGTCCCAGAACCTAGCCTTGTGCCTTGCTGGCACATTTGTGGGATGAATTAAAAGAAAGCACTAGAAATTTCTCTCACCACGTTGAGGATACTTGTTACAGCATGCAAAGGAACAGCTTCAAAAGGGGCTATTTCCTCTGTTGAAAACCAGGAATATTCTCCCAGCCCACTCGGTGTACTGCAGCCCCTGGGCAATCCTTCACACACAGACGGTGTTTGATTTGGAATCTTCCTTTTACTTCATTCAACTTAGGGTTTCAAGACCAGCACTCAGTCTCCAGGTATGAAAATTTTAAATTATTGATATTATACCCAACTCACACACATAGATATAAGGTAGAGGAGCAAGTGATGGCAGCATCATGGCAGTGTGAGTTGAAAATAAAAGGAAAAAAAGGAACAACTAATGGGACATTCATAACTGAACAAAAGTATCTCTGTACGTACGTTACACCAGAACATCCAAAAGATTTCTACCGATAAGTGCTTTGGAACGTAGGTGGACGGACCTTGGAGAGGGCTGCAGATCCAAGGGAGCTGCTGAGCCTGCCTCAGCCCCACTCGCTGTGGTTGCGGGGGGGCAGGGGAAGCTAGACTGGGAGTGCAGCACCGGGTGGACAGGAGGTCCAGCCAGCCCGACAGAGAACCAGGCACGCTGTGGGGAGCGGGACGGAGACCAGTTTGGAGGCAGAGAGAGGAAGAGCAGGAGCACACTGGGCGTCCACTGCCAGGGACAGCAGCCACCTCCCTCACTGAGGTCTCTAAGGGACTGCCTTGCTGGTCACAGCTGGAGGAACCTGTTTCTCTCCAGCAGCACAAATTCCTCAGGAGCGACCTCCCTGCCTAGTGGAAGTGGAAAGAGGGAGATAAGAACAAAGGGCACTGAAGTATCTCACTCCCTGCCGTCTGCCTCAGATTTCAGCAGGAGGTCCATGCATGGCCCTCTGGGGGCTCCCCGCAGTGGAGGATCTCCCTGCCAGGCTGTGGGCAACCACAGGTGGTGGTGAGCCCACACTTGCCCACTCTGCTGCCAGCTTTTTTACAGGCACTCCCTAGCACAGCCCCAGAGCCAGCTCAGGTAGAGAAACCGAAAACTTGAGCTATGGTGCCACCTTCTGGAGAATACAAGGTTTCTAATTGCCAGTGTTGAACAAAGCAAGCAACTAATAAAAAAAAATGTGTGCTACTTCAAACTCGATGGCAGGGGCACGTTTTACCAAGCACTATGAAAAATCACAGTGATATGGTATCACAATGAGAAAAACAATAATTCTCCAGCAACTGAACCCAAAGGCACAGAATACTGTGATCTGATGAAGAATTAAAAACAGCTGTGATGAAGGATTTATTTGCTGAGCTACAAGAAAACTCAGGCAATTCAAGAATATAGAAATAGGGCTTCCCTGGTGGCGCAGTGGTTGAGAATCTGCCTGCCAATGCAGGGGACGTGGGTTCACACCCTGGTCTGGGAAGATCCCACATGCTGTGGAGCAACTGGGCCCATGGGCCACAATTACTGAGCCTGCACGTCTGGAGCTTGTGCTCTGCAACAAGATAGGCCGTGATAGTGAGAGGCCCGCGCACCGCGATGAAGAGTGTCCCCCACTTGCCACAACTAGAGAAAGCCCTCGCACAGAAACAAAGACCCAACACAGCCAAAAATAAATAAATTTTTTTAAAAAGAATATAGAAATAAAGTTATTGAATGTAAGATGTTGTTTACCAAATATACTGAAAATTTTCAAAAGAACCAGACAAATTCTGGAGCTGAAGAATTCAATGAATGAGATCAAGAATGTACAGAAAGCTTAGGAAATAAGGCAGATAAGATCTGGGAAAGAATCTGCAACTCAGAGGGTAGAAATTTAGAAATGACTCAGGAGGAGAGAGAACTAAGATTTTTTAGAAAGTGAAGAAAACCTATGAGAACTCTCATATATGACAAGAAAATAAATATAAGAATAATGGTCTACCAGAAGCAGCAGAGAGGGAGGGGGGAGCAGAGAGTGTGTATTTAAAAAAATAATAGCTGAGACTCTCCCAAGCCTGGGGAGAGAATCGGATATAAAAGTCCAAAAAGCTAACAGGACACCCTATTATCTCAATGCAAAAAGACCTTCTCCAAAACACACTATAATGAAACTGTCAAAAATCAAAGAAAAAAAAGAAAAAATCTTAAAGGCATCCAGGGGTTAAAAATAAAAGTAACCTACAAAGGAATCCCCACAAGGCTATCAGAAATTCTACAGGCCAGGAGAGAGTGTTGAAGATAAATACAGCCAGCCAAGAATACTTTATCCAGCGAAGTTGACCTTCAGCTATGAAGGAGAAATAAAGGCTTTCCCAGACAAACAAAACCTGCCATGCAGGAAATGCTGAAAGGAGTTCTTCAGCTGAAACAGAATGATGCTAATTAGTGACATAGAAACAAATAAAAGTACACATAAAAAGAGGTAAATTGGGACATCAAAAGTATAAAAGGGGAGGAGTAAAAAGGGTTGAATCTTTATAGGCGAATGAAAACAAGGTGCTATCAACAGCACGAAAAGGACTATTTTACCTATGAGATATATTATAAGCCACAAGGTAACCACAAAACAAAAATCCAGAGGCATGAAACATTAAAAAAAAAAAAAAAAAGACAGGAGTGGGGGAAGACTGAGCAAATCACTAAGGAAAACCACCACTTTACAAAGGTAGACAGAAACAAAAAAAAAGAAAGGAGACAGAAAGGAGTGATATCAATAATCACTCCAAATATATATCACTTATATGAAGAATCCAAAAAAAAAAAAAAAAGGATACAAAGGAACCTATTCACAGAACAGAAACAGACTAACAGACTAAGAAAATAAACTTCTGGTTACCAAAGGGGAGGGATAAGTTGGCAGTTTGGGACTGACACATTCATGCTGCTATATTTAAAATATTTAAAATAAAAAGACAACCCACAGAATGGGCTTTGTAAATGATGCTACCGACAAGGGATTAATCTCCAAAATATACAAACAGCTCATGCAGCTCAATATCAGAAACAAACAAAACAAAACAACCCGATCAAAAACAACCCAGAGCTAAACAGACATTTCTCCAAAGACATACAGATGGCCAAAAAGCACATGGAAAGATGCTCAACGTCACTAATTATTATTAGAGAAATGCAAATCAAAACTACGAGACATCACCTCACATTGGTCAGAATAGCCATCATCAAAAAATCTACAAATAATATATGCTGGAGAGAGTGTAGAGAAAAGGGGACCCTCCTACACTGTTTGTGGAAATGTAAACTGGTACAACCACTATGGAGAACAGTATGGAGGTTCCTTAAAAAACTAAAAATAGAACTACCGTATGACCCAGCAATCCCATGCCCAGGCACCTACCCAAAGAAAACCATAATTTGAAAACATACATGCACCCCAATGTTCATTGTAGCACTATTTACAATAGCCAGGATATGGAAGAAACCTAAATATCCATCAACAGAGGAATGGATAAAGAATATGTGTACATATATACAATGGAATATTACTCAGCCATAGAAAAGAACAAAATAATGCTATTTGCAG
Organism: Kogia breviceps; assembly: GCF_026419965.1. Lineage (NCBI taxonomy): Eukaryota > Metazoa > Chordata > Mammalia > Artiodactyla > Physeteridae > Kogia > Kogia breviceps. The sequence goes on from NC_081312.1 coordinate 97,396,247, forward strand.
CAACATGGATGGACCAAGAGATTGTCATACTGAGTAAGGTAAGTCAGACAGAGAAAGGGACTTCCCTGGTGGTCCAGTGGGTAAGACTACGAGCTCCCAATGCAGGGGGCCCAGGTTGGATCCCTGGTCAGGGAACTAGATCTCTTGTGTGTTGCAACTAAGAGTTCGCATGCCACAACTAAGACTCTGCATGCCACCACTAAGAAGTCAGCATGCCGCAACTAAGAAGTACGCATGCCTCAACTAAGAGCCAGTGCAGCGAAATAAATAAATATTTTAAAAAACCCCAGAAAAGAAATATCAGATGATATTGTTTACATGCAGAATCTTAAAAAAAAAAAAAAAAAAAAAAAAAAAAGATACAAATGAACCTATTTACAAAGACTCCCAGACTCAGAAAACAAATTTATGGTTACCAAAGGGGAGGGATAAATTGGGAATTTGGGATTGACATATACACACTACTATATTTAAAATAGATAACAACAAGGACTTATTGTTTAGCACAGGGAACTCGATGTTCAATATTCTGTAATAACCTAAATGGGAAAAGAATTTGAAAAAGAATAGATACATGTATATGTATTACTGAACTACTCTGCTGTACACCTGAAACTAATACGACTTTCTTTTTTTTTTTTTTTTTTTTTTGCGGTATGCGGGCCTCTCACTGTTGTGGCCTCTCCCGTTGCGGAGCACAGGCTCCGGACGCACAGGCCCAGCGGCCATGGCTCACGGGCTTAGTTGCTCCGCGGCATGTGGGATCCTCCCGGACCAGGGCACGAACCCGTGTCTCCTGCATCGGCAGGCGGATTCTCAACCACTGCGCCACCAGGGAAGCCCTAATACGACTTTCTTAATCAACTACACTCCAATATAAAATATAAATTAAAAAATGACTAAATCAGGAAGAAATAGAAAATATGAACAGACCAATAATAGCCAACTAGATTACATCTGTAATCATAAACTTCCCAACAGAGAAAACCCCAGGACCAGATGGCTACACTGGCAAATTCTACCAAACATTCAAAGAATAATCAACATCAATCCTTCCCAAACTCTTACAAAAATTGGAGAAGGTAATACTTCCAAACTGATTCTATTGACATGAGGCCAGCACTACTCTGAAGCCAAAGCCAGATAAGGACACCACAAGAAATGAAAATGATAGATCAATACCCCTGATGAATATAGGAACAAAAAGTCTCAACAAAGTATCAGCAAACTGAATTCAAGAACTTTTAAGGATTGCACACCATGACCAAGCGGGATTTATGCCTTGTATGCAAGGATGGTTCAATATATGCAAATCAATAAATGTAATATATATTCATTAAATGAAAGATAAAAGTCATGTGATCATCTCAATAGATGCAGAAAAACTATCTGACAAAATACAACATCCTTTCATGATAAAAACCTTTAGCAGACTGGGTATAGAAGAAACATACCTAAACATGATTGATAAAGGTCATGTATAAAAAATGCAAACCTAACATTACACCCAATGGAGAAAGACTGAAAGCTTTTCTTCTAAGATCAGGAGTAAGACAAGGATGTCCACTCTCACCATTCTTATTCAATATAATATTGGAAGCCCTAGCTAGTGTAACTAGGCAAGACAAAGAAATAAAAGGCATCTAAATTGGGGAAGAATAAGTTACTCCTCCTGTATATAGAAATGCAGGTGATATGATCCTGTATTAAGATAATCCCAAAGACTCTACTAAAAAACTGTTGGAACTAATCAATAATGTCAGTAAAGTTGCAGGATGCAACATCAACATACAGAAATTAGTTGCATTTCTACACACTAAGGAGAAAACATATGAAAAAGAAATGAAACTATCCCATTTGCAATAGCATTGAAACAATAACATACTTAGGAGTAATTTTGTCTTTTTAAAAAATTTTTTTGGTTGTGCATCGTGGCATGTGGGATCTTAGTTCCCCGAGCAGGAATCAAACCCACACCCCCTGCAGTGGAAGTGCACAGTCTTAACCACTGGACTACCAGGTAAGTCCCAGGAATAAATTTAACCAAGGAAGTGAAAGATATGTACAACAAAAATTATAAGACTGTTGAAAGAAATCAAAGAAGATACAACAAATAGAAAAATATCTGTGCTCATGGACCAGAAGAATATTGCTGAAATGTCTATAATACTCAAAACCATCTATAGATTCAATGCAATCCCCATCAAAATATCAACAGTATTCCTCACAGAAATAGAAAAAATATCCTAAAATTTGTATGGAACCACAAAAGGACCCAAATAGCCAAAGTAATCCTGAAGAAAAAGAACACAGCTGGAGGTATCACACATTTCCTGATTTCAAACTATACTACAAAGCTCCAGTAATAAAAACAGTATGGTACTGGCACAAAAATAGACCAAGAACAGAATAAAGAGCTCAGAATTAACCCCAGCCTATACGGTCAACTAATATTCAATAAGGGAGCCAAGAGCACCCAAAGTGGAGAAGACAGTTTCTTCAACAAATGGTGCTGGGAAACTGCATTAACATATGTCTAGCAATGAAATTAAACCCATACCTTACACCACTCACAAAAGTTAACTCAAAATGTATCACAGACTCAAACATAAGATCTGATACTATAAAACTCCTAGAATGAAACATATGGAAGAAGTTTCTCAACATTGGTTTTGGCATTGATTTTTTTTGGATATGACAACAAAAGTACAAACAACAAAAGCAACAATCAACAAATGGGAGTACATCAAGCTTAAAAGCTTTTGCACAGTAGGTACAATTAACAAAATGAAAAGGCAACCTACAAAATGAGAGAAAATTTTTACAAACTATGTATCAGATAAAGGGTTAATATCCAAAATATATTTTAAAAAACTCATACAACTCAGTATCAGAAAAACAAACAAAAAACCCCAATCTGATTAAAAAGTGAGTAGAAGAACTAAACAGACATTTTTTTCAAAGAATACTTCCAAATGGCCAATGGGTTCATGAAAAGATGCTCAATATCACTAATCATCAGGGAAATGTGAATTAAAATCACAGTGAGCTATCACCTCATGCCTGTTAAGAATGGCAATCATCAAGAAGACAAGAGATAACAAGTGCTGGCAAGGATGTGAAGAAAAGGGAGCCCTTACGCACTGTCAGTGGGAATGTAAATGGTGCAGGCACTATGGAAAACAGTATGGAGGTTCCTCAAAAAATTAAAAGTAGAACCACCATATGATCCAGACATCAAAGATAAATAATACATAAGTACTTCTAGGTATCTATCTGAAGACAATGAAAATGCTACCTTGAAATGATATCTACACCCCCATGTTCACTGCAGCATTATTTACAAGAGCCAAGACATGGAAACAACCTAAGTGTCCACCAACCAATGAATGGACAAAGAAAATGTGTTATATATAATAACAATGGAATATTATTCAACTATAAAAAGGAATAAAATCTTGCCATTTGAGACAACATGGATAAAACCTGAGCACATTTTGCTAAGTGAAATAAGTTAGACAAGTACTGTCTGATGTCACTTATATGTGGAATTTTAAAAAGCCAAACTTGTAAAACTCGAGAGTAATATGGTGGTTACTTGGGGATAGGAGGTGGGAGGACAGGAAAGATGTTAAGTTTACTTGCAACAAGTATAAATAAGCCCTAGAAATATAATGCACAGTACAGTGAATGTAGACAACAATACTGTATTATAAACATCAAACTTCCTAAGAGACTGGAACTTGATTATTCCAACTAGTAAAAAGAAAGAATAATTATGAAATGTGATAGAGGTGCTAAGTATTGCTACAATGGCAATATTATAATATATAAATAATCTAACTATACGTTATAAGGTGTTGAACACCTTAAAATTACACAATGTTATATATCAAATATATTTCATAAAAATGAAAAGTACATTTTTGCAATTGTAAAGAAAAGAAAGCACTAGATAATATAAAACAATTTGCCACTGGGGCTTCCCTGGTGGCGCAGTGGTTGAGAGTTTGCCTGCCGATGCAAGGGACATGGGTTTGTGCCCCAGTCCGGGAAGATCCCACATGCCGTGGCGTGGCTAGCCCCGTGAGGCATGGCTGCTGAGCCTGCACTCCGCAACAGGGAGAGGCCACAAAAGTGAGAGGCCTGCGTACCGCAAAATAATAATAATAATAATTTGCCAGTGAATTCACAAATTCAACGAATTGCCTGACAACCATAATATATATGTATTAAGTATGCTTTTCTAGACATTTCAACAAAAAACAAGGTTTGGGGACAACATAGATTAGAAGTACTATTGAACATCATGGTGAAATATCCATTCTTATCTGTGTGAACATACATTTTTCTCTTAGTTTTTTTTTTGAGGCTGAACTTTTTTATTACTAAAATTATAGTTTATCTGTTTTTTATTAATAGTGAAGGCATGATATTAGTCCTAGCCAAACGCAGATTCAAAGGTTAAGGAAAAGGACAAAATCCACTTTCTTGTTACTAATAGTATAGTAGTAAGCAGTGTCATAGGTGTGTTTCTAGAATGCTTCAGAGCACCTCTCTCAACAGACGCTACTGTATTTCATCTTTCTATTTCTTGACTATTTTTATTTTTAAAAAATATCCTATTGCTTAGTCTTTTGAAATGCTTTTTTATTTTGGTCACGCCATGTAGCTTTTGGGATCTCAGTTCCCTGACCAGGGATCAAACCCGGGTCCCCAGCAGAAGTGTAGAGTCCTAACCACTGGACCGCCAGGGAATTCCTGTGAAATACATCTTAACAGGATGTTTTTACTTTGATACGGGAACGTGGTGTAGTAGAATTTGTCTGAACAGTATGAATCTAGTAAGCCTCTGAACTACACAAAATAAAGGGAAATGCACAAGCAGTTGATGTTTTGCTTAAATATTTCTTAAATAGTCAAGAAGAATAGCTGTGGTTAACTGGGTGCTCAGTCTCTGATGCCCTGTAAAGGTGTTATTTATCATTTACAGGTGAAGAAATAGATGGAAAGAGTTAATGACCTGCTCAAGGACCCCCCCAAAGTCATAAATGATGGAGCTGATTTTTAAACCCAAGTCTGACATCAAAGGTGTTAACTACTTTGCTAATGACTGTGACTCATTTTTATAGTTTAACTAAAATTTTCTTAGCCCTAGTCAATTTTACCTGATACTTTTTGATGTACAAAACAGGACTAGCTTTTAGTCTTTTCTTATTGGTTTGTAGAACTTTATATATCCTTTGGGTACTCTGGGCCTCATATCTTCTCCCAATCTGACTTTCTTTTCCCACTTTGGTCATAGTATTTAAAAAAAAAAAAACTTAAGGGACTTCCCTGGTGGACTTCCCTCCACGCTCCCAATGTAGGGGGCCCGGGTTCAATCCCTGGTCTGGGAACTAGATCCTGCATGCCGCAACTAAGAGCCTGCATGCTGCAACAAAGATCCTACATGCTGCAGCTAAGACCCGGTGCAGCCAAATAAATAAATACTTAATTTTTAGAAAAGTTTAAGACTTACAGAATAATTGTGAAGATAGTATAGAGTTCCCACATATCTCACAGCTAGCTGTCCCTATTTTTTTTCTTTTTAATGATATCTTTATTGAAAATTTTTGAAGTTTATTGAAAAAGTCATTAATTTTAGTAATCTCTTTATATTCTCTATTTCATGAGACACTGTCAACACTTCTCCCTTTGTTTCCTTAAGCATGGTTTCCTTTGGTTCTTTGAACATATTTATAATGGCTACTTTAAGGTCTTTATTAAATCTAATATGTGATTGTTCTCACTGGCAGTTTTTGTTGCCTGCTATTTCCCCAAACATATAGGTTTTCCTTTCTTTGTATGTCTTGCATTCTTTTTTTTTCCCTTTGGAAACTAGACATTTTAGGTAATGTAGCAAGACTAGGTATTGGTTCTCTGGCTTTTTGCTTACTTGTTTAGTGATTGGATTGACGAGTTTAGTGAAGTCTGTTTTCTCACCACATTGCAAAACATCTAATGTTGCTCTTGGAGCAGTCTTGAGCACGCACAGTCACTCCGGGATGGCAGTGATTTTGGCAGGGCTCTCTGTTTCTTTCCCTGGCCACAACCAGTGGTTAAGCCCCACTGATTGACAAGCTGCCCCTATTTCTTTTTTTTTTTTTTTTTTTTTTTTTTTTTTCCCGTATGCGGGCCTCTCACTGTTGTGGCCTCTCCCATTGCGGAGCACAGGCTCCGGACGCGCAGGCCCAGCGGCCATGGCTCACGGGCTCAGTCGCTCCGCGGCATGTGGGATCTTCCCGGACCAGGGCACGAACCCGTGTCTCCTGCATCGGCAGGCGGATTCTCAACCGCTGCGCCACCAGGGAAGCCCTGCCCCTATTTCTTAACACACCAATATGATATATTTGTTACAATTAATAAACCAATATTGATATATTAACTAAAGTCCACATTGTATTTACATTTCCTTAGTTTTTACCTATTATCTTTTGTCTTTCCCAAAATTCCATGCAGGAAACCATGTTACATTTAGTCATTGTGTTTCCTTAGGCTCTTCTTGGCTGTGACAGTTTTTCAGACTTGGTTTTTCAGACTTTTGACTTGTACTGGGTTGGGCAAAAAGTGCCTTCGGTTTTCAAGTAAAAATAAAAGACACATTTTTCATTTTCACCAAGAACTTTATCCAGTGAGAAATCTCCAGCATAAAACTTCACAAACCACTTTTAACGTGTTCAGTCATACACTGCACAAATCTCTTTTTGCGTTTCAGCTGTGCTTCTACCTTTCTTGAAATAATAAAGCTAATATGCCAAAAAAGTTGCTTTTTTCTTCCATCTTCAATATTAAAATGGCTACACAAAAATTCACCAATTTTGGTAAATCTTTTTTTAAATGCATGCTGATATTTCAACTGTCACATACAATCTAACAAAATTGTTTTGAATGAAAATTGTTTTGAATAAAGACAACTAAGTGCTACCAGAGCCATCTTATGGAAAAAAACTAATGAACCTTTTGGCCAACCAAATAGTTTTCAATTTTAATGTTATCAAACACATCAATCTTTTCCTTTCTGTTCTGTGCCTGATGAAAATTTTCATACACTGATATCACAGAAAAATTCCTATGTTTTCCTCTAAAATTTTATAGTTTTTTTTTTTTTTTTGCGGTTCACGGGCCTCTCACTGTTGTGGCCTCTCCCGTTGCGGAGCACAGGCTCCGGACGCGCAGGCTCAGTGGCCATGGCTCACGGGCCCAGCCGCTTCGCGGTATGTGGGATCTTCCCGGACCAGGGCACGAACCCGTGTCCCCTGCATCGGCAGGCGGACTCTCAACCACTGCGCCACCAGGGAAGCCCCTAAAATTTTATAGTTTTGCTTTTCACATTATGTATGAGGAGGGAATTAAAAACATTCTTTCCCCACTCCCATACAGATAGAAAACTAGTTGTCCCACTGCTAGTTTTTGAAAAGGTACTCTTCCCCCTAACCACCTCTTTCCCATTTATAAAGCCACACCTCTGACCTTACCAAGTTCCCTTACATCTGGGTTCTCTGTTCTGATGGTCTGTTTGTTTATTTGTATGTCAATAACACTTTTAATTCATTCCATATGTATCTATTTGAGTACCTCCTATGTGCCAGGCACTGTTTTAGGAATAAGAAATGCAGCAGTAAACCAGTTTGTTCCCTCAGTGAAATTTACATTAAAGTTAATCCTCCCTTATAACTTAGAAAGTTATTAATGGCCTTTGATCCTTCCATTAGAATTTAAGGTCAATTTGTCAAATTCCACTGAAAAGCATAATGGAATTTTGATTGAAATTACACAATTTGGAGAGAATTACCCACTAAGATCCTTCTGGACTTCCCTGGTGGCACAGTGGTTAAGAATCCTCCTGCCAATGCAGGGGACACGGGTTCAAGCCCTGGTCCGGGAAGATCTCACATGCCGCAGAGCAACTATGCCGTGCACCACAACTACTGAGCCTGTGCTATAGAGCCCGCGAGCCACAACTACTGAATCCCTCATGCCTAGAGCCCATGCTCCGCAACGAGAAGCCACCACAATGAGAAACTTGTGCACTGCAACAAAGAGTAGCCCCTGCTCGCCTCAACTAGAGAAAACCTGCGCGCAGCAACCAGGACCCAACGCAGCCTAAAATAAATAATTTAAAAAAAAATCCTTCCATCTGTGAATATATCACTCTTTTTAGTTTGCCTTTGATCTTGTTCCATAAAATTTTATGACTTTTAAAATGATGGTCATCCACATCTTGTTAGATTTATTCCTAGAAACCATGACTTTATTTGCTATTGTATGAGGTATATATATATATATATATATATATATATTTTTTTGGTATGCGGGCCTCTCACTGCTGCGGCCTCTCCCGTTGCGGAGCACAGGCTCCGGACGCGCAGGCCTAGCGGCCATGGCTCACGGGCTTAGTTGCTCCGCGGCATGTGGGATCTTCCCGGACCAGGGCACGAACCCGTGTCTCCTGCATCGGCAGGCGGATTCTCAACCACTGCGCCACCAGGGAAGCCCTATGAGGTATATTTTTAAATATCGTATCTTCTAGTTGACTTTTGCTGAGTACAGGAATGCTGCTAGGTTTTGTATATTAATCTTGAAACTAGTAACCTTGCCAAACTACTTATTAATCTGAACTGTTTGTCTATGGAACCTCTTGGAACTTCTCAGTAAACAATCATATCACCTATGAATAATGAAGTTTATGACTTTCCAAATTTAATACCTTTTCTTATCTTATGGAGATGGCTAAACTCTAAAATAGTAATTGGAACAGAAGCAGAGAAAGCAGGCATCCTTTTTTGTTCCTGATTTTAAGGAGTTTGTTTCGAAAGTTTCATCATTAAGTATGATGTTTGCTGTACACTTTTTTTTTTTTTTTTTTTTTTGCGGTATGCGGGCCTCTCACTGCTGTGGCCTCTCCCGTTGCGGAGCACAGGCTCCGGACGCGCAGGCTCAGCGGCCATGGCTCACAGGCTTAGTTGCTCCGCGGCATGTGGGATCTTCCCGGACCAGGGCACGAACCCGTGTCCCCTGCATCGGCAGGCGGATTCTCAACCACTGCGCCACCAGGGAAGCCCTGCTGTACACTTTTGGTAGATACCTTAGGATACGGAAGTTACCTTCTATCCCAGTTTTCTACGACCCATGGGAATAGTTACTTAATTTTATCAAGTGATTTTTCTGAGTCTATAAGAAGTTCATGTAGATTTTCCTCTTTAATTTGGTAATAAATTATTTTTAATAGATTTCATTATGTTGAACTATCCTGTTTAGTAATGATATATCATATTTTTACATACAGTACAGATTCAGTTCATTAATTTTTTTGGCTTTTTTCCCCCAGTTTAATTGAGCTATAACTGACCGTAATATTTTATTTTGGAATATGTTTACATTCATAACTGAGACGAGCCTATAATTTACCTTTCTCGCACTCTAAGGTTCAGGTTTTGTTACTATGGTTATAAAACAACTTGAGGAACAAAATATTAATTTAATTCAAAAAGTATTTCTTCCCTGGTGGTGCAGTGGTTAAGAATCCACCTGCCAATGCAAGGGACACGGGTTCGAGCCCTGGTCCAGGAGGATCCCACGTGCCGCAGAGCAACTAAGCCTGTGCGCCACAACTATTGAGCCTGTGCTCTAGATCCCATGAGCCGCAACTACTGAGCCTGTGCACCACAACTACTAAAGCCTGCGTGCCTAGAGCCTGTGCTCTGCAACAAGGGAAGCCACCACAATGAGAAGCCCGTGCAGCACAACGGAAGAGTAGACCCCGCTCGCTGCAACTAGAGAAAGCCCGTGTGCAGCAATGAAGACCCAGCACAGCCAAAAATAATAAAATAAAATAAATTTACATTTTTTTTTTTTTTTTTTTTCGGTACGCGGGCCTCGCACTGTTGTGGCCTCTCCTGTTGCGGAGCACAGGTTCCGGACGCGCAGGCTCAGTGGCCGTGGCTCACGGGCCCAGCCGCTCTGCGGCATGTGGGTTCTTCCCAGACCGGGGCACGAACCCATGTCCCCTGCATCTGCAGGCGGACTCTCAACCACTGCGCCACCAGGGAAGCCCTACATATATTTTTAAAAAAGTATTTCTTATACAGATGGTCAATAGGCACAAGAAAAGATGTTCAACATTGCTAATTATTACAGAAATGCATATCAAAATTACAATAAGGTACCACATCATATGGTCAGAATGGCCATCATTAGAAAGTCTACAAGTAACAAATGCTGGATGTGGATGTGGAGCAAAGGTAACCCTCCTACACTGCTGGTGGGAATGTAAATTGGTGCAGCCACTATGGAAAACAATATGAAAGTTCCTCAGAAAACTAAAAATAGAATCCATCAATCCCACTCTTGGGCATATATCCAGACAAAACTGTAATTCAAAAAGATACATGCACCCTGGGACTTCCCTGGTGGTCCAGTGGTTAAGAACCCACCTTCCAATGCAAGGGACATGGGTTCAATCCCTGCTTGGGGAACTAAGATCCCGCACACCACGGAGCAACTAAGACCGTGCATGCCTCAACTACTGAGCACACAAGCCACAACTAGAGAGCCCGCGTGCTGCCAACTACAGAGCCCATGTGCTCTAGAGCCTGCACGCCACAACTACAGAGCCCACGTGCTCTGGCACCTCCATGCCACAATTAGAGAGCCCGCGTGCCACAACTAGAGAGAAGCCCACGTGCTGCAATGAAAGATCCCCCATGCTGCAATGAAGATCCTGTTTGGGCTTCCCTGGTGGTACAGTGGTTAAGAATCTGCCTGCCAATGCAGGGGACATGGGTTTGAGCCCTGGTCCGGGAAGATTCCACATGCCGCAGAGCAACTAAGCATGTGCGCCAAGACTACTGACCCTGTGCTCTAGAGCCCATGAGCCACAACTACTGAGCCTGCGAGCCACAACTATTGAAGCCTAGAGCCTGTGCTCTGCCACAAGAAAAGCCACCGCAATGAGAAACCCGTGCACTGCAATGAAGAGTAGCCCCCACTTGCCACAACTAGAGAAAAGCCCGCATGCAGCAACAAAGACATAAGGCAGCCAAAATTATAAATAAATAAATTAAAGAAAACCAGAAACCTTTAAAGATCCCGTGCAAAAAAGATCTGACGTGGCCAAAAATAAATAAATAAATAAGTAAATAAATATTTTTTTTTTAAAAAGAGAGAATATCAGAAGTCAAAGAAACTATTAGAGATTATTGGGATATTAGAAGACTCAAGAGACAACTGGAAATGGTTCCCACCAGTCAGAAACAAGATAATTAGAGCATCAAAAAGAATGGCAACTGTAATGTACTAAAATAAATAAAATATATATTTAAGAAAAAAATAACTTCTCCCTTTGATTAAAAGAAAAAAAAATACATGCACCCCCTATGTTCATAGCAGCACTATTCACAATAGCCAAGGCATGGAAACAATATAAATGTCCATCGACAGATGAATGGATAAAGAAGATGTGGTACATATATACAATGGAATATTACTCAGCCATAAAAAAGAAACACTGCCACTGGCAGCAACATGATGCAACTAGAGATTATCATACTAAGTGAAGTAACTCAGAAAGAGAAAGAGAGGACAGACAGCAGAAGCAAGAAGAACTACAATTCTACAGCCTGTAGAAGGAAAAGCATATTCACAGAAAAAGAGACAAACTGAAAAGGCAGAGGACTTTGTACCAGATGAAGGAACAAGATAAAACCCCAGAAAAACAACTAAATGAAGTGGAGATAGGCAACATTCCAGAAAAAGAATTCAGAATAATGATAGTGAAGATGATCCACTCCAAAAAAGAATCGAGGCAAAGATCGAGAAGATGCAAGAAATGTTTAACAAAGACCTAGAAAAATTAAAGAACAAACACCCAGAAGAGTTAGAGAACAAACAAACAGAGATGAAAATACAATAACTGAAATGAAAAATACACTAGAAGGAATCAATAACAGAATAACTGAGGCAGAAGAACGGATAAGTGACCTGGAAGACAGAATGGTGGAATTCACTGCTGCGGAACAGAATAAAGAGAAAAGAATGTAAAGAAATGAACACAGCCTAAGAGACCTCTGGGACAACATGAAACGCAACAACATTCACATTATACGGGTCCCAGAAGGAGAAGAGAGAAAGGACCTGAGGAAATATTTGAAGAGATTATGGTCGAAAACTTCCCTAACATGGGAAAGGAAATAGCCACCCAAGTCCAGGAAGTGCAGAGAGTCCCAGGCAGGATAAACCCAAGGAGAAACATGCTGAGACACACAGTAATCAAATGGACAAAAATTAAAGACAAATTATTGAAAGCAACAAGGGAAAAATGACAAATAACATACAAGGGAACTCCCATAAGGTTAACAGCTGATTTCTCAGCAGAAACTCTACAAGCCAGAAGGGAGTGGCATGATATACTTAAAGTGAAGAAAGGGAAGAACCTACAACCAGGATTACCTGGCAAGGATCTCACTCACATTCAATGGAGAAATCAAAAGCTTTACAGACAAGCAAAAGCTAAGAGAATTCAGCACCACCAAACCAGCTCTACAACAAATGCTAAAGGAACTTCTCTAAGTGGGAAACACAAGAGAAGAAAAGGACCTACAAAAACAAACCCAAAACAATTAAGAAAATGGTCATAGGAACACACATCGATAATTACCTTAAATCTGAACGGATTAAATGCTCCAACAACAAGACACAGGCTCGCTGAATGGATACAAAAACAAGACCCATATATATGCTGTCTAGAAGAGACCCACTTCAGACCTAGGGACACATACAGACTGAAAGTGAGGGAATGGAAAAAGATATTCCTTGCAAATGGAAATCAAAAGAAAGATGGAGTAGCAATACTTGTATCAGATGAAATATACTTTAAAATAAAGAATGGTACAAGAGACAGGAAGGAAACTACATAATGATCAAGGGATCAATTCAAGAAGAAGATGTAACAATTATAAATATACATGCACCCAATATAGGAGCACCTCAATAATAAGGCAACTGCTTACAGCTATAAAAGTCGAAATCAACAGTAACACAATAACAGCGGGGGACTTTAACACCTCACTTACACCAATGGACAGATCATCCAAACAGAAAATAAATAAGGAAACACAAACTTTAAATGACACAATAGACCAGATAGATTTAATTGATATTTACAGGACATTCCATCCAAAAACAGATTACACATTCTTCTCAAGTGCACACAGAACATTCTCCAGGATAGATCAAATCTTGGGTCACTAATCAAGTCAGTAAATTTAAGAAAACTGAAATCATATAAAGCATCTTTTCTGACCACAATGCTATGAGATTAGAAATCAATTACAGGGAAGAACACATAAAAAAGACAAACACATGGAGGCTAAACAATACATTACTAAATAACCAAGAGATCATTGAAGAAATCAAAGAGGAAGAAAAAAAATACCTAGAGACAAATGACAATGAAAACATGATGATCTAAAACCTATGGGATGCAGCAAAAGCAATTCTAAAAGGGAAGTTTATAGCAGTACAAGCTTACCTCAAGAAACAAGAAATATCTCAAATAAACAATCTAAGCTTACACCTAAAGGAACTAGAGAAAGAAGAACAAACAAAACCCAAAGTTAGTAGAAGGAAAGAAATCATAAAGATCAGAGCAGAAATAAATGAAATAGAAGCCAAGAAAAAAACAGCAAAGATCAATAAAACTAAAAGCTGGTTCTTTGAGAAGATAAACAAAATTGACAAACCAGTAGCCAGACTCATCAAGAAAAAGAAGAAGAGGAATCAAATCAGTAAAATTAGAACTGAAAAAGAAGTTACAATAGACACCACAGAAATACAAAGCATCCTAAGAGACTATTACAAGCAACTCTATGAAATGAAATGGACAACCTGGAAGAAGTGGACAAATTCTTAGAAAGGTATAACCTTCCAAGACTGAACCAGGAAGAAAGAGAAAATATGAACAGACCAATCACAAGGAATGAAATTGAAACTGATTAAAAATCTTCCAACAAACAAAAGTCCAGGACCAGATGGCTTCACAGGTGAATTCTATCAAACATTTAGAGAAGAGCTGACACCCATCCTCAAACTCTTCCAAAAAATTGCAGAGGAAGGAACACTCCCAAACTCATTCTATGAGGCCACCATCACCCTGATACCAAAACCAGACAAAGATACTACAAAAACACAAAATTACAGACCAGTATCACTGATGAATATAGGTGCAAAAATCCTCAACAAAATACTAGCAAACAGAATCCAACAACACATTAAAAGGATCATACACCATGATCAAGTGGGATTTATCCCTGGGATGCAAGGATTCTTCAGTATACACAAATCAATCAATGTGATACACCATATTAACAAACTGAAGAATAAAAACCATATGATCATCTCAATAGATGCAGAAAAGGCTTTTGACAAAATTCAACACCCATTTATGATAAAAACTCTCCAGAAAGTGGGCACAGAGGGAACCTACCTCAACATAATAAAGGCCTTATGCGACAACCCTACAGCAAACATCATTCTCAATGGTGAAAAACTGAAAGCATTTCCTCGAAGATCAGGAACAAGCAAGGATGTCCACTCTCGCCACTATTATTCAACATAGTTTTGGAAATCCTAGCCATGGAAATCAGAGAAGAAAAAGAAATAAAAGGAATACAAATTGGAAAAGAAGAAGTAAAACTGTCACTGTTTGCAGATGACATAATATTATACATTAAGAGTCCTAAAGACGGCACCAGAAAACTACTACAGCTAATCAATGAATTTCGTAAAGTTGCAGGATACAAAATTAATGCACAGAAATCTCTTGCATTCCTATACAGTAATGATGAAAAATCTGAAAGAGAAATTAAGGAAACACTCCCATCTACCACTGCAACCAAAAGAATAAAATACCTAGGAATAAACTTACCTAGGATAAGACAAAAGACCTAAATGTAAGACTGGACACTATAAAACTCTTAGAGGAAAACAAAGGAAGAACACTCTTTGACATAAATCACAGCAAGATATTTTTTGATCCATCTCCAAGAGTAATGGAAATAAAAACAAAAATAAACAAATGGGACCTAATGAAACTTAAAAGCTTTTGCAAAGCAAAGGAAACTACAAACAAGAGGAAAAGACAACCCTCAGAATAGGAGAAAATATTTGCAAACGAATCAACGGACAAAGGATTAATCTCCAAAATATATAAACAGCCCATGCAGCTCAATATTAAAAAAACAAACAGCCCAATCAAAAAATGGGCAGAAGACCTAAATAGACATTTCTCCAAAAAAGACATACAGATGGCCAAGAGGCACATGAAAAGCTACTCAACATCACTAATTATTAGAGAAATGCAAATCAAAACTACAATGAGGTATCACCTCACACCAGTTAGAATGGGCAGCATCAGAAAATCTACAAACAACAAATGCTGGACAGGGTGTGGAGAAAAGGAAACCCTCTTGCATTGTTGGTGGGAATGTAAATTGATATAGCCACTATGGAGATCAGTATGGAGGTTCCTTAAAAAACTAAAAATAGAATTACCATGTGACCCAGCAATCCCACTACTGGGCATACACCCAGAGAAAACCATAATTCAAAAAGACACATGCACCCCAATGTTCACTGCAGCACTACTTATAATAGCCAGGTCATGGAAGCAACCTAAATGCCCATCGATAGACGAATGGATAAAGAAGATTTGGGACATATATACAATGGAATATTACTCAGCCATAAAAAGGAACGAAATTGGGTCATTTGTAGAGACATGGATGCATCTAGAGACTGTCATACAGAGAGATGTAAGTCAGAAAAAGAAAAACAAATATTGTATATTAACGCATATATGTGGAGCCTAGAAATATGGTGCAGATGAACCAGTTTGCAGGGCAGAAATAGAGACACAGATGTAGAGAACAAACGTATGGACACCACAGGGGGAAAGTGGTGGGGGAGACTGGGATTGACATATACACACTGATATGTATAAAATGGATAATAAAAACCTGCTGTATAAAATAAATAAATAAAATTCAAAAAAAAAGAAAAAGACAAATACCATATGATCCTTATATGTGGGATCTAAGGTATGATACAAATAAGCTCATCTATGAAACAGAAACAGACACAGAGAACAGACTTGTGGTTGCCAATGGGGAGGGGGTTGGAGGACAGATGGATTGGGAGGTTGCGGTTAGCAGATGTAAGCTTTTATATACAGAATGGATAAACAACAAGGTCCTACTGTATAGCACAGGGAACTATATACAATATCCTATGATAAACCATAATGAAAAAGAATGTTAAAAAATGTACATATGTGTATAAAGGAATCACTTTGCTGTACAGCACAAATTAACACAGCATTGTAAAATAACTATACTTCAATTAAAAAAAACCCTATTTCTTATTAGTATAGTTTAAAATGGGAAAATTCTTGTTTTACTGTGTGTTGCTATGTATTATATTCACCAGATCAGTTTTTTGTTAAGTACACGGGGTGAGGGAAGTAAGTTTTGGACTGATTCATTCTGGCTTTGGAAACGTTTGAATTTTTCAATAACTTTGTTTTCCCTCCCAAATTCCACTATAATTGCTTCCTAGATTTAGATGAAAACTCAAAACAAGTTTTATTTTTAGAAACCTTGATAGTTTTTTTTTTAAGTTTTTAAAAAAGTTTGGGATATTAAGATGATATGTTTACATTAGTGGCTAAGATGAACCCAAGTGGGACTCTAAATTGGGGGATTCCAATGGCAATGTTTGGTCAGGGATGATGAGATAATGACATTGATTAAACAAAGCAGGTTCCTGGGGAAGACAAAAAACAAAAAACTGAATCACCTTTCCAGGAAACTAGGCAAATTCCAAGAGGAAAATAACTGATGAAATGTGAAGACTACCATTTTGTTAGTAGGAGTTAAATTTAAGGTTCAGATATGTAATAAATGATACACATACACGTTGTAGACAATTCAAAATATCAAAAATAAAGGAAAAGTTAAGACACTGATGAAAGAGACCGAAGACCCAAATAAATGGAAAGATAGTCCATGCTCACGGTTGTAAGAATACTGATAAAATGTCCATACTACCCAAAGCAATCTACAGATTCAATGCAATCCCTGTCAAAATTCCAATGGCATTTTTCACAGAAATAAAACCCTAAAATTTATATGGAACCACAACACATCCTGAATAGCCAAAGCAATCTTGATAAAGAAGAACAAAGCTGGAGACATCACAAAGCTAGAGTAATCAAACAGTATAAAAACAAACACATAGATCCATGGAACAGAATAGAGAGCCCAGAAATAAACTCATGCATATACAGTCAATTAATTTATGACAAAGGAGCTAAGAATATACAATATTCAATAAATGCTGTTGGGAAACTAGACAGCCACATGCAAAAGAATGAAACTAGACCGGTATCTTACACCATACACAAAAAATTAACTCAAAACGGATTAAAGAATTGAATGTAAGGCCTGAAACCATAAAACTCCTGGAAGAAAGCATGAAGCAGTTAGCTCCTTGTCACAGGTCTTGGTGATGATTTTTGGATCTGACTCCAAAAACAAAGGCAATAAAAGCAAAAACAAATTAGTGGGACTATGTTAAACTAAAAAGCATCTGCATTGAAAAGGAAACCATCAACAAAATGAAAAGGTAACCTACTGAATGGGAAAAGATATTTGCAAATCATGTACTTGACAAGGAGTTAATATCCAAAATATATTAAAAACTCATACAACTCAATAACAAAAAAACAAACAATCAAATTAAAAAACAGGCAGATCTGAACAGATATTTTTTTCAAAGAAGACATACAGATGGGGAACAGGTACTTGAAAAGGTGCTCAACATCACTAATAATCAGGCAAACACAAACTTAAACCACAATGAGCTATCACCTCCCACCTGTTAAGAATGGCTATCATCAACAAGGGCTAAAAAGTGTTGGTGAAGATGTGGAGAAACGGAACCCTTACGCACTGCCGGTGGGAATGTAAATTGGTGCAGGCGCTACGGAAAACAGTACGGAGGTTCCTTAGAAAACTAAAACTACTATAATCTGTCCCACGCCCCAACCCACAGCACTGGATTCCAAACATGGCCCGGGAAGGTGTGGCAGTGCCCCCTTGTCATGAAGTGGCCTGCGTGGCCAGGGAACCCCACGGTCCCCTGTCAGGACAGTGTGGCATTGCCAGCCAACTCTAGATATAGTGCACCAGGTAGTGCCCCATCCACTTGCCCCACTGCTGGGCAGGAGATGCACTTGTTGGGGGTCTACTGTGTCTGGGCACAAACAGCTCCCCTTAAACTGCCACCCGAGGGCACAGCAGGACAATGGCCTCTGCCTTGTGCCCCTCATTCTCCGACTCCCTCTGTGGCCCAGAGGCTGCCTCCCATTGGGCTCTCTGGCTGCATCCCCACACCTTGTTGGGGAGTGCCTTCTCACCTGGCCTGTTCCCGCTAATTGGAAAAAGCTGCATAGATCAGTCCCCATCAAGTTTGTACAGTCCTTGTAACTACTCCCCCAGAAACCCACCCCCTTCGGTGCTGGCTGGGACTGGACTGGGTCTGCAGTGCCAGGCCTTTTGGACGTAACTCCTGTAGTGACTGCTTTGACCCCCTGCCCCAGTCTCTGCTCCCTGGGTCCCCTGTCCTCTGGACTGGAAGTTAGGGAAGGCTGCATGGAGGAAGCAGCTGCTCTCACTATTCAGTGTAAGTGGGAGAGTGTCTTGGCAGAGAATTGTGCTTCCCTACGTACGGGCTTACCAGCAGCCCTGGCCCACTGGGACAGCTTCGATGCAGGAGGGTGGGGTGCGGGGCCTCCTCACCAGTTTCGGCTCCCTTCCAGGCACTCGCCTGCTGCATTAGCAGCTAGTCTTGTTTAGGCCCGCGCCGCCCTCCCCTCTGCTCTTCAGCAGTCCTGCCTCCATGCCCACTCGTGCACTTGGCTGCTTCAGCACTCAAGCCCAGCACTGCACGACTTGTGTCTCTGGATGGACTGTGAGTCCCCAGGGCAGGGCTCCATCAGTCAACCTCGTGTCCCTGCTATACATCGGTGCTATTAAACGTGAGTTGAATCCATAGGGAAAAAATCCATAGGGAAAAAAATACTTCTGACTATTTACTAGAAGACAACGAAAAACACTAACATGAAAAGATACCTGCACCCCCATGTTCACTGCAGCATTATTTACAATCTCCAACGCATGGAAACGACCTAAGCGTCCACCAACGGATGAGTGGATAAAGAAAATGTGATGGAATACTATTCAGCAAAGAAAGAATAAACTCTTGCCATTTGAGACAACACAGGTGGAACTTGAGAGCGTTATGCTAAGTGAAGTAAGTCAGAGAAAGGCAAATACTGTATGACCTCATTATATGTGGAATCTAAACAGACAAAAAACAAACTAAAAAACCAAAAACAAGCTCATAGATACAGGAAACAGATTTGTGGTTGCCCGAGGTGGGGATGCGGGGCTCAGTGAAATTGGTGAAGGGGGAATCAAAGCTACAAATTGCCAGTTATAAAATAAATAAGTCATGGGGATGTAAGGTACAGCATGGTGACTACTGTTAACAATGTACCACACACACTGAAAAGTTGCTTACAGAGTAGACCTCATCACACACAAATAAATTTGTTCTCTATGTATGATTGATGGATGTTAACTAGACTTACTATGATGATCACTTCCCAATATAAACAAATATCGAATATTATGTTGTACACCTGAAACTAATATAACAATTATACCTGAATTTAAAAAATTCTAAAGAAAACCTCTCAACATGAACCCAATACCAGTTTCAACAGCTTCAAAGGACACAAAAAGGCAATACAGCACCTAGCCAGACAGCAGTTACATCAAGAGGTCTTTTAACATCACAAGTACAGTTTCAAGGAGTTTACATCCAACCATGGGGTCCCTTATTTACAAAAAAAAAAAAAAAAATGAAGCTGAAGTGGAAAGTTCCCCTATATTCCTAATACATCTTTTATGCTTTGGGGGAAAAAAAAAGAAGACAAAATTTACTCATAATCCCCAAACCCATCCCTCTCTGCACACACAAGAAGGAAGCAATGAATTTAGGTTCCTAGATTCCAAATCCAGGCTCGGCCTCGTAGTAACTGCGGAATCTTGTGTAGTTACCGGGCCTACACCTTAGTTTTGCCATCCACAAAATGGAGATAAGAGTACTTACCTCTTATGCTGGATGAGGATTAAATGAATCCTTGTAGAGTGTGGCTCAGTGCCTGGGTCACAGTAGGCGCTCAAATGCCTCTGCTACAATAACGTTGCAGGTTTCTCATTTTCTCCTATATTCACTTAGTATTTTATCCGAGAAGCTGCGCTAAGCACCGGGACCTCCAGGTTAAAACCTATTTCCTGCTCTTCAGCAGGTCACTGCCTGCTTTTTAAGCACTTTTTAACACTCTCACACGGGATACAGCAGGTGGGAGTGATACCTATTTATCTAGGTAACTTTTTGCTAAAAATATTTTTACTGTTCACAAGCCCTGAGCTTCTACCCAAGCCACGGGAGCTGGCGTCTGCAAACGCCTAGCAACTTTTTCAACCCGCAAACGAGCAAGATACGTGTTTGCGCAGGCGTCTGTGGCGTGTTATCGCGAGAGGCTCTAGTCCCATCTCTTCCGGCAGGCTCGGGCGCTGATTGGTCCGCGTGACTGGTATAAGAGGCCGCGCGAAGGCGGGAACTTCCTTTTCCTCAGCTTCCGCTAAGGTGCTCGGTCCTTCCCAGGAAGCTAAGGCCGCGTTGGGGTGAGGCCCTCACTTCATCCGGCGACTAGCACCGCGCCCGGCAGACCCTGCCTAGCCCTCGCCCGCACCATGGCCTCCGTCTCGGAGCTCGCCTGCATCTACTCGGCCCTCATCCTGCACGACGATGAGGTGACGGTCACGGTGAGTGCGGGCCTGGGCCGGTGGAGGGGCGCAGGTTACTCGCCCTCGCAGGCGTCCGGGGCGGACTCTTCTGGCCGGAGCCGCAGCCATCGACACCCCGACGGAGGGGGACGGGCTGGACGGGCGCCCATTGGGTGGTCCCATGTGCGGGCGGCCTGGGGCCTCGGCCTCGTGCCCGCCCCGGAGGGAGTGCTTTCACTTGGCAGTGGCGCGCTCGGGCTTTGGCAACCTGTATTTAGAGTAACTTGTGCAACACGTGGGCAACCTCATCCGCAGCTAGAAAATTCCCCAGGACGCTTTATATCTCTATTTGGTGTGATTTCCTTTCGTGCTCTTGAGAAGACCCCCTGGGGCCTGGCTGCGTGGTGTGGAGGCTCTGCTCCACCTCTGGCTTTGCCTCACAATTTAAAATAGCTGCGTGACTTGGGCCAGTCCCAGCCTGTGAAGTGGCAGCGATGAACTCGAGGCCGTGCAGGCACACAAGAGCAGAGGCTTTTTTTTTTTTTTTTTTGCCTTTAGCGTGGCAGAAAGTCGTCTTAAATTAGCATACATGCGATGCCGATAGAATATTTGAACTGGGTAAACGTAGTTTTGTACCCATGTTAAGAGTGATTTGCTTTCAATTTGCAGTATTTCGGAGACACTTAAGAAAGCTAAACTTTGCTGTCTGATGGGTTGCCGTTTTTATTTGTTTTAGGAGGATAAGATCAATGCTCTCATTAAAGCAGCCGGTGTAAATGTTGAACCTTTCTGGCCAGGCTTGTTTGCAAAGGTAAGGTGATGGTGGCAGTGATTTGGAGAAGCAAATTTTGGAAGATCATTAAGTCAGGTGCTCATGCTAAACTCCAGAAGTGCTAGAATTCCACTGGACTTGTCCATGTATGAGCAATAATTTCCTCACATTTCTATCTCTGAGAGCTAATTAAGGTTTTGCTTTGTCATGTCTTTGTCTCTTTCTCTTGGTCTCAGACTCTGCTTTCTTTCCTTCTGTTCTAAAATCATGAGGAAAATATATTAACCAGGTCATTCCTTCATAAAAGGGTCACCCAGGAGGTAATACCACCCGTGCTGTTCCAAGTAAATCCTGCCAGCCTGGTGATGGCCTTTTATTGACCACTTATTCTGTGTTGGAATATAAAAGACTAATGAAAACCAGATTCCTACCCAAGGAACTTAGCACTGGCTACCTTCCATTGTGTAGGTTACTTAATCTCTGGCAAGTGAAACTGATATCCTCTAACTCTTCACCTTGTGTCCTTCAACCTTGAGACTTGATCTTCAGTGAACTTCATCTTCGGTGAATTCTCTTGGGAAAAGTCCTAGCATTACATAGCAGTATAAAAAATTGAATTCACTCTTAAGGAGGAGACATGAACCATTGAAAGCATCCTGGTTTGAGTGTTTAAGGAAGCTTGAAATTTCTCCTAGCAAGTTAAGCCAGCATTTTGGTGCTGGAACAAAAGGACAGGACTAAGCATTTACCTATATATGCATATGTATTGCAGGCTTTGGCCAATGTCAACATCGGGAGCCTCATCTGCAATGTGGGGGCAGGTGGACCTGCCCCAGCAGCTGGTGCTACACCAGCAGGAGGTCCTGCCCCCTCCACCACTGCTGCCCCAGGTAGGAAACTTGGTATCAGAGCGTGGAGATTAGAAGTATTATAGGCAAAATTGTTCTTCATTTGCTAAGAATAGATGATGTATAGAAATCTTAAAACCAGAGGCATAGTTTGATGAGGGAAATCTAGGGTATTTTTGACCACGAAATTTGAAGGGCCTGGAGCTCTTTGGAGTTTTAGAGAGGTAACTGACTACTTTTTGTTTTGTTTTTAGCTGAGGAGAAGAAAGTGGAAGCAAAGAAAGAAGAATCTGAAGAGTCTGATGATGACATGGGCTTTGGTCTTTTTGACTAAACCTCTTTAGTAGCACGTTCAATAAAAAGCTGAGCTCCTTGCTGCTGTTGGTCTTACTGATAGTTCTGGGGATGTGTTGTGTAAAGATGAACTTTGGCTTTCAGTGGTCTCTTCCTGAAAGGAGAAGCTGGGTGCAGCATTGAGAACTTCTTGGAGAGGCAGGAGGAGAAAGGTTCAGAGCAGACACCTTGTCCAGACTACCCGCATGACTTCACGATTACAGGTTCTGTCCTCTAGACCCTGAATAAGAGTCATTGCTGGGGGTGCTCCAGACCTCAGATTTTGGAAAAACTAACAAATGAAGTAGCTTTGTGGGGAGAGGTGATTGATTGAATGGTGTGAAGTGGAAATTGGTTCGCTTTTCAAAATGCCAGGGTCACCCTAGAACTTGGATTTATATAACATGATTCTTGTGTATTCAGAGCATGTTAGGTGCCAGGCACTTAGGACATCTGTGCAATTAATAGATGGGGACATGGGATTGAGGAGTTGAGCAGGACTTTCTGGCCCCATCCTCACTCCAGTGTGCAGGACCATTTGTGTATGTTACTATAGCCATTTGGGCAAGTGGCTGGTGTATCTTGTAAAATTGGACATGAAGATACATCTCTGGTAATGTTTAAAGCAGTGCTGAAAAATCTAAAAGGTCCATCAAATAAGTGGCCCTCAGTTACCAGTGGTGGAAACTACAGATATGGAGGAATTCTTATAGGGTGAGATTTAAAAGCAAGTCTTAGTAAATAACATAGCGCGTTACCCTTTTTGTAAAGCTTAAATTTTTAAAGAGATTAAGGAATTCATATCTGATAAAAAAAGATAAGGTAGGGTAAATAATTTAGGACCTGAGGTGGCTGGGGTACAGTGAGAGAACATAGATGTCATTGTTCAAATTTAGACATGGAAAAGGGCATCGAGGAGCACTAAGGAATAGGTCATAAAGATGATCTACATCCGCATGGTAAGTGCCTACTTTTCCTCACTTTCCTCATCCATAGCTCACCTAAATGCAGGTCACTACCGTGCTCATCTCAAGCGTCGTTCTGTACAACAATCCCATGCTGGTAAGACCCCATGTCAGGTGGGTAAGTAGAAGCTCAGAGGTTTTCATGCCTTTGGTTACAAAGTAACCAAAAGGATTAAGTGCCTGGAAGGATTAAAACCAGGCAATGACTGCAAAGCCTCCTTGAGCTGCATCTCTCCCCATGCTCCTGCTTCTTAGCTCTCCCATCTATAGTGATGAGAGTGCATCCTCTAGAGTTCTGAGATAACGGGTTCCTTGCATTCAGCATTCAAGGAGGGAACACCCGCATTTAATTTAGCTGAAATATTTTTTGGACGGGTTAAAGAGAATACAAGATAAAGGGAAGCACAGCATCCAAAATAGCTGAAAATTAGTGGTAAATTGGGATATTATAAACTTAAGTTAGCTAAACCAAACAATACAATCGCAAATGTTCACTCTAGCAAGACTTGTGTTAACACGGCCTAATGGATGGCCCAGCTTTTTAAGAGAAACTTTAATATAGTAAAAGTCTAATAGAGCTAAAAAACCTTTCCAAAGAATGATCTGATGGTCAAATTAGGGGACCCACATCCACATATAGGAATGCCAGTCTTTTATTCATTTGGTATCAGTAATAAAGCCTGTCCAGTTCCACCCACCTTTCAGTTCTCAGCCTCGATTTCCGTTTGGCAAAATGGAAATCATATCTACTTCATGTTAGAGAATGAATGAAGTAATGCTAGCTGGCATGCGAATGTTATTTCCCTTCTGCATAAGGCACAAGGAGCACAGCTGGCATTCCTGGTTTCCAGAATCCCAGGTGCAACCTTGTGCTCCCCAAGCTCCCTCCCTGCTGATCCTGCCCAATCATGGTTTCTTTACTATGATACTTGAGGGCTGCCTACCTGCTTGGTTTCTTATAACTAGTTTCACACTCCTGATGTTCAAGCATACTTGTTAACTTTTTAAACAGTTCCTTGTTAAAATTCTGTTCACATCTGTGGCTACTGAAAGCATACCTAGGTCCATGGCCAGCTCACTCACCCCTCTAATAATCCTGCATTAGCAGGAAGCCAGCATTAGGTATATGGGCTCTAATCCTCATGTTCTGAAGAACCTTGGGAACAGACATGTTCACTGACAAACCACCTAAGAAAACTTGAAAAAGTTTGCAGGGGCTTCCCTGGTGGTGCAGTGGTTAAGAATCTGCCTGCCAAGGCAGAGGACATGGGTTTGAGCCCTGGTCAGGGAAGATCTCACATCATGGAGCCACTAAGCCTCTGTGCCACAACTACTGAGCCTGTGCTCTAGAGCCCGCAAGTCACAACTACTGAGCCCGTGTGTCGCAACTACTGAAGTCCGCGTGCCTGGACCCCGTGCTCTGAAACAAGAGGCCATGGCAATGAGAAGCCTGCACTCGCTGCAACTAGAGAAAAACCCGCGCATAGCAACAAAGACCCAACACAGCCAAAAATAAATAAAAATTTTTAAAAATTATTTTTAAGAAAAAGTCCACAGAATGTGTTGGACAATGGGATAGGTTTTTTAAAAAAATCTGAAGCGCCTATCAACTGTTTCTAATTCTTTTTTTGTTGTTCTTTCTTCTCAGCTAAAAATGGTAAGGAGGGATCCATACATGAAATGTGAAGTTTTAAAACCACCTTTTGGAAAAGAAAAACTATTAAAACCACCTTTGGAAAAGAAAATCCAATTGAAAGAATTCAAAATATTTATGCAATGAAACAACTTGGTATATTGCTACAATTTCAAATAAAATGTCAGGTTCTTTCCCATAATTTGAAGGAGTATATACAGTAAAATTCTGAGGGAACAATGTGACCAGGTGACTTGATTTGGTTGGGTAGCACTTTATAATTTAGAAATGACTTTCACACATTCTCCCATTCTGAACTTCACATGTCAGGATAACTTAATTATCCCTGTTTATATATCAAGACCTCATTGTTTGGAGAGTTTGAGAGCCCTGTCAAGTTCACACAGCTAGTGCAGGACCTGCCACCTCAGTTGTCTCAAATCAGAATTTCTTCTACCAGACCTGGTGTCCCCTCCATACACGTGCTATGTAAGGTACAGTGACCAGCTCTTGATTTTTTTCTCTGTCATTTTGCAAGCCATTTCTCTCATCTCCTTATCTTTGCAATCAAGCCTGGACACTTAAGCTTGATATAGACAGGGGCTGCTTTTAAGAGAAGACTGAACATTTTTAGTTCTGAAATAGCCAGGAGATGACCCCCAAAGTCAGAACACAGACACCACAGAGCATGCATCATGGAACCTGGACTGTTAGGTCAGATTCAGCAATCTTATGGAACACTAATATCAGGACACAGGCACATAGTTTCACAGGATTGCTCAAATAGTTATGAACTTCCAAAGAGTCCTCCAAGTTCTACTCAATTTAACTCACTGAAACTTCCACTCCTCTTACTTGTATACTGAGGGTTATTATGATGTCCAATTAAGGTAAGAAACGTCTGTCTTTTGCCTTCCAGATCTTTGCATTTGCTATATCCCCCATCTCCCTGGGTCATCTACTACCTACCCCAGTTAATTCTACTCCTGGCCTCAGGAAGCCCACCCCAGGCTATATTAAATCTCTGCTCCAAGTTCCCTATATACCACTTCTTAAAAGTAAATGTGTAATTGTGCATTTTTGACACTTTGTTCAATATCTTCCTGCCTCCATGCAGTGAGTTCGGGGATCAGGGCTGTGTTGCTCACCTGTATCCCCAGAACTTATCACAACGCCTGGCTTATTGTTGCCATTACTATTATATTTATCAGAGCCAAACCCTCTCCTTTCACACGGAAGGTAATCAGTGCCCAGACAGAAGGAGGACCTTGCTCAGCAGCAGTGACTGGCCAAGCCAGAAGTGGAACCCAAGTCTCTGGACTAGCAAATGCCCTTTCCACTGCAGCAGGCCTGCCCCCTACCACAAGCCTCGTTCAGTCAATTCACACTTGGTACGCACCTTTCAGGTTGCCAGGTACAGATGTAGGTGTTCAGGCCCTGAGACGGGAACCCACGGACCCACATGAGGACTGAAGGCGCAAGACGCTGGTACCAGGTTCAGCTTTACACATTCCATAATCCTAAATCCGCAAGACCTGGGTCCGCGGACTCAAAGGAGAGCGTCCCGGCATTCCCTCATGTGATGCCAGAGTCACGCCTTATTAATGAGCGTGGAATTCTCAGCAGGTGGGACAGCAGAAGCAAGGAGTGGCGCCCCGCAGCCCGTAAACTTCCTTCTGGACACTGTGACCTGTCACCTCCCCCATCACGTCTACATCGCCTAGCATGAGGGGAGAATATGCAGGAAAACTTGGAGACTGAGACCAGGCGACCGGGTGAAGTGTTCTCACCTCTCCTCAGCCGTACATTCCGGAGAAATCACGCTCCTCAACTGGCACTGATTCCTGGGCTTCGGACACCTGCGCTCAAGTTCTTCTAGTGCGCCTCTCGCCAATCAACGTCCGCGCTGGGAGGAAGGGGCGGGACGGGAGGCGGGGTTAGAAACCGAGTGTGGCCAAGGGAAGCGAACTCCTCAATTGCACCGAGGCTTATTGACCGCTAGGGGCGCGCGCGCCTCGGGGCTTTTGCGCGTGCCCGTTACCATCAATCCAGCTAGTAAAAGTTTTTAAGTCTGGTTTGGCGACGGCAGCGCAGTCGCGGGCGCCAGTGAGTGGATCAAGGCAACTAATCTGTTGTGAAACCTCTAGGTCATTAACCAACAGGAATGGGATGGGGCATATTTGTAAATTGGGAATAATGAGCCCATTCCTGCTATAAGGCTGTTTTTTGAGGGGTGGGGAGCAACAATAGATTTCGGCGTTTGGACATTACTAATTAATATCACGGAGTTAGCTCCCTGTTCTTTTATTTTGGGGGCAGTGGATCCTGCCTGTTCCCAGCACCTTGGTTTCCAGAAAGAGGTTTTTTGCCCAGAGAAAGAAGCGGGAAGATGTGTTCTACTTTTTTTTTTTTAAATTGCGGTACGCGGGCCTCTCACTGTTTGTGGCCTCTTACGTTGCGGAGCACAGGTTCCGGACGCGCAGGCTCAGCGGCCATGGCTCACGGGCCTATCCGCCCCGCGGCATGTGGGATCCTCCCGGACCGGGGCACGAACCCGCATCCCCTGCATCGGCAGGCGGACTCTCAACCACTGCGCCACCAGGGAAGCCCGTGTTCTACTGTTGACTGCTTATCATTAGCTGAGTCATCTGGGAAGCTGTTAAACAAAACGAAACAAAACAAAATACCCGAATGAAACAAACAGCAACTAAATAGCTTCCTGGGCCCCTCCACAGGTCGATGAACCAGGACTTCCCGGAAGGCGGCAGGGAGTCTGCATTTTAACTAGCTCTCCTGAGGAATTTGATGAGTAGGGTTGAGGGGGAACTCCTGGTTTAGGGCAAGCCCAGCTCCTCACGCAGTGCCTGCCATGTAGGTGGTGCATAATAAGCATTGTTTGAAAGAATGACTGTGTACACCTGAAACTAACCCAACATTGTAAATCAGCTATAATATAAAATAAAAATTAAAAACAAAACAAAAAGAACGACAATTAATAACTGACTTCAGATACTGAAGGAAGATTTAACAGTTGAATTATAAACCATGTTGTCAACACTTGGAAGATGGACTGTTGCTTTGAGTGAAAATGACTACAACATTTTAAGGAGTGTAATTGGTTTCCATCTCTCAGAATTTAAAGTGCCCTTACCTTCCACTCAGGAATTTCACTTAGAGGAATCCATCCAAAAATATATGTACAATTTCACTGAAGCATTATTTGTAAGAGGGGGAAAAAAAAGTGCATGAGAGGAGGCTTTCATGTAGCCATTAACAGGAGTGCTGCTATTGAAAGATATCTATGACACCTTCTTAAGTGAAAAAGGCAAATTACAGACTATTATACATAATATGACCCCAAAAGATTCACATGCATATGTTTATATGTGTAAATAAAATTTCTGGAAGGATTCAAAAGTAACAACAGTGATTACCTCTGAAAGGAGCGATTGGACAGGGCAGGAGAGAGATTTTTTTCCATTTCAGTTTATCCTTTTCCATATTGCTTGCATTTAAACAAACCATGACCATGCATTACTTTTGATAGCTCTTAAGTCCGGTTTAGTAATGGCAATGTGTCTCTGACGCTGGTGAGTGGATTAAAGCAACTAATCTGTTGTGAAACCTCTATGTCAGGAGCGTCCAGCACTTTCATTAGCCAGCAGGAATGGGATGGGACATATTTGTAAATGGGGAATAATTACCCTGTTCTTGCTGTAGGGCTGTTTGAGGGTTGGGGAGCAACAGTGAACGTTATTATTAATTTTTCAAAAATTAGAGGGGCTTTAATATGAAAGAGAAACTCACTTTATTCCAAGGAGCTATGGAGGGAAGAACTCTGACCAATTTTGAGAACATTTTAGCTCAAAATAGGGAAAAACTTTGCTGGGCATTAGGCAGAGCCTGGGATAAATAAGACAATGTCTGTGTGGACATTGTGTCCACACAATGTGGACTAGATATGTCTTCCATTGGTGAGATCCCATCAGTCTTTTGGGATAGAGGGTTAAGGGCTCTAATGTCAGACTACCTGGGTTGACTCAAATCCCACTCTGCCACTAAATAAGGCTGTGTGACCTTAGGAGAACTGTCTAACCTCTCTGTGCCTCTGTTTCTTCATATGCATTGTGGGGTTAATGATGATACCTACCTCATAGAGTTCTTGTAGGATTCAATGAGATGGCACATGTAGAACACTTAGCACAGTTCCTGTTCAAAAAATGTTAGCATTTCTTTGCTAGCTCATATGATGGATTGACATTTAAAAAATTAAAAAGAGCATCAGAGAAAAAATGCCTACTATTGGAGCAGCTGTTTTATTTTTACACCCTTTAAATTTTCATGGAAACAGCCACATACTGGATTTTCAGGATTAATGGAATCAGTAGATGGGTAGAATTGCATTCATGCTGGATGGCTTTGCTTACAAATGGAATTTTTGAAAAGTTTCTTTCTTCTAGATGCTTGCTCAGTGCTGCCCCTGAGTGGTGAGGCAGGCAGGTAGGGGTGCGGGCTGTCGGCCCAGGGGTGAGCAAGGCAGTCCACACATTTGAAAGGAAAGGCATGTTTGTGTGCCCACCAGTGACCCAGTCAGGAAGAAACCAAGTGCATTTTCACGTGGTCTTGCCTCCTGTGTAATTTACTTAAGCATATTAAGAGGAAAAGTCAAATGTGCTAAGTTCATTTCTTGTCTAAGAACAAGGAAGAACTTTACTGAGTTGCTGTGCAAGCTGCTGTACCCTTGGCTTTCCTCCCAGGTTGTTGGAAGAAACAGCCACATGAAAACTACTTCTGGTTTTTCCATAAAACTTATGGAGGCTGTTGTGTTCTTACTGTCTCCTAAATAAGGTCTTGTGTGAAAAATTCTTTTAAATTTAGGACCAGAAGGGGCTTCCCCGGTGGTTCAGTGGTTAAGAATCCGCCTGCCAATGCAAGGGACATGGGTTCGAGCCCTGGTCCAGGAAGGTCCCACATGCTGCAGAACAACTAAGCCTGCGTGCCACAACTACTGAAGCCCATGTGCCTAGAGCCGGTGCTCTGCAACAAGAGAAGCCACTGCAATGAGAAGCCTGCACACCGCGACGAAGAGTAGTCCCCACTCGCTGCAACTAGAGAAAGCCCACACGCAGCAACGAAGACCCAACACATAGCCGAAAATAAATAAATTTATTAAAAAAGAAAAAAATTTAGGACCAGAAGACAGTTTGTATCCTCCAGGGAATTGGTAGCCAGGCCTCCTTTATAATAACAAGAGCTCTGTGACTTACACTCACTTCTCTGCCTGAGAAACAGCACCAGGCTTAATGCCCAATCTCAGCTATTAAATTGACCTAAATGGATAATGGATTTGCTTCCTCATCCTTTTCTTGGTACTGATTGAAAAAAAATTTTTTTTTCTTTTTTTGTGGCTCTTGTAATGACTTCACAGCATACTTGTACTTTGATCTATATTCTCATATCCTTTCAAGAAAGCGGAAAGGAATCCATAAATTAAACAAAGAGTGGAATGTTTCAAGTAGTGTGTGTGTGTGTGTGTGTGTGTGTGTGTGTGTGAAAAGTTATTTGAGATGATTTTAAGCCAGTGGTTGCACTTGGGTTTTTGAGACTAACAAGTTTATGGGTCAACGATTTCAGACCCAAATGTTTTTTTACTTGGGAAAATGAGAAGCCCATGTAAACAAGGCCATCAAGGAAGTTATGGTGTGGGCAAAGGACCAGAAGCTATTAAGGTTTGTTTCCTTAGCCACTACCACTAAGGGCAATATTGAATCAGCATTAATATTTGCAGACAGAAAGTTGGTCACCTATTTGGATGAAAAATATTTTCTCACCTCTGTCTTCATTAGGGCTTCACTTCCTTGAAGCGGTCTTTAAGTATAAAAATTGTCCTGGGAAGGTTAAGACATAAGTTCCTTGACGCCTCAGTGCAAATGAGATGGACTCCCAGATTCTCCTTTCTGAGGGTCCTTTCAGAGTCTGGTTCTGCTTCAGCTGGCTGTGTGACAATCAATAAGTCCCATGACCTCTCTGATCCCCACACCCCACACCCCTCCTGGCATGAAGGGCTTGCAGGGAAGCTTCTGCCTCACGCAAGGCCAATGCCAGCTCCCTCCCAGGGCCCTGCAAAGCAGCCGGTGGCAGTGGAGTCGCCTTCCAGCCCTCAGGCACACCACAGATCCTGGCTCTGTTTACTCTCAAGTAAAGCCTTCCTTCTGTTTACTCAGCAAAGATTCTTTTAAGACAGGCTAAGCACACGGTTTACTCTGCTAAGAAGCCTTGCCATTTACTGTGAGGACCTGTGTTGACTTATTCTCGAGTCTCCGTTGACATTCACTGGGAAATGTTAACGCAAACACAAGGAGACATCCTGGGAGCTCCAGGCCTGACAAAGTGCTCTGGAAAGGGCCATCCTTTCTGTTTTGGTTAGAACCACCTCGATAGTTAAAAATAACAGTCATGTACCACACGACGAGATTCTAATGATCCCCTTTTCGGTTTCAGATTCGGTTTCTGAACACTTAGGCTAAAGGGCTCTGGAAAGCGTGCAGTATTAATTCCGGACGAGTCCGTGTCTGTGCCAACCTCCTTCCGGGCACAGCTGCAAAGAACCTGGGCTGGGGGATCAAGGACAGCTCGGCCTCTAGGAGTCCCTGTGATTTTGAGACAGTTGCTTCCTCTCTCTGGCTCTTGGCTTTCTCATCCATAGGGTGAGGGGAAGTGGTTTCCTTGCTCATCTCCCCAGCTAGACTGGGCCCGGGGCCTGAGCACTGATCCTAAGAGCGCTCAAAAATGTTTGTTGAATGAAAGGATGAATAAGACATGCCAGCTGATCACTCCCGCCTTGCTCTTGTGCCCAAATCCTCCCCAAAGACCAGCTTGGCTTTGCGTCATCGTCTGACAAGATCTGCTAATGGGGTCATTGCAGACAACCACAAACCCCCAACGTCTGAATCAGCGGTTGTGGCTGCCAAGGGGTTTCACTTGCCTCTGTCTCCATCTCCTCCCGGCTCCCCATCCAAGCTGATGCTTGTAAACGAAACACCTTTGCAGATGAGTGGACTGTGTATTTGGTTTGTCTTCGTTGCCTGGAAACTGTTGACATCCCGAGACATTCTGTTGCCTTCGCTGGCTCATGAAAAATTGATGACTTTTTTCTCTGTCAACAAACTCGCGGCCTGTTCACCTGGGCTGGGAATGAGTGGGCTTGCTCCTTGCTCTCCGGCTGTTTGCTTTCTTTCAAGCTGTTGAGTTACTTTACTTAGAGGTGGCGGTGGGGACCAGAGACAGTGGGGCCAGTGGAGTGCGGCTGCACGTAGGTAGCCGATGCTAACGTGGAGAGGGCTGGTTTTACTTCCCTCAAGTGCTCCTTCAGTTCCACCAAGCACCTTCCCCAGCTGATCGGAAGCACCCCTCCCCTCCAAGGCATCCCCTGGGTACACCCTGCCCAGAGGCCTTCTCTGGCCTTTCCGGCCCTGGATCCTCCTTGCCCCCTGGGCACAGCCTGCAATGCACAACTACTGTCCATTTTCCTTCTGCTTGGTCTGGTTTCTCCTCTTGGCAGTGGAACAGCCTTGTCGCCCCATCCCTGAGGGCACCCAGGATCTGGCTTCTGACCGCTGTCTTTGGGGCCCTGCCCCTGGGGATTTCTGAGGCCTATGCTATCCCTCTGGCCCAGCTGCAAGTCCAGGGATGCACCCCGAGTCAGCATCAGGACCCAAGTCTGAGGATGGCACAGAGTCACTGCCTCAGTAGAGGCAGTGAATCCATCCTTGGGAATGGATTCCTCATAACTAGCCATGGGACCTCAGGCAGACATTTTGCCCAGTGGCCATTTGGACCAGTGCCACTCAAAGTGTGATCCCTGAACTGTGCTGGCTCACAGACTATTGTTACCTGAAGACAGGTACAAGAAGTACTCACTGAGAACTTGTGAGGAAGTATTTAGAAACTTATATAGCAATTTGACATTGCCACATCATTCAAGCAGCATTTCATTTTTTAAAAGTAATTCATTTTTGTGAATTTTAACAAAAAGTATTGGTCCATGACAGACTGAAAGTTGAAAAAAAAAATGACAGCGTGGTCCTTCTCCACGGATGTCTTAGGAAGCACTGCGCCTGACCTCGTTTTCCAGCCTGCACTGGGGTGCTCCCCAAAGAGCTGTGGTCCTGTGAAGTTCTCCTTTGGGTCAGGAGGGGGCAACAGAGACATACATAATCCGTCCTTCCTCAAGCTAGGCCAGTTCATTCTCCAAGCATCCTCCATTTGACCACTTCTGGATGCTGGGACATGGGGAGAAAGGAAGTCTTTCTTCTTTATGTTTGCCTCAGCTGAGAGAAGAGTCACCAGAGAGAACGTCCAGTAGGGCTGGCAACGTGGAGATGGCAGGAAAGTGTGGATCCCAGCCAGGGGTGTTCTTCCTGGGGAAGCATAGCTGTGACTTGGGCATATAGGAGCAGAGCTCAGCCTGGATTTGAATCCTGACTCCTCCTCTTAGTTGCTGTGAGACCTTGGCAAAGCATCTTAATCTCTGGGAAAGCCAGTTTCTTCAAGTGTAAAGGGGCCACGATAATGGTACCTACCACACAGGGCTCTTGGGGGATTTAAGGAGATGATCCATGTAAAGCACTTAGTACTGTGCCTGGTCTGTATAAACAATCAATATATGTTTTCACTATCAGGACAGTCCCATTCTGCCTTGTTCTCTCTCAGTCCCTGCAAGGTTGGGAAACACCCCCATTTCTAGATGGGCAAGTGGAGGGCAGTCAGGCTGCTTTTCACCAGTCACTCTGGACCCTGTGACACGGCGAGATTTGGCTCAGTCCCCACCTCCTCCAGGAAGTCTGCTGTGATAGATGCAAACTGCATGAGTCTTCCCATCCTGGCTTCATTTTTCTAAGTACTATTTTTTTCTAATTTCTTCCTACTCCACACCTCCCCAGCTTTGCACAGACTCTGCACATTTCATAGTATATAAGGCACCTTGCCACTGGGACGCCCTGTGACATGGTTACAAGCCTTGAACCTGGAGCCCTGGCTCTACGTCTTTCCAGTTGTGTGACTTTGGGCAACTGGCTTGACTCCTCTGAGCTCTCCTTATTCTACCTTATGTATTACTGTGATAATTGAGTGAGGTAATGTGGGTGAAGGTCAGGTGCCAATGGACATCAGCAGATGAGGAAACTGAGGCTCAGGAAGGAGACACGCTCAGCTACTGGGTACTTGCTGTATATTAGACTTGAGACACCCCACAGCAGAGAGGTGGGCACTTTTGTCTCCAGTTGGCAGATCAGGGAACTGAGAC
Source organism: Kogia breviceps (assembly GCF_026419965.1). NCBI lineage: Eukaryota > Metazoa > Chordata > Mammalia > Artiodactyla > Physeteridae > Kogia > Kogia breviceps. Next base: position 97,431,056 of record NC_081312.1, read on the forward strand.
TCAGTTTACACACATCCGTAGGACTATGAAGAATTGGAGTTGGGTTGCTGACCTCCAGTGTCTGATACAAAGTCCAGAGTTCCTCTCTGCCTGCTCTTTTTTAAAAAAAATATTTATTTAAGTTTATTTTTGGCTGCTTTGGGTCTTAACTGCGGCATGTGGGCTCTTTGTTGCGGTGTGCAGGCTTCTCTCTCTAGCTGTGGTGTGCAGGCTCAGTAGCTGCAGTGCGCAGGTTCTCTAGTTGTGGCTCGTGTGCTCAGTAGTTGTGGCGCGTGGGCTTAGTTGCCCCGCGGCATGTGGGATCTTAGTTCCCTGACCTGGGCTCAAACCCGTGTCCCCTGCATTGGAAGGCAGATTCTTAACCCCTGGACCACCAGGAAAGCCCCTCTGCCTGCTTTGTGACAGGAGGATAGGACAATGCGGGCGTTTGAGGGCCCCGTAGGCACAGACCTAAAAGCCCAGAAATAACATCACACTTTTCTCTCTGATTTGCTCTAAAACTAGCGAACTTTCAAGAAGACAGGGGTGTTAGTGAGAGACTGGGGCTCCTATTTGGGGGAACCCCCAGAGCCTCTGTTAACAGGCAGCCCCTGGGCGTTCAACAGTCTTGCAGAAGAGAGTGGGAGCAAGCAGCAGGGGGCACTGTGACAGAGGGAGAGGGCCGAGGCTTCCCTGGGAACAGACCCAGGGCTCTGAAGGCTCCTGGGCAAACTCAGGGGCCTGAGGTGAGCAGCAGCACACGAGCCTACCGGTCCACAGTGCATCCTCCCCATGGGAGCTGAGAACTAGAGGGGCCTCCAGAAATCAGTCAGAATGGGCAGTGTGAGCACTGACTTTGGAGCTGGCGGACTTGGATTTGAAAGTCTGCTCAGCTCTTTCTATCAATAGTTACGTGATACTGGGCAAGTCGCTTAACTTCTTTGGAGCCTCAGTGGCCTCAACAAAAACTAAAACCCAACACATCTGTTTCATGGGGCTGTCGAGAGGATTCGTGTGATGATGTGGGTGCATTTCTTAGCATGCGCCTGGCACCTCATGAGCATTCAGCGAATGGCAGCTATTATTACTAAGAGATATGTGATCTGCAGGGTCGTCCCAAAGAGGTGAGGCCCCTGCCCCTCAAGGTCTGGGGCCCTGTGCTGCTTTGTCCCCCTGCTGCGGCCCTTCATGGGCTTAACCCCTGGGACACTGACCTATGTGGGCCTCTTTCTGCCCAAGGACAATGTTTGTTGTCAGAGGCTTGTGGATCCCATTAGGGCCAAGGTGCTTGTGGGAGGGCTGTGAGGAGTGGGAGGGCCACGTGGTCCCTGCCCTGCTGTGGATTTGCTGTAAGTCCCTCGCCTTCTCTGGGCCTGTTTCTCCATGCACAGCTGGAGGGCCTGCAGGAGATAAGCATGGAGGTTCCTCTTAGTCTAGCACCAGCCATCTAAGAATGTGTCCCCATCCTGCAAACACATTTACGTTTTAGCAGGGCCTTTTGCTGCAAAACCCAAAGTATGGCCTGAGGTAGGGAATGGGGAGGCTCCTAGCTAATGCTTATGGAGGAGAGCTGGTGGCGACTTCCCTCAGCTAAGAGGCGACCTTGGCCTTCCTCACGTCCAGCTTGCCTCTCCCCTGTGCCTCTACCCACGTAGCGCACACCTAGGGTTCAGGGTTCCCACTCCCAGCACAGTCTGCTCTTAGAGAAGGGTCTGATGGACTAGTTTGCTCTAAGGTGTGAATGACTGGGAGGGCTGGTGCTACTCATTCTGAGGGCATTGAACTTGGCAGGTATAGAGTTTTTATCTAGAGAAATTAAACTCTATATATGGAATCCCATCAAGAGCCTTTGAAGCTGAAAGGTGCTGCCTCCATTCAAATGACAGCAGCCTCCATTTCCTGGCCTTGGCCATGAGGTGGGGCTAGGACAAGTGATTCAAAGCCCATGGCACACAGCAATCAAAGGAAAATAGATGAACTGAATTTCATCACAATTAAAAATGTTTGTACTTCAAAAGACCCCATCAAGAAAGTGAAAAGACATCCCACACAATGGGAGAAAATTTTGCAAATTATATATCTGATAAGAGACTTGTATCCAGAATACATAAAGAAAACTTACAACTCAACAACAGCAAGTCAAATGACCCAATTTAAAAATAAACAAAAGACTTGAATAGACATTTCTCCGAAGAAGGTGTGCAAATGGCCAATAAGCACATGAAAAGATGTTCCACATCATCAGTCACCAGGAAAATGCAAATCAAAACCCTAATGAGATACTACCTCACACCCACTAAGACAGCTATTATCAAAAAGACAGACAATGGGCTTCCCTGGTGGTGCGGTGGTTGAGAATCTGCCTGCCAATGCAGGGGATACGGGTTCGAGCCCTGGTCTGGGAAGATCCCACATGCCACAGAGCAGCTAGGCCCATGAGCCACAACTACTGAGCCTGCGTGTCTGGAGCCTGTGCTCCGCAACAGGAGAGGCTGTGACAATGAGAGACCCGTGCACCACGATGAAGAGTGGCCGCCACTTGCTGCAGCTAGAAGAAAGCCCACGCACAGAAACTAAGACCCAACACAGCCAAAAATAAATAAATAAATAAGTAAATAAAAATTTTTTTAAAAAGTCAGACAATAACAAGTGTTGGCAAGGATGTGGGGAAGTTGGAACCCCCATACACTGTTGGTGGAATCTTAAAATAGTGCAGACACTTTGGAAAAAGTATGGCAGTTCCTCAAAAAGTTAGGTATAGAGTTACCATATGATCCAGAAACTTCTTGGTATACATCCAAGAGAATTGAAAACATACATCCACGCAAAAATTTATACGTGATGAGGGGTGAGGGGAGGGAGAATTGGATGAAGGCAGTCGAAAAGTACAAAATTCCAGTTATAAGTACCAGGGATGTAATGTACAACATGATAAATATAATTAACACTGCTGTATGTTATATAGGAAAGTTGTTAAGAAAGTAAGTCCTAAGAGTTCTCATCACAAGAAAAAATGTATTTTTCTATTTCTTTAGTTTTGTATCTATATGAGATGATGGATGTTCACTCAACTTATTGCGGTGATCACGTCATGATGTCTGTAAGTCAAATCATTATGCTGTACATCTTAAACTTACACAGTGCTGTATGTCAATTATATCTCAATAAAAATGGAAGACAAAAAACATATACATGAATGTTCATAAGATCCAAAAAGAGGAAACCACTCAACTGATGAATCAATAAATTGTGGTATATCCATATAACAGAATATTATTCAGCCACTGAAAGGAATGAAATACTGGTAAAGGCTACAACATATATGAACCTTGAAAACATTATTTTAAGTGAAAAAGCCAAACACAAAAAGCCACATATGATTCCATTTGTATGGAATGTCCAGACTAGGCAGATACAGAGATGGAAAGTGGACTAGTGGTTGCTAGGACTTGGGGGAGGGGAGAATGGGGAGTGACAACTAATGGGTATAGGGTTCCTTTTTTGAGGGTGATGAATGTGTTCTGGAATTAGATAGTGGTGATAGTTGCACAACTTTGTGATTCTACTAAAATTACAGTTTATACATTTTTAAGGGTAATTTCTCCATGCAGGTAGGAATGCCCCAAGGGGCACTGACAACATATGGGAGTAATTCTGGGGGTCCCAATGTTGAGGAGAGCACTGCTGGCACTGGGGTGGGGGCTATGAGGAGCCAGGGATGCTGGACATATTGCAATGCCTGGGGCCAGCTCACGGTGAAGAATTGCCTTGCCCTCCACGCGACGTTCGAATGTCTCTCAGGACATTGATGTAGGTGATTATCTGAGCTCAAAACTAAACTCTGCTTTACATAATAAACACCAAGTATATTTGCAAGGTTTTAATATCCACTGAATTTCCCAGGAATATGACTACCATGTGAACTGGGAAGATTGTACGGCACCTCCTACTTAATGTCAGTTATCTATTCCTGAAAATGAGATGTTCTGTGTGAAATGCTTCTGGAAACATCTTTCCTTACTTTTCCTTTTGTTTATTTTCTTTCCTTTCTTTTTAAAACTTATTTTATTTTATTTAGTTACTTTTGGCTGTGTTGGGTCTTCGTTGCTGCACAGGGGCTTTCTCTAGTTGCGGTGAGTGGGGGCTACTCTTCATTGCGGTGCAGGGGCTTCTCATTGTGGTAGCTTCTCTTGTTGTGGCGCACAAGCTCTAGGCACACGGGCTTCAGTAGTTGTGGCACGTGGGCTCAGTAGTTGTGTCTCACGGGCTCTAGAGCGCAGGCTCAGGAGTTGTAGTGTACGGGCTGAGTTGCTCTGCAGCATGTGGGATCTTCCCAGATCAGGGCTCGAACTCGTGTCCCTTGCATTGGCAGGCGGATTCTTAACCACTGTGCTACCAGGGGAGTCCCTTTCCTTTCCTTTTAAAGGGGAAAATTATATTGTTATCTGTCAACCCCAATCCCTTAACCTAGGGATTTCCTAGGTCTAACTAAAATACGGTAAAATGCTTATATATGTAACAAAGGATCAGGTTAGGTGGTAAGATGCTTAAAGCTCTGCTTCCTGGTCACCTATAATTAATAGGGACATTAACAAGCAGTTACTCTGTGAAATAAACAACAAGGACCTACTGTATAGCACAGGAAACTAAATTCAATATCCTGTAATAACCTATAATGGAAAAGGATCTGAAAAAGAACACACACACACATAATTGAATCACTTTACTGTACACCTGAAACTAACATTAACACTGTAAATCAACTATACTTCAAGAAAAAAAAAAGAATGTACCCCTCTAGCGGGCTTTGTCAGATAAATCCAATCTTCATTCAACCAGACCATGTGGGCTGATATGCTGATCTTTGTATTTATGTATTTTCTTACCAACAGGACTATAAAAGCCTCTTTAAAAATAAAACAAAAACAAAACAAACAACAACAACAAAAACCAAGCAGCTGCTCTGTACATGGGAATCTGGCCTCAGTGCCAGCAACAGCTAAGAGACACCATTCACTTCATTACTTTCATGTTCTTCAAAACACAACTTGAACCTTCTACTAATTGTATTTGGAAAGTATCTTGATTCTTTTCCTGCACATTGTTTCATTAAAAAATGTTGTATTAGGGAGCTCCCTGGTGGTCTAGTGGTTAGGATTTGGCACTTTCAATGCAGTGCCCCAGGTTCAATCCCTGGTGGGGGTACTGAGATCCTGCAAGCCATGTGGCATGACCCCCCCCCCCCCAAAAAAGTATTAAATTTTGGAGATGTACACATATTTTTTTCTCCCATGTATTTTTTTTTGCCTGCAACGTGTGGCATGCGGGATATTCGTTCCACGACCAGGGATGGAACCCGCACCCCCTGCAGTGGAAGCACAGTCTTAACCACTGGACTACCAGGGAAGTCCCCACCCATGTAAATACCAGCCAGAAAACATCGTATTGAAGACATGTGTGTTCTATAAAGGCGTGATCTATAGGGAGAATGCTAACTGGGAGTGTGGTGTGCAGGGCAGACCCGAACTTGATCTTCTCTGGGCACTGGGGGGAGCATGATTCTCTGGTTGGAGCTCAAAGGACCTTGGAGAATGTCTCTCTTTCTTCAGTTCACAAGGAAGAGACCAAGGAACCTGTGGCTTGTCTAGGGTCACAAAGAGCCTGTGGCAGAATCTGGCTGGGAGCCCAGGTTGCTGGCATCCAGGCAGTGGCTCTGGGTTCTACACTAGGACTTCAGGCTGGCTTTGGAGCAGCCTGTGGAAACACAGGCCACCAGACAGGTTTGGGGAATCAGTCACTTTGCCATGTACCATGGCAAACAAGAATTAAGTAATGTACCATGCTGTCTCTGCTATTGGAAAGTAAGTGTCAAAGTGTTCTTGGTAAGACTTCCCTGGTGGCACAGTGGTTAAGAGTCCGCCTGACAATGTAGGGGGCACGGGTCTGAGCCCCGGTCCGGGAAGATCCCACATGCCGTGGAGCACCTGAGCCTGGGCGCCACAACTAGCCTGCACTCTAGAGCCTGCGAGCCACAGCTACTGAGTCTGCGAGCCACAGCTACTGAAGCCTGTGCGACTAGAGCCCGTGCTCCGCAACAAGAGAAGCCACCGCAATGAGAAGCCTGCGCACCGCAACACAGAGTAGCCCCCACTCACCGCAACTAGAGAGAGCCCGTGTGCAGCAACAAAGACCCAACGCAGCCAAAAAAAGAAATAAAAAAGAGAGGGAAGGTGTTCTTGGTAAACATGCTGCCTGGCTATTTTACGGAAGTGAGCATGGGGATGAGACTGGGCGTTTGAACAGGGTCAAGTCAGGGATGTGGCAGCCGAGCAGAGAGGCAAGGGGCTTGGGGCCCAGGGTCTGAAAAGCCCACTGATGCACGCGTTGCTGGAGATGGGGAGAGTCTGAGGCAGTCCCTGCTTCAGAGATACAGGTTCATCCTGATGGGGGGGGGGTCTTAGCTTTGGCTCCCTAAAGTGGAACTCCAGTTAGAGGCCTGTGTTGGAGGAGTTTTTTCAGGAATGCGACGCCCAGGAAGCAGAGTGCAGGGTGGGAGAGTGAAGCAGGGCAAGGACAACCAATACGAAGAGCAAGACGGAGGTGCCTCTGTTCTGTGTCACGGGGCCTTCTGCAAAATGCACACAAGTCTCAGAACAGCCTGCGGGGGAAGGAGGACACCATTTATTCATCCTCCTTTTTTTTTTTTTTTTTTTTTGCGGTACGTGGGCCTCTCACCGCTGTGGCCTCTCCCGTTGCGGAGCGCAGGCTCTGCGGCCATGGCTCACGGGCTCAGCCGCTTCGCGGCACGTGGGATCCTCCCAGACCGGGGCACGAACCCGTGTCCCCTGCATTGGCAGGCGGATTCTCAACCACTGCGCCACCAGGGAAGCCCTATTCATCCTCCTTTGATCCGGGGTTACCATGGGGTGTTCATGCCCCTTGGCTCCCCCCCAGGCATCCTGGGAAAGGGCTGGGGCAGGATGAGTGAGGAGGGAGAGCGAGGGGGTCCCAAGCCAGACTCAGGCTGGTGGTACCTTCACAAAACGGAGCAAACCTTGTGGGGAGCTGGTGACCTTGGGGCCGGGACCGGGGAGGGTAAGATATGAGGTCAAGGGGATGGGAAGGTGGTGCCAGGAGGCAATCAGTACGAGTGGCTGGAAGGGATAAACTTGGGAGCAAATCAGCCTGTGCGAGGTGCCAAGGTAGGAGGAGAAAACTCCCTTAGAGTCCCTGGACAGCAGGGGGTATGGTGGGCCGGGGGCGGCACATGCTCCGACCTGCCTCGAGGTCTTTGCACGGGCTGTCGCCTCGGCCCGTGTGCTCTCTTCCCCACCCCCCCTCCTTACCCACTCAATTCTGCGCCTCCTTCAGGTGTGAATGCAGACATCACTGCCCACTAAGCGCTCTCTGCTATTGGCTCTGAAACGCCTCCTTGAACGGTGTCTTTGTAACACTACCGTCATCTATAACGTTGCATTTGATTGTGGGGTTATTTAATATGCGTCTCCTTCCCTAGACCGCAAGCCTCGAGCAAGCTGCTAGCATGACCAGCAAGGACGAGGGTCAACGTGATCACATGGGGTCCCCAGACCTCCTGCCATCGCTTCAGCTTCTCAGCGCTCTGGAAACGCCCAGCCTTGCCCCTCGGGGCCTCTGCTTAGGCAGTGCTCTCTGCAGGGAGTGACCCCTCCACATATCCCCAGGGCCATATCCTGCTGATCCAACAGTATGGCCCTAAATGTGATGTCCCTTCAGAAGGCTTCCTTATGTTACCGTCTCTAGGCTGGAAAAAAAAAAATCAGTCTCTCTCTCTCTCTCTCTGCCTGGCTCTTCCTCACTCTCGCTCACCTTTTCTGTCTTCCTCCATCATTCTCTGCTCCCTCCACGTGCCCTTTTCTATTCACACACACTGGCTGTGTGCTTTGTCCTATCCGCTGAATGCCACTGGCACCCCTTGAGGGCAGAAGACAAGCCACTTCCATTTTCCTGCCTCCTCCCACCTCCACCACTGTGTCTGGCAGGAGCAGATGTAACTTAGATGGCGGAGCCAGAGTCCTCAGCTCCTGAAAATCTGAATGAGACAGACTGAAACCTCATTCCACCCCTGTGGGGAACTCAAAGCCCTTAAGATGCAAATTCCTGCAAATTGTCACCGGCCACTCTGGCTCTAGACACCTGCCTCTATTTTCCTGCAGTTGTTCCTTCTCTCTCCCCTGGAGTCGCCCCAAACAGAGGGTCTGGGTTGTTCTCCTGGATCTTTCACTCCAAAGTCACTCAGGCAGTAGAAACCTTACTGAAGGTTCTTGGGTCACCAGGAGGTGTCTCATCATGCCCTCTACAATGGTAGCCTCAGAAATATTTCATGTTGCCCATTTCAGTTTTTACAAAGTTCCGCCAGCTTCCATGCTAATTGGCTATTTTCCCCCCTCCCTCTCTTGGGACCGGCCCTCCCCCACCCTCTGGGTCCAGACCCTCCCACTCTGGAGAAAACAAATTAGGTTCCTCCCAGTCCACGCCAGCTCCGCAGTGCGAAGGCCATCTGTGTTCTCAGTAAACCCGGGGGTCTGCTGTGACGGGGCCCATCCTCGGCAGGAGGCGCTGGAGCAAGGCTTACGGGGGACCCCAGAACACCCTCCTCTGCCTCTCAGGGTTCTGGAAGGCCTAGTCCTGTTATGTTTGGCCTCCTTGCCTGAGGGCCTTCTCTCTCCTCATGTCAACTCCAGTGGGACCTGGCACAGCTTCAGCTGTGGCTTGGAGTCAGATCCCAAACAAACCGCCTTTCTCAGGGAGACAAACACCCCGGAACCCACTAATCTCTTTCTCCAGAGTATCATGTTGCTCTCTGTGATCTTAATCTCTCCTGGCAGGCCATGCTGGAAAAAGCATCCAGGGGAAACCGGATCTCTCTGAGCACAGCCAGGGCTGTCTCTCCAACTACTCCCTGTCTCCACTGGGTGTGCTCCACTGGGAACAGAAGTGGCTCCTGTCGCCCAGCCCACAACCTCACCAGGGAAAGCTCACAGGTGCTCCACACTCTCCTTTCCCTCCTCTGCCTGTCTCGGGGCTGGGCTCTGGGCCCTTGGGCTTCAGTGAAGGGCCTCCGGCTCACACATCCTCTGCTAGGAGGTGGATTGTGGGGAAGAGGGAAGATCTGGGCTTTGAGGACCTGGGTTTGCCTTCCTGCTCTATTGGCAGCTGCCCAGGCAGGCTATGTCGTGGTGAAGCTGGATGTGTGAACTCAGGCGAGCCTTCCAACTCTTCTGGGCCTTAGTGAGCTCATCTGAAATCTGGGCATAACGGCATGACTGCCGCCTCACAAAGCTGTAGGGAGCACGAAGTCAGAGGAGGTTGAGAATGTGCCCTGAGAACCTCACTTAGACATTCCCTTGTGCATTAATAGTCCTAACTCACAGTGTGACCTTGGAGAAGTCGCTCCCCTCTCTGGGCCTCCATTTCCTGATGTGTAAAGTGAAGGGGGTGGATGATGGACCTCAAGGAGGGTTTTTCCAGTGGACAATGTGTTGGGGTATGATTTTTATATCATTTTTACTAAGCTATATTTTATTTATTTATTTATTTATTTGTGGTACGCGGGCCTCTCACTGTTGTGGCCTCTCCCATTGCGGAGCGCAGGCTCTGGACGCGCAGGCTCAGCGGCCATGGCTCACGGGCCCAGCCGCTCTGCGGCATGTGGGATCTTCCCGGACCGGGGCACGAACCCGTGTCCCCTGCATCGGCAGGCGGATTCTCAACCACTGCGCCACCAGGGAAGCCCTAAGCTATATTTTAATTAAGCTGTAACTTCTATATGATAAATGTGCCCCTAAGTACACAATTCAATGAGTTTTGACAAATGCATACATCACAATCAAGATTCATTTCAATCTCCCTAGAAAATTCTCTCGTGCCCCTGCACAGTCATCTGCTTTCTGTTCCTATAGCTAGAATATCATATAATGGAATCCTACAGATAAATTCTTTTGAGTCTGGTTTCTTCCAGAAGTCAGTATGTCTGTGAGATTCATGCATGTTGCTGGGTGTATCAGTTGTCTGTGCCTTTGTGACACTGAGGAGTATTCCAGTGCATGAACACATCACAATTTGTTGTTGGACATTTGGGCTGTTTTTGGCTTTTTTGCAATTTTTGCCTATTATGAATAAAACTCCTATGAATATCTGTGTACAGGTTTTTATGTGAACATAAGTTCTTATTTCTCTAGGGTAAATACCAGGGAAGGTATTGCTGAGTCATATATTATGTACAGTTGACTCTTGGACGACGTGGAGGTTAGGGGCACCAAACCTCAGCATACTTGGCCCTCTGTATCCGAGGTTCCTCTGCATCCAGGGATTCAACAAACAAGGGATTGTGGATCATGTAGTACTGTAATATTTACTATTGAAAAAATCCACGTATAAGTGGACCCCCGCAGTTCAAACCCATGTTGTTCAAAGGTCAACTGTATGTGTTTAACTTTTTTAAAAACATATTTTATATTTATTCATTTATTTTATTATTTTTTTGGCTGCATCGGGTCTTAGTTGCGGCACATGGGATTTTTCGTTGCGGTGTGCGGGCTTCTTTTTAGTTGTGGCTTCCAGGCTCAGTAGTTGCTGTGTGCAGGCTTAGTTGCCCTGCAGCATGTGGGATCTTAGTTCCTGGACCGGGGTCGAACCAGCGTCCCCTGCATTACAAGATGGATTCTTAACCACTGGACCACCAGGGAAGTCCTTGTATGTGTTCAACTTTGTAAGAAACTGTGACAGTGTCTTCCAAAGTAGCTGGACCACTCTGCATTCCCACCAGGAGTGTATGAGGGTTCCAGTTGCTCCACAATCTCATCAACACTTGATATTGTCTGTCTGGGTTCCTTCCTCCTACTGGTCTCCACTCCCCATTATTCTCTGAGACCCAAGGCCTGCCGATTGATGCCTCCCATCTTCCCAAACTCTACTGCCTTCTCTGCCCTGCTTCTCAGGCCTGGCATAGGCCAATAGCCTGGGTGGGTGGGCGGGGTCTAGGGATACATGTAAACTTTTAGGCTCAACTTGTTTTGGAGACCTGGCTTGAGATGGAATTTCAAATGTAGTCTTTCAACTCAGCAAAACAGATAGATTGGGGCCTTTTCAGAATCACTGGCTCCCACAGGGCCAAGAATTTTTTTTTTTAACATCTTTATTGGAGTATAATTGCTTTACAATGGTGTGTTAGTGTCTGCTTTATAACAAAGTGAATCAGTTATACATATACATATATCCCCATATCTCTTCCTTCTTGCATCTCCCTCCCTCCCTATCCCACCCCTCTAGGTGGTCACAAAGCACTGAGCTGATCTCCCTGTGCTATGCGGCTGCTTCCCACTAGCTATCTATTTTACGTTTGGTAGTGTATATATGCCCATGCCGCTCTCTCACTTTGTCCCAGCTTACCCTTCCCCCTCCCCGTATCCTCAAGTCCATTCTCTAGTAGGTCTGCATCTCTATTCCCATCTTGCCCCTAGGTTCTTCTGACCATTTTTTTCTTTTTTTTAGATTCCATATATATGTGTTAGCATACGGTATTTGTTTTTCTCTTTCTGACTTACTTCACTCTGTATGACAGTCTCTAGGTCCATCCACCTCACTCCAAATAACTCAGTTTCGTTACTTTTTATGGCTGAGTAATATTCCATTTTATATATGTGCCACATCTTCTTTATCCATTCATCTGTCGATGGACACTTAGTTTGCTTCCATGTCATGGCTATTGTAAATAGAGCTACAATGAACATTTTGTTACATGACTCTTTTTGAATTATGGTTTTCTCAGGGTATATGCTCAGGAGTGGGATTGCTGGCTCGTATGGTAGTTCTATTTTTAGTTTTTTAAGGAAACTCCATACTGTTCTCCATAGTGGCTGTATCAATTTACATTCCCATCAACAGTGCAAGAGGGTTCCCTTTTCTCCACACCCTCTCCAGCATTTATTGTTTGTAGATTTTTGGATGAGAGCCATTCCGACCAGTGTGAGATGATATCTCATTGTAGTTTTGATTTACATTTCTCTAATGATTAATGATGTTGAGCATTCTTTCATGTGTTTGTTGGCAATCTGTGTATCTTCTTTGGAGAAATGTCTATTTAGGTCTTCTGCCCATTTTTGGACTGGGTTGTTTGTTTTTTTGATATTGAGCTACATGAGTTGCTTGTATGTTTTGGAGATTAATCCTTTGTCAGTTGCTTTATTTGCAAATATTTTCTGACATTCTGAGGGTTGTCTTTTCGTCTTATGGTTCCCTGTGCTGTGCAAAAGCTTTTAAGTTTAATTAGGTCCCATTTGTTTATTTTTGTTTCTATTTCCATTTCTCTAGGAGGTGGGTCAAAAAGGATCTTGCTGTGATTTATGTCATAGAGTATTCTGCCTATGTTTTCCTCTAAGAGTTTGATGGTGTCTGGCCTTACATTTAGGTCTTTAATCCATTTTGAGTTTATTTTTGTGTATGGTGTTAGGGAGTGTTCTAATTTCATTCTTTTACATGTAGCTGTCCAGGTTTCCCAGCACCACTTATTGAAGAGGCTGTCTTTTCTCCACTGTATATCCTTCCCTCCTTTATCAAAGATAAGGTGACCATATGTGCATGGGTTTATCTCTGGGCTTTCTATCCTGTTCCATTGATCTATATTTCTGTTTCTGTGCCAGTACCATACTGTCTTGATTACTGTAGCTTTGTAGTATAGTCTGAAGTCAGGGAGCCTGATTCCTCCAGCTCTGTTTTTCTTTCTCAAGACTGCTTTGGCTATTTGGGGTCTTTTGTGTTTCCATACAAATTGTGAAATTTTTTGTTCTAGTTCTGTGAAAAATGCCATTGGTAGTTTGATAGGGATTGCACTGAATCTGTAGATTGCTTTGGGTAGTAGAGTCATTTTCACAATGTTGATTCTTCCGATCCAACAACATGGTATATCTCTCTATCTCTTTGTATCATCTTTAATTTCTTTCATCAGTGTCTTATAATTTTCTGCATACAGGTCTTTTGTCTCCTTAGGTAGGTTTATTCCTAGATATTTTATTCCTTTTGTTGAAATGGTAAATGGGAGTGTTTTCTTAATTTCATTTTCAGATTTTTCATCATTAATGTATAGGAATGCAAGAGATTTCTGCGCATTAATTTTGTATCCTGCTACTTTACCAAATTCATTGATTAGCTCTAGTAGTTTTCTGGTAGCATCTTTAGGATTCTCCATGTATAGAATTATGTCATCTGCAAACAATGACAGCTTTACTGCTTCTTTTCCAGTTTAGATTCCTTTTATTTCTTCTCTGACTGCTGTGGCTAAAACTTCCAAAACTATGTTGAATAATAGTGGTGAGAATGGGCAACTTAGGGCCAAGAATTTTGTTTGCTCATTTTAATGGCTACTTTCTATTTATTGAGGTCTCTACTCAAATGTCACCTTCTCAGAGAGACCTGTCCTGACCACCAGGGGCAGACCAGACTCTGTGGGACCTAAAGCTTATCTAATTTTTGAGAACACTCTTTAGGAAAAAGAATCTAGGACTGTGGATACAAAATTCAGTAGGGAAGTATTTAGGATGGGAACAAAGGGGACCTCTCTGTCCTTTGAGCCCCTGGAAGCTCTTCATTCCATGTTCCAAGGGGTAAGGGGTCTCCAGGGTCAAGTACTCAGAGCTGAACCCCAGGCAAGCATGGTTCCAAGGTGGGAGAAGAGAGTGGGTCATGTCCTCTGACTGGGCAGTGGGGAGGGAACGGGAGGCTCTGTCCACCTCCCAGGCAACAGCCCTGCCCAGGTGAACTTGAACTAGGCCAGCCTGGAATGAATCTGTGTCTGTTGTTAAACAAAGGTACAGGGACTGGGCCCCAAAGATGGTGAGCTTTGAGCTGCTTCCAGGACTTGATTTGATTTGAAAAGAATAGGGAGAGTACCAGGAGCCCAGAAACGCTTCCTGCCCCAGATGCCAGAAATTCCAGCCTCGCCCTCCCTGAGAGCTTTGTGGGCTGCACCAGCCTGTGTTAATGCTTCCTCCTCCCCTCCTGAGGACTTGGTCACAAACCACGCACTTCACAGGTTGACAGCATACAAAACAACTAAATACCTGGAACTCTCTCTCTCCTCCCTGACCTTTATTAAAAGATCTTGGGCTTTCTGGCTAATATCAGCCTGGTAACCCTTCACTGCCTGTGTTTAAAACACTCACCTGTGTCCCAAGCTCTGCATCAGATGTTATCTTCATCCCAGGGTCATCATTTTAGGTATAGCAGCCTCTTCCGTAGCACCTACTATGTGTCAGGCACCGCGCAGCCATCATCACTCTTCTTCACCACGACTCTGCAAAGTAAAGATAATTATTCCCATTTTGTTGATGGAGAGACTGAGGCCCCACATATAATCAGGTAGTTGAGGAGCCCTGATCTTGCTCCATGTCCCAGGTTACTTCTGTTCTGTTTTTCTCCCAACTCTCTACGCCAAGCCCAGAATGCTACACAGTTTGACTTTTATATCATCTAACACTTATTCATTGAGTCTTCATTCTTTGTGGGGCAGGATCCCAGACCAGGACCCAGAGAGGGGCCAGCCTCATCCTTGCCTTCAAGGAGCTTAGCAAGTAGCTGGGGGAGCAGATGCATAGTAAGGAATTCTAAGAACGTGTGGCAGGTACAGGACAGCGAGATGGACGCAGTGCTGTGGGGCACCTGCTTCTTCTAGGGAGTCAGAGAGTCTAGAAGTGTGAGTGATGAACATGGGCTCCATCTACTCACTGCTGGTGTTTTACATGTGGTTGTGTCTGTGTGTGCCCACTAGTGTGAAATGATTGTGACAACGAGTAATGAGACATAGATGCTGCCTCAACTTATGGTGTGGGTTATACAGTGCCCCCAGTTGCATTGAGTCCTAATTGCCACTTTAAACGAAGCGCTTTTTTTTTTTTTGCGGTATGCGGGCCTCTCACTGTTGTGGCCTCTCCCGTTGCGGAGCACAGGCTCCGGACGCACAGGCTCAGCGGCCATGGCTCACGGGCTTAGTTGCTCCGCGGCATGTGGGATCTTCCCGGACCAGGGCACGAACCCGTGTCTCCTGCATCGGCAGGCGGATTCTCAACCACTGCGCCACCAGGGAAGCCCACGAAGCGCTTTTAATTGCACCTTTATTTATTTATTTGGCTGCACTGTGCAGCTTGTGGGATCTTAGTTCCCCGACCAGGGATTGAACCCGGGCCCTTGGCAGTGAGAGTGCAGAGTCCTAACCACTGCACCGCCAGGGAATTCCCTTAATTGAACCTTTAAAATGAGAACTTTGATACAAGCACAGGTTGACAGACTGAGTTTGTTGACAGCAAATTGGCATTTTTTAAAAAACCAACATGCAAAATATTTACAATGGAAGTTCTTACTCTGACACTTATTTAAGTAGCAAACTTTAAAAAAATGCACAATGGGACCTCCCTGGTGGCGCAGTGGTTGAGAATCTGCCTGCCAACACAGGGGTCACGGGTTTGATCCCTGGTCCGGGAAGGTCCCACATGCCGCGGAGCAACTAAGCCCGTGCACTACAACTACTGAGCCTGCGCTCTATCACCCACGTGCCACAACTACTGAACCCCGTGCGCCTAGAGCTCGTGCTTCGCAACAAGAGAAGCCACTGCAATGAGAAGCCCACACACCACAACGAAGAGTAGCTCCAGCTCACCGCAACTAGAGAAAGCCTGCACGCAGCAACGAAGACCCAATGCAGTCAAAAATAAATAAATAAAATAAATTTATAAAAAAATATATATACATATAGTTTTAACTTTTTATTACAGAGTTTTGAAAACATTTAAAAAATAAAGAGAATAATTTAATGACACCCCGTACCCCACCCCCCGGACCAATGTGTCCAGGTTCCAACTTCAATGGTGAACGTTTGTCCATTCCTTGAATAAACAGATTCTTGCTGAGTTGAATAAATTAGAATTTTGCAAAATATTCAGTGTAATTCATTCAATGCCTATTGTTTTTCTATGATAAAAGTAAAAACTTTAAAAATATTTACAATATTTTTTGAAGAAGCTACTAAGGTCACACATCTCTGCCTATGGGACTCTAAAAGTGCATGGCGAGGATTCAGATTCTTAGGTCACAGGGAGTCTGGGCAGGGAGACGTCTTGCTAGCCCATCTCTCCCAGACCTAATATCCTGTGGTTCTCTTATCTGTAGAGAGAAAAAGCCCATTTATAACTTCTCTCCTCTGGTTTTAAATGTGGTGGCAAAGATTCAGGAATGTGTTAGCTTGGAGCTCAGAGCCCTGGGAGAATCCCTTAGAAAACAAGGCCTCCTTGTCTCCTGCTCTCTCAGGATATGTTTTAATGAATTGCCCTCAGGCCCAAATTGGCTCCATCCTAACTCACAGCAGCTGCAGTCCTCAGGGAGGGGGGAGCCCAAACCTCGGGGGCAGGAAAAAATAAGTCCTAGCTCTGCCCCATTAGCTGTGTGGTCTTGAGGAAGTTGCTCTCCCTCTCTGAGCCTCCACTGCCCAGTCTTTAAACAGGCTTTCACCTGGCTTCTCTCTCCTGCCTCCACAACTCTGAGCGACTCTGACCTGTGTGTGTGTGTGTGGGGGGGGTGTGTGTGTGTTAAACACCACGTTTGCTGGATGTGCACACTTACTCATTTATTCTCGAGGAAATGGTGTGTTGGAGGGCTTCGATGGACTTTGGAAGGGTGAATAGTGTTTTCTAAGTTTATTATATGCTATGCAGTTAACAAGAGTGATCCAGATGTCAGCCGTAGGCAGTTAAGATCTAGATCAGACTGTCCTGAACTCCCATTCTGAAGCTCCTTCCGCCTCTGAAGAATTCCACAGATCCCCAAGGGACCCCAGGCTCTCAAGGTGCAGATCCAAGATCCCTCTCTTTCACTCCACATGACCCATCGCTCCATCTCCACACCTAAGAGATCCACGCACACCAAGGTCCGTGAACGTGGCAGATTCTTCCGCTCCGGGGGAGGGGCCCCACGAAGCAACCGCCAGCACAGATAACCGTGGTCTTTCTTATTTTTAAATGCTGACTCGCCTCCTCACCTCCAACTGCCCCAACTCCCCCACTTACTGGTTTCTCCCTCTCTTTCCTTTTCTGACGCTCCTCCTCTCTATCCTACAGATGTCCAGATTCTTTTCCTTTTTTTTTTTTGCGGTACGCGGGCCTCTCACTGTTGTGACCTCTCCCGTTGCGGAGCACAGGCTCCGGACGTGCAGGCTCAGCGGCCATGGCTCACGGGCCCAGCTGCTCCGCGGCATGTGGGATCTTCCCGGACTGGGGCACGAACCCGTGTCCCCTGCATCGGCAGGCGGACTCTCAACCACTGCGCCACCAGGGAAGCCCTCTTTTCCTTCTATTGTGCCGAGCCGTCCCACCACTCAGCTGCTCCAACCTACAAGTGCACACACCAAACCTGTCAGGGTACTTGCCAGGCAAAAAGACTCCCAGTTAATAGGACCAACCTTCTACAGAAAGGAGGTGTCATCATAAAGATTTAAAAAAAGGTTTTATGAGGCTACAGCCTGATGCCATGGGTGGGATCAGGGTAATGATACTACATACTTCTAATTCACCATCCACAGGCTGAGCCCTGAACTGTCTTTCAGGCAGACCGACCTAGGAGAATATCCGCTAACATTTGACATCCTTCCTTCCTCCCTGGCTGAGTCCAACCTTTCTCTCCTGACTGTCCTCCTTCCTTGGCGAGCCAGGCTCCTTCTCCTCTTCCTTGGCTGAGTCTCTGGGCCATGTCTGTGGGGAGTGGAGGAGGCCATGGGAGCTTAGCTTGGAGCATCTGCTCACAGGAATCCTCCTGGAGTGGGGGTCGGGGGCTCTCCCCTCCTGAAGCTCTCCCACAATGAGCTCCACCAGTCTGAGCACCTGGATGTGGGGGTTCAACTGGTGAGTCTTCACTGCTGGTCCCAGAGTGTGAACTTGATGCAGGAATGAGGAGGAAGGAAGCAGGGAAACAGCCAGGGAAAGTGATGCAGTTTGGAAGGAGCAGCCGCATCCAGGTGAGACCTGGCCTCTCACCCTGCTCTCCAGCCAACGCTGGCCTACAGAGAAGCTGCAAGGGATGATGGGTGCAATTGCTCAGGGGTGAGCTTTGGCTGGGAGTGGGAAATGACTTGCCTTGGTTCCCACAGAGAAGAGATTTCGGTCTTGTGCCTTGAGGTGTGGCCGGGGGGATCGCAGTAGAAAGCAAAACGTGGAGAGAGGGGTCTGTGGGCAAATTCTTCACACAGATTCTTGAGCTGAGTTTTGGGGATGGCTGCTTGCAGGCGGATCCACTTTGCCAGGTGGATCCGAGTGGGTGGGAAGGGGCTGAGTTAAAGGAAAGCTCCCTCCTGGTAGAGGGAGCAAGTCAGGGGCTGAATACCCAGCCTGTCTGGTGAACCACGAACAATCCCATGAGGCCGGATTGGAAGGGGCAAAGTGAAAGATGAGGCTTTCCTGAGCTCTCCTAAGGCATCTGCGCTTGGTCTTGTAGGCCACAGTCATTGGCGGGTTTTTAAGCAGGTAAGTGACAATGTCAGGTGTGCACCTTAGAAAGATGCCCTTGGCTGCCCAGGGCCAATGGGGAGTAGGGGGGTCAGTTAGGTGTCTGTTACATCATCTAAGCAAAAATGTTGGCATGGGATTGTCTGGGTGATGGAAAGGAGCAAACAGATCTTACAGACATCAAAGAGGTGGAATCTATAAAGCAAGCTTAGGTAGCAAATGTGACAGGTAATATGTAGTATACGTCTAGTTCATTTTTTTTTTTTTTTGCGGTACGCAGGCCTCTCACTGTTGTGGCCTCTCCCATTGCGGAGCACAGGCTCCGGACGTGCAGGCTCAGCGGCCATGGCTCATGGGCCCAGCCGCTCTGCAGCATGTGGGATCTTCCCGGACCGGGGCACGAACCCGTGTCCCCTGCATCGGCAGGTGGACTCTCAATCACAATGCCACCAGGGAAGCCCATGTCTAGTTCATTTTAACTGCTGTATGATATTCCATTGGGTGAATAAACCACATTTTTAGATCTCCATTCTCCTAATGGTTATTTCCACATTCTCACTATTACAAATACGTCTGCAACAAACATCTTCATACAAACATCTTCATACCTGTCTCCCTGTGCACCTGGAACTCTCTTTAGAGTGGTTACCTAGAATTGGTTTTGCTGTGTTGTGAGGTCTGATCATCTTCAAATCTACTAGATATTCTCAAACTCCTCCGCAAAGTGATTGTACCAACACACTCTCCCATCAACACGTATTGGAGTTCCTTTCCCCCATTGCTTATGAATCTGTTACAATCAGACTTGCAAGATACTGCCAATTTAATCAGTGTGAAATGGAATCTCTCTGTTGTTGCAGTTTGCTTCCCTGAATCCTAGTGAGATTAAGCCTATTTTTATATGATTATTCACCACCCTGCTTTCTTCTTCTGTGAATTGCCTCTTCATATGCTTGGCCCAATTCTGTTGAGTTGTTTTTTCCTTACTGATTTGTTGGAGTTCTTTATATATTCTGGATACTAATCATTTGGTAGTTAGATATCTTTTCTCTAAAATCAAAAATAAACAAATGGGACCTAATCAAACTCACAAGCTTTCACACAGCAAAGGAAACCATAAGCAAAATGAAAAGACAACCTATGCACTGGGAGAAAATATTTGCAAATGATGCAATCAACAAGGGCTTAATTTCCAAAATATACAAACAGTTCATACAACTCAATAACAAAAAAAAACCCAACCGAAAAATGGACAGAAGACCTAAATAGACATTTCTCCAAAGAAGACATACAGATGGCCAAGAGGCACATGAAAAGATGCTCGACATCGCTAATTATTAGAGTAACGCAAATCAAAACTACAATGAAGTACCACCACGCACTGGTCAGAATGGTTATCACCAGAAAGTCTACAAATAATAAATGTTAGAGAGGGTGTGGAGAAAAGGGAACCCTCTTGCACTGTTGGTGGGAATGCAAATTGGTGCAGCCATTATGGAAAACAGTATGGAGGTCCCTCAAAAAACTAAAAATAGAGTTGCCATATGATGAAATAATGAATGAAATAATGCCATTTTCAGCAACATGGATGGACCTAGAGATTATTGTAGTAAGTCAGAAAGAGAAAGACAAATACCATGTGATATCACTTATATGTGGAATCTAAAATATGACACAAATAAACTTATCTACGAAACAGAAACGGACTCACAGACATAGAGAACAGACTTGTGGTTGCCAAGAGGGAGGGAGTGTTGGGGAGGGAAGTTATCTGGGAGCTCGGGATTAACAGATGCAAACTAGTATATATAGGATGGATAAACAACAAGGTCCTAATGTATAGCACAAGGAACTATATTCAATATCCTGTGACACACCATAATGGAAAATATGAAAAAGAATATATATATGTATAACTTAATTGCTTTGTTGTACAGCATAAATTAACACAATATTGTAAATCAACTATACTTCAATAAAATTAAAAAAAATAAAAATGTCTTTTCTCAGTCTGTCACTTATCTTTCCCATTTCATTTATAAAAGTCTTTGTCAGGCAGAAGTTTCAAATTTCAATATATTCCAACATAAAATTTTCCTTTATAGTTTGTAGTTAACGTATCTTGATAAAAATTTGATAAATTTTTTCTATGCTGATAGTATAAAAATACCCTTCTATATTTCTATTTTTTTCTGAAAATTAAAAAAATGACTTTTTTCACATTTAGATCTTTCATCTCCTTGGATTGTGTGTGCGTGTGGTGTGTGTGTATATACAATGTGAGGAAAAGGCCTAGTTTTACTTTTTTTCTAAATGGCTAACCAATTTTTCCAGTACCATTTATAGAATAATTCATCTAATCATTTATTATTTATAGAATAATTCATTACACTGATTTGTAATTCTGTTACATGTAAGCTATGTTTATGGGTTTATTTCTGGCCTTTATATCCTATTCCATGGTTTATTTATTCCTGGAGCAATATCACCCTGTTTTTAATTATAATAGCTTTATAATAATTCCTCATATCTGGCAAGCTAAGTCTCCCTATTTTGTTCTTTCAAAATTTCCTTGGCTTTTCTTGGCCCTCTTTCCTTCCATATTAACTTTAAGATAATCTTATCAAGTTCTGTGATAAAACCCTTTGGGATTTTAGTGGGAATGGCATTGAATTTATAGACAGAAGTGGGGAGGATCACTATTTTTAAGATGTAGAGTCCTCCTATCCATAGATGTGCTATATCACTTCTATTATTTAAACCTGCCCTTCAAAACAGTTTTACATTTTTCTCCTTATAGGTCCTGAGCATTTTTTGGTTAGATTTAATGCCAGATAACATGATTTGTCAGTTTAAAGAAAATACATCTGATGTTTCACCACTGAGTACAACATTTGCTGCAAGTTTTCCAAAGATACCCTTTATTAAGTTAAGGAAGATCTCACTATCCCTAATGCTCTAGGAGTTGTTTTTAATATGAAGCTTTAAAAATTTTTTTATTTATTATTTATTTTTGGCTGCGTTGGGTCTTCGTTGCTGTGCACAGGCTTTCTCTAGTTGCGGCGAGCGGGAGCTTCTCTTGTTGCGGAGTGCAGGCTCTAGGTGTGCGGGAGCAGTGGTTGTGGCGCACGGGCTTAGTTGCTCTGTGGCATGTGGGATCTTCCCAGACCGGGGCTCGAATTCGTGTCCCCTGCATTGGCAAGCGGATTCTTAACCACTGCGCCACCAGGGAAGTCCCTAATATGAAGCTTTGACTTAAAATATAAGTAGGTTTGAATTTTATCAAATGTTTTTTCATATAGTTTTTCTTCTCTCTCTCTCTCTGGTAATATGGTGAATTACATTAGACATTTTCCTGAAGTTGAATCTTCCTTGCATTTCTGGGATAAGCTTTACTTCTCCAGGATAGAGAGAGAGAGGAGAGAGAGGAGAGAGAGGAGAGAGAGGAGAGAGGAGAGAGAGAGAGAGGGAGAGAGGGAGGGAGGGAGGGAGGGAGGGAGGGAGGGAGAGGGAGGGAGGGAAGGAGGGGGGGAGGGAGGGAGGGAGGGAGGGAGGAGGGAAGGAGGGGGAGGGAGGGAGGGAGGGGGAGGGAGGGAGGGAGGGAGGGAGGGGGAGGGAGGGAGGGAGGGGGAGGGAGGGAGGGAGGGGGAGGGAGGGAGGGAGGGAGGGAGAAAAAGACAGATGGATAGGTTACCACATTCAATTTGCAGGACCATCTGGGGCGAGGGCTATAAGGGAAAGGGCACTTTTGTAGAAGACATTTATGAAGGGTTGGTGCTTCCTAGGCTTGTTGATGTCTAAAGCTGGCTCTTTCTCTCCTTGGATTTTCTCAGAGCCCCATCTGCTCCATTGGGATCTCCAGCTGCCATGCCTATGGCATGGTGACATCTTGACTGCAGCTGGCTCTCTGGTCTTCTCCACCAGATCCTGTCGATTTGGGCTTGTCCCTCAGAGGGCAGACTCCCTTCTCTTCAACTCCTTCCCTACGGCCCTTTGCCTCCTTGCGTACTGTCAGCAGAGTGCAGCTCCCTAAGACAGCCCTTGTCCCTCACTCTCCCTCTGCTGCTGGGCAGCTCACCGTGACTTGCCTTTAGGTTGCTTAGGTACTCGTATGCCTTTATTACTCCCAGTCCTGGGAGCCCCTCAAGCCCTCTGAGCGGTCCTCGTCAAGCCCCTCTCACTTGGTTTGAGGTTAAAAGGAAGCACCTGCCTACATGCCCATCTCCTAAGACATCCTCCTTTCTTCCAGGCCTCTCCAATTTGTACCCTTTTAGCAGCTCGACCTGGTGAAGACCAGCACCGGCGGAAGTGGTTTCACAAAACCTTAGCTCACCCTGCAGAAGTGAGTGAGGTAGTTTGGCATCTTGTTTAGGAATGGGAAAGCATTTGGCAACTGCATCTAGTTCTTGGTCTCGGGACCCTCAGCTGAAGCGGTGATGGAGAAAGTCCCATTTTAATATCCTGTTACACATTTTTCTAGAGCATGACTTATTTTTTCTAGAGCATGACTTATTTGGTCTGTTTCAAAATTTATTGGCATAGAATTGGTCATAGAATTCTTTAAAGAGTTGAAAAAACTCTACTGTATCTGTAGTTCTACCCTCTTTTTCATTCTGAATATCTGTGCCTTCTCTATTTCTTTCTTGATCCATCTTGCCAGAGCTGATGATTAGTGTTTTTAGAGAACACTAAAAATTCTTTTTTTTGCATTCTATTTAATTTATACTATCTCCTTTTTTACTTTTTAACTGTGAAATAAATCATACATACATACCAAAAAGTGCATATGAAGTATGTGTATGCTTTAGGAATAATAGTAAAATGAATGATTGTGTATCCATGACTGAGTTTAAGAAATTGCCGGGATCAGGAAAGCCACATACACATCCCCCTCCACATCCCAGAGCAATCCCTATCCTAAATGTTGTATTAAACATCCATTTACTTTTCTTCCCTCTCAACAAACAGCAAACATTTATTGAGCACCTATTATGTGCACAGCCACTGTTCTAGAACAGCCCCGCCCCCGCAGCAAAGTCATCCGTTTACACTTTACAAATGCTTTCCATGTGCTTATGTGTTACTAAACTATATATGCTCCGTTTAGCAATTTTAAAAAAAATTTATTTATTTTTGGCTGCATTGGGTCTTCGTTGCTGTGCCCGGGGTTTCTCTAGTTGCAGCGAGTGGGACTAGTCTTTGCTGTGGTGTGCGGGCTTCTCATTGCGGTGGCTTCTCTTGTTATGGAGCACAGGCTCTAGTCGTGCGGACTTCAGTAGTTGTGGCTCACAGGCTCTAGAGCACAGGCTCAGTAGTTGTGGCGCACGGGCTTAGTTGCTCTGCGGCATATGGGATCTTCCTGGACCAGGGCTCGAACCCGCGTCCCCTGCATTGGCAGGCAGATACTTAACCACTGCACCACCAGGGAAGTCCCTAGCGTTTTTTTTTTTTTAAAGGACCCCGGGTGACCAGAATTGGATGAATCAAAATCCTTGCTTCGTGGCATACCCTCATCTCTGGTAGGACACCTTTCTCTCCTCCTCTCCTCCCTCCCATCTTCTCTTCCTTTCTTCCCTCCCTTCCATTTTCTTTCTTTAAAAAAAAAAAAATTATTATTTTTATTTATTTATTTTTGTCTGTGTTGGGTCTTTGTTGCTGTGCATGAGCTTTCTCTAGTTATGTCGAGCAGGGGCCACTCTTTGTCCCAGTGCACGGGCTTCTCATTGTGGTGGCTTCTCTTGTTGCGGAGCACGGTCTTTAGGCCCCCGGGCTTCAGTAGTTGTGGCTCGTGGGCTTCAGTCGTTGTGGCTCACAGGCTCTAGAGCGCAGGCTCAGTAGTCATGGCTCACAGGCTCTAGAGCGCAGGCTCAGTAGTTGTGGTGCACGGGCTTAGTTGCTCCATGGCATGTGGGATCTTCCTGGACCAGGGCTCGAACCCGTGTCCCCTGCATTGGCAGGGGGATTCTTAACCACTGCGCCACCAGGGAAGCCCCATTTTCTTTCTTTTAATGTAAAAAGCACCTGTGGCTCCACCAACAAAAGGCAGGACCTTAATAATAGCCCACATCAAGCTACCCTCCTTAATCCGAGTAACTATCACCCTGAATTCTCTGTTCACTGTTTTCTTGCTTTGCTTATTTTGTTGTACTGTATTTTATTTGCTTTCTCAAAAAGCCTAATTTTAGTTGTTTTAACTTTATAAAGAGGACATCATGCTGTATGTCACCTTTGGCAGTTTTTTTCTTTTTACTTAATATTATCATGATTAAGTTAATCTGTATTATCGAGTTCACTGTATTTGTTTTTTATTATGGTTATATATATACAATGTAAAATTTACTATTTTAACTATTTTTAAGTATACAAATTCAGTGGCATTTAAGTACATACACAGTGTTATGCAACCGTTACCACCATCCAAATCCAGAACTTTTTTCACCTTCTCGAACTGAAACACCAATTAATTTTTTTTTTTTTGTGGTACGCGGGCCTCTCACTGCTGTGGCCTCTCCCGCTGCGGAGCACAGGCTCCGGACGCGCAGGCTCAGCGGCCATGGCTCACGGGCCCAGCCGCTCCGCGGCATGTGGGATCCTCCCGGACCGGGGCACGAACCCGCGTCCCCTGCATCGGCAGGCGGACCCTCAACCACTGTGCCACCAGGGAAGCCCAACACCAATTAATTTGATTTGACTCTACTGCACGTTAGATAGATTATAGATTATAGATAGATTATTCATTCATTTCTGTGTTGATGGACAACAAGGGTCTTTCCAGGGTTTTGCTACTGTGAACAGCGCTGTTAATGATCACTCTTGTAATACCTACTGATAAACACGTGTTCCCTGTAGAGTGTTAAGTATGGGAATGTTCAGCTTTAGGAGATAAGGTCAAGGGTTTTGCAAAGCGGTGGCACCAATTTCCACTCCACTGCAGTGTGCAAGAGATACCACAGATCCACACGCTCACCAACACTTGGCATGCCAGCTTGAGATTTTGACAAATGGTGGTATGAAAGCTTTGAAAACCAATCGTTATGTTACAAGTTGGGGGGGAGGCTTCCTAGTGCCTGCCCTTGGGGTCTCCTTGAACTCTCAACATTCAAGACCCTTTTAGATACTTTATTCTTGCAGAGATTCTCAAAAGGACATTTCCTGCCTTTCCTCCCCAATTATAAAAATCATACATATTATTTGTAGAAAACTTGAAAAGTACAATAAAAGTCACTTTTGATCTCATAACTGTTTTTAACATTGGTTTGTATAATCTTTCTTTTTAATGCACAAAATTGGAATCATCCTAAGATGTACAGTTTTGTGAGCTTTTCTCCTCTGCTCAACAATATTCAAATCATAATTCACACTGTTGTTAAATATTCTTCTAAAAGGTGATTTTTAGTGACTACATAAAATCCCACCATTTGAATGTACCATAACGTTAACCAATTGTTGAACTTTTAAAAATGTTTGTACACAATGTATGAACAAATAGCCTTGTCTATAAATCATTGCATGTATTCATAATTATTTCTTAGTAGAAATACCTAAAAATGGAATTGCTGGAGACTGTAAATTTTGAAAAAAGATCTTCCTAACAAACGCACCTCACATATCATATAACAGCTAATTAGGGTGTGCATTTATATTAATCAGAAACATCGGTATTACCAAACCAAGCTTCTGGCTACCAGGAGATAATGTTGTTAACTACTACACTCTGAAAGAACATTCTAGTCCAAAGCAAAGAAGACTGGCCCTTGAGTTTACCTAGGGAAATATCTTCCGTAAGACTTTTTGAAATCTTGATAATAGGCTGGAGGTACGAGGGCCACATTTTGTGGGTCCCTGGCATCATGGGATCCTATATTTAGAAGCCTCGGCTAGGATGGTCCCTGGTCCCCATATCCCATAAAAGCAAGATGGGGGTGTTTTGAATGTTGGTGTATAGGGTCCATGCCAGGTACTGCGAAAAGGCAGTTGCTTTAGGCAAATTCCATAAGAGATGGGTGTGGTACCAGGAATGCCTCCTCAGGCAGGTGAGCTGAGGGCTCTCTTGGGGGAGTGGGAGTAACACGGTGTGGCCATCCTGGTCCTAGACTCTGTCCTACTTGACCCTCATGGCCTGAGAAACCGGCAGGACAGATTTTATTATCCCACTGTACAAATGAGGAGACTGGGAACCAGAGGTTAAGTGATGTCTTTGACTTGAGTCCTCTGGGTAGCCTCAAAGACAGTTTTGGACACCAATTCCAGTGCTCCTTCTACTGTCCCATGATGTCCTGTGGGACAGACTGGCTGCCAGGTCCTGAACCAGGCTCTGGCATCATATCACGGATTCCCAAAGCTAGAGGGGAAGGGGGCTGAAAGTGCCTGGCAACTCTTTGGAAGAAGGGACTTGAGTCTTTGGACACTCGGCTCAGTCACCTAGAGAAGGGCCCAACTGGTTCTTCAGGGGACATTATCCCAAGGGAGGGATCAGGTGATGAGTTACTCACTGTGTAGCCTTGGGCAAGTCCTTCCGTCCCGGGGCCTCCGGTCTCCTGTTCTGTGACACAGGTACTGGATTAGCAGGTCTCTGAAAGTTCCTATTGGACAGAAAGTCCTCAGACTCTGCACTGCCTGCAGTGTCCACTCTGCAGGGAGGTCGGGGCCCCCGCGGCACCCAGCAGGGATCTCCAGGGCAGGGCTTTCATCTCGGCTAGGAGCGTTTGCTCCGTGTCGCTCTCTGTGCCTGAAGCTGAAGATGTGGTTCTGCTGTACCTGGGATTCCACTTGGCAAGAATCCTAGGGGCCTCCTCTGCCTATCTGCGAGGGCCTAGCAGGGGCATCTTCCGCAGACACAGCACAGGCATCACCACCGTAGATGCACAAGATGGCGACCCTCCTTCAAACCTCGGCTCAAGCCTTTCCCTGGCTGATCAGCTTAAAATAATATGCAGCTGCAGTTTCCCTCTGCTTATCGAAGTAGAATGGGTGATGGAGTGGGAACAGCTAGAAACCATCCGGACTTCCTGCCAGGGTCTTCTACCTTTGCCTAGTGGGTTTCAAAAAACGTCAAGCCATGGGAACTTTTGTTCAAACCAAACTTTAGCTGGAAGAGAAAATGGGTTGGTCCCTGGGGTCTTCTCCAGAACCCCGACAGCTCCAAGGAGCTCAGCCGTGCAGCCTGGCGGGCTCAGCGCGTTCTCCTAACTCCTCGTGGCCTCTGGGAGATCCCCTGAGCCCTCTTATCCAACCCTCTGCAGCTGGTAAGCCAAGGGTTGGGCCTTGACCGAGGCCCCTTTGTTTGCAAGTCACAGGATTCTATCAATACTAAACTGGCTTAAGCAAAAAGGTGAATTGATTGGGAGAGCAGAGGGGTGGGTCACACAACACAGGGCAGGACAGCATCACAAAGGCCTATAGCCGACAAAACCCGGGCTCTCTCCCCATCTCCCCTTCTCTTCGCTGCTCTCTCTGTCTCTGTCTCTCTGTCTCTCTCTGACTTTCTCACATTTCGATCAGCTGATTCCACTAGCATCTGGCCCCAGGCCCTTAATTAATTTTGGTTGCTGATGGGCCAATTCCTCTCTCTGGGATGTGTCTTCAACTTTGCCTGCCTTCTCTGGTCCACATTCTGGGCTAGAGACTATCGTCATTTTTCTGCTACAAACCCATGGCTGAGACCATCAAGGAGGGCTGCTCACTCCTCTCAGTAAAGCACATTCTCTGTGTCCTGGCTGTCGACTCCACCCGCTGCCTATGAGAAAGCAGAAGCGTATATGTGCGATTAAGAAACAGATTCACAGACATAGAGAACAAACTTACAGCTACCAAAGGGGAAAGGTGTGGGGGAGGGATAAACTAGGAGTATGGAATTAACAGATACAAACTACTGTACATAAAATAGCCACAAGGATTTACTGTATAACCCAGGGAACTATATCCAATCTTGTAATAACCTATAGTGGAAAATAATCTGACAAAAATTATATATCACTGAGTCACTTTGCTGTACATGGGAAACTAACACAATATTCTAAATCAACTCTACTTCAGTAAAAAAAAGTGATGATGCTGTAGGTGTAACTTTGAATCCTCTCCAATTTATACAATTAAATAAACCATTGCCAAACTTTGACATCTGTCAGTAACAACTTATTTGCTCTGCTCTTCACAGCCAATCACTGCCTATCAGAGGGTCACCACTCCTACCTGTAAATTCTCCTTCCAGGTGATTGAAGGTTTAGTATCAATATGATACAAAATGAAGGATGGAAGGATGGGTCCGAGTGTTGGCCTCTAAGTACTGAAGCTTTGTGTGTTTTAAATAGCACATGGACGGCCCGTGTGTGTGCGTGTGCATGTGTGCATTTTGCGACTGCCTGAAAGAGCTCTGGCAGATCTGTCCCCCGACCTCGGGCCACTTCTCTGGGTGCAGATGGAGGGCAGGTGCTGTGATTTCAGAGCAGAGGGAAGCAATTACAGGTTTTTTTCCCACTCCTTCTCCTTCAAGGAGACTCGCTTTTAATTTCCTTTGTGATTATCCTGCTTATTGCTAAACATAAGCTGATGGCTGGTTCCTCTTTGATTTCTCCTTTCAACAAGTCTCCTTTCCCACCTCCTTTCATTTTCATTGTTTTGTATTTAGCCCCCAGACGGTTGAGAAAATATGCAGTGCGTGCAGCTATGCAAGCCTCACCACTTGTTTTGGGTTGATTTCAGGCACTGGGGCAGCATCCTTCTGGCCCCTTGGGAGGGAGTGCAGCTAGAGCATTAACAGGCTCGATACTCATCTCCAAGTTCGGGGAGAGAGCAGACCCTGTGTTTAAAAGTTTGAGTTGAAGGGGCCTAGGAAGGCCTCTGGCCCTCCCATCCCAGCCTTGCACATTCTGTTGCAGTGACGGAGAGTCCCATTCATTTGTTCATTCGTTTGTTCATTCATTCATTCAGCAAATATTTATTGACCACCTGCAGAGTGTCAGATCTGTGCTACGGCTAGGGATTCGATGGTGAATAAAAGCAGCCATGGCCCCTGTTCTCAAGCAGTCTGCCTCCTTTTAAATGATAAAACCTATATGTATAACTGATTCACTTTGCTGTACAGCAGAAACTAATACACCGTTGTAAAGCAATTATACTCCAATAAAGATGTTAAAAACAACAACAACAACCTTATACAGAGAGTTGCCTGTACCCGACCCGGCTTTCATGACTTGATTAGTTTAATGGCTTTCTGGCTGTTGCAGAATTTCAACGCAGAGCAGAACCTGGGCTGGGGCAGGGGCCTGGCAGGTTGTAAGGATGCGCTTGGGGATGGGAGGTCTGCAGCATGCGGATGAAGGGCTGGGAAGCCAGGAGGGAGAACGAGAGTGCACGGCCCCTGGCAGGGTGTGGGTTACCGAAGTTGAGAAAATTGAAGCAGGAAAGGCCTTTGAGATCACTGAGTTGATCTCTTTAATTTCATCTTGAGGACAACTGGGCTGAGGGCAGGTCCTGCTGGTGAGGAGTGCTACCCTTTTCTCTGTCCTTCACACTCTGGTATCACATGTTAAAGTCCCTTCACCGCTCATGCACAGACCTCAATTATGTCCAGCTCGGCTGCCGGGAGAGCCGTGAGCAGAAAGGTCAGCCATATGGTGCCCCTGACTAGTGCTGACTCGATGGCCTGGCCGCTCCATCCAACGGTTCCCTGGCTATGGGCTCTGAATGAGCAGGGTGTGGACTTCTACCTGGGCTTCAGGTACCCGGGTCACTGTGCTCCCTGGCGCTTAGATCACTGAAACTGTGGGGACAAAGCCTGCTCCAGTTGCCAAGACTTGATCTTGGGACTTGGCCCAGAGCTCCTCGGAGCCTGGTCCGGAGGAAGGACTCGGTGCCTCCCCAAGCACTGTGCGCTGTTTTTCGGACCCGACACTCCTGCTGCAGTCAAACCCTTCTTCTGACCCTTTCCATCTAGTGCTCTGTGCTGAGGGCCTAAACAGCTTGTCCAGACCCTTGTTACTTCCTCAAACCCACTGCCCTAATTCTGTCTGTCATCTGTCTTTTGTTCTGCCTGTTTTGTCCTCTGTGCTGGCACTATTTCTCCGGGAGCTGGAGAGATAAGGTCTCAGTGAATGTCATCTAGAAAGGAGCTTCCTATAGGAGGGAGACTGGCATGCCAAGTGTCGTATTCATTTTCTAGGGCTGCTGTAACAAAGCGTCATGAACTGGGGGCTTCCTTGGTGGTGCGGTTGTTAAGAATCCACCTGCCAATGCGGGAGACACACGTTCGATTCCTGGTCCGGGAAGATCCCACGTGCCACGGAGCCACTAAGCCCATGCGCCACAACTACTGAGCCTGTGTTCTAGAGCCCATGAGCTACAACTACTGAAGCCCGCCTGCCTAAAGCCGGTGCTCCACAACAAGAGAAGCCACCACAACGAGAAGCTTGTGCACCGCAATGAAGAGTAGCCCCTGCTCACCGCAAGTAAAGAAAGCCCACACACAGCAATGAAGACCCAATGTGGTCAAAAATAAAGAAAGAAATTAAAAATAAATTAAAAAAATTTTTTTTCAAAGCATCACAAACTGGGAGGGCTTAAAACAACAAACCTTTCTCTCACAATCAAGGTGTCGGTAACACCATACTTCTCTGAAGAGCTCACTGAGTAGATGGAGGGAATGTGGGTGGATGTTTTGCCTGCAGGGTGTGTGAACCTCTTCATTATCTACACTCCTGTGGCCAGCGATCAGCAAGGTGGAGGGCACCCAGGGTTTTGTAGGGCTTGAGGCAAATGCAGCTTGGGGGTTCTCTTTAAGAAAAAGAATACACAGTTATGAATACAAAATTAGGTATAAAGTTGTACCTACACCTATTTCTATTTAGTATATTTTATGATGTCTTGACATCTTAAAAAATCCTTTGTGGCTGAGGAGAGACCGCCCCTCCTGGCGGCTAGCCAATTCTTAGAGAGAGCAGGCCTTTGATATGTGAACTAACCAATGCAGAGCCAGACCCCCTCCACCTGGGCCTTGCACTCCAGAGGCAATATTTCTCTGCCTTAATCATTCCAGGGCCTGGTACCGGGAATCTGGGGACAGCCCCTATGGCCAAAACCTGCTGGAATTATTTAAACTAGCAAATCCTAAGCTGTTCACCCTGCCCTGCCTTGCCTTTCCCAAGGAAACCTCAATAAAGGCCATGGTGTAAGCACTTCCACATTACTGTCTTCTGCCTCCTGAGCCTGGTGCTTTACCACGTGGCCCTGCACGGTGAGCCCTGCCTCCTGTCCCTAGGACCTCTGGGTGCAATGAACTGTCTTCCTGAGCCTCTTCTCTGTCTCCTCTTGTGGCTGTACCTGACTGACCATCTCATAAAAAGAATACAAAACAAGACTGAATGCTTATTTAGAATAAGAGAATAAATTATAATAAAACAGAAAATTTAAAAAGTTGGCAAATACCACAAACATCACAAAATCCAAAATCATAACGTGGACATTGTTGTTGCCCTGTGCAGATGTCCGTTACCAGGTAAGGATGGGACACGGTGGGGCGGCTAGCCTGGAGGGATTTGGAGGAGGCCCAAGGGCAGTGGTTATTCATGAAAGCATCTAATATTGTTTCTTTTTAATTAATGTTTACTGGAGTATAGTTGCTTTACAATGTTGTGTTAGTTTCTGCTGTATAGCAAAGTGCATCAGTTATACATGTACATATATCCCCTCTTTTTTAGATTCTTTTCCCATATAGGTCATTACAGAGTATTGAGTAAAGTTCCCTGTGCTATACAGTAGGCTCTTATTAGTTGTCTTTTTTATATATATAGTAGTGTATATATGTCAATCTTAATCTCCCAGTTTATCCCTCCTCCACCCTCTCCTCCTTGATAACCATAAGTTTCTTTTCTACATCTGTGTGTCTCAATATTTTAACTGGTATGGCCACATTGCTATATAAGGGCTACACCTTCATGCCGGATATAAGGACAGCTCCTCCCTGCTCCCATGCTGGGCTGCCCTCAGCCCAAAGGTAGGTCGGGGGGGCTCTGTGAGGAAGGTTTGGTGGCGTTGACCATGGCTGCAGGTGATGGAGAGGGAGCCTGCCTGGGACAGCTCTCTGGGGTTTTCTGTTCAAGGGAGAGGCAGTCTGCAGCAGAATATCTGAGAAAACTACTATTCCCCAGGAAATCAACAGAATTGAACTGTCATTCAAACATCATGAGGGGAGGCATGCAGGTCTTTAAAAGTCAGAAAGAGTTGGGACTTGATGATTTAGAAGGGATCCTAGGGACAGCTGTTTCCCAGACACAGAGTTAGCCCACCTGCCTGGCAGCAAATGCAGGCAGGTGAAAAGGGGAAATGTGGGGAGGGAATATGCAGGTTCAGTTTAGACTCATTCAGCGTGAGAGCTGGAGAAATGGAAGTCCAGAGAGGCAAAGGGACGTGCTGAATGTCATATGACTTCCTATTTTGACTCACTTGGGCTTTTAATAGGAGTTCTCCCTAATATAGCTTATGTAAAGAGATGAAAGGAATTAAAAAATGGGTATCCTTGAGGCAGTGCTAAGAGTGCACTGGGCTTGGAGTTTTCTCTCGCATTCCACAGGCAAGAACTTGGACACAGGGTCACACCTAAGTGCAAATGAGTCTGGGAAATAACCAGGTAGTTGTATGCTGGGCTACACTGCTAATGCTCTGGAGGAGGGGGAAGGGATTTTGATTGACAGCTGGCATTCTCTGCCACAAGCTAGAAGAAATGGTCAAAAAAAAAAAATCTGCAAGGCTGTGGTTGCTATTAAGCTCTTCTAGGTTTGACTTGATTCAATATCAGCTCAATGGTGATGCACTTCAGGAAACTCAAAAGACACAATAGGGGCAAGAAAGGGGAAGGTCGAATCGTGTTTATTAAGCACCTAATATGTGTCCAGCCCTGTGCCATCAATTGAGGGGATATCTAAAAAAAAAAATGTTATCACCATCCTCATGGGCCCTTATAGTGTATAGTTTCCAAAACACACTTGGAAAATAAAGGACACCCAAACCATGTGTTGCAGACTAGGAATGCAATAGAAATTCTGTACCAGACCTCATTTCTGCCCATCCAGGCATCTGTACACACACCAGGCTGGCTCTGTTCTTGGCTCTGGGGTTAAGGGAAGTCATGAGTCCTGCCTTCTAGGGACTCACTGTCTCATAGGGGAGGGTCACCCAGGAGTGTGACAAGCTGTAAAACACAATGGAGAACCTTCAATGCCTCCAGAGAGACCCAGATGGCATCACATCTAGATTGGGGGGTGGTGGTGGAGGCAATCAGGGAAGGCTTCCTAGAGGAGGTGACATTTGATTGGGTCATTTGAAGGATGATCCAACTGGTTATGAGGAGGTAGGGTGAGGCATTCCGGTGGGGAGAGAAGGCAAAAGCAGAGTTGGTGTGAGCATCATGTGGGCTGGGGGTATGAAGGAAATATTGATTTAGCTGTGGGACAGGGAGTATGTTTGGGAAGTGAGGGCTTCGCCTCTCCCTGTGGAAGAGGGCCAGCTCCTTTCTCCCGGGATGGTGGTGATGAGGCTGCAGAAGGAGAGCAGGCTCTGTTGGTTGGATACTCCCACATAGGACTGGGAGTCTGCAGACAGACGTGAGGAGGTGGGCATGCTTAGGGGTTTTTTCATGGAGGCTGTAGGGCTGTTGCATGGTGGCAAATGCCCAGGGGTGGTGTCAGCTGTGGCATCCTGGATGGACCACCCCCTGGTACACATGACTTTATCTCTGCCTTTTGCCCACAGACCTCCCAGCTTCCCATTGATTCTATGAGCTGCCTAATGTCTTCCTGATAGGTTCTTTCTGCCTTAAATTAGCCACAGTCACTTTCTGTTGTTGGGAACCAAGAACCCTGATGTGGAATGGTCAGCTGGCCATGGTCGGACGATGGGGCCTTTAACGCCAGGGTGAAGAGGACTAGAGACAATGCGGAGCCATGGGTGCTGTGTGAGCAAAGTAGTGACTTGATTCACAGATCCAGGAAGAGTCATCAGTAGATCAGAATGGGGAGGAAAAAAACTTCAGGAGCAGTGGGGAGCTGAAGCAGGGCAGAGATAGTGACAAAGGGGAGACACTGTGACAAGGGTCACTGAGGTAGAATTAGTAGAATCGACAGGATTTTGCAACTGGCTGGATATGGCAGGAGAGTGGGGAGAACTTTCCACAGAGACCACATACTGTGGCCTATTTCCTCTCTATGGTCTTCTCAATAACTATCTCATCAGTTTCAATTTATGGTCGTGGAGAGAAGGTTGTAGATCGAGGCGGGCCAGCCTAGCTCTCTGGCCTCATCTGGGAGGTGGGCTCCCCTTGAAGCCGTACTCTGCATGTGAGCAGACAGGAGGCTCAGGAATGATTAGCTTTTAAGGGGAGGGGAAGAAAGCGACCCTTAATTCCTCTTTAATAACATGTCAGTAGGTAACGTTTTCAATATGTCACTGTGTCTGCAGCTCCGGTCAGCAGGTCACTATCATTTTTGAGCAATAAACAAAAGACTGCTTTTAATTACTTTTGTGAAATTGCCCGACCCATGCATGATTAAATATTCATTATGTAGAAAGAGGCATTTTCTTTGTATATAGATCTATATTACATTTAGCTGGCAACCCGCTGACCAAACAGTACTAATAAATTCCTTGTAATGGGCTGCAGCTTGTCCTGATTTCTCCATCTCTTCCCTCTTTCCAGGTCCCTGCTTCTGTCTTGGCCTAGCTATCTCTATGTCACTTAAAAAAAATTGTGGTGGAATTCACACAATATACACTTAACCATTTTAATGTGTACAATTTAGTGGCATTTAGTGCATTCACAATGCTGTGCAACCACCAGCTCTCTCTAGTTTCAAAAATTTTCATTCCCCCCTCAGTAGAACACCCCATACCTGTTAAGTAATCACTCCCCATTCCTTCCTCCTCCTATCTCCCATTGATCACTAATCCACTTTCTGTCTCTATGGATTTGCCTATTCTGGATATTTCATATAAAACGAATCATATAACATGTGACCTTTGGTATCTAGCTTCTTTCACTTAGTTTTCGAGGTTCATCTAAACTGTAGCATGGGCTTCCCTGGTGGCGCAGTGGTTGAGAGTCCGCCTGCCGATGCAGGAGACACGGGTTCGTGCCCTGGTCCGGGAAGATCCCACATGCCGTGGAGCAACTAAGCCCGTGAGCCATGGCCGCTGAGCCTGTGCGTCCAGAGCCTGTGCTCCGCAACGGGAGAGGCCACAACAGTGAGAGGCCCGCATACCGCAAAAAAAAAAAAAAATAAATAAACTGTAGCATGCATCAGTACTCCATTCCTTTTTATTGCTGAATAATATTCCATTGTATGGACGTACCACAATTTGTTTATAAATTCATCTGCTGATGGACAGTGGGTTGTTTCCACTTTTTGGCTATTATGAATAATGCTGCTGTGAACATGCATGTACAGGTTATAGGTGGACATACTTTTTCATCTGTCTTGGCTATATAAAAGTGGAACTGCTGGGTCATATATTAATTGTATATTTAACCTTATGACAAAATGCTATACTATTTTCCACAGCATCGAGACCATTTTACAACCCTTGCCCCCTGCCTCAAGTGATGTTATGAGGGTTTCTATTTCTCCACAACCTAACTAAAAATATCCTCATTTAAAAAATTATAGTCATTGCAGTGCATATGACGTGGTATTGCAGTTTTGATTTGCATTTCCTTACTGACCAATGGTGTTGAACATCTTTTCATGTGCTTGCTGGTCATTTGTGTATATATATATTTTATTTTTGGCTGTGTTGGGTCTTTGTTGCTGCGTGTGGGCTTTTTCTCTAGTTGTGGTGAGCAGGGGCTACTCTGTTGTGGTGTGCAGGCTTCTCATTGTGGTGGCTTCTCTTGCTGTGAAGCACGGGCTCTAGGAAGGTGGGCTCAGTAGTTGTGGCTCACAGGCTTAGTTGCTCCACGGCATGTGGGATCTTCACAGACCAGGGCTCAAACCCATGTCCCCTGCATTGGCAGGCAGATTCTTAACCGCTGTGCCACCAGGGAAGCCCAGTCTTTTCACATTTTGATAATATCCCTTGATGCACAAAATTTTTCACTCTTTTGAAGTCCAATTTACCAATTTTTTATTTTTTTGCTTATGCTTTTAGTGTCACATCTAAGAATCCATCGCCAAATCCAATACCATGAAGATTTACCCCTATGTTTGTTTTTGTTTGTTTGTTTGTTTTTAAATTAATTAATTTATTTGTATATTTATTTTTGGGTGTGTTGGGTCTTCGTTTCTGTGCGAGGGCTCTCTCTAGTTGCGGCAAGCGGGGACCACTCTTCATCGCGGTGTGCGGGCCTCTCACTATCGCGGCCTCTCGTTGCGGAGCACAGGCTCCAGACGCGCAGGCTCAGTAGTTGTGGCTCACGGGCCTGGTTGCTCCGTGGCATGTGGGATCTTCCCTGACCAGGGCTCGAGCCCGTGTCCCCTACATTGGCAGGCAGATTCTTAACCACTCTGCCGCCAGGGAAGCCCCCTGCCCCTATGTTTTCTTCTGATGGTTTTTATAAAGTTTTGGCTCTTATATTGAGGTCGTTGATCCATTTGAGTTAATTTCTGAATATGGAGTGAGGTAAGAGTCTAACTTCATTCTTTGCCACGTGAATATCCAGTTGTCCTGGCACCATTTGTTGAAGAGACCACTCTTTCCACCATTGAATGATCTTGGTACCCCTGTCACCTGTCAAAAATTCTTTCAATCTTAGTCTCTTCCTGTTTCCCTGTCTCCCTGTCTCTCTCCCTGTCTCCACCTTTCTCACATCTTGCAGATATATCGATACGTCTACCATCTACGTTCCTTACCTGTTGTCCTCTGACTGTAGCGTTCCACATGGAAGGGAAATGATGGAATTTTGGTGTGGCCTGGGGAAAGTGATCAGCCAGATGAAGGGATGCTGTGGCAGGAGTGAGCCTGCCATCTCTTGCCAGCTAAGTGCTTTGGCACAGAGAGGAGGAGGGGACTCAGGGCTGGAGTGAGAAAGAAGGGTAGGCTTGGTCTTCCCTTTTAAAATCAGATCAGGAACTACTGTACATACTTGTGCTTTTTGTTTTTTTGCAGTACGCGGGCCTCTCACTGTTGTGGCCTCTCCGCTATAGAGCACAGGCTCCGGACGCGCAGGCTCAGCGGCCACGGCTCACGGGCCCAGCCGCTTCGCGGCATGTGGGATCTTCCCGGACCAGGGCATGAACCCGTGTCCCCTGCATCGGCAGGTGGACTCTTAACCACTGCGCCACCAGGGAAGCCCTACTTGTGCATTTTAAAAAAAAATAACCTTTATTTTCTAAAACTTTAGATTTACAGAAAAAATCTGATGATAGTACAGACAGTTCTCATATACCCACACCCAGTTTCCCCTGTTACAGATACTTTACATCACTATGGTATGTTTATTACAATTGGTGAATCAATATGGATACATTATTGTAAGTTCATATCTGATCCCCATCTTTTCAGTTTTTATCCATCGTCCTTTTCCTGTTCAGAATCCCATCCAGCACCCCACACTACATTTTGGGATCATGCCTCTTTGGCCTCTTGCGCTGTGGCAGTTTGTCAGACGTTCTTTATATTTGATGACCTTGACAGTTTGTGCATTGCTTTATTACATTCTGAGTCTACCTCTTGATGTGCCATTTATTTCCTTTAGACCCTATGGAAAAGTAACTGTATCAAATCAATAGATGATTCGAATTTCATAATTTTTCCCCTTCCTCCCTCTTTCCTTCTAGTTCCCCTCGTCTGTAACTACCTCATTATACAGGGGTGGCCACACAGCATTTTGGGCAGCTGAACTGGGATTCATTTTAATCCAGACCAAGTATACTATTTACTAGCCTAGCTAGGGGCAGGGAACACCACCACCTCTCTAGGATTTGGTTTCCTCATTTGTAAAATGAGTAATGAATGTGAAAGTACTTTACAAACTGCAGAGCAAAGGGCTCTTGTAATAATAATTATAGCACAAGTAATTTATCGTTGTTTTAAAACTACAAAGGTTGAATAAAGGAGTGACAAGTCGCATAAAATCATCGGGGTGTTTTCCTTCCATGAGCGAGGATGCTGCAGAGCAGTGCCGTGGGCCAGAACCTCACTGCCACCAAAGCCTGGTGACTCCACCCATGTTCTCTTCACCTGCCCAACCTTTGGCTTTCTTCACACCCAAAGGGCCCTGGAGATCATCGAGTCTTACCTGCTTATTTGACAGAGGAGGAAACGAAGGCCCAGGAAGGGATTTGTCAGGGCTCCACAAGCATCAGTGATGGAGCCCATACTCCCACCCAGAGGTGTGACACTGGTTAGGGGGTCCCTTTGCCTCTTTAGACAGTTTCCTGGTGGTGTTGCTTAGCTCAGGAAGCATTTTTTACATTTTGCGAAGCTGGTGTCTCCCAGGGTACAGAAAAGAGATGGGCTCTCTATGGGGCCAGTAAGAGCCCAAAGACTGCTCCCCCCTCCAATTGTAGCTACAAGGGAGTTACTTTAACGGGAGCAAGTTTGGGGTTCAAGGTATTTGTTTTTTAATAAAATATTCCAAACACGCAAAACCAAATACCCACCACCCAGCATAAGAAACAAACAGGGAAAAATGAATTCAGCAAAGCTGCAGTATACAAAAACAACACACAAAAATCAGTTGCATTTCTATCCATTAACAATGAAAACTCTGAAAAGAAAACAATTTCTTTAAAATAGCATAAAAATTACTTAGGAATAAACTTAACCATGAGGAAAAGACTTGCATTCTGAAAAGTACAAAACCTTTCTGAAAGAACTTAAAGAAAACATAATAGTAAAACATCCCATGTTCACGGATTGGAAGACTTAATATTTTTAATATGTCAGTACTACACAAAATGATCTATAGATTCAATGCAATTCCTATCAAAATCCCAAAGATTTTTTTTTTGCATAAATAGAGAAATCCATCCTAAAATTTATATGTAATCTCAAGGGACCCTATATAGCCAAAACCACCTTGAAAAAGAAGAACAAAGTTGGAGGTCTTACACTTCATGATTTCAAAACTTACTACCAAGTATGGTAATCAAAACAGTGTGGTACTGGCATAAAGACAGACATACAGATCAATGGAATAGAATAGAAAGCCAGAAATAAACTCTTGTATATACAGTCAAGTGATTTTTGACACGGGTGCCAAGAACCTTCAATGAGGAAAGCAGTCTTTTCAACACATGATATTGGGAAAACTGGATATCCACATGCAAAAGAATGAAGTTGACCCTTTACCTTACACCATCTGCAAAAATGAAATCAAGACAGATTAAAGACCTAAATGTAAAATCTAAAACTATAACACTCTTAGAAAAAAACATAAGAAGAAAGCTTCAAGACATTGTATTAATATTTGGCAAAGATTTCTTGAACATGATACCAAAAGCACAGGCAATAAAAGAAAAAATAGATAAGGTGGACTTCATCAAGATTAAAAATTTTTGTGCTTCAAAGGATGCTATCAACAGGGTGAAAAGGGAACCCACAGAATGGGAGAAAGTATTTGCAAATCATATATTTAATAAGGATTGATATCCAGAATATATAAAGAACTCTTCCAACTCAACAACAACAAAACAACCCGATTATAATGGGCAATGAACTTGAACAGATTATTTCTTCAAAGAAGACATATAAGTGGCTAATAAACATATGAAAGGATACTCAATATCCCTAATCATTAGGGAAATACAAATCAAAACTACAATGCTACATACCTATTAGAATGGCAATTATATTAAAAAAAAAACAGAAAATAACTGTTGACAAGGATGTGGGGAAACTGGAACCCTCCCACACTATTTTTTTTTTTTTTTTTTTTTTTTTTGTGCGGTATGTGGGCCTCTCACTGCTGTGGCCTCTCCCATTGCAGAGCACAGGCTCCGGACGCGCAGGCCCAGCGGCCACGGCTCACGGGCCCAGCCGCTCCGCGGCATGTGGGATCCTCCCGGACCAGGGCACGAACCCGTGTCTCCTGCATCGGCAGGCGGACTCTCAACCACTGCGCCACCAGGGAAGCCCTCTCCCACACTATTGATGGGAATATAAAATGGTGCAGCCACTGTGAAAAATGGTATAATTCCTCAAAAAAATTAAACATAGAATTATCACATGATCTAGCAATCTCACTGTGGGTATATACCCAAAAGAAGTGAAAGCAAGGTCTCAAACAGATATTTGTACACACAGATTTATAGGAGCGCTATTCACGATAGCCAAAAAGTAGAAGCAACCCAAGTATACACTGATGGATGAATGGAAAACAAATTGCAGTATATACATACAGTGGAATATTATTCAACCTCTAAAAGGAAGGAAACTATGACACACACTACAACATGGATGAATCTTCAAGACATTATACCAAGTGAAATAAGAACAAATATTGTGATTCCGTCTATACATGAGGTAGTTAGAATGGTCACATTCATAGAAACAGAAAGTAGACTGGTGGTTGCCCGGGGCTGGGAGGAGGAGGAAGGGGGAGTTTGAGTTTAATGTAGACGGCGTTTCAGTTCAGAAGATGGAAAAGTTCTGGAGATGGATGATGGTGATTGTTGTACAACCACGTGAATATACTTAATGCCCCAGAACTGTACACTTCAAAAGTGGTTAAAATGGTAAATTTTGTGTTATGTGTATTTTACCACAATTTTTAAAAACTGAAAAAAAAAAAATCCAAGCAGGAGAGGAGCCCATTCTTTAAAAGCAGAGCCTTGGACTTCCCTGGTGGCACAGCGGTTAAGAATCCACCTGCCAATGCAGGGGACATGGGTGCGAGCCCTGGTCTGGAAAGATCCCACGTGCTGCGGAGCACCTAAGCCCATATGCCACAACTACTGAGCCCGCTCTAGAGCCTGCGAGCCACAACTACTGAAGCCTGTACGCCTAGAGCCCGTGCTCCGCAACAAGAGAAGCCACCTTAATGAGAGGCCCGTGCACTGCAACGAAGAGTAGCCCCCGCTCGCCGCAACTAGAGAAAGCCCATGCGCAGCAACAAAGACCCAACGCAGCCAACAATAAAATAAATAAATTTATTTTTTAAAAGAAGCAGAGAGTTTTCTACAATATTCTTCAGGTACTGTGGACAAGCTAGTTGACCAGGACAGCAGTCCTTGCTGGGGAAACTGAGCAATGTGGAGGCAAGGTCCCGAGACTCCTGGAGACGGGTCAAAGGCCTCTGAGGAGCTGGCAGTTCCCCTGGTGTCAGAAGCACTGACTCAGCATGGCCTTGCCCTACCCCTACATTCTCCAGAGGCATCTGAGGCACGGCTGGACTTCAATTCCTATCCTAAGTCCCCATGGCAGCTTTCTGGAGCCTTCCCACCCTCAGACCATTATAGAAAGATATTTTGAGAGCATCTCTACAATGCTACATACCTATTAGAATGGCAAACTACAATGCCACCCAAAGCAATTTTATTTCATTTTAATGTCTATTTAAAAACTAATAGTCCCTCTAGTTATTGGAAAACTTTAAAAAATGTTTGGAACAACTGGGCTTCAGGAATTTACTTCTTTCACTATAAATTTTGCAAAACCTAAATCCAGATCAAAGATTTCCAATGCCAATTTAGAGTCTGATTTGAGATGTACTGGGTGAAATGTGCATCAGATTTTGAAGACTTAATATGAAAAAGAGTATAAAATAGCTCACTAATAATTTTGTGTATTGATTACATGTTGATATAATAATGTTTTGAATATATTGGGTTAAATAAAAATATTATTAATTTTGATTTCACCTTTTTACCTTTTATGAGGCTACTAGAAAATTTAAAATTATATGTGTGGCTCATATTATATTTCTATTGGGTAGTGCAGTATCCTGAGGAAGCTTGGATTAGCTGAGAAACTTGCATAGCTAGTAAGTGGCAGAACCAGAATTTCAACCTAGATCTGCAAAGCGGGAGTTCTTTCTATTCGGTTAATCGGAAAATCTTGTTGGTTTGATCTAGGGCCTCCAACAAAACCTGCCTGGAAGGGAAGCAGCTGTTCTCCTCCTAAGCTCGGGGTCCCAGCATCTGTGACCAAAGGGGAGGGCTGAGAGACAGGACAGGTGGGCAGGGCTGGACAAGCTCTCCTCTCCACATCTCCAGACAACCACCAACCCATTCAACCAGAGAGCTCTGCTTTTATTATTTCTTTTATGCACTGGGCATGAGATTTCATTTGAGAACACAGCCTCTATTCAAAAAAAAAGTTGAAAACCTTTGGTTAAGAGGGAAGTCTTTGAACGCAAACACACCTTATATTTGTGAACTGCTTGGCCGTGGGCAAGTTTACTGCTCTGAGCCTTAGTTTCATCATCCGTAAAATGGGGATTGGTATTACTTGTTTTGAAAGATCATGACAACAATGAGATAATGGAAGATATAATGCATGACTCACAGCAGGTGTGCAATGAATGTGACTCCTCTCCCCACCTAAAGCTGCACTGGACCCAGTTCTGACTCTGTGTGTGTGTGTGTGTGTGTGTGTGTGTGTGTGTGTGTGTGTGTGTGTGTGTGTGTGTGTGTGTGTGTGTGTGTGTGTGTTTAGGTGGGATGAAGTGGAGTGCCTGTTGAACATGAAGTTGTGATCTTTTTCCCCTCGTGGTTTCTTGCTTCATATTTTCCTTTCTCCCCAGAATTATTTGTTTTCAATGGTAGTTTCATAGCCACCTGTAGATAGTGAAGGACTTGGAAGGATGAGATTAAACGGGAGAATGACTGTTCATGCTAAATGCTGCACATACGACTGTATTTAATCAAATAGGATTTTTCTTTGCTTATTTGATGAGAAATGGAGGCCTGCAGGGGGCAGCACCTGGCCAGTACTTCACCCCCTGAGGGACTGGCTCAGGGGCCTATGGGCTTTGCAAGAAATCAAAGCCTTCCTAGGTATAGGGGAACACTGGGGATTTCTGGAAGGAGGCTCAGCTCTGTTGCTGAGACACACATGATTCTGCCCTGCAAAGTAGTGATGATGGTAAAATTGGGGTCCTGTGCTTCCTGGTCTCCTGGTCCCTGTGGTTCCAGGAAACCTCTTCTCCAGTCACTCAAGGACCCACTTATAAACTCTCCCAGCTTCAGACCTGAGAGGGACCTAGATGGAGATCTAACCCTGATACATCATTTTAACCAAAGCAGGAGGCGAGCAACCTGGCGAGGCAGGGATGTGTGTATCCCCATCTTACAGAAAAGACAACAGAGGCTCAGTGAGCTTAAGTGACTTTCCCTAGGTCCCACAGGTAAGAAATGATCATTAGTTACATTTCTTTTGTTTGCAGGCAA
Source organism: Kogia breviceps (assembly GCF_026419965.1). Classification (NCBI taxonomy): domain Eukaryota; kingdom Metazoa; phylum Chordata; class Mammalia; order Artiodactyla; family Physeteridae; genus Kogia; species Kogia breviceps. The sequence continues at coordinate 97,474,875 of NC_081312.1, forward strand.
CAGAAATGACTCGTTAGCTTAGCAAAGGGGAGGAACATGGAGCCTGAGGCATCTCACAGAACGGCAAGAGGGTTGACTGGCTTGGCCCAGTCAACTGGGCCAAGGGGCCGGGGCCCAATGCTATTCAAAAACCACAGGCAGCAGACCATGGCCCTTTCTCTCCTGGAGGCCCCTACACGACCCAGCCCCACCTATTGTTCCTCCCAGGCCTTGTGTCTCTCAGGTTTAAAATTCAGGTTCCCAGGAGAGAGATTCTGAATGGACCCTCCTGGATCACTCAGCAATGGTCAGGGGTCAGTGTCACCGTGCAGATGTGGAGGAGTTGTTTCAACAGGTCCTGCAGTGAAGCCCAGACACATCTGCCACTACAGATGTGCACATCTGGTCTATGTTGCTCCGCTGACTCTCAGACAGGGCCTTTGCTCGTCGCACACAGCACCGTCAGGTAGCTGCAGCCTCATCCCAGTGACAGGCCAGCCAAGGAAACTAAAGGTGCTATTTGCATTTTAATAAAGGATGTCCACAGACCAAAGGCCTTTGAGTCCTGAAAGACTGATTCTCCCAAATGATGGAAATTCTAGGCACTGTAACAGATGGGACACCAGGGATAAGGCACCCACTCCTGGTACCTCCTGTCACATCACACAAGGGTGCCTCCAACTCATGAAGTTCCCCTGTTTATTTTATTTCTCCTGTTCCCCCAACTCCTTTCCATCTCCCTCTCCAAGGATTTAGTAATATGTTGTCTAGACACTACCGCTGCTGTTTCTCCTCCATTAATCCATTTTAATTGGAAAGTTATCATAATGCAAACTCTCTTTGGTATTATTTGCAGCTCTGCATTATTAGAACTTCACCAACTCGCTTTCCCAGCAAATTAAACTTGCTATGGAAGCAATGAGATCAGCTGCTCATATTAAATCCGGCGTGTTGTTAAGTGGGGTTGGGAACAAGGCTTCCTCAGCTGGGTGGGGTGCCATTGATGGAGGCGTTTACAATGGCACACTGTTTCTACACTGGGGATTTGGCCTCTGTGCCCAGTTCTCCTCTTTCTGGCTGAGCGCTCTGTGCTGGAAATTAGAGATGAGAAGAAACAGGGGACAAAAAATCCTCTGGTGGTATCTGGCCTCTCACCCCAAACCCAAATGGCAAATGGCAGTGATCAGAATGTACATGATGCTTGAAGCACGTTCAACTCTCCCTCAGAACCCCGTGAAGCAGGAATTCTCGCAAAGGGGGTAACTGACCTTCTGCAGGGTTGCACAGGCAACCCTGTGGTCCAGGCTCATGTAGCAGATGTGATAGAGCAGGGGCTCCACGCCAGGTCCTCTGCATCTAAAACCATGCCACCCAAGGGAAAAAACAGACCAAAGTAAGCAAACACCCTTCTCAGGGCGGGTCTTGGAAGATGAGTCATAGAATTCTGTCTTTGCCAGTGATGGGTCTGGAGGCATCTGCCTCATTTATGGCCAATTGCGCACGAGGGAAAGACTGACAGGGCCTCGTGGGAAAAACTTCTCTGATGACAGAGTGGTGTGGAGAGGAAATCTTTTGCTTCCTTTACCCTCTTCCCGTATGGACACAATTTCTGGTGGTTTTAAAAACGTGTCCACTAAATCTTTGGTCTTTCTCCCTTCCAAAGGTGAAGCCTAGTTCACCTCCCCTTGACTGTGGGCCAGACTTGGTGACCTGATTCTAATGAAGAGAATGCGACAGAAGTGAAGGTGTGTGCCTTTTGAAGACAGGCCAACAAAGATCTTGATGCTTTAGTTTTGCTCTCACAGACTGCTCACTAGGTGGGGGAAGCCACCTGCCGTGTCATAAGGATGTTCAAGCAGCCTGCAGAGACCCACATGGGGAGGAACTGAGGCTTCCTCCCAACAACCAGCACCAATTTGCCAGGCATGTGAGTCAGCCACCCTGGAAGCTCCTTTTCCAGCCCCAGCCAAGCCTTCAGATGGCTGCGGCCCTGGCTAGCATCCTGACGGCCCCCTCATGAGAGACCTCAAGCCACAACTCCCGAGTCAAGCTGCTCCAGAGTTCCTAATCTATAGAAACTGGGTATGATTGTAACTGTTTATTGTTTTAAGGCACTATGTTTTGGGGTCATTTGTTACACAGCGATAGATGACAAATACACTTCATAAAGCCATCTTGGAACCATGAAATGACAAGAGGTTGCCTATTTTGAGACTTTTCGGTACATGAGATAATAAAAACCCTTAATTCATGGTTAGTCAGGGATTCGGTTACTTGTCACCAAAGGAGGAAGCCCACCAGCTCCCTATTGCCCCAGCCCAGAGGAGATGTGGGCTACTTCCAGCCACATTTCATTGGCCAGCAGAGGTCACATGACCTCCACCCAACTAGAAGGGAGGTGGGGAAATGCCAAGAAGTACATGAAGGCTTCTAGGAGGAGGAGGTAGGGACAGAGTTAGGCCCAAAGGATGAGTAGAATTTTGATGTTGGATGGAGTCAGAAGAGGGAGACAGGGGACTTTAGAGGATCAGGCCACAGAAAGCGATGGATGTTGGCCTGACCCTGGTGTTGAGTGAAACTCCCCATCCTCCCTGATGGGCCCACTGGAGGGCTGACTAGCATTCCCTGTGAACCTCCTTGCTGAGGGTGACCGTGGGCCCAGCTGAGGTGAAATGCCCCCGAATCCTCAGGGTCTCCTTCTTGTCGCCAATGCAGTGGGGCTTGCGGGAGTCTCTGTTGCTCTCTCAACCTCAGCCTATGCTCTTGACCAGAATTCACCTTTTTGGATAAAGGGGACTTGTGTGGAGCTGGCTCTGCATCTCTGTGCAGCCCTGGGCAATGAACCTCAGGAAAAGTTTTCTGGACAAAATTCAGACCTCACTAAGAGGCTAAATGATACATGTACATTTATATGTTGGGATGGAATAGACGCCTTGTGGAGACACAATATTCCTCTCCCTAACTGCAGAAGGTCAGGCACTTGATGCGCCTGGGGGCTCTTGGGACCCTGGATAAGAGACTGTCTGTGTGACAGTCTATGGATGGTATGCAAATAGCCACTCACTGAAAGGCTGACTTTCAAGTGGTTCATTCTCTGGAGCCACCAAGGTGGCGGATCTCCACAGCAGGTGGACTCAGAGGTGTCACGTCATCCCAGCCCCATGGTGACTGAAACCAGTACAAACTGTCTTGCCCTGTTCCCACGCCAGTGCATTTCAAAGGACAGGGAACCTACGGATCTGGTGATGGACATTGCTCCCCATTTACCCTTATCTGTGCAAGTCAGTTAATTTTGAGAAACTACTCTTTCCTCAAATGAACATAGACCAGTAAGACTCCAAAGGCAGTGGGTGTGGAGTGCCCTGCAGACCTGTAGGGGGGTGTCAGAAATTCAGGGGTTCTCAAAAGGATGCCCCACGTGCACAGATCTGGGGAGACATCCATGGCATCAAGTCTCTTGGGACAGGGCCCAGGAATTGGCATTTTCCTATAAGCACTCCAGGTTATCCTGACCCACTCTGCTTGTTTGAGTGCCACCCGATGAGCCTGTCTGTGCCCTGGGATGGCCTGGCGATTGGGCAGGCAGGGTGATCAATCCACATGGGAGAGCTAAAGAGGCCAAGGCAATGCCCAGGGTCACCTGAGGGCAGGGTGGAGTCTGGAACCTCACTCCTTAGGCTCTTTCCACTGGCTGCAGTGAGGTCCCTCACCCTCTTAGGAGGGGGTGGGAGGCCCTTCAGCTGAGGAACCCAGAATCAAGGGATGATAGCCATTAGGGGAAGCAGGATGCTCACTCATGCCATTTGTGGCGATGGGCTCTCTGCCATCCCCAGCCCACATCCCTGGATCTGGGAATATTAATACAAATAAGAAGTGTTGGGCTTCCCTGGTGGCGCAGTGGTTGAGAATCCGCCTGCCGATGCAGGGGACATGGGTTCGTGCCCCCGTCCGGGAAGATCCCACATGCCGCTGAGCGGCTGGGCCCGTGAGCCATGGCCGCTGAGCCTGCGCGTCCGGAGCCTGTGCTCCGCAACGGGAGAGGCCACAACAGTGAGAGGCCCGCGTACTACAGAAAAAAAAAAAAAAAAAAGAAGTGTTTACATAATGCTTCCCATGAGCTTGGGCACTGTCTGAAGAGCTTTGCGAGGACTAACTCAATCAATCCTCATATTTACCCTCTGAGTCAGGCACTATTATTCTCCCCACTTTACAGATGAGGAAACTGAGTCACTCAGAAAGGACTGAATGTCCAAACAGGCTCTCAGGCCCTGAAGCTGTTGAGTGGGCATTCCTTCTGGGCTCTTTTCCAAGCCCTGATTTTACAGAGAGACACAGCCCAGAGAGAAGAGGGAGTCATACCAAGTCCACAGCAGAGCTGGGGCCAGGTTAGGGTTCTGGCCTTTGGGTGGTCATGCTGCCTTCCTCAGAAAGGGGTGCTTCTTGGCTATTCTGGCCACAGGGCTCATTACTGATGCTACAAATTGAATGAAATAGCTGCTTGGTTACAAATTAATAACAAATTTGTTTGTCATTAAAGCAGCATTGTTTAATAAAATTAGTTCAGCTGAGTGTAATTACCTTCATATAAAATTCCCCTTTAAAAATTACTTTGATAAATCTAAGCCAATTAGGCGGTGTAGCAACTGGGGTGTGGGGTTTGGCTCTGAGCTTAGGTTAGGTCCCTGCGGTGACATCCCAGGGCCATAGTTCAGTTCTTAAGCCCTTTGGGCGATACCCCTGGGGACCTCTTGAAGGCCCAGTGGAGAGCATGTAACTCAGCTTCTCCAAGGCAAAACCGTACAGGGCCTTGGACAGATCTCTCAATAAATCCAAAACAATATTCCTCCTAAGTAGGACCACCTCCATTTCTCTCCCCCCGGTTCCAGCCGTTCACGCTCATTCCTGAACTCTGGGTTTTCAGGTCATTTCTCTCCTCGGAGACTTCCAGGGCCTCCCTATTGCCCGTAAGACACCATCCCAAACCTTGATCTTATTATTCAAGGCCCTGTTTATCTGGCCTCCTGGTAATTTAGGGAAAATTATAACCAAATTGGGGATCCAGAGACTGAGGTCTTAGGTTCAGCCCTGGCCTAGTCCATGCTGGGTGTTCTCAGACAGACCCCTTCACCTGTTTGGGCTTCCACTTACTCCCCTATAAAATGGGAAACACAGTAGCTTCCTTCTCAGGCAGTTGTGAGAATCACAGGAGATTATGACCACGGGGATTTATAAACCACAGATGCCCTTTGAGGCCTCGCTTTTGCTCTCTCCCCCTTCTCAGTAGCTGGTCTGCTTTCCTGGCCTGGCCACTCAGCTCACCATCATTTCTGGGTCCCCCTTGTTGCTAGGGCCATGCAGCCCTGTCTGGAACAGCCTACCTCCTCTCCTCCGGTTAACTGACTTAGGTTTGAAGGTTCAGTCAATACCCTCCTTCCTATATACTCCTGCTGGCCTCTGAGCTACCTCCCTGAGCCCCCTGAGCCTGACCGTGGGATTGCGTCCCCAGTCAGGAGTGGAAACGGATGAATGGTTATAAGGTTATAAGGTTTTGACCCTTATAATGTTTTATTAGGCCCCAAATATTCTAGTTTTTTGTTCTCTGGAATATCTTCAGTAGAAGCAAAAGATGCCCCTCTGGATGGGCCCTCAGAGATGAGTGGGTCCCACGTCCTTATTCATGGAGGGGGAAATGGAGGCACAAAGACACTTAGTGGCAGGACCAGGCCTGGTTCTCTTATCTCTTCACTTCCAGGCCAGAACTTACCCTAGCCTGTATTTTCCATTGTTTCTGTTCTGCTCTAACCCTGCTCTTTGCCCCTCACTGAGCTTGATAGTCATTTCCTGAACAACACTCTGAAATTTCACTGCCTGGATTTCCTGGGCAACTTACAGGCCCAAGATCCCCAAATGGCCCAGCAGGAAGCCAGTGGAAGGTAAAGATGCTGAGTAGGGAGGACACAGTGAGGCACAATTCCAGGGGGCGCCACTCATAGCCTATACCGTCCCCTGGCATTGCACAATGCACAGCCCACACAGCTGTACACTGTGCCCTAGGGCCAAGAACCACGGAATAGGTAGGCATGTAAAGAAAAGACCCAGCTTAAACTTCAGGGACGCGCCTGAGACAAGGAAAGAAGCAGGACAAGAACTCAGCAGGAAAAAGGACAGCCCAGCTCCCAGAAAACCCTGTATCTGGCTTGTCATGGGGAGCATCTGGAGCCTGCAGGTAGGCATAAACACACTGTAGCTTCAGGCCTCAGGTTCCTCGCTTGTAAAAGAGTGAAAACAACATGTAATTTACAAGGGCAGGTGATGAGAAAATAGGTGTGGCTGTGCTTCAGAAGCAGAAGGCAAAAGCCAAAAGCTGGGGACATCAAAGCTAATGGTCAGATGGCAGAGCACAGGAGAATCTGGGATGGGGGCTTAGGGTCTGAGAAGCACCTTCCCTCTGCTCTGAGCCTGAGGCCTGGGCTGATGACCTGGTAGGAGACCCTGTTTCTGGATGGAATTCCAGCATCCACCACGGAGCCAGGGGTTTTGTGACAGTGGTGAGTGAGACTTGTGGGGCAGCAGGGTGGGATGGGGACACTGGCCTTGCTTCCTCTGCAGAGAGAAGGGAGGACATTCCCCTAGGCCCTGAGGTTCTCCTGACGCTCCCATATTCCCAGGGCCCAGACCCCTGGGGCGGCCCCTCCTGAAAGGCCTCACCTGTCATCCATCCAGCAGGAGGGCTTGGGAAGGGGACAGCAGCACGCATGGGCTGAAAACTTCTGAAAACACGCTGCCTGGGTGCCAGCCCCCTCGTTGGCCCCCCAGCTCCCTCTAAAGCCCCTTTTGAAGGGGACCTCGGATCTCTAATGAGTTGAGAGCTTTTATGGGAACCCAGGCAAACCAATTAGGTTTGCTTAAAAATATTGTATTCATTAGCATGAAAATAAAGCTGAACTTTTTAGAGATAATTGCATCTTTTAAAATGTGGTAGTCTTTGTCTGGGCTTGTCTCATAAATATGCATGCTGCAGAATCCTTTTGGAACCATGGTCTCAATCATGAGTAACACACAAATGCATCCAGGGTGTTAATATTCTGACGAGAGTGGGGCCTCTTGGGCAGGCGGTGCCACCGGTGGTGGCCTCTGGAGACGGCCCCGTAATCCTCCAGCTGCAGCCTGTGCCTCTCACAGGGACGGAACGTTGGCTCAGATCCATGATACCATAGACCAGGGCTCCAGTTCTAAATCGCTCCCTTTTGTGTAGATGTTTCCAAGGAGGTGGGCTGCAGGATTCTTGGGCTTGGCTCAAGACGCAGAGAAGGGGGGCAGAGAAGTTGAGCTCAATTTACAGCGGGGGAAATTTAGGTCCCAGGGGTTAAGTGGGTTTGCCAAGGTCACCCGGCAGGGATGGGGCCAAGATGCAGCCCAGTTTACCATCAGAGGCTGATGCTCTTTATCTGAAATCAAGCGAGGGTCCATGCCAGGGAAGGGATTGCATTTACATTTAGCAGGGGAAGAATGCATTTCAGGTTTCGAGCCTGGGTGGCTGGGGGAAGGGTTGGTGGCTCCAGCTGCCTTTTCTATCAGCTGCCCTCCAAGCCACCCCAAATAAACATGCCATATAAGTTGAAGCAGTCAGCTTGCTATGTCAATGCAGCTTTGAGACCATTTCTAAGCAACCCCCTTCCCAACTGGGAGTGCCCCTCAGCCCTCTGGGTAGAAATTTCTGAGCTGCCTCTGGTGCCTGCCTATAGGAGTTCTTTTATCCCCCTTCCCCGCTCCCTCCTTTCCTCCCAAGCGGAACAGCTTTATAAAATTAATATCCCACTAGGATGATAGGACTGGCCCCCAGGGAAAACTGTGAGCTCAGTGAAGTTTCATTTCAGCAATCATTTTCTAAGTCCTTGCGTGGTCCCATGCACCAAGCTAAGCCTTAGGGGACTACACAGGCGGTACGGGGGCCTGCCTGTCCTAGTTCACCATCAGTGTGGAGGCAGGCACATTTGTCAGGGGCCTGAGACCCTCGCTCTTTGCAAAGCCACCATGTGGGGAGTGAGGCATACATCCGGTGGGTGACAAGGCTGATTGTGGCCAGGAAGCTGCCTTTTGAAGACCAGGTGGGATTTGGGCTGGCTTTGGGAACCACTGGAGCAGAGGGAGGCTCAGGGTTTGGGATGTGCTGGGGCAATATCAGAGCCAAGAAAGTTTTCCTTTGCTGATTCACAGTGTCCCTTCAGAGACTCCTATCTCCTGTCTGAGGGTTCTCAGCTGCCTCCTGGCTGCCCCTCCTTCCCACCTCCAGGCCACTGCAAGGTGTGCCAGGCCTCCAAAGTTACCAAATAGGAAACCATCTATGTCCAACTATGACCGATGGGGTAGAAAGTTCAACACCTTTCCAAACTCATTCTATGAGGCCACCATCACCCTGATACCAAAACCAGACAAAGATACCACACAAAAAAAGAAAAGAAAATTACAGGACAGCCAATATCACTGATGAACACAGATGCAAAAATCCTCAGTAAAATACTGGCAAATTGAATCCAACAATACATTAAAAGGATCATACACCATGTTCAAGTGGGATTTATCCCAGGGATGCAAGAATTTTTCAATATCCACAAATCAGTGTTATATACTACATTAACAAATAAAAGAATAGAAACAAGATGATCATCTCAACAGAGGTAGTAAAAGCTTTTGACAAAATTCAACACCAATTTATGACAAAAAAATCTCTCCAGAAAGTGGACACAGAGGGAACCTACCTCAACATAATAAAGGTCATATATGACAAGCCCACAGCTAACATCATACTCAACAATGAAAAGCTGAAAGCATTTCCTCTAAGATCAGGAGCAAGACAAGGATGTCCACTCCTGCCACCTTTATTCAACATAGTTTTGGAAGTTCTAGCCATGGCAATCAGAGAAGAAAAAGAAATAAAAGGAATCCAAATTGGAAAAGAAGAAGTAAAACTGGCACTGTTTGCAGATGACATGATACTATACATAGAAAATCCTAAAGATGCTACCAGAAAACTACTAGAGCTCATCAATGAACTCCGTAAAGTTGCAGGATACAAAATACACAGATGGGACTTCCCTGCTGGCGCAGTGGTTAAGACTGTGCTCCCAATGCAGGGGGCCCAGGTTTGATCCCTGGTCAGGGAACTAGATCCCACATGCGTGTCGCAACTAAGAGTTTGCATGCCACAACTCAGGAGCCCACCTGCCACAACTAAGGAGCCTGCGTGCTGCAACTAAGAAGTCAGTGAGCTGAAGCTAAGGAGCCCTGGAGCCACAGCTAAGGAGCCTGCCTGCCGCAACTAAGAACTGGCACAACCAAATAAATAGATTAAAACAAAAAAACCGAAAAACCAAAATTAACACACAGAAATCTCTTGCATTTCTATACACTAAACAAAAGATTAGAAAGAGAAATTAAGGAAACAATTCCATTTACCATCACATCAAAAAGAATAAAATATGGAGGAATAAACCTACCTAAGGAGGCAAAAGACCTATACTCTGAAAACTATAAGACTCTGATGAAAGAAATCAAAGACAACACAAACAGATGGAGAGATATATCATGTTCTTGGATTAGAAGAACAATAGTGTCAAAATGACTATACTACCCTAGGCAATCTACAGATTCAACGCAATCCCTATCAAATTACCAATGGTGTTTTTTGCAGATCTAGAAAAAAAAAATCTTAAAATTTGTATGGAAACACAAAAGACCCTGAATAGCCAAAACAATCTTGAGAAAGAAAAATGGAGCTGGAGGAATCAGACTCCCTGACTTCAGACTATGCTACAAAGCTACAGTCATCAAAGCAGTGTGGTACTGGCACAAAAACAGAAATATAGATCAGTGAAACAGGACAGAAAGTCCAGAAATAAACTCACACACCTATGGTCAATTAATCTACGACAAAGGAGGCAAGAATATATAATGGAGAAAAGACAATCTCTTCAATAAGTGGTGCTGGGGAAACTGGACAGCTACACGTAAAAGAATGAAACTAGAACATTTTCTAACACCATACACAAAAATAAACTCAAAATGGGTTAAAGACCTAAATGTAAGACTGGATATTATATAACTGTTAGAGGAAAACATAGGCAGAACATTCTTTGATATAAATCACAGCAATATCTTTTTGGATACACCTCCTAGAGTAATGAAAATAAACACCAAAATAAACAAATGGGACCTAATTAAATTCAAAAGCTTTTGCACATCAAGGGAACCCATAAGCAAAAGGAAAAGACGACCCACAGAATGGGAGAAAATATTTGCAAACTATGCAACCAACAAGGGATTAATCTCCAAAATATGCAAACAGCTCATGCAGCTCAATATCAAAAAACAACCTGATTGAAAAATGGGCAGAAGACCTGAATAGATATTTCTCCAAAGACGACATACAGATGGCCAAAAAGCACATGAAAAGATGCTCAACACTGCTAATTATTAGAGAAATGCAAATCAAAACTACAATGAGGTATCACCTCACACCAGTCAGAATGGCCATCATTAAAAAGTCTACAAACAGGGCTTCCCTGGTGGCGCAGTGGTTGAGAATCCGCCTGCCGATGCAGGAGACACGGGTTCGTGCCCTGGTCCGGGAAGATCCCACATGCCGCGGAGCAACTAAGCCCGTGAGCCATGGCCGCTGAGCCTGTGCGTCCGGAGCCTGTGCTCCGCAACGGGAGAGGCCACAGCAGTGAGAGGCCCGCGTACCGCAAAAAAAAAAAAAAAAAAAAAAAAAAAAAAAAAAAAAAAAAAAAAAAAAGTCTACAAACAAATGCTGGAGAGGGTGTGGAGAGAAGGGAACCCTCCTACGCTGTTGGGGGGAATGTAAATTGATAGAGCCACTATGGAGAAGAGTATGGAGGTTCCTTAAAAAACGAAAAATAGAGTTACCACATGATGCATCAATCCTATTCCTGGGCATATATCTGGAGAAAACTCTATCTGAAAAGAGACATGCACCCCAATGTTCATAGCAGCACTATTTACAATAGCCAAGGCATGGAAGCAACTTAAATGTCCATTTATAGATGAATGGATAAAGAAGATGTGGTACATATATATAAGGGAATATTAGTCATTAAAAAGAATGAAATAATTCCATTTGCAGCAACATAGATGGACCTAGAGATTATCATACTAAATGAAGTAAATCAGACAAAGACAAATAGCAAGATATCACATATGTGGAATCTAAAAAATTATACAAATGAACCTATTTACAAGACAGAAACAGACTCATAGACTTTGAGAACAGAGTTGTGGTCACCAAAAGAGAAAGGTGGCGGGGGGAGAGATAAATTAGGAGGTTGGGATCAACATATGCACACTACTATATATAAAATAGGTAACTAATAAAGACCTACTGTATAGCACAGGGAGCTCTGCCCAATACTCTGTAATAACCTCTATGGGAAAAGAATCTAAAAAAGAATAGATATATGCATATGTATAACCAAATCACTTCGCTGTACACCTGAAACTAACACAACATTGTAAATCAACTATACTCCAATATAAATTAAAAATCACAAAAAAAGAGAAAGTGAATCACCTTTATTTACAGCCTGCCGACTTTCATCAAAAAACCAATTAGGTCCAACCACATGAAATTGCCAAGTTCAACCATTTTGGAATTAAATGGTGATTTTTAACCTCTAAGGTTAAAATCTGTGTACAGGTGCAGATTAAATGCATTATCTCATTTAATCCTGAGAACGTAGCCATGAGAGAGATACTGTGACTACCACTGCCATTGTACAGACAGGGAAACTGAGGTAAAAAGAACTGAACTTTCCCAGGTCTTATGGAGTTGGGCTTTAGCCCCAGCTACCTGGGCCACATGGCTGTGCCATGAAATACAGGCACCATGGGCTTGGAGCTCACCAGACAGAAGAACAAAATGTAATGAAAAAAGAGGTAGCTGGGAGTGGGAAACGGCATTGCATAACTCTGACGAGACTTTGGCTGTTAAAGGCAAAATATGATTCCATGCTTCCTAAGGGAGGAGGCGAGTGGGCAGTGGGGAGGAGCACCGGTAGGGTCACGGTGTTCTCACGACTGCAGGGAAGGGCCTGCCTGTGCAACAGGGACAACTCCAGGAAGAGGCACCATCTCCCCAGGGGCCATGCAGACCAGCAGGAGGCACCTCTTTGGCTTCTGTTTTTAGAGCAAGAGCAGAGGTAATAGTGGTGAAGGCCAAATCACAAAGTTAAGGTCAGAGATTGGTTTGGAGGGAGGACAACAAAGGCTTGACCCCAGGAATGCAGCTTCCTGGTGATTTGTCTTAACACATGGAAACTTGAAGTGGGAAAGCGCCTTGAGGCATCCTATTGTCAGATCTGAATTTGAATCCCTGTCTGCCACCTGCCTGGTGGGTGACCCTAGGCCTGCTAATTAATTATATCATTTCATACCAAGGTTAAGTGGCCTCTGGAACCCTTTTCTTTCTATGCTTAAAAATTCCAGAAGAACTAGTATTGTAATTATAGGGACTTAAAAAAACCCCCAAACTGATTTCTAATTTGTAAAGAGTCAGGTCTGGGTCCATGGGATGTGGTTGGACACTTCATTGAGTCCTCTCATCCCATATCATTGTCAATGAAAGCTGATCTTACTTGGTTCTTAGGATTCATTACAACTATGTTAGAAATCGGAGGGCAGGAGGGGTGATCAGTGAGTGCCAGAAACCTCACACAATAAGTGTATCATGAACATCTTTTCATGTCCATACTTATAACACTACCTCACACTTTTTAATGATGGCATAATATTCCAAGGCATGCAGGTACCACGTTTGTTTAAAAGCAATATATTAGTCTTTTTGTCCTTTTAAAAGTAATACTTTTTGCCATTACCAGGAATTCTGTAATGACTAACAGGGTACAAATACATTTGTAAATTATATTTTGTTCGATAACATTGTGCATTACACGTTTACAGATAGTATTTTGTATGAGGACTTAGAGGAATTGCTGCATTAAATGTACATGCATTTAACATGTTGATAGGTACTTTCAAATTACTCTCAAAAAAGAAAAAAGAAATATCACTTTACTTCTAACAAGTATATGAACATGTCTATTTTCCCAAATCCTCTAAACAAGGCTATCTATCCTGTGCCCATTATTCTACATGTTGATTCTTCTTATTGCTTTTCAAGAACTCTTTGTATATTATGGATATTTACCCTTTGTCAGTTATGCATCATGGTACAAATATTTTCCCTGGTCTGTTACTTGACCCTTATCTTCATTTATAGATTATTTTGCCACGCAAAAAGTTTACAGTTGTATGCAATTAAATCTGTAATTCTTTGATGGCTTCTGGATTTAATACCTTGAATAGGAAGTCATCTTCCTCTCCAAGATTATACAAAAAAAAAAATTTAACCTATATTTTCTTCTGCTTTAAAAAAATTAAAAATACTTTTTCACGGGGGGTGGTGGGGCATGAACTGGGGAAGGTAGTGTGTATTTGTGCTCTTCACCACAGTGCCTTTTTGGTTCTCTTCACTTCACAGCACATGTTAGGATTTCACTTCCTGCACTCCTTGTGGTCGGGTGGGGCAGTGTGACTAGCTCTAGCTCGAGTTGTGAGCAGAACTGATGGGGTCATCTCAGGACCAAGCATTTAATTGCTAATGCAAGACCTTCCAGTCCATGCCTACACCCTCCATGGCAACGTTTGAGATGGTGGCTGCTCCGTCAGCTGGTTCCTATGTGATTTTAATGAGCAGAGCCACCCTACCAACCTGCAAACAGACATGTGACCCGAGCCAGAAATCAGCCTTCAGTGTGTTAAGTCACTGAGATTTGGGGGCAGTTTATCACCGCGGCACAGCATAGACTATCCTGGCTGATACCTTTGCTTTTTTCCATATGGACAGCTCATTATTGCCCTTCTGTTTTTTAAAAGGTCCATCTTTCCCTGCTGATATAAAATGCCATGCTTATCACTTCCCCAATTCTCATATATACCCAGGTATATATCTGGACTCTTGAGTGCTATCCATACATCCACTTGCCTATTCTTCTACCAAAATCAACTGTTTTAATTGGTAAAGCCTCATAATATATTTTGATGTTTCACAGAGCAGGTTTTCAAGCTTATTTTACTTTTTCTTCTTATTTATTTCTTATTCTTGAATTTACACTTTAGACAGACTTTAGAATTAGTCGTTCAAGTTTCGTAAAAACCCCATTAGAATATGGGTTGAATTTATATATTAATTGAAAGAGAATTTCCGACTTTACATATGGAAGCTTCCTCATTTATTTTTCACATACTAATCCTCTTATACTTTAAAAAATATTTTCTGAGCTCCTACTATATGCCAAGCATTTTGCTGGTACCAAAGATAAAAGATGAACAGGGCACAACCCATGCCAGAGAGGCTCACAGTCTAGTGGGAGATGGGCAAGACCATTGACGCTGGTCCTAAGGGGGAGGCACAAGGCACGGTGGGAGCCCAAAGACAGGGTGCAATGAAACTGTTTCGCAGTTCGAAGGGGACTTAGCCAGGGAAAGGGCCTACTGGGCAGATGAAAAGGTATGACCAAAGATTCCAGGTCTGGCTGTGTCAGGAGAGGAGGAGGCAGGTGAGAGCTGCCTCTGCTGTACGTAGTGTTATAGAGTCTGGGCTTGATCTCCAGAACAATAGCGCGTGGCTGAAGGGTTTTAACTGAGACTGACCCCGTGGCCTGAGTGTCCCTGTAACTGGGGCATGGTCTGCTAATTTAACTGAGAAGGAGAGGAATCCCATAATTCCCATATTTAATCACTTAATTTCAGAGTATAAACCAATCCAAAGGATATCAAACGGCTAAGAAAAAAAGACTAAGACCTACAAATAACTAACATTCATTGAACACCTACTATGTGCCAAGAATTTTCATGGTATAGGGTTCCTGTTGTCAGTGTCTGGCCAGACATTTTTACATAATAGAAAACCTCACAATAACCCCAGGTTCTGCAGGTAGGATTCCCATTTGACAGAGAAGAAGAACGAGGTTCAGAGGGCTTAGGTGATTTACCCCAGGTCCAAGAACTAGTTAGCAGCGGAGCTGGGACAGTACAGCAGGATCTTGCATTTCCAAATCTAGGAGTCTTTCGGCCTCTCCACAGCTGCGTCTCATTATAAAAAGGAGCTAGTTCTCAGCCTGGGGAGGAGAGGGAAGGCTCCTTCTTGGCCAAGTTTCATCTAATTTTCCATCAGTAGGTGTCAACTGTGAACTAGTCAGAAATGCTAAAATAACAGCTTAAAAACATAGGAACAGAAATGGAAATATAATTTTAGCGGGCCTCACCAGCCCCCTCCTGAAGATAAGTGCTGCTTTTGGAGTATCTGTTACAGAAATGTAACACTTAAGGACTAAACTCACAGGAGTTGCCTGCGATGTGCAATTTAGCAAGTTGGGCTGTTAAAAAAGAAGGGAGAGAGAGAGAGAAAAAAAAAAACCCCAAAAACAAAACTCCACAGGCAGAAAATTGAAAACAAAAAGAAATGGAGAAAAAAAGCCTCATAGCATTCCTACCTCTGATTGTACTTCCTTCTAATGGCCTGGGAAATAGCTTGTTGAATTGAAAAGGTCTTGCCTGTGAGAAACATTAACTCAGAGATGGAGCCTTGGGTGGAAAAGGAGGCTGGATTTAGCCAATCAAGCATCAAGGCCTTTGGTAAATTAGCAAGGGCTCATTCAGTGCCTACTCTGTGATGGCAGTGGTGCTCCCATCGGACCAGTGGGGGGCTTCAGAATGAGGGAAGGCTGGCATTCCTCCCTCAAGGGGTTTGCTGTTCGAATTTGGATACAACAACCACTGGGACAAATGAAGTGATAATACAAATTCGGGACAAGACCCAGAGATGATGGGAACAGATCTCAAGCTGAGGGGAAGGAGTGGGGTGCAGCTCTGGTCTGGGCAGGTTTGAGGAAGGGGACATGGAGGAGAAACATGGGGTCACAACTTAGGAGCAAGGTCTATATTCCTGTCTCAATTCTGGCCCTGATTTACTGTGTGACTTGGGACAAACCATTTCACCTTTCTGAGTCCCAGATTTGTCATGTGTTGAATAGTGGAGGTTGGTCAGATAGTTTCTAAGGCCCCTTCAGGCTCTGACACCTATGATTCTATGAATTAGAATGATTAATAAGGCTGTTTCAGTAATGGAAATCCAGCTCCAAACAGATTAATCAAAAAGGGGGCATTCACTGGAGGTAATTGTAAAGGCCAAGTGAGGACTAGGATCAGGTATGGATGGATCCAGGAGCTGACAAAGTGTTCCTTGAGCTGTGTCTTCCTCCTGCTCCATCCCGGTTTATGTTTTCTTCTCTCTGAGCTGGCTTGTCTCTCCATCATAAGGAGACAGTCTTTTTTGACAGCCCCTAGTTGCTCAGCCCCATCTAAACCAAAGGGAATGGGTTTCTTCCAGAAAAGAAAGTTTCAGGTACCAGCTGAAAGGAGATAGGATTGAGACTGATGGCAGGCAAAAATGACAGATGATCTCCACATGGGTGCTGAGTGCATTTTAGCTTCAGATAGAAGAGGAGGAGGAGGTGAAGAACATTCCAAGGAGAATGTGGGGTCGAAGCTATGCCACAGGCCTGGCCAGAACCTTTGTGGGCCCAAGGCAAGAGCCCAAATGGAGGCCACAGACCATATATCTAAATATTAAAGGGTCATAACTCACACTAGCAATCTGTTAAATAAAATAGGTTTCTCTGCTCATCTGGTTGCATGTACCTTCATAATGACCTGAAGGCAGGTTCCTATTCAGAATTTTCGGCATCCTTGGAATTTTGCACCAGAATGAGATGAAACAGCCTATAGCCTTTCCATTCTCTTTCCACCCCTTGACTCCCTCTCACACTTGAGGAAACACCTCAGCACACACGTCCAATGTCTGAATCGTTGGAAATAGCTGGCCTGCGCGTACAAGTCGACGCTCCCTGTTCACCTTCAGAGGGATTGGCCTGGAAAGAGGCCTGTGCAGGCCGTGGAAGGGGGCTGGGGCCATCTGAGCAGTGAATGCTGTGGCTCCAGATGCTGGAGTGTGGCACTGAGACAGGCTGGGACCTGAGACCCTTTACCGGAGTGCTTGCACCTAGACAAACGTCTCCTCGAAGCAACAGAACACAAAAAAAACTATAAGGAACTAAAAATAACTGCATGCACGTGCAGTCGGGGCAATTAGGAACAGTAAGATACAAAAAGGCCACAAGCCAATTGCCACTCCTGAGGTGCTGGGAGCAAAAGCAGGGGACTTTGCATGATCCCTGCACACGGCACCACCAAGGGGCTGGGCAGGCCCTCTAAGCTGCGCCTACGCCTGACTCAGACCCACCGATTCGCGCCATCCTCACCCCATTTAAGAAAGCAGGCCGCCCTCCTCAGAGGGCAGAGTGATCGAGGGCGCCCGTTACCTGTTCTCGCTCCCCCTCCCCCTGCTGCAGCACAAGTCCCAACAAAACCTTGCCTGAATTTCTCGTCTGTCCTCTTATCAATTTCTATTGATTAACGAGCCCAAGGACCTGGTTCGGTAGCAGCATTGAGAAGGGTATGTGGGCTCCAGGTGGGCGCATCCTTGTGGCTCCATAGACTGCTCATTTCAAGGAGAGGGGTGTGGCCAGAAGAGGGGCCACCAGAAGAGCCGGGACCATAGCAGTGGCCCTCTTGCCCAGATCGAGGGCTGTTACTGGTGGGGAGCCACGAGTGGAGGTGCCCAGGTGGGGTCGCAGAGGAGAGTGAGATTTGGAGGGGAGAGCTGGGAAATAAAATTGAGAATATATTTGGGCTGGATTGAGGATGGCATTGGACTTCAAGCTACAGAGGTTGGACTTGTCCTTGCGGGCGACGGGGAGCCCTGGGGTATTTGATCCCACATCCGGGAATGTTCCCCTCTCCTGCTCTCGGGGACTCACAGGGACTGCTTCCTGCATCTGCAACATCCTCCACCTCAGGTTCCTTGAGATGTAGCTTTGCTGTGAGAACAAGTCCTTTGGGGGAACCTTTCCCCAAACCCCACCCTCACCCAGACTGAGTGGTTCTTCGCTTGGACTCCCAGAGCCCCTGGGGTTTTCTCATCAGAGAGCACATCTCATGGATCCGGCCTCATTCCTCTAGCACAGGGACTTCCAGAAACCAGCCCCCTGCCCCCAAATGTTGGTGGAAGGAAGGAAATTACTACAAGAAATACAAGGGAGGTGAACCTAAGGGAAAGCGTGTTGTGAAAAGTAGCTCATGTGCTTACCTCCTCAGAGACTTGGTTTCCACACCCCAAACCTGTACTCACCTTTAAAAAGACATGTAGAGGGCTTCCCTGGTGGCGCAGTGGTTGAGAGTCCGCCTGCCGATGCAGGGGACACGGGTTCGTGTCCCGGTCCGGGAAGATCCCACATGCCGCGGAGCGGCTAGGCCCGTGAGCCATGGCCGCTGAGCCTGCGCGTCCGGAGCCTGTGCTCCGCAACGGGAGAGGCCACAGCAGTGAGAGGCCCGCGAACCACAAAAACAAACAAACAAACAAAAAAACCATGTAGAATCCGACCGCTTTCACAACCTCTATCATGACCAGCCCGGAACCAGCAGCTGCCATCTTTGCTCACCTGGATTGTATCAGACCTCTCCTAATTGGTCTCCCTCCCCTCTCAATTTATTTTCAACTCAGCAGCCTGTTAAATGCTAAATCATGTCATCTGTGATGGTTTCCAGCTCATAGGAAATGCCACAGTCCTTATAAAAGTCTAGAAGGAGCATATATGTAGTCTGAATCCCCTGGGGGATCTTATGAAATGCAGATTCTGATTCAGGAGGTCTGGGGTAGGGCCTGGGATTCTGCATTTCTAACAAGAAGATACTCCCATTCCCTGTGGATGTGATGCCACTGGGCTGAGGACCACACTGTGAGCGGTGAGGCTCCAGGACGGTCCCCCCTCTTCTGAGTGCATCTACTACCCTCGCCTTCCTTCCAGGGTGACCAGCTGTCCCTGTTTGCCCAGGACTGTCTTGGTATTAAAATTGGAAGTCCTACTCCCAGGAATTCCCTCCCTGCAACTGTTGGGTGACCTCCCCCGCCCCTCCCCTTGGGCTCACCTCCTCCCAGGTCCTTACTCCATCACCAGGTCTCAGCGAGGCATCCTCTTTACAACTGCTCCCTCCCCAACTCGCATCCTCTCTTCCTCTTTCCCACTTAATTTTCTCTCTTAGAAGTTACCACCTATATACACTACCAAATGTAAATTAGATAGCTAGTGGGAAGCTACAGCATAGCATAGGGAGTTCACCTCTGTACTTAGTGACCACCTAGAGGGGTGGGATAGGGAGGGTGGGAGGGAGGGTGACAAAAGAGGGAAGAGTTATGGGAACATATGTATATGTATAACTGATTCACTTTGTTGTAAAGGAGAAACTAACCCACTATTGTAAAACAGTTATACTCAAATAAAGATGTTAAAAAAAAAAAAAAAAAAAGATAAAGCATAGAAGTAAATTAAAAAAAAAAAAAAAAAAAAAAAAAAAAGAAGTTACCACCCACTAGCACACTATCTATTTTATGTATTTATCTCATTGATTGTGCTTCTCTCCACTAGAAAGTAAGCTCCACAAGAGCTGAGGTATTTTCTCTCCTTTGTCACCGAGGTACCTGCGGAAACTACAACACTGCCAGGCACAGAGTGGACGCTCCATAAAAATTTCTAAGAATTAAGTGAATGCCTGAGTCTCCACACCAGTGCTTCTCAGACTTGGATGTGCACACATATCCACTGGGGAAATTGTTAACCTGCAGATTCTGACTCAGGAGTTCTGGGGTAGAGACTGAGTCTGCATTTCTCAGGTCTCCAGGTGATGGGGGTTCGGCTAGTCCATGGCTGGAGGCTCTAAATAGCGGTCTGTTTGCTTCTCTTCCATGTGTCCCCTCCTCTCTCTAGAAGGAGGGAAATCTGGATTTGGAGGTGGGACAAGGACTCCTTGGAAATGAGAGGAGCAGGTGGGACGATGCCAGTCCCCATGATGAGGGGTCTTCGGCTCTGGTGTGGCTGGGTGGCCATCCAGCTGGCCCATCCGACTGATTGACTTGATGACGAAAAAGGCCCAGACCAAACTTTCCCTGCTCTGAGCTGGCTTTCAGAAAGAACCGTTCCCCCCCCACCCCACACATACACACTTCTCTTCACTGTCTCTACAGCTGGCTTGACGAGCAAAAGATTTCTCCCCAGAGCTGGGCTCTGTTTGGCTTTGCACCTGCTGCCGGCAGCTGTCGCTGAAGTTGCCATTAATGGTACAAATGGAGTCTCTTATGGCCAGGGCCTAAGCCCTGGTTGGCAGCGGAGCTGGGGGTATGTGGGCTGTGCAGACAGATGGGAATTCTGCCAGCTACTGGGATCCAGGCTGCACTGTCAGTCAGCCGGACGGCCAGACAGTGGGCCAGCCAGCCAGACTGCCAGCCAACCAACTCAGAATCTTTATCCAGGGAGACTGTTTTAGGGGGCTTGGGGAAGTGTAGATGAGCTCTCAGATTCTAGGAGCACATGTTTTAGTTGAAGTGGGAAGACTTCACCACAGAAAAGACTTGAAGAATAAAACAAGATCCTGGGTAAAATTCTGGGCCTGACTTGTGTTTGTGGAACCAGCCAGGAGAGCTGCAGGAATTCTGATAAATGGGAATATTTCTCCTCCCCAAAACTGTGATTCACTTTACTACAATGTTTCAAATGGAAAACAGAGATGCTCTCTGCCATACTGCATGTACTCAATTAGAAAGTTGTGACACTTAAAAGCTTTTTAATTTATGGAAGCAAAATAAAGTCATTGGGCATTATTTAAAGTTGCTAAGAAGTCTTTAACGATTTTAAGGTCTGTATATTTGCACTGCCAAGTTTTGGAATTTCTAGCTTTTAAAAATATTAGTATGCTCAAATATTACCCAAAGTTAATAATGCTGATACTGAGGCAGGTGCTGCCGTGAGCCACGTTTACTGAGAATGTTCTATGTGCCAGGCACATAATCTCATGGCATCCTCATAACACTCCATGAGGTCCTGGAGGTCATCAACTGTGGAGCCACCCAGTTCCCATTTGCGCGTTAGCAGGTCACCATGTCCTGATTCCCATGGGGTACCCATTCCCCTCAATTCTCATTCCTTGTGCTTCTGTAGGTGACTCGACCCCAGTGCAGAGATGTGACATGTGACTCAGGCCTAGCCAATCAGAGCATTTCCCCGGCCATGGTGGTTGGTTCAGGGATGGTAACATGACCCAAGGAGAACCAATGATGCTGGGGAACAAGATCTGACTATTCCCTCAAGGATGAGAAGCTGAGAGGATGTAAGACCAGCAATTTCTGCCTCCAGCTTGTGACCACGAGAGGAGAGCCTCTCTGAGAGCCGTGCATAGGTGATGTCTCCCCAAGACGGAGAGCAGAGTTGGGGCTGAAGATAGAAAACAAGGGCCTAGGGCTTCCCTGGTGGCGCAGTGGTTGAGAGTCCACCTGCTGATGCAGAAGACACGGGTTCGTGCCCTGGTCTGGGAAGATCCCACATGCCGCGGAGCGGCTGGGCCTGTGAGCCGCGGCCGCTGAGCCTGCGCGTCCGGAGCCTGTGCTCCGCAACGGGAGAGGCCACAACAGTGAGAGGCCCCCATACAGCAAAAAAAAAAAAAGAAAGAAAAGAAAACAAGGGCCTCGTGACATGTTTGCTTGTTTTTGCTGGAACCAGTCTGAGCTGTTTATTTGTATGCTACTTGCAACTCAATGTGTCTGAGCTTATAGAAGGGCAAGTATCACTCATATTTCCATGTTGCAGACAGGAAGGTTCTATCTGTTAAGCAAGGGATGATGACAGTTTGAACTGCTGTCTACAGGGCATCCCCACCAGATGTGGGGCTGAGTGAGAGAGCAGGAGGGTGGAGGAGAACATGGTTTCTGATGGCATGGCTAGGCGGATGGTGGGGTCCTGCCTGAGAGAGAAACTCCAGGAGAACTGATTTGCAGGATAGGAAATGAATTCAGTTTGTGCAACACCCAGGTGGGCATGGAGTCTAGAATTCTAAAGAAAAAGGGGGTTGGAGACAAGGGTTTGGATGCAAAAGAAAACCAACAAACCACCACCACCAACGACAAATCAGCTACTCTGAAGGGAGCTCTGTGGTAGGTGGTGTCACTCCAGGTGACACAGCTGTAGGGAAAGAGGTCTGTTTCCTTGTGCAAGGGTATTTTTGAGTCTCAGGGACAGAGGATTGAGTTAATTTATTTCTTAGGTCATGGCACTCCTCTTACTGGTCCCCATAACGCCCTATGTATTTATTTACATTTGTTATTTATTCCTAATAATCTCCATTCCTGGGACTTCCCTGGTGGTCCAGTGGTTAAGACTCTGCATTTCTACTGCAGGGGGCACAAGTTCGATCCCTGGTGGGGGAAATAAGATCCCGCATGCTGTGCAGCGCGGCCAGAAAAAAAAAAAAAAATCTCCATTCCCCTTTCCACCTGTGCGCAGGCAGCTATTCTAATGGGCTTAACATGTATCTTGTAGTTTGGATGTGTTCCTGCAAAATGTTTTGTTGTTTTAACTGATGTAAATGGGATGGTGCTATAGAACTCACTCTATAGTTTACTTTCTTCGCAAAGTACCATGTTTTTAAGATGCATCCATGTTGCCATGTGTTCATTTAATCCCTTTCTTTGACCTGATGCACAGCATCCATTGTACATGTCCTCCACATCCCCTTCTCTGCCTGGAGCACTTGCACTCCCGGCCACCCTGCATAATGTTGCAGTAAACATCTTTGCACATATCAACTTACGATCCTGGTGAGGATTTCTGTGGGATATGGGTCTGTGTCATTGTCAGCCTCCAAGAAGGCCCAGTGTTTCTTGCCTCCTGAAATTCATGCCCTCCCATTTTATTTTATTTTATTTTATTTATTTATTTTTTTGTGGTACGCGGGCCTCTCACCATTGTGGCCTCCCCATTGCGGAGCACAGGCTCCGGACGCGCAGGCGCAGCGGCCATGGCTCACGGGCCCAGCCGCTCCGCGGCATGTGGGATCTTCCCGGACCGGGGCACGAACCCGTGTTCCCTGCATCGGCAGGCGGATTCTCAACCACTGCGCCACCAGGGAAGCCCACGCCCTCCCATTTTAAACAGGGCTGGCCTGTGTAATCTGTAGGGTACTGCAGAAAGGCTGGAATGTGACTTCCAAGGTGAGGTCATAAATGAGATTACAAACATGCTCACTATTGGATCACTCTGGGGACAGCAGCTGCCATGTTATAAAGACACTCAAGCAGCCCTGGGGCTCTGGATGCATGTGGAGAGAAGGTGGCATCCTGTCAACAACCAGCACTGGCTTGCTCTCCGTGTGAGTGAACCACCTTGGAGCTGGGTCCTTCAGCCTCCGTCAAGCCTTCAGTTGACTGAGCCCCAACTGATGTCTTGACTACAAACTCATGCAAACCAGAAGCATCCAGCAAAACTGCACAAAACTGCCCTACCCTACAGAAACTGAGATTATGGATTTTATTATTGTTTTAAGCCATTAAATTTTGAGGCAACTTGTTATGCAACAGTAGCTGACCGATACTAACTAACAAAACCCAGGAGGGAGTTGCAAGTTCATTGGGTGTTCCAGTACAAGTTT
This sequence comes from Kogia breviceps, assembly GCF_026419965.1. Lineage (NCBI taxonomy): Eukaryota > Metazoa > Chordata > Mammalia > Artiodactyla > Physeteridae > Kogia > Kogia breviceps. The sequence goes on from NC_081312.1 coordinate 97,498,521, forward strand.
AGATCATGTGCATAGTTTACAGAATCAATATGTTTTAAAGAATATAATGGAGTTGTTCTTATTTGTCCAGCCCTTTTCCATCTGACTGATAGGGAGTAGGTGAATGGAATCCCTTAGGCATAAGGCCCTAGAATAGTGTCAGATTCTGTGAATGCTACTGGGAGGAGATTGTGCCAGAGGCCAGCATTTCCAGAGAAATTCCAAAGGTTTGTCCCAGAGGACTATCTATTGTGGGTCAAAGCACTCTAAACCCTGGCTGGGCTAGCAAGAGCCTTGGGACTCTTGCAGTGAGCTGACCCCTCTGGAGGGGAGCTCAGCTAACGTGAACTGGCTGCATGATATGCGGACCCCGTGCAATTGCATTTGGCCAGGCTGTTGAAAAGCTTCAATTTGCAGATTCAAGGGACAGAAATTCATTTTCTCTTATTTGTCCAATCTTGGTCTGTAACGTAGATTTCTGCAGTGTCATTTCTCTGCTCCCTCCACTCTTTGTTAAGGAAATGAACTGCTGGAGTTGGATGCCTGTTTTATTTAGAATGCTTTAACAATCCCCAGATACTGGGGCCATTTTGATGTCCCAGGCCATTGGAAATTGAGCTGCTCCAGCCAGGGTTTTTTCCATTTCCAATTGTGCTTCATTTTACAAAGCTTATTCAGAAGACACAACAGGGTTCCCATTGAGGACAGAGGGACCAGAACAGCCAACTCACACATAACAGCAATAATATACGCTCACTTGCAATATCCCCTAATGACCCTCAGGTTGAATAGTACTTTGTGATAACAGAGCTAGTATGTGGTAGGGCCAAGAGTCATTGAAGAGTGATTGCTCAAGGTCACCCAGCTAGTGTGGGCCATATCTGCCCAAGTCTTCTGACCCCTAATGCTTTCTGCACTCTGGTCTGGTGCCATCTCTAACCCTGTAGCCAAAGACCATAGATTCTGGGTTTACTGGGTTTGGATTCTGACCTAACTGCCAGCAGTGTGACCTTGGGCACGATGTTTACCTTGACAGAGCTTTAATTTCCCCATCTGAGTGGAGAGAGAAGGAGAATTTCACATTGAAATAGTGGAACAAAATTCAGGAGGGCTGGAGTTAGGGTTCAAGGAGTAGATAGCCAGAATGGGGGCTGTGGTGAGGCAGGTAAGGGTTGTATCTGCTGCCTTGTAGTGTAGTTTGGAGTTTATCCCTAGGACAATGGGGAACCACAGAACCTTGGGGGAAGAGGGTGCTCAGATTTGAATTGAGAGGCCCACTTTCACTGCTGTGTGGGAATAGATCAGGGGTGGGCACAGCCCTATGCTGAGTCCCTGGCTTGGTGGGTATAGAGCAGGCTATATGTCAGCCCCTCTTTTCCCCTTTGGACAGGTGCCCTTGTCCAATGAATAACTTACAAACCCTATGAGACATTCTTGCTTCTATCACAAGCACTTGCTAAGTATCATCTCAACAAAGGCCAATTTTCCCCTAAGAGGGATTTGCGGCCAGTTGTGATTGGCAATGACTTTCCTCTATCTTAGCCTCACCACACACCTGTGAGGTGGAGATATTGCCTCCACTTTATAAATGAACAAACAGACACAGAAGGTTAGTCATAGGTCCAAAGCCACAGTAAGAGGCCAAGTGGGGACTCTGAGGTCTCTCTGAACCTAAAGCTTTCGCTCCCCATTTCTTCCCCTCGTGCCCTCCACCCATCTGCCATCCGTGTACCTCAAATATGCCTCAGCCCTGCCTCAAAAAGGTAACCACAGAGTTACCATATGATCTAGAAATTCCACTTCTAGGTATAAATGCCCCCCCCAAACTGAAAGGAGACACTCATACAGGTACTGGTACACCCATGTTCATTGCAGCATTTTTCACAGTAGCCAAAAGGTAGAAAAAACTCAAGTGTCCATAAATGGGTGAACGGATAAGCAAAATGTAGTATACCCACACAATGGAATATATTCAGTCTTTAAAAGGAAGGAAATTCTGACACATGCTACAACATGGATGAACCTTGAAAACATTATGCTAAGTGAAATGAGCCAGGCATAAAAGGATGAATATTGTATGATTCCACATATGCGAAGTACTCAGAGCAGTCAAATACACACAGACAGAAAGCACAGTAGTGGTTACTAGGGCCTGGGGTGGGAAACCGGAATTATTGCTTAAGGGGTACAGGGTTTCAATATGGGATGATAAAAGACTTCTGGAAATACATAATGGGGATAGTTATACAACATTCTGAATGTACTTAGTGCCAGTGAATCGTACATTTTAAAATGGTTAAAATAGTAAATTTTATGTTTATGTATATTTTACCACAAAATATTTTTTGAATGAAAAAATGCGCCTCAGTCCATACTGCATTATAGCTTTCTGTTCGGGAGAGGGTCTCCTAACCAAGGGTCGTGGGCTCCTTTAGGGCAAGACCATCTTGTCTTCATGTGTGTGTGTCTTGTGGCTTTTAGTCACCTCCCCACTCTTAAATTTGCCGTGTGTTGGAGTGAAAGTGGTCCAACTCGCAGCCTGGAGGCTGGTCTCTTCCCTGCAATCCTGTGGACCTGGAGGGGTGACTAACTTCAGAGTCAGAGTATGAATAATGCTCTTTCCAGTAATGGCTGAAAGAGGAAGGTTTTGGCCCCATATGCTCAGATGCCCCAGGAGCCCTGTTTCTCAGGCTCCCTTCTCCCAAATGTCCAGGCATTCCCCAACATTGCAAGGGGCCAGTCCAGTCCATTCCAACAGCTGGAACAAAGGGACAGCTTCCTGAGACCAGAAGATGCTCCTTGCATCTAGAAACTGCAGTGCCACCCAGACTCTCTCCAAGTCAGGGACAGCTGAGGTCTGGGGCGGGGTCTAAGAAGATGCTCCGCGGGCCGCAGCTGCCTCACTGGAGTATTGGTGCTGGACCAGGGACCCTGGTGCTGCATCCTACCCCAGGACACCTGCCAGATCAGGGTTCAGGGATACTCAGAGGGCGAGCACAAGCCATCCTGCGGTCCTGTTCTTTAATGCCCCACCTGGCCGAGGAAGTTGTCAGTGCAAATCAGTGAGGAAATGGTTGGCTGCAAGTTCAAAATGAATTCACTTGAGGAAGAGGGGAAAAAGAATGTATTGGCTTTCATAAATGGCCATATTTGGGGTTGGCTTCTGCAGGGTGGACCCAGGGGTCAGTTGAAATCATCAAAACATTCTCTCTCTTCTCCTTCTTGGCCTGTGTGCTCTCTGATTGGTTCTATTCTACACACAGGTCCTTTTCATGGAGGAGGCAAGAGGGCAACAGGTGGTTTCAGACTCGTATTCTCTCAGTTTAGCAGCAGCAATTGAGAGAGTTCGTCTTCCTTGTTAGCTCTGGCAGAAGCATCCCAGGACAATTAGAGGTCCCAGGATCTCTAATTGATCACACCGGGAGCGTTTGTGCCTCCCTGAATTAAGTGCCGTTAATGCCTTGTGGAGGACTATCTGATTGGCTGGGCCTGACACTGCACAATTACCAAGGGAAGGTGGACTCGTATGATTGACTGGTCCAGCAGGACCCCCAGGGATGGGGGAGCAGTGTGTCAAGGGAAAAGTGGATGCGTTATTAGAGAAGGGAGATGGGAAAGCGTGATGGGCCCTCAAAGGCTTTAAGAATCGGAGTCCATAACAAGCCCCAAATGGGTGGGCTCCCACCGTGGCTCTTGAAATTCATCCCTAGATCTTCTTCCCCAGAGTGTGGGGCTCTCCCAGAAGAGCAGGCTCAGGCCAGTTCTGGGGTTCATAGCCACACTGACCTAGAGCCCCCATTTCCCTGGTGACTACTTTTAGTTTCTTCTTGGGAAGAACACAAGAAGTCCCTCCTTCTTTGGCTCCCAAGTCTGGACTCATCTTCTGTCTCAGCTCAGGAACCCTTATTTCGGGGGAAAACTCCCCCTGGTCAGACTTCAGTTTGGGCACAGCCTTGATGTACTGGAGGTGCTCAAAAAAGACTTGCTTCATCTATTCACCCTCCTGGTCATGCTCTCTTCTCTTCTCCATGCCCTCTTCCATCACGGGCTTCCAGAAGAGTCAAGCATGGTGAGAGGATGGGTGGCCCAGACCTGGCCCGCCTCAGGCAAATGAATGAATGAATGAGTGAGTGAATGAATGAATGAGTGGGTGGGTGCACTGACCGACTGTGCTAAACTTCAGAAGGCGGTGAAAAAATAAGACACTCTATTCCCAAGAGGTATTGGCAAATGGCATCTCTGGCCAGCTTGAGTTTGGGAGCTATCATATCCTGAATCAATTTTCAGACTTGAACAAAAATGCATATCTATCTCCCTCTGGTTCCTTGTGCCTCCTCTCCCCCAAAAATGTGTCTGCGGGGACAGATGGCCCTGTGTCAGCGTCCCTGTGTGATATTGATGTGAACAGCGAAGGAAGGCGACATGTCTCATGGCTTAAAAATAGACGTACATTAGGAATGCATGAAGTCAGACCCCCTCCTCTGGCCACGCCAGCCATGCTATTCTAAACCCAGCACTCATGGGTTTGGTATCCAACTACCCGGCAAGGCAGAGCAGTGGTCTGGAACTTGACATTTAAAGGGTTTGAAAGAAATAGAAAGAGGCATGGAGATTTCTTTTTTTAAATCAGTCTGGCTATTTCTGAATGGGACATGCCAAGGAAACCGGAGATCAAATTCACAGCATTTTTGAACCATAGCGTCTGAGAGATGGAGGGGGCTGTAGGAGCTGTTCTGTCTGGTCTCCCTTTCCATGCAGGAATTCCTTTCATGGAGCCTCTGACGATTGTCTAGTTTCTGCTTGGATACCTCAAGTGACGGGGAGCTCTCTACCTCGAGGGGCGGCATTTCATTATTGGGCTATGTTGGATGCCTCTGGCTGCTACTGCAAAGTGCTTTAAAGAAAACATTGAGTTTCTGTCTATCTCTCTGTAATGCCCTTCGTTGACCTTGGGGTTTTGGTCTGTTTTACGGTCTGGAAATTTACACACACTGGTTTGCCTTGGGTCCCTGCTATCTGCTCAGCCCCGCACAAGGAGCTGTGGAGGCTAAAAGAGAAGGTACAGTTTCTAAAAGTCAGCTAGTGCACAATCTGGGGAGATAATGAACATGTGTGGAATAATGAGATAGTGCCTGGTGACAGGATATTATTAAATTTGACATTGTGTGATACTGCCTGTTTCCTTCCCAGTCAAAATCAGTGGCAGTTTTTGCCACCCCCATGTCGGTTAATGACACCTACATTTTAGCAGTCTCTCTGGCTGGGGAGCTTGGAATGACTTTGGCTTATTCTTACTTGCTCCCCTCCCCGTCCGGTCCCTCCCCGAGTCCTGCAGAGGGGCTGCTCACCAGTGCCCCTCACCCTCCTTCTCCTCTTTGCTCACACCGTCCTCACAATCTTCTACTTGGGATTTGAGACCCTCTTAAAGTTTGGCTCTGCTTTAACTCCCCGCCGGCTTTGCCTTTTACTTACAGCTCCTCCACGAGCCCAGCTCTGGCCACACCGTCGGGGTGACATCCGCCATCCGCCTCGGATGCCTCCGCTTTTGCTCCCTCTATGCCTTTGCTCCTGCCCCTTCTCCTCTGACTCTCTTTTAATCCAGATTCCATCACTTCTTCGAGGTCTGGTGGAAACTTGCCTTCTCTGTGGTTCCTGTAACGACGGTTGCCGTTTTCTCTCTGGCAGAACTGCCGGTCATCCCTTGAACCCTCTTTTGGTCTTGAAGGCTCACAGCCCCATATGATGGGAAAAAAGAATGGGCTTGGGGGTCATAAGACCTAGGTTCAAATTGTGACTTTGCCACTTACTGCTCTGCTCTGAGGCAAATCACCCACTCTCACTGGCTGTCAGTTTCCACATCTGCCTTGTGGGATTAATTCCACCCACCTCCCTGCGTTGCCGATGAAGCGAGATAATGAATGTGGCGTATCTTTCAAATATGCGATGCCTTACAGGTGTTGGTTACAGCTATGGTCATGTCTTTTAAAAGAGGAGGAAGCTGGGATTGGACCCTTTTTAAATCCTTGGGATTTATATCAGCTAGTCTTTATTGGGCACCTGCTGTTTGTCTAGCCCTGTACAGTACACTTAGGGGGTTAAAAGAGAAGGCATAGTTTCCAGCCAACGAGCTCATGCTCTGGGGAGATAATGAACACATGCAGAGTAATCAGACTGCGGGATTGGACAGGGTGTTATTAAACTTGACGTTGTGTGAGCCTGCCTGAAAGCAGGGGAAGGGTATTGAGAGGGGGCTGGTGTGGGAGAGCTGGGGTGGTGGGGCAGGCTTCCCGGAAGAGGCAGCCAGGAGCTGGAGCTTGAAGGGTGGGCAACACCTGCAAAGGTGGAGAGGAAGCAGGAGGGCCATCCAGGCAGAGAGATTCCTCTGTGGAATGCTGACAGCCCTGGCCGGGTTTAGACGGGAGAGGGAGTCCCCTTCAGTCAGGAGCTGTGCTGGCCTCTCAGCTACATCTCACCACAACCCAGGGTTTGGGGTTCGAGACTGGAGGACTGCTTGTCACAGTTATTTCCTCACTACTGCAGATGAGAAAACTGCAGCTTGGGGTGCTAACTGTTTAGGAGGGGAGGGGCAGGGTGTTTGCACGTGCTAACTGCATTTGATATACCGAGCGGAGGTACATTTTGGATCCAGCATTTTCTGGTTTGACCTCCTCTAGCTTCCTGGAGAGTCCTACACGTGCGAGTCACACACATGAGCGTTGTTTCCCTCCGGGTGTAAACCAGGCATAAGCAGACTGTGGGGGCTCTAGAATGTCTCTGGAGAAGGAGCTCAGGGGCTGTACTCAGATGGGTGGTGCAGCCAGCACACTGCACTCAGGTAGATTAGATATTAATTCAGAGAGGCTTTTGCAGGGGGGCTGATGGAGATGGTGCAGGGACTAAACCCCCTTAGCCGTCTCTTGGTGAGACCTCTGACCCCACCACGTCTGGTTCTTGGCATTATCAGTTCCATCCATTGTAATGGGTAAGTCATTTACCTGCTGTTATTGCCGGGGTGTCATCATTTTCCTGGTCCCTGGTGGAATTGAAGCTACGCTATCGGGAGGCCTTTCAGAAAGTACCTTGTCTCCTGTCCAATCCTGGTAGCTCCACGTCTCAAGCAACCTTGCCCACAGGCTGGAAGGGGATGGTGTGCTGAAGGCTGCTGAGCTCAGGGTGAGAGCAGGTGATAGCAAAGGCTGGGGTGATACAGCCGCCTTTGTTCTTTTATTTGCCCAGCCTTGAGCAAACAAGTCACAATAAACTACATGACATTTGGATATTGAGAATGCAAAGAGAAAGTGTCTCAAGAACAATAAAGGAATTACAGCCAAGGTTGCAGCCCAGGAGGAGATTACACTAATTCCCCTCAAAGGCACAGGTGGTTTGGTTTCCCAAACACGAAATGGTTATCTGAAGCCTGGGGGACAGAGCCTGGTATCAGAGTTTCCTTCTTACAACACTGATTTTATTTGACTGGATGCTGAAGACTTTGTAGGCAGGACATACGCACCCATTTTAGCTAAGCCTCGTGAATCATGCAAGGAGATGCCAGGTCTCAGAAGTGCCAGCCTCGCTGGGAGGAAAAGCAGGCAAGAACAAAGCAACTGGGGAACAATAAAGGCCTGAACCGAGACACAATGGCTCCATAAGCGTAGATACCTCTTCCAGAAAGCCTCTGTCCTTCCCCTGGCAATCAGTTGCTTCTTCCCTCCCCTCTGCAATCCACAGTCCTTGGCCAACACTTCTGTCAGAGAAGTGTTAATGGAAAGTGACTCCTCTCATTCATTTGTCCGTGGTCTCTGGCTGCTTTTGTGCTAAGAAGGGCTCAGCTGTGTTCTTGACACAGAGATGATCTGCAAAGCTGAAAAGAGTTACTATCTGGCCCTTTGCAGAAAAAGGTTGCCAATTCCTGATTAGACAGTAGGCTGGTAGAGGGCAGGGACTGGGTCTTATTCATATTTTCTCCCCCTGGGCGCAGCGCTTTGCACAAGGTATATTTCTTTTTTATTCTTTTCTTTTTTCTTTTTTTTTTTTTTGTGGTACGCGGGCCTCTCACTGTCGTGGCCTCTCCCGTTGCGGAGCACAGGCTCTGGACGCGCAGGCTCAGCGGCCATGGCTCACGGGCCCAGCTTCTCCGCGACATGTGGGATCTTCCCGGACCGGGGCACGAACCCGCGTCCCCTGCATCGGCAGGTGGACTCTCAACCACTGCGCCACCGGGGAAGCCCAACAAGGTGTTTTTCTATTAATGCTTAGTTAAAGGAAGACGTGTCCAAGCAGGAGAGAATGAAGAACATCAAGGGGAAACAGTTCAAATACTTAAGAGCAAGAGCCATTTTCAAATATTTTAAAAGCCTTTATTTCCATATACAAAGTTGAGAAGCTAATTGCACAACAGTCTTGTCCTAACATTAAAGCAGAGCCTCTCAGGTCTCCTTAGATAGCACCTTGTTAATCCAGTTCAAGGAAACCTGCTGACACTTGACAATAAAAATTTCCATTTCTATAATCCAGACTCCTTTCTCCTCACCACTCCAATCTCCCTTTCGTCTGAATTAGACACTGGATAGATATTTCTTCTGAATTAGAAGCAACTATGAAAATAATCTAGTGCAGCGTTTCTCACACTGTTGAGGCTGGTAAGCACAGCCCCATCTTACGCATTGCGTATTATAAGCTTGGTACTCAGGGCCCACCAGCTTCCCCAGGGCCTGAGAAAATGATTGTCATGTGGAAATGTAAAAAGAGTTGCCTCCAAAATTAACATTCCTTGTAACCGAGCAAAACCAACATGAAAGAATGTTTAATTAAAAGTCTACTAAGCAAATGACATTATGCTATCTCCGACTCAACTCCTGGAGTTATTTATAAATCACACTAAAGGGGGGATGTGAGTGCATTTTAAGATGTTTGGCATAATGTGGGGATGGGGCCTCCAGAGGTGGGAATGAGTGCAGAGCAGGGTGCAGATTTTTCGGGGTCCAAAGCTCGTACAATTTTGAGGGCACTCTTTAAGAAGATAGATAAAGCAAGATCGTACTTCTTTAAAGGTTACACAAACATATGACCTGATGAACACTTTGATAGGGTCCTTCTAGAGCCTTGGAATGACCTAGGCAGGTGAGAGGCTCTGAAGTTTAAGTTGCATGAACCTGATGGTAAATACTCCCCCGAGTGGGTGGGTGGTAGATTGATGTAGTCAAATAAGCTTGGGAAGTGCTGTCTGCGTACTGGTGGAGAGTCACATTTCCTGGTAACTCTTTAAAGGTTCTGAGAAGTCTTGCAGTTCAGCACATTAACTCTATTTGACCTAGAGTTTCCAAAACTTGTTTTTGCTGTAGAGACTCTGGGTGAATATTTTTGAACAGCTGAGAAGCAGGCTGGAAAAGACTGACTCTCCCCGACCTCGATTTGCAGATACAACAGGTCAGAAAGTGCTCTTCTGACAGCGGCTGGCCGTGAGGAGAGGGCTTAGCTTGGAGGACAGGGTAACACCTACTCATTAGGAATTTTGTAATGTAATCAAATCCTTTCCTCAAAAAAGATTCTGCAACTCAGATGTCCTCTTGCTCGGAAATTTAAAAGAATGGAGCATTTTGATTCAAATGAGAGCAAAGGGGCTTGATATATGGATTCCTGTGTTTCAGTTTCTTTCAGCGGCATCTTGCTCTTTCCTTTCAGAGTCTGGTGCAAGACCGGTGACATCGTTTGCAGGTCCCTGTGCAAAGTGAAAATGCTGGGGGGCCCCTGCTCAGAAATTATTAAGAATGTCAAGAGAGAGACAGCAGAGCATTAAACCACGTGAGGGGCCCTTCTAAGCTCGGGCCCTGAGTGGATCACAGACCCACGACCCATGAGGCCGGTCCACCTTCAGTGCATATTTGTATTTACTTCTTTCAAAGTTCAAAGTTCTGAAGATACTGAGAGTCCGTATGGAAGGTCCAGTGATTTAAGACAGGACTATGATTTTAGTAGAATACTCCAGAGCTAGGCACCGGGCCGTGGAGATACATTTTTACAGAGGTGGATGGTTAATTGAACATTCTCGGGAGTCACTCAGCCTTTTCAATGATTCATCAGCAGTGCTGCTGTGTAGTTCACACTATGGTTGTAATTAGCTTGGGGCTTCTCAAGTGAAAACCCTCTTCTAACCTGGGTGCTTTCCAAAGCAGTGCTAGTTACTATGTATCCAGGTAGATGGGGGTCAGCTTGCAGTTCCTCTCTCTTTTCCTGGCTTGTAATAATTAACCCCTTCTATCAGGGGATTCAGTCTAATTGTCTTTGCTGTAAACAGTTGGTAATTATGAGTACAGCGATGTGGGGAGAGAGTGGGGACATGCCGCTGGGGGTGGCGGTGGGGGGGGGACACCCGCGGCTCCTGTTTTCAGGCCTGCATCTTGGCAGCAGCAGAACGTGGCATGTACCTGGAGATGCAGCAGCAACAGAAAAAGGGGCCGAGGCTTTCCCTACCTCCTGATTTAGGCTTTCAGAGGGGGTGGTCCCTGCAGGTGAGGTAAAGCAGGCACCTGATATGGGATCTCTGGGCTCCTGCGGCCCAGCGTGGATGGAGGAGGGGTGAGAGATCCACTCTGAACCATGTCTATCTTTTCCTTAATCCGTTCTGGGCCGAGGCCTCCAGAAACCCTTACCAAGCGCACGCTTGGCTGGGCTTCTGCCTCCAAACGAAAGCTCCTCCAGGTGTGCTTAGCAGACATCTCCCTGTTCAAGAAAAGAGGACTTTGCCCGACAGACATGAGAGTAAGGTCTGGAACCTGACGATGGTCGGGGATGGGTGGAGTGACGGGTGTGTGCCCTGTTTTCCTACTTCCAGGCCAGTGAGGGCACGCTTCCCGGACCCTTGAAAACAGCAATGGTTTTACTCAACAAGTTTCCCCCTTTTCACTTTTAACCATGTCATCGTTCTGAAGAGCTGGGGGGAGAGCTGGGAGGGAGGGAAAGCAGGGGTCTGAGGGGGTCCTGGAACCTTTCGGCTCTGCCTGAGCTCTGGGGCCACTAGGACAGTGGGGGGTGCCTGAGGCCCGGGAGGTGGGATGGCCATGGTGGACTTTGGCCAAATGCACAACCATGGCTAAGAGCCTTCTCCTTAAGAGGGGGATCTTCTGTATTTATCCAGATGTCAGGCTGTGCAGATGTGGGAAATCGCGTTGTCTCTACTTAATACATATCATAGATTGTCCCTGTGTTTAATCTCTTGCTCCCAAAGCAAATGGTTTTGATACAACCTTTGTGGAGACAGACGTGTCATTGAGGGTGGGTTAATCACCAGGATGAGACGAGGAGTATGAACACAGGGGCAGTTTATTTATTTGTTTCTAGTTGCAACCGAGGAACCCTAATTAATTAAGAACTTTCTGGTGAGGGGAATGAATTAGGCCACCATCCACTTCTCTTTGAAGGCCAGCATTAGCTTCTCCCTGATAATCTGTCAGTGCTCCTGCCTTAGAAGACCCAGTCTTATCCATTTCCTTATTGTCACAAATAACTTGCTGGGCAGCTGACCTTCTCTGTGACCTCGGGCAAGTCCCTCCCTTGCTGGGGCTTCCTGTCTCTAATCAGAGGATAACAGAGCGGCCCATTTCTCTGAGGCACACTTTGTCTCCACTGCACGTAGCCTTCTGGCTGCCTGGCGTCCAAGACTGAGGCCTTGGAGTGTCCCCTCTGGGGAGGAAGTCCACCTGAAAAGCTCTCACAGGCTGTGCTCTTGGAAACTTAGTGCCCTTCCCGACTTGCCTGGTAGAATCTCTGTGCTGACCCCAGTCTGACAGTCGGTTTTCTAGGCAAGACTGGTGGGCTTCCTCATTGAGAATGGGGTGTCCTCCAATAGTCACATATGGATGTGACAGCATGTTCTCACTAGGGTCTGTCATGCCCTTGTCACGGAAGTAATGAGTCCCTACTATTTCCTGAGGGGTTACGTAGGTGAGTGGCTGCACTGAGGGGCCTACACACAGTAGCCCATTGAATCCTTACAACAATCCTTTCAGGAGTGTATTAGTATTTCCATTTTACAGGGAGGAGTGTTAAGCTCAGAGAAGTTAGGTAACTTGCCCAAGGCCACACAGCTAGTGACAGGCTGAGCTGGGATTCTACCCCAGGCAGTCGACTCTGAAGCCCACCACTCTTAATCACTTGGCCTACATCTTTCCATTAAGCGTCTCTTTAAAGATCCCTTAAAGTTAGGAACACTCCCTTCTCTGAGCCACAGCCTTCTCTGATTCTTCTTATCACCGTGAGAGCAAATGCCAAAAGTCAGAGATGACCAGAATGGTTTATAGGCTCCTTTTACTCCTATAAAATGCAGTGCAAAGTAATACCCTGGGGTTAGCCACACTGCTAATGGCTTACATTAAAGACAGGAGTCAGTCCTCTGAACCGGCCAAGATCCAGCATGGGTGTGCCCCCTCCTTGTTCTGGGGTGGGGGCAGCTTCTAGGGGACCAGGCCAGTCAGGGGAAAGAGGTAGAGGGCAAGGTTTGATTCTTCCTGTGACTATTCTCAGAGGGAAGTTGTGGACCAATGGTGACATCCGATCATAGCCCTCTTACATCACTTGGACACTGAGGAGTAAGCGTTTCCCACTCTATTCTTTTACAGAACTATTAAAAGGTAAGCAAGCATGGTTTTTAGATTTTCAAGGAATTTGCCAATATCGTATATTTCCTTCCTCCTGCCCAGCTTCTAGGAAAGATCCAGGTAGCCACTTGTCTAAAATAACAGATGGTAATCATGGCTGTGGTCCATTCCATTGTCACATGGTGATCTCAGAAGGTCTTGGGTCCGGGAAGGGCATCCTTCAGGGTCTCACAGCAAACAGCCCAACTCCTTATGCAGGGCCAGTGTTCTGTGGCAAGAGTGTTCTCCCAAGCCTGAGGGGGCTTGTCTGAACTGCGCCCTCGTGTATCTTCCCCTTGGAAGATGCAGAAGCTGAGGCCTAGGGAGGTGACGGTGGAAGGCCCAGCCAGGGGGACCCGGCAGCTGTAGTAAGCCCCGGCTTCTTGGCACTGATTCCAGGATTCTTTCTGTTCGACCAGCTCTCATGCATGGCCAGTTCAGGGGTCAGAGAAAGAAACTTTATTTCTGGATTTTCTTCTCGGTAGCCCTCTGGCTCATGTTCAGAAGATCTGCCTCTTCCTAGCTTGGAACTTGCACCTAGAAAGTTTCCGTGCGAGGCTGCTACCTCCAAGAAGAATAGAAAGTCCCAGTTGGGCTTATGAAAAATGAAATCAGTCCCAAGCCCCGATCTCTCTGAAAAGTTGTTATTAAATTCTGTGCGTGGCCCTGACCTGGATTTAAAGATTTGCAAGAAGACAAATTCCAAACAGATGCCCATTAGGGCCCTGACAGCCGCAGCTTAAAGATAACATTTACATTCTGCCCGGGTTTGTACCTCTCTGTTCCCTGCTCAGCCCCTCTCCCGCCTCCAGTGGGATCAATACCTCGGTTGAGGTTACGTGGAGGTGGCCACATTCTTTTAAGCTGTTTGCTCAGCGTTTGGTTTGCTCTGCTGACACGCCAGGCACTTCTTCCAACAGGCCTGTTTGCCCAGTATTATGGCTGTTTGCTGAAACACCTACCCCAATCCGAGGGGGCTCAGCTTTCCAAACAGTTGGTCCCCGCATCTGTCAATCAATACCGCCAATCAGGTTCCTGATATGGACAGCAAGTGTGGCCAAGTCCAATATTTGCCTATACGCCGTCCCCTCCCTCTGCACCTGACTCTCCTCGGTTTGACGAGATGGATACTCGCCAAGTGCACGGGATGCTGGGAAGAGGCCATGGTAGCAGACAGGGAGCTGATTGCAGGAAAGAAGGGCACACGAGCAAACATGATAGCTCCTTTATGAGAGGTAATTTACTGAAATACACAGCGATTACCTGCTCAGCCAGCCCCAGTGTAATTAAAAATGGCCGGCTTGGGGCTCTGGTTTCTCCAGTGCTGGCAAAGGAAACTGGGCTTCATCTTGTGAAGCCTGAGGTTGGATCCAGGGGTTGGCTTGGAGTCATAGGTGATCAGAGGGACATCAGGATATTATCAAGCCCAGGAAATCAACTCCTGAGAAGAACAAAATGATAGCAAGAGAAAATATACCCTGAAAAGAGAGGGACGTGTAATGGGTACAGGTTTTTCCTGCTTTGGAACTTGATAGTGGTGTGTGAACGCACTAAATGCCACTGAAGTGTTCACTTTATAATGGTTACTTTTATGTTACGTGACTTTCACCTCAGTTGGAAAAAAAAAAAAGGGTGAATCCCAAAGAGCCCAGGGCGTTTACATTTGAGAGGCTCTAATGCCTAACTCAGGCTTTGGCTCAGAGTAAATGCTTAATAAATGTTTATTGAAAGAACAACCTAACATTTGCACAGTCAACAAAGTTCTTTGTTATACATGAGCTCACTTCATCCTTAAAGAGAGAGCCCTGTGAGGTGGGCAGGGGTGAGCGCCCTCACCTTGTAAAGGGGAAACTGAGGCTTAGAGAGGATGCACAGCTAGTAGTGATGGGGCTGGGGTTTGAACCCCAAAGTCTCTGACTTCAAAGTCTGTGCCTGTAAAATTACCTGTTGTGTCTACCTCATGGTTTCCAGGACAGGAGAGAAAGCGTCTTACAAATGTTACCTCCCCCTTCTTCTAGGACATTTTTTACTAAAATTATTTAAAGACTGGACTGTCGGGGCTTCCCTGGTGGCGCAGTGGTTGAGAATCCGCCTGCGGATGCAGGGGATACGGGTTCGTGTCCCGGTCCGGGAAGATCCCACATGCCGCAGAGCAGCTGGGCCCGTGAGCCATGGCCGCTGAGCCTGCGCGTCCGGAGCCTGTGCTCCGCAAAGGGAGAGACCACGACAGTGAGAGGCCCTCATACCAAAAAAAAAAAGGCCCTCATACTAAAAAAAAAAAAAAAAAAAAAAAAAGACTGGACTGTCCAGTGAAGCTGCTTGTTCTCTGCCACAGTTGCTAGCACAGTGCTTGATAATTATTTGCTGATTCATTCAGTGGCCGAGGCTAACCTCTGCTTGCTGTGGCCACCATCCAGAGCAAAGCACAGACAGCTTAGGGTATCAATGACACCAAAGCGCTTTGGCTGTTAGGAGTCTAGGAGGAGGAGCTAGGGTTTATGAGTGCTGCCTCCCAGAAGCCTTTGCTGGTGCAGGGTGTCCTGCACACACCAATGGCTCTGTGAGCAGGGGAGCCTGATGGTGGCTGGGTCATCTTGCCACTGTCACTTGACAGTCTAGGTGGGGGTGGGGGACCCCTCATTCAAAAATTGAGAATTTCAAGATGGCAACAGCAGAGCATTGAACCCAGCAGGTGTCCCTCTGAGGACAGGGCCTGAGAGGCTGCACAGCTCGCTGGTGATGCTGTGATCCTGCCAGGCCTCCTGGTGGGCATCTCTGTGGGAGCTGCGTGGAGCCAGGAAGTAGTGGGAGGCAGGAGGAATAGAAGCTCACCTCTTCCCTCGGGCGTCCCTGCTGCCTTGGGGAGAATTCCAGTCCACTTCCGCCCTCACCCAATGCTCAGAGCAGGCTCCAGACCCTTCTGGGTTTCCATCCTATTTCTGCTACCAAGACTCTGTGTGACTTGGAATGGGGCACTTCACTCCTCAGAGCCTCGATTCCTCACATATAGAATGGTGCCGATGCTTGTCTCAGCAGGTTTTTGAGGGGTTAAATGAGAGGATGCAAAAGAGGCTGGCACAGTGCTGGATACACGGTGCCCCTCTTCCCAGATCACAGCACGTCTCACGCCAGACCAAGCTGGGCTGAGCTCCCTCTCCACTCCACAAAGGAGATGAGTTGGCTTACAAGAATCTATAAACAAACAAAAAAACCACACGTGGGTTGCAAGCTCAAAGGCTGTCAGAGGCTAAGCAGAGAAGATATGAAAGAGACAGTCTACAGGGCAGTGCATAAGGGAGTGGTGGAGACTGTGGTAAACTGGAGGTTTTGTGCCCCACCTAAAGCCACTGAAATGCAAAAGACAAAATTTAAACAGAAGGATGTTGCAAGTTAATGAGGCTGTGTGGGAAGTCATTTTGAAAACATGGAAACAATAAGTTGAATATTGGAACTGAGAAGGTATACATTAGGTTGATGCCTAAGCACTCGGGGGAGAAATTAAAGGGGAGAAATGAATAAGGTCCTACAAAGTGAGCCATGAATTTGGCTCTGAGCTTCATGGTGCCAAAGCAGTAAGGGCAATATAATCAGTCACATGATTTTTCATTGTCTATGAAGGAAAAAGATATAGCATTTCCCTCTGGCCAGCTCTGAAAGACAACTCTGGGGGCTTTGTTTAGGGTATCTTGGCCTGTGTACTAAGGGTGGAGCGATGGGCATGGTCCTCTAGTGCAAGCAATAAGCAGGTGCAGAGGAGTTAAAAAACATAATACATTTGGGCTTCCCTGGTGGCGCAGTGGTTAAGAATCCACCTGCCAATGCAGGGGACACAGGTTCGAGCCCTGGTCTGGGAAGATTCCACATGTCACGGAGCAACTAAGCCCCGTGCGCCACAACTACTGAGCCTGCGCTCAAGAGCCCGCGAGCCACAGCTACTGAGCTCACGTGCCACAACTACTGAAGCCCACGCGCCTAGAACCCGTGATCTGCAACAAGGGAAGCCACCACATTGAGAAGCCTGCGCACCGCAACGAAGAGTAGTCCCTGCTCACCGCAACTAGAGAAAGCCCGCGAGCAGCAATGAAGTCCCAACGCAGCCAAAAATAAATAAATTTGAAAACACCCCCAAAACAAAAAACAATACATTTGACTGAAATTTGGTATACTTTTATTACCACTGTACACTGGCAATTGTAAGCAATGTCAGTGATAAAATTCTCCTCCATGAACAATCTTTCCTTGGCCTAAGGTATAAACAATTGTAGTCATACCATGGAGTTTAATAATAATAATAATAATATACCCATTACATTAAGACAGTTTTATTACTTGTCCTTTAATAAACATTTTATTGTACACAGAAGTTAATTTGGAGAACTCCTAGTTATAGAGTTGGCTCTCCAAACATGGACCTACCCATATGCATTTGTTTTGAGAGTCAGGCTACAGAATTGTTTGCTTTCTCTCCGGGTACAGTTTGTGTCTCCAACTCTCTGTGGTATTGAGCATTCTTGCGCTTAAAAAGTAGATTTGAAATGAACAATGATAGTGCAGTGATTGTAAAATGGAAAAAGGTAACTTGAGTTCTTTAATTCAGTCATTCTAGGGGACCACTGGAGTTTATTTTTGTTGAAAATGTAAAACGGTGCAAGGGTGTGTCCTGTGAGGTGTCACATTTTTGTTTAGTAAGTGTATATTTTAGCTCATGCTGGAAATATTTTACTGACTTTTAATAAGATTTTTAAAATTGAAGCTTATTTTTTAAGTGTTTTAAGAAGATAGAACAAAATCCAGAAAGTGGATTTATCAATAACTGTGCCTTTTGCTGATATTTTAGTTTTATTAAAATCCACTCATTGGTTACTGGATCATTATTTATGTAAGTTATTATTATTATGTCAGACAGTAACCAAAAGGGTCAAAGTTCAAACTGGTAGGCATGTATAAAAACCATTGTATAAATAATTGTGCCTTTCTGTCCCATAGGAATTTGGAGTAACTTGAAATGTCTTGCATTACTGTGAGGTGACAGGCTCATCATTTTTCTGAAGGTCTAGAGCAACTTCAAGTGGGACACTTGTGTCAACTGGAAATGACCTGAATTCGGTGGAGCTCAATTAAGAAAAATGAAAAGAACAAGAGAGGAGGCAAGTGAAACCATGTCCAGAGGTTTTAAAAGTAGGTACTGCTTTCAGAATCATGTGTAGTGAACGAAAATGCGGAAGAAATGCCAATGGGACCAACTGGTGCACCTATACTCTTGTAGTTCATTGCATTTCATGATTCTTACAGAAAATAATTGTGTTGTATAGGAGAAGCGTGAGTTAAAAAAAATGATCTCAGGGCTTCCCTGGTGGTACAGTGGTTGGGAGTCCGCCTGCCAATGCAGGGGATGCGGGTTCGTGCCCCGGTCCGGGAAGATCCCGCGTGCCGCGGAGCGGCTGGGTCCGGAGCCTGTGCTCCGCAACGGGAGGGGCCGCAGCGGTGAGAGGCCCGCGTCCGCAAAAAAAAAAAAAAAAAAAAGATCTCCTGGGTATCAAGTAGTCTTGTTACAGCACTGATTGGCCACCTCTGGTTGGGCTACATGGGCTGCGTGGAGGGTCTCAGTCAGGGGCCAAGGTGGGGCAAAGTCAGTTACCATGAGACTCTTTTTCTTAACTGGTTCCCACCCCCTTGAGAAGAGGCCTCTCTTTGGGCTCTTTTGCTGTGAGAAGCAGCATCACTGTAGCCTGGCTCGAGTCAATGGTGTTGGGCTGCTCGGCATCCTGTCCTCTCCTGAGGCCTGGCGCCGAGGGGGAGACCAAGGGAATGTCACCAGTCCCTGGGGTCGCCCTCCATCTACCTTTAGTCAGCTGTGTTTAGAGCGGGCTCATGTAACAGAGGCCGATAGGTCCAAAGCTTCTCCACAGGCCCTCGGGGAAATTCTTACTAATTTTGTCAACACAGTCGACAAACAGGTTTTAAGGGCCTTCTTTAGGCCCAGGCCTTGTGCTGGCCACCATGGGTCAACAAAATCAGACAAGACCCAGGTCTGCCTTCACGGGGCCGTTTTGACATTCAGGTGTGTGGCTGGAATCAGAGGAAAGGCAGGTGGTTATTGTCCGGGCAGTTAAAGGAGGGCGAGAGAACTTGCCCCAAGGCGTCTCGCAGAAGTCTGGGAGCCTTCGCAGAACCTGAGACAGGAAGAGAGAACATCCTTTGGAGGCCAACATGCTGTGCTCATGCCCTAGAATCTCCACTCACTCACCAGCTCTGTGACCTTGAGGAGGTCCCCCTGGCTTCTGGGACTCAGCTCCCTCCTCTGAGAAACTGGGGTTGGGGGCACTAGTGGCCGGATGCAGCTGTAGTGAGGATGGAGTAAGGGGATTGTACAGCTCCCGCCCCTCCTCAGAGGAAGTACTGATGTCACGCTCCCAGGGTCTCCCATGAGACTCCCCTTCACCGGTGGTTCTTGACCCTGATGCATGGTAGAATCAAGGGCTTAACCTGCGCCTGCACTCAGGGAAGGCCTTTCTGCAGGGGCTGGGCGAACCTACTCCAGACTCGGAATGCCTAGAGAAACAGACAAATACTGTGGCCCTTGCACAACCTTCCTCAAATATAAATTGTCTCAGCGGAGCTTTTGAGAGAAGTTGGATAGCTCTTGTGAGCTATAAATTGTCATTTTTTGTTGCTAATAATAATAATGACAATGATTCCTGGGCTCCTGCCCTGAGATCATAGTCTGTCTATAGGCAACTTTAGTCACTCACCCAAGGACTGGCCCAGTATACAGACTAATCATTCAGCATTCCCTACCCTGAGAGCCTCATTCAGACCATGCCTATAACCTTCTGACTCATCTCTAGATTGGCACCTGTACCAGGGCCAATATTTCAGCTACTTTTGATGTATCACCTAATTGAATCCCACAGCAACTCTGTGAGGGAGGTTGTTTTCATCTCCACTTTACTGTGTCTCAGAGAAGCTAAGTGGTTTGCCCAAGATCACACAGCTCGCAAGAGCCAGAGCTGGGATTTGAATCCAGGTCTGTCTGAGTCCAGAGCCCAGGTTTCCAAGTCCAGCCTCTTTGCTATTTGATAGAAACAGTTCTACCTCTGGGAGTTACATGTGAAGATGGCCACCCCAGAACACGCTTCTAAGAAAAGGGAAGAACACGAGATAAAGGTCTTGACCTAACTCAGTGAAATATCTTATACTCAGTCACCGCCGAGTCAGAATTTGTAGAAGCCCAGTCAGTCCTGCACCCAATTTGCCTGAAGGACTCTCAAGGTAGCAAGAAGTTGTTAAATTAATAAAATGCATTAAGATGATTGCAGGAGGAACACTTAATCTACAGAGGATAATACACTCTTTTCAAGTACTTTCCAAGACACCCTTTTCCACACCAATAATTGATAGACTAACCTGAAATTGTTCTTATTTGTTCATTAACATAAGTCCCCCAAGGGCTCACCATGCAACACTTTATTAGCCTGGATTGAGTAATATATTTTAAAGTAATAAAATGACATTATTTTTAAATTATTTTTTAATGTGGACTTTCCAGCCATTGACTGCCCTTTCTGATAGGTCTGAATTAGTGAGTTTTAATTGTGTGTAAAGAAGCAATAAAATAATCATTACTAAGATGATGGGGTTCTTCATTCATGGCAGACGCTGAGCTGGGCATGCCACGTGCATTGTGCCATTCAGCCTCACAAAAATCCCGCCGTGACGTGGGCACCACATGCCCCCACTTCGCAGACACGGAACTCATGTTCTAAGGGACTAAACTCCTTGCTCAGGGTCCCAGGGCTAATGAGTGGTGGAGCCAAGGGTCAAGTCCAGGCTTGTCACATCTTTCTGCAACATCCACTGAGCGTGGCCAGGGGATGAGCATTGGATGGTGCTGAATGGGGCTGAGTCTTTGGCTCAGAAGAACGGCATTAATAAAAGTGGGAAAGTAAGAAGTATTAGAGAAGAGAGAAATCAAGATACGTCAGGGCACACTGAGGACTCCTCACTGTTTATCTGCTCAGGCTTGGCCATCCCTAAGAGCCAGGTAGGCACATAAAGGTGAGTGAGAGGTGGTGTGATGATTAATTTTATGTGTCAACTTGGCTAGGCTATGATGACCAGCCATTTGGTCAAACATCAGTCTAGACGTTGCTGTGAGTTATTTGTTAGATGCAATTAGCATTTAAATCAGTAGACTTTGAGTAAAGCAGATTACCCTCCATCCTGTAGATGGGTCTCATCCAATCAGTTGAAGGCCTTAAGCACAAAGATTAATTCTGTTTCTCTGGAGAATTCTGACTAATACAGATGGAGATGTGCTCCTTTCCCTCAGGAAGCTCACATGTTAACATGCTGCTGGAGGATGGTCAGCACAGAAGCAGACAATTATAGGAAACAGCCTAGGGTTCCAATATGGTAGCTAATTTCTTTTTTTTTCTTTTCTTTTTTTTTTTTTTTTGCGGTACGCGGGCCTCTCACTGTTGTGGCCCCTCCCACCGCGGAGCACAGGCTCTGGACGCGCAGGCTCAGCGGCCATGGCTCACGGGCCCAGCCGCTCCGCGGCACGTGGGATCCTCCCGGACCGGGGCACGAACCCGTGTCCCCTGCATCGGCAGGCAGACTCTCAACCACTGCGCCACCAGGGAAGCCCCTTTGGTAGCTAATTTCTGTGTAAGCAGTGGCAACGTTGGGCTATGCGTTAAGGACTCCCAAAGGAAAGACAAGAGGGAGGGAAACAGGCGGAGATTGTTCAGCCAGGCAACATCATCTCTCCCCACTAAACCTGGAGTCTCTTTCCCTCTGAGTCTTAAAGGCTCTGGTGTTTTATTATTCCAAGCAAGTATTCACTCTAGAAGGGACCTCAAAGACAATGAAATGCAACTCTTTCATTGTACAGATGAGGAAACCATGTCTTTGAGAGCTTTTTAATCAAAGTGACAGAGGTACCAGATCATGGTGACCGGGGACAATTTATTCACAGATATAATAGCAGCTATTCATACACATTTCAGTACTCTTCTCTATGGCTGTGAAAAAATGAATTACTGCTTCCCCCCTCAACAACTTGGAATTTTACCATACTTGACCCTTTTGAGAAAGAACCAAAGGAACTAAGGAGCTACGGACTCAAAACTAAGTGACTCCTGAGTCCATCTGAGCGCCGGGTCCACTTGGCCACTATCTCCTGCAGTTGCTCCTGGTCCTGCCCTGGGCAGGGTGGACCCGGGGAAGATCCATACCGGCAAAACCATCTCCAGTCATGGCCCCAGCAAGGTTCTCTCTCTGGAATACTAGAAGGCTTTGTAGCCACATGGGTTGGAATCAAAGGAACTTCTAATCATTTAGAAAATTCAGTTCCCCAGAATGTGCCAGGGAATTAATTTCTCCTCTGGAGTCCTCTTATCAGGTAGCTTTGAGGCCACTCTTGCGCTTATCTTTTATTCAGATATCATCTCTATAAAAAGACCGAAGTTCTGTAAGAAACTGTGACTTGTGCCCTCTCATCTTCCTCTCCACTCCTACTGGAGAGCTGTGACAGGAAAGCAGAGATCATTCCCATCTTACAGAGAGAGAAACTGAGGTGCAGAGAAGGGTACAACTAACTTCTGATTGTGACAAACCAGGAATGGAGTGTAGGGGAGGAGAGACCTGCAGGTATTGGCCCCAGGGAAGCCCTGGCCTGTCACTGTGGGTGGACAGGGCACCGCTTAACCTGGCCTTGAAAATTAGAACCAGCTCAGCTGCTGCAAAGAGACCCAGGCCAGTGATAGGAGAGCATGTGGACAGGCTTTAAAATCAACTTTTTCTTTCCTTACAGTTCACTAAGATCCAAGGCAACTCATTTTGTGGTGATGTTCTGTGACCCTCTGTCCCCTTTCCCAGGGAAGTGAGGGGAAGGTTACACCCTACGTCTATTCTTGCTGACTCTGGTATGAAAGGTGCTCTCCCTGGGGAATAAGGATTGTGGCCATCAAGCCAGGGGGTGTGGGAGAGATACCATCTGATAAGATGGGAGGGGCACATGGTCTAAATACCTGAATTTTAATCTCAATTATTATTTTTATTACTAGCTGTGTGACCTTAGACAAGTCACTTAACCTCTATGAGCCTCAGTTTCTACTTCTGTAAAATAATTGCCCTTTGGGGATTATCAGTAGTCTTAAATGAAATAATAAGTGTGGCCATGTTTTATAGACTGGAAAGCTTTGTACCAACATTACCTATTGTTATTTTTTTGATATGCCCTAAAAAAGATGTTTACCAAAACCCATGCTGGGGCTCTGAGTGCAAGGACACAAAGATGGTGCAAGTCATCCCTGGTATGTGACTTTTGCTTCAGAAACAGGGTGAAATAAACACACAAAGCAAATCTTCAGACTAACACAGATGAGGGAGGAAAGAGAGTTTTCCAAAGAAAAACCCTGAGGTTGAGAAATGTGGGCTGTAATAGTTTTGCTATCATCAAAACTATGCCTGAGTCACCTTGGGGTAGAATTTAGAGGACAGGGGACAGGGAACGAGAGGTGTACCTATGTGGGCACCACGCCCACACACATGGCTCAAACGCAAGTTTTCCACTGAAAATGACCCAAGGATTCTGGTAACAAGAGTTGTCATTCAAGATAGGCCTTGACTCACTTCTCCTACAAAGGAGGAAATGGAAAGTCAGCAATAGAGAGCAGACTTCATATCTAGGTGACCCTGAGTGCCCCATCTCTCCTGCCTCCTTTCTGCCAAAATATTTCCCTCTTTCGCCTCTCTCATGGCCTTACACTTTATTGTTAGAGATGTATTCCTTTGGTTATTCAGTCTCTGAGAGTTCTCTATTACAAATGCAAAATTTCTTGAGAGAGGCGACAGGTAAGTCTGGACTGTGGTCCAGTTCTGGCAATTGGGACCTGGGACTGTTTCCACTGGGAGCCTGAGAGGACAAAGGGAGTGAGTGGAAGACAGAGATGGGGACAGAGATCGTTGTCCCATTTTACAGATGAGGAAACTGAGACTTAGGGAAATAAAGAATACAATTTAGCAGTCTGAGGTGGGAGAAGGCCAAACCTCACTTTCTCACCCCAAATTGCATGTTTTCTTCAGAGTCGTTCAAAGGCAAAGCCAAGCAATTTGTCTCAGAGAAAACAAGCATCCATTGTCTTCCCTACTTTTACCTCCAGGGCAACCCAGGCTGTGAAGGCAGCATATGGTCCCTTCCCAAGCAGGTCCATTCATAAGCTGGAGGGTAACTACGACTCGTGTGCCTCGGCCTAAGTGATACAACTGTGCCAATCAGGCTCTCTCTCTCTCTCTCTCTTGCTCCTTCTCTCTGGAATTTGAACTGAGACCTAAGGGACCTTGCAACTGGTGTCATGCTGGAACTTGGAGGTCAAGTAGACTCAAGGGTGGGGTGGCCATTTCAGGGCTACAAACATCCCAAGTTTCTGAGTAAGAAGAAACCCAGGGGGCTTCCCTGGTGGCGCAGTGGTTGGGAGTCCGCCTGCCGATGCGGGGGACGCGGGTTCGTGCCCCGGTCCGGGGGGATCCCACATGCCGCGGAGCGGCTGGGCCCGTGGGCCATGGCCGCTGGGCCTGCGCGTCCGGGAGCCTGTGCTCCGCAGCGGGAGAGGCCACAGCAGTGAGAGGCCCGCGTATCGCAAAAAAAAAAAAAAAAAAAGAAGAAACCCAGGGAGCCAGCCAGACAGGGGAGGCACAAAGAACCATGGGGAGAGATACCCAAGGGACTGTCCCAGTCCCTGAGCAAGGAAGATGCCCCAGTCCTAGGGCAGGGACCCTTAAAACGTCTGTCCATGGAACATCAGGGTAACTGTGGAGCAGCGTCTGCTGAGGTGCGTCTCCCACTTATCCTTTCTAACTGGGTGTATCGTTGACATTATCTTGTACTTGTTATTTCATTGAATATTGAATTTGAGGGAGGCAAATAATTTTAATTTTCAGGTTGTTGGTCTCCGAATCAGGAGACGCCCCACCTGTGAGTGATAAAGGGATTACTGCATCTCATTGCTGATAAGGAGACCCTAACAGGCCACCCTGAGGTCCTGTTCCTGTGCAGATACTATGCTGGGGGGCGGGGTGGTGGTGGTGGAATTGGGGACTGTATTCCTCAGGGAGGGGTGAGTGTGTTTTGCTTGTAAGAGGAAGAATGAGCCGAATGTTTGGTGACCCAAAGAGCAAACTAACTACTAGTCATCATACTGTTCTCTGAATATTTCCAGCCCCCAGACATCTGGGCACCTGGTAGGATTGCATATCCAGACCCCTTGTATAGGACGGGGCCATGAGACCTGATCTGGACAATGAGCTGTGAGTGGAAGTTTTAAAGGTCTGTGGAGGCCCTTCAGTCTCTTGCCTTCTGTCACTGTCACTGGCAACATTCAAGATGGTGGCTGCTCCCTTGTCCTGGATCCTGGAGGGAGGAAACATGGAGCATCACCCCCAGACAACCCAGGTCCAAGAAATAAAAATTGTTACAAGCTGGTTCACCTTAGGGGGTGTTTGTTACCGTGACATACCCTGGTGTATTCTGACTGATACACTGCCCTTCTCAGGGCTTAAGCGTGGCGTTTGTCCTGGCTCCTTTTGGAAAGTAGATGGAGGGGCTGCTACGAACTAGGGCAGCCCCAGGGACTGGTGACATTCCTTTACTGTCTCCTGCCAGCCTCAGTGCCATCCCTCAGGCTGTGGGAAAGGAGTGCTGAACAGCAGAGGGCACCAGAGGCCTGTGTCTGCTCTCCCCATCCCAGTGCCATCACCCGGTGTTGATGTTGGGGAAGCTGGCACTGGAGGAGGGTGGCACACGGGCCCTAAGCAGGGAGTGATCTCAGGACCTGCTCCTCTTCCGTGTCACTGAACCTGTGGGCAAGTATTTGCATGATGCAGCCTCGCCCCTCAGTAGGCTTCAGAGAACACTGGGGACCAGGAGCCGTGGGGCCCTGCTGCAGCTTCTAAAGAGCAGGTCTTTCTCTCACTCTTTCTCTCTTGGCCTGGCTCTGCTTTAGTTGTCAGACATCAAGCCCAGAGTCAGGCTGGAAGCTGCCGCAGGACCCGGGATGGAGTGTACCGGGCATGGCTTACACACAGCCAGCCCAGCCAGCCACAGAGTAGGGTGAGCTCAGGCCTTCCCCGAGGCTTCTGCTCTTGATACCTCGAATCCCCCCTCTAGACTTTGTCCCTTTAGCACACAGCTTTCATCTGTGTTCAGACGCAGCCCTGTTTCTCTTTTTGGTGGGAGGATGTGGTCAGGGGGCGGGGCTAAGCGCAGCTTTTCCTGGACTGACAGCCCAGCACACGGAGGACAGTCAGCACAAAGACCTTTGTCCTGGGGGGCAGGCCGCTGTGTGATGCTTCGAAGTCCCTTCCCCTCTCTGGGCCTCAGTTTCCTCGGCTGTAAAAAGGGGGTTGGGGCCAGGCACCTATGCTTCTGGGAGCAGATTTTGCCACTCAGGAACAGGGACAAAGCCTGGCCCTGGGGAAAGGGTGGGAGGAAGGAGAGGAAGGGGCTACCGGGAGGGAAAAGGGTGCAGGCCTGGGGGGACTTGGGCCACTGAGAGGCTCTAGCTGGATGTGACATTTGCCAAGGGCAGCTGGGTTGCCCGTGTCCACTTGCTTTCCTCTTGTGTCGGCGCGACTGAGGTCGGGCAGAGCATTATACCTAACCTTGGCCCAAAGTCAAACAGAAGAGGCTGCCAGTGGCACCTGAGTCTCCAGGCCTCCCTTCCTGCCTCTTCTAAGTGCTGCCCCTCGCCTCCTGAGTGTCCTGGTGCTGTTTCCCTCCCACTCGGGCAGAGAGTCTGGCTTGGTCTCTGGAGCCCTAGTCAGGCCTGTCTTCCACAGGTCAAGCAGATGGACACTCCAGGCCATGACCTTGGGGGTGGGGTAGGGTGGGGAATATCTGCCTATGGCTTTGAAATGCCTTTGCCGCCCCTTCCGTGACCCTCACCAGCTAGTCAGGCTCCCTGGTGAAAAGGAGGCACCAAGCTTTTCCCAGCAAGAGCCCTGGAGCTCTGGAAGATGCCTTCTGGCTGCGATTTCCCTGGAGAAGCAGTGTCTCCTTCAACCCTTCAACCTTCCTTCTGCTCAGATCCTGGAAGGCTGGGCTGCAGCACAGAGGCAGACTGCTTCTGAAGACTTCCTCAGCTCTCCCCCGGGTCTGGTTCCTCTGAGCCCTAGAGGGAATCAGGGCACCGCAGCGCTACCTGTAAGCCATTCCTCTGTGTCTGACGGATTGAGTCTGGTCTTGCACGAGCTGGTGGTAAACAACTTACCTGGCAGAGGGGTTTGGGCGTTTTCCTTCCTCCTGATCTGTTGGTGCTGTCACGCTCTGTCCCTGGTGAATGTCTCTGTGTCCCATCCAGTCTACCCACCTGCACTATTCATTCATTCAGTCATTCACTGAGGCCCCCGTGGGTGTAACATCACCAGGGACTAGACATACAGAGAGATAAAAGAGCAGAATACGGTCCTTGAAGGGGCTGAGTTGAATGGGTCTTACGGTTCAGGGTGGCGAGTGATGGTGCTTTGCAGGGAAGGGGCCTGGGAGCGAGGCTCTCACAGAAGGTGAGATTTGAGTTGGGTGTTGAAGGAAAAGCAGTAAGAGTTCCCTAGGTGGGGGTGGAGGGCTGGGAGAGAGTTTTCCAGGAAAGGGGAAAAACTCACACAAAAGGTGGCAGGGGAGAGAGCAGGGTCTGCTCTCGGATTGGAGAGTTCAGGGCTGCTGGAGCCAATGCACGTGGGCGGAGATGAGGCCGAGAAGAAGGTGGGACTTGGATCAAGCAGGGCCTTGGGATGCAGGCTGGAGCAGCCAATTCGGCTGCGGCTGGTAGGCCGTGTGGAGGTTAGTGTTCTAGTTCAGAAAGGAGGTGGGGGGAGGTCAATTAGGGCAGGCAGGGGGAGGAGTAGAAGAACAGCTCTCAGAGACACTGGGTGGGTAGAAGCCATCCAACGGGATGACCATTTGGACATGGTGACCAGGAAGAGGCAGCAGCTGAGGCTGACCCCCGGGTTCCTGACTCCAGTGGCTGATTGAGGGGAGGGGGGCACCCCTCACTCTCCAGGCTCGGAGAGAAGAGCAGCAGGTTGGGTGTGGGGCATGAGGGTGGACTCAGGTGTGGATGTGCTGAATTTGGGATGCCAGTGGCCACCTCAGGAGAGGATGTCCAACAGGCATTTGGTGTAGAGTTTGGAGAACTGACTTGGGTGTCCTCAGCATCCAGGTAGTGTTTGAATCCCTGTGGTGTCGATGAGATGATTAAAGGGGCTGAATGGAGGGAGATCAAAGAAAAGGCCCAGGTCAGAGCTCTGGGGAGTACCGGCATTTAATGAGGGGGTAGAGGATGCAGAGAAGGGAGTGGGCAACAGAGTCTGAGGCTGGTGTGATGGAGGTCAAGGGAAGGCTGTGGAGGAGGATTAACACATCCAAGATTAAGGCAGAGAAGCCTAGGGTTGACCTCTGACAGGAAGGTCATTGGCACGCCTGGCAGGAGAGGACGTCGGCTGTGGTGCTGACCACTGAGAGGCAGGCTGCCGTGCCCACCCTGCCTGCACGGCCCTGAGCACAGAGCTGGGCAATCAGTGCCCAGTCGAGTGTGTGGTCAGGAAAACTTTGATGAATGAATGACTGAGGGATCAAAGAGGGGACTTTTTTGTTTTAAAGATTGGTGAGAATTGATCAGGCAAATCATAGAGCAAAAAGTAGATGATGGACTTCCCTGGTGGTGCAGTGGTTAAGAATCTGCCTGCCGATGCAGGGGACACGGGTTCAAGCCCTGGTCCGGGAAGATCCCACACGCCGCAGAGCAACTAAGCCTGTACGCCACAACTACTGAAGCCCGTGCACCTAGAGCCCATGTTCTGCAACAAGAGAAGCCACTGCAATAAGCCTGTGTGCAGCAATGAAGAGTAGCCCCTGCTCACCACACCTAGAGAAAGGCCGCGCGCAGCAGCAAAGACCCAACACAGCCAAAAAAAAGAAAGGTAGATGAGCTGTCATCTAAGACTGGGTCATCAGTTGGGACAGTTGGGGTAATGGCTAAGGGGTGTAGGGTTTCTTTCTTGGGATAATGAAAATGTACATAAATTGACTGTAGTGATGGATGCACAACTCTGTGAAGTATTTTTTAATGTTTTACTTATTTTATTTTATTATTGGCTGCGTTGCTGTGAGTGGACTTTCTTCTAGTTGCGGTGAGCGGGGGTTGCTCTTGGTTGTGGTGCGCGGGATCCTCATTGTGGTGGCTTCTCTTGTTGCAGAGCGTGGGCTCTAGGCACGCAGGCTTCAGTAGATGTGGCACGCAGGCTCAGTAGTTGTGGCGCTTGGGCTTAGTTGCTCCGTGGCTTGTGGGATCTTCCCGGAGCAGGGCTCAAACCCTTGTTCCCTGCATTGGCAGGCAGATTCTTAACCACTGCGCCACCAGGGAAGCCCCTTTGTGAAGATTTTAAAAGCCATTGAATTGTGCACTTTCAAATGGGTGAGTTGTCAGACTTAAAAAACAAACTGGTGGTCACCAAAGGGGAAAGGTGGGTGGGGGAGGGATAAATTAGGAGGTTGGGATTAACATACACACACTACTATACATAAAATTGATAACCAACAAGGACCTACTGTATAGCACGGGGAACTCTGCTCAATACTCTATAATAACCCAAATGGAAAAAGAATCTGAAAAAGAATAGATACCTGTATATGTATAACTGAATCACTTTGCTGTGCACCTGAAACTAACACAACATTGTAAATCAACTATACTCCAATATAAAATAAAAAATTTTTTAATGGTATTGTAAAAAAAATGGGTGAGTTGTACGGTATATGAATTATATCTCGATAAAGCTGTTTTTAAAAAATAGAAAGCTACCAGGAAAAAAACCAAAAAATTGGTGAGACTTGAGCCTTGGGCATCTCACCCCTCCCACTTCCCTGCTCTCAGAGTGAGTCACAGTCAGAAAGGTAAAGGGCGGGATGGTTTCCAGTCCTCATCCAAATCTGGAAATTAGGAGCTAACTTGGGGAAAACATGGAGGCCTGTTTAGAAAGTGACAAATGCTCCCTCCCTAGCCAAGGGGTGAGAACTCTTTCTCTGGGGCTTTCCCATACTTCCAGCCTCCTTGGTCCCCTCTGGTGGTGAGCTGGGTGACCAGGGGAAAGCTGGCTTGATGGGCTCTGGAGGCCAAGCTCTTCTCTTTGGAGATCGGAGCCCAGGTCAGCAGGCAGCACGGGGCAGGAACACGGAAGTGGGAACCTGGCTGGGATTCTAGGCCAGTCTCTGCCATTAGCCTGTGTGAGACGGTCATCGCTTTGGGCCTCCATCGCCCCATCTCTAAAGCAGGGATTTCAATACTGCATTCACCAGGGTATCCCAAGGATAAGATGGGATACTGGATGCAAAGGTCCTGTGTAAGGGAGGAAGTGCTGTACATAGGCCAGAGTTTTCTTCATTCATTCACTCATTCATGGATACATGCATGCATTCATTCAACAAAGAATGACAAAATGCTCACTAGATGCTAAGATTATAAAATACTAAGTGTTTGGGGGCAGAACAGATGGGCAAAGCTTGTGATCAGAGCCTGCCTTTGGCCATATTTATGCCATCCCCTCACTGTCTGCAGGGGAAAGGGAAGGGTGGGGCTGATGGGTCAGTGGGCATCGGTGCCTCCAGGATGGTGGGGAGGGGGGCGGCCACCAGCCCTGATGCTGCACTACGGTCAGCAGGCTCTGCTGCTTGGGAGTCTATGCCACTAGGAATTCCGTCTCTCTCTGTTCTGGTGGAGAAGAGTTTGCACTAAGTAGTGTCTAGGCTTGCTTTCCTGCTTTGTCATCTTGACTTCAGAGGCTGCCTCATTTGTTATCTGGCAGTAATGGCACCTTGGCCATTGACATGGGCAAAGTCACTGCTCTTTGTGCATGTAAGAGGACCCCAGGGCCGCAGATGGTCATCAGAGGCAGCTCGGTGGACACAGCTGGCTCCTGGGTATGAAAGACCTGGGTCCAAATTGGGTAGGTGAGCTTGGATGAGGTGCTTAACCTTGATGAGACTCAACTTCCCCTTCTGCAATATGGTCCTGTGTGCCTTGCGAAGATAGGGTGAGGGTGTGAGAGAATTTTGAATATTGTACAGATGCCTCCTCCTCCTCTTCCACTGATGTCAATTCATCAACATCATCATCATTGGCCCACCTTTCTGGGCTCCATCCCACTCTTCCCTTCTTCTGATGGATCCCTCTGTAACGTGTCTCCTCAGTAGGACATCCATCAAAGTGTGTCTGCCGCCACTTATTCTTCTGTGGATCTAAATGACCACTGAGTGGCTGGCTGGGCAGGATTTGCTGACTTACTGTCCTGACTCTATTTTATTACGATTTATGGAGGTCGTAACCCACAGGATTCTGGGCCTCAGAATCACAAAATATCAGAGCAGGAGGAAGCCTTGGAGAGCATGCACTCTGGCTGAAAATGACAGGTGGATAAAAAAATTGCTTGGATGGCGCCCCTCAAGTGTGAGTGGATTTTTCTGTGACCCTGCCAGCCCTCTGCCCTGCATGAATCGGGAGAGCCAAGGTGGGTGTGCTTCAAGTGCAGGGCCCTGCACAGGTGCACCCCATCCATCAGCCGGCATCCATGCAGATGTTCAGATTCGGGCAGCCCAGCAGAAGATTACAGAGGTGCAGAGGATCATCGGTTTTACAGATTAAGCTTTCAGGTTTAACTATCCATAAATGACTTCAAGGTCCATTATGTGGGCGGGAGAGCTGCTTCCCATGGACTCAGACCTCAGGCCGCCCTGGAAGGCAGCCAGGCTTCCCCACATCCCCTGACATCGTGTCTACTTGGGGGCCTCTGTGCACCTGGAGGTCTCTCTCGTCGGGGGCAGAGGGGAAAGGTCTGCTCCCTGGGAGATGTGTTCTCCTCCCCCAGGCTCTGCACACTCTCCTGGCTAGTAGACAGCCTTCCGGGAGCAGGCCTAGACGCCCCAAATCAATTTGCTAAAAGCCAATTTGCCAAATGATCAATCTGCTGAATGACTCATTTGCCATAGGACTGAGGATTCATTTTTAAAATTTCAGTTTCCCTGTGCCTTTGCACAGCAGTTTTGGCAGCAGAATTTCACATGAGTGTCAAATTTCTAATGCTGAGCCCGACTCCAGCCCTCAGTATTTTACATGGAAAGGATGGGCTTGCCCACCCCCTACGCCTGCCCCTGAATCCGTCTCTGTCTGCTCTGCTTCCTAGGTGGGCTTTCTCTTCCAATGCAGTTTCTGTCTTCTCTCCTTTTGCAAGCTTACTCCATGTCTGCCCTTGAATATGGGCAATGAGAGTGGATCCCTGATGGCGTGGAGGCTCAGACCCTTCCTCTGAGGGGGCTCAGGATCTTGCATTTGGGTAATTAGAAGGATGGAAGAAAGTGGTATTTCTTGCATACTTGGGTTTGTGATCTAGGATTCATGCCCCTGTTATTATTATTTATCATTTTAATTGATGTTGCAATAGACATTGAAATAGCATTTATAAGCGAAGAGCTCTAACCTTGTATTTATTTATTTATTAAATTTAAGAATTGAAATTTAGTTTAGAACCATTTTGCCAGCACATAGGACCATAAAATTTGCTAATCATCCAAAATGAGCAGCTTAAGGTCTAGAGGTATAGGAAAAAATAAGTTATTTCAACTCTTGATTTTCTATGGCTCTTACCTATTGCTGCACCTACATCTGTATCTGTATCTGTCCCTATACCTATATCTATTAGTTGGCAATTCAAAAAGCAGATTCATTCTGAATATTTTCATTTGCTTTGAAATGTGTGATTCTTTTTATTGCTAGATTTTCCTTCTTAGTAGGCTTCATTTACATTTGCACCGTTTGCATACTTGTACCTAGTGAAGACCAGTTTTTCTTCTGCTTTGTCCTTTCATCCAGCCACCATGGTATCTTGAACAGAACACTGTGCGGGTGACCTCTGGGCAGGTTCATCAATTTCACTGTCTTTTTTTTTTCTTGGCTGCATTGAGTCTTCGTTGCTGTGCGTGGGCTTTCTCTAGTTATGGAGAGCAGGGGCTACTCTTTGCTGCGTTGCGCGGGCTTCTCATTGCAGTGGCTTCTCTTGTTGTGGAACACGGGCTCTAGAGCGCAGGCTCAGTAGTTGTGGCTCGCAGGCTCTAGAGTGCGGGCTCAGTAGTTGTGGCGCACGGGCTTGGTTGCTCTGAGGCATGTGGGATCTTCCCAGACCAGGGCTCGAACCCGTGTCCCCTGCATTGGCAGGCGGATTCTTAAGCACTATGCCACCAGGGAAGCCCTCGCTGAGTCTTAATGTCTTCATCTGCAAAGTGGGGCTAAAAATGCCTCCCTGATGAGGTTCCTGTGGGTATGGAAAGAAATAGTGGGTGGGAAAGTGCTGTAACCATTCATGGAGTTGTGCAGATGTAGGCTGTTAATATGGCCCAAATTCTGGTTAGAAAGAGCAAGTCCCAATGTCTGTTGACCTTTAGAAGAGAGATGGGCTAGGCCAGAAGAAAAATTTGCCATGGCCAAGTTAAAAAGCAGAGAGCTCTTTCTTTGCTGAGATTCTTCATGGGTGCCTCACCCACCCAGACTAGATTCTTTGCTGCTGCCCCAGCCTCGTCATAGCTCCCTCTTCTCTGCATGGCTCGGAGCTCCAGCCACACTGACTCTCCACAGATTTCTGGAATGTTCCATGCTCCTTCCTGCCTCGGGACTTTTGCACAGGTTGTTTCTACTTTGCCATCTCCCCGCTAAAGACCATCTTTAGGTCTTAGCTAAGATATCCCTTCTTCTGTGAACTTTCTGTGACCCTCCTACAGGTAAGCTCCTCCTGGCAAGCATTCTCTCTTAGCACCTGCCCTTAGTTATTCTTCACAGCATCAGTTACAACAGCAGTTAATTAATTCATTGTGTAATTATTTGTTTAATGTCTGCCCTTTTGACTGATCTATAAAAACAATGTAGTCAGAGGCTGTGTCTTGTTCATTGCAGTGGCCCAGCATTTAGCACTGTGCCTGGCACATAGCAGGTGTTGGCTAAGCACTTTTGAATGAATGAATGAAGTTGGGACAACAGGGCAGGGAAGGATGAATGTCTGCTGGACACTTCTCTTTTTGACTCATTCTGGCACTCCCCAGTAGAGCTTGGTTCACTTTCCCTCCTTGGTCTGTCCCCAGTTCAGGTCTTGGCCTCTGCTCTGGGTGCTGGAGTCCGTCAATCAGCAAACATTCCATGAGGGGGCACAGCGGGCAGCCTGGGTGACACATAAAATAAGGTGCTCTGAGGAGGGAAGCAGCTCTGGGGAGTAGGGTAACTCGGGGGCCGCATGGAGGAGGTGGGACTTGCAGCCTGAGTTGAATAAAGCTCGAAGGGAGACCTGGCCAGTTGGGTCAGCAATGCCATGAAGACCTCAACTGGTCTCATCCTCTGTCAGAGTGATGGCTGGCTCTGCACAGGGCAGCCTGGGGGAGCAAGCCCCCTAGCCTTTGTGGAGCCCACAGTTAGCCTGGCCCTTTGGGGAGAAGGGTTGCTCGAACCTGGAAGACTTCCTGCCAGTACCTTCTTTTTCCTGTTCATCCAGGATGGGTGGGGGTGTGTGGACTGGGGTCCACACGAGTCTCCAGCTCGCACGCCTCGGGTGGGCTGAGGAGGAAGAAGCCCTAATCCTGTGGTTTCTCACAGGCACCTCACCTCTTGAATCCATTTTCTGACCTTCAGCTTCTTCAGAGGGCAGTGAGCTCGTTCTGCACCAGCTCCTCTCCCCACCCCCATGTCCCTGGATATAAAAATATAAAACATATATAAAACATATAAAAAAATACATGGGCAATGTATAGAATTAGTTGTGCTCCCCTCTCCCGCCCCTTCTTAAAAATATTTTATGGAACCAGAAACATTGGAGCTGAAGGGAGGCTAGTTCAACTTGACCTTTGCAAGAGAAGGAGGCTCAGACTCCAGGCAGTAAACTGAGACTCCCTGAACCACCTATCACATGTCAGTGATGCATGCCTTTCTTTCAGAAATATTGGACCTGATGCCTTAAGCCGTTGTTGGTACCATATTTTTTTTTTTGAGGGGTGGTCAATGGACAAGCAGCTAAGAGCCAGGCCCCGTGGGAATGGGAAGTGGGGTACAGCCCCTAAGAATCGAGATAGCATGGGACTCTTCACAGGTTTCTGAGAGTTGTCCGCCCTTTCAGAGCCTCAGTTTCTTCATCAGTTGAATGGGATAATAATCTTGTCCCTGGATGACTACTCACCAGGGAGGTTGTGACGTGTTTCATGATTAGGTGGAGGTTGAGCTGCCTGATTTCTGAAGTCTGCCTGTAATTTTAGGTGTGTCTGTTTTGGAGCCTGGGCTGGAAGCACTGGGAGGCTCTTAAAGGCTTGAAGTCCAAAAGTGAGCAGTGTGGGAGGGGTTACCCCCTGGGCAAGGGGGAGAAACATCAGCTTCTCTTGGGCCCCTCTCTGACCGGCCACCTGTCCCAGCCTCCCTGGGCCAGGTTGACTGTAGACCCACCTCTCAGAGTAACAAGGATTACAAGGCCCGATGTCCACCATCACTAGATTCCTGAGCTGTTCTTTCTTAAGAAAAATTCAAAAATTTCTGCTAACATTCGGCAAGTGAGTGACTGTATGTTTCTCAGTACCAGGGGAATCTTTTGTCCTCAACCCTGATGTCTTGCAAGTCCTGACCTTTGATAGGAAAGCACTGTCTTAGCTCAGCATCACTAAGAGAGAACCTAGCTGTGCCCCAGGGCACATCTCCAGCCTCTCCTCCCTGATAATATACCTTCCCTGATAATCTCCTCCCTCAGAAATACAGAGCTTTAGTCCTGCTGAGATCCCTTGAGACCCAAGCAGGAAGGACCCATTGGCCTGGCTCCGTCAGCATGTCCACCCCACCCAGCTTGGCTCCCTTTTCCCTGGAGCACAGGAGGTTGGTACCAAGGCCTGTGTTGTGCCCCATCTTTCTCCCTCCTGTTCCATAGTCTACTTCCTCTTCCTTCTCTCCTCCCAGCCCCCATACTGAGAGACCAGTGAGCCAACTAGTGTGTGAAGGAGCACTGGGACTGGATTGGCGGGAGAGGCCAATGGGGCTGCAGTAGTCAAGGCAGACTTCCTGGAGGAGGAGGCCCCAGACCGGGCTTGTGTGTGTGTGTGTGTGTCTGTGTGTGTGTGTGTGTGTGTGGTATGCAGGCCTCTCACTGCCGTGGCCTCTCCCGTTGCGGAGCACAGACTCCAGACGCCCAGGCTCAGCGGCCATGGCTCATGGGCCCAGCCACTCCATGGCATGTGGGATCTTCCCGGACCGGGGCACGAACCCGTGTCCCCTGCATCGGCAGGCGGATTCTCAACCACTGCGCCACCAGGGAAGCCCCCCAGACTGGGCTTTAAAGGACGGACAGGGATTGAAGGAGTGCTGAGGAGGAAGGATAAGCTATAGAAAAGCTCAAGGATGGGTGCAAGGAACCCAGCTTGAGACAGTGGTAGAGCAGGGGTAAGTGGGTGGGGTGGGTGTGTGCTTGTGGAACCAGGAGAGACAGGCTAAGAGAAGGTTGGGAAGCCAAAGCCGAGACATTTTCTTTGACAAATAATCCAGTGGTCCCCAGCTGCGGTCGCTTTAGCTAAATAAAGCAGTCACTGTGATTTTGAAACCGCAGCGGGCTTGTTACACTGTGATGGCAACTAATTATGGATTGTAATTGTTTAAACATAGGGAGGTGTTTTGACCTGAATAGCAACACTGTGATGGGCCTCGTTTGGTGTCTTCCCTTGGCTGGCCCACAAGCCATGGGCCCATCTGTGCATCCCCGCCCTGCTCCAGATGCTCGTGAGGACAAAGGTCAAGCAGGGGGCAGCGTCCACCTGACACAGGTGGATCTCCACGAGCCAGCCTGTCATGGTGGAGAGAGAGCCAAGAGGGACCCAGTCAACTCCTTGTCCACGACCTGGGGCGAACAACACCTACCCGGAAGGGCTGCATCGTGAAGATGCAGCAAAACACCGAGGGGAAGGCGGCTGCATGTGGCAGACACTGGAGGCATGAGAGCTGTAACAGCTGTGAGTAGCAAACCAAAGTGACCTCATTCTACAGACGAGGAAACTGAGCCCCAAGGCGAAGCTTGACCAAAGTCATATGGTCATGGGAAGAGATTTAGGTTTTCAAAGGACTCTCACCAGCGTGCTTTCACCAGTGTTTCCCGTCACTCAGAATCCTCATGCGGACAAATTACCTCTCTGAGCCTTAGCTTTCTCATTTGTGAAATGGAAGTAACTCATACCTATCCAGTGGCTCCCCTTGGGAGGATTACACGGGATGATAAATGCAAAGCTGCCCAGTGCCTGGCATGCAGAACATGCTTAGGAAGTGGTGGTTGTCCCCACGTCACCACCACTGTCCACCCCACTGTGTGGCATCATCAAGAATCCTGTCCAAGTAGAGGCCTTCAGGGACGCTTGCAGCCACCCCGTACACCCCTGCAGAGAGAGCCGTGGTCTCTGCGGTTTCTGTATCCCAGGGCTGATGTGAGGCTGATGGTGCTCAGAAGTGAACTCCTCTGAACCCTCCAGCGGGGCTTGGTTTCTTTGCCTGATCCAGTTCTCCCCTTACAGCTTTCAAATTGTATGAGTTTCCTCTGTCCGTCTTGTCCAAAAGCCCTGAGAGAATGGGGATACGGCATAAGGTGGTGCGTCCTCTCCCTGCCCCACATAACCCAGCAGAGGCCCTGATAAATATTTCATAGGATTCGAGTGCGGAGTTCTCACTTTACAGCTGGAGAGGCTCAGAGGGGGATGTGATGTTTCCTCAGAGCCAGGCCTTAAAGCCATGTCTCCTGACCTCACTCCAGGCTCTCCCCATGGCCTTGCTGAATTCACAGCAGAGTTGTCCACTGGGTGGAGCTTCTGATCCTCTGCTCGGAATTCTTCCCCTACCCCTTTGCTTCTCTTGCTCCCATGTATCCTTTAGGCCTCAGCTTAAACATTATGGCTTTGAGTCCCCTCCTTGACCTGGTTGAATCTCTCTGTGTTTTGCTCTCACAACATCATCTGGATCAGAGATTGCTGGCCCTTTTCTGACATACATGATTACCTTCTTGTCTTATCAAATCCCAATTTAACAAGGAAGCAACATGTACAGTTAAAAGACTACCTTTCATAGCCTTCCTGACAGCTAGGAAATTGCTGGGTAGAGCTTCTGAGAAATTGAGAAAGGGCTGATTATTTTTTCTCTTTGCGTTTTGCTCTTTGTGTCTTTCCTTTATTATTCCTGGAACAAAGATGTGATGGCTGGAGCTCTAGCAGCTGTCTTGGACCTTTAGGTTAAGGATATGAAGGATGTTTGTATGTTAGAGCAGAAGCATAGCAAGAGTTTGGGTCCCTGAAGGCTTTGTGGAAGCCACCACTCCAGCCCTGGGCTGCCTATTTCTGGACTTGTACGAGCTAAAACCCTCATTTGTTTTCATCACTGTAGTTGAATTTCTATTCCTGGTAGCCAAACTCAATCCCAATTGAGAGAACATCCTTGTAATGCTTATCATAGTTTATGCTAGTGATGTGCAGACCCTTTTAATGTCTCTGTCATTAGACAGTGTGCTTGATGAGGGCAGAGACTCCATCGGCCTTGTTTACTCTTGTATCCCTAACAACCAACACAGTGCCTGGCACTGTTTGTGCCAGTAGGTACTTAGTAAATTTTCTTGAATGAATGTATCCCAGTGAGTATGTGGTGTCTAGCAGGATCCTACAGGATGGTTTGAGGAAAAAGTGGCTCTGACAGTGGCCTTTATAATAATTTTGAGAAGCAACTTTAACTCCCCAGCCTGTCAGGAATGACCTTTCTTTTCCTAGTAAATTGGCTCCCCAATATAATCATTTAAAAAATATAATTTTAATTTTTTTCCAATCTGAATGTCTCTTCGAGGGAACTCTCCTGTAATCTCACTACCTATCATAGCTAGTTACTTAAAAATACACAAGGAACAAAAGGAACACACAAGAAAACCAGTTTTTTCTTCTCAGTCTTCCTTCTCTGCAGTTGTTTTTCTCACATAGTTAGGCTCATATAAAAATTGGTATCTTTTCCTCCCCTCCAATATCATACCAGAATTTTCCCATTTATTAAAAGCTGGACTGAACTATAATTTTCAGTGGGTTGCCTGAAACCTGTTTTCCATCAAGGGGAATTGCTTAGCCTGCCCTCTCTTCTGCCACTTTTAGCTGGAATGATGCTGTGCTGACCGTCTTTGTGCCCAAACTTTTCCTGTGCTTAGGACTACTATTTCCTTAGAGGAGAGTCTCAGAAATGGAATTATTTGATCAAGGGAGATAAACATGTCCCAACGTCATTTTGCAAAACAGGAGTCAATGTAAAATTAAAGGGAAAGAGAGACTCTGTCCTGTTACTTTTCTCTAGGCTCAGTTTCTCCAGCTGTAAACTGAGCAGGTCAGACTAGAGGGCTCCAGATTCCCTTACAGGGTGGGAGTTCTGCTGACAGTTGGAGATGAGGTCTCTGACATCTTTCAGGGCACGAGGTCATGAGATGGGGACGCAGGCAGAGACCTGAGTATATCGGCCAGTATCTGCTCTTCATCCTGCCTGGGGCTGATCCTGACTGTGAAAGCGGGTCAGTGGAGCCTCCAGGCCCCCTTTCTGTGTCTTCCTCACCTTTACACTTCTCCCCATCTCCCAGCAAGCATGTACTTTATTGCAACCTTAAACCTTCCTGGGAGGGAGGAGAGCTTCTGATCCCCACTGAGTCTGAGGGCCTGTGTGGTGTCTCCTATGGGGGTAGGGATTCACCTTTGAAGGCAGATGCAGGAGGAGGGCAATGCTTAACCTGAACGGAAAGCTGTGGACCAGAACATGAGACCCTACTGCAGGCCCCTGAGGGACCCGAGCACAGCTTGGCATGTAAGCTACTCATGTCAACAGCCGAAGATGCCACTTTGACTCTGTAATGAGGCTTTCTACCTTCTGCTCCAGGAAATTACATTATTGTATTTCTTTTCATTCTGGGCCCTGATCAGACGATGAGCTCCTTGAGGGCAGGGATTCTCTCTGATTCATCTCTATACCTGGGACACAGAAGGTGCTCAATCCCTATTTTAAGTGGACGAGGGAAGGGAAATGCCCAGATGTGATGGGAGGAGTTCTTGGCAAGGTGGGTAGGGAAGCTACAGCTGGGATAGGAAGGAGTGAGAGGAAAGAGGCAACTGTGAGAAGAGTCCTGGGCTGCTTCTTTCTCTGTCAAGACCACATGAACTGAACCAGGCCCAAATCCCTGCAGCCTGGCCCTTCTCGTGTGTACAGGTTACAGGACCTGGGCGTGAATGTCTGAGGAATAAGCCCTCAAAGTACATACTTTGGCCAGGGTGGCAGAGAGCTCTGGGTGGAGGGGAAGCAGGTGCAGAAAGAAGAAGCCGGGGGCCCCGATGGCTCATTTGTTCATCACAAAGCATTAGTTAATTTATTCACTCATTTTTTCACCCAATATTTTTGAACATCTGCTACGCCTTATGTTCTGTGTCAGGTGCTGGGTGTTCAAGGGTAGAAAAGAGAGTGATGGCTCCTGCAAAGGCTAGAGTGCTCTGGGGAAATGATGGGACCTAGGGAGGCAGTGGGTGGGTGATAGGCTTGTGTAGAGTGTCCAGGCAGGAGGGGCGGTGGGCAGCAGGGTGGCTGTGCCTGCTGGAAGGGGCCTCCCTGGCTGGGCATTGGGCCCTGGGAGAAAGAGTGCAGTACCATCCTGCAGCTCTGCAAGTGCAGAGGCATCAAAGGGGAGCTGGGGAAGTAGACGAGGGGAAAACGGGCACCCCATGTGGGCATTCCTGGGTAGAGCTTTGAATGGGGTGGGAGGCCACGGGTGGGGAAAACGAGGCTGAGAAACATTGCTTACACATAGAAAAGTGGCAGATAAGACCAAACAGCAAATTACAACCTGATATGCTTGCTAGAGTCATGTCTATGTAAAAATACTACCTATGGAAGGTAATGTGCAAAAAAAAAAAGAAAAGAAAAGACTGTTGATTGCATTAAAGACAAGTGATTTGTTAGATGGTTTTAAATGTTTATCTTACTATGTTAATAGTTATAATCTTATCATAGTAATAATAAAATTGAGAGGTAGAACAATACGAAAGCTTATGGAGATGGGAGATGTTTCCTTGAGGTTCCTTATCACATAATAAAAGGGTACCCAATCAAAATAGGATGGATGAATGCCCTCTAGGTCTACTCCTATAGTGGGGACTCAGGGCAGTGGGGAGCCCCTGAAGGAGGCCATGATACTACAGGTGGTCCAGTTATATTTCCACTGATCTTGGGGATTAACAGGGCTATTTGTTTCCCTTCACAGGCAACAACTAGCTAATACCCCTCCAGAGTTAGCAAAGCAAGAGCTGTGCCTCTGTTGTCATTTCTCGTTCCGACTGGGCGGTTGCTGTAACTGATGACTTCTAGCTGCACTAGGGCTGATAGCACATCAGAATTGCTCCTCTCCTGTGACAGGAAAATGGAAAAATGTGCTTACATTTGCTCTGTGGTCTTTAAAAGTTTGTTTGTGTTTTCAACATGTCTTTGCTGGGGTTGGGGTATAGCTTGATGGATGTTTGTTGAATGACTAATTATTGACTGGTAGTCTAACAGCCTCTATTGAAGTAGGCTGAGCAAACAAACCACTGAGTGGAACGTGGTGTCTAGGTTACACAGCTTATTCAGCTGCTGATCACTGGGGTGCACTGTGGGTTATTATTACCTGAAACACTCAAAGGAAGCATGAGCCATCTCCATGGAAATGTCAGGAGAGGTAGGAATCAAGTTAGACCAAGGGTGGGGAAGGAGATGGGGTGAGTTGCTCAGTGATGAACAAGTGTAGTCCAGAAAACAGGGCATTTCTTACTGGGTGTCTTGGTCAATCACTGTTTGGTGCAAGATTCAGAATTATTATAGACTTAGCTCTCGACAATAATAATAATAATAAATTTGTTGGAAGGCCACGAGGAATCTCACTGAACCCAAGGGCAGGGATGACAACCAGTCCCCATGAGATGCTCAAGGTGGAAACTACTGGAAAGTTATCAGAGCCCCAGACAGCTGCTTGCCTGCACTCTGTGTCTCTCCTTCTCTGGGGCCTTGTGGTCTTTTACCTCAGTCTCTCTCAGTTGGTCTGTTTCATTCTTTTCTCTGCAGACTGGCCTTCTCTAGGTCCAAAAATGTTCACCTCAAGTGGGACTTGATCTCTCAGATCATGGACCTGACACCAAGAGTCTAAATCCTAAGGCCCAGAGGAAGGAATCAGATTGGTCAGTGGCCAGCCAATGGGGTATCTCTTTTTAGTCAGGTGTCTGTCTCTGTTCCAACAGGGTGTATTCAGGTGATAAACAGGGGCCTGGGGCTTCCCTGGTGGCGCAGTGGTTGGGAGTCCGCCTGCCGATGCAGGGGACGCGGGTTCGTGCCCCGGTCCGGGAAGATCCCACATGCCGCGGAGCGGCTGGGCCCGTGAGCCATGGCTGCTGAGCCTGCACGTCCGGAGCTTGTGCTCCGCAACGCGAGAGGCCGCAACAGTGAGAGGCCCGCGTACCGCAAAAAAAAAAAAATAAATAAAATAAAAATCAATCGTTTCTGAAGCTTAGAGTTTGGGCCATCATAAGGGCCTGCATCATAGCTGATTTCTCAGGAGTTTCCCCCCTCATTTTCCAAGTCTTTGGAGAGAGCAGTTAGTAGAAAATGTTAATGACCAATTTTAGCAAATGACCATTTTGGTGTTCTCAGGCCACTAGGGCTGGCCAGAGCTAATTTTCAGAATGCCCCCTCAAAGATTCTGGCAACTTGTTTAATGTTGACCTAGAGACATAACATGGGCCCAGATCCAGACGTACAGCTAAGCCTAGATTTACTTCACTGTGGGCAAGGAAAAGCCGCCCCATTTATTCCATGTGGATTTCTTATCTGTAAACAGTCTCTGTCTTGTCTGGTCTTACTGTGGAGCTTCTGGTTGTGGTTGGGCAGGTGGTACACAGCCATATGCAGTGGCCATGATCATGATTCTCATTAAAATCCCTCAGGAGCTCTGATTCCACATTGGTTTCACAGTTTCGTTTCATTCCCCTCTGGAATGCAGGAGATATGCCTTCCTCCTGTTACCCATGTGGCTTGTGCAGGCCTGGCTGCTGGTTTCTCTCCCCTGATTCCTCTACCCCTCCAAGATGGCTCTCAGGAAGAATGTGACAACCATCCTTATACCTAGATATATTCAAATGGAGATGACCATAGTTCCTCTCCTGGACTTAGTTTAAGGCCTCTCACTATGGCACATTCAATGTTGGCTCCTGTTACAGGGACTTGAGCCCAGCTGGCAGGGAGAGTGTTTCCTAAGGACCACGTTGTTCTCAGTTCTGAACTC
The DNA here is from genome assembly GCF_026419965.1 of Kogia breviceps. NCBI lineage: Eukaryota > Metazoa > Chordata > Mammalia > Artiodactyla > Physeteridae > Kogia > Kogia breviceps. Next base: position 97,541,540 of record NC_081312.1, read on the forward strand.
ATGCCCAGGAGGAGCTGGTTACTCCCTTACAGCAAAGACCAGCCCCAAGAGGGAGGCTGTTTTCCTAGGTCTTCATCATTCAAACATGGCGGCTGCCTTACCTTATCCATAAGGGCCCTCCCATTCTAAGCTTCTGGTCCTGATCTGCACAGTGTCTGGCACCTAGTGGGCCCTCGCCTAATGGGTGCTTGGTTCATGGATGGATTCACCATCCAACTGCTTAGTCACCAGGAGCCAAAGAACCCTAGTCTCTGGGGGTCTTTCCCAACCGCAGGGTTTGGTGTATAGTCTGGGGATGCTTCTCCATCATTTTTCACTGCCCAGCCCCCTCACCAAAGGTCGGCCTCCCCTGTAAACTTTTTCAGTTGCTTCAGCTTCCCTGGAGTGTTGACTCAGCCAGAGAGCAGAGAGTGTGCTCCTTCTCTAACCTCTGTGTGTTTGCTCAGCCAAGGAGCAGGCATTAGGTCCGCTTGACTCCACGAGCACACAGGTTTCTCTGTCTTTACAGGAGTGTCCTCCGGAGGAGGTGCGGCTGGGGAAGGGGGTGTGCCGGGGGTGGGGTGCAGCTTCCTGTTCTGCTGCCGGTTATCACAGGCTGTTCTAATGCTGCTCAAACAATATTGAGAATAACCCTGGCTCAATAGCACCAGTGTTAGGCTGCAAAGTCAATATTGGCTGAGCAAACACGGCAAATAAGGAGTTGCTATTTGCGTAGCTATGCGTACTTGTGGCTCCGGCTGCCTCGACAGGGCCCTTGGAAATGAATGGGAAAGGAGGTGGTGTCTGGAGGTAGAGGGGCCAGGGAGGGGGGCTAGGCCAGGATTTCTCACCTCAGAGCTATTGACAGTTGGGGCTGGATCATTCTTTGTTGTGAGGTGCCTGTTCTGTGCATTGCAGGGTGTTGAGCAGCATCCCTGGCCTTCACCCATTAGATGCCAGTACCTCCCCCTCTCCAGCCATGACAAACAGAAGTGTCTCTAGACATTGCCAAATGTCCCTGGGGGGCCATCTCCCTGTGCAGAGACCCAGGATGAGGAGCAGGAGGGGGTGAAGGGTGAGACCCTCCCACTCTCGAGCTCGGATGGCCAGTCTCTTGTGAGCGCCCAGAAAAGCCAGCCTCTTTAAGAAATAAATGCCATGTCCAAGTGCCTCTTCAGTGGAGGAGGCTTTTCAGCTGTTGGCTGGGTATCTGTGGCCGCCTACTCACCCTTGCCCTGTCTTGGAACCCTCAGTTCATCCCAAGAGAGAAAGGTTGTGAGATGCTCAGATAATTTACATCTGTCTCTCTCTTGTAGAATTCTGGCATGTTTCACTCTGGTCGGTGACCTTCTCAGTCACACACGCATATTTATTACACTGTCCCTGGCTCTCCGTCCTCCCCTTTGCCACCCGGGGGTTGGCCTGTGCACTGTTGAATTCTGCAAGTAGCCAAGGCTGGGCCCCAGGGGTGGGCACGCCAGCCACAGGGCCCTCCCTGGGCACAGGCCGCTCTGCAGGGTCACCCCCAGGCTCACCTTTGGTCCTCCCTTGGGAGGGCAAGAGAGAAAGTGTTTACAGCCTGGGGCTAGCAGAGACTGTGTCCGGGGCTTTCTGTGTCATAACCACTGTCCTCGCTGCCAGCCCTTAAGCTGGGGCAGGAAGATGGCCAGAGAGCCTGCACAGAACAGCTCTGGCCACGTCCTAGGGCCTGGAGGCTTCCTCTCCAGGCTGGGCTCTCAAGATGGCCAGGCTGGGGTAGATTAGCAATGACAATAAGGACACCGGCCATTAAGTGAGCCTGAAGCGTGTTCCCTTCCTGCACGTTGATCCCTTTGCTATGATGGGAACAGGAGCGGGAGGGCCATCCCTAGGCAGCCATGACGATGTGGGTCCTGCCCCCTATACCCATTGGCTTCAGCTCCAGGAGGTGGCATCTTAGGGGGAGGGAAGACTCCTGTGTGCTCAGATGTTGCAAAGCAAGGAAAAGTGCTTATTGTCAGGAAGGAAGGACGTGGGCAGTCAGAGCAGACCTGGGCAGTTTTAGTGTGTTTAAGCAGCTGCAGAAAGTTTTCGTTTTTGTCTTTTATTTGCTTTTTCCAAAGTTAACACACGCACTTCTTCTTGCAGCACCCCATGATGGGGGCCTCGCTCTCACACGCCGCCTTCCTCACGTCTCAGTCCGTTAGATGGGGTTAGGAGAAGGTGTGCGAGAAACCTGCCGCAGACATGACATCGCAAAGGACGATGTCTCACAGGGCGATGGAAGACCTTCAAAACTTTTCAGACCTGCTGCCCTATTTCTTTAGAGACTTGGCTGGAGGCTGCTTGGCCTGTTCCTGACTCCCTGCTGGTGTATTTCTCTTCCTGCCAGGAAGGTGGTGTGAAGAGGGGCTGTGACCGAGGATGGAGAAGCCTCAGGGGCAGTGAAGCGGGTAGGTAGGGCGGCTCTGGGTTCTGCAGGGTGGTTCCAGCCAGAGGACCTCTCTCCTCTCTCTCTTGCATCCTGAGATTCTGTGTCAGGTTTTGGCTGAGTAGAGGCTTGTGCTGTTTAAGAAAAGAGCAGTTACTGTTGTAGTAGAAAATGATTTGACTCTCAAGCCAGGAGTAACTGAGTTCTAATCTATGTCCCCCCCACTTACTGGCCACATCCCCTTAAGGTGATATAACTGTTCTGAGTATCAATTGTCCCACCTGCAAGGTGACGATAGTACATTTAGCCCATAGGGCTGGTATGAGGATGCAATGCGGTGGTATGTGTGTGTACGTGGTAATGGTGCTGTGCACAATGTCACAGGCACTCAGGAAGTGTCCACCCTCGATGCCCCTCGCCTTCCACCCACCTGACCCTGCCCAGCTTCCCGGCCCAGCCTAAGTTCAGCCCTACAGGAGTCTCTGATGACCTTACTTCTCCAGCTCCCAATCATCTCTTCCTTCTTTGAGAGACGGAGAGTTAACAGAGAGAATGTGGGCTCAAAAGACCTGGCTTTGAATTCCAACTCAGCCACTTAATAGCTGTAAGATATCAGATCAGAGACTTAACCTCTCTGAGCTGTCATTTCCTCATCTGTATAATGGGTCTGACAATACTTTACTCAGAAGTAACAAGAAGTCAGGGTAAGGCAGTGCTTCAGAAACGTTGGCATAGTTATGCAGATTTCTTGGCCCTTCTACCCAGAGCTTCTGATGCAGTTGGTCTGGGTGGAGCCCAAGAATGTGCATTCTAGATAAGCAGGTGGGGACTGTGAGGTGGACAGCCCACTGAGAAATGGAATAGCGTGCGTGTGACCCCGGGGTCCCAGGGCCTCACCAGGTGGTACATATGAGGCCGCCGTATGGCACCACACTCTTCTTCTGTCCAGCCGCTCAGGCAGGACTGCCTGCAGAGTATTCTTGAGCACTTCTGAGATCCCCCCAAAGCGCGCCACGTCACGCCGTGGTCACCACTCACTTCCTGTCCTGTCCCATCCCACACCTGTCCATGCCGTTTGCTCTCGAGGCTGCTGAGTGGTACAGCCGTTGTCCGTGACGAGGGTGTTGCCTCTGGGTGAGTCTGTCACGAAGCAGTGTCAGATGGGGCGAGGTCCCAGGCAGAATATAGGGGGCCACTCTGTGCAACTCGGTTTTACTGTTACCACTGGGCCCTAAAACTGCACAAAATCCTAGAGACGGCCTCGGGCTAAAAGCTCCTCAAGGCCTCTGGCCAGCACCTGCGTCCTACTGGAGCTGAAAATAGTCCAAGGACTGGGCAGGGACCAGACGCCATCCCTTCCCCGCAAGATGCTGAGCTCCTGATGCGGTAGACACGGGTCTCCCTTTTGCAGTCCCATGGCATCTTACCAAGGGCTGGGTGCAGAGTCTAAACCTGGTAAGAGCTTGTGGAACTGGTTGGTAGCTCTGAGGGGACGGAGGCTCCGGCTGCCAGGACGACTTCTCATCATCCTTGTGAGAATACACCCCTATGTTCATCTAGGGCCTTGGTGGCCGATCACCGTCTTCCTCCTCCCAAAGGCCTGCCCTCCTCCCGGGGGACTTCAGCATTCTTGTGCATGACATATCCATCGCCCATACCTCACGGACCTCCTAAACCTTTTCAGATCTGCTGACCACCATCACCACTTTATGCTACTGCACACACCCCCAGTTCTACCTTAAATGCTAGGGATTCCCCAAGCTGGCTCTCATCAACACCATTTGGGGGACTTTAAAATATACATTCCCAGGCGCCGGAAACTCCAGAAATGGGACACAGGAACTAGATTTGACATGCTGATGATCGGCCATGTTGGGGACCCCTGGATCTTGTCATCCTCTCTTGTGGCTCTGTCTGGAATTCAGCCTGACAGCAGCTTACCCCCTGCCACACGGGTCACCTCCAGGCCCCTCCCTCACTGTACTGGGTCCCCTCATCAAGTCTTCCAGGCTTCTGACCCTTCTCTTTGCCTCCTGTCCATCAGCTTCCTCCTGTCTTGGTCAGTGTCCATCGCATCAGCCTGGAGTGCAGGAGCCGCATATCAGCACTCGTGCCCATACCCGGGTCCCTCGGCCCTGCTTGCTTCTCACTGCACCTGTCGATAGAACCGGACGGCAGCCTTCTCCACTCCTCCCGTCCCCCGGGATGGCTGCCACACACACAGGCAAGGAATCCACACCCCCTTGAGTTCTTTGGGACGCCTGGCAATCCTCTCATGAGTCGTCAGCCCCGTCTCCCAGTCCCCTCGACAGCCACTGCTAGCTTCCACTCCTATCCTCGATCCCCCATCCCAGCACCCACACCTTGTACACCCACTATGTGCCGAGCAAGTCAGACAGGGCCCCTGCCCTCCTGGAGCTCCCAGACTAAAGTGGGAAACAGACAAGCAATCATTATCAGTCTCTGGATTGTGAAGAAGGCCAAGTGCAATGCCGGGCCACCTGCCTTGCAGGGAAATGAAGCCATTAGGTGGGAACTGCCTTCAACGACCAGTCCTGCTCTGTCTACACACCTGCAGTGTCCACAACCTCTGGTCTCCTTGCCTGTGCTCTCGCTGGAGGAGGCGCCCTTCCTGCTTCACCATCAGCCTCTCCTCTGCTCCCTGGCTCTCCCCTCCCCTGCCAGGCCCGTCAGGGATTAGGTCCCCTCTCAAATGTCCAACCTCTTCTTTTCCATTGCCTCGTTCCTTTCATCTCCAGCTCTTCCATTTTATTATTGGTAATAATATTAACTGTTTGCTGAACCTCATGCAGGTCAGTCTCATTGACAAGATTACTCACAAAGAACCGGCCATAAAATAAAATGGCAATTTGCCTTTGTTTGGGGGGGTGGGGTGGGGTGGTGGGGAGGGTAAAAGGGCAGAGAAACGGAGGAGCGGTAGGGGAGGAGATGGTGGCCAGGCCGGAGCAGAGCTGCCGTACTGATGCTGTGCGTTCCAAGTACACACGTTGTTCATTCAGGGAATTAGAGGCTGAGGCAGTTGTTCATTCAGGGAATTAGAAGGTGGAGGAACGAAGGTCAGGAAGCCATCATTGAAGGTCATCCTGCAGGTTCCAAAATGGATGGTTCTGCAGAGCCCGCCCCAAAGCTGTGTGGAACCTCCCGGAGGCTCGTGCTGACCTCTGCACCTGTGAGCAGGTGAGGGCAGGCGCTGACCGGGGAGCGCCTGCAAACCTCACGTCTGCCAGTGGGTCTGCCTCCAGTGCCTCTCGAGAAGAATGGCCTCTCCCCTCCTTTGCCTTCCAAATATCACATGAGGGTTTCATCATTAGCAGAGCATCTCATTCGGATCCTGTGCAGAAGGGGAACCTGGGAGCCCCGTTCCTGGGGGACACTGTGGAGGAGGATGGTGGGAAGGCCAGGTGATGACAGACAGTCCAGCACGGCTGCTGCTGGGCAAGCCTGGGGTCTGAACTCGGATCTGCAGCCTTTCAAATCCTCTGCTCCATTTCCCAAACCATGCTGACCCCTGTGCAACTTCCTCTTAAAGAACTTGTGTCTTTCCTGCCCCTGCTGCTCTAGAATCATCTGAAATCCTTTCAACCATCAGAGGACGTGGAAGGCTGTGGGCCACTGACTGTGGACTAAACCTTCAGGCTCTTTCCTTCTTCTGAAATAATACTTCTCGCTTTAGAATCAAACTCAAACAACCCAAGGTGTCGGTTTCCAGCCTGTAGTTTTTGAGGTTCTTTTAGAAGGAGAATCCTTCATTCAAATATTACACATAATTCCACTCTACATGGAGGGTCCTGTGGGACTGCTTGGTACCCTGCTGACTGTCCATCTTCTGTCCTCCCTGGGCAGGGATGGGTAACAGCAGGTTCTGGAGAACAGCAAGCAGGAGGGGGGCAGGGGAGATGCTTCCTATCAGCCCAGAAAATCCTGGCAAGTAGCAGAGGATTGTGGGAGGGAAATGCCAAGAAAAAGACCTTCATTTCTTTCCTGCCACTCTGGTGGGGGGCTTTTACAGGGCACTGACCAGACTCCTTTGGAGTGGAGCGGGGTCTCGAGGTGTAATATGTAGGAATGGAGCTAAAAAGAAAGTTGTGTCCCTTTGACTACAATTTTCCGTGAGCTTCATAATCTTTTCCTCGAATAGCTTTGGCTTGAGGACTGGGGACATTGTTGATGAAGAACAGCGTCCTGATCTGGGTGGGGCTTTCTTTAGGGATTCTCGGAGTCCACAGTTTTGTTCTGTTTTCCTTCCCTAGCTCCTGCAGACCCCAGGCCAGCATTTGTGACTGTATGCATGTGTGTATTCAGTTAAGTGAGGGAGACACTGGATCATAAATTTTTCTTCGTAAATTACAAATATCATGAGATGTATTAACACCCTGGGCCAAGACAAATGTAATTTTGGATTCTTAAGTCCACATGACAAATGAGTGCCTATTAATTTTTATTTATCCTGAGTGAATTAACAGGAACTAGCAATGGAAAAAAAAATAATTTTCCTTCTGCTTCTTTGTAGGGAACAGCTGATTTGGAGAAAAGCCTAAGAAACAGTAGCATAAAAATCATTGAATATTGAAACTGAGAGAAACGTTTACTTGTGCTAATTCAACAAACATGTATGGAGTATTTCCTAGGTCCTGGGGATTCAAAAGCAAACAAGAAACTGTTTTACCAGTCCTCACGGAACTCAGAATCTAGTAGAGACAGTGACTAGTGGGGAAACTGTAAAAGTGGGAATTTGGTCAAGCAATAAAAGTTGTATGAGGTTAGAGTGGGCTCTCGTTAACTCTTTTGTGAGTGGCGAGGGAGCCAGGAAAGGCTTGCTGGAGGAAGTTATATCTGAGTTGGGTTTTGCTGTATGAATAGGAGTTAGGCAAGAAAAAAAGGTGGGGCAAAACATTTTTGTCAGAAAGAAGGAGAACAAGGATTTATTAAACCAGAAATTGAGTTCAGAAGCCAGCAGTCTGAAGGTATTTAGTGGAGGGAGATGAAGAGAGACAGGGGAGGGGCCCAACCCAGAAAGCTGAGCTGATGATGAGTCTGGACTTTTCCTTAGTGATGGGGTCATCCAAGGGAGTGAATCAGGGGAAAGACCACTTTGCTGGTGCTATGGAGGATGTGAGGCTGGAAGCAGAAGACCCTTATGGGGAGATTGCAATGGATAGAGAATAAAGTCAGGCAAGGGCAATGTGAAAGGAGAAGGATGATAGACGGTATTAGTTTCTTTTTGCTGCTGTAACAAATCACTCCACATCACTCCATTCTCTGCTTCCATCATCACTTCATCTTCTATCTAACTCTGAGCCTCCTGCACCCCTCTTACAAGGCCAGTGGATATCCTGGCCCACCTGGATAATCCAGGATAATCTCGCATCTCAAGGCCTTAATTTAATCACATATGCAACTGCCCTTTTACCATATAAATTAACATTCACAGGTTCCAGGGATTAGGAAGTGGATATATTTGGAAGGCAGCCTACCACAAGGATGCAAGGGATTTTGAGGGATGTAGACAATAGTTTGGTGACTGACTAGGGGGTGAGTGGGGTGAGAAAGGAGTGGTTGAGATAACCCCTCTGGTTACTGGCTTGGGCAAGCGGATGGCGGGGCTACCGACAGAGAAAGAAGGAAGAAGCGCAGATTTGGGGAGTAGGTGTGGGGGCAGGTGGAGAGCAATGAGCTCTCTATGTTGAACATATCAAATTCGAGATGTCCAGTGGGCCATCAGATCTATGGAATTCAGGGAAGGGATCTGGGCAAGAAAGAAATCCGAGTCACTGTCATGTAATTGGTAATTGAAATGGGGGGCATGGATACGGTAACTCAGGGAAAATACATTTTAAAAAGTTCTTGAACTTTATGGTGCATCAGAATCACCTTGGGATAGGATGGGCAGGTTTAGCAAACGAAAATACAGGATGCCCCATTAAATGTGAATTTCAGAGAAACTACAAGCAATTTTTTAGTATGTCTCAGATGTGGCATGCACCTCTGCACATCCTGAATTTTATCTGGCAACTCAACTTAGGGAGCTTGTTAAAAGGCACGTTCGTGGGCTCCATCTTCAGAGAGTCTGGTTCAGTAGAGCTGGAGGGCGAGGCCTGGGAACCTGCATTTAACATGCTCCCCTGTAGGGTCTCATGTAGTTAGACCTGTGACACATATTGAAGGAGAGTGAGGCAGGGGGAGGGCTCAGGGGCAGACCCCAGGGATCTCAGCACTTAAGGGCAAGAGGAGACAGAAGCCCACAAACACACCCAAGAAGGGACAGATGGGCAGGAGGGAGATGGGCCTGGGGTGGTATTACTGGGAGCCTGAGGAATAGGCAGGCGGTGAGCACAGGTGGCAGCTCAATGAGGAGCTGTAAGGGCCGCACTGAGAAGAGGCCATTGATTGCCATCGTGGGGTCAGTGGCGACCCTAGCAAAGTCGTGGATTCCCCACCGCAACCCCTCTAGGTCCCCCAGAGTCATCCTGCAGCTGTGGGCTGTTCCCGGAGCACAGTGAGAGCACACCCAGCATGTCTCTGCTTCTCTGCCTAAGGGCTGTCCTCAGCGTAGCTTGCTGCAGACAGGCACAGCCTGGAGACGCAGGGGAGCGAATGTCCCAGGGCAACCCTCACCGCTGGGGGATGCCATTGGGGTTTTTGTGTCCCAGCCTCCCCGCCTTTGAGTTCAGTCCATTCAGTTCCCGAGAGGGGGCCCAAAGGATGGCTCTCAGTTGCCCACGGTGGTGACCTGCTCCTAAATTCACTTGTTTGGCTTTTCTTCCTTCCCTGTCCCACTCCCTTCTAACCCCCTTGCTCCCATCCTCACTTCCTGGGATCGCCTCCCAATTATGGACCCGTGTCCTTGTTCAGGCTCTGCTTCTGGGGGGACCCAGACCAAGACCTTGGAGATGACTGTTTCCATGGAGCCACGGGGTTTAGCTGTGGGTGACGGCAGAGCAGGTGGGGAGAGTGATGGGCCCTTGAGGGGCGTCTGAAGCAGGAGAGGATTGTCTTCAGTGAACCCTGACTCCCCAGGTCCCCCCTCCTCACTTGCAGCAGTCAATCCTTGGTGCTTGTACCTTGTGTCCCTCCTGCAGAGCCTCTGTGGGCCTTGAATCCCGGTGGACATTTCCCTGGGACTCTGCCCTCTGCACCCTCCCCCTCCCTCACAGTCATGCTCTTCCTTTCAACACAGGCCTTCAACGTCTTAGAGAAGCAAGGAGATTAAGCTTTATGGAGCACTGCTGTGTGCCCAGCTCCGCCGTCCCATTTAACTTGCACAACTCCATCCATATTCCCATCTTTCAAATGGAGAAACTGAGGCTCAGGGGAATTAAGTACCCTGCTGAGGTCTCCCAGCTCAGTAGGGGTGGAGCTGGCACGTGGATATGGGTCGGCCTCTCTAGGCTGGCTCAGGCCCATGATGGGTATTTGAAGATGGTGCCCACGCTCAACCACTCCTTTCCTTTCTCTGTCCAGCCCTGTGATCGAATTCTCTCTAGATACCTCTTCAAGACGCAAGGCTCTCTGACTTCTCACCCCTTGGGTGACATTCTCGTCTGCGTTCCTAGTGAAGTGGCCCCCAGGGCTGGAACCTTTCCAAACAAAGTCTGCACCCTGTGCTGTCACCTCTATTGGCCTGAACTTTATACTCCATCTCCCATCCCAGAATGGCTTTCACTCCTGAAGCAGCCGCAGCCCTGAGTGGGCTCACGTGAAGTTGTGGGACCACCTAAAACCCTCAGGTCTTTTTCACCTGGACTGTAGCCGAGTCATGATGCTCCCGGGGTAGTTCATCATTTTGAACCCAAATGCAGGCCTTGACATTTGTTAGGACTGTGGTTTTCACGGTTTGAGCTAATATTACAACAAGATAAGAATGTGACTTCTCTTGACCCCCTTGTCCACCCACAGAACCCTCTACAGGGTCTTTCTAAAACATGGTGTGATCAGGCCCCACCTTAGCTCGGGATTCCCCAGGGCTTTTCCATCCCTGGAGGAAAAGGTCCAGAGAGAACTTCAGAGGTCTCTTGCCCACAGTCCGTCCACAACCTCTCAGGTGTCGTCAGAGCCTCCTCCTGGCCTTTGCACATGCTCTTCCCTTCCCACCCTCTGTCTCTGGCTAATTTTTTCTCTTCCTTCCATTCTCAGAGCATTTCTTTCTCTTGGCAGCTGTCCATGACACCCCTTTCCCCCCACCCCAAGTTGATGGGGGTGAGTCCACTTGTCCCATGCTGTCAGAGCCCCACCTCTTGTCTCAGCTCTAGGGCCTAGCCCTGAGTCACAAGTCAACCTTGAGGACACAGAGATAAACGCACCATGTTCCTGGGCCTGGTGGAGCTCACCATGAGAGCAAGATGCAGGTCCATGCCAGGTGGGGTGATGTGCTGGCCAAGGTAAGCTCAGATCTCTGGGAAGCGGCACAGGGAAGACAGGTAACCCAGCCTGAGGGGGTCAAGAAGGGCTTCCTGGAGGAAGAATTGCTGAAGTGGAGTTTTAAGGTCTTGGTAGGATACATGAGGCTGAAAAGGAAGGAGGAAAATGGGTTCCCAGCTATACAGTCCTGAGGATGCAAGGCAAGATGGGACCTGCAGCAGGGCTTCCAACAATCCTGCACCAGCTTGTTTACCAGGTGAAAACAGGGAGTCTCTGAGAGGATGGAGGACTCACTTAAGATCACATAGCACGGGCCAGAGCCTAGGGCACAGGAGGTGCTCAGTATAGATGTATTATAAGAAAGGGCTGACTGACTGACCACAGGAGTGAATGAGTGAATGAATGAATGAATGATAGAATTCAAGCCCAAGCATGTCTGGCTCTCAGCTCAAGCTCTGGCCTGTCTTGGACCACGTCACCTGAATTCTCTCCACCTCCATGACAATAACGACATCCTAGTGATGGGGGGAGTGAATCACACAGCTTCCCCCTATGCCGGCTGGGCTGGTTGCTTTCAGAAAAGACCTCTCTCCCCTCAGCCCATTCCTCCAAGCCAGGAGCCCACAGGCCACCCGCCCCCACCCCACCCCCCGTTCCAGAACCTTCCCCTAACTGCTCCTGGGGCAACTCCACACCAACTCCACAGCTGCCCTTTTGAAGATGCCGTTTGCTTTTCCTGCCTCCAGTTTTATCATTTTCTCCAGGAAAATATTTGTCTTCCCATTCCTTTAATCATGCCTCCCAGGTCCAGGGGGGAGCCTTGGAGGAGAATTAGTCCTGTTTTTTGTTTGCTGTACTGGGAGAACAAACAGGCTTGTTTGACTTACCTGCATTTTCCCAGTAGGTGGACCCCTCGGAGCAAACACCGAGTAGCCCTGCCTTCGGCCCCTGGGACCTGAGTTGACTGTGGAGCATTTAAACTGAAAGGGCTTCCCTCAAGCCAGGCCCGGGTGGGTCAGGCCATTCCCGCTGGTTTACCTCAAAGCACACTGTGCTATCGTCGCCGTATGAGGTGCCTGAGCTGGGCCTGAGGTTCTCTTGAGGTTAGGAAACATTCCATCCTCCTCAAATAGCAGCCCGACCCTGTAATACTTCAATGGATTGAAGTAAGAGTGAGACTTCAAAATGAAAGGGTTCTAGAGATGACGGGTAGGATTGGGTGGAGGGGCCGTGACCAAGAAAAAAACTGGAAATTGTGGGTGTGCAAGGGCCCTGGGTCTGGAGCCAGACAGATCTGGTAAACTTGAGTTACGGGTAAACTGTTTGTTATGTGTGTGTTGCTAAGGACTGAGCTGGTACTTCATTTATTCTGCACGTGTAGAGTGAGTGCTTCCTATGTGCCAGGTTTGAGGATGCAACAGTGAACAAAACAGGTAATAGAGTCTCTGCCCTTTGCAACAACGTTCCAGCGGAAGAAGACAGACAAACATAATATATAAGAAAAACATGTTGCCAGCGAAAAAGGGGATGAAAAAATTGAGCAGGATAACGGTGAGAGGGAAAGTCTTATGGATGGGGCTGCAGTATAAACAGGGTGGTCAAGGTAGGCCTTGTGGAGAAGGTGTAATTTGGGTAAGGACTTGAAGGAGGAGAGGTACTTAATTCTAGGCATGTCTGATTCCATAGCCCAAACTCATAAGCCTACACTCCCTCTTTCCCAGCTGAATGAGCCCAGAGACCTGGAAGCATCATAGCGCTCAGTAAGTGTTTGTTTCACGCCCATCCTTCTTCCTTGTAGGGTCTCTTGGGCACCCATCCACCAGGGCGGACAGACATGAGGGTGGGGCTTCTGGCCGGGCAGCATCCTCAGAACAAGCCCGTGAAGTGGTGGGGCTGGGGAGCAGGCAGCCACCGGGGTGGCCATGACTGACCTTGAGGGTAGAGTTAACTCTGGCTGGGGAGTGGAGTTGGACCCGAGAGGGATGGGTCTGGCCGGGAAGGTAAGGCTCATGCAACGATGTTCACCGCACTCCCTAAATTTGGCCTGTAGACAAATGAATTAAACAAACATTCATTGAGAGCCTACTAGGAGTCAGGTGCTTCGAGGTACTTTCCCATCCATGTCATTCTCACAGCAGTCCTCTGAGGCAGGTCATATTATCTCCACTTTACAGCTAGGAGCACAAAGCCTCCGAAGTTGAAAAGCTTATGTGCTGCTGACTGTCTGGGATATAGATCTGGATCTGTCTGATTCCACAGACCAGTGAATTTTCACATCACCGTCATTATCAACTTCCCCATCTGAACAACTGCCGGCAGCATCACTGTCACCGTCACCGTCATCATCACCATTACCAACAGCATCAACATCATCATCACTGTCAATCCCACCAAAGTCTCCACCAACCTCACCTGTGACATCCCATCAATGGCCCCATGATCACAGGCAGTTGGGTGACAGTCTGATAGGTAACTAGGTAACAGGGAACTAGGCTTTGGGTAAGCCAGATCATCTCTCTCAGCTTCAGCTTCCTTATCTATAAAATGGGATAATCATATCTCCCTCGGAGGGCAGGTGAGATGCTGAAATCAGTCTTTGGTTTCCTCCATTCCGCTGAAACTGCTCTTGTAGAGACCATCGATGGCCTACGTAACTGTGGTCATGATACTCGCCGCCCATGAGAATTGGAGGTGTCTGACCACTTCTTCCTGCTTTGCTCCTCCTGGCTTTTATGACACTCACTTTCTAGTTTCCCTTCTCACTCACCGATTCCTCGTCCTCTGTTGGCACCATCTCTTCTACTGGACCTCTAAGTATTTGGATGTTCCAAAGCTTGGATCTAGCCCCTCCTGTCTTCATCCAAACTCTCCAACTGCTTCCTCCCTGGTCCATGCAACCATCGTGACCCCTCGGGACCACTACAGCGACCTTCCCATCACCAGGGAAGTGGACCCTAGAGTAGGCCGTGGAGCCCCCCTGAGGAAGGAGGGCCCCTTCCCAGACCCATCTGGGACGACAAACAACCTTTCCAAGGAGGAGATGTAGGGCTAATCCTGAGCACAAGTGTTTGCAGGTAGTTTGAGGGGCCTCTGCCTCTCGAACCTGAATCCTTTTAACTTTTCTCGCTTGCTGGGTCTGCATTGTCTCAGGAGACCAGAGCCCTTGGAGCCCTTCTTCCCTCAAACACGTGCATGCCTAGATGACGGATCCTCTTAGACAGTGGCCCCCACCCCTCGAGGGGGGGGGCAGTTCCCACTTAGCAAAGAACTAAGCAGAGAGCTGAAGAGACATCTCCAGTTAGTGGCTGGGGATATTCATGGGATGCTTTCCTGGAAACTCTGAAATAGCACCCCTTTGGGGGCTACTGTTTCCTCCTCCACACTGGGCCCATCCTGAGACAGATGGTCCCCCGTTGGGCTGCTCTCACGCACGTGAGCAGAGGTACCCTTTTAGGTTCTCTTGGCCTCAGGAGTATTTTGAATCTGATGCCAGGAGAAGCAGATTGCCTCTCCCTTATTCTGGGGGCTGTGGGTGGACGGGTTGGAGAGGAGCGCTCTTCCAAGAATGTGTTTTCCCTTTCATCTTCGGGATGCGATGTGTTTCACTCTCTGCTCTTTTGAGGCTGACATGAGTGTGAGATTGCTTGGGGCGGGGTAACACCTGCGCTGCCTCTGCCTTCACTGCTCCCTTATTGGGGGGCGGGTGAGTCACTTTGGGCATCGGCATGTGTGCCCTTTGCACAGGGCTACCCCACTGGAAACACTAGGGTCTGCTCCCCACGGCCAGCTTATCATTCCTAAAATGGCTCTGTGTGATCGGGCCAGTCCCCCGCTCGAGAGTAATCCAAAGTCTCTTGTTGCCCCTGGAATAAAGTCCCAGGCTTCATTTTCACCTTCAGGAGCCCTACAATTTGGCCCTCATCAGCTTTTCCACCCATGTCCCTCATTCCTTCTCCACCAAGGTCTTCCCTCCGGGCAGGCAGGCCTCTCTCCTTTCCCAGAGTGGGCTGGCATCACGGCTGTTCCCACACTGACTCGTGGTTAAAATGCCCTCTCCCATCCCCTTCTTGTCTGTCTAAACTTCTTCACGTTCTCTCAGAAAAACTTGCAAAGGCCTGCCTGCTCCCTTGGTCCCTTTGTTCATTCACCCCTGGCCCCATTGGACCACCTATGCCTCTCATGGGTCAGTCTCCCAGGACTGACCACCCATGACTTCCCCCACTGAGGAGGGTTCTTTACAAAGGGGCCACTTACTAAGGTGCTTTCAGGGAGTGGGAGAACCACAGGGGATAATACAGTTACCCAGGGATAGTCACAGTAGGGCTATTACCACCCCAAGGCCTGCAGAGAAGAGGGGAGGAAAGCTGCTCACCACCCCTGCAAGGAGAGAGTCCGGTGGAGAAGGAGGGGCTGAGGCAGTCCGCTAGGGGAGAGCTTCCAGGGATGGGGCAGGAGAAGGAACACTCAGACCTCAGTCTCCTCTTTCTGGCCTCCTGCTGGGGCTTGCTGTGGGCTGAGGCCACACAGAAGCCAGAGGGCAAGGGAGCCCGTTCTGTAGTCCCCATAGGTCCCCCCTCCCAGGGCAGGCAGCTGAGTGCGGGAGGGCAGAGAGGACTCTGGACTATGCTTTATACCTTAGACTTCCGATGGGTAAGTGATGAGAGCTTTGAATGTCACAAGGAGAAAGGTCCTTAGGATCAAGCTGTTCAACTTTATTTCATAGATGGCAACATGGAAGCTCAGAGAGGGTTGGTGCTGGTCTGAGACCACACAGTAAGGGAGTGTCAGAGAGGAGCCCAGAGTGAGTGTGGGCCCCATAGTTCATTAGTAAATTGGTTCTTTTGGAAAGACTACATAATAAATCACATAATAGGATTCTGAGTTTAAGTCTAACTGGCCATGCTGGCCATGCTTGGTAAGCTGTGGAGTGCCCTAGCTGGGGGGTCTGTTTGTAAGGGGTGGTTGACAATCCCCAGGGAAGAGATTCATCCTGAAGGGAGAGGCCCCTAGCAATGCCTTTGACCCAGTTGCAAGTGACCAGAAGTTAGGAATGCAGCATGGGGCCTGTTTCTCAAGCCTGTTCCCCACCTGACTTCCTGGACACATACTTGAATCCCATGGAGGGCTCTGTGTGTGTGTGTGTGTGTGTGTGTGTGTGTGTGTGTGTGTGTGTGTGTCTGTGTGTGTATTTTAAGGGGAGGGCTCTGCAGTAGAACATGAAGGAGCTGTTTTATTAAATTCTGAAACACCATGGATCCCAAGCAGCACTGCTGTGGGACCCCTACAGGAGCGCCTCCCTCACCCCCCGACAGACCTCATTTTGTTTCAACTCTCCACCCAATTCCCCTCTGCTCTTTTATGAAAAATTAGAGCAATTGTATAGTGTTTCACAATTTTGAGACATTCATATATATTACTCTTTATAGCTCACAACAGGCCTGTGATCGAGCTAGGGCAGGGATTACTATCAATACACCCAGTTATCAGATGAGGGAGTGAATTCAGGGAGGTCAAATAAGTAGTCCAAATGTAGAAAGTGATGGAACCAAACAGTGGGCTTGACTCTGAAGACCAGGCCCTTTGGATGGGACCCTATCCGGTCCCCTCCCTCCACAAACACTGCCTTTATCTGAATCTTCTCCTATTCTTTCTCTCCCTCCCTCTCCCAGCCCTTCCCTTTCCTCCTCTCCATCTTCCCATCCTCTGTTTTCCATCTCCCCCTCCCTTCTTCTTTTTCCCCTCTCTCCTTCTTCTGAGAAGCCAACGTTTTCTCTGGTCCAATACACCCAAAGCATTGTTTCAGGGACTTTTTTGCTTGCTTCTTTTTTTTTTTTTGTGGTACTCGGGCCTCTCACTGTTGTGGCCTCTCCCGTTGCGGAGCACAGGCTCCAGACGCGCAGGCTCAGCGGCCATGGCTCACGGGCCCAGCCAATCAGCGGCATGTGGGATCTTCCCGGACCGGGGCACGAACCCGTGTCCCCTGCATCGGCAAGCGGATTCTCAACCACTGCGCCACCAGGGAAGCCCCTGCTTGCTTCTTGATATCAAGAGTGACTGCATGGATGTATCTGTTAGGCGAGCCTTTGCCTCCATGGAGAGAGCAACTAACTGGTTGCTCTCTGCTTCCTGTATCCACCAAAGTGCTGTTTGCAGACAATACACAGAAATTACAGGCAACATAAGTCGTTAAGCAATCTTTCCTTGAAACAATTAGATTCTGACATCTGCTTACTGTTTAATTATTTTCTGATTGAGGAAATGGAAAAGTTGACAAACAGTTTAACCCAACAAGAGTCAAGTTCCTTATTTTTTGCCCTTTGTGAGCGTGTTTATAGAACACCGATCTGCCAACCCCTCCTAGTCTCTCTGGAGCACTGGCAAAAAACATAGACAAATATTTATAGTCCATGAACTCGAAATGGTTTTCATGTTTAACTGATTTCGAATGGACGACAATGGCCCTTAATGTGGTTACAAGAATTTGCCATTAATTTTCACTTAAAATGGATCCAGCTGGTATATATGCCTACCCTGTATTCCAGTTCTTAATGATTTATCTTCTGAAAATATGGGCTGCTTCCCACTGGCTGACTGGCACAGCAGCTTAGTGGGGGTATCTGTCTCCTATTACATGTGAACAAAAATTAAGTTCAGAAAATCACTCCTATTTTGGAGCTTTTTGCACAAAGCATTTGAGGCAGGCGGCTGGGAAACTGGGTGAAGGCCACAGGAGTGAGGCTGGCTCGGCACACCATCCTTTCCTGCTTGGCAAAGATGCCGGCTCAAGCTCCCAGTAGGAGACAGGGCTGGGTTGCCAGGGCACATAGGAGTGCTTCAAGGTCTCAGAGCATTTAAAAAAAATTTCCTGGTGTCTTTCTACCTTGGCTTTTGTGTGCATCAGTATAATGTCCTAGGTTCTTTGTGAGGTTTCAAGTCTTCCCTCCCTTGGTCTGAAACACTGATGTGGATGGTGGAGCAGAGATGGACCGGGACAAAAAAAAAGAAGAGCTGAGACAGAGGAATAGGATTCTCTACTTTGGGGATGCGATTTAACCTTGGTAGCACTCAGTTTCTGCTGAATCGAGGTAGCCAGATAATGGAATATTGTTGTAGGGGATAAATGTTAAATTGGTCGGAAAGTTGGGAAAACAGCCTTAAATGGGAGATAAGGTCCACTTATGAATAAAGCATGGTGGAGTGTAGGAAGTAGGTTCCATATCCATATTAACTCCAAGAGAAAGAGTGAGTTCCTGGAGTGCGTCACGAAGGATAAAGCAACTCCTTCTGAGCTCAGTGAAAAAGAATTCCCTGATTGATTAGCAATGTCTGTCCTGGTTGCCCGGAACAGAAAGGAGGCACCTATGCCAGGTATTCACCATTCCTGGATTGGATGACCTTCATAGGCCCTTTGATTCTATTTTTGTGATAAGGAATAATTGCTAACGTCTCTCTCTGGAGGTTGAGACCTAGAGAGCTAGACCAGGAGGCCTAAGGCAGTGCTTCTCAAACTCGATTCCTTTCTGACAAGATTCAAGAACAATTGAATCTTGTTAGAAAGGAATCTGTAGGTATGGGGTAGAGCCTGCATTTCTAACCATCTCCCGGGTGATGCCGATGCCAGTTGGTCTGTGGGCTGCACTTTGAAAAGCGGATCCGAGACAGCACTCTGGACCTGGGGCAGCGCCCCTTCACTGCAGGCTTAACAACTTCTACGTGCAGCCGACCTACACCTTCTGTGTATATGCTCCTTTCCAAGGATTTTTCACCGATCATTTAATTTATTCCTCCAGACAGCCTTTTCATGTTGGACAGATTATTTCCCACCCACCACCCACTTTATTTTTTTGATTTTTAAGGGTTTTTTTTTGCAGGTGCAGTGGATTTTATGGCTTAGCCCAAGGTCTATATACGGCAGAGCTGGGACTCACCCCTGCACCTGCCTGGCCCTTTGAGCACCTAACACAGAAGTGTAATCGTAGGGCTAATGGTGTGAGTGCCCTCTACTCAAATGGGGCAGCTCTTGGAGCTATGCCATGGGATTGGCCTGATGCCAACTGTGCCCTCAGATCACGTCAGAAGGCCAAGCTCTGCCTCGGTGACTGCTGGCTCCACCATTTTAGACGGTCATTAAGGCTGGCAGGAAACATCCCGTGATCCTGGGTTCGTGGGAAAGAGCCCTCTTTGACCTTATGAGGGTTTTGGAGCCAGACAGACCCAGGTCGGAATCTAGCCATATTGCTTGACCTTGAGCAAGTTGCTAAACCTCCCTGAGTGAAGGGGGCCCCTCACTTGTTCAAAGAGATAATAAATAAACATTCTCGCTTTTCAAAGTTGTTGGGAAGATGGAAATTAATAATGCAGTACAATGGATGATACAGCGTACAACGCAGACGGAACACTCAATTTCCCCCTTTTGCCCTTCTGAAAACTGTAATGGTTTAGTTTTTGCTATTCACTGCACAAATATAAATAAGCATTTTAGATTCTCCTTCAATGCAATGGCATCATCTGTAAAACTTCCAAAGTAGAAGTTTAATGTGGCACCTTAGCCACATATGATAAAACAGGAAAATGTATTAAATATGAAATCCCATTCTATCCTATAGAACAAAAAGAGTAACTGTTTAAACAAACATCAAAACTTATACGCTAAAGTAAAGCATGTCAGCACCACAAGGTATTCAGTCAACACAGACAAATTTGAAAATGAGAAGCAATCTTTGAATGTCTCCATTGTGACATTAGCGAAGCCATCGATAAGTTTCACGACTTCTGCTGCCTTGCTTCTGCTGTGAGTGCTGTTATTTCTGTTAGAAGTTGTTGTGGCAGAGTGTTCCTTAAATAGTTTTTAATTGGTTTTAATTTGGAGAAAGAATGTTCTGCTTAAGACACAGGGACAGGAATTGTCAAAAATAAAAGGAACAGATAACATTCTACGGAAAAACAGTGTAGACAGTGCTGTACTGTTCTATATACTACCTTGGCAAATACGTGGATACTTTCTTTGTCAATTTCGCTGGTTAATAATTTTCGCAGAGCGGTGGTTTAATTGGTAATGCTTCTAATGGGTCACTGGGACATTTTATTTTTCACCTCCTGTGTGTTCTTCACCATGGACTTTTTGCCCGCATGAATTAATAAGGATGGCGGGAAAAAATGCAAACAAGTCAGGCATTGCACTTCACCCTGAAATTTTAGGTCTATTTAGTTAATTCAGGTTATCAATTAACCTGTGAAAAAGGATAAGCCTTATAAAATCTTTCTTTTAAAAACATTGCTGATGATCAAAGTACCATCACCCCAACACTCAGCAAGTAAACAGGTGGAAGTAGATGATGCAAAAATCTTTCTGTTATCACGGTATCTTGGCAAAATTTCAGCCAAAGCAGTCTATCTTTTCTTTTTTTAAGTTTGAGAAATATAGTCAGAATTTTTTCACCTGTCTTTTTAGGTATTATGATAGTTCTGTACGTATGAATTCATGATTCCATTCAAGAATTCTGTATCCCTTCAGCTAAGGGAGCAATGGTCATTCTGCCAGTGGGGTCTTTGCAAATGCCAGCCCAGGTGCCCACATTCTCTTGGCTATAAAGGTAGCAGAGGTCACTATGCTTTCCTAGGAGCTGCTGAGTAGAGCCAAAGAATAGCCCCAGTCTCATTACATGTAACATTTCAGGCATGCCATACTCTGTTCATACAGCATCTGGCATAAAATATGTATTAGAAACATTTTTTTTTCCAAACTAAAGTAGATCTGGATTATGCAGGGGAAAATTGACAAGCACAGTGATCTCAGTGATATATCTACACTTGGGTACTACGTAATGTGTCCATGCATTTGCTTAGCCAATAAGGTACGAAGAGGCAGAATTTGAATGTTGCTGTCTAACAGAAGAAGTATATATTTATGACTCTGTAGGTAATTGGATACAGGAGAGATAAGCTTGACTATTAATGGAATATTTCTCACTTGATTGTCATGGAAGCCAGAGAGGAAATCTATCCAAGTGCAGCTTTGTTTATTCACCAGTGGTGTCACGTGTATTTAAAAGCCAGTTGTGTGGTCAACCACCTAACTCACGAGGCTCTTAGAAGCCTACTGTAGCTGGTTCCATAGAAACTTTCAGGGCACAAGGGACGTTGAAACAGGGCATCATCCTAGTGTGACATGGGTCCCTTGGTTTCCCACTCTCACAGTTCTGAATCCTATGATGAAAGCCTCCACCGCCCGGCTCCAGCTTCAGCTTCAGCTGCCCCGACCCAGAGTCTCCTCTCCAGCCCCCTGGCCTCACCATCCCGACCAGGACTTTGACTCTTCTGCCCCTGATCCTCTGCCTGGTCTTCTCCTGTTTTCTGAGTTTCTTTTCTTCTCTGCCTGCATCAGTCCTACTCATCCTTTAAGACCCAGCATAGACCCTGTATCAATCAGGGTCCTGGCAAGAAATTGATAATGATGCATCAGAAAGGATGACTGAAGAGCCCTAAAGAAGGGACCGTTTAAGGGGGTGGCTTGGGCACAGGGGAAGCGACAAGTGATGCTGCAGTGCTCGGCGCCTGCTGACAGTGGGCAGCTGCTACCATCCCTGGGCTGGAAGGGGCGAGAGGAGGAAGCGTTCACCAGAACCACGAGAGAACCACGGCTGCAAGCAGGAGCCACACCTTCACTAGAGGAACTTGGTCATTGCCGACCCTCCACCTGGCAGAGAGGAAGCCAGAGAAACACAGAGACCTGCTCTTTCCTCCTGCCGTCTACCCCCTGCTGCTGCCCGACTTGGCCGAACCCAACTTGCAGGTCCTTCTTGCCAGCTGCCCTTACAGGTCAGAGCAGCAGGGAGGAGGCTGGAGCCTGGACAGGGAGGGCCCTCACCTTCTCCTGGGAGCTCCTCTGGGGGCATCCAGCCCAGAATGCAGCTCTTTTCTCCTAGCCCCGGGAGCACATTCGCCCTGGAGGAACTGTAAGGCTTCTTGGTATTTTCAGTGTGTCCTGTCTCCCTGACTGCGTAAGCTCCCTGAAGTGGGGGCACCTTCGCTTATCCTCTGTGTGTTTCTCATATGGAAACAACCAGACGTCTTGGGATTTCTTGGTCATGTCAGTTTTGAACATTCTGCCCCTTTGTTGCCCCTCCAGGGCATCTGGACCTGGGCCTGGGATGTTGATGGCTATTCAGGTAAGGGTGAAGATTCTGAGGGTCCTGGGCCTGGTTTGGGGAGCTAGATGCAGCAGGAAACCAGAGCACGACAGTTGGCAGAGAGAAGCTAAAGGTCAGCTCAAAAGGAGGAGTTGGTGTGATGGGCACACAGGGAGTGTCACCAAAACCCAGGGGCCAGAGACAGGGATTGAAACAGGAAGTGAGTTGGTAACACAGCGCTGGGGGGACCTGAGCAAGTGAGTCACCATCAGGGAGACGTCGGGAGGGGTGGGGAGGGGGTTTGGAAGCAATTTTAGAGAGGGTGGAGAGCTGCGGTCTAGACCTTGCTATCCAATATGGCAGCCACTGGCCATGTGTGGCTTATTTCCATTTCAATTAACTAAACTTCACTACAATTAAAAATTCAGTTCCTTGGTCACACTGGCCACATTTCAAGTGCTCTACCGTGTTGGCCAGTGCAAGTTAGGACATTTCCATCTTCACAGAATGTTCTATAGTACAGCCTGGTCCAGAACATCCTAGGGATTTTAGGGTCCCAACAATGCCAAGAAAAGCCACAAAAAACCCCACAGACCTGTTTGTTTGCTTTGATCTGTTCGTGTCTGTCTTACTGTCAAACAGACCTAGTTCCAAATCTTCACTTTGCCAGTGAGTCATCACATGATGAGTCCCCAAACCTCAGTTTTCTCATCTAGAAAGCAAAGATGATAATAGAGGACTAACTAGATTGGGGATGGAAAGTTGCCTTGAATGATCAGAGATGCACAGGAGCTGCTTAATAAATTTCAGTTTCCAACCTCCCTTGTGACAGCAACGATCTTAATGGGCATTTATTAAAGCCGGTTCTGCTGGCACTGTGCTGAACGGTTTATGATGACTGTCTCATGTAATCCTCACAATAACTCTGTAGGCGGATAGCATCGTTCCCATTTTGCAGATGAGGAAATGGAGCCTCAGAGAGATTAAAGCACGCAGCGGTGAAGCCGAGTTTCTGTATTCTTGGTTAAAACAGTCACACGTTGTTCTCTGCCATTTCCTATGTCTTATCTAAGCAGCCAGGCCACTAAGAACATCATCTTAGGCTTCATTTGAATCCTGCATCAAGCCCGGCATGGGCACGGACTGACACTTGGTCGCCAATTGGCCCATCAATTTTGATAAACTGTAATAAAAATACTGAACGTTTCTTCAGCCCTGATTATTGACGTTAGCATTCACTCCACGACGGGGGTCTTGAAAACAAATCCAGGAGCATTCAATCTTTGTCTTTAATTAAGAGCAGAGCTGGCAGAGAACTAAAATCCAGGAGATTTGGGGAGCACCATGACCTTGGGTGCAGAGGGAAGAGATGGGCTCTTGTTTGGGGAAACTTAAAAAAAAACCAGAAAGAAAGTAGTGGGACCATGACTGGCTTTGAATGTAAGTAGCCGGAAAGTGGAATCTGATGTGTCCTGGGGAAATCATTTATATTCTTGGAATTTCAGGTTCTTCACCTAAAAGAGACTAAGCCCTCCCTCTCCTGTGGGTGGTCTTGAGGATTGAATGGGTCTTTCCATGCAGTGCACAGGGATGCCCTCAGTAAACACACTTCAGCCCCACCCCAGGCAGCTTCCAGGTCACCCAGATCTCTCTGTTTAGTGAAAGAAAAGAAACTCTTATTGTCTGCACCACACATTTTCAAGGAAAATAAAGTTGTATCCTGGGAATTATACAAATGATGTTAATTTCCACCTTGATGGGAAAGTCTCTCCTTTCTTCCTTAATTTCCTGAGATAAACTAGAACTGTGGAGGCACAAACCCCCAAACCCCATCACACCTTCCAGCCTTCCCCAGAGCTGGATCCTGGCTCCCTACCTCCCTGGTGACCAGAAGGTCTGCTTACCAGTTCCTGGCTGATGATACCAGGTGGGCACTGAGATGGTTTAAAGGAAAGAGAATAACACGTGACAACCCATGTAGTACTGGAGCAGGGCGGAGGCTCCCGAGACTGTGAATGCAAGTCCCTCTGCAGCCTCAAGTTAGTGATGTCAGCCTGAAGAGAAACCTGGGGTTCACTGGTCTCTCCCTACCTCCTCCTCCAGTCTCTCAAGCGGTTATTTCCTCTGGTGAATCCCAGCATGAGCTGTGTTTCCCCTGCGTTATTTGTTGGGGTCTGTGGGGAATTCTGAGGACCCTGGGTGGGGGTCACTGCATTGTCTGAAAAGACCATGTGGCTAAGTGTTAGGCTCAGTGACATTATCTCCAAGCAGGTCAGGGTGCCGCAGTTTGGTGTGGAAAAATTCTGATTTTAGAGTCAGACTTCCCTGGGCCCCAGTCTTGGCTCTCTTAGGAGCTAGGCGTCACGGGGCAGGTACTTCAGCTCTTTGATATTTTGGAGTACCAGCTTTGTATTGGGGTTTTCACAGAAGTTATGCATTCTAATTCTCACAACACATCCTCTTTATCCATTCATCTGTTGATGAGGTGTGTTTTTGGTTTTTTGTTTTTTAAAAAACATCTACTGGCAAAGAGTAGAGAGAAAGTTCTGGGATCTCCTGTCTCCCTGAGTTAAGGAAAAGCTGGATGTAGTGGTCCTTCCGATTTTCACTCCTTTAGCATCTCTCCGGGCACTTAGAGGTCCTCAGCTGACTGGTCAGCACACACACAGGGTGTTATTTCAACCTCAAGTTGTGTTGGTGGGAAGGAGCTAGAAAGCAAGCCCTACTCCCAAACCAAATGAAATGCACACCCCACCTCACACGGTTTGTTTTTAGGGGAACCGCCCTTCGGACTTCCTACTGCCACAGCCTCCTTTGCTAACAGCCTCTACTTATGCTGGCCAAAGATCCAGATCTGCTTCCAGAAGCTCCTGCTTTGCCTAGGGCCTCATTCTTGCCCCTCTCCCTCTCTCTCTACATCTTTGAAAGGAATAATTGCTTATTTTTATAGTTATAGACCCTCGCCCAGTATGGTGAGGAAGGTAGCTGAGGAGCGGGCCCAGAGAGGGGAAGGGACTTGCCCAAGGTCACACAGCTTGTCGGGGCCAAACTTTCTCTGATTCTCAGGACAGGGTGTTTACCTCTAAAGCTCCTCGCCTCCCCCCACCCCACTCCCCTACAACGAGCTGGCTGGTGAAAGCAGGCTGCCTTTTGGCTTAAAACATCACCACCTCGAACTACCTTGACTTTTCAGACCTCACTGAGAACAAAAAAAGCAAAAGAGCAGCAACAGCAACAAAGCAACAAAACCAGAAATTAATTAAACCTTCCACGATTCACCAGCCCTGACCTGAGAAGCCTTTTTATGCAAAAATCGGAGGGAGGCGTTTCCCCATGGCCTGCTCTGCCCAGGATCATTCTGCAGGGGAAAGCAGCACATCTGGGGATATCACCCCACCCTGCCTTTTGTAGGTGCTTTATGTTTGTCCGTTTAGGTTACATTGTCTTCAAGAGAGCCAATCCTGCCACTTATTTTTTTTTTTCCACCTTATTTTTATTTTATTTTATTTTTTGCTGCCACTTGTTTTTCTTGGGCTGTTTTCATTAAGGCTCTGCCTCTCCCAGGCAGAGCCAGGGACTTAATTGCAGCTCAGGGAGGTTATCTCCCCAAACTGAATTTCATCTCTTCGCAGGCCACTGGAGCCCTCCCTGCCAACTATCTTCACATTAGTAGCCGACTGGTCCTTTTGCTGGGAGGTGAGGCTGCTGGCTTCTGCAGTGTCACCCGCGCTGATGGACTGCAATGCTTTGTGAGAGGAGGCGTCCGCTTATACTTTCTAGAATTCTAACACTGGCTCTAGTGATTCAGGGCAGAGATTGCATTATTCACCTTTGCATCCCCAGCACCCAGCGCAGGCCTGGCTCAGAGCACAGGAAAGTTCTGTTGAGTTAGAATGTATCTCCATGTACTTCTGTTCCACTCAGGGCGGTCAACCTACTGGCTCTCAAGCCTGCTATTTGCTTCACACTTTTGTTCAAGCTTCTGCCCCTGCCTAGAATGCCCTTCCACCAATTTTTTAAAAACTAAATTTACTTATTTATTTTTTGGCTGCGTTGGGTCTTTGTTGCTGTGCGTAGGCTTTCTCTAGTTGTGGCGAGCGGGCTTCTCATTGCAGTGGCTTCTCTTGTTGCAGAGCATGGGCTCTAGGCATGCAGGCTTCAGTAGTTGTGGCACACGGGCTCAGTAGTTGTGGCTCACGGGCTCTAGAGCTCAGGCTCAGTAGTTGTGGTGCACGGGCTTAGTTGCTCCACGGCATGTGGGATCTTCCCGGACCAGGGCTCGAACCCGTGTCCCCTGCATTGGCAGGCGGACTCTCAACCACTGCACCACCAGGGAAGTCCCCTTCCACCAACTTTTGACTGGTCAGAATCTTGTCAACCTTCAAGGATCGATTCCATCCCCCGGTAGATGGTACACTCCCCTTAGGAAAAAGGTTGGACTAATTTATGTTTGTATCCTAAGGCAGAGGGCCTCAGCACATGTCTGCTGCATGAACGAATGAACAAAACTTTACGTTTCCCCATTTTGATTCCTTTTTAAAGTCCTTCTCAGAAACCCCTCCAGCCCATCGGGCTCTCTCCCTCCCATTGGACTGACCTCCTGGCTGTACCTCTGGATGCTCTGATCTCTGTTTGGCTCTAGCCTCCCAGGCTTGCTTGGCTAAGTTGGAGAAATCCTCTCTGCCTTCTAATCCTCTTTGTCTTATTTCCCCCAACTAAACTGGTCCTAGAAGAAGGGCTGTAAGGAAAGCTGGCCAAGGTCATTCCAGAGGGTCCAGCTGAGGCAGGGAAGGACAGATGGAGTCATTGGTCCAGGTAGGAAAGGAGTCAAGTGCTGGAAACAGGCTGGGACACCGGGGATGTGAGATCAGGCATGTGAGGTCAGGATTTTAGAGCTCAAGTCAATGGGTTTTTCCATCTAGAAGGTACAATATTCCCGAGGGCTAGCATTGGCAGAGAGATGCTGTGCCAGCGGCAGTAATGTTGGCGTCTGGAGCTCAGATCCCAAGGCAAAGACTCGTGGCTCTCAGCCGAGATTGGTTGCTCTCTGCGAGGCCTGGGGGCTCTTGACCAATAGGAACTGGCAGTGGCCAGAGGAAGGCCAGAGGCCTGCAGGTGAATCCGGCCACTAAAGTAGTCAGGGGCATTGTAAGCTCCTTGTCGGCTGGTATCATGTCACCACCTCATCCTAGTGTTTGTTTAAGTCCCACTGAGATCTGGCCCTAGAAATTTTATCTTTAACAAGCTCCCAAGGTCCTGATTAAGCACTAAAACGTCACGACCACTGCCTTCTGCTTCTGAGCTGGACACACAGTGGGTACAACGTAAGTATTTCATATGATTGAAATCAGCTAATATGTTATGTGTGGTCTCTGCCTCTTGAGTTCCAGCTAAGATTGGCTTAGACCTCCAAAGTTCCTCCCCGTGGAGATCCAGGGACCCCAAGATTCCTGAGACCCCCTGGGGGATCACATGCTGTCAGCTGCTGCTGCCCCAGGCTCTTGCTTTCACACCTACTCTATCTCATGGCTCATGGACCCAGACAGGAAGTTCAGCTTTGTCTCATTTTCCATAGAACAATTATATGGCACAAAGCATTTGTGGGTCAGGCAGATTAATTTGAAGATACAGGGTGGGGCGGGGGTGGGAATGAAGGAAGGTTTTACACCACAACAAGGCAAACAACTTCATTTTGAACATTAGGTGTTTCCGATCTTAAAATGCCCTCTGGCCGCCCCACCACTCATGCTTCTCCCTTGCCCTTTACTCCAGGCAGCTACAGCTTTTGCACTATCTTCTGCTCCCCAATTCCTCCCATCTCTGGCTCTCTCACTCCCTTCTCCTTTTCCCCATTTTAAGCAATCCCTGATCCTTGCCTCATTTCCTGCAGAGCAGGCTGACCTCTGCCCCCATGGCCTTGGATCTGGCACACACCCATGGCTTCAGACCTCACCATCTGCTCTTTAAGGCATCTCCCCAAATAGAGACCTTCTGTGCCTTAGAGGAATTCTGGTACCCGCTGTAGGTGATAAAGCTTCACCTCATTGCCTGTATGTGGAGCGCAGAAGCTAGAGGGATCCTGAAGATCACGAGTCAAACTCAAGTTAGACAGGCAATGGCCCAAGGTCTCTGGCAGGTGAGAGGCAGAGTAGAAGCTAGAACCTAGGCCCCTGGCATTCATGCTCCCGCTGATTAATTGATTCCCTGAGAAACTCAGGATTCCAATGCACTTTTACAAGCATTGCAGTTAGGAGCAGGCTTCGGGGTCAGACCACGTGGTCCAAGCAGACTGCCCAATGACTCCTACTGGTGCTTCGTCATAACCTCACCCTGACTCAGAAGGTCATTCTCACGGTCATAGCCCTGCTGCCTCTTCACCGGTCTTGGGCTGACAGACAGAGGCAGGAATCTCACTCATTAATATGCTGCTTGATCTTGGCCCAGAGATGTCTTCTCTTCAGGTCTCAGTTTACTCACCCTTAAAAATAGCTCTGTGTTTGGCACTGTCCTAGAAATTTGTAGCAATGTCTCAGGTGCCTTCAAGGGGTGGCATACTTGACTCCAAGTATGTGTGTGGCTTTAGGGGTGGGGAGGGGAGGATTCGGGGCTTTTCACCCCCAATCCAACTGGAGACAGCTCCACTTATATCTGTTCTCATGACTGGGCTTTCACAAAGCCTTCTAATCAAAGAAAGATTTCCATTACTTCAAAAGGACTTGACAACTTCTGGTATAGCTGACATTGGGGGTCCAAGGCTCTGGTGAAATATATAAGCCTTCCTGGCTGCAGCGAGGGGAGCTGTCCTGCAGGGCTCGCATGGCTGTGCTGTCCGTGTGGCCACCATTAGCAAATTGGGACATCCATCACAAGGCAGCTGGGGCAGCTGGTTGGGTGGGTCCCCACCGTGGAGGCTGTTTTGGGGACTTTCTGAGTATTGGCAAGTGTGAATCAGGCCCCAGGTTTTCCATTTCCTCTGCCCAATACACTCTTTCATAAGAAGCTATAAGTGTGTGTTTCAGCGAAATGCAGATGCTAAAAGTCCCACAGTCCAAAGGGGATGTGGGCGAGAATGGAGGGCTGGGTGGGCACCCAACATTTCCACTGTGGGTGAAAAGCCTTTCCTGCCTGCAGCCCTTCCCAGGAGCAAGTCCCTGGTCAGCCCATGTGCTCCATGGCCCTTGCATCTTGCATGTCTCTTCTTGTCCCAAGTGTCTAAGGTTTGGAGAGCAGCCAAGGCATGACACTGGCAGCACCTGCGTGGATAAGGTCTCTCCCGGTCAGCAATGTCAGCCTGGTTTCTGTTCACACGCAGACATGGCCTGGCCCACCAATGACTCCCTCTGGCCTCATAATCATGGTCAAAAGGCACAATAATTTCTATGTACAATACTTCAGAGTTTGCCCAGGGCTTTCCTATCCATGATCTCATTTGATCTCACACTACTCTAGGAGGGAGGCAGGTAGGGAACACTCCAGGTCTTTGGCATCTAAATCCAGTGCTCTTCGCTCTCCACTCCAAGACCTCCCAAACTCAGTCTGTCCTCATCCTCATTTCAGATTTCTCCATCGCTGAAAAGGGGACCATTACTGATGTACTTTCCTTGGCATTTCTTATCCTGCCTGAGTTATTAACACAACAGCTTAAAGATTTGTTCCTACAGTCATTCATTTATTCACTCACTCTCGGAATCATTCATTTGTTTACATAGTCACTCCATTTAGTCAGCTGCTCACCCCATCACTTAGCCATTCATTCATTCATTCAAGTCCTTGAGTATTTACATTGTGGCCACTTTAGGGAATAAGAAGAATGCTAAGTTGTGATTCTTGACTTTGAGAAGCTTATACTTTGAGAAACTATGGGAAAGAATGTAATATATGATTTCACAGGATATATTTTCATTTGTTCTTACCACTAAGGGCTGATCGATGCTACTGACTTCTATAAGTCATTTAGCTTTCTGAAGTCTCAGATGTGTTTTGGTTGGGGAGATGCTGGGTTAGGTGAGTTTTAGGTTCCTGCAGTGCTGGAATCCTGTACTTCTGCAGGAGTTTAGAGAATGGAAGTTTCTGATAGCTGGGGTGGTCAAGGAAGGCTTCTCGGAAGAGTTAGGATTTGAACTCAGCTTGGGAAGTTGGGGAGGATTTGCAAAGATGAAGATGAAGGGAGCAGACACAGATGTAGAAAATGGACTTGAGGACATGGGGAGGGGGAAGGGTAAGCTGGGCCGAAGTGGGAGAGTGGCATGGACATATAAACACTACCAAATGTAAAATAGAAAGCTAGTAGAATGCAGCCACATAGTGCAGGGAGGTCAGCTGGGTGCTTTGTGACCACCTAGAGGGGTGGGATCGGGAGGGTGGGAGGGAGATGCAAGAGGGAGGAGATATGGGGATATATGTATATGTATATGTATAGCTGATTCACTTTGTTATACAGCAGAAACTAACACACCATTGTAAAGCAATTATACTCCAATAAAGATGTTAAAAAAAAAAAAAAGATGAGGGGAGCATAGGCTGAGGTTGGTGGCAGAAGAAGAAGTGAAGTTTTGTGCATGTTCATGGGGCTCTGGAGAGGTGTCCAGGCCAGGTAAGTGGAAGTGTGCAGGGAGGATGGGGGGTGAGGGGAAGAGGCGAGCATGTGGGCAGGCATGGGTGGGCATGGGGAGGGGGAGGTTTATGGGCAGGAGACTGTGTCAGAACCTGCCTTCAGCCCTTCTGTGCTTGACTGTTTGGCTTTGTGTTGGTTGAACCTGAAATTTGAGGAGGTAACAGCTCGGTAATTTTCCCTCCAGCTTTGATGAGAAACATGGGTGCTGCTCTTTGGGTAATAAAATGGCCTTTGCCTCTTTCAGCCTTTGGCAATCCAAACATTATCAAATTGTTTTCTTTCTCTCTATTTTATGTGTGTGGTGTGTGTGTGTGTGTGTGTGTGTGTGTGTGTGTTTTGTTTTGCTTTTTTTTTTTTTTTTTGTAGGAAAGAGAAAGAAAGTAAAAAATATGAGTCAAAAAGGAAAAAGTTAGAGAGGAAAAGAGGGGAGAAGGGAGGGAAAGGAACAGATTATATAGGGAGAAGTTAAGATGTTGAAATACAGGGAAGACAAGGCAATGGGCAGAGAAGTGATACAGTTACAGGGAGGCTGGAAGGGGGAGAGAAGAAAAAAGGAAAAGAGGGGAAAGGAGGAGAGAGGAGATGGGGGGAGGAAACAAAGGAGAGGGAGAGGGGAAAGAAAGGAAAAGAGAGAAGAGAAAAAAGGAGAATGAGGAAAGTAGAGAAAACAGAGGAACAAGGAGAGTTGAAAAAGCCACTGGCATCTGCTTCATCCCCCCAAGAGCTCTGGCTATCTCTTGCCCCAAATACTTGGGATACATATCTGGATCCCTCAGAACCAAAATGCCACAGAAGGACCAACTCCTCGGGGTTAATCACAAAATCAACTGCCTTTCCAGATGGCTGTTTCTGCTTTTGCA
The DNA here is from genome assembly GCF_026419965.1 of Kogia breviceps. Lineage (NCBI taxonomy): Eukaryota > Metazoa > Chordata > Mammalia > Artiodactyla > Physeteridae > Kogia > Kogia breviceps. The sequence continues at coordinate 97,572,911 of NC_081312.1, forward strand.
GAGAGACGAAGGAGCAGCCGTCTGGGGTCCTCTCCCTCTGATCCACTGTATGTTGACATGAGCATGGTCTCCCTGTGATCAGAACCATCCCATGCTTCCTCTGTTACTAGTAGAGGTATAGTTGGTGCTGCAGGAGTTATTGGAATTATGCCTCTGCCTCCCTTCCCACTGAAATGACCATGAAAACACTCATTCTCAGGGGAGAAAACCCAACCCATATACAACTCAAAAGACTTGGGAGAGATCGTTCCCTAATCTGATAAAGAAAACCTGTCTTAAGATAGGAATAAGACAAAGACATCCTCTGTCAACAATATCTTTTAAAACATTTCCCTGGAACTTTTAGCCAAGGCAAAATTTCATAAAGTACAAGAAAAAAAGCACCTTAACTACTGAAAATAAGAGAAAATTATTATGGATTTTAGGGTATATAATCATATATCTAGAAAACAAGGAGAATCAATAAACTCTTAGAGTTTATAATAGAACTTGCTAAAGTGGCCACTGGTAACCCTAATAATCTCAGGGTCCCACGTGGCTTAGTCTCAGAACACAGTTATACTCAAAGGAAACCTAAGTTTCACTATAGGAACCTTGAAGAATCATGTGGATTTTTACTGCAGGATTTCTTAGGAGGGCTAGCTCTGCCCAGAGGATTTACACATCCAAATACATAGAAAGTTTTGCAGAAATTCTCTCTAGACATTCTTTCCTCTTCCTAAAGCTACACTTTCATGGTGGCAGCTCATCCCCTAGCGCTTCTCCACTCAGGTGGTGCTTTCATCACTGTCGTCTCCTCTCCCACCTACACTTTGTCTTTCACCAGTGGACCCCACTGCCCTGTGTCTGAGACTTGAAGTTGGCTGGAGGAGTGGGCATCTTGTGCCTTCTGATTGTCTCCACACCCACAGAAAGGGGAGGGCTGAACTCCGGGGAGAAGAGCCCCTCTTTTGCTCTCACTAATTTTCTTGTGAATAATCACTGGGAACATTGCTAGTGAATATATTCTCCTCCCTGCAAGGTAAAATATATGCAAGCTAAAATATACAAAAATCAATCAACTTCTTATATACCCACAATAACCAGTTTGAAGATAAAAGCAATCAGAAACATCATCTGCCTCTGAATGATTCTCAGAGAGAATTCTGTGGGATTTTCATGCAGGAAGCCACAAAACTTGATTAGTTTTGTGTAAGAGAAGATTTGAATAAGTGGAGAGTTGTAATATGTTTTTGGTTGGGAAAAAGGAACAATGAAGAGACATTCATTTTTCCTGAATTAATATGGAGATCTAGCAAAATTAGAATCAAAATCTCAGTGGAAACTTGGTAATTTGGTAATGAACCTGAAAAATAACAAGCTAAAAATAGCTATGAAATATTTGAAAGAGCAAAAAAACATGATTTGTTTAACAATATTCAAATGTATTTAAAAGCTGCAGCAATTGTATAGCAAGGCACTGGCTCCAGAACCAGCCAGTATCAATGGCACATAACTGATCCCTGTAAAACCAACCTTACTGTGGATAAAAAAGCCACATGAGATAAAAAGAATCATTGCAAATCAATGGGAAAGGTGTGGATTAACAACTGATGTTGAGAAAGTTGACTACTTGGGAGACAATCATTTTAGGTCCTTACTTTTTTCTCAAGTAAATTTCAGATAAATTATAGCATTAAACACAAGGAACCCCACAACAATAGAAGAAAACATAAGTGAATATTTAAATTATCGTAGAGTGGGAAACACCTATCTAAACTTAAAAGGAATTGAAGAAATCACAAAGGAAATTGTCTATGCAAAACTTCCAAAAATATATTTTAAAAGATGAAAAAATTAAAACATAAATGACAAATTGAGAAAAATATTACTAACAGATATGGCAAAAGGTTAACAGCCTTAGCATATAAAGAGCTCTTACAAAGCCAAAAAAAAAAAAAAAAAAAAGACTAAGATCTCAGTAGAAAAATTGGCAAAAATATTTACAAAATAAGACATACAAATGGCTAACATATGAAAAAATGTTTAATTTTACTGTTAGGCAAAGAAATGCAAAATAAAACAAGATTCTATTTCACCTGTTCAGTTGTTAAGATTGATGATGATGATGACAATGATGATGATGATGATGAAATAAATATTATGACCATGTGATGAAACTGGAACATAAATTGTCACAATCTGTTGAATTTCAAGTCTTAATGTTTTTTGACTCAACAGTTCTATTTCTAGGAATCCATCATAAGAAAACACTGGTGATCAATCCACCAAGCTCACTGGTCCAAAGTTGCTGGGATTGGAAGCAAGTTCCTGAGTTATCTGGCTACTGGGGGTAATGACACAATGTATTGGTTGTTTGTTTAAGGGCAGTTTCATGGTCTATAGGAAAGCATCTTGACCTTGCAAAGTGCTGTGTCACAGATGGCTCTCTGACCTTCCTAAGCATGTAGGTGGCTAAGAGCCGTGTGGCTGACAGGGTCTTGGTGCTCTGGCTGGCTGTCAGGCCTGAGCCTCTGAGGTGGGAGAGCCGAGTTCAGGACATTGGACCACCAGAGACCTTCTGGCCCCACATAATAACAATCAGTGAGAGCTGTCCCAGAGATCTTGGTCTCAACGCTAAGACCCAGCCCCACTCAACGACCAGCAAGCTCCAGCGCTGGACACCCCATGCCAAACTATTAGCAAGACAGGAATACAACCCCACCCATTAGCAGAGAGGCTGCCTAAAATCATAAGTTCACAGACACCCCAAAACACACCACCGGATGTGGTCCTGCCCACCAGAAAGGCAAGATCCAGCCTCATCCACTAGAACACAGGCACTAGTCTCCTCCACCAGGAAACCTACACAACCCATTGAACCAACCTTACCCACTGGGGGCAGACACCAAAAACAATGGGAACTACGAACCTGCAGCCTGCGAAAAGGAAACCCCAAACACAGTAAGTTAAGCAAAATGAGAAGACAGAGAAACACACAGCAGATGAAGGAGCAAGGTAAGAACCCACCAGACCAAACAAATGAAGAGGAAATAGGCAGTCTACCTGAAAAAGAATTCAGAGTAATGATAGTAAAGATGATCCAAAATCTTGGAAATAGAATGGAGAAAATACAAGAATGTTTAATAAGGACCTAGAAGAACTAAAGAGCAAACAAACAATGATGAACACCACAATAAATGAGATTAAAAATTCTCTACAAGGAATCAATAGCAGAATAACTGAGGCAGAAGAACGGATAAGTAACCTGGAAGATAAAATAGTGGAAATAACTGCCACAGAGCAGAATAAAGAAAAAAGAATGAAAAGAATTGAGGAAAGTCTCAGAGACTTCTGGGACAACACTAAACACACCAACATTCGAATTATAGGGGTCCCAGAAGAAAAAGAGGAAAAGAAAGGGACTGAGAAAATATTTGAAGAGATTATAGTTGAAAATTTCCCTAACATGGGAAAGGAAATCGTCAATCAAGTCCAGAAAGTACAGATAGTCCCATACAGGATAAATCCGAGGAGAAACCTGACAAGACACATATTAATCAAACTATCAAAAACTAAATACAAAGAAAAAATATTGAAAGCAGCAAGGGAAAAGCAACAAATAGCATACAAGTGAATACCCATAAGGTTAACAGCTGATCTTTCAGCAGAAACTCTGCAAGCCAGAGGGGCATGGCAGGACATATTTAAAGTGATGAAAGGGAAAAACCTACAACAAAAATGACTCTACCCAGAAAGGATCTCATTCAGATTCGATGGAGAACTGATCAGAAATAAATGATAAAGAAATGAAGGAATGACAGCAAAGATCAATAAAACTAAAAGCTGGTTCTTTGAGAAGATAAACAAAATTGATAAACCATTAGCCAGACTCATCAAGAAAAAAAAGGGAGAAGACTCAAATCAACAGAATTAGAAATGAAATAGAAGTAACAACTGACACTGCAGAAATACAAACGATCATGAGAGATTACTACAAGCAACTATATGAGACTGAACCAGGAAGAAATAGAAAATATAAACAGACCAATCACAAGCACTGAAATTGAAACTGTGATTAAAAATCTTCCAACAAGCAAAAGCCCAGGACCAGATGGCTTCACAGGTGAATTCTATCAAACAATTACAGAAGAGCTAACAGCTATCCTTCTCAAACCCTTCCAAAATACAGCAGAGGGAGGAACATTCCCAAACTCATTCTATGAGGCCACCATCACCCTGATACCAAAACCAGACAAAGTTGCCACAAAAAAAGAAGACTGCAGGCCAATATCACTGATGAACATAGATGCAAAAATCCTCAACAAAATACTAACAAACAGAATCCAACAGCACATTAAATGATTCATACACCATGATCAAGTGGGGTTTATCCCAGGAATGCAAGGATTCTTCAATATATGCAAATCAATCAATGTGACACACCATATTAACAAAGTGAAGGATAAAAACTATATGATCATCTCAATAGATGCAGAAAAAGCTTTTGACAAAATTCAACACCTGTTTATGATAAAAACTCTCCAGAAAGTAGGCAAAGAGGGAACTTACCTCAACATAATAAAGGCCATATATGACAAAACCACAGCCAACATTGTTCTCATTGGTGAAAAACTGAAACCATTTCCACTTCAGGAGCAAGACAAGGTTGCCAACTCTCACTACTATTATTCAACATAGCTTTGGAAGTTTTAGCCACAGCAATCAGAGAAGAAAAAGAAATAAAAGGAATCCAAATCAGAAAAGAAGTAAAATGTCACTGTTTGCAGGTAACATGATACTATATATAGAGAGTCCTAAAGATGCTACCAGAAAACTACTAGACTCAATCAATGAATTTGATAAAGTGGCAGGATACAAAATTAATGCACAGAAATCTCTTGCATCTCTATACACTAATGACGAAAGATCTGAAAGGGAAATTAAGGAGGCACTCTTGTTTGCCATTGCAGCAAAGGGAATGGAATGTCTGGGAGTGGACCTGCCTAAGGAGACAAGGGACCTGTATGCAGAGAAGTGTAGGACACTGATGAAAGAAATTAAAGATGATACAAACAGATGGGGAGATATACCATGTTCTTGGACTGGAAGAATCAACATTATGAAAATGACTGTACTGCCCAGGGCAGTCTGCAGATTCAATGCAATCCCTATCAGATTGCCAATGGCATTTTTCACAGAACTAGAACAAAGAATTTCACAATTTGTATGGAAACACAAAGGACCCCAAATGGCTGGGGCGATCTTGAGAAGGAGGAATGGAGCTGGAAGAATCAGGCTCCCTGACTTCAGACTATATGACAAAGCTACAGTAATCACGACAGTATGGTACTGGCACAAAAACAGAAATATAGATCAATGGAACAGGATAGAAAGCCCAGAGATAAACCCATGCACATATGGTCACCTTATCTTTGATAAAGGAGGCAAGAATATACAGTGGAGAAAAGACAGCCTCTTCAATAAGTGGTGCTGGGAAACCTGGACAGCTACATGTAAAAGAATGAAATTAGAACACTCCCTAACACCATACACAAAAATAAACTCAAAATGGATTAAAGACCTAAATGTAAGGCCAGACACCATCAAACTCTTAGAGGAAAACATAGGTAGAATACTCCATGACATAAATCACAGCAAGATCCTTTTTGACCCACCTCCTAGAGAAATGGAAATAGAAACAAAAATAAACACATGGGACCTAATGAAACTTAAAAGCTTTTGCACAGCAAAGGAAACCCTAAACAAATTGAAAAGACAACCCACAGAATGGGAGAAAATATTTGCAAACAGAGCAACTGACAAAGGATTAATCTCCAAAATATGCAAGCAGCTCATGCAGCTCAATGTCAAAAAAACCCACGAAGAACCCAATTTAGGCAGAAGACCTAAACAGACATTTCTCCAAAGAAGATATAGATTGCCAACAAACACATGGAAGGATGCTCAACATCATTAATCATTAGAGTAATGCAAATCAAAACTACAGTGAGGTATTACCTCACAGCAGTCAGAATGGTCATCATCAAAAAATCTACAAACCGGGCTTCCCTGGTGGCACTGTGGTTGAGAATCCGCCTGCTGATGCAGGGGACATGGGTTCATGCCCTGGTCCAGGAAGAGCCCACATACTGCAGAGCGGCTGGGCCCATGAGCCATGGCCACTGAGCCTGTGCGTCCGGAGCCTGTGCTCTGCAACGGGAGATGCCACAACAGTGAGAGGCCCATGTACCACAAAAAAAAAAAAAAAAAAAAAAAAAATCTACAAACAATAAATGCTGGAGAAGGTGTGGAGAAAAGGGAACCCTCCTACCCTGTTGGTGGGAATGTAAATGGATATAGCCACTATGGAGAACAGTATGGAGGTTCCTCAAAAAACTAAAAATAGAACTACCATATGATCCAGCAATCCCACTACTGGGCATATACCCTGAGAAAACACTGGTGATAGAGTCAGAATGTTCTTCACAACATTATTTATCAAACCTAAATATTGGAAATCATTGAGGCATATGACAACAAAACATTAATAAAATAGGGTATATTTATGTTGTAGAATATGTTTTTAAAAGCATATATTAGGGTATATTTAACAACGTGGGAATATGCTTACAATGAAATGTTAAAAATTTAAAAATAATCAAAAGTGTGTGTGTGTGTGAGGGTGTGCACATGTATGTGTAGTGAATCTCAGTTTGCTACTCTTCTGTGTGTAGGGTGGAGGAGAGGCAGAATTAACACGGCCTGTTACTTAACTTCTTGCCCTTAGTCCTCTCACCTGTAAAATTGGATCATGATACTTGACTCTCAGGGCTGTGTGAGGATAAATGAGACAGCCTATGAGAACATGATATAGGTTCTAATTTTTCATGCACCTGTATCACCTCTCTCCAGGGAGGCTGGATTTTCTTAAGGGCAGGAACCAAGTGGCTCCTTTACCTATAAGAGGAGGAATTGGACTGGTGTTCATTAAGATCCACAGGTAAACTTTAAGTTCTGGGACTGTGCTGAGTTCTAGCCCTGACTTAACCTCATGCTCCTTGAATGACCTTAGGCAACTCACCATCCACCCCTGGACTTCAGCCTGTTGGGATCTGATGAGGGCATGACTATGGTCCCGTTGAGAGCTGTCATGATGCAATTCTCTTTGAACCTCACAGTTAAAAGTCACAGTCATGTCATAGTTCATTTGGGTCAGGGCTGGGCTCATGGAGCCCTCAGACAGGGCTACTGCCTACAGACAGATGTATCGATTGATCAAAGGACTCAGTAATTATGTTGGCACATGACGACAGGAGTTTTCTTCTGTTTCATTCACTTCTGTGTTCTCAGTGTCTAGAACAGGGTCTGGCACCTAGTGGGTACTCAATACCTATCAACGGAATGAAGAATGGATGGGGAGATGGATTGATGGGCAATCCTGAAAGAAGGCTAGGTGGCTGACTTGAGATGGGTGTCCTCAGGACCTCTCCCACGGGCCTTGGAGCCATCAGGGAAGGAAGAGGGAAGGTAAAGGTTAAGGTGGTGCAATTGAAGAGAGCGTGCAGGAGGCTGCAGCCTCCTGGGCCTCCACTAACAGCTGGAGGCTGGGGCTTGCAGCTGCTGCTGTGTGCACGCTGAATAGGTCAGGGAGGTTTTCCCAGGACCCTGAGTCTGGCTCTGTGCTGTATGTTTTAACCTGCATTATTTCATTTGAACCTCACTTTAATCCTGGGAAGCTAGTATTATTATCCCCATTTTATATACAAGGCAATGATCTCAGAGAGAGAGGAAATTTTGCCCCCATGTCATGTAGCTTTTAAATAGAAGAGCTAGAATTTAAGCCCAGGACTCTCTGAATCCCAAGCCCTTGACCTTGAAGCTACACTCTACAAGTGTTTCTCTCCTCAAACTTCTCCCTTTAGTAGAAAGGAAAAAGTTCACTTTTGCTGTGTGTGCATCTTGGGAGGGGTTCCAGCTCTGCCCCTAAATCATCTCCTGGATATGAGTGTTGTGCTGGGAATGGGCCATCAGCTGATGATGGATCCCCACCGTCCATCACGCCCCCGCAGCACACTGACACACAGTGCTGGAGTGTAATCAGGGTGATGGTGTCCTGATCTATGGGGGACGTTCATCATCCCAGGGCTGGTACCTTGACATTGTACCTTAGCTTGCTGTCAGCGGGACAGCTCCTTAATGTATTTCTGTAATATATCACCCACTGAAGGTGGCTAAGGAGGCCCACTGATGCCAGTTGGCTTTTGCACAGCAAAGGAAACCATATCATGCCCTTTCCATGAGTCTCCCTGAGTTCTTGGTCTCTTAAAAAATCATATGTTCTGTGAGTTTGTGTGAGCATAGAGAGAGAGCATAAGAGAGGGAGGCAGAAACAGAGAGATGGAGAGATAGAGAGAGGGTGAGAAAAGAGAGGCAGAGGGAGATGAAGAGGAAAAGAAGCAGGAGAGAGTCAGAAAGCAACCTAGGCATGCCAGCTTTGGCATTGAGCACAGACATCATGGGGAACCTCTTTATCTGATCTTGGTGGGGCTTTGTTCCTCTGGGGGATGGAGGGGCTGTGGGAGGAGGTGTGGTTGCTGGAAGGACATGGGTCCAGGAGTAGAAACTTCTCTTTCTCCCTTTACAGAGCGCAAATGGGGCTCCGTGGCCTGCCAGGACCTTTTGCCTTCTGTCTCCTTTGCTCCAGAGGTCACCTTGGTGGGGAAGATCCCCAAAGCTGTCTCTTGGACCCCAGCACCCCTTGTCTACCTGCCCACTGGACAGCTTTACTCAGACAACCCAACAATTCCACAAGCTTGGAAGACCCCAAACTGTGGTCACCTGTCCACCCGGGTCTCCCTTCTGGCTTCCTTATTGCAATGAAAGTTCTTGCCAGTCTCCAGTGCCCCAAATCTCATGGTCAGCTTATCTCATCATTCTCTCCAAAGGCCCCATGTTCAGTTCTGTCAATTCTTCTCTTCTGTTTTTGTTGCTTTAATTCTAGTCCACATCAGTAATGTGATTGATTGGGCCAGCCATCAGTCAAATATTTCCGGGGATTATACTCTGCACCAGACACTGTGCCAGGGTGACAACTTGTACCCAGTGGTAGATCTCTCTAGTTGGCACATCACTATCCAACCTGCCTTCCTAAAGCACCCTTTTGTCATCTTACTTTTCAGTCCCTAAAATTTGTGCCACCTTATGGGACTGTAAAGAGCTGAATGGGAGCATGATTTGCAGGTAGATGGTTCTGAGGGTCTAGGTCAAGCCCGGAGGCATGTTGTCCATGTTGTCTATGGCTCCTTGGCTCTGCTGCAGCACAGAGCTTTAGGGACGAGGAGACGTGAAGAATGTGTAACTCTAATATTAAGTGGAGCCCCACAGTGCCCAGTCTCACCACGCCATTACATTCAAAGAAAATATTCCAGAAAACAAAAATAAAAGTAATTCCAATCCAGATTGCATCTCTCACAGGGCATTGAAGGAGATCCACAAGATGACCCTTCTTAAAATCCCATGGCCTCTCCTCCAATCTTCTCAGTCCTGGAGCTGCTCCATGGCCTCTCCCCATCTAAACACGCCTGCTCCTCAAGGTTCTACCAACACTCTTTCCAATACCCAGACATTCTGTTTCTCTCCTTTCTCCTCTCCTTCCCTCAATCCCTTTAATTTTGTAAAGCAATTTATACACTTGGGCTTCTTATGTTCTGTTTGTTTCACCCATTATCTAGATTTTCTAAAGACACAGGTGAGTCTGGAAGCTGACCCAGCAAGCCTATGGATGTCCAATTGCTCCAGCACCATTTGTAGAAAAGGCTATGTTTATTCCATCGAATTGCTTTTGCACCTTTGTCAAAATCAGTTGGGCATATTTGTGTGGGTCTATTTCTGGGCTCTCTGTTCTGTTCTATTGATACATATGTCTATCCTTCTGCCCTTACTATACAGCCTTGATTACAGTGGCTATATAAGTCTGAAATCTGGTAGATAGATTCCTCCCACTTTATTCTTTTTCAAAACTGTTTTAGCTATTTTAGTTCTTTGCCTTTTCATATAAATTTTAGAATAATCTTGTCTACAAAAAGTCTTTCTGAGATTTTGATAGGAATTGTGTTAAACCTATATACTAGTTTGGAAGAATTGACAATTTTACTCTGTTGGGTCTTCCTCTTTCTGGAAGAGATTGTGTAGAATTGGTGTTAATTCTTCTTTAACCATTTGGTAGAATTCTCCTGTGAATCCATTTGAGTCTGGAGATTTCTTTCCTGGGAATTAAAAAAAAATTGTGAATTCAGTTTCCTCAAATAATTTTAGATTACAGCACTATTCAAATGATTTATTTCATATTAGGTGAATTATGGTAGTTTGCATTTTTTAAGGAGTTGGTCCATTTCATCTAAATTATCCAATTTATTTATGTAGATTTGTTGTAGTATTCCCTGTTATTCTTTTGATGTCTGCAGGGTCTGTAGTGATATCTCTTGTTTCATTTCTGATATTGGTAATTTGTGTTTTCTATCTTTTTTTTCTTTGTGAGTTTTCCTAGAAATTAGTCAATTCTATTGATTTTTTCCAAAGAACCAGCTCTTTGTTTCATTTGTTTTCTCAATTGTTTTTCTGTTGTCAATTTCATCAAATTTACTCTTATATTTATTTACTCTTATATTTATTATTTCCTTCATTCTGCTTGCTTTGGGTTTATTTTACTCTTCTTTTTTTCGGGTCTTGAGGTGGGAGCTTAGATTATTGGCTTGAAACTTTTCCTCTTTTCTAATGTAAGCACTTAGTGCTACAGATTTTCCTTTCAGCATGGCTTTAGATGTGTCCCACAAATTTTGATTTGTTACATTTTCATTTTCATTGAGTTCCATGTATTTTAAAATCCCCCTTGAGACTTCCTCTTTTACCTATGGGTTATTTAAAAGTGGCTTCCTTAGTTTCTAGATGTTTGGAGATTTTCCTGTTATTTTTCTGTTACTGATTTCTAACTTGGTTTCATTGTTGTTGGAGAACACACTCTGTATGGTCTCAATTGTTTTAAATTTGAGGTTTATTTTATAGCCCAGGATATAGTCTATCTTGGTATATGTTCTTTGGGCACTTGAAAATAATGGGTAGTCTGCTGTTGTTGAGTGGAGTGTTCTATAAATGTTGATGAGAACCTGTTGGTTGATGATGTTGAATTGTTTTATATTCTTGCTTGTTTTCTGTATAGTTGTATATAAATTATTGAGAGAGGGATATTTAAGTCTTTAATTGTAATTGTGGATTTGATTATTTCTCCTTTTAGTTCTATTGGCTTTTGCTTCATGTATTTTGCATCACTGTTTTTTTGTGAATTAGCATTTAGGATTTCTATGTCTTCTTGGTTTTATAATGTCCTTCTCTTGTCTCTGGTAATTGTTTTTTTTTTTTGCTCTGAAGTCTACTTTGGCTGATTATTAATATAGCCACTCCTGCTTTCTTTTGATTAATATCTGCATGATATATCTTTCCTTTCTTTTATTTCATCCTACCTATGTTGCATTTGAAGTGAGTGTGCTGTGGTAGCATTTGGTTGGGTCATGCTTTTTAATTCACTCTGCCAATCTCTGTCCTTTAATTGGTATATTTAGACCATTTATATTTAATTTAATTATTTATATTTCAAGGTTTAATTTTGTTTTTTATTTTCTGTTTCTTTTCTCTGTTTTTTATCTCTTTGTTTTCTTTTTCATATTTTCTGTGAGTTACATGAACTTTTTTTAGAATTCTGTTTTGATTTCTCTATAGTGTCTTTTTTTGAATTTGATTTTATTTATATTTTTATACAGCAGGTTCTTATTCGTTATCCATTTTATACATATTAGTGTATATATGTCAATCCCAATCTCCCAATTCATCACACCACCACCACCACCATCACTCCCCACCACTTTCCCCCCTTGGTGTCCATACATTTGTTCTCTACATCTGTGTCTCCATTTCTGCCCTGCAAAATGGTTCATCTGTACCATTTTTCTAGGTTCCACATATATGCATTAATATACAATATTTGTTTTTCTCTTTCTGACTTACTTCACTCTGTATGACAGTCTCTAGATCCATCCATGTCTCTATAAATGCCTCAATTTAGTCCTTTTTATGGCTGAGTAATATTCCATTATATATATATGTACCACATCTTCTTTATCCATTCTTCTGTTGATGGACATTTAGGTTGCTTCCATGACCTGGCTATTGTAAATAGTGCTGTAATGAACGTTGGGGTGCATGTGTCTTTTTGAATTATGGTTTTCTCTGGGTATATGCCCAGTAGTGGGATTGCTGGGTCACATGGTAATTCTATTTTTAGTTTTTAAAGGAATCTCCCTACTGTTCTCCATAGTGGCTGTATCAATTTACATTCCCACCAACAGTGCAAGATGGTTTCCTTTTCTCCACACCCTCTCCAGCATTTGTTGTCTGTAGATTTTCTGATGATGCTCATTCTAACTGGTGTGAGGAGATACCTCATTGTAGTTTTGATTTGCATTTCTCTAGTAATTAGTGATGTTGAGCAGCTTTTCATGTGCTTCTTGGCCATGGGTATGTCTTCTTTGGAGAAATGTCTATTTAGGTCTTCTGCCAATTTTTTGATTGGTTTGTTTATTTTTTTTTTAATATTGAGCTGCATGAGCTGTTTATATATTTTGGAGATTAATCCTTTGTCCGTTGATTCGTTTGCGAATATTTTCTCCCATTTGAGGGTTGTCTTTTCGTCTTGTTTGTTGTTTCCTTTGCTTTGCAAAAGCTTTTAAGTTTCATTAGGTCCCATTTGTTTATTTTTGTTTTTATTTCCATTACTCTAGGAGGTGGATCAAAAAAGATCTTGCTGTGATTTATGTCAAAGAGTGTTCTTCCTATGTTTTCCTCTAAGAGTTTTATAGTGTCCAGTCTTACATTTAGGTCTCAGATCCATTTTGAGTTTATTTTTGTGTATGGTGTTAGAGAGTGTTCTAATTTCATTCTTTTACATGTAGCTGTCCTGTTTTCCCAGCACCACTTATTGAAGAGACTGTCCTTTCTCCATGGCATATCCTTGCCTCCTTTGTCATAGATTAGTTGACCATAGGTGCATGGGTTTATCTCTCGGCTTTCTATCTTGTTCCATTGATCTACATTTCTGGTTTTGTGCCAGTACCATATTGTCTTGATTACTGTAGCTTTGTAGTATAGTCTGAAGTCAGGGAGTCTGATTCCTCCAGCTCCATTTTTTCCCTCAAGACTGCTTTGGCTATTCGGGGTCTTCTGTGTCTCCATAAAAATGTTAAGATTTTTTGTTCTAGTTCTGTAAAAAAAATGCCATTTGTAATTTGATAGGGATTGCAATGAATCTGTAGATTGCTTTGGGTAATATAGTCATTTTCACAATATTGTTTCTTCCAATCCAAGAACATGGTATATCTCTCCATCTGTTGGTATCATATTTAATTTCTTTCATCAGTGTCTTATAGTTTTCTGCATACAGGTCTGTTTTCTCCCTAGGTAGGTTTATTCGTAGGTATTTTATTCTTTTTGTTGCAATGGTAAATGGGAGTGTTTCCTTAATTTCTCTTTCAGATTTTTCATCATTAGTGTATAGGAATACAAGAGATTTCTGTGCATTAATTTTGTATCCTGAAACTTTACCAAATTCATCTATAGTGTCTTGATCATATCTCTTTGTATAGCATTTTAATGGTTGCTCTCAGTATTACATTATATATATAAAACGTATCACAATCTACCGGTATCATCATTTTTCTCATCCAGTGAAGTGTAAAAACTTTACCTCCTTTTATGTCTTTTTACTCTCCCCCATTTTTAATTGTCTTAACTCTTTCCCCTCCCACCATTTAAAAACACATCAGATAGTGTTATAATTGTTTCTCCAACAAACATAATCTAGAAAATTCAATAACAGAAGGAAAGCCTATTTTTTTTACCCACATTTATGCTCAGTGTTCTTTATTCCTTCCTAATGTTTCAAGTTTTCTTCTTTTATTGTCTCCTTTGTGCATAGAGAACTTCCTTTATTTATTTTTGAGTAGGTGTGTTGTAAACAAACTCTCCTAATTTTTCTTATTCAGTATGCATCTTCATTTTCTAAGGATATTTCTGCTGAGTATAGGATTCTAGGTTGACCCTTTTTTTTTCCTTCAGCACTTGAAGAGTATTGTGCTACTTCTTCAGGCCTCCATGATTTCTGATGAGAAAGATGTTGTCCTTTGAATCATTTTTCCTATATAGCTGAGGTATTATTTTTCTCTGGCTGCTTTCAAGACTTTGTCTTTAGTTTTCAGAAGTCTTGGCATAGGTTTCTTTGGCTTTGTCCTATTTATGGTTCACTAAGATTTGTGAAGTTTTCAGCCATTATTTCTTCTAGGCTTTTTCAATCCTGCCCTCTATCTCTTCTCCTTCTGAGACTCCAAGGACATGAAATTAGATCTTTTGTTATAGTCCCATAGATTTCCGAGGCTGTGTTTATTTATTTATTTAGTCTATATTTTCTTTGCTTTTCAGGTTTTGTATATTATTCTATCTTCCAGTTCATGAATTCTTTTCTCTGTTCCCTCTATCATGCTGTGGAGCCCATTCACTGAGTTTTAAATTTTGGTTATTACATTTTTCAGTTCTAAAATTTCCTTTTGTTTCTCTTTTATATCTTCCATTTCTTTGCTGAGGCTATTTTTTCATGTGTTTCAGGCATGTTCATAATCTCTCATTGAAGCATTTTATCATGGGGGGTTGCCTTCAAATCTTTGTCAGATAATCCTCACATCTTTGTCATCTTGGTGTTGGCATCTATTGGTTGTCTTTTTTTCATTCAGTTGAGATATTTTTTGGTATGATGAGTAATTTTTTAATTAAAATCTGGATCTTTTGTATTGTGTTATGAGACTCTGGATCTTATTTTAAATGGTCTGTGTTAGCTGGCTTTTTTGGACGCCACTCCAGTCAGGTAGGGGTAGGAAGACACTGACTTGTTACTGCAAAGTGCTGTAGAAGTCCAGGTTCTGCACTCAGCCTCCACTGACCTGTCAGGAGGGGACCCCTCATCACCCCTGGGTAGGGTTGGGAGTTCCAGCAGTCTCCATTGCTACTGAGGTGGGGGTAGCCCTGCTCCCTGAGCTACGGTAAAAGTCTTGACTCCCCACTGGGCCTCCTCTAACACCACATCCCAGTGGGGAGAAGGAAGGAATGCCTTGTTACTGATGAGTAGGGTGGAAGTCTAGGCTCCCCACTTGAACTTTGCTGGCGTGGGTAGGGAAGAGGCCACAGTTTTTCCTGTGGTGTTTGCCTAGAGTAGAACAGTATTGTCTAACTGTTTCCTGTCTTTCTAGGTTGCCCCTTTACTTGGCCTTTGACAAGAGAACAAGCTTTTGTTGGAAATTTTTTTGGTCTGTAGTCATTGAAGTTTCTGGGTTCTTGGCTTTTTCAGCTCCAAGTCTGGGATGTATGCAGCACAAAGAAAAACCAAGGAACTCATCAGTGTGTAGTTCCTTGGGTCCTAATAGCCCTAGTTGGTCTGCTTTTGTCTATCCACCTCTCAGAGTCTGCCTATGATTGTTTTATATATAATGTCCAGGGATGCAGTTGTCCTTAGCCGGAGGAATAGGGAAAAGCACATCTGTTCCACCTACCTGGAACCAGAAGTAGACCTGACCTTTACTTTTAAGCTGCTGAACCTTTCCAAAAATATTGTAAGTGAAAGTCCAGTATTTTAAGGAGAAAAAAATTGAGATGTTCCAGCTGAAGTGAGGGTGGAGATGGCAGCCCTGACCACTAGTTCCCTGGCACTAGTAGCCATTGAAGTAACTCCCAGAGTTCTGAATTTCCATGGGGAATGCAGCTTGAAAACCAGAGTCCTAAATGACCCTTCCTTTTCCTACCTTCTGGGACATCCATGGGAAGAAATTCTACACAAGAGGGGAGACTTGAGGACTTCAGGGTATAGGTAGATTTTGGACAAGTAAAAGCCACCTGGCTACCTCCCAAATGAACCACTGTTGCTCACAGAGGTCACCTGCCCATTAATGGAGCCCACACTGGCCACCTTCCCTTCCCTGACCACTTCCTATACTCCCTTCTTGGTGTTTCCTGCGATTACCTCTCAAATGAAGTACTTTCCCTCAAATCCTTATCTCAGGGTCTCCCTCTGGGAGGAGCCAAACTAAGACCACACACACACACACACACACACACACACACACACACACACACGTACACACAACACACATACGCACATTTAATTAATGTAATCAGCGCTGTGTGTGTGAATGATGATGATGGACTGACCCGGAAATAACAAGAGTGATCTGTCCTCCTTGCACCATCCTCCAAGTTCAAAGGGACAGTAGATCAGAGGATGTTTTACCCTGAGGCCAGCCTGTTCTTTAGAGGGGCTGTTAAGGAGGGGTTGTACGCTGGCTCAGGCTGAGGGTGGCTTCAAGTTCAGGGGCCTGGGTGAAGGAGAGAAACTTAACTTGTTTGGTTAACAAGCATCTTGTTCCATTTGATTAGTGGAGACAAAACAATTCAGCTAATCATTTATAAGAAAGGGAATGGAATTTGGAGGGTCTGGGTCTGCTCTGTCATGGGTAAACAAGGGGAAATCATGAGTCTTTTCTGAGTCACATGGGGAAGGATGATGATGAGCTACCTTTTCTGAAACAAAAAGGGATGGGGGGGGATTTCTCTAACCCTTGCTGTTTTCCAGGGTCACAATTTCAGGAAAAATACAACATTTTCAGTCCTGTCCTAAAAATTGAGTTGAATCCTGCAGGAAATATGAAATCTATCCAGCGTTTCTCCGTGAGGATAATTAGGGATGTTAGCAGAGTGGGTCTCCCATGTGAGCTGCTCTCAGCCAAGCAGAGGTTCCCTCTGAGCTCCATGGTTGTGGGCCGGGGTGGGGGGCTTCCCAGGCGGCCGCTCCAAGCTCAGAGATTAAGGTCCCCCCTCCTACTCCCCCCACCCTCCCTGCTCCCGCCACCCTCTTCCCTGCCTGCCACACAGCTGTTTTGCCAACATTGCTGCCTGATTATCTTTCAAGTGGCTTCTTGGAGCAGATGTTCCTGGCTCCTCGCTGCATCAAAAACAAACAGGAGCTGTGTTGTCATTTGCTCTCCTGGGGAAAATCCCTCTGCTGCAGCAGATTCTTCTGGAGAGGTTCAGGGAGGGCTGTGGAGTCTCTCCGTGCTGCTTCTTGCCAGGAATTTGCCTCCAGATGGATGGCAGGGACTCCTCAGGCCTTCTGAGCTCTGTGCGGCCCCTCGGGATCAGGAGCGTGGGCTGGAGAGGCACACTTGTAACAGAATGCAATTCCCACCTGGGGGAAGCAAGGCTGGGCTTTGCTCCTGTCACTACCTCCTAATATCATTTAACCTTTTGAAAAACATAAACACCCCAACAATTTTGGTTTTGAAAGATCCCCCCCAGGGGTTTGTCCCCAGTTGAAAATCTCTTTTTGTTTCCAGTAGCCCCCATCAACAAGAAAATGCTCTTGGCTTGCTTTCTGAGGTTCGTGTTATGCAAGAGATAGGTTTTTGGTTTCTGTTTTGGGAACATGAAAGTCGAATATGCAGTTGAATGTGTCTTTTAAAAGGTGCCCATTGAGCTCCCTGCGGCCCGTCCTTCTGCTGTCGCCCTCCTCCCTCCCTTCTCCGGGGGCTTCACTCCTACCAGAAAGAGGAGGGGAGATGGGGGCAAGGCAACAATTTCTATACCCCGGACCCCGCGCCAAGCCTTGATGGTATCAATAAACGTGAGCCTTGGTTTCCTCTCTGAAAAAAAAAAAACACAAACAAACAGAAAAACAAAGAAGATGCCCATTTCATTGCCAGCTGAGCACCAGGGCTCTGGTGGACCCGGCAGCTGCTCGGGGGGTGGGGGGTGGGGTGGTGGTGGTGGTCAGGAAGATCTGTGCAATGCCAGGAAGGCCTTCTTGCCAAAAAGTGCCAACCTGCTGTGGCAAGGTATTGCAGCCTTAGCCATTCACTCCTCGGAGGTGGAGCCCACGGACACAGATCACCGTGGGTCCGTAGTACACACACCAGTTGACTGCAGCCTGCAAAGTGCTCTAAAGAAGAGGGGAGAGGCACAGGTGGTAGCATGCCTAGGGAGGGAGACGGGACCTAAAGGAAGTCTTCAGCGGCGTGGTCTCTCAGGAGGAGGGGGACATCTGAGGATGCTGGGCTCCGTGTGAGGAAGGTGGGAAAGGAAGCCTTCCTGGTATGTGCTAGCATGTCTGCTCCCCTCAGCCAGAGGACTCTGGGAGCTGGTACCAGAGTGGATAAAACCGCAAGTGAAATATGTTTGTGGGTCTGTCCTCAAATGTTCCATTGACTTGGATAGTAGGTCTAGCATGGACCACGTGGTCCATTCCACGTGCCCGCTTTGCTGCTGGAGTGTCCTCCTCGTGTCCACTCCACTCTGGTGTGGCCCAGCCATCCCCAGCCGCTCCTGGACTCATCCTACTCAGCAGAGCCTACTCGGGCTCAGTTGAGTACCAGGTCTTGATACCCCCTCCTCTCCTGGCCTCTGAGACACCATCCTCTCCTGATTTTTCTCCTATTTCTGTGGCTACTCCTGCTCTGTCTTCTTTGCTGGCTTCTCCTTCTCAATGTGCAAATGTACACCTTTCTCAGTGATGGGGCTCTGCCCTCCTCTATTCTCTCCCCAGACCAGTGTTTCACACAAGTTAGGTGGCTTCCAAACAATCCAGGGCGATTGTTAACCATGAAGGCTCCTGAGCCCCATCCCCAGAGATCCATTTTAGTCACCTGGAGGCCTAGAAATTTGCACGTTCAACTAGCACCCCGAGGGATTCCTATGCAAGTAGTCCACGGAACACACTTTGATGAAGTTCTGCATTGCACGACTGCATATGTGATTCATTCAATCCCAAGGCATTGCGCAATATTTATATGCTGACACCTCCTCAGTTTAGACCTCCAGCTCAGACCTCCCACCTCAGAGCTCCAGGCTTCTATCTCCAGACCTGCTTAACATCTCTCTTTGGACATGACCTAAGCATCTGAGCCTTAGAATTTAAAAGAAAACTTGATTTTCCTCCTTAAACCACCTCTCCTTTGCATCATCTCAGGAAATAGAAACACCAACCCCCGGTAGCGCCTTCAGATCGCCCTTCTGCCAGCCCCATGTCCAAAACATTGGCAGATCCCTGGGCTGTGTTTACAAGTATTTCTCCAGTCAGCTGCATCTCTCCCGCTCTGGTACCACTGCTACTCTGCTGCCAGCCACCTACGTCACTATCTGGTCGACCACAGTAGAGACCTAAATGACCTCCCTGCCCTAATTCATTCCTTTACCACAGCCAAAGAGGAAGCATGAAACACACCGTAGTTACTGCTGCTCCCTTGAGTGGCTTCTCATCACACTTAGATGGAAATCCAAACTCCCCACAGGCCCTCTGACATCTGGCCCCTGCCTGCCTTCCCCATCTTCCCCTGTCACTCTAGGCCTTGCTCCCTGAGCTCTGTTCACACTGAACTTCTTTAAGCTCCTGAACAGGTTAAACGCTTCCCTGCCTCAGGGCTTTTGTGCATGCTCTTCTCCCTGCCTAGAATGCTCTTCCCTAGTCCTTCAAGTGTCTCTGGCTCCTCCTCACTTTTTAGGTCTCAGCTTTCCTGACCTCTTTATTATTAATATTATCACATCCATCTTCTTCTTCTTTTTTTCCCATCCTATTATTCTTAATAATGGCCACCTGTCCATTCTTTCATGGTATCGCATGAACACTCATATCTGGTAATTATGTATTTATTAATGCTTACTTATGGCTTTTTTTTTTTTTGGTCCCTTTCACCAGAGAGTATGTTCTATGAGGTCAGGGACTATGTCTATTTTTTTTCTCACCTGGTATGGATTAGCACCCGATAAATATTTATTGAATGAATGGAGTGAATTTTATTTTATCCAGTTATATAACATTTAGCCACAGTCCTGTTATTCCATTGCACTGTCTTCTGTTCAGACCTGTTCCAGTCTCTTCCATTCTATTTTAGTCTGTTGAATTCTATTCTTTTCTATCCTGTTCCATTCTGTTCTGACCTGGTCTAATCTGTTCCATCCTGTTCTACCCTGTTCCATCTGGTTCTATTCTCTTCCATCCTGGTCTATTCTGTCCCACCCTGTCCTAGTCTAGTTCAACCTTTTTAGTCTGTTCCACCCTCTTTTATTCTGTTCCGTACTGTTCTACTCTGTATTTTTGTCCTTTCTCCTTCTTTTCACCTATGCCATACTCTTCTTCTTGGTTCTACTCCATTACATTCTGTTCCACTTCATTCCATTCGCTCCATCCTGAGAGATTCAATCTCATTTTGCCCCATTTCATTCCGTTTCGTTTTATTCCAGTGCTTCACTCAGGATTTTTGGAATACCTGCTTTGTGCTTGGTATTTTGATAGCGATCTATGAGATTATAAGAGAAGAAAATATCATCCTGGGTATGAGCTAGCCCCTCTAAAGGGTGAGTGAATGGGAGAGAGGAGAGAGATTGCCATAGGGATCTAAGCTGACCCATGATGGGGAGGGTTTGGGGAGGATGCTGACATGAGAGAAAGCAGGGAATGGGCCTGAGGGGCAGTGATACATGAAGACACTGGCCTGGGAAACTTAAGAGGGAGCCCAAGGTTAGGGCAGGCAGAGGGTGCTGAGTAATGATAGATAAAGGGGCAAAGGTGGGTTAGTCTCCTTCTATGGCTTGACTTGGTGCTTTGATGTTTTCCAACAAGAGAACTCCTGTGGTTTGGTGACGATTATTGGGACACCATCCATCCTGCTGACACCAGGAGAGGCAGCATGGTCCCGTGGATGAGAATCCTTGGGTAAGGTGACTAGCCTTTCTGATTCTCAGTTTTCACTTCTGTAAAAAAAAGGGATAATTGCTCTCACCTAGAGTTATGTGCAGATGAATAGCTTATACTCCTGTGTCAAGGGTTGAACAAGCATTCAGCACCGCACCTTATCCATCCTAGGTGCTCAGTAAATTCTTGCTCTCTCCCACTTTGCCCTCATCCACTAGTCCATCCCAACTCTACTAGGTTAGTGTCAAGCCTCAGTTTCCCCAACAATGAAATGGGGACAGTGTGAAACAAACATGAGGTATCAGGTACTGTAGCATTACTATTGCTTTGAGCTTGAAGGGACTAGACCCACGACCGATGTTTGTCGATCGAAGGATTGATTGTAGCTCCCTTACACCCACCATAACAACACTGAGTGCAGGGCTGGGAAGACAGAGGCACTTAATAAACACCTTCGACTTGAAGCCAATGCAGAAAGAACCCGGAAGAGTGGCAGATGGGTAATACCCTTTCCAACGCAGCCCAGACAGGGGGATGCTGGGACTGAGCGGATGAAATTCACACTAGACCTCCAAATATATTCAGAATCAGGGAATTAGGAGACAACAGAGGAGGCTGCCAAAAAGAATTTATCTCTGAAGTGGAGCTTGGGGAATAGCGCTAATATTTTCGGAAATTGAAACTCCAACCATGAAATTGCCTATCATTTATCATACATGGTCTCTCAAAGGGGAAACGGAAAAGCATTTAGTCTTATTGCTTTTTAAACACATGATTGCTGAGCACAGCCATCCGGGCGGCGGTTTTAAGAGATGATGTGTCTGAAAGGGTCCGGCGAGGAAGTCCGTCCAACCTAATGCAGGGCTCCTCTCTGCGGACTCTCCTGCATCAAGAGGCCTGAGCCAAGCACGCTGAGGGTCCAGCCCACGTGGGCTTGAGCAGCTGGGTGTGGTGCACACTCTGACGTGTGTAGAAACCCCCAGTCTTCTCAGATCTTCCCCAGCCCCTTCCTAATGCCCAGTTGAAGTCACTGTTAAAGTCATCAATACTTGAATACTTTGAAAGTTTCCACTTCCACCTCTATGCTGATGATTATCACATTTCTCTCTTCCCCCCAGACCCCTTGGGGGTTTTGGACCTCTAAGTGCAGGTGACTCCTGGGCTTCTCCACTCGAGCCTCCACACACTCATCAGATGCAGCATGCTTGCACTGTCGACACCACCTTCCCGTGTACGTTGTCCAAGGCCACAAGGCTGGAAGTGAGGTTGTGAGATACTCACCCAGGTCCGCTGATGTCCAGCACCATGTTCTTCTTCCTGAACAGAGAAGGGCCCTGGGACAACGGCGAACACTGACCGAGAGTCAGGACATGGGTTCTCGCTCCTGTTCTGCACCGCTGCCTGCGGCTGCGATACTTGGGTTGGCCCCCGGGAAATGGGGGTATTTCCGAGGCAGCGTTTCCCAGGACTCCACACCCATCCTGCTTGTTGCCCTCTTGTCCATGGCTTTGAACACCACCTCTGTGCTGATGACACTCAGACCTGCACCTCTAACCAGACCTTTCCCCTGAGCTTGGGAGCAAATTGCCCACTGCCTCCTGGACACCTCCCCCTTGAAATCCTAGGGGCACTAAGTGACAGACAGTCTTTTTGGGGAATTCTAAGTCCCACACTGGAAATCGTCACATCTAGACCTTATTAACTTCACTCCTACCGGAAAGTCTTTTTGGAATTAAGTTTTATTGATTTTTCTCTCACATTTCTTCAAGAATCACTGGCACAAATGGTTATGTAATGAATATGTCCTTGTACAGTGTTAGTCTTCTACTTTTGTAGAATAAATTGTCCTTTATTCTGTGAATGCCTCTTGTGAGAATCTCTAAGGCACATGCCTGTTATAACCAGGCCAGGCCAGGGATGGGGGTGGGTGGACTTGAGATCTCCTGAAATATTTTTCCATAAAAATATTGTATTATTTTTCCACTCATTAAACATCAAGCTGTAAACGTTCCCCTTTATATCTTGGTTACTAGGAAGCTCAGAACATAAAGAAATGCTCAGTCCTACTAATTTTATTAGCCCACACTGTAATACCTATTTTCTTTCATTCTGTACATTGTTTTTATTGTGGTAAAATAGACACAACATGAAATTTACCATTTTAACCATTTTAAAGTGTACAGTTCAGTGGCATTAAGTATATTCATACTGTTGTGCAGCCATTACCACCATCCATATCCAGAATTCTTTTCACCTTCCCAAACTGAAACCCATACCCATTAAATAATAATTCCCCATTCCCCACTCTCCCCTGCCCCTGGCCACCACCATTCTACTTCCTGGCTCTATGAACTTGACTGTTTGAATTAATATAAACATTTTACTCTAGTAAGCTAAAATCCATTCAAAAATATGCATTTTGTCCAATATCCTGGAGGATCAATGATATGTATGATATGGTCTCTGCCATAAATAATCTTGCAGTCTGAACAAGTGACTCTCATATTGCCATAAACTAAACCTGGGTACTTCATATGAGTGGAATCATACAGTATTTGCTCTTTTGTGACTGACTTATTTCACTTAGTGTAACATCACAAGCGTAACATCTATATTGTTACGTGTCAGAATTTCCTTCCTTTTTAAGGCTGAGTAATATTCCATTGTATGGATAGACCACATTTCGTTTATCCATCCATCCACTGATGGACCCTTGAGTTGCTTCCATCTTTTGGCTATTGTGACTAATGCTGCTATGGACCTGGGTGTACAAGTATCTGTTCAAGCCCCTGTTTTAATTCTTTTTTGTCTGTATCTGCACATGATTTTTTTTTTTTCTTTTTGGCTGCATTGGGTCTTTGTTGCTGTGTGCTGGCTTTCTCTAGTTGTGGCTGGCGGGGGCTATACTTAGTTGTGGTGTGCAGGCTTCTCATTGCAGTGGCTTCTCTTGTTGTGGAGCACGGGCTCTAGGAGCATGGGCTTCAGTAGTTGTGGTGCACAGGCGCAGTTGTTGTGGCTCGCAGGCTCTAGAGTGCATGCTCAGTAGTTGTGGCGCACGGGCTTAGTTGCTCCGTAGCACGTGGGATCTTCCCAGACCAGGGCTCGAACCCACATCCCCTGCATCGCATTGGCAGGCTGATTCTTAACCACTGGGCCACTAGGGAAGCCCTGAACATGATTTTTAATTTTCTGTTTCAACAGCTTCATTGGCTCTGTGCCTATTGATATAAGAGTCAAGTGCACCTAACCTGTACTGAGTAGCACTGCACACCTGACACAGTTCTAAGTTCTTTAAATAGGTTTTATCATTTGATCCATTGTAATCTCTATTTTACCACTGAGACATTGCTTCTTTTTGGAAGAAGGCAGAGTAACAATGATAACAAAGACATGGATTAACTATGAGCTGCCTGTACTTTCTTACTCCTGACTCACTCCTCAGCCCAGAGCCGTGTGACCCCCTCCACCCGGCGGCTCCCTGGAAAATGCTTTGGCAAAGATCACCAGTGACCTCCATGCTGCCAACTCCAGTGGAGGCTTCTAGTCCTTCTCTACCTGCCATTCATATTGACCCCACTGACCACCCACCTGTTCTTCCTGGACCTTCTTCCCTGACTCCTGGGATACCACTCTGTCCTGGCTTTCCCCCTGGTTTCCTTTTCTCCTCTGTCTCTTTGTAGGATCCTTTCCCTCTGACGACCCTCAAAGCTGGGCACTCTCCATGGCTCTGTCCTTGAGCTGCTGCTCTTCTCACTTGATGTGACCTTTCCAGGAGACACCCTCATCGTCCTGTCACTGTGGTCACCATCCTTCCTTGCTCATGGCCCTCAATTCTCCTCTCTAGTCCTGGGCCCCACCATGAGCATCACGCTCGCATCTCTACCCCCCAGTCTGGTGTATTTTCTCCCCGAATGTTCCATGGTTAACTTAAACTCAACATGTCCACAGTGGAGTTCATCACAGCGCCCCCCCCCCCACTGCCCCATCCTAGCGAGTGACACCATCTACCCAGCTGCCTAAGCCACCAACCAATGAACTCTATTCAAGTTTACCCTGCTACCTCTCTGACCTGACCTCCTTGGTATTTCTAAGGCTGAGCCTTCTTCTCTGTTCTGTCTTCTTTTCCAAGATCAGGCCTCATCCTCCCTTGCCTCGGGTATCAGAACAGGCTTCAGACTGGCCCCCTTCCTCTAGTCTTGCCCGATTCACATTCATCTTCCACAGCTCACACACAGAGCTGGCCCTGTCACTTCTGTACTTAAAACCCTCTGTGTCTCCCTGGTACCCATTTAGGATGAAATCCAGGCTCTGGGGCAGGCATTTATACCCCCACCACCTCACCCTTTGCTCCACTCCAGTCCATCCTTGCCTCTGCATCGTCCACCATTTCCCTGAATGTGTGCTCAGTGCCTACCACGTGCCAGCTATGAAGGGCGGGGTGGAGGAGCTGGGAGGGCAGTGGTTGAGGAGTCACTGGCAGTGGAGTGATCACAGCTAGTGTGGGAGAGGCAGTCACCAAACAAACTGAGAGGCAGCCAGTCTGGTCAGTTTCATGATGAGAAAGTACCTGGTGATAAAGGAGCATCTAAGGAGTAGGAGGAAGTGTTCCAGGAAGAGGAGAAGGTCAGTTCCTGATCTTTCCTGATGCTGGAAATGCTAATTTGTCCATTAGTCCTGATGATGATTCTACACTCTCTCACTCCATCTTCAGAATCCATCCTTCGCTGTGTCTGCCGTCTGGCCTAACTCAGGCCTTCCTGATTTCTCACTTGGATCACTTCGAAGTGTCCTCCTAACTGGTCGCCTCTCTTGACCTCCAGCCTACCCCACCCAGTGCTACCACAGTATCCTTTCTACAACACAAATCTGAAGACTGCTACAGGAAACAGCCCACTTCTTTGTGTGACCTCTGAGGCCCTTCATAGTTCGGGTCTTTGCCTCTCCCCCGGAGCTGCCCTTCCCTCCTCTTCTCGGACACGAGTCCATCAGTTCCTGGGCTGGGGATACAGATGCACATCTCTAGCCGTGGTGGACAGAAAGCCCAGTGAGAAAGAGGAGACGGGAGCTGCAGACCATCCTTTCAACACGTTCTGGAGTAAAGGGGAGCAGGAGAACGAGATGGGAGCTGGGGACAGGTGTGGAGACGGACGGAGTTGGTTGTGTATTAGCAGAGATCCTGGAGCAGGTGCACTTCCTGCCATGGGTGACCTGGTGGAGAGGGAGAAGATGGTGATGCAGAAAGAGGGGACCCCCCCCACCCAGGTCCTTGAGCAGGTGAGAGGTGGGGATCCAGGCCCTGTGGTGGGGGGTTGCCTCGGGCAGAGCAGTGGCCTTCATCCATGCACTGAGTGGGAGGGAGGCAGAGTGTGGGTGCGGATATGGGAAGCTTGCCACGTGTCCTGATGGGAAGATGAGGGTGCTCTCTCTGATTGGGACCATGCTCTGAACAAAACACAAGGCCAGTGAGGGTGGGGGCAGTGAGTGGGGTCTGTGGAGAGGAGAAACGAGACGCTTGTTTTGGAGAATGGGGGACGCTCAACAAGGCAGCTAGACAACTATCATAGTGCTGCTGAGTGATGACGGGACCCTTTTGAGATTCGAGGCTATTAGGAGTTTAGAGGAAAGTCAGCTCTCTTTTTCTCCAGCCATGTTCTGCTGCTTGGATGCAGGCATCGAGTAGGTGTGTGGATGGATTTAACCAAGGTTGGGCATGGTTTCTAAGAATAAAGAAGGGAGAGAGAGGAGAGAAAGTGAAAGATGGAGGAGAGGCAACAGAGGGACGTAGATCCTGAGTCAGTGGTGGCCAGCGGCTGGAGGACTCCGGCACGGCTGAGGGAGAGCCACCTGGAAGGATAACAGGTGACAGGTGATCACCCAGAGGGATGCTTGAGGTAGAGACGGTGACATTTCCACCATGGTAAGGTCAAGGGTGGGACAGCCACAGGAGCAGGTGGGTGGGTGGGACTCACCAGGTGGAGAACAGAGAAGCCCCAGTGTTGGATGGATGCCCAAAGTGGATGTTGGATCACCCCAAATGATGCCAGTAAGAGGGTGGAGAGGAAGACAGAGGGTGAGGGTGTTGGTTAATTCTGTAATGAATGAGGGGTGCAACGCAGTGGGGTAGTGCATGACCCTGCAACGAGGACGGTGGTGAGAGGTCAAGTCTCTTGGTACAGAATTCAGAGAAGCGGGGGTTTTGAGTTGAGAGGGAGGATAAATGTTTTGGGAGGGCAGCGGGGAGCTAGGAGGACAGCCACCTCACCTCCCAGCCCCAGGTGATGTGGGATGTGGAGGAGAGAACAGCCTCCCCTTGGGAGGGGGCAGGAAGTGGTGTCAGGGGCCAGCCAGGTGTCAGTCAAAGCCAGAAATTCAGGAGAGATGTTGGGGAGATGGGGTGTTCGGGATGACAGGCCCTGAGCTCCTGAGAGGGTGGTGCTCCCAGGGGCTGGATGTCTTGGTATCTGTGGGAGGCTTAGCTTCTGCTCCATGAAAGAGGCACCAGTCCCATGGCCCCCTAGCTTCTGGTTCCTCGGTAGCCAAATGGCATCATGGTCACGGATGATATAAGGATTCTATGAAATGAGGGGGTGGGCCTGGACCCAGGCCAGCCACGCAGGAGCTCTCCGATCTTGCTTGAGGCTGCTGGGCGTGGGGTATCCAGCCAGGCAAACCCACCAGTTGGTGGTGGGAGGTTGATGGCCCTGCTTGCTGTGGCAGGCCCCGCCCTCTGCGCTGCCCAAGCTTTGCAGGTAAGAGCTGAAATGCATTTCAAGGGCAATTGAGCACTGGAAGATTTGTGGCTTGGCAGGCACTCGCGGCACAGGTGTGTGGATAATTGTGATACACGCGGAGATGCACGGAGATGCAGCCGTGGGCTGGCCTGGGGCAGGGGCAGGCACAGGCCCACCAGGGCAGGTGCTTTCACCTTGCAATGGGAAGAAACCAGGTGGGTGAAAACATTTGCATTTCTTTAAATTAAATTAATTTGGACTCTGAGTCCCTATCCTATCAAGATGGGGGAAATTTAACCTCGTGGCACTGGTTTCCGTGGAGATACCCTTTCAGAGTCAAAATTTTGCTGGAAGCTTTGCCTGGGAATGTGATGCCTGGGGCCCCCAAGAGCACCGCATGTCTCCTTTTCCTGCCCATTTTGCAGATGAGCCGGTGGAGACCCAGCGAGGCCAAAGGCTGCTTAGCTCTTAAATAATGGCTCCTCTACCCAGTACTTCTAATCTGGGGTCAAATCACTAGAGGACAGAGAAGGAGCCCACTTGCAGTCGGGAAAGGTGTGGGGCTGTGGGCAGGGGAAGGCATTCCTGATGCCAACGAGGAAGAAGGGCTTTTTGGAAGAAGCAGGATCTGACCGGGACCTGGGAGGATGGGCTGGACCTGGAGAGGTGAGAAGGGAAGGGCATTCCTGGGAACAGCAGGGACAAAGGTGTGGCAGGAGGATGAGCTTCCAGGCCACAGAATTTAGTATTTAAATTGGCTTTTTGTGTGTAGCTGGATTGAAGTGGCCCCTGAGGTTGGTATCTTCCCAGCCACCCCTCTTTAGACTCTAAGCTTGTTGACTGGAGGGAAAATGGCTCACTTAATCTTCTCATCAGCCCTGAGGGGCAGCTGCTTTTGGCTCCATGGTGGAAACTGAGGGTCAGCCAAAGGCCTCAGGATTCGACCTTGTACCTCCCACCACTCACATGGCCACGGACGAAGCTGGGAACACATGTTGTGCACCCCTGACTAAGCACCGCGCAGAGGGGAAAGGGTGCCTGGTGATCCCAAGGGCAGCCCCCAGGAGACTGATGGACATCTGTCTCTCTCTGAGGCTGTCCTGTGGGGCAGCGAGGAGAACTGTGAAGGCAGAAGCCCAGGGAGACGTCAGCTCTGCCCCTCACTGCTTGGCCACATCGGACCCATTGGTCCTCTCTCCTCTCCCCCATCCCTAGCAGGAGAGGTGCTGCTGAACAGCCTCTAAGTCCTTTCACCGCGATAAACTGGGCTACTTGTGCTTCATCTGTTGCTTCCAGCCTGCTTGAGGCTGAGAACTTGCTTCATCTTTGCCCCCCTGACCCTCCCCAGCTGTGGATTAGATGCTTCTCATGTCCTCTTCAGCTTAAACATTTTAGGATCTGAGATCTGTCTCAACACAGCCCCATTCAAGTGCGGTTTGTCTTAAAATGGGCTCGCGGGCTTCCCTGGTGGCGCAGTGGCTGAGAGTCCGCCTGCCGATGCAGGGGACACGGGTTCGGGCCCCGGTCCGGGAAGATCCCACATGCCGCGGAGCGGCTGGGCCCATGAGCCATGGCCTCTGAGCCTGCGCGTCCGGAGCCTGTGCTCCGCAACGGCAGAGGCCACAACAGTGAGAGGCCCGCGTACCGGAAAAAAAAAAAAAAAAAAGATAAAATGGGCTCGCCTATGGGTTCCAGCCCCACCCCTTAGGAGCCTTATGGATCTGAATTCCCCACTGAAAGTGGACATTCATCCAAAACACATGTGATGGACCCACTGGCGCTCTGATAATGGGAGCTGCCATTGACAGGGTGCCTAGTATGTGCAGACACGCTGGAAACTATATCCATATATTATTTTCCATCCTTACACTCTCCCTGCCAGGAATGGAGTTGTTTATCCACTGTACAGGTGAAGAATCTGTGGCCCAGAGAGGTTAAGTGACTTAACGAAGCTCTCACAGCTTGCAAGAGGCAGAGCTGGGATTAGAACCCAGAACTCCGTGACTTCAATGCCTGGCCTCGTGCTGTGTGACATATCACTGAGATGCCTGTCCCTGGCTGGGCCCCAGCATGCAGAGACATTACATTAGTGCCCCTGCCCGAGGGATGCTCCCAACAGCTTCTGCTCCTCGAGGCTAAGGGCTCTGAGACATACACCACCAGGGACCACTACCCAGAAAGGACGATCAGACCCCCTGGGTGGTCTCTCCGTGGTGTTGGTGGGCGGGCCCCCCTCTGGCTGCAGCGGGCAGGCGTGAGCAGCAGCTGTCTCCAGGCAGCAGTAGGATGAATAACTGATGGTGATTAGCTAAATCATAACATGCATAAGTGATGAACCAACTGGTGCCGGGCCGCACTGAGTGGCAGCGCACACCGCCAGCCCCCCACACCCGGCCCGGAGAAGCCACCACAGGCTGCCTCCCTGTGTTATCTGGCATATCAAGTGCTGCGACAATGAATATAGATTGACCTTATTATAGCAGCCAGCTGCTGGTGCCAGGAGCGGCCAGGCATCCTTTGCACAAATTAAAGGTGTCAGCATGTAATTTACGGTTCACGGCGAGAAGGGGGGCAGGGGGTGGGAGCAGGCACCGAGGCAGGTAGGAAGTAAGGGGGGCCGGCATCAGGCTTGCACCAGGAGCCCACGCACCAATGACGGGAGGTGAAGCCCACGTGTCATTTCCTCTGTCTTTGCACGTGTTTTTAGCTATTCCTTGTTCAAGGGGAGCAGCCCCCTCTCCTAAGCTCCCCCTTCCCAGGCTCTGTGTGTGTGTGTGTGTGTGTGTGTGTGTGTGTGTGTGTGTGTGTATTTTTCAGCTAAATTACGGGTTTTACCTGACGAGCGTGAAGTAGGTGTGCTAATTTACAGCTCGGCAGCTAAAGCTGCGTTGCGGGGTGCTGTCTGGGAGACCTGTAATATGACATCATTTAACTAGCACAGCTCAGAGCAGCTTGACATCTCGAGTTGGACCTGTGGCTAAAGTTTTAGTCTTCTCCCTCCCCCTTTCCCCTCCCCAGCAAGGAGGACAGATTAAACTCTAAGTAATAGATCTTGATTTTTCTCGCCGTCCCACCTCTATTCACAGTACACAGTTTGACACAAAGAGTAAGTTATACATCACAAACAACAGCCTCTGCTCTTTACCGCCCAGAAATAATTTTCCATTTGCCAAGATTCCTTCTTCTCCAAGCCCATTTTCCTGTCGAGCGAGCCTCTCTCCCTTCTAGAAGAGGCAGAAGAGGAAAATCTCAGGTCAGGACTGGGGAAGGTAGCCCGGCACAGCTGGTTTAACCCCTTAAGGTTTACAGAGGAGGAGACTCAGGCCTGGAGAGGGGAGGTGACTTCCTGATGTCACCCTGTGTGTTTGTGGCAGAGATGGGGCTGTGTCAGGTGCCCTCTACCTCCCCCACCGCCTGTGGAGTGGAGCAGCTGGGTGATGGCCAGGCTGCCTGAGAGCTGGTTATTCTCCGTTTGTCCCCCTCCTCCCCCCACTTGCCTATAGGAAAGGCTCTCTCTGCTTTCGCTGCCCTGCTCTGTGTCCTGGGAGGGGACTTCTAGGGGCTGCTGCTGCCTTTGGCTGCTGCCTGGGCTTGGCCTATAGAAGGTACTAGAACGAGAAGGCAGGGTGGGAGGGCTACTTCTTCTCTGCTTCTCCCTGACGGGATGCTGTAACTCTGGGAATGGCTGCCTCCCTCTGGGCTGCGGCTTGTGCGGTGGCTCCTCTTCCACGGCTCCAGCTCCTACTGGGCTCCGGTGATGTCTCCGGCCCCTACCTCTTTAGGTTTGGGGTGCTAACAGCCATCTGTCATTACTGGTCTCCCAGAGCCTCAGCACACTTTTGGATTCCCTTAACCCTGCCCACCCCTGTCAACGGTCCCTCCATTCATGTCTCTTTGGTTGAAACATCTGGGGGGATTCTGTTTCCTGTGGGGACTCTGAGTGACCCTGTTCTCCTCTGAGGACCCATGCTTGCTCAGTCCTGCAGGTACACATGGGGGGCAGGCTTCCCAGGGAGTCGGGGCCCTCTGGGAGCATTCTGCCATTAACCCAGCTGCCCTGTCCCCTTCCCACCGGGCCCTGTGATAAGTGCTCGCACACTTCACCTCAGGGGAGCTCAGGGCAGCCCAGTGAGCTAGTGTCTTTTTAGGCGCATCTTAGAGATGTGGACATTGAGGCTTGCAGTGGTTAAGTCACTTCCCCAGGGTCACCCAACCTTAGGCAGCAGAGGACAGCTTGGAACTCGGGGCTCGCTGGCTCCAGGCCTGAGCACCTTCCTCTGTGCTGTGAGGGAGGCTCACCTTGCTGAACTCACATAGGAGACACGTAAACACGCCTGCACACACACGCACGGAGGACAAAATGCCCTTTTGGGAGCAGTAGGTGAGCACGGGTAGGGGGCAGGGCCAGGAGTGATGAGGATTGGAGATGACAGATGGGGTGGGTAAATCAAGGAGGGCCTTCTGGAGGAGGTGAGTGAGTACTGAAAAGGAATTAGAATCTGAATGGAACCACGAAACCGAGCACCCTGAGTAGACCATGTTAGCGGGGGCGGGGCTGGGGAAATGCTTTAAAAATACAGATTCCCAGACTCACTTCTGCCTTATTGAATCAGAATCTCCAGGGGTACAGCCTAAGAATCTGTTTTGTTTTGTTTCGTCCTGAGGGGATACTGAGATGAAGCCAGTCTCGGGAACCACAGGCCGTCCCCATCTTACACAGGGTAGTATGCGGAAGAAGTACAGACAGCCTCAGTGACCCACAGCCACCAGTCCAGAACCAGGGCTAGAACGCAGGTCTCCTGGCTCCCAGCACACTGCTCACTGCACCACTCGTTTGGGGGGCAGGGCAGAAACACAGCCCCCAGACCATGGTCTCACAGCCCTCCCCCACCAGCTGCTCTGCAGCCGGTCCTCAAGATGGCAAGCAGGGGGTGGATGAAGGTGGTGGCAAAGCGAGAACACGCCTGGAATAACATGACATTTAGAAATCTGAATCAGCTGGCACTCTCAGTTTTTCCCTCCTCCCTGCCACGCTACCCCCCCCAACACCCCACCCCTCACCAGGCACCCTCTCTGAGCTATAGGAACATCAGGCCTGGACATCCAACAGGGAGTGGAACCAGCCGGGGGCCACCCACTTGGAAGGGTGGATGGAGTCTGAGATGGGAGCAGAGACCTGGGCTCCGGGCCAAGTGCTACCCTTTCTTGCTGTGTGACTTTGGGCAAGGTGCTGTACCTCTCTGGGCCTCAGCACTGGGATGCTCACTGTCAGTCCTGTCAGTGCCCTTGGGCTGCCGTGTGAGGAATGATCCTGCGAGACTCACTCTATCCTGAACCCCCGCTTCTGCCCTGCTGTCCTGGAATTCCACTGTAGTGTTCCATTCCTTTGCTCCCTGAATAACTGCAGCCTGGGATGGTGCAGGTGTGAGGGTGCTGGGGGGTGGGGAGGAGGCTAGAGGTGGGAGGGAGCCAGCCAGGGGCAGAGGGTCGACAAGCGAAAGGCCAGCAGCTCAGACAAGTGACTTGGGTCCCAGTTCTCCTCTTTCACGCTCTCAACTCAGGAGTGAATGGTGCAAAAGTAGAGGTAGCCCCCTGCCACACCATAGGCTCCATATCAACATGCACGTGGTGAGAAGTGAGCAAATGGTATCCTGGGCCTCTGGGGGTATGAAAGGTGGCTGGGCATGCCTCAAGTTTGACCGGGGCAGCCCTTTGGGCAAGGGTGTCTGGGCTTCTCTCCCCATGCCCTCCCTAGCCCCCTGCACCAGCTGGAGGAGTGAATTAGCTGTGTGTGTGTGTGTGTGTCTGTGTGTGTGTGTGTGTGTGTGTGTGTGTGTGTGTGCATCCCCCAACCCCCAGATCAGGCCTGACTCACCACATGTCCCCGCAGTCTGACACAGTGCTGGATGTACCGCTGGGTGCACAGTACCTCAGACAGGCTGGCACATAGTAGGTGCTCTTTTCATGTCTGTGGGGAGAGAGGGGGAGAGAAGGAAGGAAGGGGGAGGGAGAGAGACAGGTGGGGTCAAGCTGGGATGTGCGGCCCCATCAGCTGACCAGTCCTGTCCCTCCTGACCCACCTGCCTCCTGCACAACCCCTCACTCTCCCCCCACTTTCTTGCTCTGGCTATTTCCCCTCCTCTCCATGGAGGTCATCCTAGAAGGGATGGTGGGGAGGGGCGCTGGAGGAAACCCCCTGCAAAGCGGAGCTTAATTCTAGAGACTAGGGAAATTCTGCTTCAATTCTCCAGACGTCCTCCCCTGAGGAGGCCTCCGGCTAGTAGGAGTGCTCAAAACTGAGCACCCCAAGCCCCGAACCTTGGCAAACCGCTCCACCCCAAAGCCCTGCTGAAGGCGTGTGTGTTGTAGACCCCTGTCTGTCTGGGAAGGGTAGGATTTAGCTGGTCCCTGAGTGAGGGTGTGGATGTGGGGTGGTGGTTGAGAGTAATGCATCCCAGGAAGTAGGAAAACAAGAAGGGGGAGACTTTCCATGCCGAGGAGCCCAGGGCCCATTTGTGGCTCCCTACCCGGATTTTGTCACCTGCCACTTGTTTCTAACCATTGCCAGAAATAAATCTCTGCTCACCCTTGTGTGTGACCAGCTGCGTGGTCAGAGCCCCCTGTCTTGGCTGGGGCTGGTCTTCACCAACATCCTGGCCTGCTCTGCCCCCAGCCCAGGCAGGAAGTGCTCTGAGGTGTCTTGGAAGGGCACAGGGCTGCCCTACTATTGGCTAGATGGGAGACCTCGATTTCTGACTTGGGATTTTTTTCAAGGCAAATTTCTTCCTCTTTGTCTTCTGTCTTCTTGTTTCTTGCAAAGGCCATTTGGCAAAAGGACGTGGCCCAGAAGCATTTCCTTTCCCACCCTGGACATGAACACTGTTCCCCGTGGGTGTGGGGTCTTGGCTGGCATGTAGGGTGGGGAAGACATTGGATGGGCTGAGCCCTAGCTTAGGACCCAAGCATCAGGAAGATTTAAACTCAAGAGGAAACCTTGGAGAGCTATAGAGGAAGCAGGAATCCCATAGAGGCTATGTGACTCACCCAGTGACTTAATAGTCCCATTTGTAGAGGAGGAAACAAAGTCTTAGAGAAGAAACATGGCTTGCCCAGGGTCATACCACAGTGGAGAGCTCTGCCTGGAACCCAAATCTCTGGGCTCCTAGCTCCTAATTCTCTTCCACGACAGTGTGCCAGTCACCTTCAGGTGCGTGGTTATTTATAAAGTAGTTTTGATTATCCCCATTTTACAGGTGAGGAAACTGAAGCTCAGAGCAATTATACCTTCGTCTCTGCTGAGATCAGATGCCACAGGTGCGGTGGAGACCCAGGTCCCAGCCCCTCCAGGAAGCCCACCTGGAGTGCTTCCTTTTCCAAAGTCTTAATACACTCATTTTGAGGGATAGAAAAAGAAAATAAGGATAAGAAGGCAGCAAGGAAACCTTCATGAAACACCCACTCCTTGCCAAGTACTGTGCAGGTGCTCTCGGGATCCTTATGGACCGTCCTGTGAAGGACTCATTTTACAGATGAGGAGAATGAGGTTCAGAGAGCTCAGGTCCAAACCAGGTCTGTCCGATACCCAAGATCAGTGCGTTTTTCTCCCTTATTCAATCCCATATTCTTTTATTCTAGAATGTTTCCTGGGTGCTGTCTTGTCTCTGTGATTCAGCTCTAAGTCCACCGACTCTGAAGAGCCTGTCCTTGTGTGCGCCCTGCAGCCGACCTGGGGCTTGGCCCCGGGGCACAGTCAGCAAAGACTCGAGGCCCTGAGAAGGCAGCGATGGGGCAGAGGCAGCGTGGGCCCTGGAGCAGTTTGGTGGATTTCAAACGCCCCATCTGCCACTTCCTAGCAACATGACCTTGGATCTTAACTCACCTCTCAGAGCCTCAGCGTCCTCATCCATAAAGTGGGGCGGTAATAACCCCGAGCCTCAGGCTCACTGAGTGAAGTTTGGGGGAGGGACCGAGTTCCCAGCATCAAGTGCCCAGCGTGGAACCTGGCACAGGGGGTGCACAAGCCGAGGCAGTGACTGTTCTCATGAGCTCGCTCGTGTCAGGGGCATCTCTGGGGTGGCCCCCATCTCCACCCCCAGCTACCACCTGGCCCTCCCCTCCTGGAGGATGCCTGATTCTCCTGAGCCCCTGTGTGTGCAGGGGCCTGGATCTAGCGGATGGCACACGGGGGCCTGTTTGCCTTTGTGTCGCTAGCCGTGGGTGGCAGCTGTGAAAACTGCACTCCAAGTGTGCCCCCGCCCCGCCTCCAGACTGGTAATCCTGAGAGCTGAAGCTGGGGTCCTTGGCACCTCCAAATGCCCACAGGGAGGCCAGGAACTCAGCGAAGGCACTGGCTCCCCCCGTCCCGCCCTGAGCTGGGGAGGGGCTTTGCAAGGTGAACTCTGGGCTTCACGGCCAAGGGGGTGCAGGTCGTTGAGCAGAGCACAGGCTGGACACTTGCTGCATACACGCTGCCTGCCAGTCACACCTCCATCTCTATGCGTCAGCTGCCAAGACCCCAGCTCTGATGGAGGAAGCTGGGGGAGGCAGACAGGGAGCCTGCCCAAGTCACCATCAGGAGGTGGGATGGGGAGGCCCTGCCGTACAACCTGAGCTTCCAGCTAGCTCTCCCATCCTTGGTCTTCAGTGGCAACGGCTCCCTTGGGTGCTCAAGAACCAAGCAGACCTCTCAAAGGGGACTGTGGGCCTGTCGGATGCTGGAGTGCTGATAGCTCTGAGTTTTCTTCTTTGCACTGAACTATCAGAGGAGGGGGGTGGTCAGAGATTCCAACCTATAATGGGAAACGCAGCGCTGCCAGGTCTATGGCTCTATTTGCTCCTGCCCACTTCTCTGGCCTCTCCCGCTAGCAGCTGAGCTGTTTCCTCCGCCCCAGCTACTCCAAGCTGTTTTCTGCCCCAATGAGTAAACCAAGGCTGTCTTCTCCCCTGGAGATGCTCAGAGCCTGATCTTTACACAGGGGACCCTTTCTTATCAAGATTACGCCGCTTTTGTGGGTCCCTGTGCCTTGGGGCAGGCGGCCCTCTTTTATGATCTTCAGAGCACATGTCTCCAGCAGGAGTTGTGTTTTTTTGTTTTTTTAAATTTTATTGAAGTGTAGTTGATTTACAATGTTGTGTTTAATTTTTGCTGTAAGGCAAAGTGACTCAGTTATACATATATATATATTCTTTTCCATTATGGTTTCTCACAGGATATTGAATATAGTTCCCTGTGTTATACAGTAGGACCTTGTTGCTTATCCATCCTATATACAGTAGTTTGCATCTGCTAATCCCAAGCTCCCAGGAGTTATTTTTATTAGATTGTTTCTTGCTTCTTTTCTGTCTCCCCCATGACAGTAGAAACTCTCCCACCGAGACCATGGATGTTTAATCTGCACTGTGACCCCAGTGCCTAGCACCAAAGGTGCTCAGTAAATATCTCCTAAATCAGGGTCCCCAACCCCTGGTACCAGTCCATGGCCTGTTAAGAGCTGGGCCACACAGCAGGAGATGAACAGCAGGTACCGGTGAGCGAGCAAAGTGTCATCTACCGCTCCCCATCGCTCCCCATCTCTCACGTTACCGCTTGAACCATCACCCCCATCACTCACATTACTGGCTGAACAATTCCTGCCCCCATCCGTGGAAAAATTGCCTTTCGCGAAACCAGTCGCGAAAAAGTTGGGGAGCGCTGTCCTAAATGGATGCGAGCTCCTGTCTTCCTGCCAAGCTGGATAAATGATGACAGGACTCTGAGGGGGAACAGGAAGCTCATTTAGAAAGTTCTTCTGACTTTCCTATTGTTCGTGACACCTAGCGCATTAGGTCCCCTGCAGAATCCACAGCAGGACCATGGCCACTCCCCGCATAGGTGAAGGTATGGAGACCCAGGGAGGGGAAGCGTCACAGTCAAGATGACACAGCTGGCTGGAAGGACAGCCGCGGGAGTGTGTCTGCCTGTCCTATAGTTGGATCAGGCTTAGGGAACGGGGCACAAGGAGGCACATTTGCACCTGCGAATGGAGCCTCAGGCTACCCCTCCTGAGGGTGCAAGACCCCTCTAATAAAGCCTCTCCTGCCAACAGAAGAGGGGCTGAGGACCAGGGAGGTGCCGTGGCCGGAG
This sequence comes from Kogia breviceps, assembly GCF_026419965.1. NCBI lineage: Eukaryota > Metazoa > Chordata > Mammalia > Artiodactyla > Physeteridae > Kogia > Kogia breviceps. The sequence goes on from NC_081312.1 coordinate 97,610,577, forward strand.
GTCACAGCGCAAATTACAAGTGGTCTTCAATTTCATTTCCATCAGTTTCTTCATTTGCCAGGCCGGAGACATTATGTTTGCAGCTAAAGGGGTCTCAGATGAGGGTCTCAGAAAGGGTCCTGAGGAGGGAGGCCCGGGCATGGCTGCCTGGAGCTCGTTTTGGGGGCCCCTCGGCAGGGAGGGGTCAGGACAGGGCAGAGCCAAGGGCAGTGGTCTCTAAACTTACCAACTTCTGCCTCACTATCAAGACAAAAATAGATCCCACCTCCACCAATATACGTGTATGTATTGTTTATTCATTATGCACATTTAAATGTAATCGTATATTTTGTATACAATGAAAATGTACAAATAGAGATGTTTTGAAATGCGATTTTAAAATGTAAATAACATTCCTGTTATTTCCTTCCCATCCTGTTATTTCTTCCTATTCACCAACGTCCAGCCTGGAGATTATACACCCCATTTGGGGACCACTGACTAAGAACATGGACTCTGGAGCCCAACAGACCTCTGTTTGAACCCAGGCCTTTCTTGTGATTATCCGTGTGACATTAGGCCAGCCTCTGGGCCACTCTTTCTTCTTCTGAAAGGTGGGATAATATTTCCTACTTTGCTGTGTGGCTTAAATGAGGTTCAGGATCCAGGGCCTGGCAGGCTGGAAAAGCCCCATATGGTAACTATGGTGATGATGATCATGGCTGGGTTTCCTCTTTCTTGTTAAAATTATTTAAACTTAATCCCAGATACTATGGGCTGCAAGCATGTTTTCTGACCTTCTGTTTAGTCACCAGAGATGGTGAGTCATGGCCCAGCATAGGATGGGACTAAGTCTTCTGTCCCCCCAATATGATGGCCCCAGATTCCATGAGGACAGATGGACCTGGGACCTGGCTAAAGGAAGGTGGGCTTGGCGTCCCTGCAAGGTGGATGGGGCTGAGACATGGGTCAGGTTTCAGCTTTCTTTGTGTTCCTTTTAAAATAATGGAAGTGTTAGCTTGGGTTCACGGGCTGGTCACAGTTTCGATCCCTCCTTAACTTCATAAGGCAAGTCCATGAATTATACAGTGCTGGAACAGACGGCACAAAGTATGGATGCATCACAAGCCGGGCTTAATAAGGACACTCCAGCTATTCTTGGAGCCATTTGCAAGTCAAAAATATGGTGCATGAGGATTTGATGACGACTTCAAATTCTGAAGATTTCAGCTGGGTCAGCAGTATTTTATGTTAAATCCCATCAACGCAAAATAAACGACAATGAGGGGGACACCGTACTTTGTTTTGTTTTGTTTTGTTTTGAATTTTAATTCTTTGGTGAGAGCACATATGGTCAAATGGGCCCCCCGTAACAAGTAATGTCAACACACACCTGCCCACCTTCCCAGGGACTCATGGTGGGGATGGGACACTCCCTTACTGAGGAATTAGAAAGTGTTCCTCCCATTATAGTTTTGTGCTAAATAGAGAGAAGATGAAAGCTTTTCTATTTTCTTTCTTATTTTTCACCAAGACTTTGTATCACTGATCCCTGCTGTTCTCTATAATATGTGTATACCAGTTCTTAGAGACTCAGCTGAGAAGGAAGAAAGAGAAGCGAAACCAGGATTTTACCATTTATCCAAAAATGGGGACTGACATCTGTTTAAAAAATGATTAAATTGCACTGGAGGAGAAGAACCACAGTGAAAAGCGAAAAGCTGGTTTCCTCTGATCCAGGACGGTGGCGTGTCATAAAAACACAGATGCTGGGTCCTGGCGGTGCAGAGCTCCAGCCCTGATGGGTTCATGCGTGGGTTTGTTTACAAAAACACAGTGTTTAAGGGGCAAGGCATGCAAGGCATCATGTGCCAGAGATGGTGGAGGAACGGAAGCAGGAACAGCCAAGAGACCTCTGTGAACCTCCTTCTCTGTGTATTGCATTGATGACAGCAGAGGACCATGGCTTCCCTGACTCGCCTCCTTGGAAACTGGCATCCAAGGTAGCATCTTCAGGTACACAAGGGCCAGCTGTACTTTGAGAATCCCCAAGTGTAAACCCACTAAGGTAGTGATGAAGATATTTATGGCAGCAGCAAAGTGCAGGAACAGCCCGTGAATTGGAAGCCTCTGAGGCTTGAAAAAGTCCCAGTACTTGAAATGTGTATAGACCAGCCCTTCTCAAATGTAAATATGCACAAGAATTCCCTGGGGGTATTGTCAAAATAACAACCCTGATTCCAGGAGGGACCTGAGATGTTGCATTTCTTAAAGGTCCCAGGTGATGTTAAGGCTGCTGGTCCAGGACCGCACTTTGGGTAGTAAGGGTGTAGACCAGGGTCATTCCTCCAAGAAGATGTGCGCTCAGGCACTGGGATGGGGGCATAGAAATGCCAACACCTGGTTCATGGCTTCAAGTCTGCTTCCAACCAGCACCCTAGTTGGTTGGTCCACTTAAGATGCAGGGCCAGGAGTGCTGGACAAGCATGTGCAGAGGACAGAGCACTGGACCAAGAGTCAGGAGAAGCTCTGGCTTCTGCTAGGATCACCTGGCTCCACTACTCAGCTGTGTGACATGGGCAGCCTGCCATAGCTTCCTTTTCCTCGTCTGCATGTGCGTGCTATACAGTAAGGGGATACCTCTACCGTATTCTGTAAAACTGAGTGGGATTGAGATTCAGGGGCTGGAAGACGCCCCAGAAAATAGCAGGTAGGGAAAGAGAACTGCATAACTATGAGTTCAAATCCTGCTTCTGGTACCAGTGGTGGGTTCTTGGGCAGCTTCGCTCATCTGCCTGAGCCTCAGTGATTAAGACACTGGCTGGGTGACCAATAGGCATAAGCTCAGGTAATCTCGAGAGAGGGATGTGGGCTTGGTCCGGTTGCCTTTTTTCCCCTCTTAGGGTCACAAAGCTGGCTTCCCAAAGATCAGACCATGGCAACTTCAGCACTGACTGAAGCAGGACTCCAGTCCCAAAACTCCCAACTAAAGCCTTCCTGCGTGAAGGCCCGGCAGGCTGGCATCAAATTCCACATCCACAGAGGATGAACCTTCTGGCTGGCTCGCCTTATAAGAGAAGTCAGCCTTACAAGTGAAGTAACTTCTCATGTGGGCAAATCTGACAGATGGATATTTTTCGCCACTTTGTCTCTCAGAGTTACGGTGGGAAATCAGGTGAAGCCCTTGCTCCCCTTCTGGTTAGGGATCGTGTGAGTCTGAGAATGCAGGCTTGCTAAGCAAACGTAATATTTGCATCCCCTCTGAGACTTTTTCAAATACCTTCTTTCATGGACACTTGTCTATCTCCCTATGAATTCATTTCCTCTTCTAATAAAAGCCCCAATTTTATGTTTTAAGGGTTCTACCTTTGCCCACTCTGGTCCACAAGGTCTGGTTGCGACTCCGCCTCAACTCTTGGAGTAGATCCTGCAACTCAAGCCTCATCCAATCAGAACGAGCACTCCTCTAGCCACAGTGATTGGTTCCGTGGGCTTGGACATATGACATGGGCTGGTCCAATCAGAAGAAGTCTCTGGATAGTTACTGGACATGCTGTTTTCCATCCCCACTGTCATCTATTGATACACCTTCACTCCAGTGAGGCACACTTGTCAGCATCTCTTCCCACTGGTGTCTGCTGAAATCTACCATCCAGTCTGGTCTTTGGACAATTGTCCCCCACATGGGACATGACTGTGTCCTCATCTGATCCCACAGGACATCCATTCCTGTTGTTGAGAGTCCCCTAGGAGGCTCTGCTTCTCAGCTAGCCCCTCTGCTCTCTACGGGCATGGACCCATTTATTTTCTGCCCCAGGCTGGGTGGAATGGGACTCTTGGGTCCATGTGCCTGCGCTCCTCCACCAGACAGGTATCCTTTCCTACGGTTTGCTATCATCTCAAGGCCCTTCCCTTCTCCCTTCTCAAACATGTCAGAGACTGATTTTGTTGCTTCCTCTCCCGCTGAGGTTTGAACCTGAAGAGACTCAGCCAGGTGGCTCCCTCTCCCAGCCTCACATACTAGCTGTGCCCTTTTCTGCTGTCATCTCTGCCTCCCATCCACCCCTGCCCGCCTCACTGATCCATAGCTAATCTCTGACAGATGGGAGTTTGGCTTCCATCTATCCTTTTCCCAATCTATACTTTATGGCCCTTTGGAGCTTTGCTGCTGATGCTAAAACTTTAGAACTTAAGAAAACAGTTCCTGCAAATCAAAAGCCTTAGCTTTCAAGAACTTGTCTCTGCTATGAGTATCAAAAATCTGCTTTGAATCTATCTTTTCTCTTTGCATTTCGCATTCCTGATCTTTCTTGAGGCGAAGGCACCTTGGACGGAATGTCCAGGGCTGTAGGAAGCACCCTCATCCTGCTGTGGCATCAGCGATATTCTCAGCTCTCTGAGGTTTTCTGAGGCTCTTGCAGGGGACCAGGAAGAACCACTTTTGGAGTCAGGGCATCCAGCTTCTAGTCCCAGTTTGGTCACCGAATTGTCACACAGTTTAGAGAAGTCACTTAATCTTTGTGAGCCTCACTTTCCTCGTCTATAAGATGGTGCTTGTTATCCACCATAGCCTACCCTATCCTGACTAATAGTCTGTATTTAGGCTGATTTAGAAAGTTATCTTTTGTAATTGGGGATTTACGGGACCTCAACTTGTCTTCTTTTCCCCTTTGAAATGGTTTGCCAGGGGATCTCTGGGATGTTGTGGCTGGAGAGAGACAACTGTACTTAGTACTTGACACTGGATTTGCCCACCTGGGTTCTCAGAGTTCAAGGAGTCAGGAGTCATGGCGAGAAGGGCCATGGGAAATAAATTAAGGGTCCAAAAGACCCCTTCTCATTGCTGGTTAAGGTAAATGCCAACTTTACAGAAAGATGGAAAATGATTGTATTTATTTAATTACCACAGATGTCACTATTATCACAGATGACATTAATTTTTAAGAGAAAAGGAAGAAAATATGTCACATTTCTGTTTTGTGCATATGCTGATTGAAAAGTTTATACCAGATGCCAACTTAAAATAAGGACATATAAATATTTAATTGTTTGTGTGTATACATACATTTCTGTATACACAATATGTGTCAATGTAGACACAGAGCACTGGTTCTCAACTAGGGCCAATTTTGCTTCCCAGGGGACATTTGACAATGTCTGGAGACATTTCTGGTTGCCCCAAATTGGGGATGGGGGTGCCATTGGCATCAAGTGTGTAGAAACCAGGGATGCTTCTAAATACCCTACAATACACAGAACAGCCCAGATTATCTGGCCCAAGTGTCAGTGCTGCTGAGGTTGGGAGATCCTGGCATAGATGTTCATCTGAGGCCAGGGGTGCTGGTGTGTGTGTGTGTGAGGATGTGGAGTGTTGGCACCTTTCTTTAGAGCAGTGTTGACATACATCTGTTTGATTCATTTCACATCCCCATTTGACCGACTCCTCTAGAAGAAACCACAGTCATAGCGAGGGGGAGGCTGGCCCCCATGGTCCATATGAGACACAGCCTCTGTGTTCCCTAGGAACAGCATGGAGTCAGGCACAGCTGACTTGCTAGCTTCTCATGCTGACAACTGTTGATTGACACCTAACGTGTCATGTGGCACCCCTGGGCTGGAGCTGCAACTGTGGAAAGAAACAGAGTGAGGGAGAAGGGGAACTGGAGAGCGGTGGACAAGGCATTTTACAGTTTTATGAAGATCTGAGTATTAGCACATTGTTTAACCCACTGCCTCCGAAAGAACTGCTTAAGCCTTGTTTGTACATGTACGAAGGCATGGAGGTACATGGTTTTATAGCTATATGTAAAATATTTATATACATGTATAAATTTGTACACACACATGTAATGAGGTGAAACATTTACTGTCCTAATGGCTGGCACCAAAATTCCACATGCATTGGGCACTGTCTGAGAAATTTCCCTGATAAGCCACTGGACTGGAGAGAGACAGAGAGCGAGAGAGAGATCGGGAGAGAGAGAGAGAGAGAGAGAGAGACTCTTCAGGCAGAATTGTCAGCTGGACCCCCTAATAACAAGCTGGGCTGCTGGTGAAAATGGAGAAGTTTTAACTCTTGCTCGTGAGATGGGGGAATAGGACAAAAAAATAGAAAGACCAAAAAAAAATGGTGAAAGGCCAAAAATGGTGAAAAGGGAGGAAGACGGAGTCGATGGTAAGATGGGGAGATGCTGGGATGCTTTGTGGGGTGGAGGAGCGCTCTAGAAATGTGTGCTATGGGGGTGAAGTCGGAGGGGCTTTGAGGACTCAAAGTGTGGCTCTGTACAACTTTACCACTTTTCTAAGTTTAGAAAAAAAAGAACAAGAGTGTGGATCTGGGATGTTTGTCATGCAGTGTGCTCAGAACCATATTAGGACATCTCTCTCGTCCGCTGCTATGGTGAGCTGGTTTGTGCAGCCTGGGAGGAGGCTGGGCTTCATGGAGGGCCTGTGGGGAGGGAGGGCTGGAGACCTTGGGCACCCATGAGACAAGGGTTTGTGGCTGCAGCCACACTGATCTGGATTTTAAAGGGGCTGGGGAGCTCCAGTGGAACGCCAGGACACCACACCCACTCCACCAAATGATGAGACCAGATGCCAACTTCTTTCTGGATCTTGGTGCCAGAGGTACAGGAAAAGCACTTAGGGAAAATGAAGCAAAGAATCTGAGACAGACACAAATGCACTAAGTGGAGATTCCAAACACAGTTGCAGCAATAAGACTAAAAATTCGAGGGAGGCAAATTCCTGAGCTGGATCACATATTTACAGTTTCAGTCTCTTGAGATTTCAGTCTGGGATCGAGGAAGGGAAGTGTGACTTAGTCACACACTGCTCTGGGCTGCCTAATCCTCCTGCAAGTGCTAAATGGATTGTCAACGGGGGTCACCCCAGCCTCACTCAGCACTGTGAACAGCCTGCTGAAGGCAGAGCCCTGTGGGATGGGTCTCTGCCCAGGTTAGCCCAGGCTGAGCCCCAGAACCTTAACTCTAACCATTAGGTCTCATGCCCCTTGTCTGGGCCTTTTATACTGGGACTTGAGTTGGACATCATTCACTGGCCCTCAGCATCCAATCTCACCTCCTTTTAGGGTGCCTTCCTGTGCTCCAAAGTTCAAAAAGATAAAAACAATGTCTCTCAGACTCTCTTGCAGCTAGAGTTCTGCTAGTGAATTTAGTTCTGCCAATTAGATGCCACCAGGCTGAGACTGGGAAGCAGAATTGAGGCAAAGGCCACCTTCCTGCTGCTTTTAGCTGGTTTCTGTGGGCAGACAAGGTCGGGAGGTGTGGGACTGTCTTGCTTGCCACAGTGTTTCAGCAGCCAAGCTCCAGCTCTGTTGGAGCTGAGAAAGCAGTGGTGATGGCTTTGTGACCCTTGGCTCCTGATCCCTGGACTGTGGAAATGAGGCAGTGTTCCTGAACACACCGAACCGCTGATTCTCCACTTTTCAGGCTGGGTCAGAGACAGCAGCTTCCCTGGAGGGTCAGTTCTGTGGTGTCAGGGAGGCATTCCTGGAAGCTCAGGCAAGAGTCTGCTTCTCTTCCAGCTCTACCTATTTTTTAAAAAAATTCCAGTATTAAATTCCTTTCTGTTTAAAATAGCTACACCAATTTCTGTTTCCTGCTGACTGACACAGGACTTTATAGAGACAGGAAAGGGCTTATTGAGAATGACTGGACAGGTACACTGCATAGAAAGCCATAAAGGAGGGAGAGTGGGCTCCATTCTCAGTTAGCACTTCTTCCTCATTCAGATTCTCCTAGACAAGGGGACTGTCCTTTCTGCTTGGGACTCCACCCCCTCCCTGTTTTCCAGCCTGGGCTAGGACTGGGTGAGGCAAACAAAAGTGCATAGGTGCAGAATTTCCGGAGGCACTCTCCCCCAAGTGCAAGGTAGCCCTGGAGAGGAAGCATCTCCTTAAATATTGCACCCTGTGTGCCTCACTTGCCTCCCCCTTGTCCTTGCCCTACTCACAGGTCTGACTTGTGTGTACCTGGTTGACCGCAACACTGGGTGCAGAGAATTCTTAGCCTTTGTGCATGCTCTGGCTCAAAGGACCATCTGTAAGCACATTCTCTGAGGGTTCTAGAGTCTGTGCTGAGCCACGCACTGTGCCTGTGTGAGGCCACAGCTCCCAAAGGCCCTCTGTATTTCCTCTGCTGTGTCACCCAATCATGAGGCTGGATGAAGAGAAGCATAGGATGGAGGGGAGAGTTCTGCTCTACTCCAGCTCTAGGCCTGGAGGGGCTGCACTTCTACAGGGAAACCAAGAGGCTAGGTCCTGGGAGGGCTACTGGCAAATGGCTGATCAACATACATGCGTGGAAAGGATGCTGAACCGGAGTAGAGAACAGGGAAGTGAAAATTAAAGTAGCAGAGCAAGAAAGTGCTTTTTCGACCTATTGGACGGTCAGCAATTTAAACGATGGATAATTCCAGTAGCTGGGACTAGCACCAGCTAGTCGCAGCACCGCTGATACCACTGACAACAGGGAAGCAGGGAGGGCAACGCCAGGAGCATCATCAGTGTGTTTTAGGAGGAAGCTGAAAGTGGGTTCCCCTCTCTCTGGCTCATGATGGCCATGGTCCTAGTAGGAGACAGACACAGAGCCAGTGGCTTTGACAACAAAAAGATTTTTATATCTCACTTGGTGGCGAGTCCTGGACTAAAGTGATGTGAGGTTATTTATGGTCTTAATTATCCCATTTATAGTAAATATTTATATGTTTCCTTACATACATATTAATGTGTTTGATTACAGGGTGTTCCCCAGAACCCATTAGGTATTACTTAATATACCACTCAGCAGCATATAACTTTTCTAAAATCTAACATTTTTGAATATTGAAACATCTGGCCCTAAGATAAACTATAGTGGGCTTGTTTTATTCCCATTTTACACATAAGGAAAACTGAGGTTATGGGAAGACTAAGTTATCTTTCCTGCTACCACAAAGCCGCTAAGGGATGGGCAGACTTGAACCCAGGGCTCTCTGACTGCCCATCCTGCACACTCTGCCACTAGGAACAGGACCTGAACTTCTTAAATGCATGTGAATTCAGAGGTTGGAATGACTGTGTTTTCTAGTTGCACCGTGATAGGCTTTCGAATTCTCTTGTTCTGAGGAGAATTAGAGTGCAGTACAGAGATTCTGAACCCCTTCTCTTGCACCGGCCACAGTCCCTGATCGGATTGGCACTCAAGATCTTTGTAGACCCCTCTCAGTTATTTTTATAATAAACTTCAAAAAGCATTCTGAGCTTTGGGTATTTATTGTTTCTGCACATAGTGGTAAGTGGAGATTTATCCACAGAAAGCTTGGAGTTTAATAAAGCCTTTTGTACTGCAAATGTGTCCATGTGACCAAAACAGAATAAACTCTTGGGCCTTTCTCCTCACTGTCCCCCTCCGAGTCATCCCTCCCTCCCTCCAAACCCTTGCTTATCCCAAGCCCTTGCCAGCACTTCCCTCTGATTCCATTCACAGCCGGTAATTAATTTATTCAACAAACGTTTATTGAGTCCCTGTTGCTGCCGACAGTGCAGTAGAAGAGGTTTTACGGTTTATTGGAAGCACACTGGTCTGACAGACAAAAGATTGAGGTCCTGGTGCTATAGGGTTTGGACGAGACCCTTCCGTGCTCTGGACCTCATCTTAACCATGTGTGAAGTAAGGAAAAAGGTGAGAGGAGGCAAAAACCAACCAACCAAACAAACAAACAAAAAAGCCATCCATCACAAGGTATCAAAACCTCACACGAATAGGATTAAACAATAAAGGAGTGTATGGTCTGACCAGTGGCTCTTAATTCAGCCCTCCTCTGGGTATCCTTTAATCTTCAGGGTGGCTTGCCTCATAATCACAAAAGGGTTGCCAGCAGCAACTGCAACCACATGCTTCACAGCCAGGGAGAGAGAGGCAGCGATATTGACGGCATTTAAGCATGGTTACCAAACTGATTGCTTAGATCCAGGTTTGTTCATATTGAGCCTACATTGGTTCCAGTGGGTCAGAGCCTGACCTGGAGAAGTTATTCAAAATTTTGACCAGTCACAATTTTGACCATCACACCTGAAAGAGTGTACCACTTTTAACAGGCATCAAACAAAAGTCCAGGATTTCCAGCTGATTGGCTTAAGTCTAAGTTCCCCAAGCCAATATCCATGGTAGGGGGCTTAGGATCACCCCAATTGGTTTGGAACAATCAGGCCCACCCCCTAGAGCTGGGGTTGAGGTCAGCTCTGCTCTCACGGCATGGTTATGACAAGAGGAGAGGAAGTGATGAGGTTTCCGGGTTGTGTGCAGGGGTACAACTAAAGTGTCCTCTACCAGCCATCAGGTCCCTTCCCACTTAAACTCTTTGTTTCTAGGTTTCTATCCATGCACACGACATTGCAGAGGATACCTCCCATTTTAATGTTTCCTTGTACTGATTTTTCAGGTTAGTCTGAGGGCTGCTGCCACTATAGGGGATTCTACCATCAGCTTCTAATCTTCCGAGAGGCCCCTCTGAATCTGTAGGCAAGGAGAAGGGAGACCCAGGTATGGGGCACTGCTGGTTTGTGAGCTGAGCGGGAAGAGCATCACTGAGGACAAAAACATCATGTATCTGCAGGATGTCCCCTCTGCTTGGCACTCAGATGGCACTGAAGACATGAGTGTTAATCAGGTTTTCAAAATACAGGAGTAATAAGTGGCTTGTTTTTAAAAAACTCAGAGAGTTATGTGCAAACTACTCTTTACCATCTAATACCTCCAGTTCCCAATTCCAGGGTGAATTGCAGTCATGCAGTTTTTTCGTGTATTCTCCCAGTTATGTTCTATATATATATATCCCAAACAGTATACCTATATAAATATAGAAAATAAAATCCTTTGTCATATATGTACTACATAGGGATTAGAGCGTAAACAAATGTTTGTGGAATGAATAAGCGAATGCCTAAAACCAAATGGGGAGTTCTGACTGTGAGAAGCTCAAAAGGCATGGAGTTTACTTTTACTTTTACCTACGCCATGCACAATGGTCAGGCAGAACAGAGTCCATACTAGTTATTTTAACAGAGAGACTTTAAAAATGTTTTTATTTTATATTTTATATTGGAATATAGTTGACTTACAATGTTGTGTTAGTTTCAGGTGTACAGCAAAGTGATTCGGTTATACATGTATCTATTCTTTTTCAGATTCTTTTCCCATTTACTTTATTACAGAATATTGAGTAGAGTTCCCTGTGCTATACAGTAGCTTCTTGTTGCTTATCTATTTTATATATAGTAGTGTGTATATGTTAACCCCCAATACCTAATTTATCCCTTCCCTCTACCTTTCCCCTTTGGTAACCATACGTTTGTTTTCTAAGTCTAACAGAGAGATTTAATGTAGGGAATTGATCAAAAAGAGTTGGAGGACCAGAAAGGCAGAAAGTGGCCACTGGGGACATACACAGATAGTAACTGGAAAAAAGCAGCTACTGCCCTTGGGTGGGTGAGGGGAATAAAGACAGAGATCTGGGTTGTTAGTACCCAGAAGCCTGGAGAAGAAACTCTGCAGAGCTGGGACCTCAAACTCAGAGGATGGGGTGCTGGCTGAAGGGTCTAATGTCTCTGAGGGGGAAGAGCTGTGGCTGGTTCTGAGATTGACAATAAGGAAGTGAACAGAAGTCAACGGTGGCTGCCTGTTTAAAGTATATGGCAGGGGTGATGCTACCAGGAATAGAAGAGATCAAGCACCCTCTCTCTGGGCAGAAGTGGCCCTGTGTCAGGACGCATGGTTTGGTGAGAGCAGAATTACTACAAGGTGCCTCTGGGAAGACGCACGTCCCACCGGGGTGTGCGGCAGGGCCGAAAATTATGGGCTGGATTTTAGCACCTGTTGTGCCTCTCGGCCAGGTGCACTTGTATAGGGCACAACCTGTGCAGTCTTGTCCGGTGGCCCCGTATCTGTTCAGCTATCACACACAGCGCATTCTGTTACATGCAGGTATCGCACACACATACACAGGTGTAGGCGCAGACAAGAACACATTTTTCACAAACACGGTACATGTGTGGCTATAGAAGTACGTGTAGAGACAATATGCCCTTAACAGAAGGAGCTATCAGTGCTGTTGTCCTCATATTCCCCTCCCTCCGTGGGGGCCAGGGGCTCTGGACGGTTTATCAAGAGGCCTCTGTGATCCCTGATGTATCTCATAGCTCACTGGGTACCTGTCCCTTCTCAAAGTAGGACCCAGGGTCTCAATTATTACAAGTGTGCTTCTATAGACAAAGGCATAGAAAATGTGACCATTTTCTCAGCAAACCTAGGACAGGAAGTAGCTTCTGGGGGACTGTGTGTTGGTAGTGAACCAAGCTAGGGGAGCTGGGAGTCTTCAGCTAGTAGAGATTAGACAAGTTTGAGAGGCTATTCCAGAATTCTTCACAATAGAGTTTTCAAGTGGATGGGATCCTAGAAATGATCAAGCAATAATGATAATGATGATAATAAGAGTTGTCCTAGATGAGCTTTCCTGGAATCAGACCCTGAGACAGCTTGTAGAACCCGGAAGGTATTCACGGGAGACATACATAGAGAGAGGTGAGGAGGCTGACCGGGCAGTGGGGGGAAGCTGACCGGCAGTGTAGGGGTGCCTGAGGCCTCAGGGGATCCTCCAGGAGGCTCTGGAGCTGGGATGGCCCTTCAGGATTCTCTCCAGTTGAGGTAAGAAGGCTGGGCCTTGTATCCACCCATCAGCCAGTCAGTGGCCATGGGCCCCCTTGTGAGGAGGTGTGACTTTGGGAGGGTGGTTTGCTGTGGTCTAAGGCGGGTTCTGATGAGGGATGAGCTATGAGCTTCCAGGTGGCTACAGGATTGGTGTGCCGCCTCTGACAAGGGGATCCTGGCAGAGCGTCACGGCATCCACAATAGTGACGAGGTGACAATGGCCAGCCTGCTGATCACCTACACCAAACCTATAAACCTCCCCAAGTCTTCCCCAGCACGGTAAAGAGCACTGACATCCAACCCCATTGCTCATGACAAAATCAGAGGAGTCATCCTTGATCCTCTCTTTCCCTCCCCTCCCCAGAGCCTCCCCATATCATGAGCAGGATTTACTGGCTACACCTCCAACATATATCCTGGATCTAACGACTTTCCCTCTTTTCCCGTCACTCTGGCCCAAGCCATCAGGTCTTCCTTGGTCAATTGTCATCACCTCCTAATAGGTCTTTCTGTTCCCGCCCTTGTGGCCCTGCCATCCACTCTCCATATCACAGCCAGAATGATCGCAAAATATCACTGTCCTAAGTAAAGCTCTTTAATTGCTTTTTGTTGACCTGAAGTCTAAACTCTTTACTGTGGGATGCAAGGGCCCATACATTTGGTTTCCGTCTCCTTCCCAACCTCTGTTTTTCCCTCTGATGTATTACAATCTCCATATTCTAGCTGCACTGGCTTTCTCTTGGCTTCTTGAACATGTCAAGCTTGTTCTTGCCCCAGAGCCTTTGCAGTAGCTGTTCCCTCCGCCTGGAATGACCTTCCCCAGAACATGCCAAGGCATGGTCTTGTCGTTCAAGCCTCAGCTCAAACATCACCTCCTTAGGCCTCCCCTGGCCACCCTAATGAAATTCTTACTTGGGCTCTACACGTGCGTCGCTGAAATAACATGCCATCAAATCCATCTCCCCAGCCCAATTCTGCTTCTCTGTCTCCTCTCCCCACCATTTCCTTCCCTGACTGGGGAGCACTCAGAAACGACTTGCTGTGCCCCAGAGGCCACCCTACTTGGCTGGTATATTATAATCTCCAGCAACCAAACACCAGTGGTGTTGGAAGCACATGGGCACCTTGGAACCTCTTCTTAGAAAAAGCAAACACTTAGCGCTTGAGCGTCCTCGTGGATTCCTTTGGAGGGGGCAGAAACCACCACCAGGAGGGATGAAGGGGTGAAGTGGAAAAACATGGGCTGGCTTCAAAGCAGAGCACAGGGAGGCTGGGAACAGTTCTGCTTTGTGAACAAAGTCGGGCTAAAGGCAGAGAGAGAGAGGGAGAGAGAGAATGAGGTGGGGAGGGAGTCAGCTCTTGGTAATTTGAAGTTAATTTTGAATTGCCTTGAAAATCACCATGCAGCATCCAGTTCTGCCTTTGATGGTCAAAAGAAACCAGCTGCTTTTATTCCTCTTCAGGACTTTTCTCCCCCCCAGCAATGATGCAAATTAGGCAATGCAGCCGTAGAAGTTGCAGTTGGTGTAATTTCTGAGGCAAAGGTCAGGCTCATTGTTGGTTAGGAGCTAGGAGAGATGGGGCATATTTCTCCTGCTTGCTCTGTCCTGTTTCCGATAATGTCTCATTGGCACCTTCAAAGACAGGCACCCACGTAGGCCTTCATGACTAACTGAGGCCCCTTCTCCTAACCACCGGCCTGCATGAGAGCCTGGGGGGCCAGGAGGCGGGTGGGATGTGGTCCCTTTGCCCGAGCAGAGTCTCCAGGAGCATCAAACCTTAACGCCGGCACCAAGCTGCCCTGTATCACTGCTCTCAGTTTGTAACGTCAGCAGTGCAGGGATTGCCAGAGAATGGAGCCTCGTTTTTCTCCTGTTGCCTCATCCTCATCAGCAGCTCAGCTGTAAAAATTAATATCATGGAGGATCCCCTGAAGGATACGCAATGCCTACTTGTCTCTGGGCAGCGTAAAATGTACCTTTGTACCACATGTAAGCAGCCATCTAGGAAGCTCGCCTGTGCTGTTTGGGGCCCTTGTAGAGCTGTTTCCTATGAGCGGCTGGCTGGCGGGTTGCCAGCTGCCCTTGAGGAGGACCGGGGAGGGGCTTGACCCTGTGATGTGTAGAAGATGGAAAAACTGTCATCGCAAAACAGCAAGTGGCTCCTCTCTTGATAGAGGTGCAGACTTGCATCTTTGGGGCAGACTTTTCCATTGTGCTGCTGAAAAGAGCAGCATGGCACTTTGGGTCCATAAGGTGTTTCCTCGCGGTGTCTGGGGGAAAAACTGGGAAGCAAACTGAATGTAGATGTTGTAGATGGGATAACAGGAGGTGAATTTGTTGTCTGGGGCTACGCCAGAGCTAGGTCTCTCCTTTTGTCTCCCTCCGTTTTTCTCCCTCCTTTCCTTGCTGACCTCACCTCCCTCTCCTCCCCCTCCCCTGGGCCACACACCTTAGTCAAGCAGTTTGACCACTGAATGCTTCTGAGCCAGAAAGAACTCATGTGCCCTTGGCTGCTTCCTGAGTAAAGATCAGGGTGAAAGGGGTGGTGTGGGGTATTACTCAGGTCTATTTTGGAAATTCAGGATTCCATCCTGACCATTCCTGGGCGTGATGTGTCTTTCTTTCCTGACAGCAACCCCAGGTTGCCAAAGGGGGACCTAGGGGATTCAAACTTAAGGCTTGTTTGGCCACCTGGATTCTCTTGTTGGATTGCCATGATCTTAGAGTATTAGGATAGTGACATGCTACGATGGCCCTCGGGGGGGCCAAGTGGGGACTATGACCAGTCTCCGTGTACTTTATGAAAATGCTCTTGTCACTCTTGCCTCGGAACCTTCTGCATTAAAGGTCTGAGCGTGATCAGGAGATTATTGGTCTATCTACTGGGAAGGCAGTGGAGGATGGGTAACAACCTGGTCCCTGGGGAGGGAATACTTAGATTTGTATTCAGAGGTACGGGGGGGGGGGGACATTGATGAGATTAGTCTTTCAGAGCCATCCTGGCGACTTCCGCATGAAAGAGAATGTCCTCATGCAGCCCTCCCACCTGGTGCTGGGTCTGGCGTCCCCTGCCAGGCAGTTCTGACCATGATTTGGCCCCCATTCCCCTTAACCTTACTGGGGCATCTACAGGAACAGCAGGTAAGACTCCAGCTCCTTTACCTCCCATACAACACACGTCAGCCCCTCTGACGTCTTCCCTCCCCCATCCACATAGCTGCTGCTCAGTCATTCCATGGGACAGGTGACTATCACCCAAGACGGGTGTGGACAAAGAGAACAAGCTGGACAGACTGCCCTCAGGCCGCCTCCCCCAAATCGAGGACCAGACTAGACTCAAGCACTCTGGCTGAACTGGGAACCCTGTGGCTTACCACCCACTGAGGGGCTGGCAGAAGCACTGTCAACCTGTACCTCCTGATAGATGGGGGCCCCACTTGGGGTACCCTAACACTTTTAAAGAATACCTTCTTTCTAGGGGCTCCATATGCACCTGTGGGACTGTACTTCTTAAGTGGAAGCCGGACGTTAACTGGCCTCCCCCCCTGAAAACACGGTGACCTGCCCATCAGGAGTTGTCATGAGAGAGAGTCTAGTGTCTAAACAGCACTAGTAGATCACCGAGCCCTCATTTGACTGTAGCAACTTGGGGGAGCTTCCTGGACGGCTGACTCATCACTTGTGTGTACCCTGTGGCCAGTTATCCCTAGAATGGGGGTCTTCCACTTAGAAAAGGTGGCACCAATTTGTCCCTGACTTTAGCTGACCTCACCTCGCCCTGGGAGACGTGCATGTCAGCCTCAGCTCACCGACCTGAGTTGTTCTAGATCATAGAATCACCCTAAACGCTTTCCTGGCAGGCCCAGGAGGAGCCTGTGTGGTCCCTAAGACATCCTGCCCTACCTGGACCTCTGCCTTGGGCCAAGTGGAGGGGGTCACACAGAATCGTCAGGCAGATGCCCCTGGCTTTCCCAGGGAGACCTGATCGTTTATGGCTCCGCTCAGACGGCTGGTCTGGGACTCTGGGGAGGACAGGATTGAGGTTAATAGTGCAGGTTGGTCTCATCTCACTGATTGGAGTTCTGTTGGTAGTTGCCTTAATTAAATGCTGCATGAGACTAACTGAACAGATCTGGTCCTATTCTCTGCTGGCCAAATTAATCAAAGTGGCTGGTGGAGTGGTGTACTCAAGGGGAAATCTGCCAGAAGCTGAGGCTTCAAACAAGGGGTGCCTATTGCTGGGAGACAATTCTCCACGGGCTTTTGGCATTTCTGCATGTTTTGGCGGGCAGAGGCGCTATCCCCCTTTATTTCCAGACCATCTTTTCAAGCATGCTGTACAGCAAACAGCCTTGGAAGAGAGTGTTCCCCTCCGGAGCGGAGAGCAGGCGGCCTCACTATTCCTTATACGAGATTCCCCTTCCCTAAGAAGCGGGCTTTCTCTCCTGCAATGCGACCCACCATGGGTGCCGTTGTCATCCGGTCCCTTTCATGTTGCCTTGTGCGATTTGGGGCTTGGGGAACCGAGGTAAGAAAATGCTGCCAATTTGGCTCCTGCTGTTTCTGTGAGGGATGAAATCCTTTGTCTCTGGCCAGGAGCCTTGTGTTCTCTGCCAGATGCCACGGCAGTAGGGCAAGGCGACCCATTAGTGTGTAAGCAGGGCCAGTCTTGGACACCTCACCGTTCTCAACAGCCGTGTCTGGCCCGGACCACCCCTGAGTGAGCAACAGGGGAGGATGAGAGTCGGAGAGGGCTGCTGCTCTAGACTGTGGCAGACTGTGCTGCCTGCTGTGTGTGCGGGTCACCATTCCAGCACTTTCCTTGGTCCGTCCAGACCAGGGAGGCTGGCTGGAGAAGGCTGGGGGGGGCTTCTGGGGCCAGACCACATGGGTTTCTACCATGAGCCTCCACACAGCACAAGCCTCTGTTTCCCATCTGTCGAGCATGGATAACTATAGCACCTACTTCAGAGGGATTTTGTGGGGACTCATCGGGAAGCCTCGGCCCCGGGAGGCCCTAATGAAGGTACCACTGGCTACTGTTGTTACTCTCACTCTCACTGATAACATTATTGCATCGACCTGCACTCATTCTTTATAAGGCTCCCCTCTCCCTCTTAACAGCCTGTAGGTAACCTGAGTTTCTCTCTTCTACACTGAAATCGGCCAGTTTGCATGGCACCCCTCACCACAGTCGCTGGATGTGCCTCTAATCTAATTAGACTAATTTCAATTTCCTGGATTTAATTACTTTTAATTTAATTAATTTAGAAGGCAGTACACAGGGTGATTAATTAGGAAACGTTACTGAGGGATTCGGAAGGTGGATCGCAGTATGTAACTGTTTAAATCTTATTGTACTCTTCTCCTCCCATTGTTGCTTCACACCGGAGGCTGCCATGGCCCCGGGAGGGGCAGAGCCCAGAGAGCCCAGGGTGGAGCTGGGATTCGAATGGAAGTCACCTGGCACCAAGCAGTGCTCTGTCATTTCGTGGCTTTCAGTGACAACTAGCGACTCTTAGGGGAAGCAAAGGAAAGGCAGCTGATTCCAGTGAACTAAGTTGGAACTAAGGCGAGAATCATGTAAGGTGAGGACAAACTTTGTTTCTCCATAGAACATAGTTCACTGTGTTTTTCACGTACACGATAAATAAGCAAATCCTAGGGCTCCCTCTGAGCTGTCACGCAGTGAAATTTTTTTCCGCACTCATGTGTTGAATATCTGGAATAATAATCATACTGTTAACAAACACACATATAGCGCTACATGCCAGGCGCTCTTCTAAGTGCTTTTATATTGATTAGCTCGTCATGGTCCTAGGAGTTAAGCACCACGAGTGGGGTACTATTATTTCCATTGTCTGAGGGAGGCATGTCGGGCACTGCGTTGGCTCTGCTGGGGACATTTGTTATTTGTATTGTGTAAAGAGACAACTCTTAGCGGAGTTCAGTCTGTGGCAGGGAGGTGGGGAAGACAATTTGGGGCTGGGCGTTGCTTTGAACGCCCTCGAAGTCACAGGTCTGCCCCGTCCGTCTTTGAGAGGTTATAATAACAACCGCAAATGCCCGTGGAACCCTTCTCGTGGGTCAGGTACGCCTCAAATTGCTCGTGGCGTGTTGACGCCGCACATGGCTGGCGCACCCAGTGCTCGCTGAGGGCAGGCTGCCTGGGGCTTCCGCACAGCTCAGCTGGGCCCCGAAGGTCAAGATGAGCCCCTCTCCCTCACTGCCTCTCTTCCTCTTGGCCAATGACTTGAAGAGGCCACAGGCTCTGTTCTCCAGTCGGGGCTTCAGACTGCAGTTCTGTTGGGCCCCTGGAAGCAGAGCTGAGCCAGACCCTTCGCTCTGAGCTGGGCCCTCCGCCCTCAAGTTCCGCTCCAATCCCAGGGGCACTTATTTTCCAGATGGGTTCTTTGAGCATCTTCGGGGCTGTGAGTCCTGTTCTCCTGGAATGTTGGGCCAGGCTATGAGTAAGGAAAGGAGTCAGCCTGGTGCACACACCCGCCCCCCACCCCGATGCACAAGCCATGCCTGATAGGGCTGGACCCTATTCCCTGGAGAAGTAGAGACACAAGAGCTGCCCTGTAGGAGAAGTAGGGCCAGTAGGTGGAAGCCATAGAGAGATTCTGTGTAAGAAAGAATTTTCTAATAGCTTGAGCTCTCTTAGCTAGAAAGGGCTCTTCAATAGGCTGTGAGCCACCGAAGGGGTTCAAACAGAATACTCATCTAACACCCATCACTGAGGGGGTTCAAACTGAAGCTGCATGGCAATCATTTGCTCACCTGGTCTTCTCTTCCTGGAATGTTCTTCCTTATCCTTTTCTGCTGGTTGATTCCTAGTCAACCTTTAAGACTCAGCTCAGGGGATTCCCTGGTGGTCCAGTGGTTAGGACCCGGTGCTTTCACTGCTGTGGCCTGGGTTCAATTCCTGGTCAGGGAACTAAGATCCCACAAGCCATGTGGCATGGCCGAAAAAAAAAAAAAAAAAAAAAACTCAGCTCAGGCATCGCTTCTTCCAGGAAGTGTTCCCTGCACACTTCAAGCACCGCAGATGGAGCCAGGGGTCCTCTGGTTTCCCACCATCCATTGTGATGATCAGCAGATTGCCTCTGTCACATTCTGTCCGTGTCACCCTCCACTAGCCCTGCAAGGTAGACATGATTTCCCTCAGCGGGAGGATGGAGAACCTGAAGCTCAGCATGGCAAAAGCTCCTGCCCGTGAAGTCAGAAGGAGGTAGAGATGGTTGGGTCTGGTTCCCAAGCCCAAAGTCCATAACCTTTCTACTTTGAGGCTCTGCTGCTCTCCTGGCGGGGCCCAGATTCTGTGATTCAGGAGGGCATGGGCTTGTGTGCGAGCTGTGCAACTGAGACAGCAGGGGCAATGCCACCAAGAGGCGGCACGTGGGCTATCTTTGGGACTACATCAGCATACAGATGCTTGTGTGTAGCCAGATGAGCACACCGGCCCACGCCATCCTCATACGGGCTCACTCCCTGAGCCCTTCGGAGGGCATGGAGAGGCCAGGAGAAAATGCGAACCAGGGCAGCCAAAGCCTGGGTCTCTCCTGGGTCTGGGGGGCTTGTTTGAGCCTGAGCCAAAGCCCCTCTTAGCACCCTCATTCTTGACTCAACAAAGGTGAGGAGAGCCCTGCCCTGTGGTTTTAAGGCTGGATTTCATTTCTATTAGGATAGCTGCCGGCTGCATAAGATTTACTCACAGTCACCCCCGTGAAAGCGGATCCGAGTGGAAAATCAAGTTCGAAAATTCCGCCTTCCCTTCCCCTCACACCTCAGCAGATTAAGGGAAGGCCTGATGCTGAGTTATGGGGATTTATGGGAATGTGCAGTTGCTGGCTGGTAAACGCTCACTCTTTGGGATGTTGGCACCCTTGCTTCCTATAAATCATTGCTGGTATTTCTTAGCCTTTCCTTGCCAGCAACGCGGAGGCCTGCAACACCTTTTCCGTGCAGTAGCCTGTGAAAATATTGAAGTCGGGCCCAGAAAAACACCAGCCTAGAAAGGGGAAACTTTGATGTTTGCTAGTTATTTTCAGACAACCCTTGCCAAATCTTAATTTTTCTAGTTTACAAGTAAGGGATTCTGACCATCTGTCTGCTGTCAACT
Source organism: Kogia breviceps (assembly GCF_026419965.1). Taxonomy (NCBI): domain Eukaryota; kingdom Metazoa; phylum Chordata; class Mammalia; order Artiodactyla; family Physeteridae; genus Kogia; species Kogia breviceps. Next base: position 97,631,390 of record NC_081312.1, read on the forward strand.
GATGTTTGTTTGGATGAAGATTTTATTTTTTTTCTCTCAATCTCGCACTCCTGTTCTTACAAGTAGTTTATTGGACTTCATAAATGTCAGCTTTTTGCAGGCATTTTGTAAGCAGCTTATGATTTAGTATTTAATCAAAATTGAGCAGTCAGTGTCTGTAATCAAGCTGAAGCGGGACTAACAATGAGACTGAAGCTTAAAATCCACCAAGACCACCATTGATGCCTCCCAAACTATCTCTGGGAGAACTAGGTTTACATCTGAAGGTATGGGGGTTGGTAGAATGATGGAGGAAATACACACATGTTGGTGTCTATCGTGTGCTATTTTGCGATTGTGTCAGCTATCGGTTGCCAAAATAATAGAAACCATCCCAAACTCAGGGGCTTAAAACAATAAGCAATAAGCATTTTTTAGCTCCCAGGAGGAGGAGGCACATTTGCCTGGCTGATCAACCCAACAGCTCCCGACCTGGCTCCCAGAGCGGCCAGGGGCCTGTGGGAGGGGCTGCTGTGCCACCTGTAACTCCCCTGCAAAGTGTCCCAAGGAGTCACATGGACAGTGGGATTTTTGGATTAATTACATCTGATACTTCCTCAAGACCTCAGAATCATGAATTCCAATATCTGGTTAAGGGATCCTGACACCTTAGCTCTATTTTCCCTTGGTCTTCTATTCCCACATGAGCATCCTGAAAATGTTCTTTGGCATCTGGAAGGGCATTTTTAGTCAAGGGCAGTGAGCACTGATTGGCTGGACCAGGTAGAAAGGGTGGCAGATAAAATGAATATAGGGAGAGGAGAGGTTGCTCTGTTTCTCCTCTGCTACCAGCTTCCCTGCCTCTAAAGGACCAGCTTCGGGCTTCCCTGGTGGCGCAGTGGTTAAGAATCCAGCTGCCAATGCAGGGGACATGGGTTCGAGCCCTGGTCCGGGAAGATCCCACATGCCGCGGAGCGGCTGATCCCGTGTGCCACAACTACTGAGCCTGTGCTCTAGATCCCACGAGCCACAACAACTGAAGCCCGTGTGCCTAGAGCCCGTGCTCTGCAACAAGAGAAGCCACCGCGATGAGAAGCCCACGCACCGCAACGAAGCCTAGCCCCCGCTCGCCGCAACTAGAGAAAGCCCTCGTGCAGCAACGAAGACCCAACACAGCCAAAAATAAAAATAAACAAAATAAATAAATTTAAAGGACCAGCTTCACGTTACAAAGGTTGGTAAAAACTGTCAGGAGGAAAGTGAACCTCATGAGAGAGACGGAGGTTCTCCTAAGAATCGGCCTCCTGGCTTCTCCCCTCCCCCCTTCCCTCTAGCTGACTCTCCTTAGCTCTCCTGCATTGCCTTCCGTCCCCTCAGCTCTTCCCAGTCCATCTCTTCCATCCTGACTTCTCTTGGCAGCATGATGCCAAGGCAAGAGCCAGCATGGCCTAAGTTAGACTCCACTCGATGGCTGTTTATCCCTGGTAGTAAATAAACCCCTCTGAGCCTCAGTTTCCTCCTCTGTAACATGGAAGGACCTGGGCTTTTCTGAGGTTGCTATAAAAACCATACAGTCACACCCAAGAGAATGTCTTACTCATGGACAATCAATTAATATTCTTTTATCATCCACCCCCTCCCTACTTCTTTTGACCCTAACCTTCATGGTACTTTCCTCTCCCTTCAATAATTTAGCATTAATGGTTCATTAAATAGAGGCTTCCTAACCGGCTGTTATTGACCTGGTGAAGAACAGATCTTCTCCTGTGGGGTCGCCCAGGCCCCTGAAGGACAGTAGCTGATGGGGGGAGGCTGATGGAGATGGCATCCTCCTGCCAGGAGGGAGAGCTGGATTCTGAGTCTGTCACCTTCATGCCTTGGGAAACCTCTTGGCCTCCTGAAATCTCAGTTTTTGCAAAATGGGGCTCATATTTCCTTTCCCATGAAGTTTCTATGGAAATTGAAACAAAGTATGGGAAACTCTCAGCTCCTCACCATTCCTTGCTCGGCACCCAGGGCTCAGGTCAGCTTCCCGTCTGGGAAAGGAGGTGAGTCACCCACCTGCTCTATCTGCGGTTCCTGGGTGTTTCCCCAGAGCTGGTCACATTGCTTGAAGCATCACCATCATAGAGTCATTCCTCTGGGTTCTAAAGAGAAATTTTACCTCCAAGAAGTCTTTGTGATAAAAAGACATGTCTTCAGGTTGGAGAAGTCCTTGAGCTGATGTTTAAGAGGTGGGCCCTTGGGGTTTTGCATGCTAGTTCTGACTCTGACGCTGGAAAGGGTCACTATGTGACCTTGGATAAGTTACTTCCTATCTCTGGGCTTCAGTTTTCTCAAATGTAAAACAAAGGGTTAGGGTTGTATGGAATCTAGGATTTTGATTACCTCAAAAGTTTAATTGTGAGGTTCCTAATGGGGTTCCAAAGAGATGGGACTCCAGATGGATAGCTTTGATGAAGGTGTGGTGAAAGGGCAGGAGCAAAGGACATGGGGCGGGGCAGGCAGAGACAGCCTACCTGCTATGGAGCCTGTGCTCACTCAAACCTATTAAACTTTGTGGTTCAAATCAAGGCCCCCTCATGGACTGATTGATTATTGATTCATTCATTCTCTTCATAAGGCTTTCTCTGAGCCTACCAGCCCAAAGTGCCCTCTCCCTCCCTGACATGCAGTGGCCCTTATTTGCAGCCTGACTGCCACCTCTTGTGACATCTCCCCTGCTCTCCCTTGATGGCCCTGGCTGGTGTTCCATGCCCTCTGTACCCTCACACTGGAAGGCCTTCCTTTCTGTCTCTACCTTCCAAAGTCCTGGCCATCGGTTAAGGGCCTGCCCGGAAGCCACCTCCTCCAGGAAGTCTTCCCGGGCGTCTAATTCAAAACTTTCCCTGTTCTCTCTCTATACCCATTTTATGTCCTTCGGTGTCTGCCCATTGACATAAGACAAGGCCAGAACCTTTGGCTTAGCTCCCCAGCCTCGTCTCTCATCCCTGCCCTCTCCCACCACCCAGCTGCAGGTAGGCCTGGTGTCTCTTACCCCCATGCAGGACTGAAGCTGCTTCTCCTGCCTGGGAAGCCTGTTCTCCACCCTGCCCACAATGAGGACACTTAAGGACTCTAGAACATTGCTCATATGCCCTGTCCTGGTAAGATTTCTCGAACTCACCTTTTGGTCTATATCTCTGCTTTGCCATGAACTAGTCTTGTGCCTGAGTCTGATGACCCTGAGCTATCTGTCTCTGAGTGCATAGTGCCTTACAGAGGCCTGACACTTAGCAGGTGCTCAATAAACGTGGCGTTGAAGAGAATTCTCCCTTGTGTCCATCACAGCACCCGGCAGCAGCTGGGGCCCAGGCAGGTGTGTTGATGGGATGCTTGATTCAAAGCTTTGTTTGCAGCTGCTCTGGGCTCTCAGATGGGGCCTCGGAGCTGGCAGAGCTGATGATATGGCTCCTGTGGTGACAGTATGTGTGTGTGTGTGTGGGGGGGTAGTGTGGGCATGCCTGCAGTGGTCTTGGTGGTCTGCCATGTGTGGGGGAAGCTTTAACTCCCAGGATCTCATGCCTCTCCCCTGACATCCTTTCCTCCTGGGCACTAGGCTACCAGCCTACCAAGTCCAGACTCAACGCCAGAGCTGCTTCTGGAGGGCTCTCTGCAGTCACATAAGGAGACGGTGTTCTGCAGGGGACCCCGCACAGCTTTGGGGTTGCACAGTCCTGCGCTGGGTAGCCTGGGGCAGGCCCCTGAAGCGAGAATCCTCTGGGGTAATTACTCGTGCAGGGCTTCCCGTGAAGCCCCAGTGTGGAGGATCTGATTTAATCTTCGTAACCACTCTCGTTTGCAGAGGGGAAGCTGAGGCATGAGGAGGGTACAGAGAGCAGGGGGAAAAATGTTGGGCAGCCTTAGTCACAGCCCACGCTCTGGGGCACAGCGTCTGCTCCCTGTGATATCATGATGTCTCCTTGAGGGTATTGAACTCATGTAAATAAAGGACATTTATAAAGTGCCTGGCACAGAGCAGGCATGCAACCAGTGGAGGCTGATATTATTGATGTCTAACTCAATGCTTTCTTTTTTTTTTGTGGTACGCGGGCCTCTCACTGTTGTGGCCTCTCCCGTTGCGGAGCACAGGCTCCGGACGCGCAGGCTCAGCGGCCATGGCTCACGGGCCCAGCCGCTCCACAGCGTGTGGGATCCTCCCGGACCGGGGCACGAACCCGTATCCCTTGCATCGGCAGGCGGACTCTCAACCACTGCGCCACCAGGGAAGCCCAATGCTCTCATTTTTTAAATTAATTTTTATGGGAATATAGTTGCTTTACAATGTTGTGTTAGTTTCTGCTGTACAGCAAAGTGAATCAGCTATATGCATACCTATTTCCCCTCTTTTTTAGATTTCCTTCCCATTTAGGTCACCAGGGAGCACTGAGCAGAGTTCCCTGTGCTATACAGTAGGTTCTCATTAGTTATCTATTTTATATACAGGAGTCTGTATATGTCAATCCCAATCTCCCAATTCATCCCACCCCCCATTCCGTCCTTGGTATCCATACGTTTGTTCTCTACACCTGTGTCTCTATTTCTGCTTTACAAATGAGTTCATCTGTATCATTTTTCTAGATTCCACATGTAAGCAATATTATACGATACTTGTTTTTCTCTTTCTGACTTACTTCACTCTGTATGACAGTCTCTAGGTCCATCCACATCTCTGCAAATGGCAGAGTTTTGTTCCTTTTTATGGCTGAGTAATATTCCATTGTATATATGTACCACATCTTTATCCATTCCTCTGCTGACGGACATTTAGTCAACCCTCTCATTTTAAAGGTGAGGAAATTAAGGCACAGTTTGTGTAAGTGACTTGACAGCCAGGTTGTGAGTTGGGGGGCGGGACTCAAAACCAGGTCTCCTGAAGGCCAAACTAGTTTCATTTTTCATTATGCTGTGCCCTGGGGGGTGAGGTAAAAATTAGAAGGAAAGAGAATCTAACATTTTGGAGGAATCGAGGTAGAGAAGCAGGCGGGGTGGGGGTGATTGAGGATATATGAGGAGCTAGCCCTTCCCTATAACTTCCCCAACCACCAATTAGGTCCTTTTATCCCAATCTGCAATTTTGCAGATCTGATCTTAGGGGGCTGGGTGACTGGCCTGAGACTGTTAGCCAGTGAAAGAGAGCAGGAGTTGAACGAAGTGTTACTCCAAGGCTAGTGCTTTTTTTCCGCATCGCCAGCCCAGAAGTGGGGCTCAAGATCAAGGTTAGAGTAGACACAATTTTGAACCGTCTGTTGTGACAGGAGGTGGGCAGGCTGCTGATGTTTTTCCTTGAGAATATCAGGAGAGCTCTTGGAGTTGGGGTGGGAGGATAGTGTTGGGAGGGCAGTGTGCCCCAGGGGAAGAGTTTACTTTTGAAACTGGAGGTGGCTGGATTTCTCCTTGGAGTACAGAGGGATCCCAGAAGAGCCATTTGGTCTCTGTGCAATCCAATAGCCTCTTGGGTCACTTTTGTCTACTAAGGTAACTTTCAAAGGGCATTGAGTGATTTTAGACCCACAGGTCTGAGGATCCTCTGCTAGTGATAGCTAGGAAATATCTTGGAAATCTTAGGTTTTATTTTAAAAATTCATGCAGACTTTGCCTTCTTTCCCATAGTATATCCACCTGTGCAAATGGAATGAATGAATTCAGCTACATACAATGAATGACCAGCCTAGATGGGAGCATGCCAAGGGACTCCATCATTGGCCACATCTTACTCAACACTTTTCCAATGACTAGGATGGAATTACAGGTGTAGGGAGAGGATGAACATTTATTGAGAATCTTCTAAGTGTCAACAAGCACTGCAAGTACTTTACATAGATTATTTACTCCCCATAACATTCCTGTAAGATAGGTGTATTACTCCTTTACAGACCAGGAGAGGGTGAGTGGCTTGCTCAGCCTCCTATAGCCATTCATGTCCTAAGATTTGGGACCCAGATAGGTCTGACTCCAAAGGCTGGGGCACTGATCCACCCAAGGTGCTGAACTGCCTTATGACCGAGGGCCATGTGGGAAAGGGGGAGGAGTGGACAATACAGGGAAGGTGAGAGGCAGGACCTGAAAAGGCCTCAACAGGGCTGAAATTAACATTGGGCCAGAATGAATGCCTATCAAGCTGAAAGGCAACAAAGACCTCTGCTTGCACTGGGGTTCAGAATACTCATCAGATACATACAGGATGTGGGAGACCTGGGTCAACAGCAAAAGTGAAAGATGTTGGGTTTTTAGTTGACAGGAAGTCTTTATGAGTCAACAGTGGGAGGGGGCAGCCAGCAAAGCTAATGTCACTGTGACCTCCACAAGTGGAGGTCAATGAGCAGAGGAGGGGGGAGACACTCTCAAGTCAGGGTGCATCCAGGAAATAGAGTCCTGGAATCCTCAGTGGGAAAGGGGCATCGACAATCTGCTGGGCTCTCAGATGAGATGGCTGGGGTGTGAGGGGGCTTCTCACCACTGTTGTTCTTGCTCCATCCCTCCCATCCTTTGTCATTACCAAAGCATGTGAATATAGTTCTGAGCAAGCATAGCCTCTTCTTGACTTTTATGCTTTTGCCTTACCTGCTTTGGGAATATGCTACTTATTCCGTTTCGATTTTTAAATTAATGTAACCTGAGTAAGTGTGGGGATTCCTTGTGACCCAGTCTCTACATTAAGTCACATTCAGAGAAGCACAGTCCAGCAAGCAAACAAAAGGAACAGATTTCGGTCTTCATGCACATCTCTCAAAGAGATGAAAAAAGGTTGAGGCCCCCTTTTGCTTCTCTATCTCATTGTCTCGTGCTTCAAATCTTCTCTAGAAACTTTCACTCTACCAAAGCATCCCAAACCCTCCTGACATCAATCCACCTGACAGGCCACGTCTCCTTTGTCCTTCCACATCTCCGTTATACAGATGGACTTAACATCTCTGTCTTCTTTTTCTTGTCCGTCCTTCTCCCCTCCTCTTCGTTCTTCCTTGGTTTTCTTTCCACTCTACTGCTGACTCAAATTCTTCCCCACAGGGGGCTGAGGAGCTGATTCAACAAGCCGGGATACTCCCCACCCTCCGGTCTCTTCAGGCCGTCTTTCCCTTCCTATTTTCCCAGGAACTGGAATGGCCAAGCTAGAACTCTTCTTAGGGAGCTGGTAGAGGAGAAGCAGAGCAGGCAAGAACTAGATTTTTGATGGGGAGGTGGCAATGGGAGGGACGGTGGGGAGGCTGGAAACACTCTGCGTATGAAGCTTGTCCTCATTGCGTTAGCATATGGTCTCCGTGGGTGGAAAAGCCTGGCCACCCATGCATACGAACCCCACCACAGATTGCCGTGTGATAGCTACTTGCATGAACAGCAGCCAGCAGAGGCCCTTCTTGGCCCATAACGTCCCCCGTCACCTTACGTGTTTCCTTCCCTTTATACTTTGTTGGGCTCCTCTTCCTTACAGAGTTGACTCTCGTTTCTTTGATGGCGTAGCCTGCGATGTGCTGCCAGAGACGGCACTCACCCACGTTCCATGGCTCTACTGCCCTCCCCAGCCTCCTCTGCAGCCAGGTGGGCGCCCTGTGGCTCACTCTGACCAAGAGACCAAGACCGTGGCAGTCGATATAGGTGGCGCCCCTCCTCCCGCCCTGTGTTGTACTGACTTTGGAGGCCCCGTGTTCCATATGGCATGCGAAATGGGGACGGTTCTCCCAACTCACGTTGTACACCTTATAGGAGGAAGAAATAAACGTCCATTGTGTTAAGCCCCCGAGAGCTCAATGTTGTTACTGAAGCATCACCCGGCCTAGCCCAGTGAATACCCAGAACGTCAGACTGAACTGAGTAATTGCTGTTCTTGAGGTCTGTCGTGTGCTGAAGGAAGAAGCTGTCTCTGGAGCCACCCAGGGCAGCTGAGTGTCGCTTTTTCTCACCGTCATCACCCGGTGCGGAGGGCGCTTCCTGTTTGGTAACACTTCACATGGGCTCCTCGCCCCCCACCAACTCTGCTGGTTACCATCCCACACAGTCAAGTGTGCACAGGATTACAGGTTTGCCAAGAACACACCCTGTGTCTGCCGAGCAGTGCCTGTTGGAGGAAGAATTCTAACAGAGAATGTCCGGAGAAAAAATGCACGGCCTTGGGGGGCAGTCAGCTCCTTGTCTCTGATGTGAGCAAGCGGAGGTTCAGGGTCCGCTGGGGACGTGCAGGGGAGCATGAAGAGGGGATAACAGCCTAGAATGGGGAGGCGTTGATCTGGGAGGTGCAGGATGGAGCAGAGGACTTTGAAGTCCCATCCAACTCTGAGAGTCCCCAACACAGAGTCTAATACAATTTTTGTTTTTCCTCAAGTGGATGAATGGATACATTTTGGGCACTAAGAAAGTAAAGAGCTTATGAAATCCAATAGCCTGGCTTAATGAGCAAGTAAGTATCGGAGCACTGATATCCTTTCTTAAAGGTAGAGTCTCATGAGATCAGCGTTCTCAGCTCTCATGAGGTTGACAGAAGGGGGCAAGTGGTCATGAAGGGCTGTGAAGCATAGCTGTAATTTACACGTCAACCTCGAGGAAGGCTGAGGGAGGAGTCAGAGCCTTGAAACAGACCAAAGCCATCGTGGTAACAGCCCCATAAGGGGGACACTGGCGCTTCATCCTGCACGGCGTGTTTTCCCTGACATCCTGAGTGCTTGGAGATGACTGTCTCCAGGCTTATTATCCTGTATCATACATTGTCTTATATCTCTGAATGTATTAGCATAGCCTCAGGAGAAGAAGTGCTGCCATTCTCACTGTATAGATGGGCAGGTAGATTTTCAGAGATTTTTTTTTTTCCTCCCCAAGATCACATAGCAAGTGAGGGTGAGATCCAAGACTTGAACCCAGATCCTCTGACTCAAAGTGATGGATTTTTAAAGCAAAAGAGCACATCTACTCCAGGCGCTGGAAGCTGGGGCTGAAATCAGTTCATATGCTCCTTGGTCCCTGAGGAAGGTTCACTTTCAGCCTATAAGCTTGTGTGGGGAGAGGTGTTACAGGGAGAGGAAAACTCTGAACTGCTTCCAGGCAAGAGGGGTTTTCTTGGGAAAAGCTATGGACTGGGGGACAGAGTCCTGGAGTGCAGGTCTTGATTCTTTGACCCACTTCATGTCTGTGAAACCTCAATTTCCTCATCTGAAAACGGGAGGAAAGACATTGATCTGCCTTAAAGGATTTCTGTGAGGAAATCTAATAGAGGATGGGGTGAAAATGTTTTGAAAATCCTACAAAAGTGGAGGTTCTTATTTCAAGTAACAACGTTTCAGCTGCGAGTAATAGAACAGCTGGCTCCAGTGGTTTTACCAGCTGAAACTTTCTTTTTCTCATGAAATAAGAAGTCCCTGGTGAGTCGTATAGGGCAGGGCAGAAGGTGATGTAATAATACCATGGAGGGCCTGGCCTCTTTCTGTTTTTCTGCTCTAACTTCACCCTCACTCAGCTACCTCATAAACACAAGGTGGCTGCGGCACCTCCAGGCCTCGTGTTCAAGTTCCAGGCAGGAAAAAGAAGGAAGAAGGAGCAAGAGTTGGGGCCTATAGTAGGAATGCAAACATTTTCTTAGAAATGCAATAGCTCATTGGCCAGAACTGTAATTGAAGGGCCAGCTTCTAGGTACATAGGAGGCTAGAGATGAGAGGATTTGTGGCCAGGCACACCATCACTCCGATCAAATCCAGGGTTTGGCTGGAAAAGGAAAGGCCAGGTTCCATGGTGGGTGGCAGCTGGCAGTGCCCACCACAGCTCTGCTACTGAGATGAGTGCTGAATTCATAGGGATCTTTTATGTTCAGTCTCTGGATTGAAGGCAAATTGGGTAGCCTCATCCTTTGAGGAAAAAAATGAATCACAGCATCCTACTGTCAGAATGGGAAACAGGCAGGCTGGGGATAAGAGGAAGGGTGAGTGCTGCAGCAGGTCTGGGAGGCCTACGGATAGAGGTTCATGTTCCCTCCCTCCACCCCCACCCTCTTTCTCATTTGTTCCGTTTCACGAGTCCCATTGGCTGGGGCTGGGAGAGCTGAATCGGGGAGCTCATTTCTAGCCACTGTTTGTGTATGTCTCCATCCGAAGATGTCTAACCACAGACTTCCTCTTGACTCCTGGCAACAGAGAGAAAACAAAACCACAGCAGCTTTCATTGCTGAAAACACAAAACTGACTCGTTTGCCTAATAAGCCCAGACGGAAGGGCTTTATTTCTGGGAGGAAATGCTGAAGCCTCTAGTCTAAGGAGCCTCGGTTGGGCAGTCAAATTGCCACACTCTGCACTGCGATGTCCAGGCAGAAGGCAGCCACTAGCCCAAGAGTCAGTAGGCCGAGGGGCAGGGGCCATATCACTGATCAGTGGGGCCTGGACTGACGGGCATGCTTGCGGAACCTGGGGCCTTTGTCCGGCCCTGCAACACCATTCGCCTCTTTAGCCAGTTTTGGCTTCATGGAATCTGTGTTTTTTCTTTTCTTTTCCCTTATTTTCTTTGTTAGTAATTTCAGCCATTGATTAATTCCCATTTCGTACTTGCTTTTTCTGTGTGCTTATTTTTCTCATTTCTTATGATGTGTCTTCAAGCTCCTTTATTTTTAGTCTTCTTTAATAATGAAGGCATTTCAGGGCTGTACATTTCCCCCGAGTTGAGCTTTTTTCCAGATCCCATAGGTTTTGGAAATAAAGTGTTCCCCTTTTCATCTCTTTCTAGATGATTTTTAATTTCAGCTTTAATATTTCTTTTGATCCCTGGCTTATCTAGAAGAATGTTTATTAATTTCCAAGTAGTTAAGAATATTTTCAGTCACATTATCATTTCTTGTATTTAAAAATTTTGGATTATAGTAATGAACTGTGTGGTCTGTTAAAATCTCCAATTTTAAATTCAAAAAATTTTTTTTCCTTGTGTCCAAATATGTGATCAAACTTTATAAATGTTCTGTGGGGAAGGGAAAGCTGAGCTGGTCAGATTGATATAGAAGAGAATGGAGTTCCAAAATGTCCTGGTTCTGCAGCCACATCGCCCAGTTTGAAATCTTCTGTCCCTTTCCAGCTGTGTCTGTCCATAAAGAAAACACAGAATTTTTCTGAGCTTTACCTTCCATCTTTAAAATGGGAACAATCCACCTCCTCGCCTTGCTGTAAAGATTATTCCGAGATAGTGTACGCAAACGTGCCTAGAATAGGGCCTGGCACAGAGGAGGTACTCACTAAATAGAAATGTTGCTATTTTCATTGTTTTGTTATTTTTGCAAAAAGGGAGGAACCTTTACTGTCTGTGCCCTGATCTTTATTCCTAACCCAGAACTGTGGTTTATGGTTATCGCGGGGACTGAAAGAAAAGAGGAAATGGATGGCTCAATGTAGCCATGGCCCTCCCTGTGAAGGGATGCACCTGCAGCCCAGAAGGATGGGCCACCTTCCCAAGGAAGCACAGCAATTTGGTGGCAAAGCCAGGCTTCAAAGCCGGGCCTCAGCCGGCCAATCCCTCCCCCTCTGCTGGCAGCTGCTCTAGTTCTCTCTTGAAAGAAGAGATAGTTGACCCAAGGTTGGCCTCTGAGATATAGGGAGGGCTGGAAGCTCTGGTGGGGCGGCAACTTCTGAGCTGGTCATGTTATACCTTAGCCATCTGGGAAGAGTAACTCGGAGGTCAGTAAGTTCCAAGAGAAGATGTAGAAAGAGGGTTGGATTGGGTGTGGTTGGGTGCTTCGGGCATCGCTGTTTCTTTGCTCAGTGGAGGCAAAGGCTGGTCCTCCCTGGGACCCCATCTTCATCTCTCTGGCAGGTCTTCTCTGGAGCAGATGTCAGAGGCAGGAGCCCTACATTACCGATCAGGGTGGCTTGGCTGCACCGATACGCTCATGGAAACTGGAGGGACTGGGGTGACAGCCCGAGTGGCACTGCGAAGGCCTAATTAATAAGTAAGGCAAAACGGAATGTGGGGCTGGCTATACCCTCCAGCCGACATCTGAGAGGGCCTGGCACTATGCCCTGGGGCACACAGAAGGCATGGGACCTTCTTTATGGTGGAAGGCTGGGGAGGGGAGGGAATTGCAGGACAGAATTACAAGGTGGAGGGTGGCTGAGTTATCTGATTGGGGCCATTGATCTTGGGAGCAAATGACCATTTCTTGGCCAAGGATTCCCTATAACTGGAAGCATGTAACCATGCCGGGCATGGACCACGAGTGGACAAGGATGCCTGTAACAGATACAGCGCACATGGTTAAAGCTCACGTGTGGACATATCTGGGCAGCCAGCCTCTGACCTCAGACACGGTACATGTTGTGGGTAAGGCTCGGGATTACAGGCTGATTCTAGTGGCTCCTCCATAGTTAAAAAATACGGCTCCCTCATGATGATTATAAAAATTAAGTCAGTCAGTGTGTGCAGAAGTGCTTTGTAAATATCAGCACAAATACAGAAGAAAGTTATGGCGTATAGAATTTGGTTAGAAAATGCTTCCTGATTCCCTACTCTGCCCCCAGCCCTTTGTTAGAAGCTGTAGAGGAATCAGGTGGGGTTAGGTCTTGGGCTTTCTCAGCTGAAATGCTTTGCAAACATCATCATCCCTCCCTCTTCCTTTAAACACACTTTAATTATGCACCTAGCATAAGCCAGGTTTTGGTGAGGAGCTGAATAATACAGTGGTCACTGTCTACTAGGGAGAGACAGGAGCAAATGGGTGGGTACGAAGCCCAGTGTGGTAGCCAGGACAGAGAGACGGATGGGATCTGTGGGCACAAGGCAGGAGGCAATGGGCAACCAGCCCAGGAAGGCTCCTGGAAAGCTTCAGGTAGAGGGCGACACTGAGGTGCATCTTGATGAAAGAGCTGAACCCTCATGGGGAACCAGGGAAGAAGGAACAGCATGGACAGAGGCATGGAAGTGTGAAACGCACGCACACAAGGGCATCCATGAACCGTGGGAACCTAAATCCAAGTGTTGATCCCAGGGTGCAGATGGGCAGTCTTGTCGGAGCTCAGAAAAAGTTGATGACCCCAAACGGGACACACGTGTTTAAGTGAACTCCTTATGGTGACACTGTGGGCCAAGGCCATGGATGAGTTTGCCCCTTAAGTTGTGGGTGTAGTGGGAAAAGCACAGGGCTTGAAGCAGATGGTCCCGTCTTCTAATTCAGGCCCTGGCACTTGCTAGCTCTGTGACCTTGGTCACTATGAACCCCTCTGAGCCTCAGTGTTATCATCTCTAAAATAGGGACAGGTGACATGAGCATTCTCTTGGAAATCTATGTCCTTGGTTGGAAGGAGTAGCCAGAAGGTGGCATGGGTGGGTGGGTGGATAGAGGCCAGTTTACACTGAGCATGGCGCTGGGGAGACCCAGAGATTAAGTTTGTGATCTCAGCCCTTGCAGAGCCCACGGTGTCTTTTCTGAAAAGACAAGAAAGCACAGTCTGGTCTGAGTTTTGATAGGCTGAGCGAGGCCAGGAGATATGGGAGCCCAGGGGAGGAGCCCTTAGCCCAGCCTGGGAAGTTAGAGTTTTCCTGGAAGCAATGTGTGCGGGACTAGGGGCCTTCCCGAAAGTCAAGGGGAAGTTATCGTGCCAAAGGAGGAAGCAAAGGGAATTCCAGGCAGATGGAACAGAATGGGCAAAGGTATGGAGGTGGAAGACAACTAAGACACAAAATCGGAAATGGGGGTGATGAGGCTGCAGAAAGTAGGCAGTGAGCTTGAACGCTGTGTCAGGGAACTTGGAGTATATCCCGTATGCAGCGGGGAGCATTTAAGAAAGAGAGGCACAAGGGAAAGGATTAATCTGGCTCTGCCACCAGTAAGGTAGTTGTGAGTGGGCCAAGGGGAGGCAGGTGGCAGAAGCCCTAGATGCCAGCATGTCTGAGGTGGGACCCATCATACAGTGAGTCCAGAGCACCATGGAGGTTCGAGGCACAGGCAAGCTCTCTTCCCCACGTAGCCCTCCTTCGCTCACAGAGGACAGAGGACAGGGCCCAGGGCCGTGAGAACTCCCCTGCAGTGTGGGGGTCTTCAGAGCAGCCCTCCGCGGGGAGGGCCTCCTTGGGCCCTGGTGGTCTAGCTGGGGCCCCTTGGCTGCAAAGGACAGCTGTTTGCTCAAGCAAAACAATGACCTTGTGGGAAGGATATGGCGGTATTTCAACAAAACCCAAGGGGGAAAACTTCAGATCTGCCTCTGAGGAACTAAGATGAGGAACTGCAAAGTCATCCCTGTGTCTTTCCCGCTCTGCCGGACCCCCTCCCTCGCCCCCCCCACCCCAAGCTTCTCTTCCTCTTTTTTCTCTCCATTTCCGGCCAGCTCCCTCTGTTAGCAGGAGAGCACAGCTGGCCCCGCTCCTGCTTCTCACTGCCCAGTGTCCCGTAGAGGCTGAGGAGAGAATCTGGGTCCTAGTCTCCCAGGGGAGCATCTGATTGGCTGAGCCCGGGCAGCAGACTGCAGGCCTCAGGGCGTGACCCCTGAAGGGGTTTGTCTCCTGGAGAGCATGGCTCCAGAGCCCACGCCTGTGGGAGTGTTGGGAGTGGTTCTTAGGGGAGGGGAGCTGGCCCTGGACTAGCCCCCCAAAGTTGTCTGTTCTCTGCAGACCCTTACCCTGGGGGAGTAGGGTCAGTCCAAGGGCATTTGGGGGTGGGGAGGCTGCCCTCAAGACACACAGTAGCCAGAATCCACAGAGACCTCGATTTACCTCTTCAGAGAGGGAGACAGAGACAGGGAAAGTGATACTTGGAAGAATCTTCATGTTTGATATTGAGGTGTGCCCTCTAAACACACCTCGTGAGGGCAGCCAGGCAAGACCTCATCATTCCCCAGGCGCAGCTCAGACCTGACTTTCTTCATTATAGCTTGCCGAAGACCTGGGAAGGAGTTCACCTCTCCCTCCCCTACTCCTCAATGAACCTGTGCTAGAGAGAGGCAGCATCCTGCAATGTGTGACAATGCATCTCAGATGTGCCAGTTCAAGGCACACCTCTACCTGTGTGACCTGGGCTTCTTTGTGCCTCAGTTTCCTTGTGTGTCAAATGGAGAGAATACAAAGAGTACTTTTTGCATAGGGCTGTTGTGAGAAGTTGATACATACACTATCACAGACACACTACCACTTGGCACCTAGGAAGGGCTCACTAAAGGTTGGCTACTTCTATAACATAATCTTCAAACATGAATTTTAATGGCTGTGTCGTTCTCTGTTGCGTGGGTAGATTATAATTTATCTAACCACCCCCTTGTTACTGTAGCTGTTTCCAATCTTTCACTCTTATAAATAATGCTGCAGTGAACATCTTGCATATAAATCTTTCTGTTTATCTCTGATAGCTTCCTTAGAAGAACTCCCCAAATCTTGCTTGTCTTTGAACAAAGTCCTCTTCCCTCCTGACTTTTCAATGATGCCCTTTGAAATAAAAGTAAAGCCTGTTTTCCTTCAGACAAAGACGCATATGGAACACGTTAACCAAGAGGTGGTTCAGGAGGAAGGTAGAAATCGGTTCAAGATGGGTTTGGATCCATTTCAGGACATCTGACACAGAGTCAGTTATAAAGTTCCCCTAGAGCCCCCTTCCCGGAGGAGAGGCAGCATCTGGATCCTCAGGGACCACTGCTTTCTTTCCCTGAGGCAATTCCAAGGGGCTTTGATGTTTGGGGCATTGGAAAAGCAATGAAAGATCAATAAATGAAGCCAGAGTTTGTGGACAATACTGGACTCCTCCAGCCAGTAGGGGGCAATATCGCCTGTCTCTGCCAGCGGGTTGGGCCTTGGTGGATTTCTTGCTAACAAGGACTTTGCTGTTATCTTAAAACATTGACATTGGCTTACATTTTATGTATTTCTCCTGCCTGCTTTTCTCCCCTTCCTCCCACCTTTGCACTTTGCAGATTCACTTTGGTTTCCCCCCTATTCGTCCATTCACTCAGGAGAAATCTCTTGAGTGCTTCTCCTTGGCCAGACATCAAGATGGAGTTCAGACTTTTAAGACCTAAACACATGTTTTGGAAGCTCCACTCTAAGCATATCAATCCTACCGAAGTTCACCCATATTCCAGATTAAGTATATATTTTTTTCTGTTAAAAAAAAGAATTATTTTTCTAACCTTGCTTTTGAAATTATGTGGCCACAAGTAATTCATTCAATTTACAGTTGGCTTTGATGCCTCAGCAATGACCGGGGTACTCAAGAATTCTTCCAAAGTGAAAAAATCCAACCTGCACATCGTTTTCAAATATAATGAATTTTTTTGTGAATTTTTATGAATACTCAATGAAACCATTAATGAGGTTGATGTAATATTTTGCTTGGTAGACATTTCATTAAACTTTTATTCATTTCTATTGCAGAGTTTCCCTTCATGTCTTGGATCCAATAATTTTGTTTTTAGGTATCAAACTTTTTCAGAGATCTTGGAGAAGTTCTCAGGCCCTGTCGTGCCTAGCGGCTAGCAGAGCCCTATCAGGCTTAGGATGGAGAGATGAAAGACTCAGTGTGGTTTTTACAGAGTTCCCAGGCCGTTGAGTGACAGATGAGCAAAGTACTATCACAAAAGAGTAAGTATGGATGTAATGGAGTGTGATCAGGGCACAGGGAAAGTATCATCTCCCCTAAGTCTACTTGGGGCAGGAGGGGGTCAATGAAGATTTCAGGGAGCCGACACTGCCCAAGCCAGAATGGCAATGGCAAACAGGAGTTTTCTAGCAAACATGAGGGGGAAGGGCATTGTAGGCAGAGAAGACAGCACACGCAAAGGGGCTGGCCTGGGAAAAGACCAGCCAGTAAACAAAGCTGGCTGAACACCCAGCTCTGTCCACACTCGTCTCTAGGCCCTTGTTGTTCAGACCAGCAGCATTGGTATCGCCTGTGAGTTGGTCAGAAATGCAGAGTCTCAGGCCCCCAGGCCCCGTGATTCTGAACCTCCGTTTCGACAGCATTCCCCGTGATCCACGGCCACACCAAGGTCTGAGAGGCAGGCTCTAGTGCCACCTGGATCAGAGGCAAACCTCGTGCAGGTACTGGGGGTCTGGGAGATGTGGGGTTCTGCAGGGGGGTGGCTGGCCTGGGCAACTGCCGCCCGAGCAGAGCTGCAGCGGTGCCTCAAGTTGTTTTCAGGTTTGGCCTGTAAGTTCGTCTCTGGGGGCCCAGATTTTCCATGCTTGGAGCATTGGGACTTTCCCACTTAGAGACTCTTCTACCCACTGGGCCCGCCCGCACTGTCCTTTCTGCTGGCCTCGGCTCCAGACAGCCGGTCTTGTTTGCTGGCTCCTGAGCCAGAGCCCCACTGATTACCTAATAGGCTGCAGGCTGTGTGCATAATTTATTCCTGTGAATAATTGATCACATCAGGATGAGCAAAGGGGAAGTACCAGGAAGAGAAGGGAGAAGAGGCATCGATAACCAGGGGAAGGAAACCCACTACAAACAAGCAGCTAATTAGATGTTTCTCTGACACAGCCCTTTCAGTGTAAGCGTCCCTCTTGCTGTGGTTGGATGACCACGCCCCCTCCTCTGCCCACACACGCGTGTGGCTGGGCTTTCAGAGGAGTGAGGGGTGGTGGAAAGAGCTCTAGACTGAGCTAGAAACCTTGGCTTCTAGGCTAGGTGATCTTAGTCAAATCACTTCTCTCGGCGGACTGGATTTACATCAACTGTAAAATGGGAAGGGCTGGATCCATGGTTTCCAGACACAGCTGATGTCAGAATCACCAGAGATACTTGAAAAATATAGATTCCAAGGGTGCATCTCCCCAGTGCTGAGAAAGTAGTTACAGTGGGAGGCAGGAACCTGTGTTGTAACAAGCACCTCGTGTAACTCTGAGCCGGCTGGTCCGATGGGCAATGGGGAACCACTGGGTTGGAAAGATAACCTCAAAGCTCCTGCCCAGCTCTGACATTTTCAGATTATTGATAAGGATGGATTTTCCCATAACCTCTTGCAGAGCATCAGTACAGTGCTGAGGAAAAAGAGATGAGAAAGGCAAGAGACCCATCTTCCTCTCCTGACTCTGTCACTAATTCATCACCTGATAACACTCCCTCCCTGAGCCTCACTTACACTGACACATCCACTGACCATGTCATAGTGCTTTTATCTGAGCACCTGGGGAGATTTTAAAAACACAGCTGCCAGGTCCCCATCCACGCAAAGATTCTGCTTCAATAGATCTGGGGGGGCTCAGGATGGTGTATGTTCAGAGGCTGCCAGGTAATTCCAAAGATCAGCCAGGTTGCTAAGCCAGTGACCTGTCCAAAGGCATTGCTCTGTGGGACAACTTGTGCATCATGGGACAGGGCATATCATCCAGACCCAGGCAGATCCTCATCATCATTTGGCCTCCAAGTGAGTCTGGACAAATCCTGCCGATGGAGGACTCCACTGTGCTGCATCAGAAAGAACAGAAGATGTGTGTTCAACGCTGGGGCTGTCACTGACAGGGTAACCTTGGGCAAGTCACAGAAGCAGCTTGAGTCTGTTTCTTTGTCTATAAAATGAGGTCAATGGTAATTCCATCTTCCCAGCCCAGTCGGGATTAAGCAGAACAACTTGGAGCCTGTGCTCTAGGAGTGGTCACCTCTGCGCAGATTGTCCACCCACTCCCAGCTGCCCTCCGGCCACCTACACTGGGAGCAGTGGGAACCAGCTTGGCTGAATGTTAACCTCTCTCCCTCTCATGAAAGCGGGGCCTGGAGGCCAAAGGTCCAGTGAGGAAACAGACTCCCAGCTGTTGGTCCAGGTGGTCATTTCTGGAATGACTCCACACAGCCAGCTGCCTTGCTCAGTACTTTTGTGTTTTCTCTAATCTTTTGGAGCCTTGTTCAATACCCCCGTCGGTCAGCAGGGGCCTGCACGCTGGCTAGTGAGTGAGGCTGAAACCAATTCCAATGGGGATGAAATCCTGCATCTGTCACTTTCTCTCCATGCTCTTTCTCATCATCTGAATCCAGGGCACCTCCAAGGGACCATCATTGCCCTCTGCAGATGTATTCTCCTCATAGCAGCTGGAGGGGTCCTCTTAAGATATAAATCAGGTCATATCATTAATGTTGACTGGCTCCCCATTCTCACTGAATAAAATCCAAACTGGTGTGTAAAGAATATCCTGGAATGCCTGGTGCATCATGGGACAGGGCAGCCTCCAGTTCACATTTCCTCCCCTGGTTTACCTAGCCCTGAACAACCTGGCCATCTGTTTCTCATCTCATGCCACACTACTTACCCTTACTCACTTTGTGAGGCAAAAGATGCCATGTGCTCTCCTAACCTGTTTATCGTCCTCCTTGGTACATAGCTGGACTCCATCCCGAGCCCCTCTGCGGTTAGGCAGCACCATGCATTTCAGTTCCGGAGGATGGATTATGAGTGGAAGTGATGTTCACCACCCCCAGGCTTTGCCCCCAAATGTCCCAGGACTTTTCCTCTTTGCTCTTGGCTGCAAGTGGAGGATACAGTGGACAACTCCAAGGAGACCCAGGGGATGGCACACAGAGCAGCTAATTTTAAGGAGTTTGGGTTTTGAAAAACTGAAGGACCATCCACCAAACACCTGATGGGCTCTGCCAAGAAGGAGGAATAAACTTTTGCTGTCTGAGATCGCTGCGATTTGGGCTCACCAGATGTGCTCTAGCAGCTAGAATCACTTACCCTGACTAATGACCTATTCTCAGTGCCTGGAATGTGTTAAGATTTATTCTGCTTCTCCCACGCTCTTCCCTCTGCTTGGAATGCTTTTCCCTACTATTCCTCACATGCTTATCTCATCAGCCTCTAGATCTTCATTTAAAAGTCACCATCCAGGGCTTGGCTTCCCTGGTGGCGCAGTGGTTGAGAATCTGCCTGCCGATGCAGGGGACACGGGTTCGTGCCCCGGTCCGGGAGGATCCCACATGCTGCGGAGCGGCTGGGCCCGTGAGCCATGGCCGCTGAGCCTGCACGTCTGGAGCCTGTGCTCTGCAACGGGAGACGCCACAGCTGTGAGAGGCCCGCGTACTGCAAAAAAAAAGAAAAAAAAAAAGTCACCATCCAACTGTTAGCCTATATTCTGAGTTCTTGTCTGTTTTTTTAATATAATTTTTACAACTTGTGTGTTTTAAAAGTTTGTCTTTCATGGTGTTTCCCCCTAGCATGTAAGCTCCCAAGGGCATGAATCAAGTCTGTCTCATTCCCCTTTGTATATCCTATGCCAAATAAAGTGTCTGACAAAAAGTAGTCACTCAACAACTATTAGCTGATGGATTAAATGAATGAATGACCCAATTATGTACGATTCATTTCAGTTCAATTCACATATTTATTGGGCACCAACTTTGTGCAAGGCACATATTTTGCAGTCTCTACTCAGTTGTCATTAAACCCTACTGAGAAGATAAGATTATTATCCCCACTTTACATATAAGGATCAAGAGGCAGTGCTAACAACCATACATAAATCCTTTACGCACGGCATCCTCCAATCACCATCATATTCCGGAAAGGTAGGCACCATTAGCTTCATTTTACAAAAGGAAAAACTCATGCTCAGACAGACCAAGTCACTTCCCCAAGGTCATGCAGCTAATGAGGTCATGGATCTGGGATTTAAACCCAGGCCCAGGAGGAGGGGATGGAGGAGAATGGGGACACTCTTCTCTTACAGCGCTATTCTTCCTAAAGTCTGACAGCCTCATTAGATATCCCCGAGGAATATCCTGATTGTGGGTAGAAATGGAGACATGGAATTTCTCCAGAGTCTTATGGGCTTAGTCTGCAGTGGGATTTCATTTTAAATGCAGGACCCATTTCTCCCCTGAGATGCCTGGGATTAGGGGGTGCCATTTTGCATCCTGGGAATGCAGCTCCTGTGACGTGTCTGAGCCTGGCTGGGCTGGCCACCACGGAGAAGCCAGAGCCAGGAGTACCCAGGTTCATCTGGGGAAAGCAGCCGGAGCAGTGGATAGGCAGAGAAAATCTGTGACTAATTATGGCAGATGAAAGTATGAAGTAATGGATCCTTTTTGAGGGCTGGGCGAGCTGAAGCGTCTCATTCTCTGAATGCATTTGGAGACTGCACAACCCCTTCTGAAACCGGCAGTAAACTTGAAGGGCTGAAAGTTCTGTGACTTGGCAGGCTAGAGATTGGATGGCGCATGGAACTCATGAATTGTCTGGGGTGGGAGCTAATTAGGGTGCAATTTTTCAATTATGGAACACTGAGTGAGCATCTCCCCCGGTCTCCCACCCCCACCCACCATCATCCCTCAATGGCTACACTCTGTCTGTTTTCCTTTATTTCTTAATCATTTGATGATATGACAGCAATTATTTGTCATTTGGAAGAGAAAATTGTCACGGAGCTATTGTTTCCCTCTTGAAACCCCAGGTCTTCTGCTGAGATGGTTACATTTGATAAACGTTTTGCATTCCCCCCACCCCCCTCCAACTCCCACTCGGGGGTTGGTGTGGCAACAGGAAAACATTAGCCTGTGATGCGGGCCTGCTCTGATTGAAATGCCATTTGCGCAGAGGCTTGGATAGGAGCAGGAATGAGTTTAAAAGAGCCACAGCTCAGAGCGCCCGGCCCACCCACGTCACCTAGGTTGAGACTGTGGGACATTTGCTGCGGGAAATTCGGTCATTTCTCTGAGCTAATAAGCCAGCCTCAGGATCAGGAATGCAAAACAGAAATGGCTCAAAAAGAAAAAAAAAAAAAAGGCAAAGGAAAGAGCAGCACTCCCCCAGAAATGGAAAAACTTAAATGACTTTGTTTAAATGTCATGGTACTCTCAAAACCCTGTTCTCATATGTATGCAAGTTAATTAAATGGAAAAATGTCAAATTAGTTGCTTAAAATATTAATGGCAGGAATTATCCCTGATTCTAGAGCAGGCAGAATCGAGGAAACGAACCTTTCAGGGCTTAACCCTTTTCTTGGTCATCCTCTCATGAAACAGGGCTTTCTTTCATCCACGAAGAGATCGGTGACTCTGAAGGGTTTGGTGGGCTTCAGGACAGGAGCTTTCCAGTGGGTTTCTAACCTGCCATTCTCTCTGTGACACAGGACTCCCTAGGGGCATTTATTTATCAGCTTTGCCTGGGGGATTTGAGGTCCCTGGAAAGGCCCAGTGATTATTAATCTGTCCTAATGGTCTGTTCTGTAGTGTGGGTAATTTGCCACTTTTTCTTTTGGTTTCTGAAGGGTATTTTGGCTTAAAGAGCCCATTAAAGTGCAAAATAGGAAATGATTGCACAAAAAGGGGTACCAGTGTTCTACTCGCCAAATAGTGATTCAGTACCAATGGGGTCCAGAGCCTGGGCTGAGCAAAATGGTGGGAAAAGTGAGAGTCACAGACTCGAGGGTTTGGGACCTGGTAGGGAGCCACGGGCCCCTAATCTAGCCTCTTATTAGCATGCAGGGCAACCGAAGCCCCAGGAAAACAAGGACTATTCCCACAGCCACAGAGCTATTGAGCGGTGAGTCAGGCTCATTCACTCCCACAACACTGTTCCTGCCAGCCTTCCCCAGGGTCTTCCATGTATTAGGAGAGGACGGGGCAGAGAGACACAGGACAGTGCATGCTGTGTGCCTAGCACGGCAGAAGAAAGAGTAGAGGGTGGAAAGTGGGGATATGGCTATCAGGGAGACTGCACCTCCATAAGACAAAAAGCATTTACTGTCTGCCATGGCAGCCAACCAACTGTCATAGTTTCTCTCTGCCCCAGCCAAGGCAGGCAAGGAAGGCAAATGCCATTTATTGAGAAATTATGGCTCGTCCCTGTGTAAACACACTCAAAATTCTCTCCTGTAATTCGATCATCAGTTTAGCTCTGACAGATAGACACTATCCCTCTTTTACAGATTAGGAAAGTAGGAGACCACCAAGCAAAGCAAGTGGCTGAACTGCACCTGTAGGAACTTGTAATCCTACAGTAGATACAGTTAGTATCACTAACTACAGATTAGCGACAGAAATGGCCAATAATAGGAGGACGGACCAATTTCCAAAAGTGGCATCCTCAGAAGAAGGGAGGAGATATTCTTAGATGTGGGGAAAGAATTCCAAATAATTTAGGGAAACTCTACATATCCTTAGTCTTTTTTGTATTACTCAGTGTGGTAAACTGAATTACAACCCCAAATAAGCCACATACTGATCTCCAGAATTTATGCATGTTACCTTGTATTTGCAGATGTGATTAAATTAAGCATCTTGAGATGGGAAGATGATTCTGAGTTATTCAAGTGGACCCAATGTAATAACAAGCGTCCCTGTAAGAGGGAGGAAGGAGGGTCCACATGAGGAGGAGATGTCACAACAGAAGCAGAAACTGGCGTGATGGACTTTGAAGGTGGAGAGAGGAGCCATGAGCCGAGGAATATAGGTGCCTCTAGAAGCTGAAAAAAGCAAGGCAAGGGGTTTTCCCCTGGAGTCTCCAGAAGGAACCAGCCCTGTCAACACCTTGACTATAGCCCAGTAAGGCTGATGTTGGACTTCTGACCTCCAGAGCTGTAAGAGAATAAACGTGTGTTGCTTTTAGCTGCTTGGTTTGTGGTGATTTGTTACAGCAGCAGTAACAAACTCACATGGTCAGTTAAGGATAAGTGACAAATCATCTCAAGGCTGCTTTCTTATCCAGAGCTAGGGGCTGCATATGGCAGCTCTGGTTCAGATCAGGGCTTGGGTTTTTGTTTGTTTGGTTGGTTTAATTGAAGTATAGTTGATTTACAATGTTGTGTTTAATTTCTGCTGCACAGCAAAGTGACTCAGTTATCCATATATATATATATATATATATGTATATATATATATATATATATATATATTCTTTTTCATATTCTTTGCCATTATGGTTTATTACAGGATTTTTAAAAAACTTTCTTTTTCATAGATATTTTTTGTACTATAACTGCTTCACAATACTGTGTTAGTTTCTGTTGCACAGCAAAGCAAATCAGCCATTTTACAGGATATTGAATATAGTTCCCTGTGCTATACAGTGGGACCTTGTTACTTCTCTATTTTATGTATAATAGTTTGTATCTTCTAATCTCATACTCCTAATTTATCCCTCCTCCCACATCCCTTTTGGTAACTCTGTTTGTTTTCTATGTCTGTGAGTCTGTTTCTCTTTGTAGATAAGTTCATTTGTGTCATATTTTAGATTCCACCTACAAGTGATATTACATGGTATTTGTCTTTCCCTTTCTGACTTTTCAGATAATCTCTAGGTCTATCCATGTTGCTGTAAATGGCATTATTTCATTCTTTTTTATGGCTGAGTAGTTTTCATTGTATATATGCACCACGTCTTTATTTGTTGAATGGACATTTAGGTGGCTTCCATGTCTTGGCTATTGTAAATAGTGCTGTATAGCTTGGTTTTAAGTCTCTCCATCAGCTACATTCTGGGATAGTGGCTGCTAGGGGTGTGTGCTCTTTTCATGGCAGTGGCAAAAACAGGAGAGAAAACTAGCAGACACTTGCCATGTCTGTTCCCATTTCGGCTCTGAGACACCCCACTTCAGCCCACCTTCCACTGGCCAAAGTCAGTCACGTGGCCAAGCTGAACATAAGTGGGAACTAGAAATATACGCAGCCTAGTCTAGAGGGAGGTACTGCAAAGTCACATAGCAAAGGGCCAGGACCTATGATTCCAACACTGAGGAGGGGCAGTAAAAAGTTGGGACCTGCTGGAAAATGCACACGAACATGGTGCAAGCTCTGAGAAGCTCAGAGTAAACAGGCCTGTCTAGCTCTGTTAACACCGTGTTCCCCACATTCCTTTGAGCACAGCCTCCTACTACCATCCTACAGGATTGATATTTTGAGACATGTTCATGGAGACAGTTCATCTTCAGATATTCAAGAAAGGAGAAGGCTATGGGCTTGACTGGGCCTGGAAGAATAGATCCAGCTGAGCAGTTGATGAGGTTTCCCCATGGTAGTGCAAAACTGAAAAGTTTTCATGTGAGTTAAAGTCCCTTTCCTCAAGGGATCTTGAGGAAGATGAGAATCTCATCAAATCCTCCATTCCCCCATGGACCAGAAGAACCCAGAATACCCGTGTGGTCTGAAAGAGAACACAACTCTTCTGGAGTCTGGTCTTCACTAGTACAAGGCCTTATTGGAAATTCCTCAAAAGGAGATGCAAGAGGGAGGAGTTATGGGGATACATGTAAAGGTATAGCTGATCCATTATGTTATAAAGCAGAAGCTAACACACAATTGGAAAGCAATTATACTCCAATAAAGATGTTAAAAAAATAAAATAAAATAAAAGTAAGAAAAAGGCAGGCATCCACCTCTTATCCAAGGCCTAGGGCATCTCGTGCCAGCTTGGCTTCCTGCAAACACGCCTGGATTGGGAAGTGTTGCCGGATTATAAACAAAGAGATAGAGGTGTGTAAGACAGGTTTCCCACCAGAGTCTCATCCTCTCGGGCCTCTGCTACTAGAAGTTCCCCTGGAATGGAGATGTGCACTCTGTTCGCCTTCCCATGAGGATCTAGGCTAGGGACAGGCAGAGGAGCAGGACACGTGGTCCCCGGCATGGATGCTTCAACTCCAACTTGTGCGGGAGGACAGAGGCACTGGGAACGGCATCTCAAACTGACTCTGGGAGGCACCCAGAGCAACGGGGCGAGTCCTCTGACACATGGGGGCTGGGGGCTTCCTCTGTTCTGAGAAACAGGGGTGCGGAGAATGAGCTCTCCCTGCACCCTGTTTCCCTCCACCTCGAGACACTTCAGCCCTGCCGGGGTAAGGCCGGCCACTCTGTGGGATGGTGACTTATTTGACACACTTAATTAGCCTATTCCATGTAACACATTTTAATGGAGGCCATTACAGCCTAATAAAAGGAAACAATAGTGCCATAAATCCCAGGATCAATAGAAGAGAAAGCAGCCAGCCTGGGAGCGGAGGGGAACGAATATTTGCCAGCTCGCTCACTTCGCAAATATTTAGAGAGCACAGACCATGGGCCAGGACACAGACAGAAGGCATGGGCTAGTAGGGGAGAAAGACACAAGAACAGGACTGTTACAGTTCAGTGTGGCCAACGTTATGAACAAGAGCTGGAGGGAGAGACTTCCCGGAAGCAGAATATTTGAATGGGTTTTGAAGGATAAACAGGAGTTTTCTGGCTGGAGATGGGAGTGGGGAAAGACAATGCTAAGACAAGGAACAAGGCTCAGAGGCAGGAAAGGGGTGTGGTGAGCTTGGCGACCAAGGAGTGAGAGAGAAGCAGAGAGTGTAGACGTGGGGAAGGGAAGGTGTGGCTAGCGAGGTATGTTGAGGCCCGGTGGAGGTGGGGAAGAGCCTACAGTGCCAGCTGGATTTTGGATTCCTGTGAAATCCAGAGAAGCTGAGGGAGGCTGGAAGGCACCATGATCAGAGACAAGTAATGCAGAGAGGATTCCTTGTCTCGGTTCATTTGGGACCCCAGGGGACTGGCCCGGGACCCTGGTAGCTTTGCAGGAGCTTCGGGTTCTGCTCATCCAGGCAAACATGGTAGGGGCGCCATGGCCACTTCTGCTTGTAGCTGAGCAGATGTGTACCTCAGCACGGCGGTGAGCACAGTATCAGACACAGGTTTGGAGGCAGGACTGAAGGAGGTGGGGGAAGACAGTGGAGGAGGGACTGATCCATTCACCTAGAAGGAAGGTGCTTGATCGGGAGATGCCTGTGAAGGTGTTTTGAGGGACACATGAGATGTTCACACTCCAGGTGGCTCCAGGAAACACCACCAGCTCTCCAGGAGGTACCATGCTAGTGAGTGGGTGCACGCCTGTGCCTGGTTAGCCTAGTGGTGGAAGCCTCACATAGCAAGGTCAAGGCCACCAGCTCAGGTCACTTTCCCATTAACGGTGATCAGAAATCTCACAAGTTCATTAGTTGTGTGCAAGAAGAGAGTTGGATTCTTAGCTTGGCTTTGCCATCAGCCAGTGACTTCACCTCAGATGACTCACTCCATCTGTCTTAAAGACAGATAAAGACATCTCAGTGTCTTTATGGTAAATGGATTTTCCTCAGTAACTCTCTCCTTCACCCAATCATCAGATCTGTTGCCAAGTTCAGTTGGTATGACCACAAATATGTTTGCTTTCCCCTAGCTGAGGCCACCGTCATATCTCACTTGGGAACTGTCAGAGCCCCTGACCTGGGCTTGACCTCCAGTCCTGTCTCTGCTCTCCAGGCTCTGTACTGAGTCTGTGAAGAGCTAGATAATAGCTATTTAGGCTTTGGGAGCCACACACATCTATGCTGCATATTCTTCTCTGGTGGAAACAGCAGAAATGTCCATCAGCTGATCAACAAAATGTGATCTATCCATTCAATGGAATATTATTCAGCCATGAAAAGTGATGAGATCCTGTCCATGCTATGACATGGTAGAACCTTGGAACATTGTGGTAAGTGAAAGAAGACGGACATAAAAGGCCAGATATTATAGATTCCATTTACATGAAATCTCCAGAATAGGCAAAGCCATAGAGATAGAAAGTAGGGCTGGGGGTGAGTGGGGGCATGAGGTGTAATAGCTAAAGGGAGATAAACAGAGGTGGCCCTCTGCTCTATGGAATCTTCCTCAGTCTCCCCGGGAGAATGGATTGCTACTATGGGATGTGTTGCCTTATAATACATGTATTTGATTTAATATATGCTTCCTTTCATAAGACTGCAAGCTCCTTGGTGGCAATGAATCGGGAACCATGGCTTTTCTTCTTGGCCTAACCAGTGCTCAGCACAAATGCCTGGTGTGCAATCAACATTTAGTTAACTGCTTTCTTGAAATGAACTGAAGGCCAGTTCAACTTCAGCCCAGTTCAGCCCAGCCTGCTGTTGAGAAGCAGGCTAGTTCAACTCTACAAGAGAAATTCATCAAAATCATACTGCAGAAAAGGCTCTTTGAGGCTCTCCAGTAGCCTAAGCCCCAAATTTTTCATCATGATAAAACCAAGGTCCAGAGAGGGGAAGTTACTCACCTGGAGTCACCCAGCAAGTAGGGGCAGAGGCATATCTAGAGCTGAGTCTCTACCACACCTTGGGGCTCTTGTGTGCACACCTCCATGCCTTTCTACAATCCCTTCCAACATTCATACTCAAGGAATCAGGGTGGTTTGCCACAGCCAGGTTTTCTAGCCATCTCCATGGCTCAGCTTAGCCAAACATCCCACAGCCAGCAGCCTGGTTCTCGTCTCTCCCTCCCACTCCGGCCACTCCCAATCTCCCAAGAAGGGGTCAGCTACCTCTGGAGTGGCCCAAGGAGTTGGCCAGCAGCTCCCGGCAGCAACGCTGGCTGCAGGAACAGAGAGCTCAGCCCAGCCTCTAATGCAACTGGAACTGGAGGTTGGACCCCAGCTCGGATTTGGATCCCACAGTTTGATTTATTGCCTCAGGTACCTGCTCTGCATGTTTTTCTGATGCCTGGGGTCACCCCAGGCTGACTGCAGTTTTCTCTTCCTTTTATCATGTGTGTGTGTGTATGTGAGAGAGACAGAGACAGAGACAGAGAGACAGAGAAAGACAGAGAGAGACAGAGAGAAAGAGAGAAGGAGGTATATTTCTGAGCCAGATGCAGGGTCAAGGTCCTTCCAGGCTGCTAAAGAATGCAAGACTACAGGATTTCACTAAGGCCTATTCCTTCCATGCGGGTGCACGTATGGCCAGCTTCAGCCTCCACAGCCAGCCGCTGAGCCCCTACTGTGTGCCAGGCACTCAATCCTTTTCAGCCTCACAACAGCTCCAGGCAGTAGCAGGGATTGTTCTTGTGTTAAGGATAAGGCTTGGAGCGGTTACGCGGTGTGCCTAAGGCCCCTCGTTAGCAATGGTGGCCCCTAGACCCAGACTCTGGCCTTTGTTTCTGCCACACTAACCCTCTCACCCTCCCCTTTCTAGGAAGGGCCTCCTTTGTCCAGGCACCGGGCTTCAGTGATGACAAACATCTGGTCCTCACCTTCCTAGAGTTTCATTCACATTTGTCTGGTGCCACACGCCTGCCAGCCTTGGGGATAGTTTTACTAAAACTGAGCAAACTCCAAGCTCTTGGCCCACTTTTATGTTTTCTATTGATTCTCCGACTTCTTGAGGTTAGAGATCAGCTGTTCCAATGTCTCTCATTTAGCAGAGGAAGGAATCAAGGAGCTGGAGGTCAAGCAACATCCCAAGATCAGCTAGTTAGTCAATGACTGAGCTGGGACAGCAATCCTTGTCTCCTACCTCTCATCTCAGGCCCTTTCTGTTCTCCTGGTTTGCCTTCCCATGACAGGCTTTCTTTCTCCATGGAAACTTATTGGACCATATCTAGTCCCTTCCCCTTTGGCTGTGGGGAATGTTCCTCCTCATCCCAGGGTGTGTTTATATCTTTGCGATGCTCTCTTGTCTCCATGGGTGGAAATTGCACACCAGATCAGTAACCAGGAAATGCAGGTTCTGTTCCTGGTTTCCATGCTGCTGGCTTTCAGAGGCCTCGAGTCCTTGCCCAAGCTTTCCCTGGCATGGATGCAAGGACAGATCTGGCACGGGACTTAGACTCACTCTGTCCAGCCTTCACCATCTTACAGATGAGACGTTGAGGCCAGAAAAGGTAGACGTGACAAACCCAAGCAAATACAGAGATTGGAGTCCCATCTAAGACTAGAAATTGCTGCCTCTGCTGCAAGTTGTGGCTGCAGTTTTGAGGAGACGTTTACTTCTTCCAGTGTGTCCCACGTGGAAGAATGAGAACCATGGGTCCTCGTGAATGGGGAGGCAGATGCTAGCTCATTTGAGGAAGCACATCCTGATGTCTAGTGTTTTCTGAATTGTGAGAAGATCATCTGAGAGGTAGTAAGCTCCCTGTGGCAGGAGATGGCCA
The DNA here is from genome assembly GCF_026419965.1 of Kogia breviceps. Lineage (NCBI taxonomy): Eukaryota > Metazoa > Chordata > Mammalia > Artiodactyla > Physeteridae > Kogia > Kogia breviceps. The sequence goes on from NC_081312.1 coordinate 97,661,202, forward strand.
AGTAGAGGCCATATAAGCCCCCCAAGGGAGTGTGGAGCAGGGATCAGATTGAAGGGGGCTCAATGACTTCAGTGCCTAATCCAAAGAGTCCATGACCCCCCAGGATCCAAGACTCCTACCTTTCTATCTGGGAGACTGGGGGAGCAGGAAGGGGTGGGGCTTCCATGACAGAAAAAGCCTTCTGCTTAAAGAGGTCTCATTGCTGGCTGTCAACCGAAGATTTTGTGGGATGTTTTCTGAAATGTAGGTCTGGGCCTTATAATTTAATTTTAGCCCCCGAGGGGTGTCTAACTAGATGAAAGGTCACAGCACTTAGAGGACCTTCCAGAACCTCCTTCTGGGGAAACGAGCCCAGGAAATGGGTGGGGAGTGTCCAGACACTCAGCTGGAATGGATGGGGCAGATGAAAGCACTGGAAATGGTCCATTGTTCAATTCTGGGCAGCAGGCTGGACATCTCCAAGGACCAGGGTCTATGGACCTCAGCATCCAGGGGTCCTTGGAGGGTGGGGTCCATGGAGGTCTCTTCCAGTAGGTGAAACAGATCTGGATGCCTCTCCTGGCCCTGCGTCTCACTAGCTGCATCCCTGGGCAAATCACATGGCATCTGAGTGGGTTTTTGCATCCACATAATGTGAGGTGACTCCTCCCTCTCAGGTTGTAAGCACTGCCCAAGAGCAAGTAGATGATGTTCCTGACACACAGCTGCGCGGAGAAGTGGTTTGAATCCTACATCTTGATTTACTGAGTGGAGTAGTCACTCTTCGAAGTTTCTTCCTCAGCTTGGGGCCAGCTCAGACCACACGTGGTTTCCCGTGTGTGTGTGTGTGTACATGTGGCTGCATGTGTATAGGCAAGTGTGTGTGCACGTTAGTTACTTGCCTTTCACTGGCCCCAGGCTTCATGTCCATCTGAGGAGCCCAGGGCTCCCTCTCAGACCTGCCCAACGTGTCAAGATATCCTGGGACCCAGCAAGACCAGGGCAGACAGACCCTGGTGAGTGTTAACGGGGTGTGTCTCTTGAAAGGGTGGGAGTGGGGTGGGGATATTGCCCTTGGAAAAATCATGTAATGATGCACGTCACAGAAAATAAACTTCAGTAAGTGAAAGAATTCTCTTCTTTTCAGTTTTGTCTCTGACAGACTTTTTTAAACCTTCGATACCTGGCGTTACCTTTACGTTAGAATCTGGTGTAAGTTTGGATCTGATTTGACACCGAATCAGCTATTAGTTACTTTACTTAACTCTCTCTAGGTCTTTCAGAGAGTACTTTCCCTTCCAGACCATCTGCCCCCAGAAAGCTTTGAGAATCCCTGAGAGCCACTGCTCCAAAAGGGTTGCTTCCAGAGGAGCGGGGAGACTTGGGATCTAGACGTGGTTCTCCACCAGCCCACCATTGACAGCCCTCCTCACATTGCTGGGCCTCAGTTTCCCATTTCTGTTTGGAGAACAGCAGTGCCTACCTCATCCTACCTCGTGGGTTGGTACCAGGCTCAAGGGGGCGGAAGAGTTGTGAAATGCCAAGTCAACCCATTCTAGTTGATTCTTACGTGAGTATATTCCACAATGACTAGGTGCAGACTCTGCACAAGTGTCATGCTAGGCTCTGGAGCCCAGAGATAGCAGGACCTACCCTCTGCCCCCATGAGCTCACAGGCTATTCTTGTTTCTAGAAGTGGACTTCAAGTCTGTGTGCTTTTTTGTGCCCATGTGGCATAGAGTCTGCTTGCCTGTGAAGTTTTGGTGAGGGAATTCTTAACATGCTTGCCTCCGCTCCTCCCTTTCCCCCCTTCCACATGCTTGCTCTGCAGGAGAGGAGGGGGGACCTGCTAACGCCTTCTGTCCAGATAGAAGGTAGGGCCAATGAGGCTCAGAGGGGTGAGTGATTCACCAAAACTGCATAGCAAGATGGTGGCCAACGAGAGACCAGGGGTCCTGCCTGAATTTTTTTTTTTTTTAGCATCTTATCAAGATTTAATGTACATTTATTCTTAAATGTGGTACATATAGTATAAAGATTTCATGCTGAATGAATGATATTCATTAAGTCAAAAAAGAAAAAATGGAGGACTTTGCATTTTTTTGGCTACATTATTTGAAATACAAATATGCAGATTTTGTCACTGAGAAAAATCTGAACTGTGTTTCTTTATCAGGGGCTTCAGCTGAGACTAGGACTTTTTCACACCTCAATTAGAAAGAAAACACAAAAATAACAAAAAGCTGAAAAACTAGACTAAAAGTTCCTTGGCTTCTGAGACAGTCAGGCCTGTTCCACATCGTGTCAAGAGAGGTGACATCTGGCAAGAGATTAAATGGCTGTGTTGCACTTTGTGCAGGTCACCAACTTGCTAATTCATGATACTATAAAAGAGTGGCTGGGAGGGGACCAAATCGTGGGGACCCAGAGTGTGTGCGCAGCAGGAACGTCATATGTACGGATAGCAGAGTTCGTTTCTTTCCCAGCAATGAGTTGCAAAGCAGAGAGAGCGGGGATGCTCAGAGCTTGAGCGCCCAGGGCAGTCTCCGTGTCACTGGCATGGCTGGGCTGCCACTGGAATCTCATCACGTGCCAGGGATCAGGAGGAGTGAGGGAGGGCATCTTAGGGAGGGCCCTTCCCAGCCTCTGTGGACCAAGCCTGGAGGAGCCAGCGCTGGAGAGGACCTCTGCGTTATCCAAGGCCCATGCAGGTGGGAACAGGACCAATGAGCCCAGACTGGCCTTCCTGTCCTTCATCACAGGAAGAGGTGATCCTCATCCCTGGCTTCCCCCAAAGACTGTCTCCTTGAGTTCTTCCACAGAGGTCACCAACTGCTGACCTGAGGGTCTTGTGTGGGCTGCAGACAGGTTTTATTTGAATGAATTTTTTTCCCAATAATTGCAATAGCTGTCAGCATCGAAACACTGAGTGTTTTCACCTCAAAAACCTGGCCTTTCCTGAGAACTTGGGACATCTGACCACACTGGGCTGGGCTCCTGCATGGACACCATCGCCGGGGCCAGCTGAGTCCCCACTGCCCTTTATTATTATTATTTCTTTCTTTCTTTTTTTGGCCACACGGTGCAGCATGTGGGATCTTAGTTCCCTGACCAGGGATCGAACCCACACCCCCTGCATGGGAAGCCCAGAGGCTTAACCACTGGACCGCCAGGGAAGTCTCCCTCCCCCTGACTCCCCCAACCCCGGGGCACCACTGCCTTTTAGCATATGTGTCTTGGTCCCCATCCAGCCGGGCTCACTCACTTTCATCACCTCCCTGGCCCCGTGGCATGGGCACCTGTGACCCATCCCCAAGTCTGTCTGTATTTTATTGATGGGGAAGCCGGAGACCTTGTTTAAAAGTCCTGGAAATTGTAACTCTGAGAGTACTCCCCTCTGCGCCCCGCCCCCTCTGCCCTTTCAAGCAGCTCCAGGCTTCACTGGCCGGAAACAGCTGGGCCAGCAGGAGAGGCAGAGATGATGGTCTCCACCCCACCCTTATTGTGGACTGTGCCCTCTCCCCACCCCCTACAGCCAATGCAGTTTCCAGATTAAAGATTCCAGGCAGGCTGGGGCGTATTTCCCACTCAGTATCTGGGGCATATTTTCTCCTTCAAGTCACTGTAGGCTTGAGATCTCTAGCGACCCCAGGTCTTGAAGGCGGGGCTGCCTTTCCTGACAGCCCCGGGGTGCTCAGACACCAGGCTTCCTCTGTCCCCTTTCCATATGCCCCACTCTAGCCTTCGGTCTGGGTGTAGCCTGTCAACATTAAATAAGCCTTCTTGTGGTTCGCTCATAACAATCCTTTACATCTTGGGAGCCAGGCTGTGGAGCTCTGCATATGTATAGATCTCATTTTCACACAACAGGCTGCTTAGCAGATGGGGACCCAGACCAGCCTCCAACATTTAGCTGTGAGTTAAGACGTGGGAAACTAGGTGGCTTTTAACCAGCCCGAACTGCTGCCAGTGTTCAACCTTAGGGAATTTTCACAGGGAAAAGAAAAACAAAAAAAAAATAGAAAACGACCCAAAAAACCACCACCAACAACAACACACACACATAAAACCAACAAAACCACAGTTTTCCTTGCTCCCCCAAACCAGATGGCAGATGGTATGGAACCATTAAAACACAGATTCAAACGTTTGTTTACTTAACTTTGAATGTAATATGGCTTTGTGGTCCCTTGCAAGGAAACACCAACCTTCCAACCAAAGAAATGACAGATTACAGTCAAACCTCAGGGCGGCAGTTGGAGAAGTTTCTGGGGAGGCTTTGAAAGGAGGAGCCAGTTAATGGCCGGACCCCAAGCCTCGTGGCCCATTTGCATCTCTGGGCGAAGGCCTAGGAGGTCTTCTTGAGTGCCGAGACACTTGGTTTTTGTGGCTGGTCTTTGGTCGAGATTCAGTGCAAAAGGCAGCCAGCCACATACGGAATGTTTCTGCATCATTTCTGAAACAGCTGTGGAAGATGTCGATCTGGGCCACCAATGCAAAAGATCATGAGAAAAAGGCCAGAGCACTTGAGCAAAGGCTCTCTTTCTTGGTGCTTTGTGGTTGTGATATCAGAGAAGGGGAGCTTTGTGATGCAATGTGGTTCCCTTTTCGCTTTGGCTTCCAAGAGACCCAGAGCTAAATTATATGCTCGGTTGAAATAACTACATTCGTTAAGATGCTTTTGGTTACAAGTGGCAGAAATCCAACCCAAACTACTTTAAATAAAAAGATAATTTATCAGGTCAAGTAAGTGCAGAGGGCTTCAGAGATGTCTGGATTCAAGGGGCTCACTCTTTCCAGGGTTCCCTTTCTAGATCTCAGATAAGCTTTCTCCAGAAGGCAGCCCCAAACTGCCCCAAACTTACATCTTATGAGTTTAGCAACCCCAGAAGAAAGATAATCTTTTCCACCAGCTCTGGCAGCAAAGCCCTATTGGAGATTCTGAGTGGTCCTGCTTGGCTCATATGCTCGTTTTTGAACCAGTCACAGTGGCCAGAGACTTGAGGTACTCTGATGGGCCAAACCCAGGCCAAGTGACCATCCTAGAGGTGGGAAAAGGAGCCCCACCCTAAGCACATGGAATATATTCTATATAGGAGATGTGGGGAGGGGGAAGGGGAGCTATCCAAGCAGATGTCTACTTCAGCCTGGGATTCTGGCATAGCTTTTTGTCCCCTTCCCCTAATTCATTATATGTCGCTCTCTTTTTTAATGGTGTTACTAAATGTATGTTTTACATGGTTAGCAGTCCTAAAAATTATTGGAAGGAGAAGTAACTTATTCTGAATGAATGAATAAGTGAAAGATTGAGCATACTCTGAACTTTAGAGTTCCTTGGCAGAACTGAACTGTTGTAGACTCCGAATGCCAGAGCCAGAGAGAGCTATGGAGCTCAAATTGTACATGCCAGTTGGATTGCGGATGAGATCATGGAGACCCAGACAGGGTCTGCTTTGCCCAAAGCCTACTAGAAAACTATCTGCAGAGGCTGGAACCCAGAACCTGATTTCAGGCTCAGGGCTCTTCCTGTTTCCTGTCTGACTGTGGCCTCTCATCTTTCTAAGTCTCTCTCTGTCTCCCTGGGCCTGACCCCACTTTCACTCTCCAAGCCCTTGTTCTGGAGTTTTGCTATGAGTTGGCTGGCAAAAATTTCTTGCCAATGCACTGACTTATTAGAGTGAAACTGAATTTCCCCCAGACTCTTTGGGACTTCCAGACCCCAAAGAATGCATCTTTAAGAATAATCTATCAGCTTGTTAACGGCTGAGTGGCAGAGCAGCTCAAATGTAGCAACTTAAAACAACACACACATTTATCATCTCACAGTTTCTATGGGTCAGGAGACCAGGCACATCTTAGCTGGGTCCTCTGCACCAGATCTCACAAGACTGCAGTCAAGGTCTTGGCTGGGTAGCATTCTCTTCAGGAGGCTCAACTCGGGAAAGATCCACTTCCAAGCTTACTCCGGTTGTGGTTGAATTCATTTCCTGGTGGCTGTATGACCGATGGGCTGGCTTTTTGCTGGCTGGGAGCTGGAGGCCGTCCTAGAGCTGCCCACCCCTGGTTCCTTGCCATATGGGCTTACTAAACACAGCTACTAACTTCATCAAGCAGGCAAGGAGAATCTCTCATTGCAGTCTGTCAGTGTGGAGTTTTCTATAAAGCAACATCATTGTGAAATTGACAGCCTATCACCCTTGCTTTTCAATGTCACCAGATCATGGGGGTGATACCCCACCACCTTTACCTTGGTCTGTTGGTTTGGAGCAAGTCACAGGTTCTGCCAGGGGTAGGGGTTATTAGGGTGACATTAGGGACTTCCTCCACAATCTCTAACACCTTGGTGAATCACCCAGCATCTACCTACCTCTATGTAACAGGAAGCCCTTGTTCCATGCCAGGCAGCACACTGGTCTCTGTAAATAGCCACGTGGGAATGATGAGCCTATGAGCAGAAAATGGCCTTATAATAAGGTAAATGCCCAAGGCTGTGTGTTTGAAGGGTCTGGGAGTCTGGGAGTCACAGAGAATAGAGTATCTCCTTGGGCTTGGAGGGCAGGGCAGGAGGGTCCGAACGGGCTTTCCAAAGGAGTTGGCACTGGCACAGCCTTGATGGATGTATCAGAAATTGACAGGAAGATGAAAAGTGTGGCAGAGAAGGCCAAGACGTGGAAGCAGAGGGCAAGGGGCATCTGGGGAGGAAGAGTAACCTGGTGTGACTGATGTGAACACACCAGGGTAATGGGGGCCAAGACAAATCACTGAGGGACTTAGAAGCCAGCTTTAGAAGTGTGTCTTCCTTCTGTGGTCCCTGAGGGCCACCACGAGGCCATGAGAGGCACCTGGGGGCCGTGGCATGATGAGCTTGGGGCTGCAAGGGGAGATGGACCCCGGGCAGCAGCCCGAGCAGGGAAGTGGCTCTGGGCAGGAGACACGCCTGGCTTGTCTGTGTTAAAAAGGAGCCCTTTGCTCTCCCCCACTAAAGCCTTGGGGGAGGCAGACCTTCTTCCAGCCGTTTCAGGCAGCCAGGCTGTCAGAGTGATGAGTTCTGCAGCCTAGAAGCTGAATGAAAGAAGAAAAGTCCCAACAAGCTCCGTTTCACTGCCCCTGACCTTGCAGTAGAGATCTAAGTGCAAAATCTGTCATCTATTAATCTGTTAGAAGTTGACAAAAGGGACTTTGATCAGCGGTTGTTCCCCCCCACCCCTTCTTAAGTTTCCTGATGACACATAATAGCCCATTTCAGCCAGAGGGCCGGAAGCACGGCCATGATTCTTTTGCTCACTTCAACCCCAGTGGCCTCCCAGCCCTGTGGCTTTCTCCCCGCCCGATATTAATTGGCCTGTAAGTGGTTACATGTGTTCCTTTTTACGTGTCAGTTGGAGTCTGTTATTTGAACTTCACAGCTATTTGGGAACACAGGAGTGATGCTCTGGGCCATGTCACACTGGCTCTCACCTCTGGATTTTTGTCTTATTCTATCCCCGAGGCCTGGATGCCTCCCACCCTCAAACCCACTCCCACCTCATCTCTCTCCTCTGAGTTAGGCCCTCTAACTTTGCAGCCCAGCTCTTGGAGCCACGAAGTTCACAGCCAGGAGAAGCCTTCAGAGGCCCACACCGTAGCATCTGGTTTTAAAGGACTTGAGGCCTGGGTGGAACGGGGGGATTTTTTAAAATAAAAATAACATCTGTTGAGGCTCCATTATGTACATGTTTCTTACATGTGTTCTCTCATTTCATCCTCAAAATAACTCTGGGAATTAGGAATCATGGCCAGTTTTTCAGATGGGGAAACTGAGGCTCTGGGAGAGTAAGCAGAGAGAGCTCTAGGGCCAGCTTGCCTCAGACCGTGTCCTGCCCCTGACACTTACCAGCTGTGTGGTCTTGGGCCAGTGGTTTCTGTGTCTCAGAGCAACATCATCAACGATGGGTCTAGCAACAGTACCTACTTCCAAGGGCTGTTGTGAGTATTAAATTGATTTCATATTTTTAGGGGCTTAGAACAGTGCCTGGTGCACAGAAAGCACCTGATAAATGTCAGCTGCTGCTGCTTTGTGAGGCAGTGTAGCACAGTGGTCTGGAACGCTGATTCCAGAGTGAGACATCCTTGGTTTCAATCTCTCCTCTACCCGTTCACTGTGTGAACTTGGGTGAATTGCTCATTTTCTCAGTGACTGTACCCCAAACTACAAAGTGGGGATATTCCTGGTGGTTGGGATGTGTGTCCCTAAGTGAAATGGTTAGTTCCCCACATCATTACCTTGTAATGAATTTCACCAAGTGACAAGCCCCATTCAACCCCACAGAGCTTTTCATCTAATCCTAGTGACCCATTTTCAATATGTTTTTTGGACTTCAAAAAATTACAAGTAATATCAGAAAGATGAGAAGATATTGCATCCAAAAAGCCAAAATCAGAATGTAAAAAGAAACAGTGGAGGATCAAACTAAGAATTACACAGAGCTCTTGAAAATGAAAATTAACAGACCAAAACAACGTTTGGAACATGAGGCAAACTCTCAGAAAGTAAAACAAAAGGATAAATAGACTGAAAATAGGAAAGAAAGATAAGAAAATTGCAGGATCCATCTAGGATATTCAGCATCCAAATAGTAAGAGTCCCAAAAAGAGAAAAAATGGAGAAAACACAGGGGAGGCTATATTCAAGGAAATAATACAAAATAATATTCCCAGATCTGTAATCACAAGTTTCCTTGTCTGAATCCACCACATGCTTGATACAGCAAATGATGAAAAGACCCACATCAAGGCAAATTGTAGAAAACCAGGGATAAAAGGAATATTGAAAACTTCCAGAAAGGAAAAACTGAAAAACAAAAACAAGATATGTGTAATGGATCAGGATACAGGATGACATTGGATTTCTCAACAACAGTCTTTGAAGGTGATTTACACCCTTGGATTCTATACCCAGCCAAACTATTAATCCAGTGTGAGCTTCCCAGTAGCAGCACTGGAAACTAGAAGCAAAAAAGCAACGTCTTCAAAATTCTGAAAAGTATTTGCAATGTAGAGTTCATACCCAGCCAAATAACACTCCAGCAGAGGCTTCAAAGACATTTCTAAAACTGGAAATTCCTCCCAGATTTGCCTCCCATTTTCCCTGTCTCATGATGCTACTGGAGGGGGTGTTCTGCTAAAATGAAGGAGGTCCACTAAGAAAGAGGCAGATGTGGGATCCACGAAGCACGTGATCCAACAGTGGAGAAAGAGAAGGGGTTCCTAGGATGATGCGGAGAGATGCCAGGATTGCTGCCATGGCCCAGGGATAGGGCTCCATCTCTCCCGCCACCTTATTGAGACTCGTGCTGTGCATCCCCTGACAGCTGACTGACCCTCGATCAAGCCCTGTTTGGCTTCCCAAGTCACTCCCACTGCAACTCCTGGGCCAGCCTCCTCCTCCTCCCCCCACAGAGCAATGGAGGCTTCTGGAGCCCTCTGTGCCCCACAGGAATTGAGGAAGACTCTGGTTCTGCCACCTGTGTTCTCAGTTTGAACGCCCCACCCCAGTTGCCTCATCTTTTAAACATGATAATAATAGCACCAGCGTCAGGAGGTCATTGTGAGGGTGAAACGAGTGAATGTTTGCTAAGCACTTAGAACGGTATCTGGCACATAGTCATGCAATATTGGTATTTGTTAAATAGAACACGTTATGTAGTGACACGAAGGTAAACTTGTACTGCAGTAGGTTAGAGAGACATAAGTTTAAACTTCAGCCACAGCTGAGGTGGATTCTCCAGCTCCTCATTGTCCTATATAGCTAGACACTCCCAGATGTATTATTCTAGAGGCATCTCAACTTGTGATGCCAGTACAAGTCTGACCACATCTGTTCCTGCTGAATGGGCTTTAGCGGCTCCTCATTGCTCTGAGTAAGAAGCTGGAGTCCTCTCCCCAGTCTGCCAGGCTTGCTCTGCTGTCCTCTCCAGCATCACCTTGACCCAACCCTCCTTTTCTGCCCGTCTTCCATGCCAGCAACTTCCTCCAGTCAGCCCCTCAGGAACTGTGTCCTCCTGTGTCTGGACCTTCAGCCATGCTCCTCCCTCTACCTGGGCTTCTCTTCCTGCCACCACCCCTCCTTCCTTTAGCTGGTTTCTACTCGCTCATTGAATCTCAGCTGGATCATCGTTTCTGCAAAGAAGTCTTCCCTGGACCCACAGGTGACCTGTGACACATTCTCATGGCCCAGGATAGGTTTAATTCTTGCACTCGGCATGACATCTGCAATTCTTTGTGTCATTCATTCATTCAGCCCATACTTGTTGAGTGCCTATTGTATGCCAGGCACTGTTCCTGGCCTTGATGATACAGCAATGAGCCAGCTAGACAGACAGAAACCCACACCATTGTCAGGGTGAGTGTGCTATCTAGTGATTACTGGATGTCTTCACCTTACTAAGCATCAGCTCCATGGTTAACGCGTACCTGTCAAAAAAATAAATGTTTGCTGAGAAATAAACCACAGGAACAACGTGCCTTCCCCGAGAGAGTGAAGAAGGGGCTGAGGCCACCATCCCCCTCCTATTAAGCTTGTAAAGATCTCCTAGTAGCGCTGGCAGGAAGGGAGTGGAGTTGCTGACAAACAGTTTCTCGGGCAGTTTAGCAAGAGGATGAAAGAAGAAAAGAGAAGCCCCATCCACGTGGAAGGTCAGCGTGGTTTCCTCAGCCATGTCCCTCCCCCAGCTTCCCCTCTTCACCCCCTGTTCATCGGGCCTTGCTGGTGACCAGGCCAGCCTTCCAGATGAGCTGGGGCTGTAGGGGTAGCCAGTGGCGGAGGCATTCGTGAGTGGGTAACCATGACTAATCTGGAGAAACAGCTCTGGCCCAGCGGTTCACCCCGGGCTTGTTTTGTGTCTAGTTTCCCCGGGGGGCAAATGGGCCCCTTATTTTCATTTTGAGGTTTAGGGTTTCCCCTAGAGCTGGTGGGGAGATGGGCCAGGATGTTTTGCATATGTGCGGAAAGTCTTGGAGTTGGAAGTAAGAGATGAGGTCAAAGTGAAGGGGTGAAGTTGAGCCAGGTGCGGGGCACTCAGCTGAGCCTTCCTCCGAGGAGCTTTGTGATACTTCCCAATCTCTCAGTTGTTTCTTCCCAGGCCACTTTGCAGAAGCATTTAACAGTAACACCAAAGGAGACAGAAGGATTTAGGGGGGGTTTTCCCCTAGGGGAAAGGTTGGGAGAGGAATAAGAATTAGGAAGCACAAGGCCCTAAACAGATGAGAATAGGCTCCATCTTTTGTACCGGAGCCAGTCATGGAGCTCAGCACAGAGTGTGCATTTCACACATGCTTTATATTTTCATGCACAGTTCATTCCACACATGAGCTGGAGGAACTGGGGATTTCAAAGCACGTCTACCTGGATTTGGGCCCAGCTCTCTTACTTCTGTCCCATAAATTATGGACGTCTTTTTTTTTCAGGTGTCCACTCTGCACTGGGCTCCAGAAGTACAGACACAAAGGAGATAATCCATGTGCCTTTGTCCTTGAGAAAGTCACTTCACATCCCTGACCCTCATTTTGCCTAGGTGAACGTTTTCTCTGCCTGCTTCAGAGGGTCATGAGGCTTACACAGGACAGTGCTCTGCACATGACAAAGGGCTGAGACACATGTGGTTAAATAGCAGAACCCTCTTAAACAATCGCCAACTAACCACCTTGCCAGATTTACTGGAGGCTCTCCATGCCCCCAGCAAGCATGGCATCTGTGCCCAGGACACACCAAACTCTTGAAGCTAGCGGGTACTCTCCAATTTCCCGAGGCACGTCGGTTCCAATCAGTTGAGTTGTATAGGCTTATCAAGAATTATTTGGGGGGCTTCCCTGGTGGCGCAGTGGTTGAGAGTCTGCCTGCCGATGCACAGGACACGGGTTTGTACCCCGGTCCGGGAAGATCCCACATGCCGCGGAGCGGCTGGGCCCGGGAGCCATGGCCGCTGAGCCTGCGCATCCGGAGCTCATGCTCTGCAACGGGAGAGGCCACAACAGTGAGGGGCCCACGTACCACCAAAAAAATATATATATATATTTGTGTTTGTTCTCAACCTGTTCCTATCACTTTAATTAAATAGTTCAATTATTATTCCATAATGCAATTAAATATGAATGCGTAAAAACAGAGTTGTTTCATCATAAGCTAAGTTGAATGCTTGGGAGAGAATCAATGCATGTGATAGCTCAACAACTTCCTGGTGAATTAATTGTAATTGATATAACTGTAAAGGTTAGAGGGGAAAAAAACCTGTAAAATTTGATCTTTGGCGTTCAGTTTTATGTTCTCACTCCACCTTAAGGAAATGGAGGCTATAAATTGTCCACAATACTTTGTGGGTATGGTTATTTTGGGAAAGATAACAAAGGGTTCAAATCAGGGAACCCAAGGGATTTGCCACTTTCTATGATCTGTTGGGCCAAGTGACCCTCATCAAGCCAGCTCTCATCAGGTTCAAGAGATCTTGTTCTGTACCTTTAATGGCTCTCCATGAGCTGGAAGGAGGAGTGTATGGCTGACTCAAGCCATATCATTAGGGTGAGCCCCTCAGAGTTGGGAGAGGCTTCGTAGTCACCGGGCCCAGGCTCTTCCTGCAATGGGCATGTCCACCACAGACCCACTGCCAAGTGGCCATCAGGGCTCTCTATGAATGCCACCAGGGACCCACCACCACTCAGATCAGAACCTGGCTAATTTTGAATTCTATTCTGGTAAGCATGCTTGATGCCCTTTTATATCCTCTTTGCACTCCGTGAAGAGCCCTCCTTTGCCTACAGGTGAAAAAGCTCCATTACTCACCCTTAGTTAAGAAGACACCAGGTCCAGAAAGCAGCTAACACTCTAGTCTGAATTAGCTTCATTCATATAATCTCTAGGAATCAATTTTCCCAGCAGCGGCAGCAGGGTCTTCTTATCCCTTCTAATGATTCTTTATTCCTTCCTAGGGCCTTCCCACCTCTCCAGCCCCTTCTTCCAAAAGATCTACACTTGACCCCATTTCTGCAGATTTCTGGCAAGATTCTACCTGACCCCTGCTTCAAGTATATAGGGGGATGTACTGTACTCTGGATCAAGACGAGTCTAATCCTAGCACTTTCTACCTCTGAGAACTTAGACTATATACTTAAACTTTTCTGAAAGCTGTGGTTTTCTCGTTTGTATAATGGGAAGTAAAATAGCTTATTGTGATTGTTCATTCGTTTAACAATTTTTTTCTAGTACCTGCAATATGCGAAGCACCATGCTGGCTAGGTGCTGGGGATACAGGAGTGGGAAAACCAGAGACCTTCTGGAACTGTGAGGGGAAGGAAGCTTTGCTGGGTGATTGATGTGCTGAGACAGGGGTTGGCAAACTCTTGCTGTAAAGGGCCAGATAGTAAATATTTTAGGCTTTACTCTGCCATTTTAGCACAAAAGCCAAGCAGCCATAAGCAACACATAAACAAATGGGGGTGGCTGTGTTCCAACAAAACTTCGCAAAAACAGGCAGTGGGCCAGATTTGACCTGCAGTTTGCCTACTTCTGGGCTAACATGTTAATACTTTTGGACTGGAGGCCAGTTCCAGATCACTCCAAGAAGGCGCCTTCCAAATTGTCTACTTTTGGACTCAGCCTTGAATGCAAGGAGTTCTTCTGGAGGGTCTTCAGAAGTCTTTCTCTCCCTCCACAAAAGTTTTGTGCCTTTTGCTTATGTGGAGCTGGATGTATGAGATCCCAAGCTGGCTTAATTAGCTTTTCCAACCTGCTTCCCTAATGGGGAAGTGTGAATTCAATAGCATTCAGTGGACCCTTTTAACGAATTCAACAGGCACGACAAAGAGGCAACCAGTTCTGTGCTGCTGGGCTGGGAGGGCAAAGTCAGGTCTCCTCTCCAGACTTCAGTTTGCCTCTCTTAAAATGAGAGGGCTGGACTAGTGGTTTCCCAAACTTCAGCACTCATTGAAGGATGCAGGGTGTTTGTTTAAAATGCAGATTCCTAGGCCACTACTTTGGCTCCACTGTCTCAAATTCTAGAGACGGCTTGGGGACTCTGGATTATTAACATGTGTCCCAGACGACTCTGGAAGAGGACACCCCAAGGAGCAGAGAACTTGGCCTCTTCTAACCCTGACATTCGGTGGATGTCAACAGAGTTGAGGGAGCCTGTGTGCCTTCTCTGGGCTGGGCTGGGCTGTGGTGGTACAGAGAATGGTGGTGGTGAGGATCATTATCTCGTGGGTGGGATTGCAAGGACGTGGCAGGATGTGGTTGACCTGAACTTCCTGTGAATGGGGGGAACCAGAGAACACGGGGACAGATTCGCGCCAGGCAGGAGGCTCAGCCCAGAGGCCTAGAGTGTGCACAGTGGGTATCGGGAAATGAGAGCCTGGCCCTACCTCCTCTCTCTGACCTTAGGCAGGTCATCTCACTTCTCAGAGCCTCAGTCTCATCATGCATAAAATGAGGATGCTGATGGGTCCTTGCAAGGACACTGTGAGGAATAGTGACACTTATAAAATCTCTTCCTCAATTAATGGTAGAAAATTCTCTTTCAGTGGAATGAGTGTCCCCCTGAAAAGATCCAAGGCCAAGGTTAGGAGACTGCTTCAGGGGCCGGGTTTTACTGATGACTCACTGCTTGACCATGGAGTGAGTGAGACCCTTGGCCTTACTGGGCCTCACTTTGCTTGACTGTAGAATGGGATGCTAATGCACTTACGCTTCCCCACTGCCTTTCTCAGGACTCTTGAAGGCTGGAGGAGACTATAACTTAGAAAGTAGCAGTCAGGGACTATGGCAAAAATGTCCAAGACATCCTCATCAAATACAGCGTTCTCTCTTTGACTTCTTTCCCTCTGAGTTTATCAGTTGATTAAGAAACTCACTGGATACCAACTGTGTACTAGGTGTAGGAAAGGGGATCCCTAACCATGAGAGACTCACTGTCCAGTTTGGAAGATAACACATGTGAAATAGCACTGCAATGATGCTGCTGATGGTGACGATGCTGGAAATGATGGGGAGAATGAAGATCATCCTGAACCACAGTCACAAAGCATGTTTAGGACCATGATCTCATTTCATATTCAAAACTATCCAAAAGAAACCCAATTTCAGGGATGAACAAACTGATGTAATAACTGCTCTGAGATCGGATAAGAAGAAAGTAGCTGAGTTGGATTCCAGCTTCTTTTTTTTCTTTTGGCTCCACAAGTGCCATTGTCCCCGAGATATCACAACTTTTTTTCCTTTAAATTGCCACAGAACATTGCAAAATGCACATAATCATTAGACAGTAACTTGAGTAATTGCCACATGGGAAGTGAATGTGACCAGAGCTCAGAGAGCAGGCCGGTCAGGAGATGGGGCTGTAGTGATCAGAAGAGCCTTAGAGGAGAAAGGAGCAATTGAGTGCAGCCTAGGAGGCTGCACAGTATTTGGATATGCAAGTGGTGGAGATGGGAGATGGGGTGGCATTCTTGGCAGGAGGAAACATGTAGGTAAGAAAGGAAGTAAGAGAGTTCAAGGTGTATCAAGAAACGCCAGGGCTTCCCTGGTGGCGCAGTGGTTGGGAGTCCGCCTGCCGATGCAGGGGACACGTGTTCGTGCCCTGGTCCCAGAGGATCCCACATGCCGCGGAGCGGCTGGGCCCGTGAGCCATGGCCGCTGGGCCTGCGCGTCTGGAGCCTGTGCTCCGCAGCGGGAGAGGCCACAACAGTGAGAGGCCCGCATACCGGAAAAAAAAAAAAAAAAAGAAACGCCAGACCCTCGTCTGACCGGAAGGAGGGTATGTACAGTAGATCTGCTTGAGAAGAGGAGAACTTGAGGATGGTTTCTTCCAAAGGCCCGGAGCATTTCCCTTCATTTTGCCGTCGGTGGGAGGGTCCACCCATCTTCTCTCTGACATCCTTGTTGCCTTCAACCCCAAGTCCCTTTGTAATCAAATCAAGCAGTAATCAAATCAAAGGACTGTCTGAGGTCTTAGCCCGAAGACAGAGCTTGCCACTTCTGACTTTTTTCTTTTAAAAATGTCAGAGTGCCGCTGAAACAGGAACAGCATTGAAGCAACAGCGGCTCTGACTCACAAAGAGCACATCAGAGAAACAGCAGCGATAAGGGGCTGGCAGTAATTGTGTGTGTGAGCAGTTTTCCTGACACTCTTTGAGGCCTAGGGGCCCCTCTGGGCAGCCTCATTGTGGAAAGAAGCATGTGGTTTTCAGAAACAGGGTGACTCACCACACAGGCTGAGTTTGGGGACAGAGATAGAGTCTTGGTCTGCTGGGACTTTCAGCCAGGAGACCAGGCTTAGGGCTCTGGGTCGCTGCACATCTCAGGCCTCCAGTGAGCTAAGATTCATCTGTCCATCCAAACATTCAAGCATCCATGCATCCATGTATGCATCTAACCATCCACCCATCCACCCATCCATCTATCCATTTAACAAATACTATGAGCACACACTCTGTGTAGGCCCTGTGCTAGGTGCAAGATGATATAGTGGTGACCAAGATAGACACAGTCCCTGCCTTCAAGAGGCTGACAGTCTAGTGAAGAACAGAAGTATTGAAGAAATAATTACATGGGTAACTGAATCACTACTGTGATAGTGCTGTGAAAGAAAATATAGAGTACCCTGAGAGGGCACATAATAGGAGAGCTGACCTGTTCTGGGAAGCTGGTCAATGAAATCAGGGGCGGATGCTAGAACATGGTGATACTAATAACTGTATGATCAGTCTTTAAACACCATCTCGCCCACCATCAGGGATGGTAAGAGTGTAGAACTCACCCTTGTTCTTTCAAACCCTCTCTTTCTTCCCCCTTCCCCTCCCTCTCCTTCTCTCTCTCTCTCTCTCCACCCCCCCCCCAACACACACACACAACCCATGATGAGTTAATGGAACAATCATATACTCTTTTTTTTTTAATGTCTTTATTGGAGTATGATTGCTTTACAGTACTGTGTTAGTTTCTGCTGTATAATAAAGTGAATCAGCTATATGCATATGTATATCCTCATATCCCCTCCCTCTCGCGTCTCCCTCCCACCCTCCTTATCCCACCCCTCTAGGTGGTCGCAAAGCATGAAGCTGATCTCTCTGCTTCCCACTAGCTATTTATTTTACATTTGGTAGTGTATATATGTCCATGCTACTCTCTCACTTCGTCCCAGCTTACACTTCCCCCTCCCCGTGTCCTCAAGTCCATTCTCTATGTCTGTGTCTTTATTCCTGTCCTGGCTCTAGGCTCACCAGAACCAATTTTTTTTTTAGATTCCATATATATATATATATGTTAGCATATGGTATTTGTTTTTCTCTTTTTGACTTACTTCACTCTGTATGACAGACTCTAGGTCCATCCACCTCACTACCAATAATTCAGTTTCGTTTCTTTTTATGGCTGAGTAATATTCCATTGTATATATGTGCCACATCTTCTTTATCTATTCATCTGTCGATGGACACTTACGTTGCTTCCATGTCCTGGCAATTGTAAATAGAGCTGCAATGAACATTGGGGTGCATGACTCTTTTTGAATTATGGTTTTCTCAGGGTATATGCCCAGCAGTGGGATTGCTGGGTCCTATGGGAGTTCTATTTTTAGTTTTTTAAGGAACCTCCATACTGTTCTCCATAGTGGCTGTACAAATTTACATTCCCACCAACAGTGCAAGAGGGTTCCCTTTTCTCCACACCCTCTCCAGCATTTATTGCTTGTAGAACAATCATGTACTTTTGATTCTAATAGACTTGGGTTCAAATCCCATATGCTCAACTTCCTATCTCTGTGGATTTGAATAAATTACTGTTTCTGATCCTCAATGTCTTCCACTATAAAATGGGGACAATAATAATGGCCTTCAAGAGCTAGTTTAGAATATATAGGCTGAAATCATTCTATCAACTTTCTAGCCTAGAGTAGACCCTCAGTAACCTTGGTCAGATTTTAACCTGCTTTCACCTGTATGCAACTGTATGGAAATTTCACAGTAGGTTTTCTTCTCCAGAGATGGCCAGAGCACCAGTCCTTTTGTCTGAACTGGCTGGTGGAGTTCTAGAACATACCTATCTTTGATGAGAGTCTGAATTTGATGATCCCTGTTGCCCCAGGCTTTTAGAATTCTAGAAAGCCTCCATGAAAGGCAAAAACACAGGCTGGGAGTAATACACCCGGGTTCTAGTGCTGATTCTGCCATTGATAGCTATGGAATCTCTTTTGTCTCTGTGAACCTCAGTTTCCCCATCTGTCCAATGATGGAGTTGGACTCAAGTCCTTCTAGCCTAGCAGTCTGCGATTTTGTGATTCTCCAGGAGGCGAGGTCCTGGCCAGAGCTGGAGACTGGTCCAATTGTGGCATCAGCAGAGTTTTACGTCACATCTTGTCCTTCCCCAGGATGCTCTTTCTGCCGGCTGGTTCCCCATGCCAGAGCTCCTGCCTGCCCAGGTTCCTCCAGACAGAGTGGGGAGCAGGGCCAACCAATAGCTCAGGTTATTCACACTGTGATCCTTGCACCTTATTTCTTTCCCGAAGGGAATGTGCCTTTGGAAAGATGAACCTGGGGAGGGTAATGCTTACCTCCACCAAGTCCATCAGTAATGGGGAACTCCAGGGCTTGGGGTGGGGAAATGTATGGCTTCATCTCATATCACACCCAGGAGGGTGCTACTTACTCTGTGTCTAGGCAGGGTACCAACACTTAGGCTAGGGGGAGGGGGAGGGACCTGGGAGTCAGAGTGGGCAGAGCTGAAGGGGGCCTCCTGCCTAGTGGAGCCTCTCCCAGGGGAGAAGGAATAGCATCTGCTGAGGTTGAGGCTTCTCTGCTTTATGGTCTGGCTTCCAGAGACCAGCCAGGGTGGATCAGGTCTAGGCACATATTGTCCTAGACTCCCTCTCAGCTTGATTCAATTTCCTTAATAGTTATATATAAGTCTGTTCAGATTTTCTATTTCCTTGTTATTCAGTCTTGGTAGATCATGTGTTTCTGTGAATTTATTTCATCAAGGTTATTCAATTTGTTCATGTATAATTTTTGTTCATAGTACAGTCTTAGAATCATTTTTATTTCTATAGGCTTGGTAGTAATGTTCCCATTTCTCATTTTAATAATTTGAGTCTTCTCTTTTTTCTTAGTCAGTCTAGCTAAAGATTTGTCAATTTTGTTGATCTTTTTGAAGAAACAACTTTTGGTTTTGTTAATTTTTTCTATTGTTTTTCTATTCTCTATTTTGTTTTTCTCTGCTCTAGTCTTTATTATTCTTTTTCTCCTGCTTGCTTTGGGTTTAACTCTTTTTTTTTTCTAGTCCCGTTAGTTGTAAAGTTAGGTTATTGATTTGATATCTTTTTTTTTTTTTTTTTTTTGCGGTGTGCGGGCCTCTCACTGTTGTGGCCTCTCCCGTTGCGGAGCACAGGCTCCGGACGTGCAGGCCTAGCGGCCATGGCTCACGGGCTTAGTTGCTCCGCGGCATGTGGGATCTTCCCGGACCAGGGCACGAACCCGTGTCTCCTGCATCGGCAGGTGGATTCTCAACCACTGCGCCACCAGGGAAGCCCTCTTTTTTTTGTTTTTAATGTAAGTGTTTAGAGCTATAAATTTCTCCCTTAGCACTCCTTTGGCTGTGTTCCATAAGTTTTGATATGTTTTATTTTTTATTTCATTTGTCTTTAAATATTTTCTAATTTCCCTTGTGATTTCTTCTTTGATCCATTGGTTGTTTAGGAGTATGTTTTTAATTTCCACAAATTTGTGAATTTTCAAGTTTTCCTTGTTAATGATTTTTAACTTCACCTCATTGTGAAGGTACTTGGTATAATATCTATCTTTATAAACTATTGAGACAATTTATGGCCTAACATATGGTCTATCCTGGAAAATGTCCCATGTGCACTTGAGAAGAATGTGTATTCTATTGTTGGGTAAAGTGTAAAGTCAGGTCTGGTTAGTTTAGTATGTTGTTCAAGTCCTCTATTTCCTTACTTATCTTCTGTCTGGTAGTTTTACCCATTATTGAGAGTGAAGTATTGATGACTTCAATTATTATCATAGGACTGTTTATTTCTCCCTTCAATTCTGTCAATTTTTACTTCACATATTTTGATGGCCTATTATTAGGTGCATAAATATCTATAATTGTTATATCTTCTTGATATATTGAAACTTTTATTAATATATCCACTCCCATTCTCTTCTGTTTTCTATTTGCATGATATATTTTTCTATGCTTTCACTTTTAACCTATTTGTGTCTTTGGATATAAAGTGAGTCTTTTGTAGACAGTATATTGTTGGGTCATGTTTTCTTAAACCATTCTGCATTTTCATTGTTGAGTTTAATCCATTTACATTTAATGATGTCACTAACAATAAGGCTTCTGTCATTTTACTATTTGTTTTCTATATGCTTTATAGCTTTTTTGTCCCTCTTTTTCTTCATTAATGTTTATTTGGGGGTTTTTTGTAGTGATACATTTTAATTCCCTTCTCATTTCCTTTTGTATATATGCTATACCTATTTTCTTTGTAGTTACTATGGGGATTACATTAACATCCTCAAGTTCTAATATTCCAATTTGAAATGATACCAGCTTAACTTCAATAACATACAAAAACTCTGGTCCTTTAGGACTCCATAACCACCCTTTCAGTTACTGATATTACAAAATTACATATTTATACATTGTGTATCCAAAACCAAAGTAATAGTTGTTTTTTTTTTAGAGCATTAATCTCTTAAATCATGTAGAAAACATAATATGGAATTATGAACCAAAAGTTACAATAATAATATTATTGTTTTTTCTTTTAGCATTTTGACTATATCGGCACAATACCTCTGGTCTCCAAAGTCTCTGATAAGTAATCTGCTAATAATCCTATTGACAATCCTTTGTGAGGAATCACTTCCCTCTTGCTGCTTTCAAATTCTCACTTTGTCTTTGTCTTGCGATAGTTTGATTACAACATGTCTTTGCGTGGGTCTCTTTGAGTTCATTTTACTTGGAGTTTGTTAAGCTTCTTGAATGTTTATATTCATGTCTTACATGTAACTTAAGTTTTTGGCCACTTCTTCAGGTAATCTCTCTGCCCCTTTCTCTCTTCTCTTTCTGGGACTTCACAATGCATGCGTTGGTGTGCTTGATGATGTCCCATAGGTCCCTTGGGCTCTGTTCACTTTTCTTTCTGTTCCATAGACCAAATAATTTTAATTGTCCTCCCTTCAAGTTCACTGATTCTTTCTTCTGCCTGTTCAAGTATGCCTTTGAAAATTTCTAGTGAATTTTTCATTTCAGTTAATGTACTTTTCAGCTCTAGAATTTGTTTTCAGTCTCTTTACTGATATTTCCATTTTGTTCATCCATTGTCTTCTTGACTTTCTTCATGTCTTCCTTTAGTTCTTTGAGCATCTTTGAGACAGTTGTTTTAAAGTCTTTGTCTAGTAAGCTGGTCATCTGGTATCAGTGACATTTTCTGTTGGCTTATTTTTTTCCTTTCAGTAAGCCATACTATGCTGTTTCTTTGCATGTCTTGTGAATTTTTTGGTTGAAAACTGGACATTTAGTTCTAATAATGTAGTAACTGAGGATTAGATTCCCCCCCCATGCCCCCAACCAGGATTTACTGTTTATTTTCTGTTGTTGTTTTTGTTTTGATTGTTATAGGCTACCCCTGTACCAAGGATCAGTCTGAGGTATAAACTTAAGGTCTTCTCAGGTCTTTTATGAGCCTATGCCTTTCCCTGGATATGTTCAGTGACTTTCTACTTTCCCCTGTAAATACAATTGCTTTTGTCCTAGTCTTTAATGTCTGGTTACCAAAAGAAAAATGAAGGGGAGAGAAGTCATGGCTCCCTGTAAATCCCCTAGAAGTTACTTCAGCTGGAAGTGGAGGGGCTTGCAGCAATGGGGGAGGTGCAACAACAATGGCAGCCCACCTCTGTGTTTACACCTCTGTGAGAAGAAGTAGCAATCAGCAATCACAGCACAGATTCCTGATATATGGATCTTTTGTTTATCTGGGAATGTCTTAAATTCTCCCTCATTTTTGAAGGACAGTTTTGCAGGATAAGATTCTTGGTTGATGACAGGGTTCTTATTGCCCATCCTGGCTCTCACAATCTGCATGCAAGCTGCTCCTGGAACCTGTGTACACCTGTCTGCCATGGGGTTGGGGTGGGTGATAGGTAGCTGCTGCTGAGCTAAGAGCCAAAATTGCTCCAGATTAACCACAATTTACCATCAAAGCCTTTCCCTGGAACTTGCAAGCTTTCAATAGCCTCCAGAGTTCCAAAAGAGTTACATTATACAGATTCTGCAATTGTTGTCTAAGTGGGGAGACAGATTCCTGGTGTTTGATACTCTGCCATCTTCCCAGAACCCTCTTTGTATAATATATATATTTTTAGAATAGGATCATATATGCTCTTTTTAACTCCTTTTCATCTAGTCAAGTTAATAGTCGTTTGTGTCTTCAGTTTTTGATGACTGAGTGATTTTGCATTGTATGACTATACTGTCATTTCTTTAATCCCCTATTACTGTACATTTCAGCCTATTTCCACTTTTTTCATCCTATAAACCACATTGCAATATATGTATTTCACTGTTTACAGGCACATATATATACACATTTCACCACCCATACATACTTTCATAGATTTATACATATCTTTGCTCACTTGCCTAATTATTTCATTAGGAAAGAAGGAGAGATATTGATGTACCCTTGGAAGATTAAGGGGGACAGTAAGTACATAAAGGAGATAGTGCTTTCCAGGCAGAGGGAAGAGTTTCAGCAAAGACCCTGAGGGCTGAAAGTGCATCTCATGTTCAGAGAATGTTGAGAACTATAAAAATATCTAGGCCTTGCTTTCTTTCAAAGCCCTCCCTGACCTCTCCAGTCCATGGTGCAATATCCATCCTCTTGGATGTCCTGGGCCGTGATGATCAGGGTTCCTCCTCAGGGATTAACCAACTCTCCTAGAATCCTAGGCCACATCCTAGGCAACTGCAAAACACAGACCAATTCCTCTGAAAACTCAGGCAGCCATAAAGGGCTGGGAAATATTTTAAGGACCATCTCCTTAAGTCTTAAAATAGCGCCCAGCTAGAAGGAAACATATTCCATATGTGTCTAATTCACTTGTGTAACAAAGTACAAAGGTTGGAGGTCTCCCCGTCCCCTTTCTTTTTATTTTTTATTAAAAAAAATTTTTATACCTCTTTATTGGAGTATAATTGTTTCACAATGCTGTGTTAGTTTCTGCTGTATAACAAAGTGAAATCAGCCATATGCATACATATATCCCCATATCCCCTCCCTCTTGCGTCTCCCTCCCACCCTCCCTATCCCACCCCCCTAGGTGGTCGCAAAGCATGGAGCTGATCTCCCTGTGCTATGCTGCTGCTTCCCACTAGTGATCTATTTTACATTTGGTAGTGTATATATGTCGATGCTTCTCTCATTTCACCCCAGCTTCCCCCTCTCCCCTATAATTCAAAAAGAGACATGCACCCCAATGTTCATTGCAGCACTATTTACAATAGCCAGGACATGGAAGCAACCTAAATGTCCATCGACAGATGAATGGATAAAGAAGATGTGGAACATATACACAATGGAACATTACTCAGCCATAAAATGAAACAAAATTGAGTTATTTGTAGTGAGGTGGATGGACCTAGAGTCTGTAATACAGAGTGAAGTAAGTCAGAAAGAGAAAAACAAATACCGTATGCTAACGCATATATATGGAACCTAAACAAAATGGTACTGAAGAACCTAGTGGCAGGGCAGGAATAAAGATGCTTTCTTTTTAAAAGGAATTATTTGATGTCCTGGAAACACTTTGAGGCTTTTTACTGCCCTTGTAGACCTAACAATAAGAGTCTAAGAGGCAGAGAGTTGGTAGTTTTGGGTGAAAAACCAAAGAACCAAAAAGAATCTGGTTACACAGAGGTTGGGATTCTCGGAGTTTGGGAAGTGGTTCAGGCCGGGGTTCCAGGCTAGTGTTCTGAGAAGGGGCAAGTGGCAAAGTAGAGGTCGTCTCTGTGCTGTGATTTATAGGGTGCTTTGCCAGCAGCTGCCTGTCTTCCCCACAATGCCAGAAACTCCCCATTACGACTTCAGGTGAAGACCAATAAAGGGGCACCGTGCCCTCCTCCTCCTCCCATCAGCATGCAGTTCTGTACTAGGAACGCGTGAAAACTAAACGCGGTGGTTCTCACGAGGGCCGTTTTGCTCCCAGGGCACATTTGGCGAAGTGTGGAGGCATTTCTGTTTGTCACAGCTGGAGGGTGTGGTACTGCTGGCGTCTAGTGGGTAGAGGCCAGGGATGCTGCTTTACAATCCACAGGGTAGCCCCTGTGACAAAAAATTACCCAGCCCAAAACATCAATAGTGCCGCGGTTGAGAAACCCTGGACTATGGGATAAATGGATGAGCTGGAGCATCCCTAGAAACATTCATTTTACTCATTGGTAAATAATTTAAAACAATATTTAATATTAAAATAAGTATACCTATTAAGGTGTAGTAAAGCAGGACAGTTTTTTTTTCTTCCCTTAAAACCCTGTCCTCCCTCCACCCTACCCTCCTCTACACCCTCTTCCTGGGGCTTAAGACCCATCCAAACCTCCTCAGGAGGCTAGCCAAGCTGAGATAAAGGAGAAGGTCATTTGTAATCTATCTCACTGCAGGCCTAAGGGCACACTGGATGGTGGAGCCCGGGAAGAGGGGTAGCACTGTGTATGTGAGGGGGAACAATGTGGGCTCAGAGGTGAGAGTCAGGTAAGAGGGCTGGGGGAGCTGCATGTAGGGCGAGAGCAAGACAGGACACAGCGAAGTGTACGGAGGATGAGGCAAATACCACCCAGCAGGTGAAAGTAGAGTGGTACTTGAGAGACCACAGTTAAAATGTAAGTAGCAGCACTGCAGAAAAACTAATTACTCCATAAATCACCTGGGAAAGTTGTGGGGTGTAATGGGGGATAGGAATAGAGAGAGCCATCCAGACTGAGTAGGATGAGAGGGGCTGCTCGAGGAGTAGCCCTTCCTGCATCCCTGACCCCAGGTGCCCCGGGTGCGGCCTGCCTGCCTGGGCACTGATGCCTCGGGCTGGTCTGGCTGATCAGGCTCCTTTTCCCTGCTCTCAGCCTCTCGCTGCCACTCTGTCGTTCTTCTGGGTCCTCACTGTTCAATACCACTCTCATGCTGCACTCCCCTGCTCAAGAACCACCAGTGGCTCCTATGGCTCGTGTCATCACATCCAAATGCCTCTTTGTGGCTTCTGAACCCAATTATTAACTCAATGAGTCTTTATTTTTATTTTTATTTTTTTTTGCGGTACGCGAGCCTCTCACCGTTGTGGCCTCTCGGTTGCAGAGCACAGGCTCCGGAGGCGCAGGCTCAGCGGCCATGGCTCACGGGCCCAGCCGCTCCGCGGCATGTGGGATCTTCCCAGACCGGGGCACGAACCCGTGTCCCCCGCATCGGCAGGCGGACTCTCAACCACTGCGCCACCAGGGAAGCCCGAGTCTTTATTTTTAAATCACATGTTGAAATTGAAAATGTAACACATGAACATGATCAAATAACCCAACAGTATAAAAGTATCCATATAAACAATGAATATTGCCTCTCACTCAGATCCTCAAATACCCCAGGGACACCAGAAATGTGCTACAGATATCAGATGATATAGGTACATGCTTTTTCTTACAAAACTAGGACATTATATACTTTGTTCTTCACCTTGACTTTATCCCTTATAAATATATCTTTGAGATGCCTGCCTTTTAGCACAGTATTCCATCAGACGAAGGCACCATGGTTTATTTAATCAGACCCCTACTGAAAACATAGCTTCTAATCTTTTGCTAAGATAAGCAATACCACAATAAACACCCTTGTACAGCCCCTTTTGCATATGAGCAATGCACAACTACATCTGAGAACCAATTCCTAGAAGCAGAGTGGCCATATCAAAGGGCACGTGTGTTTTTCGTTCTGATAGGTGCTACAAACCACTTTGCAGGGCAGGCAGAGCCAGCTTCCCTCCAGGCTAGTCAGCCTGTGTTCTCATCAAACGTTGTGATCTTTGCCAACCTGCTAAGTGAAAAATAGCGCTTGTTTTATTTTGCATTTTTTTGATTACGATTGAGGCTGGGTATCTTTTCATCTGTTTCGAAGTCATTTGTATTCTTTTTCCTGCGAACTGGCCTTTCAAGCCCTTTGACAATTCCTCTCTAAGGGTCTGGAGCAAATATCTATCAACATCCACTTATGTGCCAGATAAGTCAGCGATGGCCTCTGCCAGCCCTAAATAGTCGATCCTCATCCTCCCTAACACACTGTTATCCCTTAATCCCCCCTCCCCAAACCCCAGCTTCCATCCCGTACTTCTGTCATCTTTCAGACACCACTTGTCCTCACCACAGCCTCCCCTGCACAAGGTAAAGGAAGGTGAGGGTGCGGAAGGGATGAGTACCTCTCATTCTGTTAATATCATCCTTCAATTTCTAAAACAGTTCATTATTAAAAAATAGTGCATATCCTCGTAGAACACATAGATCATATAGAGAAGTATAAGTAAGAAACTTTAAAAATCCCATGTGATGCCAGTCACACTGAGATCAACATCTTTAGGTTACTTCCTTCACTACTGTACTCTGCATATATGTGTCCTTCTTATAAAACTGAGATCATACTGTACATATAGTTTGTTTTGTCTTTTCCCACTTAATATTATGTTATTGAAAACTTCTAAACTATTCAAGACCCTCATTTCTATTGGTCAAAAATCTGTTTCATATGAATGTTCTAAAATTTATTTAACCAAGCCCCTGTTCATGGATTTTGTTTTTCTTCTCCCTTCCTCCCCTCCTCCCTTCCTCCCCCCACCCTCCCTTTCTTCCCTCCTTCCTTCCTCTTTACACACCAATACTGTTTATATCTCCAATTATTTCCTTCATGTGGATTCCTAGAAGAGCATCTGCTAGGTCAAGGGTTGAATATTTTTTTAAATTATATTTATTAAACTATAGTTGATTTATGATATTGTATTAGTTTCAGGTGTACAGCTTCCGATTCTTTTCCATTAGAGGTTATTACAAGATATTGATTATAGTTCCATGTGCTATACAACAAATCCTTGTTGTTTATCTATTTTATACATAGCAGTGTGTCTCTATTAATCCCATACTCCTAATTTATCCCTCCCCCTCCCCTTAAAGGAATGAATATTTTTATGGTTCTTGATTTGCTCAATTGCTGGTTCAAAACATATTCTACCTCCTTCTAACCAGTATGTCTAGAAATTGGACAGCAAAAAACCATGACTCCCTTACAGTGTGGATTCTTGATGTGATTTTGGTTCTGCTATTGAGGCGAACTTCTGTGAGTGTAATTCAAAGCTAAGTCATGGGTCGGGGAGAAGGCAGGAGGGGCACGAGGCACCCGTTTTGCCAGCACAGATCAGGGCAGAAGTGGCATGGTCCTGGAGCTGTGAGTCATGGTGGCCATTCCTGTTCTGGAGCTTTCTGATCGAGGCAGAAGCAGCAGTTCCATTGGTAGCCAGTTTTGTCTTGTGCTTTTGAGACTCATCCCTGGAAGCCCAGCCTAGGAAGACTACTTGCGCTTCCTGGTGATTCTGCAAGCTACCTATTTTCCTTAATAAGTTCCTTTCTGCTTAAACTAGCTGAGTGGATTCTGTTGTCCACGGCTAAGAACACTGACCAACAAAATTCCCGTTTGTCAAGGTATCCACCAGGAAGGTCACATCAATTTATGGTCCCACAGAGAGTGAGAGGACATGATGCTAAGGGCATTTCAGGAAAGCCTGCTTCTCTTTTCTGGGGAATGTGGTCAGGGAAGGTGTTCTTAAAGAGATCCTGGCTGGGACGGTCAGTGCTACTGCTTCATTTTTGAGCACTTGCCATGTGCCAGACATTAATCTTATCAGCCTTTCAAGACCACTATGAGGGATGTAATATTATCCCCAGTTCACAGAGGAAGAAACTGAGGCTCAGAGAGGTCACATGACTTGTCCCAGGCCACACAGCTAATTCAAAGGGAAGATCAGACACAACCACAGATTGGCTAGACCCCAAAGCCCATGCTTGGCTCACACGTGGTCTATCTTGCGTGTCCAATTCTGTTCCCAGGATTATCTGCCTTTCACTAGAAACTCTTCTGCCCCTGGCGCCTCTCTGAGCTCAGGGAACGTCACAACACCACCAGTGACATCTGGTCCCTCTGCTGCTATTTTCTGGGAGCCCCTTCCATCAGCAGGGGAGGGCAGTCTTCTTGATTTCCAAGTCCCGTCCTAAGCCTCAGAAAGATGCTCATTGAACACCCACTGACATTCACCAGGCACCTCCTCCAGTGTGCCTGGACGTTGTGCTCAATACTTTATTCACATCATCTCATCCACTCTCCAAACTTCCCTGAGAGGCAGAAGTATAATCTTTGTTTCATGAGTTCAGAGAAATTAGATACTTTGGCCAAGGGCACACAGCTGGTGAATGTTGAAATCCAGCCGCAACCCAGCTCTGCTTGACTTGAGTCCAGGGTTAAAATAGGATCATATTCCCCAAAGAGTAGGAAAAATGGCAATTGTGTGGGGGAGAAAGGCTGCAGACACCACCTCAACCCAAAGTCAACCAACACAGCCATCCCCGGCAATGAATGGGCTGACATCACATGTCCTGACTAGCCGTCCTGAGAAGGACTCAGCATCTCTCCTGGGATAGCCCTGCCCCAGGTGCATGTCCTGAGACTCTTCATGAGGAACTATCCTCAGACAATGCCAAAGGGAGGGACATTCTACAAAATAACTGGCCTGCATGCTTTACAAATGTCAAGGTCAAGAAAGACATAGAGAGCACAGGAACTGTTCCAGACCAAAGACATCCAACAAGCAAATGCAAGGCCTGATCCTAGATTGGACCAGGAAAAACAAAAAACTGCTCTAAAAGACATTAGAGGGACAATTGGCAAAATTTGGATGTAGGCCGCATACTAGGTAACAGCATTACATCCCTGTTGTGTCCTGAGTTTGTTGATGTGGGTATATGAGAAATTATCCTTGCTTTTAGAAAACACCTGCTGGAGTAAAGAGGACAGGGAATAGTCATAGCAATAGACAGTGTGATATGTATAAATAGTGATAAAGCAAAAATGGTAAAGTGCTAAATTGGCAAATCTAGGTGAAAAGTACATGCGAATTTGTGGTCCTATTCTTTCAATATGTACTTAGGTTTGAAAAATTACAAAATAAAAGTTGGAAAAAATATCGATCCTTCTTGGAGCCAATGCTTTAAGCTACGGACAGAAGAGGAGGAAAGGCAATTCCCACTTACAGAGGACCTGCCCTGTGCCGGGGACTGACTTCCATGTTTAGATTTCCACAAGGCCCCTGGGAAGTGGTGCTGCTTGTACCCATTTTACAGATGAGGAAACCGATGCTCAGAGACCCAAAGTAACCAGCCTAGGGCACACGGCAGTTAGTGGCCAGGCAGACTTTCAAGTCCACAGTTGTCTGACTGCTAAACTCACGAGCTTCCCACCTACCGCTGGACAGAGAGGCAGTGCAGGAAGGGTGTGGGTGAGGATGACAACCTAGATGTCTGGTCCTAGACTGTCCCCCTTGGGCCCTGAGGGCAGCGACCCCGGCCAGTGGAGGGTACTTTGGGAGGATGACCAGTGAGGGGAGAGAATGTTGGGAGGGGGCCCAGGTTTCCCATGCCTGCAGCTTCGGATCACAGCCCCCATTGTCACCCAGGCTTCTTCTGAACGGGGCCACCAGAAGGCAAGAAGAGGGCCAGGGTCCGAGCCGGCAGGAGCTCAGAGCTGCTGGCTTTTTGGGGAGATGACAAAGCCTGGCAGCTGGGTCTGAATCCGAGTCCCACTCTCCTTTTATGGGCAGAGCCTACTTTCTCTCACTGAGGCGTTAACTAGTAAAATGACGTGATGGATAATGGCTGTTCTCAGCATCCTCCCTGTCACTGTGAAGCCATTTTATATTTCATCATCCTAGCAATCCTTGGAAGCAAGTATTGCTGTTCCCATTTTACAGAGGTGGGGACTGAGGCTCAGGAAGCCTAGGTAACTTGCTCAAGGTTGCATTGCTCAGGAGAAGTAGAGCTGGGTTTCACAAGGTCTGGGTGGCCCTGAAGCCTGCCGTGGTGCTTTGGGCCTGGCTCCAGACCCCAGCAGGGGGAAAGGACCTTTGGAAACCAGCATGTGCCTCCTTTTATTTGGCAGTGGAGGGAGCTGAGCTCTGCAGGGAGGCATGGAGACATACCCAAGGCCCACTGCCAGGCAGCGGTCAGCCAGCCCCAGAGGCCAGGTCTCCGGACTCCTGGTCCAGTGCTCCCTTTGAGAAGTGTAAGGTGCGTGCAGAAGCTGAGCTGTTGGACTAGCCAGGGACACCGTGGGACAAGCTGTGCATTGGATACAAGGGTTTCTGATGGTGCACTCAGCCACCTCACCTGCTTTCTCAGATCCTCCTGTAGCCTCGGCTCTCTCATTGCAGCCACACTCAAGCATACTCTGTTTACATGCTGCATTCTGGATGATAAGGGCCCCCCTACTATGGTGACCAGTACTCTAGTAACCCCTGCCCCTACCCATCTGAGAGAGGGGTCTGCTAAAGAAACTGACAAAGTCAACAACTATAATACTATGTAGCATCCCTTTATTTAACAGGCATCTTCAGGAGATCATGATGCCTTATTTCCAATGAATAAGGCTCTAATATAGAACTTCAGGCACTATGGTAGGCTCCCAGGGAGACATGTTGAGATGGAGTCTGTAGTTTGAAAAATCACAGTATCATAAAACCTCAAGCCACCTAGTGTAATCCCCTACCCCAACCTGAGGCTGGAATGCCCTTAAAGTATCCCCACCAGGGATCATCTGGCTTGGTTACCTCTAGTGCCGGGGAGCTCATTACTCCATGAGTCAGACTATTCCCTCCTGAGCGGCTGCTCAATAGCTTCGTTGTGTAACAGCTAACGTGATCCTTTTTTTTTTTTTCCAGGGCTCCAGCTGGTCTGTCTGATGGCAGGCGGCTGGTCAGGGTTGACTCTCTTCCAGCAGGAACAGGTGTGCATTTCTCCCCGTGACAGCATGGAATCAGTCATCCTCACACCCGAGGTCAAACATTTGTCGCCTCTCCATGGTGGCGGCAGTCAGCCTGCCTTATTTTTCCATGTCGGAAGAATCCAATTTTAGCAGGACCTTTCTTGGGTTACATGTCACAGAGTTCTCTGACATTAGGTCGTATTTACAGGCTCGGTGCCAGGACTGTCCCCCACCACACCACACTTTGGCTGGCCTTATTTCCCATCAGTTTCTTTTGAAAACATGGAAGTAAAGCCCCCGAGTCTCAGTTGAGTATAATATGCATGAATGGTGGCAACAGAGGTCTGTGACCTGGGCCCACCCTACAGTGGCATACAGCACTGTCTGGAAGGTACTATGCTGATGCAAGAGACACCAAACCAACCAGCTAAGGTCATACCACCCAACTCAATAACTGTTTTTCCATGCTTCCTGATGTGTGCCACACTCTATATTGGAACAAATAACACTAAATAAAATAGAATTTGGTGCATCAAGATTTGGTTTAGGCAATACGTTCTGGAATGCATGGTGTGGTATGTGAGGCAAGATATCATTGGTGTAATCAGAGGATACTTCCTCAGTGAGGTGGCCTTTGGGTAGGTTTTGAAGAATGGTTAGAAGTAGCTATGCAAAGTGAAGGAGTTCACCTGCCTCAGATCCGTCATGTAACAGTAATAACTTAAGCAGTCTGGGGCTAATATGGCAGTTTCATGGTTTTGAAGACCCAGGATCCATCTGTCTTATTGCTCTGCCATTTTCTATCAGCAACTTTTATCATATGGTCCACAATAGCTGCTATAGCACCTGCCATCATATCATGAGTTCAGTCTACAGAAAGAGAAAAAGTAGAAGTTGAGGAAATGCCATCTCCATTAAGGACAGACATGACCTAGAACTTGTACACATCACTTTCCTCATATCTCATTGGTAGAATTTTGTCCATGGCCACACCTATCTCCAGCCTGGGGAATAGTCTTTAGTTCTATTCCCAGAGGCCATGGGAGAATGGATCCCTGAGGGAAACCAGCAGTCTTTGCCACAAAAGAAGAGCTGAACCCAGGGAGCAGGAGATTGGCATGAACTTGTCCTGAGAGTGAGGGGATGAGTCTGTGAGGAGGAATATTTCCCCAAACGTGGAATAGTGGAACATTGGACCCTCACATTGATCTTTGAGAAAAAAATCTGTACTCCAATAAGTCTGGAAAATGATGCACATTTTATCTATCTCTACTTGGAGATCGACCAAGCACAGCAGCATATTGATGGTTCTGATGAGTCCTGCAGAATAGAATCTGATAGGCTTTTAAATCATTATTGTTTCCCAAACTTTCAGGATCAGAAAACAATCTTGTGCATCTGGCCCACCAGGCCACTCCACCCATTCCTTTCTGATAGGGTTCTTCCAACTGGAAAGAGGAGGATGGTTAATCACCAGGGGACCCCAGGTAAGGTCGTGGATTATCTAAGTTGCTTAACATTTCTGTTGAGGTTTTAGAGAAACAATAAACAACCCCTTATCTTGCCCCACTTGAGTTCAGGACACATTGAGAGGTGGCTGCAGGGTCACTCAGAGGGAGATCAAAATCTCAGCTTTATTCTGGCAAGTGCTACATATGTGTACGAGGCTCAGGCTCGTGGGCAGAGGGGCTGCTCACACCCCACCTGAATCAGCCAGACTTTCCCACCCAAGCCCAGACACAATGGGCTGACTGCAGGCCCCATTCTCAGTAGTAGGACTGAGGGTGCCCTCGGTACAGGCAGGCAGACCCCCAAGAGGGAGAGTCCAGAAGGGCAGAGCCATGGGGCTTAGTTCCTTCCCAAACTCACCACTCAGGTAAGTCACCGACCCCTCCCAACACACCCCAGACCTCGGTTTCCTTACTTGTCAAGTGGGATTAATGAAACCCATACTATCTGCCTCCACGGTTGCTATGGGGATGCCACAAAGGTTGATGGGGAAATGTCTTGAAACAATTTAAACCCCAGATTATCTCATTCGAGTATCTGTTCTCATATTTTTCTCATTGGGTTGATGCTTACGTTAAATATTCAATGACTTATTCATTCATTCAGAGAGTACATAAGTTAGGTATAAGCTGGGAGCTGGAGAATAAAGCACAGATTTTCTGCTCAAGGAGAAAGAACAAGCTGGGCTCACCTGGCCCAAGCCCTCATCTGTGGGTGAGGAGGCAGAGCTTAGAACCATCAAGGGCCTCATCCAAGAGCTGGGGCAGCTAGGCCACTTGAGCCCCCAGGCTCTCCCAACATGCCACATCCCGGCCCACCTCTGTGCCTGCCTGACACTTTGAATGTCTTCTCCTCTCGACTCCACTTACCCAAATTCTATCAATTCTTTGAGATAGCTCCAGACCCATTCTGTCTGCTATACCATTGTTTATTTTAGCCATCCCTATCTTGGAGCTCACCAGACCCTTCTTATCTTCAATGCTCATCTCAGCCTTTGACTTTCTTCTCTGGTTTTACGAGGCTACGTGTCATCTCCTCCCTTAACTGCCCCATGCCCCGGTCTCAGGCGCAGGACTGGACACGTAGGAGGGGTCAGGGAGGGCTTGGCGACGGACGGCCTGCTGACAGATTTAGCCAGCCAGGAAAGGTGATGGTGTGGACATGATCTCATTTTCCCCTTTCGTTGACATGTTCCTAATTCGGCTTTATGAGATTTTTCTGGAGTGTCAGCTGTGCTGTTTTGAGATGGGCTGTGAAGGGCAGAATGTCCAGAGGTAGGGGATGGCATGTGGGAAGGGCTTGGCCAAGGGCAAGGGTGTCTGCAGCCTTTCCCAGCCTTCAGAGGGTCTCGGAATGTTCTGGCCCACTTTGGAGTCTTAAAGGGACACGTTCAGAAAAAAGAATACTCAGAGAGATTTGGGAATGTGGACCACAGGGAAAACATAATAGAAGGCCCAGGGTAAGGTGCCCCGCCCAGGGCAAATCACTTAAGACCTGCGAAATTGGGGCTGTGAGCAGAATGCCGTCCCATGATCAGTGCCGACGGGACGGGCGACCCGGAGCTGGGATTCCCCAGAAATGACTCAGCCATGCTGCACCTTGGTCTGCGTGTGGTCTCTGACGGCTGCTACTCTGTGCCTCAGTTTCTTCATCTATTCAAAGGGGGTGGAGTTGGATTCCATCTCCGGTTACAAGTTAGTCTTGGGTGTTTCATTTTTAAACTTGAATTGTTTCTCTATTTAAAAGTTGGAATATTTCACATTAAAAATTGTATCTTATAGATGTCCTTTAAAAAAAGTCAGAACGCCCAGAAATCCTGGACACACAGGGCAGTAGTCAGTGTGGCTGTCACCACCCCTCTCCCTGACGTGTCCTGGCTCTCCTTTTCCTCTGACATGACCTTGTGGCCCCAGTGGCATTTGGGTTTGTCTCCAATCTTTGCCCTGACCCCATGCTTCCTGTCGATTCTTCCAGTGACAGCATCATGTGATTCTGAGTGGAGAGCGGGAAGGGCAGTGCCTAGGGGACCCGGGCTCTGTGTTCTGGCCCTGACCCTGTGCTGACCCGTCGATTGACTCCGGTGACCACCTCCCCTCTCTGCCTTCTTCTCCTCAGCTGTTAAAAGAGGGCGTTGGTCAAATCCATCAATAAGGTCTTTTCAAGTTCTCACAATCTGTGACTCTTTGAAAATGCCAAGTACCAGAGTGAAATGGAACTATGATTTAAACCTTGTGGAATTTGGCTGCCCTGCTCCCTTGCAAACTTCATGTTGTGTGTGAAGGGGGAGAGGGAGGGAAAGAAGGGATGGGGGCGGGGCTTGGGAAAATCCTCCCTAGTGAGATGGAGCAAGTCTTTGACTCAGGCAGACCTTCTGGGCTCTGGATAAAGTGGAAAGAGGCAGCACTGTCTCCTGAAATTCCTTCCAGGTCAATTGAAGTCTTGGAATTCCCTCAACCTAACACTTTCCAGAAACCTGAGGCTCTGGGTTAAAACTGATGGTGTATATACACTACCAAATGTAAAATAGATAGCTAGTGGGAAGCAGCCGCATAGCACAGGGAGATCAGCTCTGTGCTTTGTGACCACCTAGAGGGGTGGGATAGGAAAGGTGGGAGGGAGATGCAAGAGGGAGGGGATTTGGGGATATAGGTATACATATAGCTGATTCACTTTGTTATAAAGCAGAAACTAACACACCACTGTAAAGCAACTATACTCCAATAAAGATGTTTTAAAAAAATGAAAAAATAAAGTGCTTTGACAAAAAAAAAACAGTTATAGTAGTAATAAATGTTCAGATGAATCAGAAAATTCAAATAAGCAGAGAACAAGTTAAAATTATGAATAATGTGAGCGAGAACGCCTGTTAAGATTTGCTGCATGATCTTTTGGAGTGTTTCTATACATATATACATACATGTAATTCTATGTATTTTTTCCCAGCCAAAATAGAACTCATAGTATACACACACAAAAAAACAAAAAAATTGATGGTGTACAAACCAAGTATTCACAAGGGTGGATGCAGAGTCAAATTCTCTGTCTAGTCTGTGCCAAGGAAACTTCCAGATGAGGCCCGGGGTCAGAGGAGAGTGTGGAACCATGGCACTCAGCAGGGGGGGCTGCTCTGGGCTTGGGAGCTGTCTGTGTTCACTCCATCTCTTTCCTAACTGGCTATTACTTTATTTATCTGAGCCTCAGTTTCCTCACTTGTCAAATGGGATTGAAACAACCCCCAAATTAACCTGGGCTATCTGTCTCCTAGAGGGAAAAACATTAGAGAACAGAAGCCAAACTCTTGGAGAAGAGATGGATGGCCCACCTGTGGGCTTCTGGGGTTTCTTGGGAGTCCTCTCTGTGGTTTTCATGCCATGGCTCTTCAAGACCATGAGGGCCTGCCTGGAGCAGTGAGGCGGACAGGTGCCTCCCCACTGAGCCCTCCTATCAGAGGGGGGCCTCCCGAGTATCAGGAACCCTGAAGAAGGACTTGCCATCCAGGGGGATCATACACACCCACTACTAAGCCTCCGGTCTCCTTCACAGCATCTTCACTGCCTCAGGACACCTCAGTCCCTGCATGGCAACTGGGCAAGAGGCCTCCTGGCTGGGGGAGGACCCCAGAGCGACCTGCAGAATCCTGGCAGGACTTGGCACCAGAGCCCTGATGCAGGCAGTCCTTGTAAGCTACAGAAGTTTGAAGACCTGTGGAGTCACCAACACACCTGGGTTCGCAGGCAGTACTGTGAGATGTCACAGAGGGACACTGGATTTCGAGGTCTGGATCTGTCCCATCCTATCCCGGATGACGGGGTGTTGCTTGTTAACCATTTTGTTTATCCCTGAGCCTCAGTTTCTTGACTGTAAAATGGGAAAACATCCTTGCCTGGTCTCCCTCACAGCATGGTTGTGAGGGCAGATGGAAAAAGGCACCATTCAGGCCTGCAGGGCAGCTGCTGCCAACAGGGGCATAGAACTGAGCAGGCCGACTTTGGAACAAGAGCAAAAGTGTGGTGCAAATGCCCTGGTAGAAGGTGGTGAGAATGGGGGAGGGAGAGAGGGCCCATCTGATGGAGGGACACCCTGTCTCCTTCCCACAGAGTCTGCCTGGTGAGAGGGTGAGAGCTTGGACTTTGCAGCCAGGCTGGCCAGAGTTTGAATCCTGATCCTGCTGCGTAGAAGCTGTGTGGCCCTGGGCAAGCCGCTGTCCCTCTTTCAGCTCATTGCTTCTCTGTAAAATGACGCTAGTTATTCAGACCTCACAGGGTAGTTTGGAAGATTAAAATGAGAAGGGTAGATGTATATGTCAAATGTCTAGTGCAGAGCCTGGCACACAGTAGATGCGTGATAAGTGTTGCTGCTAGTATTTTCTGTGACTTTTTGCTGTGGCTCACTTCCTTCCTCTAGGCAGCTCTGGGCAGGTCCCCAGCCTGAGCCCAGCTCCCGGCCCAGCAGAGAGGACGTAAGATGCTCCCTGGCTGAGGCAGGAATGACGTCAATGATGTATCCCTCCTGGGGCTGTATTTTGTGCTGCTGCCTCGACTTCTCACTTGGTGGTGGGTGTCTGTCTTGCCTTGACCATCAACACCAGGCATCCCCATTCCTGACCTAACGTATTCCTTCTTGACTCCTGGACCTGTTGCGGCCGTTCCCTTTTTCAGCCTGCCTTGATCCTGAGTGACAGGGATTAGAATCCAAAGGCCTTGGTCTTCCAGCCTTGAAGGAATCAGAGGAGGCTTATGGAGCTGTCTGAGGCCAGTCCAAGGTTCCCTGAGGTGGCTCCTGTCCCCTACCCTCCAGCCCCTACAGAAATGAACTCATAGTTGCCTGGACAGCTGATTTCTTTCTTTTTTTTTTTTTTTTTTGTGGTATGCGGGCCTCTCACTGCTGTGGCCTCTCCCGTTGCGGAGCACAGGCTCCGGACGCGCAGGCTCAGCGGCCATGGCTCACGGGCTTAGTTGCTCCGCGGCATGTGGGATCTTCCCGGACCGGGGCACGAACCCGTGACCCCTGCATCGGCAGGCGGATTCTCAACCACTGCGCCACCAGGGAAGCCCATGGACAGCTGATTTCTAACCACCTGAAATTTATTCCGTAGGTGGAAGCCCAACGGACTCCTTTGAGTTCCTGTGAGTTTCTCCTAGAGCATCCTGACCAAGGGCACATGTATGCTCTGAAGCCAGACTGACTGGGTTCAAGATCCCAAGACGACGGCTATCTAGCTACGTGACTTTAGGTAAGTTCCATAACCTTTGTGCGTCTCATTTTCCCCAGGTATAAAAATTCTTCCTCACAGAATCCTCGTGCGAATTAAATGAGACAATGCAGTTCTTGGTGCATAGCAAAATATTATATTCGTCATTCATTTTGCCCCATACCTCCTGAAATATCCACCTTGGATTTGTGTCCAAGTCTTCTCCCACCCACCAGCCCACTTGGTGCTTTTTGGAGGGCATAATTCCTCCATGAACTAAGTCAACACTTGGACCTGGATTGGAAATGGCCAAGGACTGACCTAGAGAGAAAATGAGGGATGGAGAATTGAATGGTGGGATCAGCCAAGTGAGGGAATGGGCCTGGGCAGGTTGCCTCTCACCTGCCCGCCTTCACCTGGGTATAGAAGGCAGAGAGGTCACCCGTTTGGATGGATTCAGCCTTGATGTTGAGCTCCATCTCTTCTGAAGTGCCATTCTTTCTCCCTGCAATAAAATGGTGAACACTTGCCTGGACCAGATACGGGCAAGAAGGTGTGTCTCCTCTGATGAGGGCCTAAGCTCCAGAGTTAGGCACGGGAATTGCCCCCAGGGCTCCTTTCACCCACTTACTCCCTTCCTCCCTTTTGGCCCTCCTCACCGGAGATACCATTCATGTGTCATCCCGCACCCAAGCGACTGGGTCCATCTGCTAGCGAGTCAGAGGTGAGATGGTGGTCTTCTTCTGCAGTTCTGTGCAACCATGTGGCAGTGCAGGGGGGCTGGTGAGCACCCCTGGAACGGGAAGTCTGGGCAGGGGTGAGGCCATGGCAGCCAGCGTCAGGTCCACTTCCCTTCCCGGGTGAAGGCCAGAAGACCAGGCCAGGCAGCTGGACTAGCCGGCCATGCGTAGGGCTGTGGTGGTACATGCGACTGTGAGGGTGGGTTGGCTGGGAGAGGTGGGTCCCCCTTGGGCAGGTTTTGGCCCCAGGCCTGGATTGCCCTGTGGGTGAAAGCCACCTCCTGGGGTCTACA
This sequence comes from Kogia breviceps, assembly GCF_026419965.1. Lineage (NCBI taxonomy): Eukaryota > Metazoa > Chordata > Mammalia > Artiodactyla > Physeteridae > Kogia > Kogia breviceps. The sequence continues at coordinate 97,699,993 of NC_081312.1, forward strand.
GAGGGAGAGAGCAGCCAGTGAGCTGGAGCTCTGCTCAGGGCTTTCACAAGCCTTATTGTAGCAAACCCAGGGATGGAGGGGCTGCTTACAAGCCCTTTTTTCCCTGGTGTGTGACTTGCCCAGTGTCACATGACCCATGAGCAGTGGGTCTGGGATTCACAAATACAGCTCTTCTGGTTCCAAATCCATGCTCTTTCCCAGGATCTTATAATTATCATAAAGGGTTTACCTGCACTGGGTGTGCAGTGCAGGTAAAAATAGGAGATTAATTCATTTATGAATATTTTTATTACCTATTGATATCCTGACTATTTGCAAAGAATTTTGATCCAACTTATAATGTACAGCTTACATATGCGAAATCTGAGAGAAAGAGAACATAAAATCAAGGTCTTTGTAATAGAAAGCAGAGGCAAGGGGTAGGAATTAATAAAGGCCAAGAGGTGAATGGCCACTGAGAGCCCCCAGGTGTCCAGCACCATAGAAGGTTCTGTGGGATGTGCAAAATAATTTGATACCCCTGCAAAAAAATTAACACCTGGATGATCATAGTTCAAATAGAATGAAATAGTTAAATAACAGTCAATATTCATTGACTGTTTATTTTGTGTCAGGCCTTGTTCTAAGCCCTTTACTTTTTTTAAATGAATTTTTATTTTGGAGTAATTTTTGATTTACAGAAAAGTTGCAAAGAGAGCACAGAGAGCGCCCCTACACCCATTTCCCTTCTGTAATGGTGATACATTTGTCATGACCAAGAAACTAACGTTAGTATATGAGCAGGCACATACTAGCATTAACTAAACTACAGACTTTATTTGGATTGCCCCTGTTTTTCCACCAACGTCCTTTCCCTGTTTTAGGATAAAATCCAGGATTCCACACCGCATTTAGAAGATTTATACTTTTTCTTTCTTGCCTCCCTCTCTTCCCTCTCCTTCTTCTCCTCCCCTCCTCTCTCCTTTCCTTTTCTCACTTTCAATCCTCACGGTTAAAGAGGAACCGAAGTAGGAAGAGTCATTTTCAGACGGCTTACGGCCGCACTGCTGGAACGTGGCATTGCTGAGTTCAGATCCAGAGAGGCAGCCCTGTTCTTGGCCTCTGTGTTGGACAGACAACACAGCACAGGGTCCTGGCTGAGGAAGGGAGGACCGGAGGGGAAAAACAAGGTACAGTGAGGACTCAGAGATCTAGAGGCTTCCTGGAAAGTGCTTCAGAACCTTTTTTTTTTTTATAGAGGGAAAGGGAAAAAGGCGTTGGCTCCAGGGTTCATGCTTGCACAAGATTAGGAGGGACATTCATCCCCATCTCTCTCGCTGCCTCCCCCTCCACTGGCCAGGGAACGCTTTGCAGGGAAAGAACCAAAGCCCAAATGGTCCTCCAGACCATTCCTCCCCTTGGGATGACGGAGCCCTTTCCTTGGGATCGCTTCTTCCTTTTGCTACTGTTTTCATACCCTATAAGTAATACCTATTTATGTAAAAAAAATCAGACAATGTAGCTAAAATATTTATCATCCAGAAGAATGTTTATCTCTGAACTGTCATGCTATATATCAGACTTTTTAGCAGAAATGAAATGCTACTGGATGGACTACTGTGTAAGATGTTTTTTCCACCCAACAATATTTCATGAACATCTTTTTTTACATTAATGTATACCTTTGTATAACTTTGATTCTAAAAGAATTCCATAGATGTACCACAGTTAATTCAACCAATTCCCTCTTGATGGACAAGTGGGTTCTTTCTAATTTCAATGAGGATTCCTGAATTCAGATATTTGAGTCCATTCTTTATTATTCGGTCGAGATGGACCCCCGCCCCCTGCTCCCCAAGTAGAACTGCTGAGTCCAGAGGCAAGTGCCTGCTGAGAGTTTGCCTTGCACCTGCTGTAACCCTGGGCCTCTCCACCTGAGGGTCTGCTGCTCTCGACAGGCTCCCGCTACCCTCGTCCCCACAGAGTTGTACCTCTTCCTTTCTCACATGTGCCACGGTCATATCATTGTTTCATTCTGGTTTCCTTGCTTTTCACCAAGATTGAAAATATGCTCACGTGTCCCCCGGGCACCCTCTTCCTACTGTGAATGGCTTGTTCATCTAGCTGAACTTTCTGTGTTTGCTTTGCTTTCTCTTGCCTGGAAGCAGTAGTTCCTGGCTGAACTGATGGCTAAGAGTTGAGCCAGGATGTGGGCATCCTAGCGTCCAGAAGTTTCTAAGGTGGAAAGAAATGAGCCAGTTGGCCTGAAATATCTGGGCGTGCACCAGCCTCCGCTCCCTGCAGGAAGCTGGGTGGGACAAGCTTTCCACCGGATGTTTTCCAGGGAGGATGGACAACTACTTGCCTTGATAGAGAGGGCTGGGCCGAGTGATTCTGGTGGTTTCTCTGATCCCCAGATTCCATGAAAGATTGGGAATGTGGAGGCCAAACTGGGATACGGCCTGGCTTTCAGATCTGAGTTCTGACCTGCTCTGGAATCAGGGTGGGGGTGATGGTCAGAGTCGGAGGGAGGGGAGGCTAGACATGCATAGGAGCGGCAAAATCATTATGCTCCTGGAGCAAGCGAGCATCCAACGTGCAGCCTGACTCACCGCTTAGCTCCACGCATAACCGTGGCCCCGTGGCACTGTCTGCTTTCTTTCCCCCTTTCCCTGGAATTTTTCTGGCCCCAGAAATATGACCACCAGAGCTAGAAAGGTCCTAAAAGATCTTCCAGGGCTTCCCTGGTGGCGCAGTGGTTGAGAGTCTGCCTGCCGATGCAGGGGACACGGGTTCGTGCCCCGGTCCGGGAAGATCCCACATGCCGCGGAGCGGCTGGGCCCGTGAGCCATGGCCGCTGAGCCGGCGCGTCCGGAGCCTGTGCTCCGCAACGGGAGAGGCCACAACAGTGAGAGGCCCTCGTACCGCAAAAAAAAAAAATTTTTAAGAAAGATCTTCCAGAGTGAGGACAGGAGCCATGCAAAAAAAAGAAGAGTTAAAAACAAAGATGAGCACCCATGATGATGACCACATTTATGTGCTTATAGAAGGTTAAATCTATTTGTGCAGGATATCTAAAAAGAAAATGAATAAAACTTTTTTTTTTTTTTTTTTTTTCCGGTATGCGGGCCTCTTACTGTTGTGGCCTCTCCCATTGCGGAGCACAGGCTCCGGATGCGCAGGCTCAGCGGCCATGGCTCAGGGGCCCAGCCGCTCTGCGGCATGTGGGATCTTCCCGGACCGGGGCACGAACCCGCGTCCCCCGCATCGGCAGGCGGATTCTCAACCACTGCGCCACCAGGGAAGCCCAAAACTTTTTTTAACAAAAGATTTCCTTCCTCCCAATTATTCCACTAAAGCTCGGTGTTTTTGAAGAAGGGTGATGGGAGGGATGAGGATCTTCCGATCCACCCCACCTATTTTATAGAAGGGGAAACTGAGGCCCAGGGCAGGCACACGATTGCCACACACAGCAAGTGGTGTTTGATCCTGAATCTCCTGCATCCAGGGCTGGGGTTCTTTCCTGTGATGTCTGGCTCCACTATTTGTCCCTTGAAGGGCTGCTTCTTGCCTTGGGATTGAAAAAATAAATCAGAGCATGGGTTGTGTTAGCAGATGTACAGCCAAAGGAGAAGGATTCCCTTTTTATTTTGACCTCCTTTGACAGGACCCCATTTTCAGCCTGATGGAATGTGGTCCTTTTTTCCTTCATTTTCTATATATAACTTCAGGATTTTGTTTTTGAGCCTCATGTGCCATCACTTCAAAGCTGACAACACATATCACACAGACTAGAATGAGAGGGACAGACGGGGCTTGGGGGTGGTCATAGAGCTAGTGTCAGTCGGGACTTCTGGAATATTTCCTGCTCACTAACAAGCCTCAGAGACTTATTTTTCCTTCTTTTCTTATAAGTAGGATGCTGGCTTTCTGATATTGCTCCCTCCTCCTCTACGCCCATTCTAGAATATCCTCTTAGGTTCTTTCTTTTCACTCTCCATATCCTTAGAGCCCTCCTAACCTCCATCATTGGATCACTTTCTCCTTTTCGGAGCACTTTCCCACTGAATGCCTCGTTGGATGTCAGAGTGCTATGTAAGGGAGATGGAGCTGGCTTAGGGGATTCCTCCTCCACAGAGACCTTGCCCCGAGATCTTAAGGGACAGTCACCAAGCACGTCCAGGTCAGAACTTTAAGACTTCTGACTGCAAAATCAGCGCTCTCTCTCTCCTTCACCAGTGGGTGTGTGGAGGGCACTGGGGGGTGGTGCGTTGCCAGGGGTTGGGACTGAGCCTCAGGGCTGAGCAAGCTTTCTTGGAGGATCCATCCTGGGGCCAAGCTCTGGGGGACGCACGGGCTGGGCTGAGAGTACCAGCCAGATGGCCTCTCTGGTGTCAGCCACTCTCCACATCTCCCAGACTCTGTGATTCATCTGCTTATTGAATTCAACCTCACTAGAACTGCTGGAATTTGCAGGCTGACAGACTTTTGTTTTCCAGAGTGGTCCTGGATGCGTTACTCTGCTGAGCAAAACCCTTTCGTCATGGGCCATTTCTCTTTCCTGGCTGGTGCTGCTATACTCCCCTTTGGCAGAATGAAGAAGACAGTTGTCTTTGCTGCCTGCTCGCACCCCTTTTGGGCCTATGAGCCTGCGCAGGGTCCTTACAGAGGCCCAGTTTCCCCCAACTCCTGGTACCTTGCAGCTGGCGTGAGCATCCCCCATGATACGTCTCACATGTCCGTGATACTGCAGATAAAAACGGAATTCACAAGGCTGAAACTGAGCCTGCAGGCAAGTGAAGCCAGACTGCCCAAAACTCAGGCACAGTTCAGCTCATGGAATTCCCAGCTCTCTGCATAACCTGGGTACACTGTACCGACGGTCAGATGCCCTTCCCCTTCTCAACATGGCACCTCCATCTTCCTTCCTGGTTCGCCTTGCCGCAAGTTTGTATTTTTGGTTGTCTGCTCAAGAAATCAGCTCTAACATTTGTACCTCAGCTCTCCTATGTGTCTCTCCTCTTCCTCTCATAACTGTCACCTCTTTATCCTTTTTTTTTTTTTTTTTTTTTTTTCCCCTTGTATCCCAGGAGAGCTGGCCAAGTTCTTTCTCTACTTTGCTGATTTGTTTTTCTGGGTCATCAAGTCTGTTTTTCATTACCTTCTTCCAAAGTGGTTTTTAATTCAGCTATTATGTTTTTAGTTACTTTATAATTCTTCCACTTTTCACCCGTCTCCCTTTTCACATTACCTCGTTATTTCATCTTGAAATGAAGTCTATACTCTCTCCCTAAGGCTTTCTGCTCCTCTTTTAAGCAGGTCACGCCTTCTTTTCTACTGAGCTTGCTGGGGAGGTGGATATGTGTTCCTCTCAGATCTATAGCTGGGGCAGGCTGGTGTGAGGGCTCCCAGCTCGGTCCCTGACTCCCGGTGTATCTGTGCTGTACTGGGGTGGGATTCCGTCACCACCACCATCCCCGCCCCGGGGCCTTGGGCACTTGAAGCTGTTGTTGGGGTGCAGGGAACCCCAGCACACCCTGGCAGGTGTGCTTCTCCCCTCTGGCCCCAGCTCCAGCTGTCGGTGAGAAAGCCATGTCCCGCTATGCATTCCTCCATTTGCTCCAGACTTCCTTTTTCTATCATTTGCCTGCCTGCTGTCTTGCCTGGCTGTGGACAGACGGTGACAAAGGAAGGGGAGCGCTACTGTGAGGAGAGGTTACAACAGTCTGCTTCAAAGAATAGCTCTTGAGAGATAGAGAGGAGTAGCTGGCCACATTTCTGGTGGGTCCGAGCCTGTGTCAGTGACCCAGGACCCATGAGAGAAGAGGCGTGAAGGATCCTTCCACCTTTTCCCAGTGGGTCCTTCTCTGCCTGATGGAGGGCATCCTGGGTAGGTTGGGTGATATTACTGGGAGTTCTCCTAAACAGGCTTAGTGAGATGTTTTAAAGGCTAACTGGTAAGCCACTCAAGATTTTGAGCTAGATGTCTCCTAGTCAACTTTTAGTGTACACTTACTCTTTAATCCCTCCCCTGCATTGACTCCTTCATCTTACAACGACAGCTGATTTTTCACTTGTTACTAATCCTCTCTTAGTCCAGGTGACCTGAGTGGGGCTCTGGAGGTGGAGCACATGACCTTGACCTCAGCTAATCGGCACTTCACATTCCTAGGCCATAGTGATTGGTTCAGGGGTGGACATGTGACCAGAGGCTGGTACAATTAGAATGAGGTTCAGGACTTTTGTGGAAACTCCTGGAAAGGATGCTCAGGTTTCCCTTCTAGACCTGAGCCTGAAGCTGGCCCTACCCCTGGATCTTTCAGCACGGAGACCAATGAATTCTCTTTTATGTTTAACCTCCATTTGAGTCAGATTATCAGTCACCTGAGGGAGAATGAGTCCTCATTTACACAAATGTGACCACAGGATTAGGAAAAACAAGACCAAATGTTTACAGTATTATCTTTGAGTAGCAGGATCATGGGTTATTCTTATTTCTCTCTTCATATATTTTATTGCATTTTCCTACATTTTTGTAGCAAGCATGTTTGTGAATAAAGAACAAACAAACAAGGAAAACCTCCAAGAAATACTATATTAAAACTCTGCTTTTTCAACTTGGAAAGGCAAGAGGCTAAAGGGACTGGTGCTCAGGCCCTGTGGAAGCCATGGATCACCGTCAGGAGCTCCTAGAGGGCTGCGTGGTGGAGGTGGGCCTCCCATCCAGCCCTGTAGCAGACATTTGAGGAGCTCCCCTTAAAGCTGGACATGGAAATCCTTCTCTGTGCAGTGAGAAGCAACTTAAGGCAGCTATTCTCTCCAGGGAAGGTACAAGTTGAAAAGAGAAACAGTTTCAAGAGGTTTTGAACCGTTCCTGAAGGGCAGTTCTGCTGCAGGATTGGAGGGAGGGGTGGTACGTGTGGAGCTGTCTCTGGCCTTGGGATGGGAGTCAGGGAGGCCCCCAGACTCTCCCTTGGGGCCGAGCCAGGACTGTCTGTGAGGCTGGGCCACTACACTAGACCCATTGGGTCTCCCATGTCAAGGTTTCGGCCAGGCGGGTGGCAGCACACTGCCCTTGGCCCAGCTGAGTGCCCAGGGCTCAGGAAAGCACACGTGTTTTTGCACTTGCCGCATCCTGAGTGGCGCAGAGGACGAATGAGCGTGGAGAGTGGAAACCCCAAACCTTGAGTCACCGCTGACCGTTGCCACAGGCACAGAACTCCAGCCGCAGGCACTTAGCGTGTCTTATGCCTGTGCGTCCAGGAAGCCGAGCGGTGGCAGAAAAAAATGTTAAAATGGAGTCAGGCTGGGCCAGGTATGGCGAGCTGCGTCTGACCAGCAGAATAACAGTCGCCACACGCTAGATTCTTCTCGTATCACACTTTATTGGAGTACAGCTTGGTTGAGGAAAGATGGAAGGAAGACGCCGCAGCCTTAACGGCAGCTGCCTATATAAGATTCGGGATACTGTGCAAGTCTCTGATTGGTTCATATCGAAGGCATAATTACACGTCGCCTTCGGACTGGTTACTGCTCTAAAACCTTGTTAGCATATCTCAACGCATGCGCACTGGCTACAGGATGGATGACTCAGCTTTTTCTACCCTGCTTTGCGGCAACGCTTTGCCGCGCCCCACAGCCAGGGAGTTCCTGTGTGTGTGTGAGAGGGAGTTTTGGAAGTCATGCAGGACGTTGTCTTTCCTCAGGTGACACCAGGGATCTAGTTTTCTCAGAGTGGGTTCCATTGTGTTCTAGTTCTTGAAATGGGCAGCGAGGAAGCGCATTTGCAGCAGTATTCATTTGGGAGCTGATTTACGAATCCTATAGTCCTGTCTTGGAGAATCACAATGTACGTTAGTGTACTAAAGGCTCTGAGAGGTGCTGCGGTAAAGGAACCTGGTTGATTGAAGGATCATAGAACTCATTTTGGGGGGAATCACCCACATGCTGGATGGAATGCGGCATGAGGCCAACTGTGCAGAGGGTGACTACTCCCCAAAATATGGACACCTAGAGCATCATGGTGGAGTTTTGGGTATGGATGTGTGAACGAGCCAGATAGGCTGGGCGATTCAGCCCCACAGCATTAAAAGCATAAGATAGACTGTAAGATCGTGGAGTTCATCTGATTTAAATGCCTCACGTTATAGAGATAGCCACTGAGGTCCATAGAGGAGAGCTGAGTTAATCATTATTACCAGAGTTCTTGGCTATACACCATAGACGCCAATGCTGGATAACCCAAGGAGGGAAAGAGATTTGATGGGCATATTATCAGGGAGTCTGAGAACCCATTGGAATCCTGGAGAAACATGCTCAGAAAACAGGCAGGAACCCAGGGTAGGTGGGCTGCTGAGCCCGTGGCCAGACCATGCCATGGAGTTGGATTAGGCTGCTTCAGCGAGAGCCAGGATGCATTAGAAACTGACCCACAGCTCTTTGTGTCGCCCTCGGTGGGAAGAGCCAATTGGCTGAGCGCAGGCTGTGTGCCCCTCCCCAGCCATCAGGGTCTGGGAGAACAGGTTTCTGGCTGTTTTGGCTTCTGCAGCTTAAGTCTGGAGCCCATTTCCCCCTGAGACTTGCAGAGGAAAGCAGCTCAGCCATTTGGCTGGGGGCAGAGTGAGGTTACAAACCCCATCTCCTATTTTCCAGTTCACATGATGCAGTCACGTGTACTCTTTCCTATAAATCTTTCAAACCTTGATTTAACTAACAACATGGACCTTGATGAATTTCTACCCACCATGGTAGGATCAAATTTTGAAATCATTTAAACATTCACCTGGACTGTTCTTCCTTGATGTTTCCTACCCTTTCACAGCAGAAACAGAGAAACAGGTGAGTATGTAGGTTTTGAATTTCATGGCAGATATCGTTTGGGAGTCTCAAAGTGATTCCTTTGGAGCATCTAAACCCTGAGCGTGCATGCCTCGGGAGGACGAGGGTGTGGTTAGTTAACCATTTTTTCCCACTTAATCAGATTAGATTAGTGCTTCCTTGAGCAAAGCAACGGGGCCTCAGAAGGAAAGAATTAATGCTGACGTGGAATTCTGAGAACGGTCCTGCCACATGCTTCATGCACCCACACCCTGAAGTTGAGGGGAAAATAGGATACCCAATAGTTTTGGGGCTCTGAGAGCAGAGGGGAAAGGTGCCCTACCCCCTGAGAGAAGTTGGGGGGCTGGAAGTTTCATAGAGAAGCCCCAGTGTTCCCTCAGCTGAGGGCCCAGGCTGCATCGAGAGCTCCAGTGTCTCATTGTGGGTGGAGGCAGGATACTTTAGCTGGTGGCCTGAGGGCCAGCAAGCCTGGAGGGCCTCATGCCTGGGGTGGTGGAGAAGTGATAGCAGGTGCACTCGTGGACCAAGAGCGGAGGAAAAAGGGACACCTCACCAGCCCGTGTGGGTGGCCACCAGGGACCAATGTCCTGCTCAGCAGAGGCCAGTGTGGACAGGTGACCGCAGAGAAGCAGGCATGCTCCCTGGGTGCTCTGATACCTGTTCCCCCCACCCCAACTGGGTGCCACCTCTGGAAGGAGAGAGGGGGGCACCACAAGGCGACTAAAATAGAGGTTCTGCCAAAAGTGGAATGGGAGCCAAGGGGGAAATAAACTTTTGCTTTTTTCCCATCTGAATTTGTGGCCTATGAAATTAATTCTGATATAATACAGTTAAAACGAACCCAGTATATTTTTTTAAAAAAGGTTTCAAGCATCTTCCCTTCTTGAATTATTACCAAACACTATCTGACATTGGTTTTTCCTTACCCACACTCTGGGTCAAAATGAAAACGATGGACAGCATACTGGCAGTTACTTTTTGTAAAATAGGGCTGGCACTGGTGGCCAACCTCTTGGGTTCTGCTGGGGGGAGTCCTGCCCGAGTGGCTGAGTGTCCAGGAGCAGACTGGGTCCCTCATCTAGCCCTGCCTCCTGGGCTGAACACTCCGTGAGTCACTCTTGTTCCTGGCGGGGTAAACACTGGTGAGATGCTGCTGATGAGAGTACAGTCATCCCTCAGTATTTGTGGGGGATTGGTTCCAGGACCCCTGTGGGTACCAAAATCCATGGATGCTCAAGTCCCTTATAGTTGGCTCTCTGTATCCACAGCCCTGCATCCCCGGATAGGGAGGAACGACTATACATTTACTGAACAAAAAAATCATGTATAAGGGGAGCAGTGCAGTTCAAACCCATGTTGTTCAAGGGTCAGCTGTACATTGAAAACCCCAAATCTCTGCCTGTGACAGAGCCTCCCCTTGGGGCTCCATTTCCTCACCTGTAAAATCTGCTTTGCTGCTCACAGCAGTCCAGCTCTCTGGCCTCCAGTGACTGCCACGGGCAGGCGCCTTCCCCACGGGCCGGCGCCTTCCCTACAGGCCTCTTTTTTTGTCTTCACGACAGCCCTGTCAGTTTACAGATGTTGGAAGCAGGTTCACAGAGAAGGGCCTTGCCAAAGGCCAGACAGTCAATTCATCGAATTTAAGACTTCATAGATGGTGGGACACACTATGATTTTATAAACAGGAAAGAAAGAAAAAGAGCTGCCAATTATAACTGCAAGGGGTCACAGCTCATAAGGCCATTCTAATGTCAGAGATGTTAAAATGTGTGAAAAGCGGGCCTTAGCACTGACGGACTGCTGAGTTGAGCAGGCAAGGGTGCAGTCCCGAGTCTGAGGGATACAAAGCTCATGGTCTTTACGCTCAGTCCAGCTGCCAAAGGCTGATGTGAGTGAGACTTGAAAGAGCCACAGGACAAAACAGGACTTCTAATCACGTAACGTGCGGTGCAGACACGGGAATCGTCACAGGGAGGGACATGCCAACAGCTGGAATGGAATAAATCCCTTGCTGACTCTTACAGAAGCCACCTCACTTAGATTTGCAGTGAATTGGAACTGGGGTGGGGTTTGGGAGGAATTTGATCGCAACGCCAAAAACTGACTCTTTCCTATGGTGTCTGATGCAATCTCATGAGCCAACTCATCCAAGAACTGCTTGGCTTACCCCAGACCCAATTCTCTACAGGCTGCAGGGAATAGACTCCAGATTTGTTGGAGATTTCAGGAGGCTTCCAGTTGACACGATGGACCAGAACAAAGTCCAGAAGACTGCCTGGGCTCTCCCAGGCTCTGCCTTGCCCTTAGTCTGGGGCTGCAGGAGGCTCTGGGACCTGCCTCTCACCAGCCCCTCTCCTTGGGTGGACCAGGTCCCTCTTTCCTGGGGCCCACTCTTGACTGGGGACATGTTCGGGTCAAACAGAGGGTCAAGTATCCATGGACCCTGGAAAAATTGCCTTTGCTGTGAAACCCTCTGCCAAATTAGATCTGTCCCCTAGATGGAGCCTGAGTCCCCACAGCTTGGGACACTGGGATCTAGACCTTTATCACTCCCCGTGGTATACCCTGTCCGGATCTGGACCCGTCCTTTCCTGGCTCCTTCGCCTCCTCTGCCATCCTCCCAGATGGCCATCTGACATGAGTTACCATTAACGCAGGCGGAGCATGACCTGTCCCAGCACTTCAGGGACGTAATTTCACCAGGTGTACTCAACACTCTCTGAAATAGGGATTATCATCCCCATTTTAAAGATGGCAAACCTGAGGCTCAGCAAAGCCAAGAAATAACACATCCAAGGCCACACAGCCCCTAAATAAGAGAGGTCTTAACCAAGAGCAGTGCCTGAGTCGGCAGGAGTGCTCAACTACTTGTTAGATGACAGAGTGAAAACTGCCTTACGATGATGATGCTAAAAATGTTGCTGTGAGCTAATTGTTATTTAATTTTATTCATCTGAGCACCTGCTTTTGTGTCCAATGTGGACCTACAGAGGAAGTGGGTTCGGGGCAACCGAGGCTGTAACATACATGCGCATACACACACAATCCTCCCTTAATGACCCGCCTGCAATTGATATACTCTTAAGTAGCATTTCATGTACTGGGGAGATTCTATTTCCACACTAGCAGCAAACTTGACCTTGGTGTCAGCTGCCAGCTGCTTATAATTCTGACAGATGCAAGCACATTTCTGGGAAGCTGTAGCCACTCAGGACCTCACAGATCAACAGGCAATGTTGGCGGCTTTGGTAAGATTGATTGACCTTCGAGAATCCCATTTACAGCTCGAACAGAGCCTCGGTTTACCACGGCCCGGGCCCTGATGACTTCAACAGCTCCCTTCTAAATCTGTCAGCTGGGGCTGGTGGTGATATTAAAGAACACTCTATTTATACGAAGCAGCAATTAGAGGAATGCTCACCAATGGGGCACCGCTTCCAAGTAAATCCCCGGCCTTCCAAATGGTGTCACGCTCATGGTTATTTTAATCCGCTTGGAATTTCAGGGATATTAATGTGACGGGCCATCGCGGAGGATTAGCCAGGTTTATTTCTGCTGACATTTCAGAGAGCACACTCAGGTTCCCAAGACGGCAGCACCTCCCTCCTGACACATCCACATCGCTGGGGGGGGCGGGGTGCGGAGGGGGGCATTGCCGGGGGGTGGGGGGGAGACGCAGTTGCAGAGAGGGGAAGCTCCCCCGTAGGCTCTGCCTGCCCTGCTCTCTCTTTCTTCCCCTGCCGCCCTCCTCCTTTTCCTGCAGCACCTCCATTTTCTGCCCACCTCATTCTGGGCCCCTCCACTCATTTCCTCCCTGTTCTGCCCTTTTCTTGTTCTCTCCAGGAAATCAAGCTGTATCTGAAATGATCTTCTGGACAGAAGTATAAGGGGTCCCGTTTGACAGTTAATGGGGCACTGGTTATAACTGACCTAGGAATGGGATTGCCAGATAAAAATGCAACATCTCACTTCAATGTGGATTTCAGATAAACACCTACAACTTTTTTTCAGTATATGTGATATTTTGAGACATATTTATAACACTAAAAAAAAAAATCCTTTGTTTATCTGAAATTATTTCATGGAATGCCCTGAATTTTTATTTGCTAAATCTGGCAACCCTACGTGGGGAGGGTGGGTATCAAGTAGACAGAGCGGTGCTGGACCAAAAAGTGTCACACGGGCTGAGTTTGTCCTTTGTCTCAATCACCTTGTTAGAGCCCCCAGGGCCCTGGGCATCCCATTACACAGCCTCTTACTTTCTGATGATTTTTTTCCTGGTACATTGTGGGTCTCCTGAGGGCAGAGACCGGGCCTTATTTCTCTTTAGATCCCCAGGTCCTGACATGTGTGACATTTGGAGGTGATCAATAAAGATTTATTGAATGGATGGATGAATAAAAGCATGTTTTACTCCAGTAATGATGATGTCATCTCTCAAAGGGTTTGGGGAACCCTTTTTTTTTTTTTTTTTGCGGTACGCGGGCCTCTCGCTGCTGTGGCCTCTCCCATCGCGGAGCACAGGCTCCGGACACGCAGGCCCAGCAGCCATGGCTCACGGGCCCAGCCGCTCCATGGCATGTGGGATCCTCCCAGACCGGGGCACGAACCCGCGTCCCCTGCATCGGCAGGCGGACTCCCAACCACTGCGCCACCAGGGAAGACCCGGAAATCTTTTTAATTCCAATGATGAACCCACTTAGAAGAGCAGGCCCCTGGTGCTGGTTATGAACTCTTCAGTTGCAAGATTGTAGGGAACTTCTGGGAGGATACTGGGAGGCCTTCAGGGAGATGAGGAGCTGACTGTTACTAGCTGGTATGGAAATATTTTAATGTTTTAGCTATAAGCCTAGCTGCATTGCTGTTTACAGCAGCTGAATATTGTTGTTTACCTCTTCTGAAACAGAAATATGATCACCCCCCCTTCACTCCGACAGGTGAGCAAACTGAGACACAGAGAGGTTAGGAAGTTTGTCACCGGACACACAGCTCAAGCTGCAGTGCCAGGTTTGAACTCAGGCAGCCTGGCCACAGCTTCCATGCCAGATTCCCTTTCCCAGTGATTTCTGCCCCTTTATTACGTGCTTAGCACACCTGTGCTGCCAGGCTTAGTTCTAAGAACTTTCGTTTTTACATGCTGTCTGTCTTGGTCTGCTCTGGCTGCTGTAACAAAACACCATAGGTTCTGTGTCCTAAACAGCAGAAATGCATTGCTCAGTTTTAGAGGCTGGAAATCTAAGATTAAGGTGCTAGCTGTTTCAGTTCCTGATGAGAACTCTCTTTCTGGTTTGGGGAATGACTTCTTGTTGTGTCCTCACATGGCAGGCAGAAAGAGAGAGAGAGAGAGATGGTTCCCACATATCTTCTTGTAAGGGCACTAATCCCATCACAGAGGCTTCACCCTCATGATCTCATCTAAACTTAATGATTCCCTAAAGGTCCCATCCCTGGATACCATCACAATGGGGGTTAGGGCTTCAACACATGAATTTGGGGAGGACACAAACATTCCAGAACCCAGTCCTCACAACAACTCTATGAAATAGGTACCCTGATTATTCCCACTTTACAGATAAGAAACTGAGCCAACCTGACGTTAAGTTACTGGCCCAAGGCTATGCAACTAGCAGGAAGAGGGGTTAGGACTGAACCCCTGTCTGCAGAGTTTCTGCCCTCACCCAAACTCCTATGGGGCCTCTGAATGGGGGTCAGGACCTTATTTCTCAGTTCCCATAGAACTTATATTTGGGGATCATAGGTCCGGGGCCCTTGTTTGTTCCCCCAACAGGTGCTTAGAAAGCACCTGTGCCTTGCCAGGCACAGACCTTGGGTGATAGTATGAAGGACAGAGAGGTGCATGGACCACAGTCCCTACCCTCAAGTAACTAAACCAGGGAGATGAGGCCTGTACCCCATCTGTTGCTAAGTACCAGCTCTTCATTCTACCTCTGGAGGGTCCTCTCTACCTCTTCACTTCTCTACAGCTTCTCCCACCACAGCTTGGCTGGGATCAGGTGGGCCCTCATGGATTCTATCACAACAGACTACTAGCAGTGACTTGGTCTCTCTAACCCACCTTACACCCTGTCCCCCAGATCAGCCCATGGTGGTGTCCTTGTCTGCTCAGCATCCCTCAGCATCTCTCTTATTTGTCTTTGACAGTTTTCAAAGACGCCTTTTGTTTGCATGTTGTCTCTCTGTGCCCTGCCCCTTCACTGTCTACAACGTGAAACACAGATCAGCTCCAATGGTGTGGGGCCCAGAATGCAGCAGCCCATCCCTCACCCTGTAGCAGACATGGGAATTCTGCCAAAACCCAGGGTTCCGGGAAGCAGGGTCATAGCCACTTGCCTGAACATACAAGATGGCACCCCACAGCCTGGCCTCGAGGCCTTCCGTGGTTGGGTCCTCAACTGCGGGTTCCCTGGATTTACCCTGCAAAGTCTTTGTTCCAGCCAAAACTGGCTGCTTCCTGTCCTCTGTACTGGTCTGAGGGGGCTGGGCTGGTATTTCCCAAAAGACCAGCTCTCCAATTAGGCCAAGGTCATGCCAACAGTCTCGCTGTGGAGGATGTTTCCAAGGGCAGGTGTGGGGAAAGGCCAGCCCTGCTGTGTGCCCAGCACCATGTGTATACTTCACGTGTAGTCATGGTGCACCCTCACTCCCAACCTCCCAGGCTGTATTGTCAAGATGGGCCTCCAGGCATTTGCATATTCAACTCTCTGGTCCTCTCCACTCAGAAATCACCTCCTCCAGGAAGACTTCCAGGACACCCAGACTGACAGTTCCCCCTCCTCTGTGTTCCTGCAGCATCGCCTACATCTTTGTTTGATTAGAATTGCCTGGTGACTTGTTGGCCTCCCCCACTGGACTTCAACGTCTTTCCCTTTGCTGTGTCCCCAGACACCATTCTTGGCACATGGTAGATGCTTTGTCTGTGTCTACCCAGAGGATGTCTCCAAAACCCATGTTCTTCCTCTGCCCATTGAGGCCCCAGACAGCCTGGCAGACCAGCGAGGAGGAGCTTACTGGCTGGGACACAGGCCACCTCCATATCAAGCCAGGGCTCCCAGGGTGAGAATCGCTTGGTTTTCTGTGACTTGGCCTGTGGCTGGGATGCTGGGAACCCCGTGACAGCCCATCTGGGCCTGTGGAAATGTAAAAGTCAGAGGGTTTTATTGCTGCTTTAGGAGTCTTTGGACAGTTCCTTCTGGAAATAATTTTAGAAATCAACCAAAGCCTAGAGGTATCCAGAATTAGGCAAGGGACCAAGAGGGAGGCAGGCATGGCCTCCGTGACTAGTTGCTCCACCCAAGCATCGTGCCAGGAGGAGGTTTATTGGGACTCTGGCTCTCCATCCCGAAGACCTGCTCATAACTGTCCCAACTTTGTTCCTTGGGTGGAGCCCCTGTTCCTCCAGAGTGGGCCAGGAGGGGGAGGTGGATACGGAGCAGTCCACATGAACCCAGCCAGAGTGTGTGTGTGCATGGAGGGGATGGAGGTTACTGATGAAGAAAACACCGATTCTCGCTAGCAGCCCGGGTTCAGGAACCAGACCTGCCAGTTCCTCCTCGTCTGGCACTTGTGAGCAAGTCTCGACTCTCCAAGTCTTAAAAGGTGAATCATAATATCAGAGGGTAACGATGCAGGTTGCAGGAGAGCAGGATTTTGGAGGTGTCTGGATAACTCAAACATACCACTGAGAGAGTTACCCGGGCTATAACGGAAGGTTTAAACAAACTCAGACCTTGGCATCACGAATATACAGAAATATGGACTTCAGCTCTGCCTTCAAGAGACTACACCCTAACATGGTTTCACAACCCCGAGAGAATTTGGGGCATCGTGTGCTAAGCTGAGAGTGGGCCTAGAGGGGAAGCCAGGTGAGACATGAACAGCTGCTCCTTCTGATGGAGGAGAGTGGGGGCCTGTAGCTGATGCTGGAGGGAGATGCTGGACTAGGGGAAGCCGAGGGCTGAGCACCAATTCTGGAAGGTGGGACCGGGCAGCACAGAGCCTCTTAGTTGTCGGCAGGAAATTATTTTCCAGTTCTGAGAATTTTGTAGCGGGTAGGGGATGGGGAGTTGGGAAGCAGAGCCAAGGCCCCCAGTTCTACACAGGTCCTGGGAAGCGAGGCCTCAGATGGAGGGATACTTAGGTAGCCCTGAAGCCATGTCCTCTGTGTCTGTCAACCCCTGCTTCCTTGCCCAGAAATCCCCCCTGCTTTGCTGTGATCACAGAAAGCCTGTTAAATGCTGTCTTGTGTGTCTCTGTCAATAATCCCTTATTTCCATCCGCTAAACAAGCACATGTTTTGGAACGCAGAGAACACCACTCCTCTCCAAGACTTCCTCATCATCTGGCTTAATTTCCTGGTATGTGTGTGTGTATATATAATTTTTAAAAAATTTTCTCATGAGACGGAAGGCCTATTGACTCTACTCTTAGAGTTGATGCTTCCATTCAGAAAGAGAGGGGGTTGGTCTCCCTTCGGCCCACCCTCAACCTCTGCCAAAGGCTGCATGGCAGGCTCCTGTGGAGACAGGCCCACAGTGCCCAGAGCTGGGCGACGTGCCTGGTGCCCTATGCACGGGCCGAGGTCCACAAGCCCTGGTGCCCGGCCCGTCGACCTCTAGGCTGGAAGAACTGACACCTCGTGCAGACCATTTGGATTCTGTGCCCAGAGGAGGTGGAGATGTGTTGATCTTTCTCCCTCTCCCTCCATTTCCCTCCTCCCATTCTCCCCCCATGTTCCCCCACCCTCACAGGAAGTGTTGACCACAGGACGAGCTTTGCTCTGAGTGCTGGCTGGAATAAGGGCGCCAAGCCACACGTTCAGGGGGTCCCTGGCTGCGTAGCTGGTTTCCCTTTGAAATCCTTCAGCTGGAGAATGTCCTCAATAAAACCAGACTGGGATCGGAGCACAAGTCTTCAGTAACACTTAGCTCATGAGTGAAACCAGACAGAGTATAACGCTATTGGTTCCACGTGGGGAATCTGGATTTTAAATCAATCTGAAATTTCATTTGGAGAATTTCTTCTGGGTGGAAAGTTGAGCTCCACCTTTGAGAGTGAGGTCGGGCTGGCCCACAAGGGCTAGGAATGACAGCCATAGAAAGGCACCCGTGGGTTGGAAAAAGCTCGCAGGAGCTCACAGCAAGGGGGGTGAAATGGAGTGAGAATGGAATCCAGCTGGGAAGATTGGCATAGGGCAGCAGCAGGTCAACTTGGGTTCAAATCCCAGCACAAATACTGAAAAGCAAGTTGTTTACTATCTCAGAGCTCAGCTGAGGAGGGGGCGGGGGCGAGGAGTAAGAAAGAAAAATACAAAACCCACGCACCCTTCTCTGACACCACTTGTGCTGGTTAAACTGACTGCGTTAATTCCTGGAGGAGTGTGTGTGTGTGCGTGCATGTGTGTGATTATACCTGTGATCAACCATTGTTCATTTGTACTGTATCCACTGATAAAACTTCGCATTGGTTAAATATCCATTCTCTCACAACCCTACAATGGGCCTCTTCACCTGCTGGGCTTCTGTTTCGCCATCTGTCCAATGTAGATAATAAAAATAGTTGCTTTCCCTCCAGAATCCACATGGTGGGAGGGAAAGAGCAGGGGTGTTGGAATCTATAGCCACAGATCAAATCTAGTGCTAACACGAACCAGCTGTGTGAACTGCTTCCCTCAGTCATCCAACAAATCTGACGTTACCTTTCTGGCTCTCAGTTCTCCCACACGTAGAATGGGTCAAAACCGTGGGCCCACACCATGGGGCTGTCACTGAAGGCACGTAAGGCAGTGGTTTTTTTCCTGGCAGCCACCCAGGCAGGCACAGCTAACAGGGAAGAGCACGGACAGGGTGCAGTCTTAGGAAGAACAGAGGCAGCCTACTTCCACTTCTCTAGGGATTCACAGTCTGGGCTTGTTGGTGAAAAGGATGAACTACGGAGTCAAGGACAAGGTTCTTGCACAGCACAGGGAACATAGCCAATAGTTTATAATAACTTTAAATGGAGTAGGATCTACAAAAATATTGAATCACTATGTTGTACACCTGCAACTAATATTGTATATCAACTATACTGCAATTTAAAAAAACAGAAAAAGCTTTAGAGCCCTGCCCCTTACCTCTATGAACACTATGGGCCACTCTTCTAATTGCTCTGGGCCTCAGTTTCCCCATCAACAGAGTGGTGCCAAACGCATCTTTGCATCCTGGGAGTGCTTAGAATGGGGCCAGGCGTGGAAGTTGCCACCATTACTATTTGATCAGACTCCACTGTGTCACCGAATCACATGTCACCAGAAATAAAGACTCAAATTAAGGGGAAAAAAGGCTGGGCCTCCTGCTTGTTTCTGATTTGCTGATAAGTGATCCATTGAAACACGTGACACCGTCCCTTGGCACAGTTTGGGGAACACGGTGACATTTTAAATGAAGTTTGGCTACAGAGTGATTAACTGCTCAGGCAGGTCCTTCTTTCTTTCCTCCTCGAAAACCACACACATCTAGCCAAACAGATTACATGTGTCATGATGTTGCATTGATATCCAACGCTGTTCCCATTGAATGCGCTCATTAGCTTGTAAAAATTCAATAAAACCCCTTTAGATAGCTTCTCACTCCTTCCCCCCTCCCCGGGTTCCCTATCAAAAGACACCCCCAAGTTTCCGTGCAGCCGTCAAAGACCTCCACCAGATCCTCCCCCAGACCATCACTTACTAGGCCGAGTTCCTGCCGAATCGAGAAACCGTCTTCAGAAAGATATAAATAATGCTAATTTAGATATCTTTATGGCCATGGCTCCACCAAGGGACCGAGAGATGAGATAGATTCCTGAGACTTTCTTTAAATGTGACCTCATCTCTTAGCTATCTCCTCTTTGAGAGCAAATGGATTTCAATTACTCCACCCCTGAGCGCAGGAGACATGGAATTTATGCCTGAAATTCCCCCCATTCACCAGTGATTCAGGTTTGTTTGTGCCCTCAACGAATCTTTGTGCTGGCGATGCTAATGTGCAGAGAACAGGGTTTGATTTCACATAGAAAAGCTCCCCATTCAGTGTGACTTTACAGGTGTGCTGGTAGCACAAAGGCCTTGATGTTTGGGAGATTTGTCATTGAAACCTGAAGTTGATCACACAGCTTTTGAGGCCCCTCCACCTGCCGTGTTTGTCCCCGCTCTACCTGAATGCCACATCGCTGTAGGGGCAGTGCATGGAGGTCAACACCAGAACTCATGGGCCACTGACTAGTTGAGGTGGCCTTGGGCGAGGTGCCTGACCTGCCCACAGGGTTGCTCTGGGGATGAAACAGAAGGGGACGTTGCCCTGGGAACCGTGCAGTTCTACACAGATGAAAGATGTCACTATCTTATCTGCCTGCTCTGTCTACTCCTGTCCGCTTGCTTCTCTGATGTTTTAGTCTGGATCACAGCTAATGCTCATACCAGGCAAGAACTGAGGGACTTCTAGAATGTTCTTTCTGTCCAAAGGACGACATAATAGTTTACATTACCTACAGTTTTTCCCAGAGGATTGGTTTGTGCTTCCTTTGCATCATGGGCTCCAGGGGTCCGTGGGAGTGAACAAAAGAAAACCTCTGGCTAGGCTGGCACCCGCTGGAGGGCCAGGACCTAGGAGAGAAAGCCCCTCAATCTTCTGAGGAAGGGGGAGAGACTCCCAGATAGGCTTGAAGGATATCACCCCCAACTAAGAATTGGGTCAGTTAAATTAAAGTTCAGAATTCTGCTGGTCTCTAGGAAGAGACAAGCAAAACTCTAGTTTCTGTCATTGAAGCCCTGATTCCATCTGCTGAGCCCTTGGTAACGAGAGCTCCGTGTTTCCCTGATAAGATTTGGATAGTGATGGCGAAGGT
The DNA here is from genome assembly GCF_026419965.1 of Kogia breviceps. NCBI lineage: Eukaryota > Metazoa > Chordata > Mammalia > Artiodactyla > Physeteridae > Kogia > Kogia breviceps. Next base: position 97,720,693 of record NC_081312.1, read on the forward strand.
GAGCTTCCTGTCCTTCTGGTGTAAATGGTGGGAATGTGGAGAAAGCTCAGACCCTCTGAAGATGCTGGACTAGCAGGTTCACACTGCTGATTAGCAGGTGTGTTGACAAGCTTTTTAGAACCTATCTGCGGTGAGAAAAAGGGCTGTGAGGAAAAAAAGACTCCTAATGTTAAGAATAGCTAAGGGACTTCCCTGGTGGTGCAGTGGTTAAGAATTCACCTGCCAATGCAGGGGACACGGGTTCAATCCCTGGTCCGGGAAGATGCCACAGAGCAACTAAGTCCATGCACCACAGCTACTGAGCCTGCACTCTAGGGCCTGTGTGCCGCCACTACTGAGCTCGCGTGCCTAGAGCCCATGCTCTGAAACAAGAGAAACCACCGCAATGAGAAGCCCACACACTGCAACGAGAGTAGCCTCCGCTCGCCACAAGCTCATAATTTAGGTATTTGAAATACATGTGTCCATAATCTTCATATAAGCCCTATGAACTGTTTTTATCCTCACTGTGCTCAAGCTTTCAGCTCAGAGTGATGAAATGACTTTCCCAGGGTCACATAACACAGGACAGGCAGGATCTAGAGCTGGACCTTTGCCAGGATTCTACACTGGCCATCTGATCCAGCTGGTTGTCTTTGTGGCCAGCGTGGCTGCAATTTTGGCATCAAGGGACAGCCGGGTGGCAGGGCTGTGGTGTGGGGCAGGCTTCACACGAAGCCAAGGGAAAGCCCTGCCGAGCCCTCTGGGGCCTCCCATCTGGAGGCCATGTTGAAACAGGGTTCTCAGCCTACATCACACAGGTACAGAGACAGGTGAGCTGCAGGCAGGGGTGTGTGGACCCAGCTGGGTTCCCAGCAGCAGAGGACTGAGCCTTGTGAATACACACTCTTTAATCAGGGGGCTGAGGAGGAGGGTCAGGCTGGGAGGCCAGGAAACAATTGGTTCTGTTTGTCTGCCCCTGACGTTTGGGTGGTTCAGGAAGGTGCAAATCCAGCTTTCCTGCTACCCTGACAGGGACCAAAAATTGGTCCTTAGCCCTAGAACTGGGTCACCTGGGAGGGAGGCAGAAAGGGAGAAATGGGGTCAGCTTAGTGGCCACAAGACCACATGTGCATCTCAGGGCACCCATGGGCTCACTCTCCCACTGTGGGGAGCTAGAGGAAGACCTCCTCCTCCCAAAAACCTTCCACTGTTTTCTACCGTCTATGGTAGAAAGTCTGCACACAGTTTTTGAACCAGACCCAGTTCTCACTCTACCTCTCTACTTGCAGATGCAGAAACTGAGGACTGGAAAGTGATGTGCAAAAAGATAATGGCAAAGAGGTCCCTAGACTGGGTCTCCAGCCTCCAACGCAGGGCATTTCTCAAGCTTCTTTTTTTTAGAATTTTATGTATTTATTTTTTATACAGCAGGTTCTTATTAGTTATCCGTTTTATACATATTAGTGTATACATGTCAATCCCAATCTCCCAATTCATCACACCACCACCACCGCCCCGCCCCGCTTTCCTCCCCTTGGTGTCCATACGTTTGTTCTCTACATCTGCGTCTCTATTTCTGCCTTGCAAACCGGTTCATCGAGCTGCTTTATCCACTCCTCGGCATTGGCCTTCAGGACCCTCCCGACCAGGTCAAGTTCCCCTGGCCTGTGGGCTTCTTCAGGGACAGCGGTTGTGACAGAGTTCCCTGGTGTCAGCCTAGTGCACGTGTGACAACTTGGGCTTCATAAATGCTTCCTGAATGGATGACTCCAACTTGGAGGGTGATTTCTCTTCCCTCAGGAGCCCCCGTTTTATACACAGTTCCAGGGATATGGGTCCCCTCTCTGAGAGCACATCCAGGTGGCAGGTCCTGGGTGAAGCAGGGCTGATGGTCACTCTGGGCTTGTTGGGGGAGGGGTGGTGAGCAAGAATCAAGGTGGAAGCACCCCAGGGCATTAAGAGCTTTCCTGCTTATTCTAGGGGCTCCTGGAGGGCAGGGCTGGTCATCCTCACACGCTCCTCAGACACAGTGCTCAAACCCTGCAGAAGCTTCTCAACGACCCAGTCATGGAGTTGGCTGAGGCCAGACCTCCGGGATACCAGCTCCCAGGGAGCCTGGGATTATTCCCTAGTTGTCACAGAGGAAAGTGCTGGCACTTATTTGAGTCCGATGGACCCAGGTTCAAATCCGGCCTTCTGTGCTTTCTACGTCTTCGGTCCAGGACAATCACGTGGCTTTCTGAGCCTCAGTTTCCCCATCTGTGCAACGAGGCTGAGAGGGCTGCCCTCCCAGGCCCTGCGCATCTCAGCACAGACCCTGGGACACGGTACTTCATGGGAATAGATCCAGGGGCCCCTGCTTGCTGCCTGGATGCAGCTCTTGTAACCTTAAGAAGTCACTTAAAACTTCCCTGTGCTCTGTTTTCCAGTCTGTAAATGACGGGTTTCAATTAGAACAGTGGCTTTCAGCTGTGCGGGGGGTTCAGCAGCAGACACGCTGAGACTCACTGGAGGCGGAAGCATCTACCAGCTGAAGTCATTGCCGCTCTGGATGCAGAAGCAGAATTGCTCCTGGGAACTCGGTCTGCAAAACTGGGGGAGAGGGTGTTTGAGTGCCGGGCCAGCCCAAACATCCCAAATCCCTGAATCCTCTAGCAGGGACAGTACAAGCCACAGTACCTGAAGTGTCAACCAGCCTCCCTTTCTGCCTTATGTGATTGTGTTGCCTTTGCCTTGGAGATCAGGTAAGGATCTTTGGGTGCAAATAATGCAAATGACTCTGGGTAACTTGAGACAAAAGGAGGTTTTGGGTTTGGGGGAAGGATTTGGGGGCATCCATAGAATTGAAGTAGCTGCAGAACCTCTGGACCTCAGTAGCTTTGGAGACTTCAGAAGAGGGAGTTTGTGAAACATCTCTTTGAGTGCCGTGCCCAGTGCACCTTGACTCCAAACAGCCACCGATCTCTGTGGCTTTTGTTCCGTTTCAGGTCCCCACAGAGAGAATGTGATTGGCCCAGTGGGAGTCAGGTGTCCATCTCTGGCCCAATCAACTTTAGTTGGGGCTAAGGCGTGGCCACTTGTGTATCTTGAGAGGATTCCAGAGAAGGGGAAGTCCTGGTGTCATGGCAGCATAATTGATGGCTAGGACATCTTGCCTCCCCAATTATATTGCCCATTCCCGGATGATAAAAGCCATGGCCGAAATCTATACATTTTTAAATGCCTCTCCCAGAGCAAAGCAAATTGCTCCAAGTCCAAAATACAGGCACAGGGGCTGTAGAGACATGGTTCGGGGATGTGGGAGCATCTCTTTCTCTGTTTCCACAACTGCAAAAGCCTACAACTTAAAGTATGATGTGGGCAGAGCAATTTCATCCATTTTGTAGACAGACCAGTCAAAATGTACACCTCACTGGTCCTGGGAGGAGTGAGTGTGAAAAATCTGAATGTGCCTTTGAATGAGGAGGAAAGGGTGTGTGTGTGACACCTACAGAACCCCCAAACACATCCAGACAGGCACCAAAAAAGGAAATCACACTTATTTGAATGTATGCCGCTTTAAATGTCCTTTATCGTTAATAATAATAAATAAATGGCTCAGGGAGTTCTAATTTTCTCTTGCTCTCAAAAATTAGCATATTTTTTTCCATTTTCCTAAATTGCTACCTTTTGGATAATGTGTATATAATTACTGAACGCTCCCTGATTCCACCCAAACTCACTCTTTGTTAGGCTGGCTGACTTTGCCTGCCTGCTGTCAGAGGCTGGTGAGATTTTTTAAAGCACTGTTATGATTGATGTAATTAAATCGAGACAAGCCTTCCATTTTGCCTTTTTTCCCTCTTTCCTTTTCTTCCTCCCCTCTCCATCACAGCAGAGTTGAGAGAGAGAGAGAGAGCATTAGTTGTCTTTGATTTCTTGGAACCGCTTTACCAGAAGGTGCAGTATCTGCATTTTGCTCAAAGAACTTAATAAAACACCCAGAGCAAACTTCAGGCTGAATTGTTCTTGTCAATTACTGGTGCGGCTGGGTTTCTCCTCGTTAATTGCTGCGAGCAGGGAAGCCTTACTCAGTGCACAGTGTACCCAAGCATGTATGGGGTTTAATGAATCATACTAACTCTGCACTCCAAGCAATTAGGTAAATCTAGCTGTTAGTTAGTGAGGCATAAAATAAATTTAATCTCTCTTCTAAAAAATCAATTATAGTGCTGTAATGTATAATTCAATTTGGGTCATGCTACATAAATTTTCTGTTTTTAGTATGTTTTTAAACTGGTTGTTATTAGATTTTGCAAGCTGTGTGTGTGTGTGTGTGTGTGTGGCATGCGTGTATGTGGTGTGTTTGTGTGTGTGTATGTGTGTGTAGGCTGGAGGATGGGCAGAAGGGACAACTCAGAGAGTCTGGATTTATTAAGAAAAGGTATCTCACAGGGTCTCTGTTCATTTGGTTCGATGTCTTACATGAACACCTACTATGTGCCAAGTCTCATGGAAGTTAGAGGGAAAGTATAATAAACGTCTGCCCTCAAGGAGCTTATAGTCTAACTGATAGTGCAAAACCAAACCAAATAGAAAGTGAGAAAATAAAACATGAAGCTGGATGGAACAGACACAGGAAAGGGGTGCTGGAGAAAGAATTTGGGATTTCCAATCTAGGTATTTGGGCTTCATTTTTATTTATTTATTTTTTTATTTATTTATGGCTGTGTTGGGTCTTCGTTTCTGTGCGAGGGCTTTCTCTAGTTGTGGCAAGCGGGGGCCACTCTTCATCGCGGTGCGCGGGCCTCTCACTGTCGCCGCCTCTCTTGTTGCGGAGCACAGGCTCCAGATGCGCAGGCTCAGTAGTTGTGGCTCACGGGCCCAGTTGCTCCGCGGCATGCGGGATCCTCCCAGATCAGGGCTCGAACCCGTGTCCCCTGCATTGGCAGGCAGATTCTCAACCACTGCACCACCAGGGAAGCCCCTGGGCTCCAGTTTTAACTCTGCTATTGACCAGCTGTGTGGCCCCAGGCACGTGACCACCTCTCTGAGCCTTAGTTTCCTTATCTGTAAAATGGGGCCTGATAGCCCCTTTCTCTCAGGGTTTTTGAGATGGATCTAGGTGATACTGGTTGGGAGCACACTCTGTAGTATCTTAAATCTGCTGCCAGCCTGGAGAAAAGTGGCTATAAATGTCTGGCCTCCTCAGCTCCCTGCAAGCACCCAGAGGCAGGGACCATGTCTTGCCCTCTCTGGCATTGTTCTTGGCCCCAGCCCTGGCCTGGCAGGCAGAGAGAATGCTCCCAATGTAGAAAGTGAGGAGAGGTAGATGGTACAGAGCTGGGTGGGCTGGAGAGTGGATATTTGGAGAGTTAACCAGATAGGCATCCATCCCAGGCCACTTTGCATCAGATGCCACGTTCATCATCGTGATCCTCAGAACAGCACTGCATGGGTAGCCCTAGTTACAGGCGAGGACGCTGATACTCAGAGAGGTTAAGCCCCTTACCTAAGGCCACACAGTGAGAAAGCAGCAGGATAGACATTTGAACCCATTCTTTTTTCTCTTTACCCTGTCTTGTCTATCCCACATGGATGATAGGCAGAGGTAGGAAACATGAGAGAAGGCCCAAAGGAAACTGGAACTTACACCCCAGAGCTTTGCTGAGGTCCTGAGCCTAGAAACTGTCTCCCAAGGAAGGCTCCAGAAAGCTCTCCAACCCCCCACCCCAGCTTCTGCCTCCGTCTGCCCATTTGATTCTGTTAATGGAATTCTTAGGAAAAATTACACACCATTACATTTCCCTGCTAATCTCCCGGCAACAGCTATGGTACCAAACATTATTAAAATAGTTAAGGCTCCATCCCAGCTGTCTCTTTCCAATTTTCTTCCTTCCAGGGGGTGCTCAGCAAGGCGGTAAGCAGGCTTACCTACCGACTGCTCCTTTCCTCCAGAGGCAAAGCCCAGCAATCGAACCCAGAGCTCCCAAGACAGCCGGGGGCACGTGGGCATGTGCAGCATGGGGGCAAGGGACGGAGGTGTGGGGACTAGAGAGAAGTGGGGTCCTCAGCCTGGGTCCTGCCAGTCTGCTGGGAGGCTGTGGGCAGATTGCTTTCCCTCTCTGGGCCTCCGTTATCTCCAAGGACTGCTGGGTTCCCTTCCTGCTCAGAGGCTCTCTGCATGTGTTCTTTGTGACTGAGGACACACTCACCGCTGGCTGTGCTTGAAAATGGAGGCTCTGGAGTGCACTTGGTGTTACCGTCTAATAAGCCATGAGCGGCTCAGTGTCATCAGCTGAGTCACTTTGCAGAGCCTATGGGTCATTAAAAAAAACCCCAAAATCCTAAACTAGTGCGTGTGAAGTAGCTTCCACAAAATGATTCCCATCACAAAATAAGCCTTTAATTAACAGAGTATCATACCCAGCTGAAGCACGACATTCACAGACATATACCCCGTGATGTTAATTATGAAATGAATTTGCACATGCATGATTTATGGGCCTTTGACTTTAAAGAGAAAAAAAAAATCAGCTGCCTACTTTATTTATGTTTTATGCCCTCTGAGAGAATTCACAAGAGATACCATGGACGGTTCCAGTGTTTCTTGGAAACTTAACGTCCATTTCAGTGACTTTTATGCTTTGCTTACATCAATTGGCTAAATATTTACTGAATTATCAATTGCCCAGCACAGAGCCAGAGACTGGGGATGGGGGGATGGAGGTTCAGGACGAGTCACAGTTCTGGTGCTATGTGTAGATGAATTACGTACCCTGGAGCGACCTTGCAGAATGTAGGGTCTACTTTCCTAATTTTACAGACTAGGAGGCTAGCCAGAAAGCGGACTAACTCCCCCAGAATTGCACAGTGAGTCAGTGTTGGCGCCCCAGCCCTGGCCTGGTCCCCTGGCTGGGTGCTTCCATGGTCCCCCAGCCAGCGCGGGAGGCACTCTGCTAGGCCCCGGAGCAGTGAGGAAGTACTGCACCCACGGCCTCGGTGGGTAGTTGAGACATGAGCGTGCATACACACACCGGCACTCCGCAGACACCCCTGCGGAGCATAAAATGACAAGATGAGTGGACTGCAGAGTGACACCTGTTGAGGGCCCCAGGACTGTGGGAACTCTGAAGGGGGGGTCCTCAGAGCAATCAGGAGCCCCTGGAGGAGGTGGCCCTTGGTCTGGCCCTGCGGGGAGTAGGACAGGCAGAGTGGAGGGGACACTTCTGCAAGAAGCTGGCACCACTTAGGAGCATCTTGCAGGCCAGGGGAAGGCGGATTTTGCAAAGCCTTTGTCCATATGTGTTTCCTCCTCCTCCTTTTGCACACATGTCCCATCTTCCTCTGGGCAGCCGGACCAAGCTGCCAGTGAGTGACAGGGACAGGCTCCTGGCTTTTTGAGCTTCAAAAGCTGTAAGCAGTGCATTTGGAGGGGATGCTTGCTGTTTTCGATTCCCACCCAAGGGGCGACATGGGGCTAGGAGGGGAGGCGTTGAGTCGTGAGTGGGGAGCACAAGCTAATGAGAGAGACAGGACCCCCTGTGGGCCACCCAAGTAACCCACTCTGCACCAAAGGGGGCTAAGGGTAGGCCCCGCCCCTCAGATAGGCCTTGGGGAATTGCACCCTGCTCCCTGTTATAGCCACACAGTATCTACGGAGGACTGGGCAATGGTAGTGGAGGAATAGGTTGTCAGGGGTGGCGTGTAGACAGACGGGACCAGACATTTGGTGGCATTCTCCATCGCGGCAAGCCGGCAACACCTGCACCTCGGAGACTGCAGGCTGGTGGCCTGGCGGGAGCCTCGCGGTGTGGAGAGGGCCCAGCAGAGGGTGACTGGCCTTTGGCTCTATACCGGCCCCTGCCACCACCACCTTCGTCATCTTAGATCAGCCCCTGGGAAGGGAGGAGTGGGGAAGGCCAGGAGCACCCTGACCTGACTGAGAAAACACTGGAATGATTGACAAGACTCAGAACTGACCAGCTAATATTTCTGCCAAAGTAGACTCGAAACTGATTTAAGGAAACTGATTTATGGGAAAGCGAGTTGAGACAGTTGAGGTACAAGCACCTAAGTCTGTGGGCTCAAAGCTCCATCCCCAGTGTTTGCCTGGAGGAGGGGGAGCCGGAGAAATGGCAGGGAGGTGGTCGGCAGAGGACCTCAATGCGGAGGGTGGGGGACTCAAGTTGTCCCAATGCCTCCATTGCCTGGCCAGGCCTTCTTTCAACGTGGAAGGATGACAAGATAGAGTTCTAGACACCCCAGGGGACAGAGCCCATGGCTTCTTGCTTAGCTCTGCCACGAACTGGCTGTGTGACCTTGGGTAAGTGGCTCAGCCTCTCTGTGCTTTAGTGTCCCCATTTTAAAATAAAGAAGGTGAGCTTTTTAACCTCTAAACCGTTGGTTCTGAAACTTCAGAGTACTGGACACTCATGGGGGAATCGGGTTAAAATGAAGGTTTCCAGCCATGACCCTCAGAGATTTGGAAATAAGTGTCTGGCTTTCCTTGGAGAACTGCTATTCCTAGGACCTGTTGTGATGACCATTTCATCTAAGGGCTCGGTGGGCTCTAAGATCCCGTGTTTCTACACCTTGACTTACTCTCTCTCCATCGCCCTGCACACACTGTGCCTCTGCCCCAGCCAGATTGCCTGCATGCCCCCAAGCTGTCCTCCTTCCTCAGTTCCATGCCAGTGCCTGGAATCTCTTCCAAGTTGTAAGAGTCTAAGCTTTGGGACATGCCTTCTGGTTCCACTTCTTCCTCCATGTGGGAACCTCCTCCCCACACCTTCTGCCTCATTCTGTGAAGTCAGCTTTCCTCCCTCTCTCCCTGCCCTGAGAGTCCCTGGGTGCATGTGGCGGGGGGCAGTGCTGAGACCCTCAGAGATGCCCCATACTAGCCCTTTCCCCTCTATCTCTGGACTCAGGTGGCCCCCGTAACCCCCAGCCTTCATCAGGCTCTTCCTCCTGCTCAGAATGCCTTTCCCCTGCCCCCTGGCTTCACAGACCCTACCCTCTTTTCTGTTTTAATTCATGATTTATTTATTAACCATATTTTTCTCCTGCTTACAAATATAAAAGAAAGCATGGTAACATTTTTCAAACATAGCAACGCAGAAAGCAGAAAACTCCTTACACCTAGGACCCTCCTCCAAAATAACAAAAGTAGCAATATTTTGTGACATTTCCTCCCCAGTGAGCAGTTATATGCCCTTACTTACATATGCCCTGTTAAATGGAGATTTTCCACGTTCTCTTTCATAACTATCTATTATTACTGCATTGAATTAATTTATGGATTCCCCATCGATCACTTTGCAGGTATTACCTAATTTTTCATGGTTACAGACATCACTGCAACTAACATCTTTGCAAAGGTATCTCAGTGCTTTTGAATGGTTGTAGGATACATTCTTAGAAGTAGAATTGCTAGATGAAAGGGTAAAAATATGTTACATTTAGCCTATATTGCCAGTTTGGTTCTGAAAATGGATATTCCCCTCGGTTTCCTTGGGGGTTGAGGTTCCTGGATCCCCACAGATGCCAAAATCCGAGGATGCTCGATTCCTTCATGTAAAATGCCGTCCTACAGTCAGTCCTCCGTATCCGTGGATTTTGTATCCGCCGGTTTCACATCTGCGGACAACGAACCACAGGCTGAAATTCGTTGGACCTGTACTTGCAGAACCCATGCATAGGAAAGGCCGACTACGCCAGCTTATTTTCCCACCAACATTCTCTGAGTGGCTGTCTCTCCATACAACACCTCTCCCCTCGCCAACTCTGGGTACTGTCTTTCAAACGGATAGATGAAAGCACCTTTTTATTTTTTCCCTTTCCTTAACTATTAGTGAGATCGATTACCTTGGGCCTGTTCTTTGACATGCCACAACACAACCTTCCTTTTTAAGTAGTTTTTAAAAAGCATGTAAGGCATTTATCTGCATAGTGAAAAATGCAGTGGTGCAATAGGGCCTAAAAGGAGCGTGGGCGCCCCCACGCCAGGCCTGAATCTGTCCTGACCTCAGATTTGAACAAACTGGCACGTGGCACCTGGCTTTGAGGAGGCCTTGCAGCCCCAGAGCTGAGAACTTCCGCCAAGGCCGGTCTTTCCCTCCACACAGAAGCAGGATCGCAGGGTGCTGCCCTCCCGGTGGGCACACCGCCCCCGGGCCGTAACCGTGGCCAAAGCTGCATGAAGGGGTGACAGTGGTTCCAGCTGGCAGCCCACCTGCCCCTGCAGGGTGTGCGAGCTGGGCTGCAGAGAGGCAGCTGGGGCTCAAGTCCCAACTTCGCAGTTAAGTCTCTGAGACTGTTTAAGTAGCCGTGGCTCTTGGCCCACCTACTTGTAAAAGGAAAGAGTGATGTCAACTTCGAGGGCCTCTTGTGAGGCTCAGACCAGACTGTGCACAAATAAAACTGGAGCCTTGTATAAGCCGTGAGTCCTGAAGGTTGATGCCCGAAATTCCACCTACAGATCACATCCCTTATGGCTTGTATACAGCTAAATGCAGACTGCCTTATTCAGGAGCCATGTTTTGTTAGTTGTTCCATATATAATACAGTGGGGTTAAGAGCATATGAGCCTTGGGACTAAGAGCTGGATTCGGTGTACCTAGTGGCTGTGTGAATCTGGGCAGGTTACTGAACCTCTCTGAGCCACAGTGTCCTTCTACATAAAGTGGGCATCTCTACTTCATGGTTTATTGTGAGGAGTTAATGAGCTGTGTTGAAAGGTTGGTTCAGGGTGAGGGTTCAATCGACGTCGACTATGTTATTATCATCCTTAATAAATTATTAACAATACTGACCTTAACCAACAGTGGCGCTGGTGTTCTCTCTCTCGTTCCGAGCTTGTTGAGAGCGGGCTCCCAGCGAACTGGATCTTGCCAACCCCAGTGCACCTTCCTTTTCCTCTATCGCTGTCTGGGTTGAATAGAGTCAGCGTCTCCTGCACCATCACCCCACTCATCCTGCCAGTGTTTATCCTGCTTTCTTGTTTTCACTCGGCACTCAGCTCCCTGTGGGCTGGTCCAGACCTGGCTGTGAAGGAGGAGGAGGAGGAGGTCCCTTTCATGGCATGACTTGAAGAGTTCTGGAAAGCCTTCTGTCTTTTCATCTGCTGTCTACAGTGGTGACAGAAATCCTACCATTTGTGGAAAGCCTTACATTGGGGTTGACATTTTTTCTTTTTTTTCGGTACACGGGCCTCTCACTGCTGTGGCCTCTCCCGTTGCGGAGCACAGGCTCCGGACGCGCAGGCTCAGAGGCCAAGGCTCACGGGCCCAGCCGCTCCGCGGCATGTGGGATCCTCCCGGACCGGGACACAAACACGTGTCCCCTGCATTGGCAGGCGGACTCTCAACCACTGCACCACCAGGGAAGCCCGGGGGTTGACATTTTTGATATTAGGAAATGGCTTAGGGCTCTGAGCCGTTTCAATGTGACCCCTGGTGCCCGCCTCTGTCTTCTCGCTGGAAGACCTTGGGTGAAGTATTTCATCTGTCTCAGTTTCCTCATCTGTGAGATAGGACATAATGGCACTGACCTCAGAGGGGTGAGGGTTAATGAGTAAAGGAGCCAGCATAGCCTGGCACCCAGTAAGTGCCCACTCAGTGCCAGCAATGGCGAGTCTCACCTCCCAGGGGGTGGGCTCCACCCTCTCTGGTGGATGCTCAGTATGTATAAGTCCCTTCCTCTGACTTCTGATGCCTCAGAGCTACCCCCGATCCTCGACCTCTTGAGTGGATCAGATAGCCTTAAAATCTCAATGCAGGAGCTAGAGGGATGGAGGGTGGGGGTGAGCTCTCAGGCTGGACCTTGGGGGACTGCCTTGGAGGGTCAGCTGAGGCAGCTCTTCAGCAGACAGGGCTGCCGGGGAGGCTGAGAAACCAGAGGCAGGGTAGCCCCCAGAGAGGAATGGAGTTGGAGGGACAGAATGGGGGAGTGGTGAGGAGTTCTGGAAGGAAAGGAGAGGAGAGATGGTTGGAAAACCCTGGAGTCATAGAATGGCCTCTCACCCAGCTCTTCCAACAAAGCTGCGGGCCTCTGGGTTCACAGTCTTCTGGACCTCAGTTTCCCAGTCTGTGGAATGGGAACACTGAGGTTAGGGGATGGTGACTGCTCATAGTGGATGAGGAGACTCACAGAGCAGGCGACGGAACCCGTTGTGCAAGACGGCTGTAGAGGTGGGGGGTGCGGCTGTGAGCAAGCTGGCTCTCTACTCCTGCCCCGCTGCCTCTTTGCTGCTGTGTCTCAGCCAGGTGCACCCCTGCCTCAGGGCCTTTGCTCTGGCTCTTTCCTCTCCCCGGAACTCTCCTCTATGCATTTCTTTAAAATATTTAAATTTTATTTTATTTATTTTTTTATACAGCAGATTCTTATTAGTCATCCATTTTATACACATCAGTGTATACATGTCAATCCCAATCACCCAATTCATCACACCACCACCCCCACCTCCCCACCGCTTTCCCCCCTTGGTGTCCATATGTTTGTTCTCTGCACCTGTATCTCAATTTCTGCCCTTATGCATTTTCTTAAAACAAACCTTCTATTATTTCTCACAATTTTGTGAGTAAGGCATTCGAGAGAGAGGCTCGCGGCAGGTGGCTCTTCTGTCTCATGTGCTCTGGAGTCTTCAGCGGGTAGCTGGGACGGGACATCCGAGCTGCCCGCGTGCCTGCCCGCTGCCTAGTGGAACAGAGTGCAAAGGCCAAGCTGGGCCTGACTGGAGCGCCTGCACGCAGCCTTGCCAGCATGCCTGAAGTCAGACTTTCCCCCTGGAGGCCCAGGACTCCTGGAGTGAATGTTTTAAGAGGCACAAGTGGAAGCTGTGAGACCTCTTTTGATGTTGCCTCAGAACATCACTTCTGTCTCATTCTATTGGTCAAAAATAAATCACTGAGGCCAAGCTGGATTCGAGGAGGGGAACAGAGCCCACCTCTCAATGCGAGAGGTGCCATCTTCAATCCACCAGCACATGCTTCCCAAGAGCAGGGTCTCTAGGCTGTTTTGTTCACTGCTATACTCCAAGTGCCTAGCACATAATAGGTGCTTGATAAGTATGTATTGAGTGAGTGAAAGATGAACTGTAACCTTTACAGTCTATGCCGAGTCTGCTTCTGTAGGAAGTCCTCCACACCTCTCCAGAGCCATGGGCCCCTCTCCTTCCTCAGCCTCCACCTCCTGCCTGCCCTGCTCTCCCTCTGGGCCCTGGGCTCCATTTGTCTCAGTGGATGACCCTAGAAAGCAGGCCTTGAGCTCCCCGAGGGCAAGCTTGGGCTCCACGCCTTGCAGAGAGGATTCAAACAGAAGTTCCTAACTGCACATATGATACAGGCATGTTTTATACATATCAGGTTCATAAGTCACAACCACTGATGAGGTGAATTGTGCTATCCCATTTTACAGATGGGGCCACTGAGTCCTGGAAAAGCTGAATCATTCGCCTCAGGGCACACAGCCAGTCTAGCCTGAGTCTAGTCTGGTGTCTCCACAAAAGCAGGCACACTGTCTCTGTGGACTGGTCGTGTCAGCCCCACGTTAGAGATGTGAAAATGAAGCGCCAAGTCTTCCTCTTGGGTTCTAGGGCCCACTAGAGACAGGGGCTCTTCTCTCTCCAGGGCGCCACAGTTTCCCACCACTGAGATGCTCTGGCAAGGGAGCTGGGTTTAATATTCATAAGCCAGCCAGGCATGAGTGATTAGCGGCTGCGTGCTGGAGGTGGAGGAGGAGGAATAATTGAATAAGGTATTTACATAATAAGTTAATGCTGGCGCCGGCGGGGCTCCTTGGCAGGCTCCTCCCACATCCAACTCGGCTCTCCTACCCTGTGCTTTTCCTCACCTTGGCCCCCAACCCGAGCTGGCAGTGCTGGGGCTCCGCACCCCTCAGCCATTGGGCCTGACATCTAAATTATAAATAATATTATTAGAGGAAAAGAATTCAAGTGTCTGAAAGAGGCCCGGTAATAGGCTGGCTGGCAGCCTGTGCAGAGGCTCCTCCCCAAACAAACAAACCCCTCTGCAGATCCTGAGAGCTGGTAAGGCCAAGAGGCCCACAGACGGATGGCAAGGTTTTCCTCCTTCCCTGCCTGCCTCAAGCCCTCGGGGGACCCTGGCACACTCCACCCCATTTCAGGGCTTGTCTCCTTTTCTGCAACGATCAAGGCCCCAGCGTGACCCTCTGTGGTCTAGGACTCTCTTCCAGCCACTGGGTAGTGACAGCCAGGAGAGGAATCAGGGAACCCTGCCATTAAAAAGAGAATTCTTTTTGTGGCTGCAAAGGCGAGGTGAGCCCCTGACTCCCACACCTCCCCGGGAGCTGCCTTCGGGGTTACCCCTGATCAGTGCTCACTTGGGGTTCTGGAACCAAAAGTTATTAGCTCATAATCACCTTGTTTGCAGCTGGCTGGGAGGTGTGCAACGCGTCTGACCCCGGGCAAGGGAACACAGCCAAGCTCTCTGGCTGCAGTTAAAAGGGTTCACCAGCCTCTCCCTGAAGGTGAACTGCAAAGTCAGGCTGGGGGTTTTAGAGGCAAGGAGGAGACATTCCACTGGGGGTCCAGGCCCACCTCTCCCCATCCTGTAACTGCAACAAGCCAGCATCATCCAAGCCCCTGGAACAGTGATTGGTGCCCTGTGAGGGCCAGAATAGTCTGGTTCTTCTCAACCCAAGTACAGAGGGGCAGAGCTGGGCAAGCTGGCATCCTATTGGTCATGGAACATGGGCAACATTCATGACTTCTGAGGCAGAGGCCCAGAACGGGGAGGATGGCAGTGGTCCCCTCACAGAGCTTGGATAAGGAGCTGCTGAACCATTAGTAGGACTTCTTCTAGAAAGATCATGGGGTCCAATATTAAGACTTGAGTTCTAGTCTCTCCTTGGTGACTAAATTATGAGAAACCTCAGGTAACTTTCATGGCTCTGAGCTTTAGTTTTCTCAGCTATACGATGGGGATACTGAGCCCTGTCTGGTGAGCTCGCTGGGAGGATTAAATAGCAGACGCGCTGTATAGATGTCAGGACTCCGTGCCTGGCACATAGTAGGTGCTCAGCAAGCACCCACAGATGCAGTACACAGTCTTCCAGGACCTGCTGGGGGCTGGGGCCACAGGTCCTAGAGAGAGAAAGACCCAGGGACCCAGGGACCTAGGACAGCTGGCTTCAAATGGCTAGAGAGCCAACTTCCCTGCAGGAGAGAGCCTAGACTTCTGTGAATCTCAGGAGGGCAGAACAGGGTCCAGTGACTAAATGTTGCAATCAGAACTATTTTAACCCAAAATAAAGGGGAGCCCAAAGTGCCTGATGCTCAGCCAGCACCAGTGGGTGTGAGTACCTTGTCACAGGATGTGTCCAAGCTGAGGCCGGATGCCATGTCTGAGAGGGGCTCCAATACCAGGGAGAATGGAGGCTCGCTGGTTGATTCCTAAGGTTCCTTCTGTGATATGTGATCATGAGTTGGGAGGAAGTGCCCTCCTAGGAGCACAGCCTGGAGGGTGTGCAATGGGGGCCTGGCTCCTCATGAGCTGGAGGCTACTCTGACCTGGGTTGCTGGGGGGCAGGGTGCCAGGGGGTACATTAGCTCTGGACGGGCTTGGCGATGAGGTAGAAGCAAGGTAGACTTGCAGTAGCCTCCCCTTCATCCCAAACCCCGGACTCAGTGGACAGGAAGTTGGAGACCAGCCTGAGACTGTGCTGGGGGAGGGTTGCGATTGGCTGGGGTGCTCCCTGTGTGGGGCTCTGGGAAGCTAAGCGGTGTGTTCCGTGGGGTTTGGGACCCATCACTCTCCCATCTCACCCCTGCTCTGCTCCCTGCTGACGTGGCAATGGGGACTCCAGACAGTGCAGAGGTACAGGTCAGAGGGGGTGGTGAATGCTGGCAGGGTGGAGGCCAGGAAGCAGCACCTCTCCTGACCCCCACCCCTCTCCCTGCTCTGTGCCAGGGCTACACACAGCCTTCTGGTCTTCACACATGTCATCTTGCTTGTAAGGAAGGGCTGAAGTGTCATCATTCCCATTGTACAGATGAGGAAACTGAGGCTTGGAGAGGAGCAGATGCTCGGGCGATAGGGCACGATGGGGACCTGAGCCCAGGCTCGGAGCCCTCCACGCTGCTTTCTCTCCCCTCCCTCAGGCTGCCTGTGAATTCCAGCCTCCTCCCCACTCCCACCTGCCCAGCCCCAAACCGTCACTGCCACATTTTCCCTCCCCTCTTAACTTTCCCGAAGTGAATATCATTATTAATATTATTTGCCTAATTAACACGTTGGCTGAATGACAGAAAACATGCAAACAGGTTTTGCCAAGGAAACTCTGTCTGATTAAAACTGCAGCCTGTCTAATTAGATGGAGATTCCTTCATTAGTTTCCCCATTTTAGATGAGCTGTCTCCCTCCCCCAGCACCCTACCCTTTGCTCTCACCCATCTTCTTCCTTCATGGTCCTGCCACTCCCTACCCCCTGCCAGCACCCCCTTTTCCTGAGGCAGCTGATGTCGGGGTTGACCCGCTTTGGTCTGAAGCTGGCCAGAGGACACTGTCAACAGACAGACCATGCAGGTCTTAGAACTGGAAGGGCTGAGCACCCTTCTAGTCATGCCTGAGATCTGATTTGCATCCAGGGCTCCTGGGGGTTTCTAAAAGTTCTCTTAGCAAAAACTCCTGGTTAACAAACAAATCAAAGCAAAACCAAGACCCTAGGTCCCCTCAATCAGATGTCATGAGCAACAAAATGCACATTTAATAACAATAGGAATAACACCAGATAGCATTGGTTGGCGACCTACTAAGTGTCGGACACCTGCAAATGGTCTCCACGGCAACCCTATGAAGGAAGAGTTATCACCACTTTACAGATGAGGAATCTGAGGCTCAGGGGAAGCTGGCAAGGAGACTGGACTCAAACCAAGAACAGTCTGCCCCACACCCTGGTTTCTCCCTCCTGGGGGCTTCCCCATTTGGCCCCTAGAAGCCCCATCCTTTCCACATTCTCTCTCCCTTCCTTTCCCCCAGCGCAGTCCTCCAGAAAGCAGGAAGAGCTGGTGGGCATGGCCTGGGTGAGCCAGGGCAGTCCAGAGATGCCCGTGTTGAGGTCAGTCTGAGCCTTGGGACTGGCTGGGGACGAGGAGCCAAGATGGGGAGGGGGCACTGGGCACCATGACAAGCGAGGCCAGTCACAAGTGGGGGCCGGGTGTTTGGCCTGGGAGGAGCCAGTGGACACTGGATTACCTGAAGGAGGCAGTCTATCTGGTGCCAGGTGGTTGTATGTACACGTGTCTACCTCTACGTTTTTATAGATGAGGAACCTGAGGCTCAGAGAGGTTGAGAAATGAGGATAGGATCACACAGCTAGGAAGTGGTTGTGCTGTCTCCTGTGGATACAGGAGCAGACTGGCTCCGGTGACTGAGGGCACAGGGGCACAGAGGGTGATGGCAAGAGGGGTGGGATTCAGCTCAGGACATGAAAAAAGGTTCTAACCACTGTGGATGGGTGCCCTGGGATGGAGTGAGCTCTTTTGTCGTTGGAGGGGTGCAAGCAGGGGTGGATTTGAGCATTGATGGGGGGTCTGAAGGCCACTCTCCTGACATGCCACTCATTCCACTGGTATCTGAGCACCCACCGTGTGCTAGGCACTGGGGCCCCCAAGGTGAACAGGACACTCAGGGTCCCTCCCCGTGGAGCTGGCTGGCTGAGCCCTAGAGGCCTCCACCTCCCATCTCCTTTGGGCGAGTCTTTCCTCCCCTCTCCAGGCAGGAATGCTCATCTGCCCCATACCCATCCCTTAGGACCCAGTTTCTTGGGACCCAGGACTCCTGACCCTGCATGCCGGGATTTGCCCAACTCCACCTGAATTCCGGGATTCTTACACTGGGGGCAGAAGACAGAAGGTGTAAAGGTGGGATGAGCTGCCCCTCCCTCACTCTCCTCCCCACAACCCATCAGCCCGCAAATGATCATCTGGAATAATTAACCCCGTAGGTTACTCTGGGAAGCCACTTCCTGGGCAAGCGCAGTGGGAGGGCAGGAGGCCTGGTGGCCCTGCGGAGGGACACGTGGGCACAGATGGTTGGTTAGAGAAGCCTGACATGGTGACCCAGGTCCTTGAGAAGCTTTTCCGGGATTGGGGGTTTGAGCCCCATGCCTGAGAAGTGTGCAAGGAAGGCCAGTCCCTGCCCTCAAGGAGACTCTAGTCTAATCAGAAAAACAGCTCAAGGCCCTGGGGGTCCTTTCCACCCCCGTTTTCACCTGCGGTGAATCACAGCTCTGCCCTTGATAGCCCAGTGACCTTGGGTGCCTTTCCTAACCTCTCTGAACCTCTGCTGCTTTGTCAGTGACATGTGGAAACAATAGTGCTTCACAAGGTGATTGCAAAGATTAAATAACTTCATGTGAACAAACACCTCTTGTAATCTCTGGCACGAAGACATCTCCATTCCAATGCTCTTCCAGTGGATGAGTGCAAGTTCACAGATGCCGCAGCAATGTTCTGAGCTCAGGGCGATGTCTCTGTCACAGAGGATGGGAGGACGCTGTCTTTGACCTGTGATGGCTGACGTTCCTTCCCAGAATCCCAGCTTCCTTCCAGCTCTGGCTCTCGCACGGATGGGCCTTCAGGGGCTCCGAGAGTCAGCCTCAGCCTTTGGGCCTGACAACACCTGGTGTCTTCCCTAAGCCTCGCTGTGCACTTCTGACAAATGGGCCCAGCACTTCCGAGGTGGTTCAAGCCTGTTGGTCAATTTCACCAGCAAGCCCAAGACCTGCAGGGAACATGATCAGAGGGCAGGGAAGACACACCCCATTAGACAGCCCCAGCCCAGTGCAGCGGGTCCTGTCACCATGGCAGCCAACCCTCCGAAGACCAGGTGGTTTTTATTACTGAACTTGGAAAAGTTTAAGGCGGCACCAACAATGAATCTTTATTCTGTTGTTAATAGCGTGTCTCTTATTAGCATGTATCTTTTCCCCTTCTTAATAACCTTTCCATTTCCAAGCCGCATTTATAATTAAGTCATTAATCCCTTACTGGAATTTCTTGTTTTTCCGAAGCTGCCAACCAGAGGCCCCGTCTGGCTGTCGTGAATGGGAGGGCAGACGCTCTACCACGTTGCTCTGGAAATGTCATTCTAATTATTGGATCCTGACCCAGCAGCGTGCTGATAAGCTCTGGGTTGGAGACGCCCTATCTTGGAGGAGCTCAAGGCTTGCTCAAGGCCTTCTCTCTCCCCCGTAGCATCCCTGCCAAGCAATTAGCCTCGAGGCTGCCTGAGACTTGGCAGCTGGGAGGGGCGGGTCCCTGCAGGGCTGTGGTGGGGAGGCCTGACGGGTCAGGAATGTTCTCTGGTTGTGTCTCCTCCAAAAGCAGCCCTGGCTTGTCTGGATTCCCTTTCTCCTTCCCTTTAGTGCAGGCACTGGGTTCCAGGCTATGTAATGGGGATCATGGGGGGCTCTCTGTGGTGATCCGGGATTCTGTGATGGACTGACTTGTGTCCCCCCTAAATTCACACGTTGAAGTGCTAACCTCCAGGACGTCAGAACGTGACCATATTTGAAGGTAGAGTCTTTAAAGGAGTAATTAAGCTAAAACAAGTACAATACACGAGGATGGGCGCTAATCCAATGTGACTGGTGTCCTTCTAAGAAGGAGAGATTAGGACCCACGCGTACAAAGAGCACGTGAAGACACAGGGGAAGACAGCCATCTCCAAGCAAGAAACCAACCCTGCCGACACCTTGACCTCAGTCTCTCCAGCCTCCAGAGCTGTGGGAAAGTGCACCTGTCTTGTTTAAGCCCCCCAGTGTATGGGGCTTTGTTATGGCAGCCCGAGTGGACTGGGAAAGTGGACAGCCCACTGTAACATGCTTTGGTTCTTCCACTGATGAGCGCTTCTGATGCACCAGGGCCAGGCGAGAAGGAACCAGGCCTCCTGGCTCCTGTCTCCAGGCTGTACTCTAGAGACAGGGCCCACCCTGACACAGTGTGAGGTGCAGAGAGCTTTCTCTTCTACAATTTCCAGTAGCTCCGGCCTCTGGGGTGGGCTTCTAGAGGCAGGGACTTAGCCATGGCGTCCACCCAAGAGCTTGAAAGTGAGTCCAGGCCAGGACCCTGTAGGCAGAGTCAGGAGCCCCGTGCCAGCTTCCCAGGGCAGGGGGGTCAAAACGGTGTCAAGATTTGGGCATCGGGGCAGCCACAGGCCCGGGTCAGGAAGGGTCTGCCAGATGCCTTGGGGGTCTGCCGTGCCCAGGTTAGACACATGTGGCCTGGCACAGGGTGGGTAGGCCGGTTTGTAGGTCTAGAGGACAGACAGACACCTAGAGACTTCCAGCCCACATGTCCTTCCTGCTTTCTCCTGGCTGCCTCCTCCTATCTGCTCCAGCCTTAAACGAGCCCCCTTAATCTCTTCCCGAAGAGCCTTATGGTGTCTCTGCTTTGCTCTCAGCATGGCTTTCCAGCCGGTGTCCAGTCTGACCCCTACTTTACCCTCCAGGGTCATTTCACATACCCTTCCCTCCTGTCATGCTACAATTTTCACCATCCTTATCATAACATGTTCTTTCACACCTCATTTATCCAGCCAGCCAGCCAGCTATCCAGCCATCCAAATATCTGCTCAGTCCCTGCCATGCAAGTACTGTGCAAGGCTCTGACAGCAATGCTAAGCTGACATTTGCGGCCTCGCCCCTCATAAAGCTCACAGTCTAGCGGGGGGGGTAGACAGCTATCCCATCGAATGACTTACATCTAAGATTTTAGACCGAGAAGTGCCATGAAGGGAAAGATCAGGGAGTGGTGAGCCTACAGAACTATGGGGCTGACTGGGTTGGTGTGGAGATAGGCTCCGAGAGGAGGGGCTCTGTAAGCTGAGACCTGGACCTCGAGTGGGAGTCGACCAGGAGGAGGAACAGGAAGAGCATTCTCATCAAAGGGAACAGCACTGCGAAGTCCCCGAGGTGACAGGGAGCTGGAAGAAAGCCCGAGTGACAGGGGCACAGAGCAAGGGGAAGAGGGGCAGGGCTGAGGTTAGAGAGAGAGGCAGGGCTTGGTGCTGGACAGGGAGCTCCTGGAAGGTCAAGGCTGGATGCACACGCCTTCTTGTTCCTAGGATGCTATCTGGTTCAAGCTGGGAGCTAAGTATCTGAGAAATGCGTGAGGCTGTGACTAGTCAGCCTTTGCATGGGGAGGGCAGCTAGTTGAAGGTCTTCTATTGCACACGACCAGACCCTTCCCCTATACACTACCTCCAAGGGGTGCTGTTAAGGTCATCTGTCTACCATGGGCTCCAGAATCCTTTCCCCCCCTCTTCCAGCGTTAGTGTTTTGGTAGGTTTTCCTCCAGACGTACTGGGTGTGGGTCACTCAGAATTCTACAGGACATCTCGGCCCAAGTAGTCACTTTGTTTTTCTGGCTCTGCTCGACATGTCAAATCATACACACAGACACGTGTGCACATACAGACTCGCACACTACACGCTTCTTGGGGTCCCATAGAGTTGTCTGACATGTGCTCACAAACCAGGCCAGCCTGATACCATCCAGTGTCTGTGGTGTTCTAATGCTGCCCTGGGTGAGAACTCCTCGGGGGTGGCAGTGCCTCATACTACCTCTGACACGTCCCGGTGCTAAAGGGATGCTGAGGCAGCCAGCACGAAGCTGCCACACGGGTTTCTGCCTGGAGCAGAGAACGTGCTTGTTCTATATTCTACATGACAGCGCCCGGTGTCCCTCTGTAGCTCTCTCCCCTTGGGGCTTAGTCTGCGGAACAGTTTACTGAAAGCGGGTGGTGCTGGGTCTCCAGGGTCCTGCCCTTCTGGGGCTCACAGGGGCGCCTCCTCCCAGCCTTCATGCAAGCCAGCACGTGCCGATGCACCCCTGGGCTGGCCACCACCCACCCAAGATGACCAAGCATTCTTAGAAATATCTGGATCCTCACACAGATATGACTCAGGTTCTGGCTTCACTCTAGTATGTAGGGTCATTTTTTTTTCAGAGATCACCGTCAGTGTGCTTTCAATATTGAGTGCTCCCCCCCCAACTCTACATGATAAGCATGTCCACGTTATTAGTCCTGGTCAGCATAATTCCTAACAGCCGATAGCCCCTTAAGTGGACTTCCCACTTTAACTAAGCACTCCCCTATTGCTGGACATTTAGCTTGTTTCCAGGTTGTTGCTGTTATAAATGATGTGAATGGAATGTCTCCCTATATTGGTTGATTAGTATATATTTTCGGAAGAAGAATGACCAGGTTAGGGAGTTTGAAAGACTGATCCATGGAGATCAACTGCCATCCAACTGGCTTGTAAAGCTGCTCACAGCTCCACCACCAGTTTACATGGGTGAGCACCAGATCGTTAACTGGGATTGCTGTAGGGTCTGCCTGGCTGGGTTACTGTTCCTTAATAATGCCAGCAATGGTTCCTGAAGCTCAGGGTTTTATAGAAAGCAAGAGCAATTGACCAAGGACTGAATACTGACCATAGAGTCACCTGTGTAGATTTTCTAACCAGGCATTTAAGCACAAATATGAATCAAAAATTATACAAAGCTATAGCTACTGTGGGGATCTTGTGTTAACGGCAATCTTGCTTCCCAGGTTGTGTGAGTGGGGAGGAAACCCCTTACTCGGCTAGGTTGTCTTCTGTTGTCTGGGGCGGGTGTCGTCCCCTACTTCTCTGTGCTCGCCAGGCCCCAGTTTGGACTGTCTGTGCTGTTCCAGGCATTCACCTGCATCGGGGCTGGCAGGAGAGTTCTCCCGCTAGAATGGTGCAAAACCCACATGTCAAGGGCGGGGCCTTCAACAGCTGCAACTCCAAGGTTTTGCCTATTTTTGCTCCTATTTTAACCTGCTGCAAGAGCCGAAGGTGTGACTTTCCTCCAGTGTGGCACTTATGTCTCCTACATTTGCTGGCATAAAATGGCCATCTCTCTGTGCATTTTGGTGGTAGGTGGGGCTTACGAACCTTCTAGGTTTTTCACAGGAAACGAAAATCTACTCCATATACATACACTCCTAATTTATACTTAGGCCATTTTCCAGGTTCCTTTAAGTAAGTATACCTGCCCTCTCACCCCATCCCATATGGAAGCCATGGTTGAAACTTCCACTTGTGTCCTTGTGTATGTTTGAAGAGGGATGTTTTAACTCTTTCATACAGCACACTCACTATTTATTAAACTAAGGTGATAACTTCTGAGTTAAAGAGCCCTTCCCGGGGGCTCTTTTTGAATGGGACAATTCTTATGATAATCTTTAAGAACAAAAAGCAAAGGGGACTTCCCTGGTGATCCAGTGGTTAAGGCTCGCCCCCCCCCCCCCAATGCAGGGGCCCAGGTTCGATTTCTGGTCAGGGAACTAGATCCCGCATGCCACAACTAAAAGATTCCCGTACGTGGCAACGAAGATCCCACATGCCATAACTAAGACTTGGCCAGCCAAATAAATTTAAAAAAAATTTTTTTTAAGAACAAAAAAGCAAAGATATAATGGGAGAATGACAGGCAGAGATAAGAGTCTAAATCACCCTGTAGGGGCACATCTCTTTTGGGCATTTTTTGGTCATCCTTGAAGGTGTTGGAAAAGATGATTTCCTATTTGGTGAGTCGTATCAGAGACCACAGTTACCTGTCAAAGACTCAGGAATAGGTGGGCATTTTATTAGTGACCAAGTCAGGCTGGGGTCGGACTGCCTGAGCTCAAATCCAGGCTCCTCTGAGTATGGCTGTGTGACTTTAGTAGAATCACTTAACCTTTCTGGGCTTCAACTTGTCTCACATATAGATCTGAGATAATAACAGTATCTACTTAATAATACTATAAGAATTAAATGAGATAATTCATGTAAAGTGCCTAATGCAGTACCTGGCACATAGTGAGGGCCTAATCATTGCTTGCTGTCATTGTAATTCTGAGCTCTCATTTTCAAACTCCCCTCCCGGTGCTCCAGCAATAACTGCACACCACGTACAGTGTCTCACAGCTCCCGGATGACTCTCATTCCATTAACCCTTTGAATTCTCACAATAACGGGGAAGGAAAGTTAATCTTCTTTCTTGCTCTCAATATATCCTCATTGCTAAACCGTGAGCAATTCCACCTCCCTCCTTCCTTTACGGGGCTGCAGCGAGAATCCCACAAGAAGGTCTGTTAGAAAATGCTGTAAGTGCCACCAGACCACACAAATGGAAGCTGTGTGACCATTTGCACTTGTATTCACAAAGCTAAACCTTTTATCTAACCACATAATAAGTTTCTCAGGCACACACTGCAGCCCTGTTTTGTCCACAGACTGGCACTTGAAGGCCGCAGGGCACACTGGAACAGGGAGGGGCACTGAAGTCAAACAGACTTGGGTTTATTCCTCTGTGACTTTAGGCAAGTTACTAAATCTCTGAGACTCAGCTTTCTCGCTTTAAAACCAGTGGTTCTGTCTGTCTCCCAAGTTGTAAAAATGCCGTGAAATAATTTAGATAAAACACCCATTTATTCAACAACATCATGTCTCTGCATTAGACACAACTGTAGGGTAGTAGCAATAGGTGCTGAGTAGAGATGACGAGAGCCCTTCCCTCTTGGACTGGTGGAAACAGACCCAAACCATGTACAGTCGTGGTTCCAGTAACATAAAATTGGCCTCCACACAGCTTCAACAAACCAGGTATTTAAACATCCTACATAATGTATCCAAAGACTGGACTATTCCAGGGTTGGCTAATTCACAGCTCCTGTGTAATCAAGGCTAATTCTTTCCACCTTTCTTCTCTGCTGTCCTCAGCATACTGACGTTTGCCTATAGACCGGTGCCCTCATGGTCACAAGATAGCTGCAGAAGCTCCAGGCTGGCATCCTCACATGGCATTAAGAAAAGGCCAGGAAGGCAAAGGCTCCTCCTTGGCGTCCATTGTTTGTTTTTTCTTCTTGTAAAATTCACATAACAGAATTAACCATTTTGAATTGTACACGTCAGTGGCATTTAGTACTTTCAATGTTGTCCGGTATCAAGTTCGAAAACATTTTCACCATCCTAAAAGAGAACCCTTAAATCCATTTTTAAGAAATGTTTCCTGGAAGCTCAAAGGACATGCCTGCAAGTCTCACCAAACCAAATTGAGTTCCCGGATCATTCTTAAACCAGGCCTTGGCAAGGAGAGTGGAATTATGATGCTTGGCCAATCGAAAGTCCCTCCAGTTCAGCAACCCCTGCAGCACAGGACCATGACCATGAGATTCCTGAACAAATGAATAAACTTGTCGCAGGGTGGAGCACAGTAAGTAGATGCCCAGTGGGTGCTCCTTTCCTGTATTAATGACTGTTGGACTCATGGGGGGGGCACACCTCAGCCTTTCCAGCTTGCCAAAATAAAAACAAAACAAAACAAAAAAACAATAGGTGTAGCCAATACGGCCCCTCCAAGGGAATGTCCGGTTAATTTTCAGCACCTGGGGTAGACATCTTTGCAATCAGGGAACAGTACACACTGTTTCAGAGACAGCAGAGGAATCAGCATCTGGAGCCTGGATGTCTTGCCAACCTCTCGTGAATTACCCAATTACACCGTTTTTCTGATCTTTTTCACTACCCCAAACTGACTGCTCTTCTATTCTTTTTTAAAGATGTTACTCAGAAACAGTAGACCATATTATGCGTTTTTGAGATACCTGTTTGCAATCACATTGCCTTTTATGGAGCTATTTTGAAGCCTGTCTTCGGGAGCTACCTAGAAAGCCAGAATGGTATAGCTAACACCTGCAGAGAACGTGCTCAGTGCTCCGTGCTGGAGGGTGCGCTTCCCTCTCTTCCTGGCGTTATGGTGACTTGTGAGGATGGCGGCACCCTTACCCATCTGATGGTGCTTCAGGTTTAGGGAACATCCTGCATCACCCCCTTCGGCTCCCACTAGGATGAAGAGATAATTAAACGGACACTTTCCCTCCCTCCTGTCATTCCTGGGGTGAGGCCACCCCTGGTTCCAGGTGACGGTGGGCCAGAGACGTCCATCACAGGCAAGCAAGGGTAGCACCTTGGCCAGCAGGGGTTGGTGACACATCTCCCACCTCAGAGAACTGTCATTCCTTCATGTGACACATACCGATGGAGGTCAGATATGGCTCACTGCTGTGCTAGGCAGCAGACATGCAACACTGCTGCGTGGACTCCGCCTCCTTGGAGCGTAAAGTCCATAGAATCAAATAATCTTTCAAATACATAATTACACACCGTGGAAACTCTTCACGTTTGCAACATCTGACTGGCCCAGCCCATTACCAGGAAAAAACATCAGCAGTGATAATACTGTGGACAATTCCAAACACACACGGAGCCCAGACGGAGTGGGGAAAGTGGGAATTCACCTTATCTTTGGCCTTTTCACATCCCTTCGAGGCTGTCTCAAAGGAAGTACAGACACTCCTTCTCAACTTATTTTGCATATTAATTTTTGCTAGTATCTGGTTTGCAAATTTTTCATAGCTGGGTGGATATGTAAGATGCAGTAAAATATTAGTTGTATAATCTAAGAGGTCAAACTTTCTTAAAGGGCAAGAGTAAATATTTTCCCACAACCCAGGTATGGTCTCTTTTGTAACTACTCAGCTCTGCAGTTGTATCATGAAAGCAGCCATAGACAATTCGTAAATGAATGGGACGGTTTCCCATAGTTTTATTTAGGGACGTGACAATCTGAATTTTCACGGGTCACAAAACGCCATTCTTTTGTTCTTTTTCTTCAGCCATTTTAAAAGCATAAAAATCACTCTTAGCTTGGAGTCCATACAAAAAAACAGGAGACAGGCTGGATTTGGCCTGTGAGCCATAGTTTGCCCTTCCTTAATCTAGGTGCTGGGACATAAGTATTCTTTCAACTGTGAGGGATATCTGAAATTTTCCACATAGAAAAGATAATTTCTCAATGTCTTAAGTCAATAGCTTGTCTTTTCGTTGTTTCGGTGTTTTATTATTTTTTTAAAAAAATCTTTGTTTTGTTGGCCATACGGAAGACAGCTATTTGTAACTAGATTAGTCAACGTTTTTTTTGTGTGTGGATTGTGATTTTGTACCTTGTTAAGGAATTTTTCCGTACTCCGACATCATATAGGTATTCTATATGATGATAGATATCACAGAAATATGTGATATAGATTAATCTGTGGTCGCCTATATTTTCTGTAATCCAACGGGATATGCCTGTGTGTAATGAGAGCTTCCATGAGGCAGCTAAGTCACCAGGAGCCCTTGGTTACCGGTCATCCATTCCTGATGACTGGAGGTGTTCTCGATCACCTGCTGAGCTCCCCCTCATGGCAGGTCTGCTTCTGGCCATCCATAGCCCTTTAACCATCCCTGAGACAGGTCTCTTTGTTTCCCCTCCCCCGCCTTTCCCACCTTCTCGGATGGTTCCCTGAGTCGTGACAACGGCCCTCCTGGTTCTGGGCAGTTGTCCCTGCAGTCCAGCTGAGATTTGTTTCGGGGAAGGCCCTGGCTACCCACACCTTTGCTGCAACATTGCTTGGATGCTTTGTGTCTAATGAAGCGTCTGTCTTCACTCCACTCTGCCTTACCTAGGACCCCTCCCCACTAGGGGCAAGAAGGAGAAAAAGAAAGGGCCCTGAGGTGGGAAAAGAAAGTGCTCGTCACTTCCCGGAAGGAAGCAAGCAGGGAGGTCCCACACCTCCTGCTGGCCTCCAGAAAGCCTGGCGAAGGCTTGGCTTCCAACCTGCGTCTGCCTCTACCCACCGAGGGCCCCAGTGTCCTCATCTGTGAGGGGGAGGGACAGGCCTGAGCTTCTTAACTCAGGGCCCACCAGCGTCTGCCCTTGATTGACTGAAAATATGTCCCCTTCCAGCCACCGAACTCACTCCACCGTCTCCCCAGGGTTTCTCAGACCTCAGCCTCCCTCTTGAGGGCACAGAGCCGATATGACAGGCATCTCCGAGGTGATGGCCTTGTCTCTGCTTTTCTGGCCTCTCTGCCTTCCCTCTGTCCCCTTGAGTTCAAAGCCCCCTCCCTGCATCCTCCCCTCACTCCTTGATCCCTCCCAGCAGCACCCACGTTGTTTTAGTTTTCAACCTGCTCCCCCCCCATTAGAGATCCTCAGGGGACACAGGCAGGCTCTGGCATTACAGTGCCCTGTGACCTAGGACAAGACCCTTTCCCTCTGTGGTTCTTTGTTTCTCTTCTGGTTAAAGATTTTCACCCAGAGGACGTAAAATTCCAGGTCTCAAACGGTCCTCATTGCTCGGGTCCTACCTGAGCTTGTAGCCGCTCACTCTTATATGGAATGCTTTTTACCTGCAGACAATCTGACTTCCTGCAATCGTCAGATATTGCGGAGGGGCCCAGGAGTTTCCATGGCCCCCTGAAGTAGTCTTGCCCAGCCTCCCCCTAACATTGCTGTATTCCTTCTGGCTTTATCTCTAAGTTAAAACAGGTGTCTCATTCCCCACAAACATTCAGGCAGAGGCTAGCTGTGGCACAATGAAGGCAGGCAGCCTCTCCTCAGCCATGGGGTCCTAGGGTCGCTGCCACCAACCCAGCTCTGAGTTAAGACTCATCACAACTCTGCTTTTTTTTTTTTTAACTGCAAAGAGAATGTAGTAGGGAGAAGCAGTCACAGTCTGGAAGTTCAGGGGAATTGCTTCCTGCACCCGTTTAGCACCGGGTCGCAGTGCCCCCTGGACTCGCCCCTTTGCTGCATCCCTGGGGCACTGGCCTGCGCCCACCCCTTAGTTAAGAGCAACTAAGGATGATTTTAAACAGGCTGAATTTGTCTTCCAAGGTCATCTATGGT
This sequence comes from Kogia breviceps, assembly GCF_026419965.1. Taxonomy (NCBI): domain Eukaryota; kingdom Metazoa; phylum Chordata; class Mammalia; order Artiodactyla; family Physeteridae; genus Kogia; species Kogia breviceps. The sequence goes on from NC_081312.1 coordinate 97,749,443, forward strand.
CAATTCTCTTGTTGGGTAGAGGAAGGGGTTCAGAGTATGACTAAACCAAATTCGTTTGCCATACGAGCAGCCAGCTGAATGCTGAACCACTGAGATATGAGGAGAGGAAGGGTTTCTTGAAGAGACAGAAAAGCAAGAAGACAGAAGAGCAAATCTCAGACCCACCTCCCCCCAGGCAAGGGGTATTTATGGGACGATGGAGCAGGGCGGTCGGTCTTAGGCTTGGGGAACGTGGGGATCTCTGGGAAAGGTGACTGGAAATAAGAAAAAGGTGAGGTAATCGTAGTTCAGTGCAGGTGTAACTAAGCTACAGCCTTCTTCACCGGACGCGTGTTCAGAAGATGATGGTGAGCACAATCTGAGGGTGGAGTTTTTGGTCCTCTGACGTCAAAAGGTCACCAAGCAGACACTCGCGCATATCCCGTTGGAGGGTTGGTGGCCCCACCCAATCTTAACTGGCTTTTTCTCAAACCGGACACAGCTGACTCTGAGTTCCTAAAAAAAATAACTTGGGCAAACATCTTGTTTAGGCTACTGTGCAGGTTGGAGGACATACAGGTTCTTGTAGTAACAATTAAAGCGAGCTTGATTAGCCAGGGCAGGTGTAACGGATATAACTGATGATTCACCAGCTTTCACAAATGTGGCTTGCTGTTGCAGGGGGTTTCTCATGCCTTTGCCACACGGTTGCATCTGTCAGTGCACATAGGACGCAAGTGGCCAGGTCCAGGTGGTGCCATGTATCAGCATCAGTCAGTACGAGACCTGGGGGGGACAAGGAGACCGGGGCTGAGCAGGGGACCACTTCGAGTACGTGCAAAGATGCTGAGAAGCCACGAAAGGCAATTGGGCAACAGGGAGACACCACAAACCGTGAGTGTTTGAACCACAACCAGCTTGGAGCCTGGAGGGGAGAGGTGGGAAAGTGGGGGTCAGGCCTGCTGGGGAAGACATCAGTCTGGGGGTCATGAGGGATGGGACCCCAGAGGCAGGCAGGGCCAGCCCTTGGGAAAAAGTCCTTACTCTGTCCCAGCTCTAAGTTCTGGGCCCCTCCATGGCTCAGCGGACCCAACTGAGTCTGTGTCTCAGAGCCAGCTCTTTCTCTAGCCCTCCAGTCCAAGGGCACTTCTGCAGGACTCATTCCTGGGGAGTCCTACTCAGTCACTGCACTGCCCAGCTTTGACGTGAGGTTTCACAGACCAGTGGCATTCCAAATGTAAATGTAACGGGAAGTTAGCATAAGGGGGCAGGCTTCTTGCTTTGCCAAGTAAGGGCATTTGAAAACTCAGTTATTCCCATGACTCCATAAAGTAAGGGGATTTTTTTTTTTTTTAACCACCTGAACATTGGAAAGATACAGCGCTTTGCAAAGCATTGGCCACCCTTCCCTTGCACCCACACTCAATCTGCTAGTAGGTTCCAGCTGCTCTGCTCAGGCAGGACCCAGTTTGATTAGGTGTTAAGAAAAAGAATGTCAGATTCCAAATACAAAATTAGGTATCAGAGTGAGAATTACTTAGAATGAGAAATCACAACAAATCACAGATCATATTTAGAAAGCTGACAAGTACAAACATGACAAACTTCAGGGGGAAAACCCCACAATATTTCATAGTTAACTGCCTGATATGCCTTAAAGATATTTTTTCCTACATACTCTTCAATCCCCTCTTCACATGTCAACAGTTGTGTTACTTTCTATAGGGAGAATGAAAGGACAATTCTGTCTTCCCTTTGATATTGTCAACTGGATTTTCTATTACTGATCACTTAGAGAAATTTCTTCTAGTTTCATAACTCATTGTTGGTGGGTCACTTAAATTTTCAGACTGTTGTCAAATTTGGGAACACCTCTATCCCATTTCCTGCACAGATGAGCTGTCAGTGTATCGTGCATTCGTAATTGTATACGCAGGATTATCAAGTATATTCCAGATGGGAAAGAACTTCCGTTTTGGCCAGACGTGATGAGAACCAGATTCTCTACTTCGAAGTGTACACAGCTGATGACAGGCAGAATTTTCCTTAGACTAGCTTCTGGCTCTATACATTCAAAATTTCTTTCTCCTCCACGATCTACAGACAGAATCTGGTTTTATCCAAAAGGTCCTACATCCTTATTTCTCTCACTTGGCGGCAGGCTGCTGCTAAAGCACCTTCAGTGACTGGTTGGGAAACCTGGATACCAGGTGGCATCCCTTAGCTCCTGCTGGCTAATCTGGGCATGCTGGACCATCTCTCTGAGGCGATTACCTTTCAACAAGGGAGGAAAAAAAAAACTTCCCTGTGGAATTCTGAGCCCAGGATAGACTGGTGGAGGGGAGAGTTCTCAGACGGAAGGATCCTGCCAGGGCCTGCCCACCAGCATCCTGGCCTGCCTATGTCTGCTGGCTCCAGCTGGAAACAGTCACAATGATTGTCCCAAGAACAGAGACCCCTAATGAGGCAGCCATGGATCCACAGCCGGATGCACCCTCTCCCCCTACCTCCCCACCGCCAAATTTTGGAGATTGATTCCTGGGCCTGTTCTTTTGTCTAAAAAAGCAATAATAAGGCATTCTCGCTTGGGGGGAAAGATGATTAAATTTCAAATTACTCTGCCTGCCAGATAAGATTGAAACCTCGGGATCTAGGCAGGCCGGAGACCCGCTCTGCACACAGGAAGCTCTCCCGGCAGCTTCTCTTGCCACGTTGCGGGGTGACTGAAATGGAGAGGCGTGTTTAAAATGACATTAAGGGCCGCAAACACGGTAATTAGGGCATTTGTTATACTGTAAGGAGCTTTCCAGAACGTGGAAATTATGAACATGGTGATTATGGTTATGAACTCGGTGAGGAAAATCAGATCCAACCCTCCCTCCCCCGGCCCCCTCCCCCGCACATGAAAAGGCCGAGGGAGAATGGAGGAGGAACAGGCGGCCTTTCAGGGTCTCGGTGAGGGAGGAGTCGTGGAAAGTTATTAAACGCTTTAATAATGCCGAGAGTTGCGGCTTCAGCTCGGGTTTGTGGAGGCTTTGATCAAATCCAGCTCACGGCAGGGCCTGCTTCCCCAGGGAGGCCCGTGGAGGAAAACCGCAGGCGGGCAGGGCGGGGAGCCCAGCCTCAGATTTCAAAGCTGCACTGAGGATGCCTGGTAAGCGGCCAATTGGTCTCCTTTTCTTCCGAATGCTTTGCAGGCAGCACCCAGCGTCTCTTTGCCATTCAGGCTTGTCATCCACACTCAGACTGGAGGCAGGGGTGTGTGTGTGTGTGTGTGTGTGCTTTTGTGTGCAGACAGGCTGGTGTGTGGCATCCTTGCACAAACATGAAAACGAGGCAATGAAGGGTGGCCCCAAGCCCACTGAGCTCAGAGATGGGAAAACTGGCATCTGATCATGACAGCCACTCTGAGCTTAATTCATTTAGCATCTCTGGGCCTCGGTTACCCGTCTGTAAACTTATCTCCCTCCCTTAGGGAAGCCTTCCGACCACGGGCATGGAGATCTCTGTTTACAAGTCTGCACCTCCCTTTAAGTAGCGTCCTGTCACTCACGCCCTTCCCTGCATACTGCCGCCTCCCCAAGCAGCTCCAAGCTCTGCGTGGCCAGCACCCCACAGGACCAGCCCCTAGGAGGCCCTTAGTCAATGTCTGAGTGAGTCCCTGATCTCTAAAAGCTGTTTTATTAAAAATTCTACTTTAAGCTGGAGTGTTTCAAAAGTCTGGTAATATGAATTGATAAAAGTACTAAGCAATCAGTAAGTTGGTCATCAGTGTGGGCACGAAGGCATCTTCTGTCATGCCCCGTCCTCTGTATCAGGACAGGAGACCCCTAACGTTTGCTGTGCCCAGAGCAAGAATAGGAAAGACAGCCTCCCCTCCCCTCTCGTGTCAGCCAGCCCGGCTGCACCCCACACGTGACAGGCCTCTCAGCCACGCCTGTGATCACTCTGCCTGCCACCTACCCTACCCCCCTCTTCCCGAACAGTCCCCCCACAAGCCACCCCTTGGGCCCAGGGTTGCACATATTGGTAGTGTGGTCAGACCTTGCGGGAGACGGACCCCAGAAAAAAAACTTCTCAGGCCCCAGAAGCACAGTCAGGACCATTTGGTCGGGGAATTGTAGGGGCCCCGGTTCCAAAATGTGGCCTGGAAGGAGAGGGCCGCTAGCATGGAGTGAGCATAGACCCTGTGGCTTCCTTGCCCCTGGGGTGGATCATGGCCAGGGGGGACCCCGGGCCTGTTTCCTACATCTAAGGACAGTGCAGACTTGAGTGCAGGGAAGGGCACCTCCCCATCCCACCCCTTCGTCCAAAAATGGGCTGTGAGCCCAGCACTCTGCTACTGGCGGTCATTCCTTTGGGTCCACCATGGCCCCCACAAAGCCTCCTTTCTCAACTTTCTCCTTCTCCTCCTCCCAGCCCATCCCCGCCCATGCCAGGAGGACAGAGCCCCCATTCCCAACACCACAGTGGAGCAAGATCCAGGCCCATTTTCTGCTGGGCATTGAAAATGCAACTGGGGAAGATGGGAAGCAGGATAAAGGACAAAATATGCTTTTTGCTTCATGCTGATCTTAGCTCTGAGCAGTGTTTTGGGCGTGGCGTCGGGGGCCAGTGTGGTGGAGCACGCTGAACAAACTGGTCATAGAATTTCAGAGCCAGAAGGGAGCTGGGCATCTTTCGGGCGAAGCAGAGCTTCAAGCCAGGCAGGAGAAGCTTAACTCAGACCTGGGGCCTGGGTTGAGTGCCTTGTCCTTCCCTCCCCGGAGGGAACCTGCTGTTGAGGACGTTGTGAGAATCATTCAAAGTGTTCAACACCTGACCTGGCACAGAGAAGGGGTTCCAAAACTGCCTATTAAATAGAGAAACACATAAACTGCGTGCGTGAGGCCTGAGGCCGACTCCCAGTGCTCTGCGTCTGCAGTCCAATATGTGTTTCTCCTTCTAGATGGGGCTTATGTTCCAAACTAGCCTGGCATCCGCACGTGAGGGACCCTTGGTCGTAACCCAGCTTCCTGTTGTAAAGATAAAAGGCTATTAAAATTTCCTGTAAATTGCACTTGGGCTCCAGATCAAAGGGCCCTGCGGGGACCACTGCTCTAAACCTCAGTCTTCTTAGTGGGGAGCTCCGGGGCCAGGGCAGTGGATACTGACAGAGGGAAGCCGCAGAGCCTCCCTTGGCTGCTGGTGGTAGGCGCTGTCCAGTAAGCGCTGTCCAGCAGGCGCTCACACACCTGGCAGCCCTGCCCAAACCCCACCCCCCAGAGGCTGGCACTGACCTTGGCACACGTTCGGAGCTGATAAATATGTACTGATGGGTTGTGTAGCTGATTCCAAGCCCTGTTTGGGTCCCATGGACTCTTACTTTGCACGTGCCCCTAATGAGCTAGTTGAGGGCTTGTCCATCCCATGGCCCGTTAGTAGTAACAGATCAGGAGGGGAGGGCTTCTGGAGGGCAGCAGGCTGATGGGAGGGCGAGAAGGCGCCAGGACACCCGGTGGCAAGGGAGGACATGGCAACATTTGGCTCAGAAACATTAGTTGCAAACCACAGAAGAGCCCTGGACCACTTGGAGAGGCAGGGCCCTTGCTGGTGGGATGGCAGGAAGCTCACAGAAGGGGAACCAGTCTGGGAAATAGAATGAAAGCCAAACCAGTGTGTCCTGGGTCTCAGGCTGCAGGAACTGTGGGCAGGGATGCTCCTGGACCTTCCCCGCCTTCTCACCTGCTCCAGCAGCAAAGCCCCAGGAGGCGGGGGGGGTGGTCTGGCTCAGCTTGGGCCGTGGGCCTGCTCCTAGCTGGGGGAGCTACACCTCTCCTGGGAGTCCCTCCAAGGCTGCACCCAAAAGGAGAGGCTGGGGGTGCATCAGGCAAGAAGGGTGTTTGCTGGGCAGCTTGGAAATCAACAGGGGTAGGACTCGGGAAGGGGGTTGGGGGGCATTTCTCAACTGACTGCAAACTGAACAAAAAGCATAAACAGCCCCCAACTGTTTGGTTTTATGGGCAAATGATGTGCAATTCCACCAACTAGCATTTTGAGGACTGTTCAGAGGCTGCTTCCGGGTAATCCAACACATCCAAGTTAGCCAGGGGTCTTCAAGATAGGTACAATTTTCATCACTTCACCTCCTCCAATTATTTATTTATTTATTTATTTATTTACTTAGCCACCTTCTTATTTCCTAGAAAATGGGAATGAATCAAGCAGGTGAGTCATGGATTTTGTCCACCCAAGCAGGCCAAGGTCAAAAAACTACAAAGGCCTTCACGCTCCAGGTACCCCCTTTACTATAGACTAACACATTGGATTCCCTAAGTACTACTTGTTAGAGCAGGAAAGAATGATATTTTAGAATGATTTCCATATGAAATGGTTAATACTTTTTTTTTTTTTAAATGTGGTCCTTAAAGTGAGAACCTTCAATTAGCTGGAAATTGACTTTTTGGTCAATTTCCTTGCTCTCCAGGCCAAGGAGCATTCATGGTGACTCTGACCAACTGAGACCCAAAACTGAGGTTTGGTGAAGGGGGTCATGGAACTCCTCTTTGTTCTTTCCACCAAGCCAAGAGTTATCAGCAAAAGAGCACCAGACAGTCGAGTGGACCTGAAAACTAGTGTCAGCCCTGCCACTAAGAGCTGTGAGACCTCACACAAGTAACTTCAACAAGCTAGCCCTCAACTGCCACAGAGCAAAAGGAGTTGAACAAACCTTGGGCAGCCTGAGAGTGGGATGGATAACTTGCCATTAGCTCTGGGCTACTTAGAGAATTAAATGAGATACAGTGTGTAAAGCGCCTACCGAAAGGCCTGCTATAGGGGAGGTACCAGTGAGGTTAATTGAATGGGAAGGTGGGTAAGGAGGAGTAAGGGCTGGCTGCATCCCTGTGGTGTGACAGCATCCCAGCTCCAACTGGACTTGCCAGCTGCTGCCTGGAATCCCACCATTAAGGCCTCCTCCTTTCAGCCTGAAGCACTGATCCCAATTAAAATGCTCATTATCCCCAAGGCTCTACTTTTGAATTTTTCTTTTTATTAGTCTGTCATTGATCCCAGAGTGTGCATGAGGAATCTGAGAGCTGCATCTCATGGGTTGAGGATTGGCCTATCCCCCCAATGCACCCGTCTCCCCCATGTGAGCCCTGCTCTAGTCACATATTCTTCTCACTACCACCTGCATCCCCCATGCCCATCCCAGCTGCCAAGCCTTTGGTTTTGTCCTCCTCCCTGCCTGTGACGTCCTCCTTGCTCCTCTCTGACTCACCCTCCAAAGCCCGGCTCAAATCCCCCATCCATTAGCTCTCACCGCTTTCTCTTTCCTGTCCTCCTCCAGGGTAGCCTCAGTGCCACACACTTCAGTCTTAATGCAGGGTAAATGTGTGCTGGGATGGCGATTCTGGGAAAGGTTTGCATGTGGACAGGAATCCCACATTTCACAGGCAGCACATGCAATGGAGACAGTGCAGCATGGAAGGGAGAACGTGGTCCTCGGCGTTGGGCCGACTTGGGCTCACATCCCAGTTCCACCACCACGGAACCATGAGCATTCATCCACATCTCTGAGCCTCAGTAATCAGCACGAGGGATAGTGCCATGACGTATGTAAAGGTCCTGGTATATAATAGGATCCCAGACATATTAGTTGCATCCTTTGTCTCGTTCCCCCCTTTCCCATCGATTTTCTAATAACTGTGTGAGGTAGTCTAAGCATTATCACCCCCATTGGACAGATGGATTAACTGAGGCCCAGACTGGTAAGGAGACTTGTCCAAGGTCACATGGCAGTGAGGGCCATCCTGGTCCCTTGGATCACCTGATCCCCAGGCTGATGCCTCGGGCAGCCCCTACCCGGCTCCTTCCACAGGGGCTTGGGTTCCTGTTCTTACTCAGGAGGAGCTGTCTGGGGCAAATCAGCCAGCTCGGAGGGGTTCTGGTGACCGGAAAGGAGAAGCAGCTGCAAGGGTAGAAATCCAAAGCCCCGAAGAGAGGGCTTTTCTCTGGGAATTAATTAAACTGTGAGTGTCATTTCTAGCAGGCATTCCTTTTAGTAGGCATTTTCTAACAAGGTTCTCTGGCTCCCACGGTTTTTCTGGAGTGGAGTTAATCTCGGTTTCTTTCTGTACTTCATCTGTTGACGCTAGGCCGATGACGAAGGGGGCGGCTGTCACCTTGGATGAGTGGGAGCTCGGGTCAGAACGAGGTCAGCCCTAGAAGGGTCTGTGCTCCTTCTATTACAGGTGGGGAAACTGAGGCTGGAATGGATCAACCGGAGCCCTCTTGGTAGAGTCACACATGCCTGCTAGCCAGGAGCCAACTCGGGAAGGGGAAAGAAAGGGCAGAGCAGAAAAGGAAGAATACACGAATGTCTGTATTCATTCCTATGGTCCTTCATCACAGCCCCATGGCCCAACTCTCTGCCGGCTCGGGATCCCGGCTGGGGGCTCCCAGCACAGCTGGGAGGGGTCAAGGCAGCCTTCGTTGAGCAGGTGTTGCTCCTTGCTGAGTTTTGGAGGGCAAGTCCCGGATACCTAGAAATCCTCAGCCTGGGCACTGTCGACCACTGGGCTGGTTACATCTCTGCTGCAGGCTGTCCTGTGCACTGCAGGTGTTTGGCGGCATCCTTGGCCTCTTCCATCTGGAGGCCAGCAGCACACATCCCCCCCATCAAGTGGGGACAACCACAAACGTCTCCAGACATTACCGAATGTTCTCTGGGAAGCAAAATTGCCTCCACGGAGAACCACTAGAGGAAGAAAGGAGAGGCACCCTAGGAAGAGAGCTCCCTGGACAATGTTGGACATATTTGGGGAACCTCACAGTTGGCCACACACGAGTGAGATGTTCTCCAAGAAAAGGGGGTAGACGAGGCTGCAGACATACTCAGGGCCCTGAAGAAAGGCTCCGTACGCTCAGCTCAGGCTTTTGAAAATTGTTCTGGAAGTTACTGTCCTGCTCATCAGAGCCCTTCCATTGGCTGCAGGTTTCTTGCCTTATCCACCTGTGTTGAAGCCTCAGCAAATGCCCTGGGGCAGAGCTTCTGTGGGCGCTCTGGGCTCTGTTGTCTCTTCCGGGGCTGCACTCACAGTCGGCAGGCCCACCTTCGCCTTGAGAGCAGCACAGATCCTCCCAAATCATACGGTGTCCCTTTCCTGACTCGGCCAGTGTGTCAACTAAAAGCTGATTTATTCAAGAGATGGAGCAAGATGGAACGTGGGCCAGAAGAGGGGAAGGGTACCCAGGCATCTCACAGCATCCAGGCATGAGGAAGAGGATGGACTCCTGCTTCACAGGTAAATTCCCTCTTCAATCACAGCATCCATTAGAAAGCCGCCTGTACCAAATGGATAAAGGAGACAGACATTTTTAAACCTCAACAAAAGATTAGCCCAAAGAGTTCTTTAATGGATGCCTGTCTGAGCGCATGTAGAAAGATGCTCACTCTACAAGGGACCAGTTTGCCCGAGATGTTTCCAGGCAAAGTCGTTGCATATAGCGAGTTACCTCATGTTTATCTGTACCTAATTTCCAGCCCAAATACACTTGACTATTTTGGTCTAGACCGCACTTGATCATCGCAAACAGCCACCAAATCCCTCTCTTCTCCTATTTACAGATAGAAGCAGCTGCTCTATTTGCATGCCCTGCTCCTTAGTATAAACATGACTCTGATTTCTTAACTTTCTTTGGGGAATTCCTCCTAGGCGCCCATGTTTATTTATGAAACCAGTCTGAAAACACAGCAGGAATGACTAATTTCTGGGCTTTAGTGGAGATTAGCTGGGGAGAGCTGGCATTACTTGGATGAAGACTGAGTAAAAGGTGAGGCGGTGAGACCCATCCCCAAGGCATCAAGTCCGGTCCCAGATCCAGGAAAGGATCAGGTTTCCCTTTACAAGGATCCCCCAATTACCCATTACCTTTCTTTGGTTTCTTCATTTGCTTTGGCTGCCAGGAGGCTCAGAGGTAAATCAGATCTTATTCCAAGCTCCTGAAGAGTTCTTCCTCCCAATTCTCTAAATGGCTCTGGAAACCTCTTATTAGTTTTACTTTTGGCTACCTCATTATATGTTTTAAAGTTGTAAACTGCCTTGAACACTTTCAGGAAGCAGGAGGGGTGTAAGTCATAAGCAAATAAACCCCAAATGCACTAAAGGCACTAAAGGTTTCCTCCCACCTCCATCAAAAAGCCACTATCTGTGTCTCTTTTGCTGGAGGAGTCCTCTGTATTAGCTGACAAAATAACCCCCAACAATGTTGAGACTGGGAGGGATAGAGCTGAAATGGACCACAGGTCTCAGAAAAAGGGAGAGATTAACATTATTAACTACCCCAAGTCCTTTCCTGATGTTTACAACCCAGGGATGAGAACACCTACACCTAGAAAAAAAGGAAAAGGGGTTTTCAGAACTCGCATCTCCCAGCCCCTCCCAGCCTGATACTCCTTGCATGACTGGCCTGCCTGTGTCCCCGAGGCTCATGAGGCCGTGCCAGCCAGTCAACAGCAGCCTTCTCAAGCCAGCATACTGCTCCAGAGGGGAGACCGGTGGGAATGCCAACAGGAAATCTGAGATTTCAGTGGCCCTGTTTGCTGTCTAGATTCTGAGTTCAGGCGAGAGCCTCCACAGTGGTACCCAGCTAGCTCACACTGGTCCTGGGTTGTGACGGGCAGGGCAAGCTGGGAGAGAAGAGGCCCAGGCATTTAACCCCACAGGAGAGGGCAGCAGCTTTGAAAGGTCTGGTAAGGTCAAGAGTCAAGCCCAAAGAAGACAATCATGGCTTCTCAGGTTGAGACATCTGGCCTCACCTTCTGCATGATGCTTGAATTTAACCCTGCAGCAACTTGGCCACATGTCTGTCCAGCCTCACCTTGTATATCTCCAGGGATGAAGGATTCATTACCTACAAAGGGTCCTGAGCTAGTGAGACAGGGAGGAATAGACAGGTGCCGAATGCCCTAACTCATGGGGTTCGGGGTCCCAGAGGTCAAAAACATATGGTGATGTAGCACATGGGTGGTGTATAATTCTAGAACAGAGGCAGCTCCTTGGCTGTCTTCTGGGAACTTTCAGATCCCACAGGAACTGACAAGAGCTGGAAGGATGCCCAGAGGCAGGTGAATGGTCCCTCTGATGAAGGTAGCCGAGGGTACTTGGTCACCTCTCTGGGGAATCCACTGTGCAGTGTCTGGCCTGCCTCAAGAGATATACCAGTGGGGTGCCAAGGATGTAGCCGTGAAGATCCAAGACAGTCTGGAAAATAAGGCTGCTGTCTCTCCTGGACATCTTCTCTGTGAGAGATAAATCTGGAGTTAGGTTGGGCTGATGCCCTGATTTGTAGTGTTTGCTAATTCCCGAGGTGTAAATACTCCCACCACGGTCAGTCTCCGGTTGGTCAAGCTGCCAATGCAGGGTCATTGAATCAGCGTTGGGAGAGGTGCTAACAGTCATCTTATAAGCTGGCCTCACCTCACAGGGGCAGAGCGTGACCTGATCTCAGTTGCTGCTCTGATTCTAACCTGCCCTATAACTTCAGGCCTCAAGTTTCCTCAGCCATGTAACTGGGTGAAGAATAGCTGTCTCCACGTGCCTCTCAGGGGTCGTCAGAAAGAAACTGAGTGAAAGGGCTTTGCTGTTTTTTAGAGAACTCTTTGAAAAGAATAAAAGAGCTTTAAATGATCACCAATTTTGACCTTCTGGGGCTAAAAAAGAGAAAATGCACACGCACGGGACCAACATGACGGAACAGAGAGGCCTGAGTTTTGAATCCCAAACCCCAGATTCGAGTCCCAGTGTGCAGGCTGTGTAACCTCAAGTCTTGGTTTCCCCACCTGCGAAATGTGGGTCCCACTTTACACCCCAGCACCCTCCCGGGGTGTGATGAAACCCAGGGGGATTGAAAAAAATACATACTTTCAGGAGCCCCACACAGAAGGAGATGGTGAATTACTATGACAGAAACGATGAAAAAGAGGGCCAGCCCAACCATCAAAGGGACAATTCGCCCTCCAAAAAACTAATCCTTAATTATTCCTTTCAGTTCTATGGAGACAGGGGCCCAGAAGAGAAGCCGGCGGCTCATCCTTCATGTGACTATTTAAGCCCGAACCAGGAAGAGGAACAACTGTACGTACACAGGATAGAATCTGAATACCTAATTTGATGAGGCGTATAAATTGGCAGCTATTCAAATGAGTACATTTGCATATAAAGGGTTTAAGGCTTCATCATTCCTTAATATTTCTTCTGTAGTGCAGAGTAAGGACTTTAAAATCTTTCTCCCTCTTTTCAAGGGTTTTAGGAAGGGATTGCAAAGCAGCTAAATGGAGCCCGGGCTCTGGGTGAGTCAGGATGTGGGTGTGGGGTGCAAGCCTTCCTCTGGGGCAGACGAGGTGGTGTCACTTTCCTGGGTACCTGCTCATGGCCGTGCAGCTTGGCAGTGCCAGCCAGGAGTACCTCCTCTGCCTCTGAGGGGTGGCAGAAGCTCCAGGCTGGCTGCTCTAGGTCCCAGTAGGACGGGGCACTCAAAGTGTGAGCCCCTGACTGGCAGCATCAGCATCCCCTGGGAGCATGTTAGAAATGCAGATCCTCGGGCCCATCTCAAACCTACCGGCCAATCAGAAACTCTAGGCGTGGAGCCCACAGTCTGTTTTTTTTTTTTTTTTTTGTATTTTAATTCATTATTTGTTTGTTTTTATTTTTGGCTGCATTGGGTCTTTGTTGCTGCACGTGGGCTTTCTCTAGCTGCCGTGAGCAGGGGCTACTCTTCGTTGTGGTGAGCGGGGTTCTCATTGCGGTGGCTTCTCTTGTTTCAGAGCACGGGCTCTAGGCACACAGGCTTCAGTAGTTGTGGCTCACAGGCTCAGGAGTTGTGGCACATGGGCTTAGCTGCTCTGCGGCATGGGGGACCTTCCCGGGCCAGGGCTCGAACCCGTGTCCCCTGCGTTGGCAGGCGGATTCTTAACCACTGCGCCACCAGGGAAGCCCCACAGTCCGTTTTTTAACAAGCCCTCCAGGAGATCCTGATGCTTGTTCAAGTTGGAGAACCCCTACCCTGGGACATGCTTGTCCAGGGAGTCTGTTTCACATACGTTGGGTTTAACGTTGCATGATCCTTTGGATTTATCTCCCGAGGCCACTCCAAGTTCTCATCCGGTGCCCTTCAGGGATGGTTCTGACTTCTGGTGAAGGAGGAGGGAGGGTCCTGGGTTTCCTTCAGGAAGAGGAGGAAACAATCCCTCCAGTGTGTGGCAGCCTGGCCATCAACAGCCAGTGTGGGGACCTCCCAGCCCCAATTCCCATGCTAACTTCCTCACCAGCCAGATTGCTTGAGCCCAGTCTGGGCTGCTGTCTTGGATGGATGGAGGCACACAAGGTCACAGCTGAGGGACCCAGAAGTTGTTGGAATTTCTCAGCCCTCTCTGCTGGATCCAGGCCCTAGCCTGTGCCCTCTATCACTCAACGAAGAGCTCCTGAAGCCCACCCTGGGCCAGGGGCTCAGCCAGATGGTGGGAACAGGGTGCAGCCTGCAGCGTTGGCACCTTGAAGGAGCGAGTGCCCAGCAGGGGAGGCATCTGACAATGAGAGCTTTCAACCAAGAACTGAGGGGCTTGGCAGGGGACGTACAGGGGGGTCTTGGGACCAAGCAGGATGGAAATTCCACCTGGTCCAGAGGTCAGGGAAGCCTTCCTGAGGATGATGGGAGGGAGAAAGGCACTCAGGATGGACAGAGCTTGACACTTAACCAGGAGTCAAGGCCCAAGAAGCCAGTGAGCTTCTGGAGGCAACAGGGAGGCTTTAGAAGGTGCTAAGCCGAGAAGGGAGACAATGAGATTTATGTTCTGCAAAAGCCACATGTACTGCAGAGTGGAGCTTGGGTTGGAGGCAAGTTAAGGTTGCAGGGAGGGATTTCAGGGAGGGGCAGTTAAGACAATCCAGGAGAGAGAGGGTGGCAGCCTGACCAGGAAGTGGCAGTGGGGCGGAGAGAAGTAATACCTTCCAGGACTGATTAGCAGTTGGAGTCTCCTGGATAAGGTGCTCCTTTGAATGGTGAGGTGAGAGGTGGAGGGTGGTGAGAGAGGAGCTTTCTCCCAGGCGTCTGGCCTGGGCATCTGGGAAGCTGCACAGTCTTTACCAGAGCTCGGAATCCCTGGGTTAGGATCAGCTTTGGGGTCCCGAATGTGTGCTTCAGGACCAGGGCCTTGCCTAATATAGCCTTAAGAACTGGATTTGTGGGTACAGTCCTGGCTCTCAGTACAGGCAGCTGCGTGGTGTCACCCCCAACCTGGGGTGGATGTGCTAAGCAGGAAGGATGGGCTGTCATGTAGACCAGGGATGGAGACCCGAGGCAGTCAGGGAGGGGAGTGGCAGCCACAAGAGTGGACTCAACAGGATGAACAGGGATGCTTCTGGGGTCATGTGGGTGAATCCGAGAGGAAAGATAGCACCTGGATACAGGTCAGAATGAAGGAGCTGGGACTGAGGTTCCCCAAACTATACCTGAGATAGAGTTGGTAGGCCCAGGTAGGCCAGAGCAAACCATTTGCTGACTGCTTAGGGTGGTCCTTGATTTCATCAGGGACCCAGGCTCCTTCCAGCTCTCTGAAAGTATGACCTCATCTTATTCACAAAATGGCTGCTGCAGCTCCAGCTATCATGCCCATGTTCCAGACAGGAAGATCCTAGGAGGAAGGAAGGAAGAAAATCACCTGCCAGTCGAGTCAGCCCCCTTTAAGGCGCTTTCCCGGAGGCCCACCCAAAGGTTTACACTTTTAGCTCCTATAGCCACTGATAGCCTCAAGATAGCTTGGGATATGTAGCATTTTAGTTGGGCATATTGCTACCTCCAAAATATAGGGATTCTGTTATGAAAAGAGGAAAATGGATATTGGGTAGGTAACTAGAAATCTCTGTTGCAGAAGGAATAAACAGGCAAAATTAGCATCTCTTTTCCATTAGATTTTCCTTTTTAAAAATTAAAAAAAACTGTACACATTAGTAAATGAGGTCAAGTTATCATGAAAATCGTGAGTGTCTGAGGTAGAAATCATTTAGTTGCAAAGAACAGAAAGCTAATTGACTGCCTTAAGTAAAACAGGGAGTTTATTATAAGGATTCATAGGACTATCCTAGGGTGAAGGGCAGGAAGCTGGTGGGCCAGTGAAGGAAACTGGCCCAAGGATTTCTCTTCCTTTTTCCCTTCTCAGGGTCCTAATAATCTCCTGTCTCCAATTCCCTCTGACCTTCTCATCTGCTTCAATTCTTGCTCTCCCTCTCTGATATTTGTCTTTCTCTTCCCTATGTACATAGCAGAAAATGGTCACCCTGACCTACCAGTTCAAGTGCCAACATGAACTGTGCAAAGTCCCCATGACCCAATTCCAAACTCCCTGAGATGTCATGAGTTAGCCCAAGCTTGGGTTAGATGCCCACCCACCCTGGTGGGCAGGTGCAGCCAGAGCAGGCCACTTGGGGCAGATCACCTGAGGAGCTCGGGTGGGCAGGTAGGCATTTAGGGCATATGTCCCTACAAACACTTGAGGACAGCATTATCCTTCATGCAACCCTAGCTTTCCTTGCAGACATTGGGGAAAGCTTCCTTTTAGCTCCCTCCATTCTCTGTATGGGCTGGCCTCTTTGCAGAAAGGCTCTGAGGTTCTAAGCCAGACAACATATAAACTCTCCTTGACACCTGTTGCTACATTTACTTTCCTCTCCCAAAGGCTGACTGTCCTTGGCCCCAGTGGCTCAGGATCTGGGGGAGGAGGACAGACGTGTAAACCCATGACTCCCAGGTAAATCAGGCGGTGGGCTAGCCGGCTGCATCCTGTGCCCATGTGGAGTCTGAGCATGTTGAGTACTTGGGGAAGTGACAGGAGTCCCCTTGACAACCTCTGGATGCAGCAGATAGGAACAAGAGCAAAAGTGAGAGATGCCTAGTCGAGCCACAGAGAATTGACCAGAGCTGATAAAATTAACAAAAGTGGAGACGTGGGTGGGTCCTAGCAAATGATATGACAGAATTAATGTAAAAAAGAGCACTTGGACTTCAATTTCTCAAAATCTGAGTAAATAAGACATGACACCACCAAAGCCAAGAAGAGGCCTGAGGCCTCTATAGACAGCTGGATAAACCAAGCCAAGCTCATACAGAGAATGGAGGGAGTTAAAAGGAAGCTTTCCCCACATTTCTGCAAGGAAAGCGAGGGTTGCATGAAGGACAATGCTGTCCTTGAGTGTTTGTAGGGACACATGCCCTAAATGCCTACCTGCCCACCTGAGCTCCTCAGGTGATCAGGGAATTTTATCTCATTGAAGTGCCACCATATGCTCTTTGCCCTTAGAAGGATTTCTTAAAATGGAATTTGCATAATAGGTAATATATGCAAGTTGTTTTAAATTATTTTGAAATAGAATTTCTGGTTTATTTTTCCAAATAATTCAAATTCTTTTTTCTCTTTTTTAAAATAAATTTATTTATTTATTTTTGGCTGCATTGGGTCCTCGTTGCTGTGCACAGGCTTTCTCCAGTTGCACCGAGCGGTGCACAGACTTCTTGTTGCGGTGGCTTCTCTTGTTGCGGAGCACAGGCCCTAGGCGCACGAGCTCAGTAGCTGTGGCAGGAGGACTCAGTGGTTGTGGCTCGTGGGCTCTAGAGCACAGGCTCAGTAGTTGTGGCGCACGGGCTTAGTTGCTCCACGGCATGTGGGATCTTCCCAGACCAGGGCTCGAACCCATGTCCCCAGCATAAGCAGGCGGATTCTTAACCACTGCACCACCAGGGAAGTCCTCAGATTCTTTACAAAAGTTACAATGAGTGGAGGTATATCCCTGTTCAGCTTTTAAAGTTATTTTTCTGTATAGAAGAAAATGGTTCATCTCCCTACTTTATCCTATTGAAGCACCGCTAACAACTTCATGACCAACACCAGCAGAAACTAGGAGGCAGAGTAAGAACTCCCAGCCTCGCAACTGCCACACCAATGGTGGAAACCTTGCAAAAGGAATGGCATCCCCTTCCACACACGTTAAAATAGTAATACACAGTGCTGGTTAATTTGTGGAAAAACACACGTCCTTACCCAATGGGGTAGCCCCAGCATAAATTCCTCCAGAGAGAACTTTAACAATGCACCCTGTGAACCATAAGAATGCTTTTTCTTTTCAACCCTAGGAATTTATCATAAGGAAATGATACCCTACCACCACTAAAAGAAAAAAATGAAAAGGTATCTATTATAAATAACTACATTTATTAGAGGGGAAAATTGGAAGCATGTGTTTTCTTTCTTTTCAGTTTAGGCTAAGCAGGAGGCGTTATTTCCCCTTCACAGTTGGAATCTGAGGTATAAAAAGTCACAGAACTGCTATTAACTGAATGCCAGCCGTGTATCCAGTGCTTCACTTTCCTGAGCTCAGTGACATCCCTCCCCCCACCTGTTAGGTGGGTAGCATTGTCCCCTTACAGACAACTGCTCACTATGCAAGTTACTGGGAGTGGCAGGATTGATTTCCAGCCCAGTGTTTTTCAAAGACCTGCAACGTACTCCAGTATTCTTGAAAACTCTGCCCTTGGCATTGAGGCATCCCACCCTGGCTTCCACTCAGTTTTGAAAGGAGAGAATATAATATTGTTTGATAACTTTACCAAAACGTACTTTACAAAGGAAAAAAATTCCAAGTTCAAACACATGGAGTTTTTCTCTTGCTTTCCCCCTTCCTTTATTATGCACTTTATATTCTCTAAGAAGTTGGGACTCATTAATTACAGTGGTGGTAATTATAACCCACTTGTACTTCTGCAGAGCCCTTCTGAGGAGTTGAGAGTCCTTTATAAATACGAGCTCATTAATTGTCCCAGCAACCCTGCAGGTAGAAGGCAGCTACTGTCCTTAGAGGATGGGGCTCTGAAGCTGCCTGGACTGGGGCTACTGGTGCTCTGGTGCCAGGGGCCTGGGCTGCCTGGAGCCCTTTGCAGGACAGCCATTTGCCTGAGATACCAAAGGCTAAAAACTGCCTGGTTACTGGCTTTGGGGGCCTCTGACTATCTTGGAGTTCTTCAACAAAAGCCCTTGGCTTAGTGATCCTCCAGGCCACACTCACAGGGCAGGGCTAGACAGCTGAGTCTGTACACCACAGCCTGGCCCCAGTGCCATCTGATGTTTTCTGACCTCTGCACCTTTGCTTGTGCTGTGTGCCTTGTTTGCTATGCTCTCCCTCCTCTTTTCTAAATTAGCCCACCCTTCAGCTGAGGTTCCGCTGGTTCTACAGCATCTCTCCCCCTGACCTCAACCAAACCGTACAGTCTGAACCATTTATTTTTCTGGTGACTCTGAGCAGTATGGCATCTCTTGGGTTGCTCTCTTGCATTGCTATTGATTTTCTGAATCACTATTTGGCATTTCTTTGAAGCACAGTCTGGTCTTCCTCCTGACTGAGAGCCTCTGGGGGCTGGAATACATATCTTTTCCATGTTTCTGGGACCTTTGGTGCCTAGCACAGGGTTTGGTATACAGTAGGGGGTCAAGAAATGTTGACTGATGGGCAGAAGGGGTCCTGAGTGGCTGTTCTCCAGGGAGTACTGACAGGGGAGATGGACGTCACTGCTACCTTCCCTGGCTCCATCCCACCCACCGGGCCAGAACCCTGAGCCAGAGCAGCACACTTGCTGCCTCCCAGGTGCCTGATTTGCACAGCTCCCCATCTTACTTGGGCTGCTCCTTACCTCTCCTGCCAGGCCTGCCTCTGATACCAAAGTACACTCACCCTTTTAGCCTTCGCTCAAATGCCACGTTTGAATGAAATCTTCCTGAACCCATCCTTCCTCCATGAAAAGTCATCACCCTCTTCTCTGAGCTCCTATAACATATCGCATAAGAAATGGTCCAAACTGTGGCTCTGTCTCTTCCTAGCTGCATGACCTTGGACGGGTCCCCATCTCCCCAAGCCTTTGCGACCTTGTCCTTTGATGACAACCATATGCCAACTGGATAAGTGTGTCATGGGCATGAAAAGGGAGAGCTTGGTGCCTGGTGCTTACTGTGTCATCACTGCTCGAATTTCTGTCTTCGCTGCTGCACAGAGGGTAGTGGTGCTGCCTAATTCATTGTTGGGATGGGGTGACCCCCGAATCTCTTGTTTTTAAAAAGCTCATCAAGTGACTCCGATGTACAGCTATATTTGGGGACCACAAGCCTAAACTCTCCTGTGAGGGAGGAACCAGGTTCCAGAAAGTGGAGGCAGAGCAGGGGACGGTGTGTCCAAGGTCAGCACCATGAATAAGGGCTGGAGCCAAGGTGAGATGCACAGAGCCAAAGGTTGGAAGGGACCTTCCATGTCACCAAAACAACAACATACCTGATACTCAAATCCCACCAAATATTTGATAAGCCAGAGAGCCCTTTTTATTTTTCCTTCTCTAGTTCTATTCAAATGAGGTCCGATCAAATCCTCATTATAGAATTATCATTCCAAAGAAAGAATCTCCCTTGATGCTGATCCTGCCTCTTCCCCACTAGCACTGGGTTTTCTGTGGATCCTTCCAGAACTTTTTCTGGCTATTCAATTATTTTTTATTTTATTTTAAGGGTACATGAAGGACTTTACAAAGATTATGTTATACAATTAATTTTATTCTCAAGTTAATACAAACCTGACTTCTCTGTCTATATCAGGTGATAAGGGAAGTCACAGACTGGGGTGGGATCCTATTCAGTCACAGCCACAGCTGTTGCCACATTGACACTCCATTTGGGAAATGTTGCTAAGTGTCTTGAGGACCAGGCATTGGGCATTAATCAAAGTTCTCCGAGTTATGCTAAACTCAGTTTCCCAAGGTTTCTGCCTGCATTTCTCCATCTCACTCATCAGGATGTCCTGAGAGTCCATGTCAATTACTTTATAGAAATTTAGATCTGTTACATTTATTGTGTTTCTCTGATCACCTTTCCAGTAACCTTATCAAAGAGTGCTGCTTTGACATAGGCCTATTTTGATTCAGCTATTCTTGGTAAAGCCATCTTGAGCCCTGATGATCACCATGCCATTTTCCAATTCCTAATAAATCATGGTTTTAATCACTCATGCTGCAATCCCTCCCTGAACCAACAGCAGGCTCACAAATACATGATATTTCTATTACCATTCAAGTTTCCTCATCCCCCAGTCCTCCTAAGATCACCACTAGCTGTTCCCAGGGGATATAGCTCATCAGCCTTAGGAGACTAGACTAGGTTTAGGATTCTGACCTCCTCCCTCCATCACAGTTGCACCACCAGCTCATGGCACTCTTTCCTTTCCAGCCTGAAGCTCACTTTCCTGGCCTGAGATGAAATCAGCATTAGAAAACATCCATTTCCTCTTCATCCCCTGACATCAATGGGAGGTATAGTGGGAAGGTCATGGGCCTTGGGAATCTGACAGAGACCTTGTTCAAATCCAAGCTCCACCACTGGCCAGCTCTATGACCTAGGATATGTTGTTGAACCTTGCTAATCCTTGCTCTCCAGTTCTGTAAAATGGGTAGAATTGGCTTAAGAATGAGAATAATGTACTTTCTCCACAAATGATAGTTACAATTACCATTATCAGCCCAATTGGCTTGAATGACCATCTCTTGAAGCCAATAAGGAATACTTTTTTCCCAAGTTAAGCCACTCACCAAAGCAATCAGCCACTGCCTGCTTAGGTCCTCCCCCAGCGTGGGTCCTCTGCTGTTGTGACTGATGGAGAACAGAGATGGAGTTCTGAGCTTCCATAACAAACACCAAGAGAAGAACAAAGTAACTCAGGACACTTTGGGGTAGGGGGCCATTCTCCTCCTGAATCGTTTTGTGGCAGCTGCTCTCCTGGTCCCTGGATAGGAGGATGCTGTGATTGGTCCAGTTTGCCTTACTTAACCCCATCCTCTTTCTGTTCTTCATGGAGAAGACCCTGGCCACAGTTCACCTCAAATATTGCTCTCCTTCATCAGGACTTGATGAGGTCTGTGCTATCAGTACTTAGTCAAACTCCTTTCAAATGAGGAAACTGAGGCTCAGAGGGGGGTGATTTAATCAAGGTTCTCCGAAAGTTTAGCTGTGGAGTTGAAACTAGCACCCAGGAATTCAGGGGGGGACTGTCTCTTGTTCTGGGCTCACTCCCCTCTGATCCAGCTCCTTGTAGCTGACGGGAGCTTTCCTTAAGCCTGGAGGCTTAACGCAAACCAGTCTCCATCGCTTGCCCCTGCTCCTCCTCCTTCATGCCCTAAGGGTGTGCTGGGAGATTGGCCTATGCATCAAGAATCCTATCTCTGCTTTGTGACCTTGGGCAAGTCACTGTCCCTCTCTGGGCCTCTGTCCTCAATGAGGAAGATACCTGATCTCCAAAGTCACTTCCATTCTGATAGCCTCAGGATCTGTGCAGGTGAGATCCACCCCCAGGTTTGGAAGATCCCCACGCTCACTTCAGCCCATAGTGACAGGTGAGCATTCCCTTCCAGTTTGCATTCAGGTTTCATATCTTACTCAATAAGCTCAAGGGATGGGGGTCCCCTTCATGCAACGATGTGCATACTGTGAGCTTATATTGCAGTCAACTAACCAAATCCTCCCCAATGCAGAATTTAGTTGAAAAGACTCCATTCTTACCGAGACCCCTGAATGCACCACCCGATTCCCCCTAAAACCAGCTGGGCTCCTTTGAGGGACCCTCAGGAAGGCCATTCTAAAACTGGGGCTCCCTTGGCATGGCCAGCATCGGGTCATTAGTTGTTAAGAGCCAACTCTGGACGATGGCCCCAGCCCACATGCACACACAAACCTCCCTGGGCACCATCCACCCCTCACCCGCTACCCCACACCCCTCCTGATCAGCATTTGGAAAGGAACAGAAGCAGCTCCTACTGGGGCCCAAGTGACTCCCTGCCCAGGAAGCCATATTCCGCCAACACCTCCCACGCGCACCCCCGGGGCCACACCTGCAGAAGGATGATAAGAGAATCAGATTCTCAAGCAACACCAGAGGCACAGTCCAAAGATTCAGAATATTTAGCTGTGTTTACCCGCAATAATCAGCTTCTCAAAGACATGTTGCTGGGCAGCTCTTGCCACATTGATTATACCGCCTCATATTTTTGGCCCCTGGGGGCAAACAGCTCTGATTAATATTTCACAACACAGGTCTTTTTTTTTTTTTTTTTTTCCATATTCCTTTCTTCATGTTGTTGCTTTTCTCTTTTTAAATTTTTTTCTTCCTCCTGAGCCCCTGAGAGCCTGATAGAGAGACACGGAATATTTTACCGTCTCTTGTGTCTGCCTGCTCCAGTAATCAGCGGACTCGATCACGCTTGCAGTGTTTTTATGAATTAGTAACAGGCACTTTGGAGGGCTAGCGGGGGAGGCAGGAAATGCAATCTATGGAAACTTAATGAGCGCCGTGGGGAACAGCTACCTCGCTGCCTCCAGCCCTGCCACGCTGCGCTCTAAATCACCCTTTCAGAGATTACCCACTTCCAGAACAGCCTTGACAGCTTGTGTGGGGCTCCTGAGTGCCCCTCTGTCCCCCTTCCGAGGATCCCTCCAGGTCCTCCCAGGAAGACGGATGTGGGAGAGGCAGCTGAAGCACATCTCCATTTTAATTTGAAAACAGGGAGAGAGGGGATCTGGCTTAGCCCGAGAAACTGTCCTGCCCTTGCAGGCTCTTTGCATCTGTTGCTCTTTGACAAACTGGGTGAGGATGGGTGAGGGTAGGGCAGGGAGGCTGGGCAGGTGGACCAGGCAGGCCCCCGTAGGGAGATCCGCAATTCAAACCAGGGTCCTTGCAGGGGGTCTTATTCTTGCAGGTCTAGAAATGTGTTCTTGTTAGGGCTCTCCACGACTAGATTCTAAAGGACTGACTGACGCCACCAAAAGTCCCAAGGATTCAAGCCATATGTTGTGAGATACCACTTGAAAAAAAAATCCACTCCATCATGGTCTGATGTTTGGTCCTACTGTGTGTGATCAAGCCCCAGTTCACACCACATGACATTCACCACTCAAATCTGACTACCCTGAAGCCCTGTTCACGAGACCCATCCACTGACCATGAACTTGGACGGTAGGGCAAAGTCATTGGCTACAAAAGTTTCTAAATAATTTACCCTCGATTACCTTGTATTCCGGTAACAAACACTTCACACATAGGCTCTGACCCCCATACCACACTTGGGGCAGTGCTCATCCAAACTCGAATGCCACATTCTTAATTTGCAAAGGGAAAGACAATCACCGAGTAAGCCAGAACCACGTGGCCAGGATCAGAGCCGCCTTTACCAGCAGGAAGGTGGGTAGTCAGCTTGTAATCAGAAAGTAATACGGGAAGCATGACATGCGTTGATCTTTCTTTCTTTCTTCTCTCTCTCTTTTCTTCTTTCCTTTACTTTTTATTTTGGCAAATGTCATCTACACAAAGATAGAATTAGTATAATGAGCCCTCACGTGCCCACCAATGAGCTCCAGTCATCAAGTTAAATATTTGTGACCTGACCTTCCCTGTAAGGACAGGTCTTTCCCCCCAACCAGGTGCCATGTGCCCAGGATGCTGGGAGACCAATGTGTTCCCCCAGTCCCCCTCTTTAGAGGTACCGTGCAGCTCGTTTCTTTCTGGTAGCCCAGGCTTCCTCCTGGCATTAACCCCTCCCCAGTCATTCTCTCTGAAGGACGCCTGGGCCATGCAGTTGGGAGAGGTCCTTCAATCATATGTTCACAGATAATCAGCTGGGCTCCCATTGTGGTAGATGACTGGTCTCATTCACTACATTTTGAGTCTTCCTTATTCATCTTCATGTGGTAACTTCCAGGACCGGGGAAAACAAGAAAACAAGAGCTTGGGAGCAGTGTACACTTCACCTGGGGCTCAGAGGTGCCTGCCCTTGAGACCTGCAAACCCAGCTCCACACGGAGCTGTTACAAGTTAACAACTGTCAAATCTCTTGGTCCATGCCTGATCCGAGATGTGGAGCTCCAAACAGAAGAACACCTGCATCTGCCCTCAGGGGCTCATCATCCAGTGCTAAAAGGCCCGGGATTGCGGGGGAGTAAACCCTGATCACCGGGTGACTTGATACATCACCCCTCCTCTGGGAACCAGCTACTGGAGAAGAAACACAGAGATGATGATTTGATGATGAAGAGGAGAAGGAGGAGAAGGGAGAGACTGGGAGAGAGGGAGAGATTGACAGATAGATAGAAATATATGTACACACATAAACACCACTCAACTCGCAGAGGCAGATTAGAGCCAGAGGCTCAAGAAAACCTGAGCTATGGGGAGGTGACAAAGCAAGGGGAGGGGAAAGTGGGGCAGGGGATGAGGGTGGGCAGGGAGAGTTAGTTCACACTGGACTCTGTCAGGGTGGGAGGGTAATGCCCAGCAAGGTCTCTGGGCCCCATCCTGCATGCACATCTTCACAGTTCTTAAGAGCACAGCTCACTAACCAAGTCCACACAAAACAACAGATCCAAATTAACAAACAGCATCCGCATGTGTTAGCCACTCTCCTCTCACAAGGGAGCAGTGCCTTTTTTCAGAATTCCTCCCAAACCACCAAATCCTACAGTACTTAGGCCTTCGGCCAAAGCCAGATGTTCTCGGGAGAGCTGGATTTGCTGTTAGTTATTTTTAGTATTATTATACTTGTACCACAAATGTGGACCTCAGACTAGCAGTATCAGCATCACCTGGAAGCTTGTGAGAAATGCAGATTCTCAGGCCCCTCTCAAGCCCCCTGAATCAGAATCTGCATTTTAACTCCATCCTCAGGCCATTTGTGGGCACAGTCAAGGGTAAGAAGCACTGGTCTTTCACACTCTTGGGGATCCCTTACTTGAACACCAACTTTTCTTTATCACTTCCCCACCCCCTCAGCTGGTTTGCTAGTTTGCTGCCAGCTTGGACAAGTCCATCTCTTTGGCCAGGCTCTCTGGGGCTCAGAGATAATGGCTTCATATTGATGTCTCCCAAATGCATTTTAGTGAAGATGTCTTAAAGATCTAAAAGCCTTTAATATCCCAGGGAATGCATTTCTAATGATACAATTTCAGGCCCCTTGACAATCCTTGACAAAAGGTATTTCTAGATAGGCAAGGAGGCCTTCCTGACATTGCTTAAATGCTGTCATGTAATAATAGCTGGTATTTGGATGGCATCTTAATTTTACAACATGTGTTTAGTCCTTCACTCCTTTAACGGTTCCATCACATGAGAGATAAGCAAGGCAGCTTTTAGGATCCTTATTTTATGGTGAGAAAACTGGAGCTCAGAGAGGTTAAGAGACTTGCCTGTGGCCACCCACAGAGAAGCAGAGGCAGGCATGGACCCCCAAGTCACCTCCCCAACCCCGGGATTCTTCTGGAAAGAGCCACAATGTACAGGACAGTCCTGCCAGAAAGGACATTGTGCAAACTTATTTTTTTTCATTAGAATTCCATCTTAAAATCGCAGGAGTCAAATGTCCAGTTCAGCAGAACTATTTCCCTTATGCACTCAGCCCTAAACTAGGAGGCAGGCAACGGGGGTGCCCGAGATCCAGCCCCTGCCTTTGGGCTTCATTTATTTAAAAACCCTTTGATGGAGCAAAAATGTGCTCTCAAATCATGGCATCACCAAAAGCCAAAAACCAAAACAAACAAAAAATTTTTCTTCCATAAGAAAGCAGAAATCTCTCTCCTCTTAAAAATGAAGAACAGGGCTTCCCTGGTGGCGCAGTGGTTGAGAATCTGCCTGCCGATGCAGGGGATACGGTTTCGTGCCTTGGTCCGGGAAGATCCCACATGCCGCGGAGCGGCTGGGCCCCTGAGCCATGGCCGCTGATCCTGCGCGTCCGGAGCCTGTGCTCCGCGACGGGAGAGGACACAGTGGTGAAAAAAAAAAAAAAAAAAAGAATAACAATTCAGCTCCCAGTTCCCCCTCCCCCACTCCCAGCCAACAGGTGTTTCCCATGATGCCTCCGGCCACGTGTTGCACGGGACACAGGCTCCTAGAGCGATGGGTCAGCGCCTTTCAGATTCAGCTGAAGAGTTCCTGGTGCCAAATCTAACTTCTACAAAACATGACACCTCTTTTTTGTTTTTTTTCAGCAACACATTTAAATAACCTTTTCTCAAACTGGATTTAAGGTGGTTTCACTTCCCTCTGTTCTTCTTCTAATCAAAACTTACCTTTGCTGTGTCCCATTTCCTCTGAGCCTTCCAGATGATTCAAAGCTAATTTTTGCAAACCACTTTGCATTTTGGAGAGTTTAATCAATATCGGTATAATATTTTACTCCTCCCCAAGAAAATACACCTTTCTAAACTCATCACTGCCGCAATCCAGCGTTTCACAAAATGTGTGTCTACAGAGCCCTGGTAAGGGCTTGGTGAAGATAGTGCCCTGGCAGTGGGGTTGGGAAATCCTGGAGGCTCCAACCTGTGGGCACAGGTTGGAGTGAGGGCACGCCCCTCACTGAATCATTTGCACGTTAAAGGCTCTGACAAGTCCTGCAAGGTAGAAAAGTCTACATTTCTTTAAATCAGCATTTCCCAAACTTCTTTGGGCACAGAGCCCTTTCACACTTCATATATCCCAGGAATCTAGTGCTCCATCACCTTTGGGAAATTTTATCAAAACCCAGTGGCTGACTCTCCCCAGAAGGATTTCAGGTCTGCAAATGGGTGAGGCAAGTCTTGCTCTGTCCCTCAAGTCACGCTGCACCCATGCCATTCCCCTCAGACTTTCCTCAGGGTCTGTTGCCTTTGCTCCAGAAAGGCTCCAGAGCTCCTTTCTACCTTCGGCTGGCTGTGTGACAGTGGGCCAGTGACTCAGCCTCTCTGGTACCCACCTGCGAAATGGGAGGACAGTGCCTGTCCCTTGTATCTCGTGGGTCTCAGAAACAAGCTGTGCTTCCGGAGCACCCCAATACACATCACCCTGGATTCCACAGGGTCCCCAAACAGCTGGTTTCTCAACCACTGGGCAGTGAGGCCAATCTTAGAGCTATAGCATCACACAGAATCCCACATTTTGGCCATACACCGGCAGTCATGCCTTGCACTTGGTCTAGAAGGGGGTCCAGGCCAGGCTGTGGGAGAGAAGGGTGGTACGTCCCCTCTGCCATCTTTCCACCAGCTTCTGCACAGTCATCCCACCTGTCCTTTTCTGTGTCCTCCCCCTGAGCCACACCTGTTGGCAATCTGCACTGACATGTGTCGTGCCTGTGTGCGCCAAAGCCTGGCTGGAGAAATCCCGGGGGATTTTTTGTCACATACATACCTTGTGTGCAGTCAGATGGGGGTGGTGTTTATGTCTCAGTTCTCTATTGCAAAGGGGAAAAAAATACAGTGGAGCTATAAATGTGTACATTTTGAACAGCCGCCCCCATGTACTGTGTATATAACTCAGCTGCAAGAAATTTAAACATAAACGAGTTTTCTGAGATGGGATGGAGGAAAATTTGGCCACTGGCATCTCAAAATTATTTTCCTGCACCAAGTGCCAAAATCAGGCATTAAAATGCAACATTTACACCCCTGGAAAAAAAAGAAAAAAAACACATACACATATACACAACCTAATTTTCTCTGGGGAAAAGGTTGCTGCTGTTGATAGGACATGTTTTTGTAGCACAAATGTTGGCTCTTCAGCCCATTTTGCTCTTTTATATACATTCAAAATGGGAAACATCTGAGCGAACAGGCACCAGAAGTTCAGAGCACTTTCCCCCAGCCTTGCTGTGCACTTTCCTTGCAGGAGAATCTGCTCCAGACTCCAGGGCAAGCTCTCCAGGAGTGGAGACTGTACAATAGGGATTATTAGTTGGCACAGAAGAAGGATCTCATGTTCATATCAGGGTCTGAGAGCGGGCAGTCAGGAATAATTGTAAAAGATGGAGGTATGAATGGGGCAGAGGAAGAGGAGGTGACAGGGACAGTGGAGGTGAAGGAACGTGACTGTTATATGGGCAAGTGGAGAAATCAACAAAGCTAAGATGAAGTGCATAAGGATTGGGAACTATCTTGTGGGTGCTGGAAATGGAGATGGGATGGATTAGGCAAGCAGGCTTCAGACACAGTTGGACCCGTGTTTGAATTCTGACCTAGGAAAGGTCCTCCCTGGGGGGCTGCCTTTCTCCTGGGAGCCTCTGAAGACGTTGAAGCAGCAGCCCAGTCCCAAGTCCGGGTGATCCCCTAATGGTGGCCCCCAAGCTTTGTCCTTGGTGCCCTCAGCTGCCATTTTGGATTCTTCCCTCCCTCATAAATGGCTCAAAGGCCCCTGGTACTCCTTGCCCCAGTCGCTCCATTCACATTCGCCCTTTGGAAAGGCTCTGTCTTCTCTACCTTCCTGGCTACACACTTGTAATAAACACCGTCAGGGGCAGGGCCCTAGCCAGGCACAGTGGGGAAACAGGGCAGGGTCAGCCATGGTCCCCAGGTCCAAAGAGCTGCTCCAGGGGAGGGGGCAGGTAGGCAAACAACCCACTAAGATGCAGCCCAAACAGCCTATGGACCCTTTGTCTGAGAGTGAAAACGGGTTTGCATTTCTATAATCATGGATGTTGCTGGCTCTCGTGCCCTCTTCCATGAAACAGCACAGCCACGCTCGCTGTCAAGCATTTCCAAGGAGCCCAGCGCTGTTTCCCATGGGCCTCCAAACCAGCATGGCGGATCTCCGTGCAGCGAATGCATCCACTCCTTGTGGGCTTCATGGTATCTGCCAAGTAACACTGCCTTTGTCTTTAGTTGTTGCCAATTCCTCCAGGCTGGCAGTCAGTTCCCTTGGGGTCCCCTGCTGTTCTTCCGTCTACCATGGCCAAGAACTGGGAAGCTCAGAAGCCTAGGCTGCTTTTATGGTGTGAAGGAGAACTCCATTTTTCATTAGTCTGGCAGAAAAGCCCAAAGCAGGACTGCCTGCGCTCACAGTCTCATGCAGTTCAGCAAAACTGCCTCTAAGCCTCAGGTCTGAGTTCTTGAGGGGCAGGGCCCAGCTAGCAGGTGGAGGGTTTTTTCTTTTAACAAGGGTGTCTTCCAGAAGCCTCTGAACTCACAAACCAACAGCTACACCTGTCAATCATAAGGCTGGCCTTCTGTGTGGTGCTCTTGGGTGCCCAGCGTTCAGTAGGTTCTCCAGAATTGTGTGTCAAATGGCAGCAGAGCATCAGTATCAGATCTGAAGTAGGAGGGTTGAGAATGGTGATTCTCTTACATTCTGTCAACTTTTAGAACATACATTTTTTTTTAAAGTTTGGAAACTACCAAAAAGTAGGGGGAAAAGGTAAAACTTTAAAAACCCACTTAAAATCCCATTGTCCAAAGGCAACAATTGTGAGTGTTTTTCTGTATTTCCTTTCAGCCCTTGGGGAACGTTTTTTTCAGGAAGATCCTTTTGCAGGGGCAGCGGGACTTCGCTCGGAGCCCAGCAAATACATCAGAGGGAGACGTTGGCGGGGAGGTGGTGTGGGATGTCTGAACAGGAATCCAACCGGCCTTGGAATGGAGAGGAAGGAAGGGCTGGGTCCAGGCTGCCTCCCTCGAAGACAAACTGAGCGAGCTTTCTGGAGGAAGAGAGGTCAAGTGGGAGACGGGATGCTCTAAAAGCACCAAGGCAAGCGTACAGGATTCGGGCTGTGAATGAGCCAGGGTGGCGGCCTTCTGGGAGGGGTCAAGGAGCAGGCGGGGATGCAGATGTGGGACGGGGCCTGCACATCCCTGCCCTGTGACAGTGGGACAGCTGGCCGGGAGCCTGGGAAGCGGCAAAGGCGGTCTGAAAACTAACGGCAGATAAACCCTGCTTAGTGCTTGCTCACCCGTCTCTCTCTCTTGTCTTCACCCTCGTGACACCTTGCTCTCTCTGCGCAGACCTGGTCATTCACACAGGCCCCCGGGGTTCTCCGTGCTGTCTGTGTGATCACCCAGAGTGTCCATCTCCCACTGAGGAACCTGTCAGAACTTCAGGACCACCTCCCTGGCCATTTGTGTGACCTGAGAGAAAAAACTCACTAGAGCTTGGCCTGCACGGTGTGGTTTGAGGGAGATCAAGGGTCCCTGCCCTTTCTAAAAAAATTTAATTTTTATTGGCATATAGTTGCTTTACGATGTTGTGTTCGTTTCTGCTGTACAGCAAAGTGAATCAGTCATACATATACATATATCCACTCTTTTTTAGATTCCCTTTGCATTAAGTAGAGTTCCCTGTGCTATACGGCAGGTTCTCATTAGTTATCCATTTCACACATAGTGGGGTATATATGTCAATCCCAATCTCCCAATTCATCCCACCCCCCCTTCTTCCCCCCTCGGTAACCATAAGTCTGTTTTATACATGTGACTCTATTTCTGCTTTGCAAATAAGTTCATCTGTACCATTTTTCTACATTCCACATATAAGCAATATTATATATTTGTCTTTCTCCGTCTGACTCACTTCACTTAGTATGACAATCTCTAGGTCCATCCATGTCACTGCAAATAGCATTATTTCGTTCCTTTTTATGGCTGAGTAATATTCCATTGTGTACAGGTACCACATCTTCTTTTTCAATTCTTCTATCGATGGACACTTAGGTTGCTTCCATGTCCTGGCTATTGTAAATAGTGCTGCAATGAACACTGTGGTTCATGTATCTTTTCGAATTATGGTTTCCTCCAGATATATGCCCAGGAGTGGGATTGCTGGATCATATGGTAGCTCTATTTTTAGGTATTTTAGGAAGCTCCATCCTGTTCTCTATAGTGGCTGTACCAATTTACATTCCCACCAACAGTGCAAGAGGGTTCCCTTTTCTCCACACCCTCTCTGGCACATATTGTTTGCAGATTTTTTGATGATGGCCATTCTGACCGGTGTGAGGTGATACCTCACTGTAGCTTTGATTTGCATTTCTCTAATAATTAGTGATGCTGAGCATCTTTTCATTTGTTTTTTGGCCATCTGTACATCTGTTTTGGAGAAATGTCTGTTTAGATCTCTTGCCCGAGGGCCTGTACTGCCACCGCCACCCAAGCGCTTTGTGAGATGATCTGAGTACCCAGAGGGGAGTCAGGATACAGGGTCCTTGTCAGGGTCTGTTTTTGACCCACTGAATTATGACCTGCAGAAGTCCTTTCACACCCTGGGTTTGCTTTTCCCATTTGGTTAAAAAAGAAAAGAAGATTGGCATGAGGCAAACCGGAAAAGCAGAATCAAAGATGCAGTCCAGGAGTCAAAGGCAATTCTGCAGGACCCAGTGGGTGGGCCAAGGCCCCTTTGGAGTGAGCATCCTTCCTCCTCTCTCTTTGGGTCTGTTGAGCCACTGGGAGCTGCTATTCTCAGACCTGAGTGTGGATGAGTGTATCAGACCCTGCCTCAGAGCCAAAGACCCTGGGGGAAGCGGGAGACAGGTGCTCATAGCAACTGAACTCAGGAAGGGGAAAAGGAGATGGGGAAAGTGGGGTAGGGGTGCCTCAGCCCCAGGAGAGTAACCAACTCAGGCCCAGGGCTTTGCACTGGACAGATTGCTTCAATGTCTCATTTGATCTTCAAAACACCCCTGCAAAGTATTATTATCCCCATCTTACCCATGGAACCCTTCCAATGCCCAGAGAGGGGAAGTGACTTACCCAAGGTCACACAGCTGGAGGAGCCAACTCTCAAAGTCAGTTACCTGACTCCAAACTCCAGGTTCCTTTCAGATCTCTGCACTGTGGGAACCCAGGGGTGGGGGGAAGGTTAGGGCTCCTGGGTGCATGCACGGGCCCACCCCCTCCCATCCTCTCTCATGTCAGCAGCATGGTGACACCACAGCTCTCACCAAAAGCTAAAACTGATCTGAAATTGCCATCTGTGGAAGGGCTCTGGGGAAATCTCTGGGCAGAGGAGGACATTTTTCCTTATGCAGGAGCAAAGGAAGGAATTAGGGCTGCCTTTAGTGGGGTAAAAAATAAATATCAGGCTGCTGGCTGACAAGAGCCAGATGCAGTGGCCCTAGGACCTGGATGTGGTGGTCCAGTTCCCCTATCCACAGGGAAAAGCTGAGGCTCGGGACCCCTGGCCCAGACTTAGTGTCAGGACTCCAGAGCCCGCCTCTTACCACCCAACCCTCCCACACCCTCCCTCTGGCTCCCTAACACTCTTCAACACCCCTTTAAAAATTAAGGGTGCGGCAGAGGCGGGGCAGCTCCTGAAACAGACGAGAGGTAACTGCATGCCTTTGACTCCTCTTGATGTGAAAATGGGATTGGAATGACTCACTCTGGTTGAAAGGTTAGTTGAAGGTTATTACAGGAAAATTGTTATTCATACATTTTTTTTCTGTGTGGCCAGATAGCCTAAAAGATTAAATTCACAGAGTGCATAATGACCCGTCAGGGCAGACAATGGTAGGGGCGTCCCCCGGGAGGAGAGATAACGGAACAGAGACTTCTCTGAATAATTCATGCTCCAGCAGACGCGGCACTAACAGATTACACAAGGGTTTTCATTAGAAAGGAGAGGAGAGAAAGGCGCTTTGAAAGCAGCTGGGTGTGTTTCTCGGCATGCATCACAGGCAGTGCCAGCCCAGTTTGCTGTGGCTTCAATCAATGCCGGTCCTCACATCTGGGGGGGGGCCCAAGGGGGTGACAAGTGAGATGAGGGGCATCATTGTTGTCACAAGGCAGGCGGGTGACAGACACCCCACTCCTGGGTGGGTCTGAGTTACCCGGCCTCATCGTGAGCCTTGAAGCTCCCGAGAGGCTGAGGCCAGGTTCATCCTGTGGGGCTCTGGATGCATTTAAAGTGAAGAGATGGGTATGGAAAATAGTTTATCGAGAGTGATGTGACAGATGTCTCCTTCCTGTCCCATGCGTACCTCTAAGCATAACCTCATCTGGAGATGGAGCCAAAAGTCAGAACGAGAGGCTCTGGGGAAATGAGGGGGCAGGGCCAGAACGTCAGCCCTTGGGGAAGTCCCCAAGTCCTATCTGTGACCCTAACTGCCAGCGCAGCCTGGGCCAAGTTGAGACCCTTTCTCAGACCAATCAGAAGATAAAGTGCCGTGTCAGTGGCAGAGCTGTCCACCCCGGGGCGGCTGCAAACCCCCACTCCCTGTGCAGCCCGGGGGCCCCCAGGCAGTGCACCTGACTTCCCTGGGCCCCAATGAGCCCTGTGCAAAGTCATGCAGGTAAATCGCAACCTTTTTAAAACAGGTGAATCCCATTCTCTCTCCCACGAGAAGGCTCACGTGGAAGGAACCCGGTGGCACAACTCAAGGGCTGGGGCCGGGGGCCCGCGCTTGCCTCTGTGCAGCCCGCTTTGCACGGCCCACCTCTCTCTCCTCCCTGTGGCCTCCGACGGTCCACTCCAGTGTCCCCTTGGAGGAGGCCAGGAGCCTGGGGCACAGCATTCTGAGGCTTGTCTCCCCCAGACCTCCCCTCTCCTGACCCTCAGACGCAGGGCAGAGAGGCTCAGGCCACTGTCACCTGCAGATCCGACCACACTCAGTGACCCCGACTGCTCACCCGACATCACTCACCACTTGCTTCTGGGGCTGTGCACTCATTGTCCCCACACAGGCGGAAGCAGCAGCCACAGTGACTTCAGCAAATGCCCTATGGCCTTGCTTCCCCGTGTCAAGGCCCCAGGATGGTGCCTTTGCCTTAGCTGGCGATATGCATCACCCAGACCAGGGTACTCATCCCAAACTGGGCCAAGTGGACAAGAGAGAGACCCTCCCCCCATCCCGTGTAGGGCAATGCAGAGCACCGAGACAAAGGGAAATCTGCACGCAGGGCGGCCTCGTCTCAGCTCTACCCCTAGTAAACTGTGGCACCTTGGGTTTGTCACTTCACCCCTGCATGCCTCAGTTTCTCCGTCTGTAAAAGGTGTCAAATGCCATGCTTACCTTACGGAGGGGTGTGGAAAAACGAACTGTTCCAAACTAAGTACACGCTGCCGTTACTGCTTTATTTATCAGCAGCCGTGGGTCAGGCCCGGTATTAAACACTCTCCACGGCTGAGCTTTAATCCTCACAGCAGCGCCAAGAGGTGAATCGTCGTATCCCCGTTTCACACAGGAGGAAACAGAGACTCAGAGAGGTTACGGGACTTGGCCAAGAATACAAAGCTGATAAGTGGAAGAGCCAGAATTAAAACCCAGGTGTATCTCATTCCAAAGCAGATACCTTTCCCTCTTCCTAAGGGGGCCATGCAGCTCCCAATCACTTCTGTTCAACCGCTGTCCATATGGGAAGGGGCTCTCAGTGCCACATGGGCAGAAAGGGTCCTGTTGATGAAACAAGGGGTTCAGAGGCAGTGAAGGCACAGACCCATCTCCCTGCGTGCGGGGATCAAGATGCTGGCTTGGGCAGATCAGGATCTGAAGTCACTTGAAGTCTGGGTTCCTTCCTCTGTGGAATGGGATGGAACGACTGCACCTGCTCCAGAGAGCTGCTGGGAGGATGGTGGGGGTGGGGGAAGGCGGAGCGCAGTGCTGCCTCTCGGCTGGCACACAGGAGCTCAAACACGTGGGCACTTGTTCCCAGGAAAACGCAGACCTTCTGGGCTGCCTGGGGTTTTGGCTTCTTTTGCCGAGAGTTATGAGTCATCACTCGTTTGTCCCTTTGCTTGTTCGTTCATCCATGTACTCCTTCACCCCCCCCCCCTTTCCTGAGATGCCCACTCCCCCCGCCCTCGGGTGGGCTCCGGTCACAGAGGACTCAGCCCCATGTGGGACCGTCCTCATGGAGCTGTAAGCACGAGGCAGACACAGACACATCAGCCAGCGTGGGCCTCTCCCTCCTGCATCCATAAAATCCAGAGTGGAAGGAGAGAGACCAGAAAGGGCCAAGAGAACACGGAAGAGGCTGCTTTGGGGAGCTCACGTGGCTTTGAACAAAAGGAATTAGGACAGTGTTTTCTTCTTTTTGAATCTCAGGCAAAACACTGAGAGCTCACTATGACCATGCGCTGGCACCACTTTCCAGCTGGAAGAGACCTCGATCATCACTTCTCCGATGAGGCCATGGAGACCTTGGAAGGGGAACTTACTGAAGGCCACACAGCTAATAAACCACCAAGACCCAATCCCATGCCTCCCAACTCCCAGTCTTAACACATTTTGCTTCTGCTGTATTATCCATCTCCAGCCTTGTCCAAAGGTGTGAGATATTAGCAATCTTTCACTTAAGGGTGGAGAGATTGCTCCTGCCATTTAAATATAGTTCCTTGTTCGCCTTCATTTTATGGAAGCTTATCTTAAATAGGTGCAGTGTCTCAGATAGGTAACTGTGGATGGTAAGCTGTCATCTACAGTTGGCGCTTAAGATAACACAGCTGTTGTTTAAAGCCCTAATTAAATCCTAACTCAAGCAATTAATTTAGCCTCCTAATGCTTAGGATCTGAGTATATGGATTCAGACTATCTTTTTCTCCTCCTCCCCTCCCTTCCTTCCACAGCTATCTAAGATGCAGCTTCATTGTGTCAGTCACTGTGCAGGCACATCTAGGGATCCAAAGACAATCACAGTTCTTATCCAAAACAACCATATTTCTGTGATCGGGAAGATAAGTAGGGCAGGGGCATTTTCCCTCCACGATGAGAGCAGACTTTGGAGACCCGCAGCCCTGGGTGGGATCCCACAACCAGCCCTTGTCAGTTGTGTGTCCTCAGCCACAGTGCAGCTTCTCCGAGCCTCTGCCTATTCTGCACCTTAGCAGGTGGAAAGGGGCTTGGAGGCTCACACGATATATTACCTGATTTCATGCAGGATCCCCTAAAAATCTCCCCAGAGTTGAAGAGTGGTAACATCTAGAAAATCTTGTAAAATGCAAACAAATACTTTGGCGGGTTGATTCTCTCCAACCCACCTCTACCTTCTGCCCAATACAGCCAAACCTAGAGACAAGATCATTCATGCTTTGAAGAGACCATGCCACTCAGCTGTTCCTTCGGTTCCTCAAAATGAAGTGTGCAAAAACAAAGCTCATCTATGTGCAATGTGGGGTTCCTGGATTGTGTTCTGGAACAGATGAAGTCCAGTAGTGGATATGAACACACACACACACACACACACACACACACACAACCAAGTGCAAAGGCCTGCCCATTCTCCAACTCTTCTGCATCTCCCCAGTGTGTCCCCTTCTCTTGATTTCCACAGCTTTGCCTCAGTCCTTGGCTGCATCTCATCTGAAGTTGTGCTTTAGCTTACTAGGTGTCTCCCTTCCTCCAGCCTCCCCCCCTCCCTCCCAAGCCACCCTACACTCTGCTGCAAAGTGCAAAACACTGCCCATGTGTCTCCAGTGCCTGCTGGGTACATCCAAATCAGTGCCAGCTTGGAATCCAAAACTTTTTGTAATTTACAGAAATGAACAGCCTATTTATATTTAGTCATAGAGATCGTCTCCACTCTCCCTTCAAGGTGTAATCTAATCAGATGCCAGAGGATTATAGGAAGGCATCTGGATGCAGAAACTTAGGAAATTTTTCGCTCTCATAATGAGTACCAACATCAAGCCCAGCTCAAAGAAGTAACTACTGAGAAAAATGTGTACATATTATAATCCAGTCTTCACAGGAGTGCAGGTAAAACTGGTGACATTTGAGTAAGATCCATGGGTTGTATCAGTGTCAATTTCCTAGTGGTGACACTATACCACAGTTATACAGGATATTACCCTTGGGGAAACTGGGCGAAGGGTGTAAAGATCTCTCTCTATTATTTCTTACAATGGCCTGTGACTACACAATTATCTCAAATAATTTAAAAAAACACAAAAAAACAAGCAAACAAAACACCTTTCCCACTGAAACATTTTCCCCACAGTTCCCTATTAGTCCCCTCCTTTCCGTCTTCCATCATCAGAACAAACCAGATCCCACGGCAAAAAATGAGGATATTTTCAAGAGAGATCAGAGGAAAGAGCCTATACAGCCACTATTAGCCTTAACCTTGGAGGTTTATTATCAGAGACCCAATTAGTAATCCCACATGCTTCTGAGCTCTTGGCATCTTCTAGCAGGATGCCAAGAGCCCATGAGCACTGGAAGCATTGCCAAATGGATCCTTGGGGCCCCAATATCTTGGCACCAAGGCTAGTTATTGGCCCGAAATGTGCCTCTTTAATGTCCAACAATAATAGACAAGATGAATACCCATGGTGGTCAGATATTGTTTGTGTGCACACAGCCCTTTCTTTGGGGGGACCATCCCTTTCACACACCGTGTGGTCTGGGAGGTACCACAGTATGGTGCCCTGGACCCTGCCCCTCCATGGGGCTAGACACTGACCCAGGCTAGCCCTGGTTGCAGTGATTGGTTCAGGGATGTGCACATGACCCAAGCTCAGCCAATCAGAGTCTTGCAAGGACTCGTCAGCTGGAGCTGCTTTTTGCCTGAGTCTTGGTGCCAGGGAGGGGTGAAGCTGAGGCTGCCAGCAGTCATTTTCTTTGAGCACAGGGAAAAAGATCAATCTTAGCAGGAGTAAATGGAGCTGACACATAGAGGGTATCAGCTGAGACAAGAAGGAGGGTAAGAGAGAGCCTTAACAAGACACTTGATTTCCTCTAGACACTGACATGCCTGCCCTGACCCTCCAAAGCATTTCTCAGTTACAGTGTACCATGATATGTCCCCCCCCTTTAAAAAAGCCAGTCTGAATTGGTTTCTATCGCATGTGACTCAGAGAGTTATGACTTCTACAATACCCTAATTAGATAATTCCTTCATAGCAATGCAAGAAAGGCAAAACAATCCAGGACTCCTAAACCTTTTATGCCACAGGTTTATATAGATTGTCCAGAAAAGGAAATGCAGGATGTTAGAGAACCATAAAATTCCTCTCCTGGAGAATAAAGGGAAGGGTGATACAGTCTAGGAAAGGTTGCAAAGAACCACTAAATTCTGACTTCTGCTCTTTAAGCTTCCTCTAAATAACTCAGCACAGTTAGCACTAAATCTCTCCCAATATTTCCTTTAGTTAAAAAATAAGTTATTCTTATATTTTTAAAGTTATTCTTATTTTTTACTCTTATTTATTCTTAAATAAGTTATGTAGTACAATTTTTTGGGTATCTTCTCTGTCATTGAACTCCTATCTGCCCCCAAATATACCATTTTGTTCAAAGTGATTTACCCTCTAGAGTAAACCACAACCTTCTATTTTATTTTTCTAATTTTTACAGTTCCATTACCTTCTCTGCAGCTAACTGGATGATGTCATATAATCTCACCCATGAATTACCAGACCCTCCAGCGTCTGATAGGATTTTTGGAGATGAGGTTGCTTACACCTAACTTCAGGTAGACCAATCAAAACCCTTGTCCGAGGCTTGGGAATTTTATCCATGAGACAGCATGAGTGAGACACTCTTCATGTCGTGTGGTTGTACCTTCAACGTGTGGCCTGGTTCCTGGGGCTTGGGGTTGTCCATGACCATGTGGGACAGAGAGGAAGAGGGTCCAGCTTGAACGGCAAGAAGCAAATAAAGCCCTTATTAGGGACAAGAGATGGAGGGAGAGCAAATGGCTTTTTGTTCTGACCTGTTTCTGAGGTCAGGAAGCCTGCTTTCCTTTGGATTCTGTTAGAAATCCTGTGTCCTAAAAATAAATCTCCCCTTTCCCCCTTTCAGTTAAATCCAGGTGGTTTCTACCCGCTTGCAACTGAGGAATCCTCCGTAATACATTCAGGTTCTTGCTAAACTGTAAAAGGCTTCCTCCATCCTTCTCTTCCTTCCTTGTCCCCTTTCCCCCTTCCCAATCAAATAAATGTGTGATTGCTGACACATGTACATTATGCAGAATATCAAATATAGGCCAATGGATGTCACCATGGTAAAAAAAAAAAAAAAAAAGCAAAAGAAAAGCTCACCCTTCTTCATGCTTGTTAGTAAAAGGAGACAACAATGCAGTCTTCCCCCATGCTGCTGCAGAGGGGGTCCGGAAGGTCAGCCCATGCTTTGGCATGTGAACTTCTTGTTCCCACCAAATCAGCTGAAGTGCGAATGTTATATTTAAGCAGACATGTGTCAGCCTCCGTTTGAAACAAAGACACTGCCAGCACGGGCCATCACAAAAGCAGGGCTGTGTGAGACATCTTTACCAAGGCAGTGATTTTTCTCTATTGCCAGGCACCATTTTGGAAAGTTGTTGTGGGAGGTAAGTCTGCACTTTAATGACATCTGAGACACATTCATGGCTAAGCTTTCGAAAAACAAAGCGCTGCGAAGGTTTCCGGACTGGGGAGGTGGTGCAATCAAATGACCCACTGAGGCTAAATTACCAGCCTCACAGAGTGTTTTCTAGAAATACCATTCTGCCTCAGCCTGGGGCCACCACTCTTTCGCTTGCTCTTCCAATTAATTATTGTGTTTTAACACTCTCTCCAAAGATAATTGCCTGTCAGTGTATCAGTATGTAACACCTCGGGGTGAACGATGCTCTTGCGCTCCGTCTGTCAGCACTAATAAACACAGGGCGGGGGAGAACCCACCTGCTTTCCTGTGATCAGCCAAGATCCGGAGCATCTCATCCTTCTCATCAGCAAAGATGCCGCCTCCCTAGCTCATGCTTAGCACAGCCCGATGTGGCGGAGGGGAGGAGAGCCACGTGCTCCAAGGTGGTAGAAGCCTACCCGATCTCCTGATCTCTTCCGTGATTCTGAGGGTGGCTTCTTTCCAGTAGATCTGTGCTTGTTAATGTAATTTTGAGAGCTATGGGGTAGATAGCAAAGGAGGATTTTCTTTTTTGCCACCTATCCCATCCCTACCGAAAGAAAGGGTAGAGATCAATAGGCTTTGTAATTACAGAGTTGGTTAAAAAAAAAATTTTTTTTTTCCAAAATAAATCATGGTTGGAGGGGTCTTTTGCACTCTTTAAAGCAAAACAGAAAAAAACAGAGAAAAAAATAAAGCAACACAGAAGAGTGATGGAATGCTAGGGCTGAAGCTATTCAGCTTTAAAGCCTGCCGCATTAAATATTTCAATAGGAGAAAGAAAAAATTCCCCCTTTAGAATTAAATTGAACCCATTCGGTGAATGTATGAGCATCATATGGAGTAAGTGTCAATTAAAGTGATAAGTAGTGGGTCTGGCACGGCGTTCTGTATTGTTCTGAGGTCTGCCTCCCTGGTGTAGCTGTTCGGTGCTTTGGGGGAAATTGAAACTGATTCACCAAGTGTGACCTCGGATTCTTCCGAGACACAGATTCTTGTCCAATACCTCTGAGTTAATTGGCATTTTATTCTCATTTAAATCTCTGTCACAACCTTTTATTTTATGCTATTTTTTTTTGTATTTCAGAGGAAGCTACGATTGCAGTGTCTTCCCTGAAGCTTTCAGGGAGCTCAGAACAAATTAGGCATATAATCTCACCCACGGACTGCAGAGCCCTCCAGCTTCTGTCAGGATTCGGTGGGGGGATGAGGTTGCCTGCCGATTGGGCTCTCAGTTGCGGGATGGAGAGGAAATGAAATCACTAAGGGCACTGAAACTTTTCTCCCAAGCCCAGTTTGCTTCCTATCCCCTGGGTCAGTGGCTACCTTGAAATGCAAGACCTTCCCTGAAAGGATGGGGAGGACTCACCTGAGATTGGAGAGGGAGAGTCTGGAATAAAGGATAAGGTTATGCACAATTATAAGTTCTGAGGTGGGTGCAGATTTGTAGCCTGGGCAATAGGTGACTAGCTGACTAGGGTGAGTACCCAGGATGCCCGTTGGCAAAAGAAAGCCAGTGGGCTGTTGGTTTCATCTTCTTAGGGAGCCCTCCTCAGGGAAGTCCCTGAGTTCTTGACCTGAGTTCCCTGTCCATCTCCAGATGGCCTCAGTCCGTGGTGGCCTTCCCAGGACGGTTCAGCCTCTCCCAGTGCCTTGGACAAGCGGTATGATTAGGGCCAGTTTCCACATAGGCCCCACCCACTGTGGACGTCACCAAGTACCTCCTCCTTTCATACGGACTTTCAGATTCTCAATTATCCAAAGAATGTTGCTCTAGGAACCACTGGGTTAAGACTGCTGTTTCTGCCATCCTTGGCAACTCACATGTCCACAAACACAGACATCTTCACTCACTCTTAACCCCACCTCTCATCCCTCAAAATGCTCTGGTCCTTTGGTGGTGCACAATAGTCCCAGCTTCATCAGTTTGTTGGTACCAAAAGGCCTCAGTACTTATCAGCCTTAACTCAGATTATTCTGGCTCGTCGCATTCACCTGCTGATACAGGACGCCCCCCACCACCCCCAAAAGCACCCCCTCCCAGTAAGCACGCTTCTGGGAATCCACAAGGAAGGTCTCATGTGAAGCCTCCAGAAGTCCATCCTATTCCCAGTTGAAAGGATCATCCATGACCACCAGGTATCAGCTCTCCCACCAAGTGCCCATTGGGAATTACATCCACAGCCTAACATCAAGATTCCCTGCTCTCACCCACTGCTCACGGACGACCACCATACTGCCCAGTCTTCCCAGGACCCGTGCAGGGGAGAAACACATGCTTCCTCCACTCCGCAGGCCACTTTGTCACCTGGGCTCCCTTAACGCTGCTTGAGCCCCTGGGAAAATAGTCGCATCAGTCCCCTCCCCAGCCCTCACTCCACAGCATTCAGACTTGGTCCAGGGAGAGGGATCACGCTCTCTTCCTCCATGGCCCGTCATATCTGCTCTCACCATCTATGTACAGACCTCCTGCCAACACCCCCTCCTCCGGGCAGCAAGCTCTCCCCAGGATCTGGCCAGCCCACCAGCTCAGCAGACACAGTGAGACACTGACTCTCCTTAGGCCCAGCTGGAATCCCTGCTCAAGGTCTCAGCCACATTCTGCAGTTCTCTTGGCCAGTCCATAACAAAGGCTGGCACAAGCCGTGCTATGATCTCACAGCCCATCCAGCATTGTAGCCTTCACTGGCTTCTCAGCAGCATGGCCTGGTGACAGCCATTATTTCATTGCCTTGAATTCACTCATGAAGTTGTAATTTGTCTTTTTCTTGTCTCGTCTTCAAGTTACTTGAGGGCAGAGCTCATGTCTTAAATAGTTTTGTGCTCTCCCACAGCATGCAGCCCTGGTACAGAGTAAACACTCAGTGGTTATCAAGGACTGAACCACGGTCAACAAGGGACACTCGGAATGAGATGGGACAATCTCGAAGTCCCCAAAGGCCCTTATAAAACAAAATTTTATTAGATTCTGATTCAGGAGGTCTGGAAGAGGTGCCTGAAGGTGGGTATATTAAATAAGCATCAAAATTCTGATCACCACCATCCTTTGGAACCACTGGCCTAGATGTGGAATGTGTGGGTCACTTGTTTGGAGTGGGGGGAGCATGGACTCTCTTCCCGGCTGTGTCCCCCTAGAAACCCCTGGATGTCTCCTCTCCCATGGTTCCTGTTTCAACATCCCCCATAGACCACACATCATGTACCTCATCCGCTGGACACTTCCATCAAATTCCGGTGTGAGGTCTCCTTGGCTAACTCAGTGCCTCCCCTGCCTTCCTAGTCTTGAGAGATGCCAGCTTCACCTTATCAGGGACATTATCCTGGAGCCTCGAACTATCTGTGGCCAAGCCTGGCTTTGGTTTCAAGTCTGTGTACCTCCAGAAACCCGGCTATGGAGACTGAGAGAAAAGAGAAGGTGTTACCATCCTGCCACACCGAATCATGGTTTTCTCTCTCCAAAATGTAATTCACCGCTCCAATTTGCCATCTTGCCTCTGTTTACCTTGGGCTCTGATAGGTGTCTGGCTAGTTTAATTCAGTCCAAGCAAGGGACTTAAAAGTTTAAAAATACTTTAAGCTTATTTCTCCCGTTCCCCTTCCAACCCCTGACAGTGTCCCAGGACTTTTCAAAATTTTATAATTAACCATCCCCTGAAAGATGATGGGAGATTCCCTGGGAGATCTGTGACATAGTCACAAATGACAACTATTATGGATTGTAGGCTAGTTTTGTATCCTACTCTTCCATGTAATTGTTCTTTTACTATTAAAAATATTTTCAATTAGATACCAATGAGAAAAACTGATACTCCAATAAGATGCACCATATTTATTTTGTGGTGTTGTGTACTCCCTGACATATCATCAGGGAACCCCTGTCCCAGTGTGAAAAGCCTGGCCCTACACTGATAGAACTGCAAGATCTCCAGGAGACAGAAGTCAGCACAGAGTAGGGGAGATGTGCATCCCCAGTCCTACCTAGGCTCTGGGTCCCTGAGGGCAGTGATACAGGATGGTGATGCCCCCATGAAGCCGAGAAGGAATAACAGTAAGGGCTGTGATACCTGGGATGCTGGGCCTGTGGGCAAGAAAGCAGTGGTACCCATGAACTGGACAAGGCACCCTGGCCAATGCCTTTGGACATGGCAATGGAATAGCAACATGGCTGGGAGGATTGGACTTATTTCTGAGCACATACGAGGCATCACCTGAGAACTCCCAGAAATACTAGATGGGAGTAGAACATTTTCAGAAGCTAGGGGTCCTGCATCATCAGCTGGGGGCAAAGAACCAGAGACGTCTGAGGTATTACTATCAATGTGATCAATGTGATCTTTATTTGTCTCCTGGTAAAGTTAGGTTTGCACACTTAGCAGAAGCATTAAAGGAGAAAGGTTCAGGGCAATCTAGTCTCATGGTTTTAAACATCAACTGTATACTGACAACTCCCACATTTATATTTCCAGCTCAGACCTTTTTTTCTGGACTTC
The DNA here is from genome assembly GCF_026419965.1 of Kogia breviceps. NCBI lineage: Eukaryota > Metazoa > Chordata > Mammalia > Artiodactyla > Physeteridae > Kogia > Kogia breviceps. Next base: position 97,793,068 of record NC_081312.1, read on the forward strand.
AGTCTTACATAGCCTAAAACCCACTCAACATCTTGACCTAGATGGCTAATGGGTATCTCAAACTCAACATATCCAAAATTCCTAATCTCCTCTACTCAAAACTGTCTCCACCTACAGCTGTCCCCAGCTGAGCTGTCACACCTCCACCCTTCCCCTGGCTTAGCCCAAAACCCTGGAGATGCCTTCAATTTCTTTCTCTCTCTCACACCTCACATCGAATAGAGTAGCAAACCTGGAGCTTCTCTACCTTCAAGTAGATCCAGATTCTGACCACTTCTCCCCACTTCCCCTGACCCCATGCTGCTCAAAGCCACCATCATCTCTCCTCTACATCCTAGCAAAGCTCTCCTAAAGGGTCTCCCTGCTCACATTCTTCCCTCCCTAACTTCTCTTCTTAACACAGAACCAGAAGATTCCTTGGAAAAGTGAGATCTTGTCTCTCCTCTGCTCAAAACCTGCAATGTCCCTCCATATCATTCAGAGTCAAACCCCAAATCCTTACAAGGGCCACTAAAGCCCTGTGTGATCTGCACTTTCCCACCTCCATCGTCGTGACTTTTTCTCCTCCCTCCACCCCATCATCCTGGCCCCAGCCACTCCGGCCTCCTTCCTGTCCTTGAACAGGCCAGCACGGCTTTGGAACTCTGTTCAACCATTCTTTCTGCCTAGAAAGCTCCTCTCCCATCTCTGCTTGGCCCTTATCTTTATCACATCTCTGCTAAAATTTCACCCGGTCCCTGAGGCCACCCTCTGCAGTCCACACCTCCTGCTACACTCTCTGTCCCCCTTTCCCAGCTCTACCTGTCCTCTTCTCTTAGCACTTGCTGCTTTGAACAACTGTAGAGTTTACTTATGTACCATAGTTACTCTTTCTGTCCCTCCATGAGAATGTAGTTCCACCAGGGTATAAATCTTTGTTTTGTTCACTGATGTGCCTGCCATACAGATAATGTAGGAGTAGGCACTCAAAAATGTTTAATGGTAAACATTGAATGGAGAGAGTTTGGGAGCATGTATCAGATAGCAAAGGAAGGTGCACTGCCAAAGATGAAGGCAGAAACAATGACTTAAAACCAGTAGTTCTTAGAGTAAAATGTACCAGTTGTTTGAAGGTCCAGTTTGAAGGTGAAAAGAAGGTTCTTTGAGAAAACCAAGATGGGTGGAATCCACTGGAGATCTCAGTGTCTTAATGCTGAATAAGGACATTAAATAATGATAATGAAAACTCCACTTTTCTTAATATAACCTCTTTCCTAGACAGTCAGTTCATCCACCAATGATTCCACAGGATAGACTTAGTAATCCCTTTTTTTTCTTTTTTTTTTTTTTTTTTTTTTGCGGTACGCGGGCCTCTCACTGTTGTGGCCTCTCCCGTTGCAGAGCACAGGCTCCGGACATGCAGGCTCAGTGGCCATGGCTCACGGGCCCAGCTGCTCCGCGGCATGTGGGATCTTCCCAGACCAGGGCACGAACCCGTGTCCCCTGCATCGGCAGGCGGACTCTCAAACACTGTGCCACTAGGGAAGCCCAGTAATCCCTTTTTATATTTAAGGAAACCAGGGCTCAGAGAGATGATTAAATTTGCCTGGTGTTCCCTGACCAGAAAGTGGCTGAGCCAGCTAGGTCTGGCCAACTCCCAGTCTCAAGTTCCCTCACCTCCCTGCTTGTTGCTATGCCAGCCAGAGAAGGAGAGAGAATGACGTGTACCTCACTGCTGGTTGAGCAGGCAGATATGGGGCCATCACTCTTCAGAAATGTCCAGCGTGGAAGGATTCCTTTAGAGACTGAGGTCATTCCAAGAGATGCCAACACACATTCCTCTGCACAGCTGAGCTCCCCACTTGAACATGAAGACCTCATTCCTTGGAAATGCACATAACAGAGTCTTCTAGCAACCCTACCCTGGACCTTTCTCCTCCTCCTCCACCGTCCTACCCAGAAACATTGTCCATTCCTCACACCTGGGCTAGGTGACCTGCTCGACTTCCATTTTTCCCTCCTTTTCTAAGAGGAAATAGAATCAATGGTGATCTGGAGACCCATTCTGGCATTTTAATCAGAACGGTAGAATTGGAGGCCTAAGGGCTCTGTGTTGACCAGACAAAGGCCACATTGAGGGCTGTGGTCAGCCAGCAGAAAGGAGTTATGACTGTGTCCAGCTTCATGGCAGCCAGATACAAAGGAGGTTATTCACCCAAACTAAGTTGTGAAGATTCTACAGTGCACTATTTGGACCTTGTGGGGATTGTTTTGTCTATTTCTGTGGACGCTGGCCCACCCGTCCCTTGGCAGAGCTGAGAAAGCCTCCACAACTCACTTGCAGATGTCCTGCAGTGCCATCCCACTTCTGGACTTTATGCTCAGTAGCAGACACAACTGGGAATTCTTGAGCTGTTGCAAAATGGGTCATTTGGACCCAAATTCTGGTCTCTGAGTATGTCCATATGGTGGACTGTTGGAGCTCCCTTGGCTGGAGGAGTCATGGATGTTGTCATTATGCCTCCAGGGTTGAAAAGGCCCCGCTAGAGACAGGTGGCATGTTCTCAGATCACTGCAGCTGGAGCAGGTCTTAGGCAATGTCTAGTCCACTCCCACGTGAGAAACCATGGCCCTAAGATGGGAGTCACAGCGCCATGATGGCGGGCATTCTGACAAAGCCAACCATTGAAGCCTTCTTTTTCTGTTCCTACAGAGACCGTGATTGCCTTGGCCATGGCACTGGGCCATTTTGTAGGCAGCAAAGGCTGTTGCAGCCCTTGACATTCTGCTTTTGTCTGGTTCCGCTGGATGCTTTTTAAGTTTGTGTACTCGGCAAGCTCAGTCATTCCTTCCGCAGACTGGTATTGAGCACCAACCGCTCCTACATTTACTGGGCACTCTCAACAGTAATGATAACTGACGCTCCCAGAGCATTCACTGTGCAACAGGCTACAAAGCTCTATAAGAGCTTTATCCACAAAAGCTAATTAATCCTCACCACAACCCTGGGAGTAGATGAGCTAGTGATAACATGTAAGAGAAGTCTGAAAATCAATGAAAGCCAGATGCTAAGTTCCCTGGTTTCCCAAAGGTTGCCTCATCGACAGCCGTAAAAAGTTAACGAGGAAATTTCCATTTACAAACTCAACCTGATCACCCAGGAGACATCCGCACTCTCTTCCATTTTGCAAATCCCCCCACCCCACTCCTCTCCCAGCCCCTGGGACCAAACAGCCTCCTAAGGGGAAGAAACATTCTCTTGCTCACAAGATTGCCAAATGTCACAAGGATTAGACTACAGAATAGGGCAGTACTGCTCTTAAATACAAGTTGCCCCCAAAGAGGTCCACCTGGACATTCTGGGCAGACCTGCTGGTCCCCAGCAAACTGGAAGCACCCCTCTCAGTCACCGTGTGTTCTCCTCCACCAGTGCTGCAGGCATGGTGGCTGTTCAGCAGATGTCAGTGCTGATTCATGTGTGCATGCATGCATAAGTGAATTGGTGGATGGATGGATGGATGGATGGATGGGTGGATGGATGGATGGATGAGTCTGTCAGATTTCAGAGACCTTGAGAAATTCCCACCCACAGGAATCCCTAAAATGCCACCTTTCCAATATGTCTAAAATTCTACTACTGAATTTTTATCACCTTAGGCTGCGTGGGCCAATATGGTAGCCACCGGCCCCATGTGGAGATTTAAATTTAAATCTCAAATAACTAACATAAATAAAATTAAAAATTCGGTTCCTCACTTGCTCTATCTTACATTTCAAGTGCTCAACAGCCACAAGTGGTTAGTGATTCCATAGTGGGCAGAATAGATACAAAACATTTCCTTTATCATAGAGAGTTCTACTGGACATCACTGCTCAAAGGAACCATTTCTTAAATCTTTTTAAATTCACAGACCAATGGCAAATCTGATAAAAGATACGGATTTTCCCCCCAACAGAAAAAGAGTGTGAGTAGTACGTGAATTGTACCCATAGTCAGACCTTCAATGAAACTAGGTTGAGAATATCTCCTCTAAGTTTAAATCTTTCTTAGAATTGAAATAATCCCTTGGAGAAATAACACATCAAGTAGTTATCAGTTATCTCTATCTGAGTGTGTGTGACTTTATCAGATGCTCTCTGGAGCCATATCCATCTGGTTTGTACCAAGAGGAGGAGGTGAGTGTCCTAAGGATCTCAGAGGCTGGGGAGGCAGGGAGAGAAGAGACTGGAGGAAAGAGAGAGGGCACGTTGGCTGTGAAGACACTTGTGTACTGTGCAGTGGATCAAGGGACCAGTTTTTCCCATACTTCACAGTTCATCTTAAGCAAGATTCTGATGACGGTCTGGCATGATGTAAGCGCATAGTAGTTGCTTAATGTAAAAAGTGTTGAATTTCTATAAAAGGTATCGTGTAATACAAAGATGAATTAAAAATGATTACTGGGACTTCCCCGGTGGTCCTGCGGTTAAGAATCCGCCTTCCAATGCAGGAGACACAGTTTTGATCCCTGGTCAGGGAACTAAGATTCCCACATGCCATGGGGCAACTAAGCCCACGCGCCTCAACTACCGAGCCTGTGCACTCTGGAGCCCATGCGCCACAACTAGAGAGAAACCTGCATGCCACAACAAAGAGCCCACGTGCCGCAATGAAAGATCCTGCGTGCCACAACTAAGACCCGACACAGCCTAAAATAAATAAATACATACAAAGTATTTTTAAAAAGTGATTCTTGTCCTCAAAGAACTTAGTCTCCTGTGGGAGAGACAATTATATTTATAAACAATAACAACAAATGACGATGGCTGACATTAACTGAGCATATGCAATGTACCCTTTTATATATTATATGTAGGTTATATATTTTTTCACATTCAATCATCCCAGCAACACTGTGGAGCAGGTGCTATTGTTATTCCCATTTTATTGATGACAAAACCGAGCTTCAGGAGGGGAGTTACTTGTCCACCAATGGAGGTGAATTCAGATCAGGTCCCCTGACTGCAAGGTCAGTGTTTGCTTCATGGAATCAGGTTTCTACAGGTCTGGGCGCACTCAGGCCCAGGTCAAGCAGCCCATATCCCAGGACAGCTGGGCATCTCTAGGTGGGGATGTTTAAACAGGTCCGAGTATGGGCTGGCCAGTGGGTAGGTGTTCAGTCTGGCCTCCACAAGACCTGGCTGTCTGCCTGTGCCTCCTGCCCGGGGAGGGAGGCCTCTCACAGCCACCTGCCAGGTGACTGTGCACTGGCAGGACCCACCTGGACATCCAGCACTGCCTGCACTGCCAGTGACCATCGGCTCCACTGAGGGAGACGAGAGGCCAGCCTTCCCCAGCCAGCCGCCCAGCTTCTCCTCCCCACAAGGTCCCATTGATAGGCAGGCCTCCCACACACTAGTAAGAATGGAAATAATGATCAATGTGAGAGCGAGGTTCGCGCATCCCGTAACTCCCCAAGCCCAGAATCCTCTTGGTAGGGCTGGGCCCCTGCACTGCTATTGGCAGTTTTGCCGCACACAGCAACTGCTGCTGCCCTGTCCCTGTGACTCCTCCAACTCTCACAGGCCCATCAGTCTCTCCCTCCCTCTCTCTCATCCTCATACACACACACACACACACACACACACACACACACACACACACACATCACCATACCCCACTGTGTCACTCCAGGCCCTCCTGCCCCTCCCCTGGGGCCAGCGTGACTCAGAGGAGGACCCGCAACTGCAGCCCCGTGCAGGGTGCATCTCCCACCACGCACACCGCCTCGCGCCTTGCCCTCGCTCCAGGACACCCACCCTTACGCACCCTGGCTGCCGGCCTCCTCCCGGCCTATCCGAAGCCTCACCGCCTCCTGGTCTGCCCCGTGGGGAAGGAAGCCCACAGGACGCTGCCCGTCTCAGGGCTGGGGAGGACTGCCGGAAGGACACAGCAGAGGGGCCGACGCCCCACCTCTACTTCCTCACCTGGCAGCCCCTCAGGCTTCTGTGCCGAGGGTGAGGAATGGGGGCTCTCCGCGACAGCACCCACCTTCTGCCGGCAAAGGGAGGCCTTGGCGCCACGTGGCCGCACCTGTTCTCTCACGGGGGCAGGTCCGTGAGAGGGAGCGGGTCTGGAATGAGAGTCCACAACTTCTGGCAAGTCATTCAACCTCTCTGAGCCTCTGCCGCCCCTGCAGGGTGAGGATAATAACCGTACTCTGGCTCACCTGGGAGGGGAGGCCTGAGGGTCACGGGAGGTAAGCCACTTAGAAGGTACTTCGGAAAGCACATTGCTGTAAATAGAACGCTTGCTCTTTCTTAGAGAAGGATATGGAAATGCACCCATGCTCGCACACGTGCACACACGCACAGACAATTTTGCTTTAAGATCTCCATCGTGTTCCCAGGATAGCACTGGGGACACAGAGAAATCTCAGGCATGGCTTCCCTTCCGGGGAAGAATCTGGTCTTGTTGGAAAAGCAGAACATTCTTCCAGAGGGTGAGAACAATTCCAGAGCCTACTGTCACCCGGGCTGGAAGGAGATGGCCACGGCCTCAGAGGGATTGTCTGAGAGCAGATGAGAACCTGGCAGCCGCCCTCCTGTCCATTTCAAAGCCAGGGAAAGGGAGGCCTTGAAGAATTCAGTGATTTGCCTGAGGATGGACAGACAGAAAGTGGCAAGATCTGACAGAACAGTGCATGTGCCCGGTGCACCTTCAAAGGCCTACCCAGCACCTCATCCCTTGCTCTTGACATAGAATGAGCACACACTTGTACACATGCACGCACACGTACACACACACACATCCCTCCTTCGTTGTGAAGTGAGTCTAGTGACAGTAGCCACTTGTTGTGCGAAAGTAATAAGGTAGTGCCTGCACAAGAGCTCAGGCCACTGTCACTGTGCCCTGAGAATGAAGAGAACAGAGAAAGCCGGAGCAGAACCCCTCTGCCGGATGTGAGGATAAAACAGGGCCTTGGCTTCAAGGAGAACACTGGGCTAAGTGCTTTCAGTACTTATTTCATTTAATAATAAGCCCAGGAGGCTGTCATAGTCATCCTCATCATGGGGGGAAATGGAGGCCCAGAGTGGTTAAGTAACTTGCCCCAGGTCACACAGCCAGTAAGGGGTAGCACATTCTATCTGCCTCTGAAAAGCAAAGATCTTTTGCTCTATACTGCATCTCCAAAAAATTTCACCTTGACTCCTGGCAGGGAGATGGTTGGTAGAACAGAGCCTGGGTCACAGACCTGCCCTCTCCAAGCAGTGTTGGGCAGAGTTTCTTAGCCTGCTTCATGGCCCAGGGGCCTGGCTTCAAGGTTGCCTCAGCCCAGCCAAGAGGGGCAGTGGCCGTGCTGTGACCTGCAGGCTGGTGTGACTGCCACCTGGGGCTCCACCTCCAGGGTTGCCTGAAACTCGGACCAAGTGGGCCATGCAGAGGCTGCCTGCCGGGGTCCCTGCAGACTGTCTCAGTGTTGTCTTGTGGCCTGAGTTTAGGGACACCAGCTTGCTGGCCCTCAACCACTCCCAGACTGAGCTGGTCCAGCTCCAGGTTGCCCCAGTGGGAGAGGTAGTGAGGGTGCTGTCAGGGCTCTTTAATTAGTTTATAGGGCCTGCCTGGACTAAGGCTTCAGATTAATCCAGAAAAACAGGTTTTTGGTCTGGGAGCTGGGAGGAGGGTGGTGGGGGGCGAATATTTCAATTGTCCACATTCCTGAGGCAAACACTCCCTAGCAGTGGTGGCAGGGGCAGGGCCGGAGCACGGACTGGGACACCGGACAGACTGGAGCTCGGCCCCTGGCTTTGCTGCTCCCAGCAGAGCGACCTGGGTGCGTCGAGGTCAACTTCTGGGCTTCAGTCTTACCACCTGCACGATGGGAGTGATGGGACCTGCCTCACAGGGTCTTTCCGAGAGTCAGTGAGACCCTGCACAGGAATGTGCCCAGGACGGGGCCGGCCACAGAGTGGGGAAACTGGGGATCCCTGCCCTTCCTCCCTAGGATGAGTAAGGCCAGCCTGGCAGCAGGCCTTTTCTCGAGGATGTGGAGGAGGCCCCATCACCACAGCTGCCTCTGCCCTGAAACGAGCCCCGCTTCCAACCCGCACCCTCCCAGCCCACCCCGCCACAAACCCACAAGAACCATTCCTTGGAGATTCAGAACTGAAGAATGTGTGTGTAATCTCGGCCAATGATCTAAGCCTCAATATATTTTCCCTTCCTTTTTATTTTTTTTAAACTTTAATTTCATTTAGCCTGGCTTCCATACTAAAAATACCAACCCTTGAGATAAAAGCATGTGCATTATGACTGTGCCTTATTCAACCTTCCACAATACAGAGAGTGCCTGAATAAGGGAAAGGGAAAAACCAGATGCTTCGTGCAATGCTCCAAGCCTGCTAGAGCTCTGTCTGCAGCAGCAAAGGGTCTTTGTGAGGAAATTGACCATTTTCTCCCAGAGCGATAGTGCTGGAATTAGGGAAGGGCTCTGGGAAGGCATGGGTCAACTACTTGTATTCCTTCTCTGAATACAAGGAAACATGACTCCAAGTGAAATCTTGCTGTGGTTCCATAAATCATGACCCCTAATATACTTCATGCATCTGTAACAGGAAGGACCAACACTCCTGCCCCCCTGGGGGGTGTCGCCATGTGCAGAGAGTCCATAAATCCTCATCCTGCCTCCCTTCTGCTTTCAGGGGTTAGTGTCGGGGAACCCGGCCAGGGAAAAAAACAGGGGTTTCAAAGCTTCTGCTACCCTTCATGGAACCAAAGGGCCCACTAGGGACAGTGCCTGTGGTGTAAAGGCAGCACAGGTAATGGCCGGTCTCCTGCTCTGTGGCTGTCTTCTGAGGATGGTCTGGAAGTATAAGGATGAATAAAGGGAATGGACACTGCTCTGCTCTCTCCCCAGATGGCAGGTAACGAATTTAGGAAACAGTTTCCCAGCCTTTCTACGGGCCTGGACTCTGAGTCCCTGGAGATGATTGTTGGTGCGTGTGTGTGCGTACGAGCTCGTGCGTGTGTGTGTGTGTGTGTGTGTGTGTGTGTGTGTGTGTGTGTGTGAGAGAGAGAGAGAGAGAGAGAGAGAGAGAGAGAGAGAATGGGGAGGTGGGAAGGCCTAGAGTGGAGCCTGCTTGGAAGCTCCAGGGCCCCCTTGACTCTCCTACTGTCCCCAACTTCTCCACCCAAAGTCAGTTCAGTGTCATTTTAACTCGGATCCCTTGGGCTTTGGGAAAAGAATGCTGGGGAACAATGCTGTCCCTCCCTCTGTCTGGCAGGGAAGGGGGCTTCATCTGGAAGCAAGTCCAGACCCTATGGGTAAGAGATGTGGTTCCCTTAACTGGAGAGTCACCTCATGGAGATTTCTCAGAAGAAAGCAACACTGCTAGAAGAGAAGGGGGACGCTGGGGCTCAGGTGAATAGAAGGAGACCGAGGGGCACCCACAGGTGCCACCTTAGCATAGAGTTCACTGTTCCACTGCTGCTGTTATTGTCTCTCGATGGGAAAAGTCCTACTTAACCTGTGCCTTCAATGTTTTCCCCTATGTTACAATTCCTTTCAGACATCCACAACCCTTCCTTACTGTTTTGGCAGAATTAGGGGGTGGAAAGGGTGCCAGGAAGTGTGGCTCCCCTCCTCACCCCTCCATGGAGGCCACGGTGATAGTAGCAGGACCACATGGAGGACAGAAGTTCTGGTGTTGTCAGCAGTGTCTCCTTTGGACATGGAGAAAACAGCCTCCCCACGGATACCCAAAGAGCAGATCCGAGGGTGATGCCTTTCCCCAAATAGGCCATAGGAAGGTGGCCTTCTGGGTGACAATGATGTCTTTAAGTTATGTCTTCAAAGGGTTTTCATTGCATAGCAATATCAGTGGCATTTTGTCCCAAGTGTACAGGCAAGTCTATAGATTTTCCTTCAAGCAAAATCCTCTGCTCTTAGATTCACAGATATAGAGAACAAACTAGTGGTTACCAGTGTGGCAGGGGAGAGGGAGAGCGGAGAGGGCCAATATAGGGGATGGGGAGTGTGAGGTACAAATTATTAGGTGTAAGATAGGCTCAAGGATATACTGTACAACATGGGAAATATAGCCAATATTTCCCATGGCAATCTGCAGATTCAATGCAATCCCTATCAAATTACCAATGGCATTTTTCACAGAACTAGAACAAAAAATTTTTTAAAAATTTGTATGGAGATACAAAAGACCCCAAATAGCCAAAGCAATCTTGAGAAAGAAAAACAGAGCTGGAGGAATCAGGCTCCCTGGTTTCAGACTATATTACAAAGCTCTAGTCATCAAAACAGTATGGTACTGGCCATTAAAACAGAAATATAGATCAATGGAACAGGACAGAAAGCCCAGAAATAAACCCATGCACCTATGGTCAACTAATCTATGACAAAGGAGGCAAGGATATAGAATGGAGAAAAGAGTCTCTTCAATAAGTGGTGCTGGGAAAACTGGAGAGCTACATGTAAAAGAATGAAATTAGAACATTCTTTAACACCATACACAAAAGTAAAGTCAAAATGGATTAAAGACCTAAATATGAGACCAGATACTATAAAACTCTTAGAGGAAAACATAGGCAGAACACTCTTTGACATAAATTGCAGCAATATCTTTTCTGACCCATCTCCTAGAGTAATGGAAATAAAAACAGAAATAAACAAATAGGACCTAATTAAACTCAAAAGCTTTTGCACAGCAAAGGAAACCAGAAACAAAACAAAAAGACAACCCACAGAATGGGAGAAAATATTTGCAAACGATGCAACCGACATGGGATTAATCTCTAAAATTTACAAACAGCTCCTGTAGCTCAATATTAAAAAAAACAAACAACCCAATCAAAAGTGAGCAGAAGACCTGAATAGACATTTCTCCAAAGAAGATATACAGATGGCCAAGAGGCAAATGAAAAGATGCTCAACATCGCTAATTATTAGAGAAATGCAAGTCAAAATTAAATGATATATCACCTCCCAACAGTCAGAATGGCCATCATCAAAAAGTCTACAAACAATAAATGCTGGAGAGAGTGTGGAGAAAAGGGAACCCTCCTACACTGTTGATGGGAATGTAAATTGGTACAGCCACTATGGAGAACAGTATGGAGATTCCCTAAAAAACTAAAAATAAAGCTACCATATGATCCAGCAATCCCACTCCTGGGCACATATCCAGAGGAAACCATGGTTCAAAAGGATACATGCACCCCAATGTTCATTGCAGCACTGTTTACAATAGCCAAGACATAGAAGCAACCTAAATGTACATCAACAGATGAATGGATAAAGAAGATGTGGTATATATATACAATGGAATATTACTCAGCCATTAAAAAGAATGAAATAATGCCATTTGCAGCAACATGAATGGACCTAGAGATGATCGTACTAAGTGAAGTAAGTCAGTCAGAGAAAGACAACTGTCATATGGTATTGCTTATATGCAGAATCTAAAAAAAAATTATACAAATGAACTTACTTACAAAACAGAAACATACTCAGACTTAGAGAACAAACTTATGGTTACCAGGGTGAAGGGTGCAGGGGGAGGGATAGATTGGGAGGTTGGGATTGACATACACACACTGCTGTATTTAAAATAGATAACCAATAAGGGCTAACTGTATATAGCACAGGGAACTCTGCTCAATATTCTGTAACAACCTAAATGGGAAAAGAACTTGAAAAAGAATAGATACATGTATATGTATAACTGAATCACTTTGCTGTACACCTGAAACTCACACAACATTGTTAATCAACTATACTCCAATATGAAATACAAATTTTAAAAAATTTATAATAACTGTAAATGGAAAGAAACCTTATAACTGTACAAAAGTTTTAAAAAAATTTTAAAGACTGCAAAAAAAAACTCTGCTCTTTGCTTTGCTTGGATCAATACAGAAATTGGTCTATAGGCAGTGTTCTCATTCATTCATGCATTCATTCACTCAATAAAGGTGTACTGAACAGTGTCTTGCACTGTTCTAAGCTTCTATATATAGCGAGATATATTGGGCATTGGAAATTCTAGTGCAAAGTCCCAACTTTTGGCAGAAGCCTTCTCTATTTTTCTTAGAATCACATAATTTAAACAAATATTAGCCAATTCCAAAATTGATGGCCACCTATGATTGTTAAATTTATGTGCCAACTTGACTAAGTTAAGGGATGCCCAGACAGCTGCTAAAACATTCTTTCTAGGTGAGTCTGTGGAAGGGTGTTTCTGGAAGAAATTAGCATTGGAATTAGCAGGCTGAGTAAAGAAGATCACCCTCACCAATGTGGGTGGGCACCATCCAATCCATGGAGAGCCTGAACAAAACAAAATGGCAGAGGAAGAACAAATTCACTCTTTACTTGAGCTGGGACATCCATATTCTCCTGTCCCTGGACATCAGTGTTCCTGCCTTCGGACATGAACTGGGACTTACACCATTGGCTCCCCTGGTTGTCAGGCCTTGGGGTTTGGACTGGAACTTCACCACGGATTTTCCTGGGCCTCCAGCTTGCAGACAGCATATCGTGGGACCTCTCAGCTTTCATAATTATGTGAGCCAATCTCTTATAATAAATCTCTTTCTATATATATCCTATTGGATCTGCTTCAGGAGAACCCTAGTACACCATCCATTTCATGCTTACATACCTGTTCCATTTCTAAGCTACTCTACCTATTAGGAAGTTAGTGATGAATTCTGCCTTACAGTAATTTCTATGCTCTAGACCCTCCCAGAAGTTTCATCACTCTTCTTTGGAACTGTCCCTCATAAATATGCTCTCTGGATCTGCTCATCTTTTGCCTTAGCATTCCCAGTTTACCCACTACATCCCACTGGATGCAATTTCTAGGCCCCTACCATACCTCCCTCATGATTTCCTTTGCTTTCTAATTCAGTTGTTCCAGACTCTAGGCCACAGACTTCTGGAAGCCTGATTTCAAGGGTTCTCTGAAATCTTTTGGTTCTGTGTTCCTTAGGCTTAGATCCCAACTACATACAATGGAAAAATAGCAATAGCTTAAAACAAGATCAACATTTCTTACTGTCTCATATAAAAGATGTCTAGGGGGAGACAGTTTTGAGCTGAGGAGGAAGCTCTGTGATTACATCAGGAGCTGAAACTACTATCTTTCTTCTCTGCCATCTTCAGAATGTGGCTTCTATCTTTACAGTCCAAGATGGCTGCTGAACTTCCAGCCATCAGACCTCTGTTCCAAGCAGAAAGAAAAGAGGAAGGGAAGGCATATATCCTCCTCTTTTGAGGTGATTTTCCAGAAGTGCCAGACAATGCTTTCATTGGCCAGAACCTGACCACATGGTCCACACACTAGCTACAAGGGAGGCTGGGAAATATAGTCTTTTATCCTGGCTGGAACATGTTCAGCCAAAACTGGGGATTCTATTAACTAAGGAAGCAGGGGGAGAATGGATACTTGGTAATCAATTAAAAATCTCTGCCGTAAGCCCCAAGCATTTATTAACTTAGGGCCCTTATCATGGGGAAGTGGCAGAGAGGGAGGCACGACAATTTTTTTACGTCATAAACAGGTCTTCCCCACAAAGGTCGAGAACCATGACGTCGTGTTAAAATATTTATCTTAAAGGGCATCATCCAGAGCAGGAAGAATAAACCTGAGGAGGGCCAACATCCTGGGAAGTGGACACTACCATTCCCTATGTTCAGCACCTTCCCCCTCTTCTGAAAAACACACCTTCCCTTAGTCCAACCAGGGGTCAGAAGGCAGCGCCCTGTACTCAGAGGTCCTGTCCACCCACCGCAGGTGACTGGGCCAGAGCTGGGTGCCTGGTTCCTTTTGATCCAATCAGAGACCCAGCCCTCCAACCTTTCCTTTCCTCCCTCTCCTCCAAGAAGGAGGCAGCAATCCTGGGGAAGTGTGTCCCTCTGCAGGTCCAGAGTGGGGCTGGGAGGGACAGTACTGAAGCCACATCCTCCAGCCTAGTTTCAATCAATAATAAAGCTGACTATTTGGAAGGCAGGAGAGTTATTTCTAGGCCCCTTCAAGCCCCAATACTGTTAAGTAGCAAAGGCAAGCTGCAGAGCACTAGGTACCATGGAACTTTTACAGTGCAGTAAAAGGAAAGGACAAGAAGAGCGCGATCCAATCAGGCACTGGCTGCCTTGCCTGTGGGACACTGTGCTAAGGGCAGCAGATCTGCTGGTGAACCAGCCCTGGAGGAGCTGAGAGTACACGTGTGGAAGACGGCATTATAATAGCAATCACAGCCCCAGCGCAGGCATTAGGACCTGGAGACACATCGGATTATAGGAGCCAGAGCAGAAAGTCTAGCCCCATCCTGGAAGGCCTTGCTGAAAGGTGAGCAGGCGTTCCTCAGGGAGAAGGGGTGGAAAGAATTCCAGGGAGAGGCAAGGGTCTGTTCTAACACTCCGGGGTGAGGCAGGTTCAGAGACATAAGGGAAGCTCCCTAGAGTACACCTGTGGAATGTGAGGGGTCGAAGGCTGCAGTGGCGTGAAGGCTCCAGTGATGCTGGCCTGGCAAGTGTTGCTAAAGAGGGTGGACTTTATTCTGGAGTGGGAGTAAAGTGGAGGATACCACTGAAGTTCTCAGTGGGGGAGTGGAATGGTCAGGTCCACATTTTAGAAGGATCATTCTTGTGCTTCTTGGGATACCATAGTGGGGGAAGCACGGGGGGGGATGGGGGGGGTCTGAGAAATGATGGTGACTCAGACCCAGGTGGTGGCTCAGGGGCCCGAGGTGGATGGACAGGAGAGGTATTTAGGACAGCAGGCCGTGGGGATGGGTTGGAGCTGGTCAGAGAGAGGGAAGAGTCCAGGTGACTCCCAGGTTGGAAAGCTAAGTCGGGGAGGTGCCACGGCTACCCTTTATCAGGTCACTTCTCCCTGCACCTTCGTTTCCATAAAACAAGGGCCTTGGGTTTTCCAGGGTGCTTCACGTTACTTCCTGATGCCCCTTAGAGTTGTGAAGGAGGGCCCAGGTAAGCTAGAGGAGTCACAAAGAACTTTGGGAACAGATCAGATATGAGCAGCACCTTGGAAAGAAGGATTCAGGTGGACAGACGGGACAAGGGAGGGAAGAACAGGTGGGGCCACAGCGCACGCCAATGGGGGGTGATGGCAGATTTCAAGACCAACCATGAAACTCATCACATGGGACATGGAGGGTCTGTGCTGAGGACCGGATGCTGATCTCTTCAGGTAGATGGGATGTAATCAGAGTTGTTCAAGAACTATATCTGACACGTCAATGTTTGGAATAGTGCCCACGACTAGCCATCTCCCACACCCCACTCTGGGTGAAGCCAAGCACTCTCTCCTCTGTGTGCCCAAAGTATCCCGAGCAAACTCCCATTTGGCATTCATCAGATTGTCTGATGGTTGTTCAACTACACACCTGTGTCCCTGTAAAGAACATTAATTGTCTGAGGACAGGAGTGTGTCACAATAATGTCAGTTACAGTAATAATTTAGCTGCCACTTACTGAGCACTTACTAAGTGCCAGGCGCGGTCCTATGTATTCAGCAGGCGTTCTCTCTTTATAGACGCCCTATGAAGCAGGTAACACTATTATCCCCATTTTACAGATGAGGAAATCAAGACCCAGAGAAATTACATAATAATTCGCCCAAAGTGACACACTGAAGTAAGAGAAGATCTATGTTGATTTTGTTCATCTCTGTATCATCAATGCCCAGTACACACTTGGGACACAGTGGGATGCCATGGCCTAGTGGGTGACAAGACACATGGACAAATGCAGCCTGGTGTTCCCAGACAAATGTGTCAGGGCCGGCCTGTAGATCATTGTAAATGTTTATGTCTTGGCTCACCCTTTGCTCAAAAATGGCCTCTCTCCTAGACCTGTCCCCAGACAAAACACTGCAATGTGACTTTTAAACAAACAAAAAAAACTCTGTGGCGGCTGAAGCAATCCGTCACCAATCCAGTTGAAGGGAGGGCAATGGATGTTTTCAGAGGTAAAATGGTGAGAAAACTATTTTGAAAGGAATAATAAGCAGAAGTAGCCAGTGAATTGGCCCAAGAAGACCCAACCAACCAACCGACAAGCCAACCAGACCATACTATCTATAACTAAGCATCCAAACTTTCCAAACTTTACAGTGAAAATTCAAGCTTTAAAAGTTGGAATGAAACTCATTCAAATCCAGTGTGCATAAAACAAATGTTGGGATTTGTTGGGAGATTGTTTAAAGTTTTATAATTACTTCCATTGTTTACACAAGTTACCACAGCATGGATGACCCCTACAAGCGTTATGCTAAGAAGTCAGGTGAAAAAGACCACATATCATATACTTCCATTTATACAAAATGTCCAGAAATAGCCAACCTATAGAGACAGAAAGCAGATTAATGATGGATGGCCTGGGGCTGAGGGTAGAAATGGGGATTGGCTGTAAACAAACACAAGGATCTTTTGGGGGTGATAAAAATGTTCTAAAACTGGATTGTGGTGATGACTACACAATTCTGTACATTTACTAAAAATCATTGAATTATATACTTAAAATGGATGAATGTTATGCTATATAAATCATAGTTCAATAAAGTTTTTTTTAAAAAATCAAGAATCTTTAAAACAACCAAGAAATTGACATTTCATAAAATCTCCATGTAAAAGATCTTAGAGATTACTGAATCCAGCTTTACAGAAGGCCCAGAGAAATGGTGTGGTTGATAAAGGCTTACAGAAAAAAGTGAAGAATTGGATGAGGCTGAAATCTAGATCTCTAGATGCCCAGGTAGAACCATCCTCTTGGTCCTCGTAGAGTTTGCTTGGGGTGTTTAATTGGTGGGGGGATTTTCCTTTGATTGCCCATAGATACTCTCAGTGTGGATGTCAGCTGCTCCCTCCCTGGGTCTATGAGAGCGGAGCCCTGGCAGCTCTCCCAGGTAAGCTTATAAAGACATGCTAGGAGGAAGCAAGAGGTGGCTTGGACAACACCCTACCCATCCCTCTCATCCCCAGGTGGTGGCAGGTGCATGTAGGAAGCTACTTCTGGTTTCCAGGCCCATAGGTATGTAGTGCCGCAGTCTGCACCTCACCTCTCTCCAGGAGAAGGATGCCAAAATCCAGCTGCCTCTTAAATCAGTCCCCACTAAGTCTCCTGGGGAGTCAGTGTTTGCTTAAGACAGACTGTCAGGCACGTGGAAGGAGGTGAGAACTTCCTACAGTGTAAGATTTTGATGTGGCCTTGACATCCAAAGTGAATGTAGCCTGTCATCCATGCGTATACCCATACCAACACTAAGCCACTCATCCCCATCCAGTCTATCCACTCACCCATCTATCATTCTATCCATTCATCCACCCATCCACACCTGCATCCACCTATCCATCCATCTCTGCACTCCTCCATCCAAAAATCCATCACCCGGCCACCCACCCAGTCATCAAGCCTATTCTCAGCCAGTCTCCAGGCCAAGCTGATCTTCAGCTCCATAGGAGATGACAACCTAGAGCATACACACTGGCACTTTTAACTTTCCAAAGCCCATGTATACTGGTAGGTCACACACATGGTCCCAAAACTTCTTGCTCCCCAGTCTTCATCACCTCAGAAATATCTGATTTCTCACTCCTTCCCCTCCCACATCCAGTATACCAATAACTCATGTGAGCTCTCCTTCCAAGGTACACGCAGAATCCACCCTCTTGCCTCCATCTCCTCCCCCCACCACAGTTCAAGCATCATTTACCAGCCACCTGGACTCTTACATCAGCCTCCTCACTGACCTTTCTACTTCCGCCACTGCTCCCCTATCATCACAGTAGCCAGAGCTGATCAGATCGCTTTGCTCCCCAGTGATTTTCCATCCCAGAATGAAATCTGTATTCCCCATCTTCATCCTTAAGGCCCTCCAGGCCTGCGTCTCTCTCTAGTTCTGTGAATCTCCCCATTGCTCACATGGCTACAGCCATGGTGCCCTTTGTTCTGTACCTCAGTAGCTCAGGCTCCTTCTGTCCTCAGAGACTTTGTCCTTGCTGATGCCTCGGCCAGGAAAGCCATCCCTCAGATCTTCCCATGGCTGGTTCCTTTCTGCCACTCGGAGAGGACTTCTCTTCTCACAGTTTAAGGAAGCCCCCTCTTTCCCAGTTGCTGACATTATCACATATTTTCACTCTAGTATTTATAGCTATTTTTTGAAACCAGAGTCTGAGTAAATCACATTGACTATTCACTCCCTAATTAGTCAGGACTCTTATTACAAAATTATTGAGGCTTAATTGAAAAAAAAAGGGAGGGGGAGGGAACTCTACTCAATGCTCTGTAATGGACTATATGGGAAAAGAATGTTAAAAAAAGGAGTGGAGGGGGCTTCCCTGGTGGCGCAGTGGTTGAGAATCTGCCTGCCGATGCAGGAGACACGGGTTCGTGCCCTGGTCCGGGAAGATCCCACATGCCGCGGAGCAACTAAGCCCGTGAGCCATGGCCGCTGAGCCTGTGCGTCCGGAGCCTGTGCTCCGCAACGGGAGAGGCCACAACAGTGAGAGGCCCGCATACCGAAAAAAAAAAAAAAAAAAAAAAAAAAAAAAAAAAGGAGTGGATATATGTATAGGTATAACTGATTCACTTTGCTGTACAACAGAAACTAACACAACATTGTAAATCAACTATACTCCAATAAAAATTTTTAAAAAGAAAAAGAAAAAAAGCAGGGGAAGGGGGTTTATTGGCTGACAAAATTGGGATGTTCAAGAGGCAAGCTGGCTTCAAGCAAGGCTAAATCACAGGTTCCATCAAGATACCAGGAATCGCCCTCTTTTCCTCATCTCCTGATTCTACTGTTCTCTGTTGGTCTTCTCAGGCAGGCACTCCCCATACTGGCAAAATCAGTCACCGACAGCCTTGAATCACCATCATCACTGGCTATTCCTGAGAGTAGAGGAGCCTCTTTCTCCAGAAGCCTGTGAAATCCTGAGAGGGCTCTGATTGGCCCAGTTGCCCAGCTCTGAACCAATCACTGGGCCCAGCAGGACAGAGAGCTCTGATTGGCCAGGCCTGGTCACATGACCACACAGGTGTGTCACCTGCCTGCCCAAACTACAGACACTTAACAGGAGGAGAGTGGTTTCCCCAAAGAGAGGGTAGACAGACAAAACATGTCCCTCCATGCTGCCCATATTTCTCCTCCCCACTGGCTTCCTTCCTACCAAGCACACACCACCAGAGGGAAGTGAAATGTGGGTTCTCTCCTCCTGCCTTTCTCTTCGAGGCTGGGTCCTGTTCCAAACACCTCTTCTTTTCCCCTCTTCAATCCGTCTGTGGCCTATACTGAGCACCTTCACAGCACAAACCTCTTTGCAAAGAACTGCAGGAGGTGATCGGCAACTAAACTATGGGGCTAGCCAGGAAGAGAAGGTGACCTACAACAATTCACCATGAAAATAATTAATCACTTGGTTGTGTGGTCAGAGAAAGGGAAGTCAAGGAATTGCAGAAGGCTTGGGTGAGGGGTCAGAGATCAGGTTTGACACTTGGCCATATTTGAAGGGGCGGAGAGGTCTGCTTCAGGCCATCCATCCTTTCCTCTGCCAGTTGTGGGTGTGTATACTGTGTGTGTGGTAGTGGTGGAGGTGAGGATTGTGCCTTCACAAATGCAAGCATCCTGCCTCCGTGGCAACATTCAAAGGTCCCATAGGGCAGAACTGGTTTTTTTCCTTCTAATGCACTCAAAAAAACCTCCCAAGGTCATGTGCATCTTGTTCTTGATCATTTGAGGCCAACCCTACTTTTCGTGGGTCATACTTGTGACTTATTCTCATTGATCTATTCCTTCATTTATCTCTCAGTCTCTGCCTTTGTCTCTCCAGCTCTGCAAGAATTTGTGTCTGTAAAGCGCTGCCCCTCTTCATCTCTCTCAAGAACATCCCTGCCCCCCACTGTGGAGACCCAATAGCCCTTACCAGGAATAGCTGACCTCACAGCTCAGGAAGAGTGCTACCCTTCTGTTTCCAACACGCACCGTGGATTAGTTCCGTTACAGCTTCCAGGCCAAGTAATCTCCCATGGGCATCACCCTCTGGCATTCAATCATTCATTCATTCAAGGGTACATAGGACTGCACAAGGCGTATGTCACCATTTGAAGATAACCAAGTATTCTCCAATACTTTGGTCCAAACCAAGCAAATTTTGACCCCTCTCCTCCCATGCAAATGCACAAAAACAGGCGGTGGTCTCACCACAGCAGATTCTTACCTGTTGGCTGAGCTGGTCACCAGTTCTGCTTCAGCTGGTGCTGTAGACCCTGACTTGGCATTTCTTTCCCTGTTTAGAATCAAAGCCTTTCATTACTTTACTAACAGACCTCTGCTGAGTGCCAGACCCTGGTTTAGTCAGGGAATGAGTGAGAGAGCTGAATGAGTGGAAATAAGGGAACAAATCCATCTGAAACAATGAGATATGCTCCGAAACAAAAGTGGACTTTGGGGAAGATTTTGGAAGGCATAGGGTGTGAGCTGGCCTTTGAGGATTAGTAGCCTGAATTGGTGGTTGTCAAAATGTAAAACTAAAGGGTCACTGGATGGGGTCTCTGCCTAGGAATAGAGTCCCCCTCCTGGTGTCCAGACAGGGCTCAAATCTAGTCAATCAATCAGCCACCAGTTAACATGACTTACTTTGCAGAAAGTCCAGGAAAAATAAAAATAGCCACAATTTTTTTCCCCAGTATTTTGTGGGTGATGGTTCCTGCCCTGGATAAATTGACAATTCTGTCAGTTCTGGGGCAGAAAAGGAACACTTCTGGAGAGGGTAGGGCATGGGTTTGAAGGATGGGAAGTCCCACCGTTAGCCTGTCTTTTCTACAAAGGCATTGAAAGGGCAAAGAAAGGAGATCTTTCCTTATGACGATCAGCAGTAGACCCGCCACCTAACCTATCTTTCTTTTCTTTTCTTTCTTGTTTCCTCCCTCCCTTCCTTCCTTCCTTCTTGTCTCTGTCTCTCTCTCTCTCCCCCCTCCTTCCCTCCTTCCTTCCCTCCCTCCCTTCCTTCCTTATTTTTGCAGAGGCTCAGAGAAGTTAAATGACTTGCCTAAGATCACACAGCTAGCAAGTCATGAAGTACGATGCAATGCAGGTGTTTCTGGATTTGATTAATTCAGGAGACTTTTACTTCTTTCTTGGAAGAGGAAGCATATGTATTATTATTAGCCTTTTAGTAACGGCTTAGTTTAAATTCCTTTGCCAGGTTTGCTGGTAGGGATTGTGTACCAAGAATATGGGACATAGATAAGTTTTGGTGGGATTCAGAGGTCAGGAAAAGTCAAGAATATGAATGCCCTCAGAAAAGGAACCATGACAGGGGAAACAAGGGAAACTGGTGTGTGGGAGCACATAGTAGAGGCTCAATGTGTGTAAACTTGACCAACAAACCATTACAAACAGGAGGACACATGCGAAAATGCTCCTCTCCCACTGGGTGAGCTGGGCCTGTCTTGGCCTGGAGGTCACCTGAGTGAGGTGGGAGGTCCCCCTCATCCTTGCTGCTGCTGCTGTGTCCACAGTGGCTGGGCTGGGCTGGGCCACACATCTTGGGTCACGTCTCTTCACATGATTGCCAGATATGTCAAAGCAGATGGAAAAGGAGCAACTGGCCTTTGCCTGCCTCCTTTCATTTGGGTAGAAGAAGGATTGGGCCATTTGTTTGTCCTCCAGGGAGTTCCTGAGAACTCTGCAAGCAGGCAACAAATTGCCTGCGCATAATGCTCAGTGCTGGGGAGCCTGGTAATCCCAGGGCTCCATTGGGTCCTTCACTCTCCAGCCCAGTGACCTTTTTTTTTTTTTCAGGTTTGAAGTTTTACTTATTTATTTTTTTAACATCTTTATTGGAGTATAATTGCTTTACAATGGTGTGTTTCTGCTTTATAATAAAGTGAATCGGCTATACATATATCCCCATATCTCCTTCCTCTTGCGTCTCCCTCCCACCCTCCCTATCCCACCCCCTAGGTGGTCACAAAGCACTAAGCTGATCTCCCCCAGTGACCTTTGACCTTCAACCTTCTAGAAGTCACTCAGTCTCCATGAGTGGCAACTTCTTTATCTTTATCCCGAAGAGAGCAACTCCTCTCATGGTGGAGAGAACGAAACAGGACATACAAAGCTCCTAGTTGGGGTGTGGCTTCTCAGAACGGCTTACCTAAAATCACAGCGTTAATTATAGTCTAGTATTGTGTGTGAAACTGGCCCTAACTGGGTCTTCGCTTCCCCTCTGTAAAGTAGGGCTTCCTGCTCTTCCTACTTCATGGAGCTGTTGTGAGGGTCAATAAGGTGATAGATACGTGGTAAACCAAGCTTTGAGAAACATCACCCACTCTCCAAACACAAGGTGCTGTTTAGTTTCAATGAAAGATCTAAAAATTGCATTTTCCATCCAGCTAACAACAAACCATTTGTTCATAGACCTCTACTCCCTGTTCACATTAGGAAACATTAACAATCCTGGGGATACTTACACTATCACCCGGCAGAAGCAATAAAACTGGGAGAAGGCGATAAAGTTTAAATCCACTCTGGTTGATGAAACACTACTGCTCTAAGTAAACCACCACCATGGAGAGGCACATGGTTTAAAAAAAAAAAAAGACAAGGAGACAATAAAATCTCCCCTCTCAGATATTTAGAATCAATAAATATGTTATGGAGATAATACATTAGCTATGCAAGGACTGCTTATCTGCCAGGAGAAGACTCTTGATAGCTGGAGAGTGCAGTCGGAGATAGAAAATCCTGAAACCTGGTGCTGACATCAACACCATCTCGATGTGAATAATAAACCTCTCACCCCCCGCTCCCACCAGCCCCCAGGAACCATGTGTTCTCATTAAATAAACTGAAGAAAAACTGCTGGTGGGAAGAACACCTTGAAGAGGGGCACTCATACTGACTCTGTCATCAGCAAGCTGAGGGAAACTTTCAGGGTCTCAGTCTCTCTGTCTGCAAAATGGGTTGAAGTCGAGCAGGATTTGTTTTTCCTTGGTATTAATTCATTTTACATATGGTTAAAAGCAAACTGGTAAAAACGCCAATATTAAACGACACAGAAAAGAAAACCAGAATTGCTCTGATCGGCATCAAAGTGAAGTGGAGCTGTGACCACCGGCTACCCCTGCCTCTTCCCCAGAACCCCAGGGCTCCAAACAATACAGCTCCAAAACCACTCTTCCGGTGACCTTTGGAGACCCTTTAAAATGTGACTTGCTGTGGTTTTACAATTCTTTTGACATTCTTTGATTCTTCCAGCCTTCTTTGGTCCTCTGTGACACATGGCCTTACTTCCTGAGGCTGTGTGCGCCAGACAAGCTCTGTCTTGGCTAGAGAGCGCCTCTTATGACACAGAGTCACACATGTAGACATCCCTGGCACAGGGCCTGGTGTCTAGCAGGGGCTCCGGAAGAGCCTCCTCTTTTTCTGGCCCACAACCTTGCCAGGGGTGCCAACTCCCAACTCAGCTGGCTGGGCTCCACCAAGAGTCCAGATCAACCCCTTTCTGTGGAGACCCTAATAGCTGTGCACTTCCCCCTGTGACGGGTGTGTGTGTGTGTGTGTGTGTGTGTGTGTGTGTGTGTGTGTGTGTGTGTGTGTTGGGGGGCGCTTAGCCCTCCCACCACCATGCTGGGGCCAGTCCCTGTGCAGCTGTCTGCACACCCTGGCCTCTCCCACTAGAACCTGAAGGGGGGTGTGTATAGTGTTTTCAAATAACCTGGATGATGTTTTTTTTAATAAAACTATTTTTTTATTGCTGTTCCCAACCCACCTAGCACCAGCTGTGATGAGAATCACTTGTATGGTAAAGTGCTGTTGATAAAATTGTTCCCACTGGAACTCAGCTGTGCGCTCATGTGGTGCGCTATTGGCTCCTTCCCTGCTCTGCTCTTGCAGCCTGCTCATCTCCGCCCCTCCCCGCTCCTTCCCTGGCTTCTCTCAAGCCCTGGCTCCTCCCTCCTCCCTCCTCTCCTTCTGGCCCATTCTCCCTCCCCCCTCCTACCCCTTTCTTTCTACTCTCCCTCTCATGCTACCTTTCCTTCTGGCATCCTTTGAATGTCTCTCCTCTGCTCCCCTTCCTGACCTCTGCATCTCTACCTCTTCTTTCCCTCCTCACTGTCTCCCCAGTATCTGCACATCTGGGGCCAGGTCAGCTCAATGAGATGTACTGGGAGGCCTCTGGCTTCTCTTCAGAGAGTGGCAGATGCAGCCCAATCCTAATAAGCCGACGCTAGCCTGGGCAGCTGCCTGTGCTTTGAGGATGCCGCCATCCCCAGATATGCCTCTGGGATAAGAAGGGGCGAGCAAAGGAAGGCAGATGTGAAAAAGTATGGTAGATTCAGGGAACAGTGTGTAATCTGAAGGAACAGCATGACAAGGAGCTGCTGAAGGAGGTGTTAAACCCACCTAGGTTTGAGGAGGTGTGTAGGGGACTGATTACACATTATGGAAGGCTTAAAAACTTGGTGAAGAAGTTCTACTTTGAACTAAGGTCCTTCCCAGTCATTAGAGTGCTAGAAGCTGCCATAACACAAACTTGACCTACTTTATATTGAAGCATGCAACTGGAGAGCTTCAGGTGCAGCTTTATCAGGGCTCCAGCTCCATCATTTCTGCTGATTTTCTCAAAGAGACAGCTTTCCTGTTTATATGTCTGCTTGGTTCTCATGGACACAACAGGTCTGCAAACAGCAGTTAGGGCAAAGGACTTTCTTGTTCATTTCCTGCAAGAGAGAGAAAGAGAGCACAGGTTCCCACAGTCCTCTCTTGAGAGCAAGAGGGGGCTTCCTGAGAAACCTCTCGCCTCATGTCTCGCTGGTCAGAATTGGATCACATGCCCCTTCCTGAATCAATCACTACACCAAACAGGCACTCCCTCTGGGCTGAGGGCAAGCCTCCCAAATGCAGGCTGCTACCCAAGGAGGCAAAGGGGATGAGATGTTGAAAGGTCAACCACAGCACCCTCTGCAGCTTAAGGTCCCCCTGCAGGGGAGTATGGTAAGGGGGCAGAGGGTACCTGAAGCCCTGGGCCAGCAAGGAGCATCATCCCAGAGCAGCAACGTACGTTACATTAAAATGAGATGACTGACTAGAATGCAAAATGTACACGCAGCTTTAAATTAAGGCATGAGACTTCGGAGACATTTTCTGCTTAATTAAGCTGCAAGAGGGTCGCCTTACACTTGTTTGGATTATTACTACATTTCTAACAAGTGGAGAGTGCACCCAAAAAATACTTGCTGAATGAGTAAATGAATGAACAAATGATTGAGACAGGCAATTTCAGGCTCCTTTCAGACCTGGGGGGACCATCCCCTCTCCTTTGCTATTGGGGTGCTTCAGCAGAAAAGTCTGAGGAGCACTGCAATAAACAGAGGGGGTGCCTAGGGAGCTGTTTTTCTTTTCTTTTCAATAGCAGCCTTATTGAGATATAATTCATAGACTATAAAACCCGCCCCTTTAAAGGGTACAATTCAGTCATTTTTAGTATATTCACAGCGTTGTGTGACCATGACCCACTCCTGGGGAGTTTTAGAGCCAGGTTGGGGAGATTCACGCCCATAAAGAGCGAGGGCTCAGGGCTGTGAGTGGCTGGGGGCAGACGGGGGGCCTGGCTGGAGGAAAGTAGGTCTGGTAGAAGCAGAAAGAACCCCTAGAAAGCCGCAGCGATACTAAAGGGGCGGGGTGGAAACCTGGGTCTCGGGGTGGTAACAGCAAGATTGGAGAAGAGAGGGCTCACGTAAGAGAGGTTGCAAAGACTGCAAATATAGGTTTGGAGGCCACCCGTGGTGGGCAGAGACACTGCAGGATGAAGGTGCCCCTCATTTTCAAGCCATCAGATTTCTATCGCTCGATCCAGGCTACACAGTTATGCAGGCTGCAGCCCAAGCAGTAGTGTCTGTCCAGCTCCCCTGCCTGGGGCAGAGATGCCAGGAACATGGGTCCCCAGATGCCGGCCACATGGAGATGCAGGGCTGGCATGAGCTGACCAAATTGCTCAGAGAACAGCACCCCAGGTGACATCCCCCTTGCCACGAGCTCCTGAGCTCAGCTACTCATAAGCAACATTTCAAGGATGGAGCTGATCCAGTCAAGGGAAAACAAAAAGGACTTTGTGTTCCACCTGGGAGTGGGGGTCCCCTCAGGAGTTCTAGAACTTCCTGCAGCTGTGCCTGGGGGTGGGGGAGCGGATAACCAGCCCCATCTAGCAGGGTGTGCAAGGAGTCCAAGAGAGTGGCTTTCTGGAAGCTCTCAGCAAAGTGGGCCTTGGCAAGACCAGATTAAGCAGCATCTTCAGCACAAAGCAGGCAGGCTGTGTAAACACCTGGGCAAGAAAGCAGAGACCCGAGCCCAGAACCCGTCTCTGGCTCCTGTGAGTTGCCTGGGCTTTAGTTTCTTCAGCTCTAAAGTGAAGGGGTGAGGCTAGTTCAGAATTGCCCAAAATGATTTCCTCTAAACACTAGGCCCTCTGGGTGTTCCAGGATGAAAAGTTAGGGATATGGCAAATGCTCTGTTACCCTCCTGGAGCTAGAAAGGCTCTGAGTCTTGCAGTCAAGGAAACTGTTGACCTCTGTTCAGTTTAGAATTTCCCCAGATGTCTGATGGATGGGGCCGGAGTGGGGAACTTAGAAAACTTACAACATCACTTTCTAAGTCCACCTAGAAAGAGCTTCCTTCTCCCAGGTGAACCCTACCTTCTCTGGTTCATGGCGTCTTTTGGTCTCCCAGTCTCCCGTTAAAACACAATTACTTTTAGATGGAGTAACATTAAGCCAGTATGAGTTGATGTTTTGGCTGGGACTGAACCAAGAGTTGGCCGAGCACAAGCTAGGCCTGGGCTGAAGGGCAGGATAGGGTGCCAGGGGATGGAGATGGGTTGGAAAGGGGGGAGGAGACAGCAAAGACCTATATTTGTCATTTAGCAACTCGGAGTGTTTCCAAGGAGGGAAATTTCACATCAAATCATGTATGTTGCAGCCAAACTCTTGTTTGGTAGAAGTTGAGACTTTTACCCCCAGGTAGGATTTTTCAGATTAGGGAAAATCCCCATGAAGCCCAGAGAATGTGATGACCTGCCCCAAATCCCACGGAGAGTACACAGCACGCAGGACAGGCACCCAGGCTTTCAGCCAGTGTTCTCCCAGCAGGGCCAAGCTAACTGGAGTCCACGGCTGCCCTCTTCGCATACACAATGCCTGACTCCCCAGCCCTATGTCGGCTCTGTTCCCAAGAAGGATTTCTCTTGACAGAAAACGGAGCTAAAAGGGCAAGGGAATATTTCCAAATGGTTGATCTGACAGCTGCAAATTTCATTTTCTGTTACATGCTGACCTCTAATTGTTTCCCAAGTAGCCTGGGACTGAGAGATCGATAAATCCCAGAGATAGTTAATATCCCCTCTGGCATCCTCAGCTTTAGTTAGTTAGAAAACAGTCAGATTCATGGCTCTCTGCAAATTTTAGCAGATTTTTTTTTCATTTTCATCAGGGTCCAATGAACTGTAATTCAGCCAAGGACCTGGTTGGGGCCTGAGAAATCTGTGGTGACAGGGAGGGCAGGCGCTGGGAGGAAACTCAGCATTGCTGGCGCAACCTCCCCTTGTCCAGGTGGGAGGATCCAGGACCAGAGAGGCCCACAGTGGCCACGAAGGGGATGGGAACTCCAACCCAACCTCCCATGGCTCTTTCCACTCAAACAAGCTGCCTCCATTAGCTTATTAATAGAACAAGGGAGTTGGGGTCATTTGGTGAACCTGTCCCCAGAGAACTTCTTAAAGGAAAGCTTGGATGTAGTAAAGGAAATAACAGATTTGTAATTATAGAAGCTATTTCCCTTGTTCCCTTTCCTCTGCCTCTTCATAGCCAGTTGACCTTGGTCATGGCACTTTCCCTCCCTGCTGAGCCTCAGTTTTCCCAGCTGCACAATGGGGGTGATAATTGTCCCTGCCTAAACAGATTAGCGTGAGGATTAAATGAGTTGGAAAGTGGAAGTCCTCACCCAGAGCCTGCACAAAATCAGTGGGGACCTCCCTGAATCTGAGTCAGCCTCTGGACTAGTCAACAGAGACCAGCTCTGCTCAGTCTAGAGTCTTGAGAACGAGTCAGGAATGGGTGGACTTGCAGGTCAACTGGAATTGACAACCCGCAAGGACTGTGCCCTGGCCAGAGTGTCAGATGTGTGTTGATTCCTCCCCCGGATTGAGGGGGCCTGGTGGCAAGGATAGGACTGTAAACTCCCTGGAGTCCTCCCATAGGGTACACAGCTCCGAGCAGGTATGCGGTAAACCTTGGCTGAATGTGTATGCACGAGGCAGTGTCTAGCTACCATGGCGAAGACAGCATTTGGTCCACAAGACGCTGTTAAAAGAACAGACAATTGGGTGCTGAATAGCCCAGCGCGCACACATACACACACACACACACACACACACACACACACACACACACACACACACACACAATTGGCCAAGAAGCCAAGGACAGTATTGGCCTCATAATCTTCATCCCATGGCCAACCAAATCTAAGCACCAAACTCTCCGACCCGCTTACATGCATGCAATGTCAGGGCTGGAATCCACTGAGGGGTCAGATCTTTCTCCTAACCCTACCCTGCCTCTTCTGCAGAGAGTTTCAGCAGACAGAACTCCCACCTAAGATCTGTAGAATGCAGTTTGATCTCAGCATAACACTACCTAGCTGTGTGATTCTGAGCAACTCACTTCACCTCTCTGGGCTTCAGTTGAACCATCTAAGAAAGGGAGAGATGGAGCTACCTGGGTTTGTCTATCTGACGGGAACTCTACAAGGCAAACCACAGCCCACAGAAGATGGGAAAGGCATGGCAGATAATTGAATCTAATGCCTTTCAAATATTTATTTTAGCAGATGAAACTTTCAGTTTTTTTTAAAACTCAGAACCCCAACTTATAAGACAGAGCTGCTCAGGCTGCATTGGAGATGGGAGCTGGCCTTTAGGCTTCCTCCTTCTTGGTGAAACACTGTTTGAAGAACACACGCCTTGTTTTAGAGGTGAGAAAACCGAGGCCTCAGATCAAGGTCACAAGGTCTCCAAAGAACCCCAAATCCTTGGGAGGCCCTTAGCTCCCTGGGCGAGAGAAGAAGCCCCACTTCCGTGGTGCGGCCCTCAGGGCCCATCCGCCACCTGAGCCTCCCCCCCCGCCCAGAGCCGCCTCTGTTACCAGGCAACCAGCGCGCCGTTGCCCAGCATTCCCCATCAGCACCTAGCAGCTGTCCTCACAGCCAAAACTGGTTCAGAAAAGGCTACCCGGCTGGCAGGTAGGAACAAAGGGATTAGGCCCCATTTGACAGACAGTGTCCCTCCCATTTGCATGTCATTAAGCCGCAGGCCAGTTAGCAGAGGGGGACACATAGCTTCAGATTCCCTGCCAAGCTGGGGCACAGAGGCGCCGGGCTCCATTTGCATTTTGGACACCTGCCCTGAGCCACAGGAGTGGATTAGAAAGAAAAGGTTTTCTTGAAAGAGAAGACTGGGGGACTGGGGTGGTGCCTCCATCTCGATGGTGACCCCAGCTTGTCCCGGTCTCTCTCCCAAACTGTGACACAAGCTGGAACAGACCTGTTTTGGAGGGAAAGATCTTTATTGCTCAGAGAGTTCAAACTTGGCACCAAACAATGACTTGGGAGAAGACAAGTAAATTCTGACAACCCGGGCTTATCTGGGCTCCCCCCAGCCAGCATCCCCACGCCACACACACACACACACACACACACACACACACCAGCCTAGCCAAAAAAAAAAAAAAAAGAGGGAAGAAAGGAACACAGGCCACATTTTCTCTGCACTCCCCTTCCTCAGCCTCCTGGGGTGCTCCTGATTGACAGGACACTAAATGCAAGAGGTTTCCTGTGATAGAGAAAGAGATTTTCTTGAAGCATTCAACTCCTGACCTTTAAGAGCTCGGGGAGCAAAATGATTTTCAGTCACTTAGGTCTGAGTGAAAGGTATGTGAATTGATCGACTGCAGGGCTCAGGCCTCCCAAGGTCTCAGTGTTATGTCATTAAAATCTTACAATCGAGTTATCCTAATGTATTCCAGCAGCCACCTTCTCAGAGGCGACTAGTAAACAGACTCAAAGTTCCATGGTATAAAATGCTTTCTCCAAGGGCTGCTCCAGACCTGGGAAGGCCAGCAGAGTAGAGGGCCTGGGGCCAATCTGGCTTCAGCCATTTGGGGTTTTCTTTTTTGGTCCTCTATTAGACTATGGTAATTATTGTTGTTGCTTCCTCTCATGTTTCTTCCTCTGTCTCCCTTTATCTTGTAAAGATGCCTACACCTCTGGCCACAGATGGCTGTGTATATAGGCCTGACTAGTCACATTGCCTTGCTCCCTGGCAACTGTGATTGGTCTGCTGGGGGTACACCTGACCCAGGCTGAGCCAATCAGAATCTTCCCTGGGATTGCTCTCCTTTTACTGAGGAGCCTGGGCAGAGAGACCAGGCATGTGGGTTGATGGCAGCCATTCTCCCTGCCACACGGGGTCTGTGTGCAGAAGGCAGTCAGCACAACAAGCAAGAGGTGACAGACGGATAGAGTGAGAGGTCTGATGCCTGAATCTCCTTCAATTCTTTTGAGCTACCCTCATAGCTTTCCTAGCTCCATGAGCCTTAAAACTCCTCTTTTGGGCTTCCCTGGTGGCGCAGTGGTTGAGAGTCCACCTGCCAATGCAGGGGACACGGGTTCGTGCCCCGGTCTGGGAAGATCCCACATGCCGCGGAGCGGCTGGGCCCGTGAGCCATGGCTGCTGAGCCTCCGTGTCCAGAGCCTGTGCTCTGCGACGGGAGAGGCCACAACAGTGAGAGGCCCACGTACCGGAAAAAAAAAAAAAAACTCCTCTTTTGCTTAAGTTATCCAAAGTTCATTTCTGTTGCTTGCACACCAAATTCCTACCCTGTAGTGGGAGCTGATATTCTCAAAGTACAACTGTCTGGGGCTTGGGGAATATAAACTTGATAGGGAATGGTACAAAGTATAATCATGCAGCCCCTCAGGGATGGCCCACTAAAACATGAGCTGCATGAAGAGGACCTTTGTCTCTTTTTTTTGTTTCCAGTACACGGGCCTCTCACCATTGTGGCCTCTCCCGTTGCAGAGCACAGGCTCCAGACATGCAGGCTCAGCGGCCATGGCTCATGGGCCCAGCCGCTCCGCAGCATGTGGGATCTTCCCAGACCGGGGCATTAACCCGTGTCCCCTGCATCGGCAGGTGGACTCT
This sequence comes from Kogia breviceps, assembly GCF_026419965.1. Taxonomy (NCBI): domain Eukaryota; kingdom Metazoa; phylum Chordata; class Mammalia; order Artiodactyla; family Physeteridae; genus Kogia; species Kogia breviceps. The sequence continues at coordinate 97,824,320 of NC_081312.1, forward strand.
CAATCACTGCACCACCAGGGAAGCCCGGACCTTTGTCTCTTTTTCAGCTTCTAGAACAATGCCGGGCACATAGCTCCTCTTACCGCCTTTCTTGTGGCCTGCATGGTCTTGCCTATCACATAGCACCTCTACTGTCTCCTGACTTCCATTCCCTGTCTTTTTGAGTCTCTGCTCCCTCATAAATTCAGTTTGTATATGGCCACCATGGCCCAGCTCTCCTTCACAGCCTCCACTGTTAACTGCCTCCTTCTCTCCATGTTTCTTGGTACCAGGTCCAAGTGCAGTTCCAGGGTCAAAGAAAAACAGAATGCAATGGCTCTGCTCATCTTTTTGTGCCAGGCCACCTCCTAGGTCTGTCTGACATCTCTGAGTCGGGTGGCCATGCCTGAGCCAATCAGCTGAGGCAATGGGGTAGGGAGTCACATGGTATAAAACATGGCCACCTGGGCCGTAGAGGTCACAGGCCAGCCAGTCCTCCCTGTTAGGAGCCACAGTATCTCTAGCACAGAATCTCTTGTTCAGACTAGGGTGCGGGAGGCCAAGGAATATCTACACTTCCCCCTTCCCTGTCCCAGAAACTTCATCTGAGGCACAGGATTTTTCGCTGGCAGTTGGGAACCCTTCCCCCATTCCAAGGAGCTTGCTCCCAGGTGCCTCTCTGCTGTGTTTCTTGCTTGAATTGCAAATGGAATCACTGCATAAACCCTACATAACTCAGAGCCCCATGTTGGCAGTATCTTATTTTTCAATTTTTTTTTTAATTGAATGAACATATTTTATGCAAGCCGTGCTACCTTGGTGAAGGCTGTTCCCCTGTGATTCATCAGAGTAATAACTAGAAACACCATTATTTGGCTCTATCCTCCTGCTGAGAACATCACATAACTGAGAAATGTTGACGCGTCTCCTAGACTTGGGGGGAGAGGGAAAGGGGGGGGCAGCGAGAGGAGGAGGAGAGGAAAGGAGGAACAAACGAATGGTTGTATGCACACACGCAGGTGGGCAGGCGTCTGGAGCCATGGGGGAAACACTGACAAACGTCCTTGGAGGCACAGAAAGAACCACATGAGCTTCTCTCCTCAGGTATCTCACACTCAAGAAAAAGAAAAGAAAAAATAAACTCACAGAATTTCACAGTGAGAAGGGATGTGGGTGATCTGGTCCAAATGCCTCATTTAACATGTAAGAAAAATAAAGCTCAGAAAGATAACAGATACCCCTACATGTCCCATTTGCAGACACCCATGTTTCTGGGTTTTTGCCTAGAAATATATAAATCAACTCATCTGAGATGCAAAGCATAGCTTTCTGTATGCTTATTGAGCCCTTGTTCCTGAGTTAATGATTTCCAGACATCATCACTTTGATCAAAGGTGTGACTGAAATAGTCTTGCTGATGTTTTTTGTTTTGTTTTTTAATGACCTTTTGTTAGGTTGGCTGAGCACCTGGAAATATTTTCAAAAGGTTCTCTTCAGGACAGAGAAGCCTCACAATTAACGTCTTACAAACCCTAGTGTGCTCTCAGGGCCTATGCGAATAAAGACTTTTAAGCTTAGACAAGTCAAACCTTCAACTCAGGTTTCTGAGAACCTTTCCAATTTCTTGTCCAGTTTTATTGGCACTTCCTTAATCCAGCTCTCCTCACCTCCTGCTTGGATGTTTGCCTTGTCCACTACCTATTTCCAAACTCTCCCCTTTCCAACCCTCTCTTCCTCTTACCACCAGGCTAATTTTTCTAAAGCATGACTCTCACCTTGCCCTTCTTAGAGTAACCTTTGTCCATCTCTGCACTGATCAGTCATCTTCTGGCTGCAAGTGAAAATATACAACTCAAACAAGTTTACAAACTGGTGGGAGGAATGAGATATTTACAGGTTCATGTAACTGGATATTCAAGGGGTAAAGCCTGGATTCTAAGTTTTAACTGATGCCGTCAAGAACATTTCTTTCCTCTATCTCTCAACTCTGTTTTCCTTCATGGCAGATTTACTAACCTTTTGCTTTCAACTTGTCAGTGCCCATAAGATTTATGCATGTCTTTTAAACAATACAGAGCTGACATTTTAAAGAATCCAATCTGAAAAGCTCTGAATTTCAACGAGAAATTTTAATCCATTGAAAAATATTGTGATTACTAATCTATTTGGATTTATTTATACAATTTTAATTTTTGCATTCATTTTACTCTGCCTTTTTTATGCTTTTCTTCCTCCTATTTGATTGAGTGAACCTTTTTTTTCTTTATTCCCTTCTTTTCCTTTTACTAGTTTGTGGCTTATACATTGTTTTAGCGGTTTCCTTAATTTGTTTTTAACATGTACACTTGACTTAATAAAGCCTGAAGTTAATAAAAATCCATATCACCCAACAATATAAGACTTTAGAATACTTTAACCACTATCAGCCCCTTCCCATCTTTATTCTATCCAATACTTTAGATCCACACTGTTTTATACCCCATAAATATTTTACAGTGTCACTATATTTTATAAAGAAAACATGTGATTTGATTCATCCACATTTTAACCATTTTCTTTCCTTACTAGTTTTTCTTGCATCTCAGTCCTTGCTTCCAGGTAGAATTGTCTTTTTCTTTAAATAATCCTGCCATAGATCTTTCAGAGAGGATCTGTTAATAGGACCCTGTTAGTCTTTGTCTGAAATGCCTTTACTTTTCCTTTTATTCTGACTCTCAATTAGAATTCTAATTTGGCAGTGTTTTTTCTCAACTCTTTAAAGACATTCCATTTTTTCCTTATCTATAGTTGCTACTGAAAGCAACTAATCATCTTGCCTTTATAGTAATTATCTTTTCTCTATTATCTCTCTTAAGACTTTTTTTGTGTGCTTGATGCTCTACAGTCCTAGTACAAAGTGTGGTTTTCAAGGGGTGGGGTTATTTTTATTTATCTTGATTGGGATTGTCTGTGATTCCCAAGTTTGAGGATTAATGCTGATCAGTAATTCTGAAACATTCGTATCCATTATATTTGTCTAATATTGCTTCTCCCTCTTTCTCTGTCACTCCCATCTGATGTATGTGGGGCCTTCTTATCCTGTCCTCCATATCTCTTAACCACTCTTTCATATTTCTATCTTTCTAACTCTCTGCATGTTAAGTATTCTCCTCAAATATACTTTTAAGTTCACTAATCCTCTCTCCAGTTGTGTTCAATCAGCTTTTTAACTAATCCACTTTTTATTTTTATTATAAATTTATTTATTTAATTTTGGCTGCGTTGGGTCTTCGTTGCTGAACACAGGCTTTCTCTAGTTGCGGCGAGCGGGGGCTACTCTTCGTTGTGGAGCACAGGCTTCAGTAGTTGTGGCGCACGGGCTCAGTAGCTGGGGTGCACAGGCTTAGTTGCTCCACGGCATGTGGGATCTTCCCGGACCAGGGCTTGAACCCGTGTCCCCTGCATTGGCAGGTAGATCCTTAACCACTGTGCCACCAGGGAAGTCCCACTAATCCACTTTAAAAAATATCAGCTGGCTGTATTTTTTTCATTTCTAGCAATTCCATCGGTTCTTTTTGCAATGTGAAAGTTATTTTCTCATATTTCCATGTTCTTTCCTATGTTATTGATTCTTCCTTTTACATTTGTGTTCATTTCAAGCATAGTCATGTTTTATAGACTAGTTGTTCTGCTACCTGGAATTTTTGTGGGTGGAGGGTGTTAGGGTCTAATATTGCTATTTGTTGAGTCTCCTGACTCTCACTCAAGGTGAATAGATTCTTTGTGTGTTTTATTATGTAGGATTATAAGGCTACTTTCAATGGAGATTTACCTGTGGAGAATTCTTTGCATTGATGGCACGTTGCCAAAAAAGTCTGAGTTTGCTTCTGAGTAATCCCCCAGGGGTATCCCTATCTATCCTAGCATAATTTTCATGTTAATTTATAGATTTGAGGATTCCCAGACCATGCAGGTTAATACCATGACATACCTCAACCCTTCACAAGACATAGACTTGCATTATAAATGATCAGGGGAGACTTTCCCTCTTCGGAGCTCAGGCCAAGACACACATTCAATTAAAAAAAAAAAAAAAAAAAGACACACAGCTTTCCTTTCATCTCCCTGTGTAGGATGTTTTCCCAGCACAGTGCTTGAACAATCCCACCTTTATGCAGGCTTCTCATCTCAAACTCAGCACAGGCTCAAAGCGTTATCTCTTGCTCCATGTGAGAACGCCATCACAAGTCTAGGTTATAGAGGCTGACACTGCCCACCCCGGCCCAAAGGCAGCTACAACCTCAATTTATATATCAAATGCTCTGATTTTTGCCTCGTCTTCACTTAGGACTCCTTGTGGTTCCCCATATATTTAGCAAGTTCAGTTAGACATCTTATACATATATCTTTATAACACATTTGTTATAATTTATGTATAATTTTTAAAGGAATTTTATGAGGGAGGGTTTCTGGGTTATCCAGGCAAATGCTGCCAGAAACAGAGTTCTCTGCTTTTCTCCATGTTGGCTTCATTCCCAGAGCAGCTTGTTCTATGTGGTGATAGCAATGGCCCCTAGCAATTCCAAGCTTACCTGGGCCTTAGAGACAGAGAGACCAGAGGACAGAGTAAGTAGATCAGTCCTGAAATGGGGATAACTATCATTGGCCTGACTTGGGTCACATGCCCATCTGTGGACCAATCATAATTACTCAGCCGCCCTTCAAGGGAAAGACTGGCATAGGCCCACCTGAACCACATGAATACCAAGATCAGAAAAGGGGAAAGTAGGTGCTTGACAAGCAGAAACAACAGGTGTCAACCACAGCCACTATAAAATGCACAGTGTTATCTCATGTAATCCCAACCCTGTGAGGTAAGATCTATAATCATCTCTCCAGTTCACACAGCTACTGAGGGGTAGAGCTGGCACTGGACTGTGGGTCACCTAACTCAAATCTTGGACATTTTAAATCAAGGCTAAACACCTTGGCCCAGCAGATATGGCCTTGTATTCCTCGGTCCTGCTTTATCTGTCTAGCCTCATCTCTTGCTGCTTCTCTATTTGCTGCTAAACAATGTTCAGTTTCACCTTCGTGCCTCATGCAGGCCATCCCTGTACTTGTGACGGCCTTGTGCGGTCTTCCAACCAAGCCAGGAAGATGGCAGGACCTGAAGCAGGAGACCAATAGGTTTTCCTTCTCAGGCCAGTTCTGATCATGGGCAGGGTCTATGTAAGATGCTACGATAAGGCTGTATCCAGGCTCTGTGGGTATCTTAGGTCTGGTTCCTAGAAGCAGAACCCTGAGGCGGGTATTCCCATGTACTTCATTTATGAAGGGAGTGGTCTCCAGAAAAACCTGTAAAAAAGTGAGGGATGCAGGAGAAGCAGTTACACGAAGATGTGGTTTCAGCTGAAGCCTGATCTACAGAGAATGAATGGGACCACGGAGCTGTCCCCCAGCGAGGCAAAGCTTTCGTATACCTGTGTCAATCAGTCAGCTGTGGGCTGGCCCTTAGGGTAGGTGGGAGGAGATTTTGACCTCTTGGGTATCTCCTGGAGAGGGGTCTCCTGTCTGCTGAGTGAGATGTTCCAGAGAAGAGTGCAGCTGTGAGCTATTAGCATTGAACACTCACAACAGCTGGGGGTTGGGAGAACGAGGGTCTGGGCAGGGCACCAACGGCATCGAGAGCAGTGGGAAAGATTGCGGTCATTGATTAATGACAACAACAAATTATGAAAGCTGCCCTTTGTTGAGCACTTCCATGCCAGACACTATCCTAAGTACTTTACAAGTGTCCTCTCATTTAATACTGACAATGACCACATAGCTAAGTACTATTATTTCCCAAGACTGCCACTAAGGAAGCTGAGGTAGGCACAGAGAATCTAATTACTCAAGGTCACACAGTAGACAGGATTCACACTGCACCCCAGAACCTGAACCTATCAGCCTTTAATGAGGCCTGGTGTCAGTGAGAGAGGCAGGAAGGTGCCATTTTGGAGACTTTGGACTGCCTTGTGCAGGAGTCTTCTCCCTTCAGATGCATCTGGGCACTGTCCAGGCCACATCTGGGGGATGGTGTCTCCTTCCAGAAGCTTCCATCTGAAAGGGAAACTGACCACCTAGCAGTCATTTGGTCTGGAGCAGCCAGCCAAGGTGATGAGACATGGGGGAATCAGGACGTATGGAGAATCCACTGGGGATGATGAACCTAGAAGGGCATTCTGAGAGGAGCCGCAGGGCCTCAGAGCAGGAAAGGATGCTGAGTTCACAGATTCAGATGGATGGGGGCAGAGACCTGGAGGGGTGGAATGACTTGTCCCAGGTCAAGTATCTGGTTTAACCCAAGGCCTCTGACTGAGTGGTGGGCCGATAAATGTTTAAACGATCAGCTCTCCGGGAATACAGGGCCCTGATCTGTAGCATTTGCCAGTTTCTGTGGCGTAAACACTCCCACTGTGGCCAATTTCAAGATCCCCATGTACCATCACGGAAAGCAGAGGTGGGAGAGATGCGCACTTTCAGCTGCTGTGAGTTGGTAGAAGCGGAATCCTGCACACCAGCGACTCCCAGCTCCCAGGTCCAGTAATTCCCCAACACTAATCCCATAAGACTCCCACTAAAGGAGCATTCTAAGGTTACACAACTCTGAAAAACACAGCATTAGCTAAATCCCATTCTCAGAGCACGATTTGGTGCATTAGTTTATTAAAGGCCCCCAAAGTCCCACAGTAAAGAAACCTGGGCAAGTTCAATTAGCTCAGCATTCTCCAAACCTGTTTGACCGCCCAACCATTTCATCACATACCTCTTAGCAACATCCCTTGGAACCAGTTGTTCAATGAGACACACTTTGCAGAATGCCAAACAAAACAATGTCTTCACATAAACAAAGGGCTATCATTGAAGAGGAGGATCAACTTGCTATTCTATTTGCTTTGGGGAGTGAAAATGGGACCAAGGAGTTAAAATCAACGGAGGCAAAATTCAAATTGGTATAAGAGGAAGTCTTTTCTAATGCTAAGACCACCCAACGTAGCATGAGGCTAGGGCTTGAAGGGAGAAGGTCACCCTTGGCCTAGGTGGTGGATAATTGTAGGTCAAAGGATGCTGGGAAGGGGCTTCTTGCACCAGGAAGGCAGTTAGAGAAGATGCCTTCCAAGGACTATCTGTAAAGTCCCAGGATTCTATTAGTTTGAAGTGCATAGACCCTCAGAGTAAGGTCCATCAGATTGGCGGGGGTTGGCGGGGCGGGGGTGGGGGGTGTTGTGTGAAAAGAGAGATTCCAACTCTTATTTATGTGTGTGATATAATTATAGAAGGACTAGGATGTCATCACTTACCTAAATACACTTCTTTAATGTCTAGTTTCTGCATAATTCACATTAGAGCTTTACTTCTTTAGCTTAATGCTTTATTCCATGTCTATACACACATTCTCCTGGGAAAGGGGTAGTCTGACATAAGTTACTGTGGGCCTACGGTGTGGTGTGGTTAGGTTCTCTGTTCCTCCCAGAGAGGGGGAATTGTTTGGAGAGGGAAGTCTGAGGAAGGGGAGGAAGCGACAGGGGTCCTGAGTGTCTGGGATGGAGGCTAGAGAGACCTCAGGCCAGAAGGGAGCAGGAACGCCAAAGGCAGTTTTGGATGCCTTCGTAAACGTGTTTGGGGCCAGGCCTGTCCTAGAGATATCCCCAAACTATTTTAGGAGGCAGCAAATTTAGCTGGTGGCTGGTTTGCAAGTCATCCAGATATGTTAGTATTTCTGATGAGACAATCTGTCTCAGAGTGAGACCTTTAAAGCCTTTACAACCAAAAGGGATTTGCCTTTTGGAAACACTATTATTCAAAAAGCACAACCACCACATTCTATTTCACTGGCCAAACCCAGCAGTGGGTAAAACATTCATCACCGTGTTTGCTTCGCTTGTACAGAGATTGCCAGGTGAAAACTTGCTTCCATATTCATTGTCTGGCAGAATTCTCAGAGCAGCCTGTAAAAACAAGCAGCTGGGTTTTTATTTTATAAATGAGGAAACCAAGGCTTTTACCTGAGGTTCTCTAGGGAGCAGATGGCAGTGTTTAGACTTCAACCCAAGTTTTTCAGATTTCAAATCCCATTGTGATTAATTTTTATTTTATTTTATTTTATTTTATTTTTTGCGTTACGCGGGCCTCTCACTGTTGTGGCCTCTCCCGTTGCAGAGCGCAGGCTCCGGACACGCAGGCTCAGCGGCCACGGCTCACGGGCCTAGCTGCTCCGCGGCATGTTGGATCTTCGTGGACCGGGGCACGAACCCGTGTCCCCTGCATCATCAGGTGGACTCTCAACCACTGCGCCACCAGGGAAGCCCGTGATTAATTTTTTAAAGTTGATTTGCAGTTTTAACAAGGTAGTATATAAGTCTTGTAATTTAAACTGTCAAATGGTTCCACAAGGCTTTTGTTGAAGAGCAGTGGTCCTCTGCCCCATGCCCTCCCAGCCCTGATTTCCCAAAACCTAGAGGCAAGCACTTGCCATTTTTTGGCTATTTCTTGTATTTATCTTCATATTTCTAAGTAAAATGTTTAAACTTCCAGTTCTTGATTTAAAAACCTTTAGATATACAGTCAGCTCTCCATATCTGTGGGTGCTGCATCTGTGGATTCAACCAACTGTCATAAAAAATATTCCAGAAAGTTCCAAAAAGTAAAACCTAAATTTGCTACAGGGGCAACTATTTACATAGCATTTACATTGTATTAGGTATCATAGTAATCTTGAGATGATTTAAAGTATATGAGAGGATGTACGTAGGTTATATGCAAATGCTACACCATTTTGTATAAGGGACTTGAGCACCCTTGGATTTTGGTATCCATGGGGGTTTGGGGCGGGGTGTGTCCTGAAACCAATCCCCCATGGATACCAAGAGACAACTGTAATCTAAAATCTTCTTTCTGGACTTCCCTGGTGGTGCAGTGGTGAAGAATCCGCCTGCCAATGCAGAGGACATGGGTTTGATCCCTGGTCCAGGAAGACCCCACATGCCACAGAGCAACTAAGCCCGTGCGCCACAACTACTGAGCCAGCAACAATCTCCCAGAAGAGGGAAATGGTACTTCTGGGATCGGGTAGGGGCAGATCAGAGGAAGCAAGGAGGTGCATGAGCAGGTGGTCCAGACCCCACGTCCTGCCTCACTGGAGTACTGGCCCCTCTCGCTGTGCTTGCACCAGTGACTAGCACTTAGGACTAGCTGATGGGGAAGGACCAAGCGCCGGTTTGGTTCACAGATGGATTGACTTGGAATAGGGATGCAGGCTGAAAATGGACTGTTACATTGCAGCCCCGCTGCCATTTAGCCATGAGTGTCTGTCCTCCCCAGGGCAGACTATGCATCTGGCCATCTACTTTGCATGGAGAGAGAAGGGACCCGAGGCAAAACCGGATAAGGACTCATCCATGGGCAGTGGCCGTATGCCCAGTAGGCGGAACTGATGGTTCTGAGAACCCAGGAGTGGCAGGAGCAGGGCCCCTGCAGGTCATCACTCCTTGTGACCCACATGGGGAGGTTATGCTTCTTTTTCCTGCAACTTTAGGCTTAGTGGGTCTCAGGGTCTGGGCATCCAGGGGCGCCTGCTTCTTCTAGAGGCATGCTGAGAATTCCATTAAACTTCCATCAATGACTGCTAACTGATCACTTTAGGCTCCTTGTGCCAAGAGACCAGCAGGCAGAGAAAGGGGCCCCCATCCTGGCAGGAGGGGCTGACTCTGATCAGCATGAGGGGGTGGGCTCCTCTTATAAAACGGGGGCAGGGAGGGCTGTGGTTGGCACTCAGGCGATACTCTGGGGGGTCTCTTGGTCCTCCGTTGCTCAGTTTGCAAACAGTCCACTGTCATCCTCCAAGACCTGCCTAGTTTAAGCAGGAGGGTCAGACTACTGAACTAAAAGGGGAAATGATACAGACCACTCCCCACCTTCCCTACCCCAAATCCATCCTCCAGGTCTAAAGACCTAGATGAATCTCTTGCATTCCCCCTGGGATGTGACATTGTTTTTTTTTTTTATTTCCTGCTTTGGCTCTGCATGGGGAGACAGTTTCAGAGACTTCCACTGGGCCTTCACTACAATAACTCTCAGCCCACATGTCTAGGAGTAGTTCTGCCAACTGCAAAGTATGTCCATTACAGTTATACATTTGAAGTCTAGGAAATGAACAATGGGTAGGTCTGTGGACCTAGTTGATCCATTATGAGTTCCTGGATCAAGACTCCATTTATTACCCACTATCTCCCCCCACTCCAACAGATGTGTCATGATTGGTCAGGTGATCAGGAGGGGAGATGGAAGTCAATCCTGAGAAAGGTATGCATTGCCTTGCAGGGGAGAGGCCTTTGTACCACTTCCAGGAAAGAGAGAATTGCAATCTTTTAACAGGAAAAAAAAAAAAAAGAGTACTACAAAGTGAGTCTACAAAGTTCAGAAGGATCTGGAGATTCAAGATTTCTGAGTGTATCAACTCAGATGTCCCCACCCAGTTCTCAGTGTCCCACTCCTTCCCAATCATGGCCCTGATCTTGGCATGACAAACTTTCTGAGGTGAAGAACTCAATCTCTTCTACAGTTCTGCTACCCTTATAATTAAGTCCTGGACCTAATCCTCAACTTTTCCTGCCCTCCAGTTGCAAGAGTTAAAGTTCCTTTTATATGCAGCCAACTGGGCTCACTGGCTTTCAGACTTGGTCTTTGATTGGTGAATAATCACCCTCAGGCTTTTCTTTCTTTCTTCAATGCACTCATTGCCCTTAGCAACAGCCATTTAACTTGACATTCTTCATAATTACTACTTCCCCAGAATTTCTCAAATGTCTTGGATATTACCCCCACCAGGGTTCTACCTTCCACTGGTATCCCCTCTTCCAGTGCACTCTTTGTGAAAGTGTTAACAATTGCACCATGACAGCACGCCAGGAGTTACCTATACTCTGCTATCATATCCATACTTCATCGCCACCAGTGATGGAGTCCTCGTCACCGGCCAGCCAGTGGCAGGTAACTCAGCTCCACAATCCTATTTTAGAGTCTACTATCTTGGACCACTCCTGGCACCAACCCTCTTAGGTTAGGTTCTCTGGGCAACAGACTTTTAAGACAAGATTTGTATACAGGGGTTTATTTGGAAATGCCCTTGGGATCAACACCTGGGAGGAGTAAAGGAAATAACATTGGCAGAGAGGAATTGAACTGTGACATCATTGCAACAAAGACCTCAGCTGGCCCTACAGGAAGCTCTGGAGCTGGGATGGTCCTTTGGAGTCTTCCTATCTTCAGGAAAGGGAGTAGAAAATTTTTACCATTGCATCCACCAGTCCCCGGACGTGTGCCTCACCCCGGAGAGGATAAGACCTTGGGCAAGGGACTTTCTTTGGTTGAGGGTGACTCTTGGTGAGGAACTTTTGCCAAGAGCTGTCAACCAACAGCATTCAGAAGCTGGAGAAATGGGTTCTGAGGGAGGATATGGGTGATACACCACAGCACGGACCTCCCAGTTCTGCTGTTCTCAGCTCCACCCTACACCTCAGCCTCCAGAGGTCCTTGGTGCCTCCAGCTTCTGAGTCTTTCTGGGGGGGCGATACTGGGAAACAATTTGCTTCATTTCATCTCCCCAAGCCCCCACCACTCCCTTGCCTTTACAGGGGCCCTGGCTGTCTCCCATCTGATGAGTTATCTACTGCTAGTCCTGTTACTTCCCAGCTTCAAAAATCTTATTGGACTCTCTTGCCTGATGTCACCACCTCTTACTCTTCCCCAGTGTGGATCTCTGCCTCTTTTTTATTCCTTTGTTGTTATTTTAGTAGGGATTGGGGAGGGAGTGAGAGTACACATGCATTCATTCTGCCATCATTACAACGTCCATCCCTGCAATTTTATTAAACAGCAAGTAGTCTGTGTCCTGCCTTTTTCCCATCACCCTTCCTCCTTGGACTTCCAGGAGCTTCCATCCTGTAGTCTGGGAAGTCTTGACCCAACTTCAACTATGGCAGAGCCTTCTCCTCTAGCAGCCTGTCACGTCCACCTGGAGAGGAGTGTTTCTCAGTTCCACATTATCTGACCTACCCAGAGGACTGGAGTATGTGAAACTGATCCATGAAATGACTCCTCAGGGACTTCAAATTCCCACACTGGGGGTAGGATCGGATCCCCTCCTCCCACCCTCTCGTAGCTCTTATCCCTCATCTGAAAGTTTCCCTTCTTTCCCTATGGCCCCTAGCCAGGGGCTCCCACCTTCTGGCTCCAAACCATGATCCAGCCTGGTTGGCCCCCAAATCATTGTTTCTCAAAGAGAAGCACGGTACATCTTGGGGTGCATGCCACTGTTTCCAGGGGAAACAAAACCATAGGATAAATACGGAGCATTATTTGGAGTGTCAATGTCTGCCCTGTTGGATAAATAGAATTATGTATATATGCAAGTTTTTCCCACTCAATAAAGAGGTATTGTGTTCCAACAATGTAATTGGAGATAGATTCTCATATTGAAAGATGAAGCTCTGAATACCTCTTTCCCTTGAAGTGGTTATACGTGCTGGGTAGGATCTGTATCATTCACTGAGTCAACAGAGATGCATGCCCTGTGTGTGCCAAGCACTGTGATAGGCTAGAGATAAACAAGAAACCAGACTGATGAGGTCCCTGCCTTCATGGGACTTCTGTTCTAGTGGACAGAAGCAGTGGCTGCTTTGAAGAGAGAAATACCCATCAGACTGCATAAACATTCCTCTGAATGAGTAAAAAGAAAAACTAATTTAACAACCAAAAAAAACCAGGTCTCCTCATTAATAGTCACATCTTTTTCTCATGAAGGGAAAGAAAAGCTGAGGCAGAAAATTCTGCAAGTCCATTAAGGGAGTGAAACCAAGAAACATAGCCCCATAGACTAGAGATTCAAGACAGGCTTAAAGAAACACAACATCAGGACTCTCCAGGGAAATGGGTAAGCCGGAGCCAAAGGCATTAGCACTGAATTAAGAGGAGCTTGAGCTAATGAGAAGGCAGCAGGATGTGGAGGAGCCTGGGGAGGGAAGGTGACTAGGGATCAAGTGCTGGACTGAGAGGAGGGAGGCAGGTGGCCAGGGCCCCTCAGCCGGCATCACGGACATGCTAAGCATGGCCTCCTCCTCCTCCTCTGTCCTCCTCAGGGACAGAGCCAGCCAGATGTTAGGGTGCTACAGGCTTCACGTTCTTCTGCGTTCCTGCCCTTGCTCCCCTCCCCTCTGTCCACCTGGCTATCTCTGGAGCTGTCATCTTGGTCCAGGTGTGAGCTGTTGTGTTTCCTCCTTGGGGGCAGGGGCAGCTGAAGCTTGTCTCTGAGTGCGGGAACTACTCCTCGTAAAGGAGTAGCAGGACAGACACTGGGCCCAGAGACAGGCCAAGGGTGGGGGGCATCTTGTCAGGATCCCCAGACTCACCCCACAAGAACCGCCTCGTGTTGCAGCCCAGAGTATGTCACGCCTTAAACTTTGACTCTTTGGCAAACAAGTAGTGGTCTCCACAACTAGCTAGTCCCCAAGCTGGGCCACAGCACAGCTCAGCCGCAACTTAGCAAGGCCCCCATTTATTCCAGCCAACTCATCCTGCAGGCCTGCTCTGCTCCAGGCCCAGGCCAGGCCCAGACAGTGCACAGGGCAATTCCAGGAGCTCACGGACTCAGCCTGGGGCCCCAGACAGACAATCACCCTGCTTGGTGACACTTGAGCCCCCCCAAACCCATCACTGTGGCTTTTCATACACCACAGATGAAGCCCCTCTGAGCGAGAGATGGAGGGTCTCACACACACAGGAGGCCTGGGGCTCTGAGCCAGCACCCAGCCCCTGCCACCACTGGCCCGGCCCTCACCCCCAGCAGGTGCTCCCTGAAGCGACAAGGACAGCGATGATTCGGGTGGAAGCGCATGAGTTATGGTGCTGGTGCCTCGTAAACAAGTCTGGTGCCCGCCTGTCTTCATGAATCACCGAGGAGCCCTAATCCTTCATTAGAACATTCAGCAGTAATTGCTGGCGAAATGCCACTTGCCTTTTTCTCATTTTAACAAAACATTTATGCATGAAAGATTTAATGCCAGGTATCAAGCATATCATTGTAAATTTACCACTAATTAAGCCTAATTAAAATAATTAAATGGCTGTGGAGTCACCATGTGAATTAAAATCGCTTCTCCTCCACCAGCCTGTTTCTCACTAGCCAGGCCCCCAGTTTCAGAGACAAATCTATCTCTTTCTCTAGATATTTTTTCATCGCCCCGCTCAGCTTCACGCGGGGTATTTGCACGGCCAAGGAGATTTGATAATTAAGATAATGCTGTGATTTGACGGTGCGGTTTTTCAATTTCGGGACCCCAGGAGATTTTCCTTTATCTCAGTGAAGTATAGACAATTTGACAAATCTGTTGCTCCGAGCAGTCGCTGGCGTTTGCATATTCATTACTCATTGGATTTTTAATCAAAGTAGCTGATGGACCTCTTGCACCACAAATAACTCGGTCATGAATAATTTATCCGTGCTCACTGGCGGGCCGAGCGCAACCCCCCTCCCCCCACACCCCACACCCCCGCCCCTGCGCCCAGGGGCCCCTGATTGGCTCACCAGGTCTGGCCTGCCCCGAGCAGCACATGGCCGCTCCAGATGTTTGGGTATCCATATGTGCACAGCTCATCAAAAACGGCAACGGCCTGCACCCAGGGGCCTCGGCCGTCCCCAGACAGGCCATCTGGAGTTGGAGGGGAAGACACACCACGGTGAATTGTGGGATGCATGTTTATCTTCAGTGGCGCCGGCTGTGGCTGCGGAGGGGCGCGCACGAGGCCCCGGAATTCAGAGGATGCTGAGATCCAGGGCGGCAGGAAACGCTGGTGCCGGTAAAGCTGGAAAGCTACAGGCAGGGCCATTCCACATCTTCCTGTGGGTTCCCCTGGCTGCCTCCCCGCTTCTTGGGCCCCTATCTTGCAACCTGCCCACCCCATAAACACACACATCTTTTCCCCAAGCCTTACTGACCAGTCAGGGCCAGCTGCTCCCCCCGGCCCCCCTCACTTTGTCCACGCTGCGCCTTTATCTGCGATCCTCAGCTTCCTAAGTGCTACCCACAGCAGGGCTGGCTTAGAATTTCCCTCCGCCTCAGGCACTCTTACAGCACTCACACCTAATCATATCAAACCCATTTAATTTACCCACATGCCACATTAACTATATTTTATATTTAAGTGTGGAAGAGGTGAGTGGAGATGCAGTTGACTGGGTGACATCATAGCACGTTTTGTAGACATTTAATGGGCCACTTACTCATTCTGATTTTGCATTTTTCTTTTCCTTTGGAGCCCACGGCGACTGGCTTCTGCAGGCTCCTGACAAGCAGGCAGGTCTGGCGTTGGGCCTCCAGTGCCAGGTGGTTTCAAAGGCCCTGGTCCACACATTAGCCTTTACCACCCCCAAGATTCACAGAGTGGAACCTTCCGTGACCCCGCGGCCAAGGCTGAGGCCCCTGCCCAGGCTTCTGGAGCACCGCAGTCCTCTCTGGTCCCAACACACATATGACGATTGCTGGCAGGCATGGCCCCCTTCTCCACGAGACAGTGAACCTGGGAGGGCAGCCTGTCCGTCTCTGTCCCCCACACCGAAGCTAATGTTTGAGAAATGAACACTGGACTTCATGTTTCCAAGAAGAGGATCCACGACCTTGGAAGGGAAAGTGAGCTGGAATCGCAGTCTGAAAGCGTGTATGGAAGGCAGACAGGGACAGCCCTTCTTGCCCAGCTGGGCTTGACCCAAGCCACAGAACTCCGTGCAGGGCAGGAAGGAGGGCACTTCTTCCTCGCCTCCAGCTACTTCCCGGCCACCTCTCAGCCAACAGCCTCACCCGTGAGAGTGGGGTTAGGGTGCCCCGGGCCCAGATCTGCTGTGGCACACGGGGGTCTCCCCGAGTCCGCCCTGAGGACTCTCAGATCCAAGGAACAGCCCCTGCCCAGGTAACTGATCCGACCAAGGTGAACCTTGGCCGCAGACCCCCTCTCCAAATTGGGGTGCAGGTAATCACACGCCCCTTGTGAGTCAGCATCACTGTGACTGCCTCTCCCACCACCCAGCTCCACACCCCCAAGGTGCTGGCGGGAGCTGGGAGAAGACTGCAGACTAGTTAGCAGGCAGACAGGAAAACCAGCGGGCCACGCTCTCCCTGTGACAATTAAAGTGGAAATATTTCCAGATAATTTTGTCTATTTTTTTTTAAGGTGAGAGGCAAGGTGTGCCTGTACAACATGTTTCTGTTTTATGGGGAGGGAGTGAAGAAACAGCCTAAGCCCTAAGCAGGCTCCTTCTCGGAGCCTGTCACGGATGGTAAGGACCCCCTGTCGCCCCAAGTGGCTGCCTGCTGTCAGGGCCCACCTGACACACTGGTGCCTTCCCCTTTGCAGCTGGGAACTCCCCACCAAAGCGCACTCGCACCCTATGTCACTGCAGAGAGCTGAGGTCCCCCAGTCCTCAGGTGGTCGCCCAGCCACTGGCTCCACCCCTAGAGACACCAGTCAAAATTCCAGAGGGACACCCACAGGCAGGATTCCAGGAGAGGCACCAGCAGTCTCCTCTCCAGAGGACAGTGAAGAGCATTTGCCTGGGAGGGGCAGCAGACACCAGGGCGCTGGAGAAAGAGCAATCTCGTGCTCACACCAGAACCTTCCTCCTCCACCCGTGGTCCTCCCACCCTCCATCCACTCTCCTCGGGGAACCCACCCACCAGCAATGCTTATTAGACCAAATATGTCAACCCCGGACTGACCCATACCTCAGGCACTCTGCCCCACCCATCCGTCATCCTCCCAAGGGAAGCAGAGACCAGGCTGCGGCTTGAGCAACGGCCTCTCCCCGACTGAACCTTGTGGGGGCCAGGGCAACGGGCTGGAGGACTCCTGCCCAAGGAGCTGCCAGTGCACAGACCAGGGGTCAAGTCAGGACTGGGGTGGGGGGATGTCACTCGGACTTGCCCCTCTGGAATCTGAATGGGGACCCAGTAGCGAGGATGCCAGGTGAGACCGGAAGAAAGTTATGAAGACCCAGGGAAAGGAGCAGTTACACTGATGGCGGAGCCTGGAGTAAAATTTGCCACTCTGCTTCTGAGGGAGGAGATGAAATCAGCCGTCCCTAGAGATGGCTGGGCTGCAGGAGATAGTGATTCTTGGGAGCCCGGAGAGCCTTGTCGCCCCCACCACCACAGTACATGTGGGTATCCTTAAGGTCACTCCGCGACTGGGGTCTATTCCCTGCCCCCGGAAGTGCCAAGCCCTCACTGCTCATCACCCACCCCCGCCCCCCAGAGGACTCCCCAGGGGCTCCCGCCTTGCAGATCTCCTTCCCACTGACAGCCAGGAGCGCGCACTGGAGCACAGTGGTACAGCAGCAGTCCAAGCAGGTGCAACAGTACTGCAATTATGCACCTCGCTCAGAATTCCCCAGTCAGCCATCTGCAGCCATAACCATTCTTGGGATACATTTCAGATCCCGGAATTCTTAGTCTTGTTTGTTTGTGTTGTAGTCAGAGCAATAATGTGTATTCCCAATTCCTTGACAACTAACTTTATTTTTATTGTCTTTGTGTTCCATTGTTGAATTTGCAAAATCTATGTTTAACAGCACTGTTACAATTTTCAACTCCAAGCAATATTTTGGCTTATGTTTCCAGCCTGGCAAACATGTTTTGAAGACCTGTTGGGTGAAAGGCATGATGCTGGATCCTAGGACACAAAGATGATGAAAATAATAAGAACAGTGACCCGTATTGACCATCTACTCACTGAATTCTCCTAAATGACCCTATATATTGGTACTGTTATGATTCCAATTTTTATCAGTTTACCAATGAAGAAACTGAGGTCACGCAGCTCTTAAGTGGTAGAGCCAGGGTTTGAACCTCGGAAATCTGGTTCCAGGAGGCATGCTCATAATCTCTGTTAGAAAAAGAAAATAAAAATCTGTGGAAAGCTTACTGTCTAATAGCAGAAGTGGACCCATAAACAGATAATTTGAATTCTTATGTTAAGCGCTTAAGAGAACAGTACATATTGGATGCTGAAAAGCTGTAGCTTTATATAACATGTATTTCCATTAATTCCAACTCTAATTTTTCATCACTTAAACTGATTGTAGATGACATCTGTAATCACAAAGGCTACTAAACATAGAAAGGCCTCTCTCTTGAGCTCCTGCTTTCTTTCATGATGGGACCCGGCTTCTGTGCTAGCTAGAGGAATTGGTAGGAAGTGAATCAGGAAAGCTGAGCACTGCTGGTGTCTGTCATCATGTTGAGGATACATGTGTCAGAGCAATCTAATTGATCTCACATGGTTTTATTTCATATCCTCAGGGAAAGTGTAAGCCCCTTGAGGATAGCATCTGTGAATTTCCATTCGTTAATTCCTTTCTCCATGAAAGAAAAATCACACACACACACACACACACACATTATATTGAGCACCTATTTAGGTGCCAGGCATGAGATAGCAATCAGAGTTAGAGAGATAAAGAGGGCTTTACATTCTGAACAAGAAAAATGGCCAAAGAGGTAACGAGTGACATGGTGCAGCCAGGGCTGTATCAGAGGTAAGAAAAAGTGTCAAGAACCCAGAGGAGGGAGCGACCAACTCTGCCCAGTTGGTGGCTATAACCAGTCTGCACAGAGCAGGGTTCCTGTTGCTATAAGGTTTAAAGGAGAAGAACAATGAAGAGTAACCCAACTGCCAAGTGGCAATAACATCCAGAGTCCTTAAGCAGTTCTGTTATCACAACTCTGATTAATGAACACACTTCAGTTCAGGCAAGGTTTTACACACGAAGTCTGACTCTCCTCTCTCTAATCCATGCTTTCTACCCCTTTCTCCCTCCTTTATCCTCTCTCCTTCTCAGTGGCTCTTTCTCTACTTAACTTTCCCTCCCCCCTTTAGTTTACCATCCCTTTCCTCTAACGATCTGCTTAGTGTCTATCTTTCCCCTTACTTTCTTAACTGTGGTTAACTGGACATGATAGGAAACTCAGATTCTGGAAAGAACCAGGAATCTGGCAGGACTGAGCCATGGTACTAACCTGGTTTTATCTGGGTTACATCCTTCTCTATCCTAGGTTCCACCACCTCCTCCTGGAAGTTTTTTCTCACTCATCGAGAAAGTGCCTGAGTATTTCACAGGTGAATGAGTTGTCACCTTCAAAACTGGCCTTGGGGACTTCCCTGGTGGTCCAGTGGGTAAGACTCCACGCTCTCGGTGCAGGGGGCCTGGGTTCGATTCCTGGTCGGGGAACTAGATCCCACATGCATGCCACAACTAAGAGTCCACATGCCACAGCTAAGAGTCTGCATGCTGCAACTAAGAAGTCTGCGTGCTGCAACTAAAAGATCCCGCATGCTACAATGAAGATCCAGAGTGCCACAACTAAGACCCAGCACAGCCAAAATAAATAAATAAATATTTTTTTAAAAAAACAAAAAACTGGCCTTGGATTTCACCCTCGTTCATAGGGCAGAACCTCATGTGTATTGCTAAGTGTATCCGCTCATGTGTTCATTCATCCATCTATCCATTCGCTCGATCAACAGGACATTCTGAATCCCTGTGGTAATTACCAGGGAGGTTGAGATGAATATAGCCCACTAGCAGAGCCAAACACATACAAGCCCAAATGATAATATGCTATCATATAAATCAGAGTTGAAAGCACTGGCCTGTGGAAATGGAGCCTGCAAAAGGGTACTGAAGAGTGACCAGAGAGGTAGAAGGAGGACCAGTAGAGACTGGTGTCGTAAAAACCAACAGAGGAAGGTTTTAGAGCAGGGGAGGTGCCAACGGGTCAAAGGCAGCTAAGTGGTCCAAGAGAACAAGAATGGAAACGCTTCACGTGGATCTGACCACAGGAAGTTGCTGGTGACCGTCGTGGTGCAATTTCAGGGGACAAGGATGGAAGCCAGGTGGTGGTGGGTGAGGGAGGGAGTGGGTGGTATGGAAATGGAGAACTTCGGTGCACACAGCTCTGCAGAAGTCTGGCTGGATGGATGAAAGAGAGAAATAGGGCAGTAGATGGAAAGAGACAAGCAGGTAGATAGTCTGGGGATTATTTAGGATGAAAGAAATTTGAGCACTATGGCAGATCTCACTGCCTCCATCTGGGACAGGAAGAAGAGAGTCTATCATTTTCCCTCTTTCCTTCCTTTCAGAGGGTCCCTGGTCCTTCATCAATGCCTGCCACATGGAGGGCCGGCAGGCAGCCTCTGCTATCCCTGATTCTGCTAGGGGAGCTGGAGCCAGCAGAGTCCTGCCCCTTTAAGTCACGGACCCTGTAAATGCTTGGCTGGGTCCATGAGAGCGGGGAGTGTGGGGAGGCCACGGGACAGGGGCCTGGGGACAGATCCCAACATGGGTGTGCAATTGCACACACGGGAGGGTGCTGTTTAACAGGGAATCCCCAGATCACAGAACTGAAGTCCACGGCATCGTTGGATCTAAGGATCCTCTTTTTACATATGAAGAAACTGAGGCCCAGAGAGAAGAAGGGACTTGCCTGAGGTTGTACAGAGAGTTCTGTAGCAGAGCTGGGTCTAGCTCAGGCCCTTGACTGTTGGCTTCTCGCACGGTCCACTCCAACCACCCGAGGCATGACTATGCTCAGCCCTGGGTGGCTGCATTACAGGACTGGCTGTGAAAACACATTTGAATTCAGGATAATTTTCCCGGAAAAGCAGTGTGGCTCAAGGTAGTTAGATGTAACCTTCCAGCCAACTATGATGGATATAGGTGACACCATCATCACGACCTCAGGGAAGCCCACTCTGAGCCCCGACATGGGTCCCTGTGGTGCACCCCAGAACACCCTGCACATCTGCGTAAGAGGCACGGTCCTCGGCAGTTCTTGTCCCATAGCTGCCACCTGCACTGCACCACACTCCGTGGGGACCTGGATCTGTTTGTCTTGTTCGCTGTTTTGCCCCAACACTTAGCCAACGACGGGCCCAGAGTGCAGTTCAATTAGTATCTGTTGAAATAATTAATTAGTTAATTAATTCTACCCTGTAAAACCAACTCTCCAGGTGGAAAGGTGTTCAGAATTCTGACCTCGAACCTGAGGGAACTGTCTCTCTCCCTCCCAGGCATCCCCTGTCACAGAAGCAGGCCTCCTCTCCTGCTCTGTTTCCCACGAAGCGGACCCAGGGCCGGGCTCCTCCAGATGCTGGCGGAAGAGCAAACACCACATATGCCTCCCTCCTCCCACGTTTGAATGCTGTGCTTCTCTTAATGCTACGCAACCACACCCTCTCTGTTGTAAGCTAACAGCTGACTACCTGCCACCCCACCTCCACTTCCCACCACCCTTGCTGCCAGTTTTGAACATGCACCCAGGATTGCGAGGCCCCAAATGTAGGCCTCGATGTTACTAAAGTTATCTGATTGGATTTGCCCCTTCAATCTCGACTGTCAAGGTGTGCATGCATGCTACCTTTCCCCTAACGCATTTACTGTCCTTCCCAAATTCGGGGCATCTAAAAAATTGGCAAGCAGTTGTTCTGTCTTCATCAACTTAATTGATTAAAACAGAGACTGGTCAGCATTGAAGACAGAGTCCTGTGGCACATCACTAGAGACCCACCCCATCAGGTGTCAATTTTTAATTGACACTTATTGAACAGTCTCCTTAACCAGTTACAAGTGCATCTAACATACCATCAGCCAGCTCTGAATTTTTTCCTAAACCTTGATCCAATGATTGGAAAGACAAGATTATATGACCTTTTTGCCATTTTCTTGACTCAGCTTTCTTTATATCTTAATTTCTCTCTAGGCCTCCCCATCTCCTCCTTTTGCCCATTACTGCAGTTTTTATAAGAAAATATACATGGCTTGTAGGTCCACAGTGTAAGTATTTGGGAAACCCTGATCTAGCCAAAATTGCTCTTGTGGGTTTTCTCATGACTGCACAGAACTTAACATAAAATCAATGTGTAACAAATGTTTGTGGAAGAAAAGAAAGGTGCTGTGAGTGAGTTTGTCAAATTCCTTATTGGGAATGAAATCTATGTGTTAGAAGGTTCTTCTGGAATATGGATGTTTTCTTACTCCAGTTTCCCTAGAAAGGAAAACCTGAAAGCAAGCTTGTGTGCTGATGCTTTATTAGGAAGAAGTATAATCCCAGGGCAGTAAGAGTGAGGGCAGGAGAAAAGAAAGTAAAGAAGGAAGCTGTACTAGGTTGAATAGGGTCCCCCAAAACTCATGTCCATCCAGAACCTCCAAATGTGACATCATTTGGAAATGGGATCTTAATTAGGTAAGATGGGGTCACACTGGACCACTCAGGGTGGTCCTTACATCCAACGGCTGGTATTCTTATAAGAAGAGAGATACAGAGATACACAGACACGCATGGGAGAAGGCATGTGAAGAGGGAGGCAGAAATCGGAGTGATGTGTCTACAAGCCATGGAAAGTCAAGTATTGCCAGCAACCACCAGAAGCTTGAAGAGACAAAGAAGGACTCTTTCCTAGAAACAGCAGGGGGAGCCTGCCCTTACGAACACTTTGATTTCAGACTTCTGACCTCCAGAACTGTGAGAGCATCAATTTCTGTTGTTTTAGGCCACCCTGTTTGTGATCCATAATTATGGCAGCCCTAGGAAAACAATACAGAGGGAAAGTAAGTACAAGGCTGTGTGTTCCGAGATGGGCACACCTTTATACAAAAAGAGGCTGGATGCTAAATTTTATGTTATGTGTATTTTACCACAATTTCAAAAACCGAGGAACAAAAAGAGACCAGATATATCTGAAGAGGCTATTTGGAACCACTGCTCCTTGGAATGGTCTGTCAGCAGGGTAGAAATAAAAGGAATTGATTTGCTATCTCCTTCTTACCTTCTCTTTCTCGTTGGTCAGAATTATCCACCCAAGGTGTTAAATCCTCTGAACCTCCAGACCCTGTCGTCGATGAGCAGCCACTGGGGGAACCAAACCTATGTCTGTGGTTGGGCTCCTCCACTGAGCCCAGAAATAGCACTAAGAATCAGAGCCTCTGCTCTGGCCAGATTGGGCTCCACGGCTCGCGCCAGGGGGCACGCAGAGCCTGGTCCTCCAACCCCAGGAGGTTGAGATGGGAGGTGGTGTCAGGAGACAAGACACGAGCAGCTCTGAGAGGGCCCGCCTGAGCAAAAGCAGCTCAGGGACCAGAGGGAGGTGAGGCAGGCGAACCTAGAGAGGCTCAGGCGGTGACTTCACAGTGATGTGTCTGTGCATGCGAGTGTAGAAGCTGTTGATTCAGGTTTCCCACCCCAGCGCCCGCAGGGACCAGGCACTGATTCGAGAGGTGAGCCCTGTGTACAACCAGACAGTGATCTGGGAAACACACATTCTCTGTGACAGGCCAGCCTCTCTCAGGTGGACAATCAATTGTTGCCTAGCAGGACATGGACGCATTGTTGCCAGATCTTCTCATTTTTCACAAGAAGAAAAAACAAAAAAAATCCAAATTTGAAAAAAAAAATGACCTCTTTCAACTTTGCAATGTTGTTAGGTATTGGGAAAATGTGTCTACATGCTATGAGTGTGTGAGAACTAAATTAAGAAACTTAAAATTCTCTTGAAGGATATACAGGTGACTTAACAGATGTACCATGTGCTCAGACAGGAAAACATGACATCATAAGGGTGTTGAGTCTCTCTGAGTTAATCTATACAAAAAGTCTACATAATCTAGATTAAAAGTAATCGAGTATTACTTTTAAAGTAATACATGTGAATATAAAGTACATACAGGAAAATGTAAACAAGCAATAATAGGAAAATTCTGAAAAAGGAGAGGAAAGGATGGGGAAGGCTGGCTTTAGCAGATAGGAAAACACAGTATAAAGTTTCAGTAGTTAAAACAGTGGTGCTAACACATGAATAAATAGAGATGGAACCAGAAGGAAAGTCTGGAAATAGACACAAATACATAAGGGAATTTAAAATATGATAAAGATGAACTGTCAAGATGGAGGCATGGATTACATCACTAAGTGATGGGGATAACTGGGTAGACATGTAAGAAAAAATAAAGGTAAATCTGTATCTCCACCCCACACAAAATAATTTCCATCTAATCTAATATACCATTTATTTCATTCATTTATATTGTTTACTGTCTGCTTTCCCCCTCTGGAATGTATGTTCCATGAAGCCAGGTGTTTTTGACAATTTTGGCCACTACTGTATCCTCTGCACCTACAACAGTGACACACACTCTGTGGTCAATACATAATTGATAAATGAGTTAAATAAATGAATCAATAATTTAAATGTTAATAGCAATAGCTTTAAAGTAAGAGGAAAAACCACTGGAGTATATTTTCATAATCTTATAGTGGATAATATTTTTTAAGTATTAAAAGAACTTAAAAACCATAAAACAAAAAAAATGATAAATTTGATCATAGAAAAAAATTTCTTAATGGCAAAAGCCATGAAATTAAAGACAGAAAATGAGTATCTGGTAAAACACACACACACACACACACACACACACACACACACACACACACACACACTTCTATCTCGTGTAATAGGCAAAGGGAAAAATAACCTAATATACAAAGAGCTCCTTTAGAAAAAACACAACACAAGAGAAAAATTGGCAAAGACTATGAATAGAAATTCACAGAAAGATGTTTATCCTTACTCATAATATGAAAAATGCAAATTAAAACTCCTATGAGATACCAGTTTTCATCTATCAGATTGGCAAGACTGAACATTTTGCTACTTCACTGAGTTGATGAGGGTGTGAGGGAACAGGCCCTCTCAGAGACTGGCCGTGGGTGTATAACCTGGCCCAGACCACAGTGACAAGCAATTTAATAACATCTTCAAAATTATAAACGCTCACACCCTTGACCCAGAAATTCTACTTCTAAAAATGTATCCTACAGATACACTCAAACACTTGCAAAACAGGTTGTACAAGTTATTGCAGCATTGTTTGTAGCAGAAAAAGAAACTGGAAACAACCCAAATGTCTATCAATAGAAATGTGATTAAATAAATGATGGTCTCTCCATACAGTGCAGTGTGGGCACTAACACACCACATAGCCTGAAAACAACGTGGAAGTTCTATCTGTGCCAATATGAAAAGGTCTCCAAAACATGTAACTATATTGTTCAAAATAATGAACACAATTAAGTGTGAACAAACGAGAGTTAGGTCTGGTCTGAGAGCTGCCAGTTTTCAATCCATGAAGAAATGGTATTTCATTACATGATCAACATGAAAAATTATATCAGTGAGACAAGTATAGACTATTGAATAAATGGTCTTGGAAAAACAGAGCAGCCACTGGGGAAAAAAGTAAAGTTAGGTTTCTTATTTCACACCATGCCGCACAAAAAAATTCCTATGGGTTAAAGAACTAAACATAATAAATGAAACAATAAGAGTATTAGAAGAATACTCATCTTGGGGAAAGAATATATCTTTGAAAGATTCAGGACTCAACGGCAACTGATAAATTTGACCACATAAAAGTGTCATAAAAATGATGGAGGAGAACATAAAGCCAAAAGACAAGAGACAGACTAGGAGAAAATAGTTGCCACATGAATAAAAGACAAAGAAATAATAACCCCCTTATATATAAATTGTGTGTATAGATCAATAAGAAAATAGACAATCTAGTAGAAAAATGAGCAAAGAATGTGAAAGGGACACTCACAGAAAAAGAAATGCCAATAAGTCATGAGAAGATGCTCATGCCTGCAAGTAGTCAGAAAAATGCAAATTAAAGCAGTAATGGGATATTGCTTATCACCTATCAGATGGGGCAAAAACTGGAGGGAGGGAGGAGGAACATATTCAGTGTTGGAGGGAGACTGAAGAAATGGTCTCATGTGTTGCTGGCAGGTATATAATTAGAATATCGTTGTTGGAGAGCAACTTGGCATAATCTATCATATTTTTAAATGTGCATACCCTTCAAGCAAGCAATTTCTGAGTAGCCGTCCTAAAGAAATACTTGCACCTATACACAAAGCAATATATGTAAGATAGTCATTACTGTATTGCCGTAACAAGAAAAAAAGAACCAAACTAAATGTTTATCCACAGAGAGTGGTCAAACTGATACATACATATTATAGAATGCTTTACAAAAGATCTAGTTTTTAATGGAATAGATCTGTAACTGAACAGGACCCTATGGGGCCTTCCGGGGACAGGACACCCCACCACCTCCTGTCTCTTGTCTGTAGAAAAACTTTAGCCTCCTAGGCCTTCCCCGAGTTCCAAAGAATAAATTTAATCAAAGAAATGAGAATATGCAGAAACAAAGGAAACCTGGCAAGCAAAACAAAATAAGAGTAGTTTACCCATTAAACGAAGTCAAGGACCTTTAGTTCCTCCTCAGGAGCTACATATAATACTCTGAGCCATAATCCTTTGAGCTGTTTTGCAGAGACTGAAACTCCCAGCAGGTGGAAGAAGTTAACTGTATGCTGCCCACAAGCATGTAGACCCCAGACTGGTTGGAACCAGAAGGTTGATGATGTTGACTCCCAGTTACCTCACCAACAACCAATCAGAAGAATGTCCATGAGCTAATCACACACCCTGTAACCCTCTCCTCAGCACATAGCCCCTTCCTCTTTTCCTTATATAATCCCTCAGCAAAACCTGGGAAGTGAGGAGTTGGTTCTTTGGGACATGAGTCCACCTTCTGCCCGGGGTTGCTAGCTTCTTCAATAAAGCTGTCTTTCCTTTTTCTCCAATACTTGTCTCTCAGTATTGGATTCTTGAGCAACGAGCTGCTGAACCTGAGTTTGATAACAGATCTATGTGAAAAAAAAATGAAGGTATCTGCAAAGACATATTGTTAAGCAAAAAAAAAAAAAAAAAAAAAAGCAGACCGTAGAAGAATACATATGCTATTTTGCCAATAGAACGAACCTTGTATTTTTATATTAGCACATGTATATATAAATGCTTATAAAATAGTCTGGAAGAACACAAACTCCTAACAGCAGGCACTTCTGGAGAGAGGAATAGGATGAGGGAGGGTGAAGGCAAACTTCTGCTTTTGCTGTATCCCTCTCCAATCTGTCAAGCATTTGTGACATGCTATGTATAAATGTGCATTCATTGATTCATCCAAATATGTGCATATATTCACATACGCATATTAAACATTACAACAGAACATTTATTGAGGACTTTCCCTGTGCCTAGCACTGTGCTAAACACTTTACTTGCATTATCTCGTTTAATCCTCACGACAATGTTATGATTTAGGTATTGTTATTATCCCCATTTACAGATGAGAAAGCTGAGGCTGTGACAGGTTAAATCAATGGCCTGAAGTCACGCAGATAGGAAGTGGCAGAGTTGGAATTCAAATTCAAGGGTGTCTGATTTCAGAGGACACATC
This sequence comes from Kogia breviceps, assembly GCF_026419965.1. Lineage (NCBI taxonomy): Eukaryota > Metazoa > Chordata > Mammalia > Artiodactyla > Physeteridae > Kogia > Kogia breviceps. The sequence continues at coordinate 97,851,732 of NC_081312.1, forward strand.
CTCAGTCTTGCCCTTCTAAGAACACATTTAGGTAACACATTTAGGTAGTGACACCTGGAGTCCAACCTCTTCCAGTTCTGTGGCTCTGCAAGGTCCTTCGGTCAGCTGGACATGCCAGGAGAGGGAGCCAGGAGTGCTGGGGGAGGTGGCTCTCCCCAACTGGCAGGTCCCTGGAGGGGCAGCTCTAGCTGGTTAGCCTGGGGACCCTGTGCTGCCTGTCTTCCAGCTGATGCTGAGGGCTTGGGCTCACGCACAGACGCACAGCTTTAGAGCAGAGCCCACAGGGCCCTCACCGCAGGCCTGATCGCCTCCGACTGTAGATGGGGAAACTGAGGCTCAGAGCAGGAAGGGGCATGCTCCATTGCATGTGGAGGCAGGGCTGGAATCGGGATGGGATCCCAGCTGGTCTCGCCCTCTCCCCCAAAGGCTGCCAAACCCTGTTGCAATTTCTTTCCCCATTAAGTGCAAGTGGAGCACTTCCACAGTGGTGGGTGGTGAGGGCCAAACGGGACACGGCACAACTTCTAATTTCTTCTTAAATCAGCCATGTCCAAGGGCAGCTTTTGTAACCCAAAGGCTCATTTGTTCTTGCAGGAATATCCACAAATACTCTGGTGTCTTAACAAGTGGCAGGAGATGGGCAAGGACTGAGCTGGCCCTCTGAGAGCCACGGGGGCTGGGGCGGCAGTGGGGGGTCACACTCGGGCATCTCATCCCTCCCCCCACTCTGGTTTTAAATCATCTAACTCCTCCTGCTTTGGGCAGAACAATTACAGCCATTTGACCTGAATCGATCTTTAGGCCACAGGGACCTCCTTCTGGGTTCATCAAAAAGGCTACCATTCTCCCTGGCAGGAGCATCTGACTCACCTCTGGGGACTAAAGTGATGGCACCAGGCTCACTGGATCTGGAGACTTTGTTCTCAGACAGGATTAAAGGACTGTCCCCTAAAATCCAACCACCCTGCCCTGCTGGGCTGCCCTCCTATCTCCTTCCTTTTGGGTCTCTTTGCCCCTGTTTCTCTCTGTCCCCCATTTCTTCCTTGGTCTCTGTCTCTCTCTCTCTCTCTCACCCCTTCTCTCTCTCATCATGTCTCCCTCCATATCATTGTCTGGACCTCTCTGTGTCACCATAATAATTTAACTCAGTCTCTGATTGACTTCCCCCCTCCAACTTCCCCCTTAGTCATTGAGGACTCAAGTAACTTGCTGATTGCCAATTACCTTCCCTGCTGTTTCCCTCTCATCTTCCTTCCTTGTCTTTCCCCTCTTTTTTCCTCCCTCCTTTTTCTCTGCTCCCCCCACCACCCAGCCAACTGGGTGCTATGGAGCCGGGCAGCCTGTGACCTGCGGGTGAGAGCCATCCCAGCTCTGGGGAAGGGCATATGGCTTGTGACCCGTTCAGGAGGCAGCGATGCCTCTCCGCGTGATCCCAGGGCTCACTACGGCTGTGAGCTCTGTCACCTTCCCTGTGGCATTTGTCAGTCAGAGCCAACATGACAGGCCTTGGTACAAGTTGCCACACATTCCTTTCAGACGCATTGCCAGGGGTTACTTTAAACCTCTGAGCCCAGTGCTAGGATGGCAGGGTTGATGGTGCAAAGGAGCACAGGATGAGGCTAAGGAGAGCGGTACTTCCCCCAGCCCAGGCAGTCTCATGGTGTGCCTTGGGGAGCTCGAGGGACACCATGCACCCTGGTACTCTCTGAGGTGAGGCCACGTCTGCCTCCAGTCAGTGAGGAGAAGCCCGAGTCCCGGCGAGGCCTGGCTGGCTGCAAGAGGAGTGTCCGCTCTGGACTCAAGCTGAGACCTGGGACCCAGGCTGAGCCAAGCGCCAGTCTCCCTGGCTGTGATATCTGACCAGACAGGCTGCCCCAACCAAAGCCCAGGCCCGGCTACCACGATTCTGGCAGGCAGGTGTAGCCCGGGCCAGGTCGGGGAGCCATCTGCTGGGTCAGTCTGCAGGGGCACAGGTGCCTTCCCTGCCTGCAGGCCACCTCTTCCCCGCTACCACCTAAAGACTGCTCTCCCAGAGAACCCTGGGGAGGCTGCCCTGGGCACCAAGGCCTTGGCCAGGAAACAGTGCTTGAGAAAAAACACTGCACTGGGGGCTGGAGACCCAAGTTCTGCCCAGCTCACTGTGAGAACACAGGCAGACCACTACCTCACCTGAGCCTCGGGGTCTCAGTTATAAATCTAAAGATCCACTCACAGGGATATGACTGAGGAAGATACATACACAAAGCGGAAAGGACTGTCATTGTGGTCATTGTTGCTAGGTGCCCATTCCCCTTTCTTTTGGTCTGAGCAGGGCTCACAAATGTGCACCTCTAAACTACATTTCCCAGCCTCCCCTGCAGCCAAGGACAAAAGCTCAGGACAGCAATAGCCAGTGATGGGTGCATTTTCTGGATCACACACTTAAAGGGGAACTGCTTGTCCTGCATTTCCTCTTTCCTCTTCCCAGGGTCTAGGGTCCCCTTTTTAAGGGTGGTGAGCTAGCTTCTGCCATGCAGATGGGGACAACATATTGGAGGCAACAAGACAGGAACAGCCTGGATGCCTGGAAGAGGGAATGGAGCTGAGCTGCCCACCCCTGGATCACCACCTGCTCTCACATGAAAACCATACCTCCTACCTTGTTTAAACCTCCACTATGTGGTCTTGTTAAAGCAGCCAAACCAATATCCAAATGAGTGTTCATGCCATGGAGTACTCTGGGAACATTAAAAAGAACAAAGTGGCTCCATAAATACTTCTATGAAATGATCTCCAGGATATACTGTTGGATGAAAAATGCAAGTTGCCAAAAAAAACACATAGAGGGTGACTCCATTTAGGCTACAGCAGGCGCAAACCTCCTGTGTACCCAGAGAAACATGTAGATTTTCTGTTATGTCCACATTCATACATGGAGAAGCACACGAAAAGACCTGAAAGGATACATGCTAACTGACAACAGAGCAACTTTTCTCTGCACAGCGCTCCAGGATCAGGTCCTAGGGGGTCAGGTGAGAATTGGGATTGTTTCTTCAAATCACTCATAATGAGACGGTAGGTGCAAATTTCTCAGCTCCCTTTCAGCCATGATATCTTATGATTTTAAGCACACAGAATATAGACTTGACACTGCCACCCTCCACCACCCCTCACTCTTAAAAAGTCCCCAGGACATCTTGTTTAACCAAATTGATCTCCATCCCATCCCACCCACGCCTCCATCTCCCCCAGCCAATGTTCCAGGTCTTTCTTCCTCCACTCCCTCTATTAAATTTCACCTTCCCTTTATCCATTTTCCTCTGTGTTGATCGTGAGCTTGGGGAGTATGCGATAGGCTAATCCCTGTTATGGGCTTTAATTCCTGATGTCTCAGCTGACGGTGTTTACCTACGCCGGTCGTATCTCCTCAGTATACTGAGGCCCAGCTGTAGAAGTGGCATACAGCAGGTATACAATAACTATTCAAAGAAACAGAGATGAGGCTTGAAGACATTAGGCTAAGTGCAATAGGCCAAACACAAAAGGACACCATCTATTGTATGATTCCACTTATATGAGGTACCTGGAATAGCCTAAAATAGAGAGATAGAAAATAGAACAACGGTGGCCAGAGCCTGGGGGAATAGGGAAAGGGGGAGTCAGGGTTTAATGTATACAATTTCAGTTTGGGAAGACAGAAACATTCTGGAGATGGATGATGGTGATGGGTGTACAACAATGTGAGTGCACTTAATGCCACTGAACTGTACACTTAAAAATGGTTAAAGTGGTCATTCTTAGGTATATTTTAACCTCAATTTTAAAAAAATCAGTCAAAAAAAAAAAGAATACAAAGGGGGGGGAAAGGAGGGAGCAGCAAGCCTGTGATAGATGATGCTCTGAGGACAGAGAGGGCTTCCTAGTGCCCTTTGGAAAATACCCAAAGCACTTTACCACCTGCCCTAAAATTCTTAGTCCTGTAAATTTCCTTTCAAGACACACTGAGCGGGGCTTCCCTGGTGGCGCAGTGGTTGAGAATCCGCCTGCCGATGCAGGAGACACGGGTTCATGCCCTGGTCCGGGAAGATCCCATATGCCGCGGAGCAACTAAGCCCGTGAGCCATGGCCGCTGGGCCTGCGCGTCCGGAGCCTGTGCTCCGCAACGGGAGAGGCCACAACAGTGAGAGGCCCGCATACCGCAAAAAGACACACTGAGCTAAACATAAGTGATAAATTGTGGGGTATTAAACTTATATTAAGTGAAGATGTTACCTTCCAAAACCCAATTATTGCTGGATTGGAAAAAAGGAGGAAAAGAAGATGGTCATGGAACCCCAGGACAGAGAACACTTCAAAAGGCATTTCAAGGGTACTGAAGGTCAAGCATTTACATGAAGACTGAAAAGTGGCAATGCATTTAGAGACTGGGAGGCCAGAAGTGGCCTTTTCTGTACAGGCGCCTGGTGTGGTGGGAGCAGAACTCTGATGACCATGGATTACAATAGTCAATGGTCTCACACACACACACACACACATACACACACACACACACACACACTCATTCCAAAGACTGTGGTGTAATACATAAGGTACCCTGTTAATTGAACAAAACTGTTACAGAAGTGTATATATATATATATATATATATATATATATATATATATATATATGTATGTGTGTGTGTGTATATGTTTAGTACGGTTTTAATTATGTTAAAATCAAAACAACAACCAAAGACACTAGAGGAAACATATCAAAAAAGGAACCACTGGGCTTCCCTGGTGGCACAGTGGTTGAGAATCTGCCTGCCAATGCAGGGGAGACGGGTTCAAGTCCTGGTCTGGGACGATCCCACATGCCATGGAGCAACTGGGCCCGTGAGCCACAACTACTGAGCCTGCGCGTCTGGAGCCTGTGCTCCGCAACAAGAGAGGCCGCGACAGTGAGAGGCCCGCGCACCGCAATGGAGAGTGGCCCCCAATCACCGCAACTAGAGAAAGCCCTCGCACAGAAATGAAGACCCAACACAGCCAAAACTAAAATAAATAAATTAATTAATTTTTAAAGGAACCAATGTGTTTTGGTACCCTTTATCTTCTTTTTCTATTTATAACTCTGACTTAATGAACATATGGTACTTTTATAACAACAGATAAAAATTCATGCCTTTGTGGAGCCACATTACAATGGTGGGGACCAGGCCATAAATAAATAAACAACATGTCAGGTGGTGATAACGCAGAAGAAAAATAAAGCACTGGGAGGGGGTCAGAGAGTGACAGGTATAGAGGAACTGTTTAGTAGAGGGTCCTCAGGAAAGTGAGAGGCAGCAGAGACCAGAAAAAATAGAGGGGGCAAGCCTTGTGGATATATGGGGGGAAGAGAAGAGGTAATCAACGATAATAAATAATTTATGTTCAAGGATATTCAGTGCAACATTAGTTATGATAGTGAGAAGTTAGAAAAAACCTAAAGGACGAGTAAAAGGGGAATAGTTAAATAAAATATGGCACATCCATATCATGGATTATCCTGCAGCACTTGGAGAATGCAAAATAAAACCACAGAAAGCCACACCCACCTTTCACATCCATAGGACCGATGTGATGATGGATCAGGGTCAACCACCGTCACCTGGGAGAGGGGTGCTCGAAACCACTGCTGGGCAGGGCACGTCTTGGTCCAGCACTGCAGGAAAGCAATTTAACTACATATGTATCAAGAATCTCAGAAATATCTATTTTTGTTTAAGGGAATAATTCTCCTTCTAGAAAGCCATCCTCAGATAGTTTTAAAATGGACAAAGCAAACCACACTCTTACTTATGATGATGAAAAGTTGGAAATGGCCTATTATTCAACATTTAGGTATTTCAGTAAAATACGGTACCTCCATATGATGAAATACTATGAGGCCATTAAAAGTGTGTTTTCAAAAAAATGATACAAACGAATTCATATACAAAACAGAAATAGACCCACAGACACAGAAAACAAACTCAGAGTTAACAAAGGGGAAACTTTGGGGGAGAGATAAATTAGGAGTTTGGGATTAACATATACATACTACTATATATAAAATAGATAATCAACAAGGACCTACTATATAGCACAGGGAACTATACTCAATATTTTATATTGAGGGAAAAGAATCTGAAAAAGAATATATATGCGTATATGTGCATATATACACATATATAGGCACAGAAATGACAGAAATGTTTTGTGTCTTGACTGTGGTGGTTACATGACAAAGCATTTGTCAGAACTCACAGAACTATACCCCAAAGAGTAAATTTTACTGTATGTAAATTTAAAAGCAAATACATATAGATGCATATATACATGGAACTGAATCACTTTGCTTATACCTGAAACTAACACAACATTGCTAATCAACTATGATTCAATTTAAGAAATTACCAAAAAAAATTTTTAAACAATTTTAATGTTTTCAAAGAGTTTTTTTTAATTCTATAGGAAAATGTTTGTCATATAATGTTAAGCACAAAAAGAAGTCAATAGTCAAAACTACATAAATATATTATTTATTTATTATATTATTATTATTTATATTTATATATAAATATATATAAAATATCATGAAGAAAAAGAAAAGTGGGCTTCCCTGGTGGCGCAGTGATTGAGAGTCCGCCTGCCGATGCAGGGGACACGGGTTCGTGCCCCGGTCCGGGAAGATCCCACATGCCGCGGAGCGGCTGGGCCCGTGAGCCGTGGCCGCTGAACCTGTGCTCCGCAACGGGAGAGGCCGCAACAGTGAGAGGCCCGCGTACCGCAAAAAAAAAAAAAAAAGAAAGAAAAAAGAAAGAAAAGTAAGTATCCTTAGGTAAAATGTGAAATAAATGTGTTCAAACTGTTATTCATAGCTGCCTCTGGGTAAGAATATGGGTGGTATTGTTATTGGGTTTTCTTTAGACTTCTGTACGCTTTCCTGAACTCTACAAGTCCTATACGAGGAGCGCATATTATTTTGATAACTACAAAAATAATAAAATCTAGGGAATTCCCTAGAGGTCCAGTGGTTAGGACTCAGCGCTTTCACCACTGGGGCCAGGGTTCAACCCCTCGTCGGGGAACTAAGATCCTGCAAACCACGCAGTGAAGCCAAAAATAATAATAATAATAATAAAATTTAAAAACTTAAAAGAATTACTCTCTGGGAAAAAAACCCAGAATTGAACACATGAAAAAGTGAAGATAAATAAGTATAGCATACTCCTTTGATAAAACCGGCTCTCAAATTATTTTGTAATCAGACGGCCTAACGGGGGCCAGTTCTCAGGGTAAAATTATGATTTTTTTAGCTATTGTTTTTTGTTTGTGTTTGTGTTCTAAGTGATGGGAGAGATCTGACCTGGTTCATAGGCTGTGAGGAAAGCACCAGAAGAGAGAAAGTCGTTGAAAATGCAGAGGACAGAGGAGCCACAGGTGAACTTGACTGCAGGCTAGCAAGGCCTGGTCGGCCCTCTACAACTCACAAATAAAATGTCTCAACTGATAAAGAAATGTCACACTGGACAGTAAGAGAAGGACAGGCCACACTCCCAAGGGCGGGGAGTGAGTCCTGGCTGCACTGAGAGACGCAAATGAGGCTGCCTCCATGCCACCATTGAAACAAAATAGCTGGGAGAGTCAGAAAGAAAGTGGGAGAAGCATTGGGCTTCCGCAGCCACTGCGTCCGCCTCAGGGCCCTGGGCTGCACTGGCAGAGGGGCAGACAGCTCCCCACTCCCCACCCACACCTTCCTCTCTGTCTTCTGGATTGAGACGTTTCCCTCCCAGGACAGGTGTGGCCCTCGGCCCAGTGCGAAGAGAGGGGAAATGGGAAGGGCACGGAGAGGGCTGGGGAAGACAAAGGTAGGAGGCAGGCTGGCTGGACCGAGTGAGAAGAGACAGATCAGAGAAGGACAGAACCAGAATCCCTTTGACAAATGCCCACGAGACCCTAAAAACCAGCCAAGGGTGAGTGGACAAACTGTGACACAGCTGAACAATGGAATATGCCGCTCAGCAGTAAAGAAGGACCAAATGTGGACACAAGCGGCACCTTGGATGAATCCCAGAGACATTAGGCGAAGTGAGAGAGGCCATTCTCAAAAGGTTACATACTGAATGATTCCATTTATATGACAGTCTCAGAGAGAAGAAACCACGGTGATGGACAAGAAATCGGGATAGTTGCCAGGGGTCCTGGGTGGGGATGAGGGGTGGGTGACTATGTGAGGAGTCTTTCCGGAGGGATGGGACTGATTGGGGGGATGCTTATGAGAATCTATACTTGTGCTAAAATTGATAGACGTGTACACCAATAGAAAAAAGGCAATTTTAGTGTACAATCATTATTAAAGTAACATGAATAATTAAAAAAATAAATAACCTGGATGAGAGAAAACAGATCAGTGGCTGCCAGGAGTTGATGGTGGAGTGGCTATAAAGGATGAGCAGGAGGGAATTTGGTGCGGGGGCGGATGACAGAAATGTTTTGTGTCTTGACTGTGGTGGTTACATGACAAAGCATTTGTCAGAACTCACAGAACTATACCCCAAAGAGTAAATTTCACTGTATGTAAATTAAAAAGCAAATACGTAAAATTTTAAAGCTTTAATAAAAGGTTTTTTTAATGGGTCCAGGGTTATGCACACTAAGTTACGTTCCCAGATCTAGATTTTACCAGTTTCTTGAAGAAGAAAACTAATCAAATGAAGTGAAGTCAGTAATCAAATTTAAAATAGAAGAAACCTTTGTTTTTCCATTGTCCATTGTGTTAACAGCAATACCTAACGAACAAAGACTTATTTTAGGGATAGTTTTTGAAATTTTGAAAACTAAAATATGTCTTATGAGCATTCAAGATGAAAAAAACAGGTGTACCTCAAATTTCTCAATAGCACCATCCACCAGAAAAAAAATGGAACTTTTTTTTTTTTTTTTTAAGAATCTTGATGGGAGGGAAAAGAAGCCCAAGAATTTGCTACCCAACCGATTTGTTTTTCATTGAGAGGGCAACACAAAGACAGTTTCAGATATGTAAGCCTCAGAAAATATATCACCCACATGTTCCTGCTAGAAAAAAAAAGATATTTCAAGACATGTGTTAGTCATCTGAGAGATGAATCAAAATGGAGAATTCAAGAAAGGAAATGAAATAGTACAAAAGGATTAGTGACAAACTTTAAAATCAGTTAAAACCTCCAAGTATAGTTACCAAATTAATGCAAAAAGAAGAAAGAGGATTGTTTGTTTCAAATAACTGAGGAAAATTAAACTGGATTGTTAAGCCCTGACTAAATGAACATATCTAAAAAGCGAATGTACATGTAAAAATTCAAAGTACAATACAAGCAACTACATTCAACCATCTACCAAGAGAACAATTCTCTTTGATTTACTAGGCTTGACCTCAGAAACACAGGAATCATTTAAGATGAGGAGGTCTAATGATGTAATCCAGCACTTCAGGGTCAAATTTTTTAAAGATCTACTTAATGTTTGCTAACAATTACTCAATGAATTTAAACATATTCTTAATTTAAAATATCTGAGAAAATTAAGAATAGAAAGACATTTTTCTAACATGGTGAAGAATATCTCTCTCAAACCAACAGCCAAACTATTAAAATCAGCTACACATTACAACGTGTATGATCCTTGAACACACGATGACAAGTGAAATAAGTCAGTCACAGAAAGACATACTGTATGATTCCACTTATATGATGCTTAGAGTATCAAATTCATAGAGACAGAAAGTAAAAGGGTGGTTGCCAGGGGCTGGAGGAGGGGGGAATTGAGGAGTTGGTGTTTAATGGGTCTAGAGTTTCAGTTTCATAAGAGGAAGAGAGTTACTGAGATGGATGGTGATGATGGTTGTACAGCATCACGAATGTATTTAATACCACTGATAATTAAGATGGTAAATATGATAAGAATTTTACCACAATAAAACATTCTTTTAAAGACTAGACGGGAATAAACAAAAATAATAATGTGTTAGGGGTTCTGAGTGATTACTCTCCCTTATTAAACTATCCATAATGATATGTCTCTTATAATTTAAAAAATAAATGGAAAAGCCAGCTCTAAGAATGATAATAACAACTACATTTAATTAGCCCCTACTATGTGCCCTCTGCTTGGTAGCTACTGCCGAGGTGTTGTCTAATCCTCAGCTACTCTACAAAGTGGACGCGTTTGTTTGATACTTGACGAAAGCGGGTCTCATGAGGACTATGTGAAGCCATTCACGGACCTTTTTAAAGAGACGAGCATCTGTGGAGGATGTACTCGGTTCCTGGGAGGGCCTCTAATTGAGCTCCTACTATGTGCCCGTCCGTGCTGGATGGGGCAGGCAGTCCAGGCAGAGAGCGACAACAAAGAAGGCAGTCATTTGGTGGAGCGCTGGGACTGCCCCGGGGAGCGCTGTGCCCTTGATGTTGCGAGGAGCCCATGAGGGTTTACGAGGTAGGGGTGGGGTAAGAGAGGATTGTGCTTAAATGTTAGAGGCTGCGGGGAGAGTGAACAGCACTGACGCTGACAACATTCCAAAGTCTCTAGTTCAATGGTGAATAGTTGGTGGTGGTGGTGAGAGGCTGACAGGAGCCAGGACGTCAGCGAAGGTGGCGCAATCAGGGGAGGGCTCACAGAGCCGTGGGACGTGGGCTCAGCCCAGAAGGGTGAGCCACACAGGGCAGGTGGAGAGCCCCAGGGGTAGGGTCCTGCAGCGCAGCAGTGCTCTCCAGGGCTTGTAAAGGTGAAAGGTGGAAGTTACTGACCGGCCATCTGCAGAGACTGGTTACTTCAGAGAACAGCCTTCATATACAACACTCTGCAGAGGTTTGAAAGAACGCAGCGACAAACGTAGAACAGGATCTTAAACTGAACCACGTGAAATTGCCGTTTTGTACTTTATAAAAGCAGTCACACATCAGCAATTTCATACGGCTCAATCTGAGATATAGTGCGGTCCCTCCTCGTTTAAAAGGAAAGGAAAAAGCAAGTGTGTGTGTTCAGGTACACTAAGAAAACACTGGAGCGGGGATGGAATTCGGTGGGTCAGGGAGGTGGGGGCTTTTATTTTCACTGTCGCAACACACTTCTATGGGGCTTAAATTCATCACAATTCGTGTGGTGATTATTTTTTGAAAAGAAGGAAAGTTAATTAAATATGAAGGTTGGGGGCTTCCCTGGTGGCGCAGTGGTTGAGAATCTGTCTGCTAATACAGGGTACACGGGTTCGAGCCCTGGTCTGGGAGGATCCCACATGCCACGGAGCAACTAAGCCCGTGAGCCACAGCTACCGAGCCTGCGCGTCTGGAGCCTGTGCTCCGCAACAAGAGAGGCCGCGATAGTGAGAGGCCCGCGCACCTCGATGAAGAGTGGCCCCCGCTTGCCACAACTAGAGAAAGCCCTCGTGCAGAAACGGAAACCCAACGCAGAAAAAATAAATTAATAAACTCCTACCCCCAACATCTTCTAAATATATATAAATATATATGAAGGTTGAATTAAGGATGTTTTAACCCTTAAGGCTGACCTGGTTCTGATCTTGGTTCTATATCCAATGTATGATCTCAGTCACTTATTTCTTCTTTTGTGAAATGGGGGGCGCTGATTAGATCAGTGAGTCCCAAACACAGACACAAATGAAAATCTCCTAGAGACCTTTGCAAAAAATAAAATGAAGAAGAAAGAAGGGCAGAAGATCTAAAAAGACATTTCTCCAAAGAAGACACAGATGGCCAACAGGCACATGAAAAGATGCTCAACATTGCTAATTAATAGAGAAATGCAAATCAAAACCACAAGGAGGTATCACCTCACACTGGTCAGAATGGCCATCAAAAAAAAGTCTACAAATAATAAATGCTGGAGAGGGTGTGGAGAAAAAGGAACCCTCCTACACTGTTGGTGGGAATGTAAACTGGTGCAGCCACTATGGAGAACAGTATGGAGGTTCCTTAAAAAACTAAAAATAAAGCTACCATATGATCCTGCAATCTCACTCCTGGGCATATGTGGAGAAAAACATAATTCGAAAAGATGCATGTACCCCAATGTTCACTGCGGCACTATTTACAACAGCCAAGGCATAGAAGCAACCTAAGTGTCCATCCACAGATGAATGGACAAAGAAGATGTGGTATATATAAACAATGTAATTACTCAGCCATAAAAAAGAATGAAATAAGGCCATCTGCAGCAACATGGATGGACCTAGAGATTATCACATTAAGTGAAGTAAGTCAGACAGAGAAAGACAAATATGATATCATCTGTATGCAGAATCTTTAAAAAAAGGATACAAATGCACTTACAAAACAGAAATAGACTCAGACATAGAAAGCAAATTTATGGATACCAAAGGCGGTAGGGAGAGGGATAAATTAGGAGTTTGGGATTGACATATACACACTACTATATAAAAAATAGACAACCAACAAGGACCTACTGTATAGCACAGGGAATTATACCTAGTATCTTATAATAACCTACAATGAAAGAGAATATAAAAAATATACATATATATATAACTGAATCACTTTACTGTACACCTGAAACTAACACAACATTGTAAATCAACTAGATTTCAAAATTTTTGAAAATGCAAAAACAAAAGGAAATGAAAAGGAAACAATTCAGCAGGCCTGGGAAGCTGCATTCTTACCAGTCCCTCCCCAAGTGACTCTGATGATCAACCAGGGATGGGAACCCCTGGCCTGAAGACTCCATAATTTTCCTTCCAGCCCTAACATGACTTTATTCCATCTCAGTTGTTGTTCCCATCATCCCCCTTCGACTGAGTTTAGTGCCAACCCAATAAGACATCCAACTCAGTATCACAGAAGTGTCTTAAAGAACCCTTCTAGCACCCAGTCTCTTCAGAGAGGAAAAACTGGAGCCAGAGCATGAAAAAAAAAAAAAAAAAAAAAAGTAATGCTCACATGCTTCAGATGGATTAAGCATTTGGTTTTACTTGGTTTATTATTTTTTTCCGTGAATATAAACCATTTTGCATTTTGGAATCCTTCTGCAAACACAAAGCAGTTTGTCTTTGTGTTTGCTCATTTAAAAACAAATATTTGCCTGCCAAGCAAATACTGTCTCTTAGGATGTGCTATTAATAGGATAATTAGGCAGCCGGTAATGAAAAGGATTGCTGGTAATTATGGCAAGATTTGTTTTGGCATTTGAAGGCAGCAATGGAGGCTGGAGTGCTAAAATCTACCTTAGAGTTAATGAGTACAATTAGAACACACCTGAAAAAATAGCCCAGCTAATGAATACTTCACTCCACTTTTAAAGTGACAGCACTGAGTGGCTCCCTAGGCTGCTTGGGCAATCCCAGCCCTGATGTTTCCAAAGTGACAGGGGGTGGGTTGTAGACACAACAGAGAACTTGAATTTGCCCAGCCTCAGTTTTCAAAAGAGCTCACTGTCTATGAGCTCTTTCCTCTCATCTCTACTCATCCCATGTTTTGTTTGAAAACAAGTTCAAACAAAATGTATTTTCTCATTTGAGTTTCATCATAACCCTTTTAAATAGATAAGTGAAGTTTAGGGTTTTTTTAAAGGAGGGTGTTTCTCGCCATTTGGGGGATAAGGAAGTTGAGGACCAGAGATGCCCAGGGGTTGCCCAAGGTCAGAGATGAGGTCAGAGGCATGGAGGAGGTCAGGGGTCAGAGCTTAGGTCTAAGAAAAATTAGAGAATGATCCGGAGAAAAGTAGTTTTCTAATTCCTGTAGGGCTCCCCACATCTGCACAAAATGCTAAACTTGCTGGGTCCTCTTTAAAGCAGCCTCCCTCCAACTTGCAACCCTGGTTAACTTCCCTGTAACAAGGTAGGGTCTGAAATAACTAAAATCATTCCGCTCAGAGAAGATTCCCAAACGTATCCTTCTCCCTCTCCCCTGCTGGCCTTCTCCCCATCGTGGCTCATTCTCAGGGAGATTTGTCTCTGTGGGCGGGTGCACGGGTGGGCATGCTGGGCCTGGGGGAGCATACTGGCCAGTGGGCATGTGTCTGCATGAGCTCTTGGGGGCTGGGCATGGAAATCCGGCGTACACACACACACACTCCCTGGGGATAAGCATTAGCACAGTGAGGAGAAGAAGGAAAATGGCAGCCTATCTAAGGAAGGCTCTGCAAAATAAGGTAAGTCATTCAACCTCTTTAAAGTCTTAGTTTCTTCATCCCAAGAAATGGGAAAAGAATTGGCATCCACTGTGTAGGTTTGTCATGAAGGATACAGTGAGTCAAAGTATAAAGCATGCCCGGCCCATCGTCACCCCCATAATTATTGCTATGATACAGGCTATTGTAAAACGTTTTCTCTTGCTGACCTCGTGTAGGCTGGGTCACACATTGGCACTGTCTCATTCAGACCTCTGGGGCAGTTCGGTGGGCCAATGAGGAAAGGAGGGCTGGAAACTCTAGGGAGACCATACCCTTCTAGGATTCATGTTCTCTATGCAGGGCAAATCTAAAACCAGAATCCCGCCAGAACAAATGTAGAGGCTCAAGCCTGAGATTTTAGGTCGTCTCCTCCTGCACTGCATCCTCTAGCATTTTTGTCCTCAATTGCAAACAACAGCAGCAGCTAACAATTCACTAGGCACTGTGCACATACTCTCAAGCACAGCATTTATTGTTCACAGCATCTCCATGAGGCAAGTCTCATCATCTTTTTAAGTATGAGGAAATTGGGGCTCAGAGAGGTTAGGTAACATGTCCTAGGCCACACAGACTGTCAAGGATCAGGCCAGGATTGAACCTGAGCCAAGTAGCCCCAAGGCCAGGCTCTTTCCAACCCACACAAAGTCATATATTGTCCATGGTCCGAAGTCTGCTGCTGAGAACTTGAGGACTTGGGGTCACTATGATGACATTCCTGGGAATTGTCAGAACTCTGGACTACCCCATGGCCCATTAGCATTAGAAATTACAGGGACAGGACTTGCATTTTGCTAACTAAACTCAAAGAAGACTACCCCTCACATAAAAGCTGAACTCTATGTCTCCTGCAATAGCTGGATCTGCACTGATTAATTAGAAAATTGCATTTATATAACCCTTTAATCTGTATTTATGTGTTGCTAAGGGTGCAGCAAGCTGGGCGGGGAATTACATCCAGATTAGCTTTGATCCATAAGCAGCCTGGATTGGAGCTGCTTTCTGTGCTGAAAGAGGAGAATCAAAAGGATTTGGGGCAGGGATCCCCAGTGAGGACTCTATCTCCCTCTCCTGCCTTGGACCCAATGAGTTTGGGGCCTTTGAGGGTTACCCAGTAAAACCCACATGGCCTCCTTGGTCAGAACAAGGGGTGAGATTACCCAAAGAGCTAATTTCCGGCTGAGTTTGGCCCTTGGTTTCCTAAACAAAATTGGTATTATTCTTTTCAACACGTGTTCAGCAAGATTAAAGATCCGTCAACCTGCACAGCTTAATTCAAGCTGTACTGGAAGCAGCCCACGTCCTCCCAGAGTGAGGGAAGGGAAGTGCGGGGGGGGGGGGGGGGCACGGGGCCTGAAATCCTGTTTATTGAATTAAAAAGACCCTTAATGGATAAAGGGTACTGATGTAGGGATCTTAATACATTCTGATGTTTTGAGGAAGCTACTGGATCTCAAAAATCATTTGAAAATCATTTGAAAGTATTTCAGTTGTGGTTGTCATTTTTTTTTTTCTTCCTCTTTTTAAATAGTTGGATCAACAGATGGGCATGGGAGGGGGAGATGTGGCTGAGAGGGTCAGTTCCCTTCTTCAGCGTCTGACTCTGGAGCCGTTTGGTGTGGGAGTCAATGAACACGGGGTCTAGGTTACAGATGGGGTGGAGAGGGGTGCAGGCTGGGCTCCTGGGTACTGTAGGGAGGAAGGCAACACAGCTGGAGTTTGACAACAGAGCAAGGAGCCTCCCACTCTTCCCACCATTGCCAGGAAGTTCAATTCCATTCGTCTAGTGAGGCCAAAAGTTGTTGACCTTGGCCAGTCTGTTGTCTTCCCTGGCCCTGTCCTTCATCAGTTATGATGAAGGGAGTGGACTGAATGACTCATGAGGCTTATTCCAGCTCTAATATTCTGATCTTATAAGCATCACCATGGATTTCATAGCCAATCAGAGCAGCGGTTCCCAAAACTCTCTAATGCTCCATAGCAGGGGGAGAACATTGTGGTTTAAAAGTGTGCATTCTGCAGTCAGCCTGCTGGAGAGAAATCCAGCCTGGCTCTCTCTGTCTTAAGCTCCTTAACCCTGGCTCTGTTTTCCTCCCTTGTAATATTGCAACGATAGTAACAGCACCTGCATCACAGAGATGAAGTGAGAAGTAGATGATGAAATACGTGCAAAGTTGTTAGAACAGTACCTGGGGCCCAGCAGGCACTTGATACTTGATCAGTGGAAGCTGTGATCATCAGCACCCTCCTGACACAGACCACAGCGCCCTCCCCACCAGGTGCCAGGCACTGGGGCCTGAGTGCGCACACCTTGGACAGCTCCTGGGTTGCTCTGCAACTTAACATGGGCTGCCCGGGCAACGTTTCCTGGAGGACACGCCAGGCTCTCACCAAGCAGCTTGTTGAACAGCTCACGGGCCACAGGCTGCACAGCCGTGTGCAACCTATGGCCTGTGAGCAGCATCCCAGTTTCTACTCTGAGGTCATTTTACTCTGCTTCCTCTCATCGGATCTTTAGTGAAGACGAAAACCAAAGTTTCTCCCCATACCCAGCATGCCCCATCTCACTCATACTCACACTCCTTTTAATTTTTTGTTTGTTTGTTTTTGTTTTGTTTTGTTTGGCTGTGTTTGGGCCTTTGTTGCTGCATGGAGTTTCTCTAGTTGTGGCAAGCGGGGGCTACTCTTCGTTGCGGTGCGTGGGCTTCTCACTGAGGTGGCTTCTCTTGTGGAGCACGGGCTCTAGGCACACGGGCTTCGGTAGTTGCAGCACACGAGCCCTGGAGCGTGCGGGCTTCAGTAGTTGCAGCACATGGGCTCAGTAGTTGCAGCATGAGGGCCCTAGAGCGCATGGGCTTCAGTAGTTGTGGCTCGTGGGCTCTAGAGCACAGGTTCAGTTGTTGTGGCGCACGGGCTTAGTTGCTCCGCGGCATGTGGGATCTTCCCAGACCAGGGATCGAACCCGTGTCCCCTGCATTGGCAGGCGGATTGTTAACCACTGCACCACCAGGGAAGTCCCACTCACACTCTATCTTATCCTGGGTATTTTACACAGAAAGTACATGTTCTATGCTTTCCAAGGGGCCCAATGGCACTTCCAAATTGGAAAACAACCCAATGTGTCATGGAAGCAGAGAGAGCTTCTTGGGGTGGATGTGAGTGAGGTGGTGCTATGGAAAGAGCCCTGGGGCAGGAGACAGAGGACAGGGGATGGGTCTTCTGCTCTACCTGACTTGCCCTGTCTGGGCCTCCCTGTCCCTGTCTGTGAAGTTAGGTATGAGGCCGGATCACTCTTTCCCAAGGTGTTTTCAGCAGGGCACCAGTCCCAGAAATGCTCTGTCAGGGGGAAAAAAAAGTCTGCCCAAAGTGTGTGTGTGTGTGTCTATACACACACACGTATATGTCTATATCGGGAAATGGAGCTATTATATCCCCTTCTTGATGATGAGCAAAACTCATTAGTGTATTAAAGGCCCTGAGAGATTCTACATGATAAAAACAAAATTGTTTAGTTTCACTACCCAGGGGTTTACAAGAGTTTCTGCCAACAGTCCTCTTTTCGAATGAGTCCCCCCTGGCCTCCTATGGAATTAGATGGAGGCCTCTGATCTTTTCTGGCTCCAACAGACTGTGTCCCCTCCCCCAAGAAACAATAAATAAACATGCAGCAAGATGCAGCCATCCCAAGAAGTGTTTCAGTGTCCTCATTTCTTGGCCTGAGGCAGAAAAAGAGAAGAGGAAACCAAAACCATGTGACCAATCTTGCATACTGTCATAAAAGAACCCCATGGCCCCCTGACCCAGGGCATCATGGAGAGACGGGAGAGGGAGTTCAAGGAAGAGTCAGGAAGCCCAGCATGAGTCGCCCACCATAAATAAATAAATCAGGCGGCCACCCTCAAAGCAGGTCGCATTGGGTTATTTGAGCAAGGCTGCTAGACATCTGGACGTTTCTGTTAGTCCTCACCCCTCCTGCTGCCATAAATTTAAGCTAATCCTTTGGGGCCCAGGATCATAAGAATAATCCTCACTTCTGTGTGGGCTTTTCAGCTTTCGAAAGCTCATTCACAGCATTATCTCATTAGCTCCCCTCAATGCCTACAGGAGGGACTCAGGGATGGTCATCCCCATTTGGCAGAGAAGATGCTGCAGTCCACAGAAGGCAAGTGACTTTCTCAAGGTCACACAGCAAGGCAGTAGGGAGCTAAGATTTACTCGCATGTCCCCTGATCCCCAGCCCAGAGCTCTCCCACGAGCACAGTGCCAGCTTACAGAGAACGCCCTGAGGCACAGACTGCATCCCCCTGCCACCATATGAGAATGGAATGTAGGTAGAAAGCTATGGTGGGAGGACCATGGGCTTTAGAGTCAGAAGACCCGGGTTCAAATCTCACCTCCAGCTTCCTGGTCATCAAACCTCAGACAACGTGGTTGAGCTCTCTACATCAGCTTCTCACCGCAGACATGGGGAAGAAAACTCTGCCTTGAGGGGCACCTGCTTCATCTGCTCTCCATCTCTCTCCTCTTCTGATAAGGACCCCCCCATCTTGGGGAAACTGTTCTTTTTTTTTTTGTGTGTGTGTGTGTGTGATACGCGGGCCTCTCACTGTTGTAGCCTCTCCCATTGCGGAGCACAGGCTCCGGATGCGCAGGCTCAGCGGCCATGGCTCACGGGCCCAGCCGCTCCGCGGCATGTGGGATCTTCCCGGACCGGGGCACGAACCCGTGTCCCCTGCATCGGCAGGCGGACTCTCAACCACTGCGCCACCAGGGAAGCCCTTGGGGAAACTGTTCTTCCCCACAATTCTAACCATGTAGCTCTGAAAGGAGCAGCCCATCCCAGTGGTCCCACCTGCCTGACTATGGGAATGGGCACACAACCCAGCCAGGCCAACTGGAGGCCTCCCCTGAGAGCATCTTCAAAATGAAATAAAGGAAGACACCCCTTCCCTTTCTGGGGGTAAAGCTGAGAAGATGTGACCCCAGCCTCATGGGCAAAGCTGGCCTGAGAGATTGAAGCTGGTGTGCAGAGGGGAGCAGGGCAGAGATGGGGAGAGAGCCCTGGGGCACCTGAGGCCCGGGATGCAATCAACCCTGAGGCCCCCGCCCTTCCCACGGGTGGGTCACACGAGGCTGTGAATCACCTAGGCAGGCCCTCCATCCAGCCCCTAGGATCCAGACTGTACTGAATGTGTTGCAGATGGGATTACCACCCACACCACTTGGAGGGGCCCTACCGGCTCAAATTCCAGGAAAACAAGCAGCCATCTAGGAGGCTCCCAAATAGCACTCCACATAATGAACAAAAGACCTGAGTTCCTCAGCCTTTGTGGACTACTAGAAACTCACAGCTTAAAAGAATTTAAAGATTGGAGTCCTGACCTCCCATTTTAACATATGGGTGATGAGAAACTCCATTTCATGTGCCTGAATGTTGGATCCTAAGGGCACTCGTCTAGTTAGAAAGTCTTAGGACACAGGGAATCCAGAATCCTGGGCTCTCCTCCATCTGCGGCTCTTCTGGTTGCCTTCCCTTACCCTGCCTCACACACTTAGAGGATAAGAGGGCAGAAAGGAACTGGGTAATGCGAATGCACCTGGATGCTCTGCTTTTCTCAGAAAGGGTTGTAAAGATCAAGACAGATTATATAATATGTGACTATGCAAGGATTTGTGTGTGTGTGTGTGTGTGTGTGTGTGTACGCGGGCATCTCACTGTTGTGGCCTCTCCCGTTGCGGAGCGCAGGCTCCGGACACGCAGGCTCAGCGGCCATGGCTGACGGGCCTATCCGCTCCACGGCATGTGGGATCTTCCCGGACCGGGGCACGAACCCATGTCTCCCGCATCGGCAGGCAGACTCTCAACCACTGCGCCACCAGGGAAGCCCTATGCAAGGATTTATCAAAGTCTCAGCACCATTGAAAACAAGAGATTATTGTTATTATGAAATTACAGACTCAAGATTCCCTTCACATAAAGTCTGACTTTCTCCAGGGAAATGATGGTAAACCAGACTGTGTACAAAGGGTGGAGATGGCAGTTAGAAAACTGAGCCAAGTCATCTCCCCGTAAGTCATCAACTGAGTCCCCTGCCTCTCCTGCCCTCTAACCCCCCGGCCCTCCAGTTGCCTGAACTTGGGGAAATGGGTGACGGACCAACAGTCCTGGTTTGTCTGGGAATGAGGGGTTTCCTGAGCTAATAGCTGTCTGGCAAGACTCACTAGCACCCATATCAGGGCCATGTCCTTTTATACTTCTGTCTCCCCCTGCACCCTGAGCCACTGATCTCACTGTCACCCCAGAGCCTGGCAAGTGCTCAGCTCAAATACACCCCCAATTCCCGTGCCTCTGTCCATGGTTCTGAAACATTTTTTGTGCACTGAGACAAGGCTAGTTCTCTTAACCCTGGGATTCTTCCCTTTTCATCCAGGTATTTATTCCATAAATATCTTTACCAGTTAGCTATGGCTGTATAATAAACCATCCCCAAACTTACTGGATTAAAACAAAAACATTTACTTTTTTTCTCATAATTCTATGGGCTGCCTAGGCCATCCTGGCTGGTTGATCTGTGGTCAACTGGTGGCTTGGCTGAAGCTGGATGAGCTAGGATGGCCTCACTCATACATCCGGTGATTGACAAGCTGTTGGCCAGAGCACCTCACTATCTTCCATACAGTCTCTCCAGTATGTTAACTCAGGCTTATCTGTATGGTGGACTCAGTGCCCCAAGCCTGTAAGAGAAGGCAAGCTCCAATGCTCAAGTTCTTTTCAAGTCTCTGTCACATCTGCTAATGTTCCATTGTCCAAAGCAAGTCGCATAGATGAGCTCTGAGTCAGTGTGGGAGGGGAGTCCTCAAAGGCCCAGACACAGGGAAGAGAATGACTGTGGCTGTCTTTTTAAAACAATTTGCCACTTCTCCCATTATCCTGCACCCGCAAAGCACTCTAAGTCTACAAATAATGGGATGACCCTCTGGTGATTCCATGGAGAAATGAGTTTGCCCCTACAGCTGTTTTAAGCTGAGAGTCCACTTGGCCTCTGCTGAAATCACTTTCATAATTGTATCAGGACCAAATAAAAGTCTCTTTGAGCCCTCTCTCTCACATTCAGGGCCACGTCACCAGTTCTCGCTGCATCAGACAAGATCTGTTTTTTTTTTTTTTTTTTTCACTTCTAAATTTAAAAAAACAAACAAAAAGACGCTTCTGAATTGTACGCCTTTTCAACAATATTCAGCAACAATTTTTTGAGTTATGCATGACTAGGCAATAAATCCTTAGTTACCTTCTTGGATGAATCAAAAGAGCTTTAGAGTACAGCAGATTTCCCTGGCTCCCAACTCCCCAGAAAGGAGCAAGTTTCAGAGGGCACCTTCTAGGGCCCAGATCCTTACAGAAATTCTCACCGAATCCTCATGACAGTCCCTCCTTGATAGTGTTGCCATCTCCACTTCAAGGATAAGAAACTGAGGTCAGGTAGATTAAGTATCTTGGTCAAAGTCCAAGAAGTGGCAAGTTGCATGGAAAGAATTCAGACTCAGGAATTCTGACCTCAGAGTCAGAGTTCATTTCATCAAGCCATCACCTCAGGGCTGCAGAGCGCTTAGACTCAGGGTCGGGGGCACAAAGGCTTCGATCTCAGCTCTGTCCCTGGCTCCTGTGTGACACTAGAATACCCACTGTCTTCTTTGAGCTGTTGTCCCATCATCACATGGACATCAGAACACCTGCACCTGCTAATCCAGGCTCAAATGGGGCAAATGCAAACATCCTCAGCCTGCCCCCTGCCTTGTGGAGAGAAAGGTTAATTGGCCTCTTTGGAGAGCGATTTTGGCAGCATCTTTCAAATTGTTTAATGTGTGTTCTTGATCTGGCAGTTCTAAGAATTCATGTTAAAGATATATGCCTGCATGTGAGTTAGGATATATGTATAAAGATGTTTATTTCAGCATTGTTTATCATAGCAAAAAAAGCCTAGAAATAATGTAAATGCCCAAATGAATTATGCTTATCCATGATACAAAAATACTGTTTACCATTTTAAAAGGGGGGGAAAGACCTACTGATGAAGAGCATGTCCAAGATACATTGTTTAAAAAGAATAAAGTAGATCTATGTATGATGGCACAGGAAGATCACTGAAACATATTTTAAGTACAAAAAATAAATTTTAGGATAATAAAACTTACATATGCTTATTTATGTTGAGAGAGAGAAAGTCATTTGGAAGGAAACACACCAAATTATTAACAACTTCTGCCTCTAGTAATGGTAAGAAGGTGATGACTTGTTTTTTGTTTGTTTATTTGGTTCTACTTTCCATATTTCTACATTGTTGAGCATGTTCGTAACAAACGTGTTATATTTGTAATGTAAAGAGAGACCAGAATTCTAGTGCTAGAAGAAACCTTGAAGATGACCACAGCCCATGGAGAGCAGCTGGCTTGTCACATAGCCAACCACTGGTAGAGCCAGGCTGAGACCCTGACCTCTAGATGCCCAGCCCAGGCTGGTTTCAATCATAAGAGCAAGTCCTTCAGAGAGCATATAAGCAAAAAAAGCCTGAAGAATCACTGATGTAGCACAAGGGGAAAAACCTGGTCAGAGTGTAGAGAATGGCATTTGGTCTTAGCTCCACCATTTACCTACTAGGCAAAATCACTTCACTTCTCTGAGTTCATTTCAGCATCATAAGTTGGGACTGGTGATGTCTATCTCCCATGGTTATTCTAAGCCTCAGATAAGACAGGCAGGAGGTCCTGGCAGCAAATACATGAACCTGAACCCTAAACAGGTCTGTGTTCAATTATTCAGTCCTCTTCTCTGAACACTGGACTTAGCAAAATGCATCCCACTGGGTTGTTGGAGAACTAAAGTGACAAAACGCACGTCAAACACTTGTCATGGTCTAGGGACTCAGTACGGGTGCCACTGTCATGATGTGAAAGCTCTGTGAAGACCGACTGGGGTTTTGCAAGGCTCGCTATTAGACAACAGGGTCTTGTGATTACTGGGCTGGCTTCTCCTTCTGGCCTCCTCTTCCTATCCTTCCTCACCTCCTTGAAGCAGGATGCAAATGCTCTGATGCCCCAGGGCCCCAGACTCATGGGAGAACTACTCCTCTGACACTGGAGCTCCATTGGCCGAGTTCAGAAGGCAGCTACATTTACGGTCCTCGCAGCTGCGAAGCCTCACCCTTGGGAAGAGAGACACACTTGGGGTCTGGAGACAGATTCAAATCCTGAATCAGCCCCTTCCAGGTTATATGAGCTTTTGACTTCATTCTGTAAGCAACAGAGAACCACGGCCTGATCTGAGAGATTGGGTTCGTTTCTCTGTATATGAATTCTCGTCTTTGTTCACAGCCTCAGAAATGAGAGAAAGGTAACCCTTCACTGTGCCTTTTAAGATGTATGGAATCCACTCCGCATTTCTCCTCCATCCAGTCCAAAACAGGCTAAATGAGAGGTGAAGGCCAGAGACTGGCAGGAGGGTACTGAAATACCAAAGAGGCACTGCTCCTGGGCCTTGGAGCAGGGGTTCTTGCCAATCCCCTCTCAGTGCTCAGGGAAAACACCACCCTGGGGTCTCTGGTCAGGCCTCTGCTCAGCACATAACCTTCACACTCCCCCAGCCATCCTCCTTGAGCCCCCTGGGTCCCTGACTTTGCCCCCCCTCACTCAGCATCTCGGGCACACAGGATGCAGAGCACGGATTGCACTGAATTCTACCAGGAGGCCAGGAACTGCTGGGTGGCGTGACGTGCCGCTGCTGAGGAGGGAGGGACGACATCTGGGCTCTGGGACTGACTCAGGGCGGGGCACAACTTGGCATTCAACTGGAGCCTTGTTTTCCAGCCTGAGCGCAAGAGCGGTCCGTCGCAGCCACCGCAGAGCCGCCATGATGGGCCCCCTTCATGCTTCTCACCAAGTCAGCTTCTCTTCCCGTCCTGCACTCAGGTAACGTTCGCCAAGGGCCCGCCGTGGCCTCAGCCTTGTGTGGGTTCCTGAGGAGCAGCCTTGCTCCCCTCCCTGCTCCAAGCACCCCTCCCCCACCCCCGCACACACCAAGTGCTACTTAGAACTTATAACTCCCCTGTCCCGGGAAAGCATGACATGAAGCATGAAGCTGCAGTGAATCAGCGGGGGGGAGGGGGGTGTTGTTTGGTTCTGACTGTGAGCCAGGCGGGAGGCCACAGGAGGGAAAAGCCCCAGCGGTCCGGCCTCCAGAGCGCCAGGGTTCTGTCTCTCAGTGAGAGAGAGGCCCGGGCTGCAGGCAAGATCAGCATGACTTATGAGCCAGGTGCCCACTGGAACGGATATCTATGTTCGTTGTCTCTAAATAAAGGCGGGGGGGTAGGGGCCTGTGAGGAGACTCACAGTTGTTTAATCACTGAGGTTATGAGCAGAGACAACCAGAGTTCTAAGCGCATAAAGTAAAGATAACGTAAACATATGTTCTGGAGAAAAGAAGAAATAACAACTCTCTGAGTTTTCTGCTTCTATTCAGCCTTTGTTTCTAAGTTTGGCTATGAGGCTTTGCATTTCACTACAAAAGTTTTCAAGAAGATTTGCTGCTTTGTTTCTGTTGACGTTCTTGCCCTAACCCAGGATGTGAGGGCTGGAAAAACCCCACAGATCCTCATTACTTAAAGTGGGGTCTCTGGAACTGGGTACCTCCTGGGAGCTTGTTAGGAAGGCAGAGTTTCAGGCCCTGCCCCAGACCTCCTGAATCAGAATCTGCATTTTAGTAGGTTCCCCAGGTGTTTCGGGCACACACAATGTCGGAGAGGCTGCCCGAGCTCCAGGATGGGGGTTTCCCTCCATGGGGTACACTCACATCTCGGGCTGGCACATACACAGATCTTAGGAGGTAAGAGAGTGAACACTTACTATTTTAACAGCTAACTTTACTGTCCATTTAGAGCAAATGATGCATCACTTACAGAAATGGCAGATTGACATGAATTGGTGTGTTTTAAAAAGTGAGTCAACTTAAGGGAAATACTCACTGACTAATAGGGGATGCTCAGATAGGATGCTGCCTTCGGAGAGGGGATGAGAGTGACTGTTTCCAGAAGTGCTGATCCAGGGCAAGCCCTCACACGGGTTGCGGTGAGGAGACAGCTGCACAGAAAGAGACGGGGACTTGCCAAGGCCTCACCGTGACAGTGTGACGACAGGCAGGACTGGAGCCTGAGGCCCCGTCCAGGTCAGCAGCGCCCTGCCCTTCCTGTGCCCTGGCTGGGCGGCTCAGCCAGTCACCCAGCTGCAAACCTGAGCCTGAAGCTGGAGCTGCAGCCACAGTGGCAACAGGTACTGGGACATTTGCAGGTGACACTAGGCAAATGAGCAGTGCAAATCATTGTTACTGAAAATGAAGGGATCACAAGGCCCTTGGGGGCCAAGGATGATTTCAAGATGAGCCGTCTCCCTCCTCCCAGTGGCCCCCAACTCTTCACAAATGAATAAATATTTTAAGGAGTTCTGCATAGTCTGCGGAGCCAAATGAGTTCTCGGTGTAGTTTGGTGAGGTTTTGCAGAGAGGAAATCCGAGGAAGTAGAAAGGAGTTGGTCGATTATCTTCCCAACCTGGCTCATGGAGGTTTTGCTCAGGTCTCCAGGATAAGGACAATGAGCTGCTTCACAAAATCAAAATCAAAAAACCTCACAATATTTATAGGTTTTCTCCACCCTATTTGAACTACCTGTATTGCCAGTACCTGTCCGTTTTTCCACTTTTTCTACAGCACAGAACTTAGGTGCAAAATTTGTCGAGTGTCCTGTCCTCTTTCCATTGCTCTGTTCCAAGCTCCCTGCCCTGGCATTCAGAACTGCCATCAATATGGCCTCCACCTAGCTTTCCAGCCTATCTCCCACCAATCTCTCTTCACACCATCTTCCAACCAAAATATCCCAGGAACCACGTCTGGCTAAACCACACCCACCTTCTGCAAACTTCCCATCTAGCGTTCTCCAAAAACCCTGCCTAGAACTCTCTCTCCACTCTTCAAATCCCTCTCCTTCAAGGTCCAGTTTAAAAGCCCTCTCCTCCAGGAAGCCTCTTTGGACTGTCCCCAAGCCCTGCTTGGAACTCCCATAGCCCTCTACTGCTACCTTGTTATGGTGTTTAGAACAAGCTTCCAGGGTTGTGGGTGGGTTTTCGCTTAACTCTGTGTTCCAGGCCTCCTAGTCCAGAGCCCAACTCCCAGAAATCCAACCAGGATTAAGGACCCTGGACCCAAACAAGTCCTGGGTTTGATTCCCAACTCTGCTGGCAATACTAGTTAGAGTGTGACACTGGGCAAGTTTCCCACCCTGTTTACTCAGCTGGGAACATTAATCACTTTTTCATAGAGAAGGCATGAAAACAGCCATGTATTATACTACACCTCAACATGCTTAATACTGCCTGGCACCTACTTGTGATTACTATAGTTGTTATTAGTGCCATGGATAATAATAAAAGTTAGCACTATTTGGATTGGAAGATAGATTCATAAAATTTGGAACTGGCCAGCCCCTGGAGGTGTCTGGACCCTGGCACATCCTGTCCACCTCCCACTGGCCCCTCTGCCAAGCTGTGCCTCCCTCACGCTCTGGCCCCCAGACCTGCCCCAAACCCTCCCCTTTTCCTTCACCCTGTGTCTTCAGTAAAGACCAAAAGCATTTAAGGGGTCTGCAATCTCGGGTTAAGAAACAATGATCTGGCCCCGGTTCTCTTTTCTTGGGGGAAGGAACCCAGGCCAGAGGGGAGGAGGTGCTTGACTGAGGTCTCACTAGTCCAGACCCATGGGATTCTGCGGTTTCCAGAGAAGCATTTCCTCCCCCAGATCTGGCACAGATGCAGCCACTGAGATGCTACTGGACTTCTCCCTCTCTGTTTTCAAGGAACAATGATCCTTTCCAAGTCCACGTCTTCCTTAACAAATGCACTCGTACGAGGGAAGTGTAACTTTCAGGTCTTTCTTCCCTGAACTGGGAGGAGAGCTCAGGGCAAGGAATCTTTCCAAGGGCCCACCCTGGGGCCAAGCCCAAACAGAACACGGAGCCGGTGGTCCAAATCTGCCCGGGACGGGTGACCCCAAGAAGAGTAAATGAGTGCTTCCCCTCCCAGCTGTCAGGCCGGCCCTACAGATGAGGGAGGACTGGGGACAGCTAAGATGCTGAACAGGTGTCAGACTGGAGTTCAGCTTGAGCGGGAGAGGCAGGATGGGGCAGCCCGAGCCAGACACTAGGGAACAAAGGAGAGAGTAATGGATTTGAGCCAGCCTCTTTAGAGAGCCCTCTGGAGAGCAGGCAGGGGACAGGTCAATTGACAGCTATAGGAATAAACTAGGTGGTAGGACCTCTCAAGGGCTCTCCATGAGCACCCAAATGAGGGCAGCTCTCTTATCATCCCCACTTCACTGCTAGGATCGAGGCAACAGACACTGGTTCCGTTTCAAACATCACTCAGTCTCACTTGGTTTAAAAAGAAAGAAAACCTGCCGAGTGTTCAGTTGATTGTGGGACAGGGGAGTGGGGCTTAGAGACCAGCAATGCACAAGCCCAGCCCAAAATGCTCACAATAAAGTCACTCTTCTGGGTTAAAGCACTGAGTAATCCCTTGAGAATTCAAGGAGGGAAGAGGAAGAGGGTGAACATGCATCCTAGCTCCTCACCAGGACAGGCATGACAGATATGCCACCTGCCCTGCCCTAGCAGAGGTCTGGGGCCCCAGATTAGGTCCAGATAAAAACAGCAGGGTCTGGCTCAGGAATATGGAGACCGTACAAGAAAATCCTGAGAGGCCCCCCTATAGGAAAGACCTGGGTGGCTTTTCTTTTAACGCAGTCAACAATCTGGATGTTTAAAACTCCCAGGGAATCCCCTGTAGGAGACCAGGATCGGCAGACAAGGTGAAGGTCAGAGCTGTCAGCTCAGCCTGTCCCAGCAGGATTTTACCATGTATTATTCTACCTCAGTGGTGCCAGATCAGGCAAAAGTTCATGAAGAAACTAGATTACAAAGTCAAGCACACTATTACATTGTAATGGCAGACCTCATCTGAAGAATTCCTGATTTTAGTTGGTATAGCAGACTGACAGCTTTAATGGCCCCAACTACACACACACACACACACACACACACCTTGTATCCACAGCCACTGTCACGTGACTTTGCAGTTCCTCTCACCAAAGAGCTGATGTCCCTGTCTTTAAGTCTGGGCTAGCCTGATGACTTGCTTTGGCCAGTAGAATGTAGCGGAAGTAACAGGTTGTCATTTTGGGGTCAAAGCCTCAAGAAGCCTTGTACCTCTGTCACTGGCATGAGCAGATTGTCCAGGCTAGCCTGCTGGAGGATGAGAGACACAAGGAACGGAACCCAATTACCCCCAATTACCACACGACCATAGATGAGGTCATCCTAGATCAGCCAACAGCCAGCCAAGCCCAGACACAGGAGAGAGTCCAACCAAGAACAGCAGAGAAAGCCTCCCAGCCTCCCTGCAGCTGACCCCATACCTGACAGCAATAAGCAATTATTGTACACCTCTGAGGTTTTTGTGGTTGTTTATAATACAGCATTACTGTGGCAACAGACAACTGATACAGTTAGTTCACTAGTTTTCATCTGATAATTGGCCATGAAGAGTTGTGGTCCCTAATGCTCCCTCATCTCAAGTATGGATTTCTAAGAAAACTAAGGCAAAAAGGAGTTAGAAGAAAAAAGCTATTTGTTGGCTCCTGCATTTTAAATTAAGTCTAAGACACTTTCTCTTCATTCAGAGACAATATATGACCTAAAGAATCAATGATTATACTCAATCAAACATTCTTAAAATAAATCAATTGGACTTCCAGCTGACGTCTGCTTCCTCTCAAAAACCTTATTAAAATTACAGTAGAGGACTTCCCTGGTGGCGCAGTGGTTGAGAGTCCGCCTGCCGATGCAGGGGACACAGGTTCGTGCCCGGGTCTGGGAAGATCCCACATGCTGCGGAGCAGCTAGGCCCGTGAGCCATGGCTGCTGAGCCTGCGCGTCCGGAGCCTGTGCTCCGCAATGGGAGAGGCTACAACAGTGAGAGGCCCGTGTACCGCAAAAAGAAAAAAAAAAAAAAAAAAAAAACTACAGTAGAGAGGTTTTAAAAGGATAAGAAACAAACAAACAAAAAAACCAGGGAAGATGAAAGAGAAGATAGCAAACAATGGGTTTCAAGAAAACTCTGGAAGATAAGAAACAGATGAACCACCAATGAAATGACTTAGATTTCAGCTTTTTCTCTCTTCAAGTACCTATAAGGGCTAAGTTAGAAGCAGCAAGCTGATTTATACACTGGAACCCTAGGAAGTCTCAGGAATCAAACACACTGGTGCTCCTAAAGGCAAGGTGCTGGAAGGGACTGAAAATTACAGATGTAATTGGAAGCTGTGCTCAACCACAGCAAAGGAGAAAACAAGAGAAAGCAAAGGTACAAAGAGAGAGCCGGCACAGAAGAGAGGCCCCCAAATAAACATATAAAAACCACCAGGATGATGGTGCAGGGAGGTCCAGGATGCTAGCTACACAGTGGACTTGGAGATCCCCTTCCAGATTGGAGCAGAGGATTAACGGTTCCAGAAGGGGTGTCGCTGTGGAAAAAAATAGAACTGAACTACTATCTGATGTGTTTAACCATATTTAGAGGAGTTTTACAATTTGGGGGGGAAATCTAGAGATAAATTAGTGATAGAAATATAGAAAACTAAGCAAACAACAAAAAAAGAGGCAATTATTAACTGCAAGAAAAAATTAAAGTTATAAAAGAAAGGAAACCTAATCATAGTACACTACATGGCTCAGCTGTAAACAATATTCAAGTTCTCATAATAGCATAAACACTGAATACTGATATATTATCAAAACTTGTGTGATAGAACTATATTGGGAGGGTGGGAGAAGAAATGTGTACATGTGCATGTGTGTGTGTATGTGTGTGCATGTGTGTGTCTCAGAAAGCTAAATTCCATCATGCAAAGCCAGTAGATAATATCTAAAATTGAGAAAATCAGAAAATACAGATATAATCATACTATTTTAAAATATGGAGATAAAAATACAGAGAAAAGAGTTGAAATGATTGCCTCAAGGAAGCAGGACGGGGGTTGGGAAAGAGTAGGAATGGGGACTGCTTCTTCAGCTAGAAGCCTTGTAACACCAGTTCGTTTTTTGAACAATGTATACAGGTATTACTGTGATAAAATTTTAAATTAAATTTTAGAAAACCAATTGAAGACTAGATGTATTAAAATTACAGATTGTAATATATATTCATTAAGCAAACATTTGATAGTGACCTACAAAAGCATCAAAGGAAGGCATATCCCTCACCTTCCCTACTGTGTTGTAGGGAAAACAGGCCTTCCAAATGTCCATGACCCTATAGTGCCATGTAAGGACACAATGTCACAGTGTCAATGATTGGGAAAGCTTTGCAGATGAAGCAATGATAATTCTGGGGTTTTTCCTTCTACTGACCTCCTTCTTTTATTTATTTATTTATTTATTTATTTATTTGCGATACGCGGGCCTCTCACTGTTGTGGCCTCTCCCGTTGGGGAGCACAGGCTCCAGATGCGCAGGCTCAGCAGCCATGGCTCACAGGCCCAGCCGCTCCGCGGCATGTGGGATCCTCCCGGACGGGGGCATGAACCCGCGCCCCCTGCATCGGCAGGCGGACTCTCAACCACTGCGCCACCAGGGAAGCCCTACTGACCTGCTTCTTAACAGAGAATTTAAAATCTGCTTTGTAGCTGTATCACCTCCTTAACACAGTTTGTACAAAGCAAGGGCTGATGGTCATGATCATTGTAGTGTATCAGCATGAACAAGTGAAACCCCTCTCCGTCTCTAAGAACTGTGCAGAAGTGGAGAAGTAGTGAGCTCCCAGGCACAGAGGTATCCAGGCTGAGCCCCAACGGTGAGTGGATATTTCTCAAAAAGCCTAGGAACAGGTGAGTGGAGAACACTGCCTGGTGTGAGGCTGGACCCATAGATCCCATGGGCCCTTGTGGACGGTAGGGACAGCACACAGCACCCAGAGCAGCCTGCCCTCTGCCACCCCTGACAGCCACAGCAAGACCACCAGGCCTGACCTCACCAGGGGTGAGGTAGGAGCTCCTGGCCACCAGCCCTGACGGGGAACAATGGTAGGTCAGGTTCAACATCCCAAAGCCGTCCTCCAGTTCATTTCAAAATCAGGCATCCTCCAATCGATCCCTCCTGGGGAGCTGTCGGGCCGGCTGCTTCCTGGTATCAGCCAAGAGAAGGGAAGCAATTCATTTGCTGGGTCTGACTACGGTTAAATGAAATCAAAGACGGAGGGGGCACCTTCTGCCAAGAAAAGCATTCACTCGGGGCAGCTACGAAGAACCTCAGACAGAGGACAATGGGGAGAGAAAGTGGTGAGGAGGGTATAGGGACCTGGAAATCCTCAAAGGTACCCCTCCTCACTTCACAGATGGAGAAACCAAAGCACAGAGAGGGGAATCGATTTGCTCAACGTCATATAGTTGTTTAGGGGAAGACTCTGAATTAGGGTGATAAAACTCAGCATTTATAGAGTGCTTGAGGTGTGCTGACCCTTTAATGTACATATATTCCCCAAAACCTGTGAGGTAAGCATCCTTGTATATTGTATGAGGATCTCCATTTTACAGATGATGAAACTGAGGCTCAGAGGTTTAATTAAGTAGTGCAATATCACAGACTTCTAGTATGTGGGGAAGCTGGGACTTGAACTCCATCTGATCATTGCAATCTAATTCCTAAGCTGTGGATCTTCACCACTGGACATACTACCTCTTGGAGTTAGAATCAAGGTCTCCTATTGCAAACTAGGGCCCAGCCTGCTGCTCCCCAAGGCACAATCGTGCCCAAACTCTGCTTGTTTATTCCAGTACCCTCCTACTGTGGGGAGTATCTGTTTCTCCCTTCACCTCTGTCTCTCTATGTAGTTCCTTCCCCATGAGTGTCTGTGTCTCCATCTCTGTCTCTCCCTATGTCTCTGCCTCACTGTTTCTCTGTGTAAATGTCAGTGCCTATCTTTGTTCTGAGTGTTCCTGTCTCTGAGGATGTATGTGTAACTGTCCGTCTTTATCTCCCTCTGAATAGCTGAGAAACAAAATTCCACAGTAGATGGATGGGTGGATAGATGGATGAGGGACCGCATCCATCCACAAACAGCAGACATGGTAATGAGCAAGCACATCCCAACCTGAGCATCGCTGGCAGCCAAGTCTCACAGAGCCATTGATCTGTCTCCCCCTCTAATGCCCTCCCTCCCCAAGGCCTGTGCATTCCATTTCCGTCTTAACCCAAAGCTGCTTCCCTAGGGCTTGGTGGCTTGTATCCAGTTTTATTGTTGTTACAGATCTTTAGCTGCCTTGGGCTTATAACTGACATTTAAATTACTCTGCAAACAACGAATCAATATTTATGGATTCTTGGACCAATGTATTTGCCAAACGTGGTGTCCTGAGTTTCTCCCAGGCCATGAGTCAAGGTCAAGACTTTGTCTAATTAGAAATGAGGGAACTGGGTCTGCCTCTAAGCAAAGGTCTCAAATTAGAATAGAGCTGTGTGTCCCTGGACCATCTAATTAGACCAAGGCAGTTCCCCACTGGAAATTCAATTCACTTCACAAACAGTGGGCATTTCCTGTGTGTGCAAAGCACCACGTTAAGCCTATATGAGAGAGAAGGATGAATAAATCAGGTCCCCATCCTTTAGAGGTTCCCACACTGGGAGGAAACAGAGGCACACACAGGTAACTACAAGAAGATTGCACCCAGGGTTGCAACAGAGATCCAAACACAGTCTGTGGGAAGACAGGGAAAAGAAAAAGTAATTCCAATAAGTGGAACTTCTTGGAGGGCTCCCTGGAGGAGGAAGGGAATTCCAGGAGAGGAAAACAGCCAGGGTCAACAAGAACTGGAGGTACAGAACAGGTTTCAGGGCTAGAAGAAAAGGTTCAAGGGAAAGTATCATAGAAAGGTAAACTGTGGCCTGGTCCTGGAAAGCTCTGGAGACCAAACTGAGGCATTTGGCTTTCCTTCTGTGGACAAAGGGGAGCCATCGAAGGTCTTTGAGAGAGGGAGGCACCCCAGTTGAGCTATGCTTTTAGGAAGTCTCTAGGAGTAGCAGGAAGCACAGAAATCAGAGGGAAGTGGGGCCTTAAACTGCAAGGGTGGAGGGTAGAACCAGTGAAGTGCTCTAACATGGAATCCAACATCCCTGGGCCTTACTCCCCAGGGCACAGCAGGATGGCTAGGCCATTTTTTTCTCAATCTTTTAAGCATGGCCCTCCTCTGCCTTGAGAAAAACAAACATGAGACTGATGCTTCTTGGGCCCTCTTTGGCGCTGTGAGTTATCGAGGTGGGCTTAATCATGGAGGCTAAACCATTTATCACCCTGGTGAATTTAAGCCCTGGTTGCAGGAAAAAAGACAAGCAATCTCTTGTCCCTGCATCAGCACAGACACATGTTCCCAGGCAGTGATTTATTTGTCCAGCTGCCCTCACCAGCTCAACTGCAGAGACACTCAAGCTAAAGCTTCCTGGTGGCATCTGCCCCTGCTCAGGGCACGGTGTGGGCATTTTGGCAGTGGGGTGCGATCTCCTGGAGTTTGGGGAGGTGGCTGTGAGATCTGCAGGAGCCGTGGAGCACCTGTGGGGGGTCAGCAGAGCTGCTTCTCCACTAGGCACTAGTGGGGCACCATGCCTCAAGCCCACGGTTCATTTGGGGGTCCACAAGAATGTTGTAAATCTTTTCAAAATCAGAAGGAGAAATGAATATATTCATCTTTATACCACCACAGTCAGAAAATATAATTTTTAATAATTTTTTAAGGGAGAAATGGAGTCCATGAAGGCAAAAGGCCCAGAGCCCATGAAAGTCATACCATGGCCCTGCCACCACCCAGACCTAGGCCCTCTGTTTCCATTTCTTTGCAGTGGGAATGGATAAAGCCAGGCAGAGCCAGGGGCAAATCCCACCTATGTTACTCAGTGGCTCTAATTCCTGCTCTGTACCTCAGTTTCCTCATCTATGAAATGGGCTAATGATCAGAACCTAGCAGACAGATTGAGAGGGCAGGAGATGTGTATCTAGCAGAGAGGCCCTGGTATCTACAACTACTGCTCATTTGCCCAAGCTCAGTGTACATTCCGTCTTCCCTGGGAAGTCTTCCCAACCATGCCAAGCCTCCATGTTGCCTTCTCCTGAACAGCCAGGGCTGTTGGCTGCAAAGAGGCCCCAAGAGGGCTTCCCCAGTGGTGCAGTGGTTGAGAGTCCGCCTGCCGATGCAGGGGACACGGGTTCGTGCTCCGGTCCGGGAGGATCCCACATGCCGTGGAGCGGCTGGGCCCGTGAGCCGTGGCCGCTGAGCCTGTGCGTCCGGAGCCTGTGCTCCACAACAGGAGAGGCCACAACAGTGAGAGGCCCGCGTACCGCAAAAAAACCCAAAAAAACAAAGAGGCCCCAAGAGCCTCAGCTTCTCTCTGTAGTTCTCAGCTGGGCCACACTCAGAAGGTGCTAAGTGTGAAGAGGCTGTCCAGGTCAAAGCAGCTGTCACTGGCTTGAGGGCAGGGACCACATCTTTCACATCATTCTGTTCTCCACAGCATTAGGCACAGAGCTCTACCCAGGAGGTGTTCTGTGACCATCAGTTGATTGAGGATCTCTAAAATTTTGTGCTGAGGATCCTTGTAGTTTTCTCCCATTACTTATGCTTTAAACTCTAACAATGGATGTTCACTGGTTCATTCAAACTCATCCTCATAGCTGGCACACTCTGGCCTGCCCAACTTGCTAAGCATGCCTTGCACCACTCTCTCCTCCTCCTGACTCTGGCCTCATGTAAACCTCAGGACCCTTGCACATGCTGTCTGCTCCTCCAGAAATGCCCTTTTGCCCACAGTCTGCATGTCAGATTCCTCATTCTTCAGGTGTCATTTAGACATCACCTCCACAGGGAGGCCTTCCCTGACCACCTCCCTAAAATGGATCCTTCCATTATTTCTTTTAGCTCTGAACCAGACCAACCTCTCCATGTATTGATACTTAATACAAGTTTCTTGTCTCCTCTCTCTCTCAACACATGTAAATTGCTTGACGGTGAAGACTTGGCCAATTTAAATCATTCCTGTGTTACACAATACCTAGCACAGGGCTAGACTCTGAAAAATGTTTGTCAAATGAATAAACGAGTGGATGGGTAGATTAACTGTCTTATTAAGAAGTATTGAGCACTCACTCTCTACTGGGCAGGCACTGAGGGGCCATCAGAGGCTTCTGTGCCTTAGCAAGGTGACTCCCACAGCCTGGAATGGCCAGGTGTGTGGGAAAGGGCAGAGCATCCCCGTGGGAGACCCTAATAATAACACTAAGTGATCCAGACCCAGACACCTCACCTCAGGAGCTGATCCCCAAGTACGGGACACAAGACATCTTTAGGGTCTAATGTGAGCCCTCTGTGCACAGAATGCAACACTAGGATTTCCACCAAACTTCACCAAGGCCTTAGCCTGGGCTGATTTTATATATATATATATATATATATATATATATATATATATATATATATATATATATATATATATATATGTGTGTGTGTGTGTGTGTGTGTGTGTGTGTGTGTGTGCATATATACATATATACTTACATATATACATATATACACACACATGCTTGTTTGAAAGAATTTGGTTTCACTCATTCAACCAACAAATACATATTAAGCGCTTCCAATGTGCCAGACAGTGTGATTACACGGAACGTTCAGTGATGAACAAAAGCAGCCACTGTGTGTTTGTGGAGTGAAAAATAGAGAAGACAGGTAATCTAAAAACTATTTTTAAAATAAAAATTAAAGTGGGGCAAGCCACCCAGAATATCAGCTCTAGAAGGAATCTTAGACATGCAACTAGTATGCATCAGAACCACCTGGAAGGCCTGTGACCCTCCTCTGAGTTACTGCCTAGCCCAGTACTTTCCACCCCAAGCTCACCAGACCACCCGGCAGGTGTCGGAGGAGGGGAGAGGAGGCGAGCAGGGGCGGAGGGCATGTCGGACACGCCCACATGGCCCGCTTGAGGGCGGACTGCTCTC
This sequence comes from Kogia breviceps, assembly GCF_026419965.1. Lineage (NCBI taxonomy): Eukaryota > Metazoa > Chordata > Mammalia > Artiodactyla > Physeteridae > Kogia > Kogia breviceps. The sequence continues at coordinate 97,888,035 of NC_081312.1, forward strand.
TGAGCAGGGGTTACTGCCTTGGGGGCCAGGGCTGCTCTCTGTCCTCCCACCCAGCCCAGTATTCCGCGGGGATGTGTGTGGGGTGGCGGGAGCTTCAGCACCTCCGCCCACAGCAACCCCTACCTCGGGGCGCAGGCAGATCAGGCAGAGGGCCTTGTCCCATCTCCTGGAGACAAATGCCACCTTAGTTTTCTGCACCTCCAGCGTGCGTGTGCGTGTGTATGCAATTATATATGTGAGTGCAAATGTGTGTCCGTGTGTGAACGTGTCTGAGTGTGACTGTGTGGAGGTGCACAGACGTGATCGTGAGCGTGCAAATACGTGTGCATGCGGCTGTGTGTGGACGGACACGCGTGACCGTGTGTGCCCGAGGCTGCGCGCCTGGCTCCGCCCAGCTGGGCCCCGCCTTTGCTCGCTCGCTCCCTCCTCCCTGGAAGGAAGCTGCAGGGAAGGGGCCAGATGGTCTCCTCTGACCTGCTATTTATCATCCGGGCAAAAGCTTATTCAGTTTAATGCTCTTCGGCAATTCATTTAAGGGCTCTGTTTGTTTCTGCTGATGAGGACTGTTAATTTGCACAGCGGTCTCATTAGGCCTAAACCACCAATTAATTCCTTTTGTTCTCATTAAATGGCTGATTCGGAAACATTTCGTGGACAACAATGGGCCGCCGCGGCCCAGCCGCTGCAGAGGGGGCGGGGGAGCAGGTACGGATAGGGGCTCTCCTGGGCCTCCGGGGCCCTGGCAAGGCCCCCCCCGGTCCACCCCACCCGAGCTCTGTAAACCCTCGGGTCCCGCCATCCACACACCGGGCCCAAAATCAAGGCCCCAAAGCCCATGGCCTGGAAGGGTCGGGGCAAGCCGGGCTGAGCAGGAGCCTGTGTCTGCTGGAGATGCCGGGCCGGCTCCTAGGCAGCCTCAGCCGTGCTGGCGCTGGAGTCCAGGGGTGCATAAGCTGGTGGGGTGGGAGGGTGCAGCCAAGACTGCTCAGCGATGCTCTGGAGAGCCTGCTGCACCCAGCAAGATCACGCCCCACCGCCACCCCTCCGGGGAATCAGTTTCCTCCCTGCAAATGGAGGGCGTTGGGCTACCAGCAGGATGTTTGTTTCCAAAGCCACTGAGCCGCTTTGTATTCATGTGCAGCCTCTCACAGATGCCCATGCATACGTGGTGCTCTAGTTGGAGTCCTACCCCATTGTCAACCTCTCCTTCACAAGGCTCTCCCCATCCCTCCTCCTCCTCCCTCTCCCCCTCCACCTCTTCAGAGGCCCCACCCCTCTCAAGACCCTTAAGGGCTGCTAAGTGCCGAGTGTGGAAGCCTCTGGACTAGCTGTTCTCTGAGAGTCCAAGGGCCGCGTTTTCAAGGAGCTTTTAAACAGCCTGGGCCTCCCCTCATTTTCTCCTCTGTTCGGGCAGCTGTGTGATTGCCAACCCTGCAGGATCATAGGGAGCTGGGTGAATGAGATAACACGCAGCAGGGCCATGGAATATCCCAAGGAGGCACAGCTGGATTTACAACAGAGTTGGAATCCCCACTCCACCACTGCCTAGCTATTACTTTGCCTCAGCTGTAAAATGGGTATAATACAAGCACCTCTCTCCTAGCGATGGCTGAGGATGACAGGAGTCAATACGAGAGTTCTGGCAAGTGGTAATTTCTCCAATAAATGTTAATCAATAGATACTCCAGATTCCTGTTCACTAGATAATGACCTGCCCTGCTTCCTTTTCCAGCCTCACTCCCCTCCTCCCAGCCCCCCACACCCCCTCACACCTCCTCACTCACTCCAGCCTGCAAAGCTGCTTCCAGCTCCCCAGCCCTTGGGCTTTTCTGCATCAGCTCACTGCACACGGACTGTCTTCATCCCCACATAGGGTTACCAGATTTAGCAAATAAAAGTACAGGATGCTAGATAGATTTGAATTTCAGATAAACAACACATGATCTTTTAGTGCAAATACCTTCCAAATATCATATGGGTTATACTTACCCTAAAATTATTAGTTCTTTATCTAAAATTAAAATTTTACTGGGCACCCTGTATTTTATCTGGCAGCCCTACCCCAAAACCATGTCTGGTGAACTTCTACTCATCCTTCCAGACACAAATCAAGCATCGCTTCCTCCAGGAAGCCCTCCCTGATCCCCGATTAATGCAGCTGCCCCTATTAGTGCTCTCATAGCTCCCTGGGCTGGGTGACCTCTACCCGACTCTGATCACACTTTTCACAATGTTTTGTAATTAGTAACATACATGCCCATCCCTCCCACTATCTTTCGAGTCCCCTGGGGTGGTAGGGAGGGGATTTCATCTAGTACACCCTTCTCCAAACCTGCCCTTCACTATCTCCTTCATCCTCAGTGAGGACTGTACTCAGATGAGGAACTCCTTCCTGTCCCCACCAACAGACAAGGGATGGCAGGCAGGAGGTGGGGCCTGGGACAGAGAGGCTACTTGCCACCCAACACATCCATTCTCCCTCTTCCTTAGTAACAAATCCCTGCCTGGGGCAGCACTGCGCCCAGCTTTAAGACATTTTCCAGCCTCCCTTGCAGCTAGGTAAAGCTCTGGATTAAGTAATGGCCAATAAGTGTTGTGAATTCCAGGAGAGCTGGGAGGTGTTGACTTTTCCTTTCCTCTTTTTTTTTTTTTTTTGAACTTTTGAATTTTATTTTATTTATTTTTTTATACAGCAGGTTCTTATTAATTATCTATTTTATACATATTAATGTATATATGTCAATCCCGATCTCCTTTCCTCTTTTCTGCTGCCTGGAATGAAGATGTGCTGACTGGAGCTCCAACAGCCATCTTGGAGCCCACAGTGACCGTGAAGATTGCTGGAGCAGAAGGATAAAAGGAACTTTGCCTGGATGACTTTGTGGAGTCACCGTCACAGCCCTTTACTATATACTGTCAAGAACTGTGAAGGGTCTGAAATTTTACCCTACTTGCAAGCTAACCAGTTAGACTGTCATGGTTTCATGGGTGCTGGCAGAAGACACTAGTCTCCCAGGTCAGAGAAAAAGGACAGCAGGCAGCCTGAGCTTCCCATCCCTGTCAGTTTGCTTTGGTTCCCATGGGGCAGTGTTGAGCAGTCCAGATAGATACTATAAATGCAGTGGGTTTGGGTCACAGCTGAGGAACCCCAAGCCTGGGAATGCCAATCCTTTACAATGGGGCCACTGGCAATCCTGCCCCACCTCTGCCCTGAGTGAGACAGTATCTTTACTATCCTGGACAGCAAAGAAATCTACCCTTTGACGCAGAGAATGGCACTGTATCTATCTTCCAAACCCAAGCACTATAAACATCCTTGAAAACATGCTCTGAGAAGAAAAGCTGCCCGTGGCTCTGTTTATAAGATACCTGAATACACAGAAGGCCTACGGAACACTGTCTCCCAGCTTATACCTCCAAGTTTCTTTGGGGTAAGAGAGAACTCCTGTGTGTTTAAGCACCATTATTCAGCTGCTACATGCAGCTGAACCAGATCCTAAGTGATACCATAAGAAAGCTTATCCTGTGTTCCTTTTACCTCCTAAGTGTGTATTCTCTGTACAAGGGGGCACTTAGAGGAAAAGACCCCACCCCAAGCCTCATCCTTAGAACTAGAATATTTAACAAGTCTGATTTAAAAACCAACTGCACTCATTATGCAATGATTATGTTTTTTTCCTCCAAGTTCAATCATCAAAGACCTAGAATGACCAAGATGGTCTTGGGGCAGAAATAGGACACCAGGCTGTGACTATGGTCCACAGTGGTTGGCAACACTTCCATGGGTGTGGATAACCTACTCGTGAGTGAATATATGGTTCCTGGTGGGCTTTAAGGAAACAATAGGAATAATTCAAGAAAGCCCCATTGCCACTCTGTTGACCACCCCCCCCACAATAGTATCACTACTGTGTTACCTGCCTGGAACTCCCCTCTTTTTGGCAACAGCACCCTCACCTCTTTGGGGAGGTCTCCCTCCTCCTCACCCACCCACCAGTGAGGTTGTGGAAGTGACCACCTACCAGAGCACCCACCTGGCTACAGTGCAGGAGCAGACATGGGACTCAAGCTGGGCCAAGAGAGCCCTTCCTGGGGATCTTTCAACTGGAACAGGCTGGAAAGCTATGGATGGGGGTTATGGGCAGAGTCAGCGTGCTCAGTGTTGCAGAGAAAACCAGCAGAGAGACTAACACTGACATGAGATATAAGGAGGGTCCTATTAGTGATGGTGGTCTGGTGCCTGGGGTCCCACTGTCCCGCTCCTTCCTTAGGCCAGTCCTCCAAGTCAGTGAAGCCCCTCTTTTGCCTGGATAGTGTGAAATGGATTGCCATGAACTGTAACTTGGAATCCAAACCACCACCTTTCCAGTTGGGTCTGGGGACCTTAGACAGAGACCAATGGGCCTATGTGTCCACTCTATGTCAGCCTTTGAGGAAAGGCAAAGAAACACCCAACCAGCCCGCCCACCTTGACCATCTGCGTACAACGCCATGGAGACCCCACCAGTGGAGGGTGCGCCCCGGACCGCAGGGTTAAAAGAAGATCAAAGAGCACCCGGCCCGTCTCCATCCCACGGTATGGAATGAACCAGCAGAGGGAAGCAGGAAGCGAGGCCTCAGCTGACCTTTGGTACCTGCTGGTGTGTGAACAATCTCCACCAGAACCCCACCAAAGCCGCCCCTGGAAGGCAGGTACCACCTGCCCTCTGCTCGTTATTAGAATTCATTTCCATATGTTCCTTTCGTCTTCTCTCCAGGATAATTGTTCTTCTGGGGCTCGGGGCCTGGGAGGGCAGGAGGTGTGCACTCCTGTTTATCAACTCACTAAATGCTTGCTTTAAATTAAAACCCACACCACGTGCTGGCTCACACAGGAATAATATGAAGACCGACTATTTGGCTGCCTTCTGCCCTCAATGCCAGTGTGATTTACACCTGCTCTTCCTTCTCATCAGGGGACCCCCATTCTGGAAACATCAGCGATAACCTATGTCCTACAGCTCCCAGTCCTTTTTTTCCCCTCCTCAGCTGAAGAGAACACACAGACTGGATGGTGCCTTTGTACCCTCTACTCTGGCAGCCAACCCTGTTCAAACAGTGGGTCTGTTTTTATCAGTCAATAAGCCATAACTGTACCCTCTCTGTGCCAGGCTTAGTGCTAAACCCTTCACATACATTGTCTCATTTCATCTGATCTAATCTTCCTAACAAGCGTGAGGGAGGTATGATCACCCTTTTCCCAGAGGAGCAAGCAAGAGGTTTGGAGCACAAAGCAGAATGACCCGCACAAGGTCGCACAGCTGGCAGTCAGTGGAACCAGCATTCCTGCCCATGACTGTCCCATTTTAAAGCCACACCCACTTTACAGCCATTTACCATCAATCTGGTCTCCATTATCCAACTTCTCCCCACCTGACCTATGGCTAGTAGGGCCAGATGACAGCTGTTCTGTATGCACATTGGACCCAGCCTTATATGTGGACCACACTGGTGGCCACTCACCTAGAGGGGTTTGATCAACAGGAAGAAATATTCTGCTTCTGCCCCGGTCTGAGCTTCAGTTGCCTTCCATGGACTGACATGTGCCCGTTAATCCTTTGGGTTAAGGCATGTGGTCCCTAGACATCCCCCTTTAAAACATGCATCCTGGGCTTCCCTGGTGGCGCAGTGGTTGAGAATCTGCCTGCCATGCAGGGGACACGGGTTCATGCCCTGGTCCGGGAAGATCCCACATGCCGCGAAGCGGCTGGGCCCATAAGCCTGTGCGTCTGAAGCCTGTGCTCCACAATGGGAGAGGCCACAACAGTGAGAGGCCCGCGTACCACTAAAAAAAAAAAAAAAAAAAAAATGCATCCTCCCAGTGTATCAGTTATCTATTGCTGCCAAACAAACAGGCCCAAAACTTAGTGGCTTCAAACAACCACCCTTCTGTTTGCTCACTATTCTGTGGGTCAGCAATTTGGGCTGGGCTTTTCTGGGCGGGTCTTCTGCTGGTTTCATCTGGCATCACTCACACAACTGCACTCATCTGGCAGCTGTCTGGGGCTGGATGATTTAAGATGACCTTGAAGTGGTGGCTGGCCCTGACTGCTGCCTGGAGCTCTAACCAGGTGACAGTGGAAGCTGCAGGACCCCTTGAGGCCTAAGCTCAGAAATCCCATGATATCACTTCCATCGTATTTGGTTGGTCAAAGCAAGTCACAGGGGTGAAGAACCAGATTCTCCCTCTTGATAGGGTAAAAGGACACACATATAGAGATGGGAGAAATCTGTGGCCATTTGCTTGCAGTCAGCCACACTTGGTAAGGTTAGTGAATTAAGGTGCCTCTAAGCCAGGTTTTCTCCACCTTGGTACTGCTGATGGATTGGGATGGATAATTCAGACGATTCTTTTCTATGGGGCTGTCTTGTGCATTGTAGGATGTTTAGCAGCATCTCTGGCCTCTGCCCACTAGATGCCAAGGGCACCACCTCCACCCCCCACCCAGCTGTGACAACCAAAATGTCTGCAGACATGCCTAATGTCCCCTTGGGGACACTGTCCCTGTTTGAGGACTGCTGCTCTAAACCGAGGGCCCCAGAGGAGCTATTCCTTAAGCGCCTCTCAGCGGGTCCCCTTGGGTCCTGTGACGAGCTCTCCTCAGTGTGGCCAGCCGAGAGAGAGGGGACTTTGAGAGTGGGAAGCAGGAGTTACGATTTGGGAACCCAGCCCCACCTTTGCCAGCTCTGCTCGGAGTAGGCACGCCCGGTCAGGCCAGGGTCAGTCAGTCCTGCCAGCCCACGGCAGGGGGAGGAGCCCTGCCGCAGTGGATCTGACTCCAGGCTGTGTTCTTGGCCCCTGTGTGCTCACGGTGCTGTGGCCTTTCCTCAGGCCGCCCCCCTGGCTCACGGAGCAAGGCCAGAGCGAGTCCAGCCAGATGGACTAGTCCTCACAATGGCCTGGCTCCTGCCAGCTCTCTCCCCAGGGGGAGACCCGTGTGAAGAGGACGGACCACTGGAACCACAGACCGGCAGCCAACCCGGCCTGAGCAGCATCACCGCCTGAGATCCCACAGCTGATCTTCCAGCAAATGCAGCCAACTGTGTGTAGCTTCAAACTGTACCCAGAATCTGAACACCTCGCACTCCTCCCGCTGCTACCACCCTGGTACCAGCCGCTGGTACTTCTCACCTACGTGGTCCTCCGCCTGGTCTCCTAGTCTACCCTTGCCCTGAGAGTCTAGGCTCCACCCAGCAGCTGTGTGATCCTATTAAAACACAAGTGCAATCATGGCGCAGCTGTGCTCATATCTCCCATGGCTCTTGTGTTCTCATAGGCAAGGCCCAAGTCTTCACTGGGTACGGCCTACAAGACCCTATGGGATCTGGCCCCTGATGCTCCTCAACCTCCCCTCCCACTGCTGTCTTGCTCATTCTGCTCTAGTCACATTGTCCCTCACTGTTCCTGGCACATGCTCCTGCCTCAGGGCCTTTGCACTTGCCCCTTTGTCTAGTGTGCTCTTCCTCCACACATTCACAGGCTTCCTCTTCATATGTTTCAGGCCTTTTCTCTAAGTGATCATTTCAAGGGGGCTTCCTCTGGTCATTCTTTCAAAACTGTCAACCCCATCACTCCTATTCCCTTTCTCTGCTTTATTCTCCCCATAGCACTCATCACATTCTAGCCTGTGACCCATTTTACTTTATCTTGTTTATTGTCTGTTTCCCACACTGGGACGGATCTCCGCCAGAGCAGGGATTTTGTTTCTTCACTCACTGCTGTATCCCCAGTGCCTAGAACAGTGCTGGGCACATAGAAGAGGTTCAATACAATTTTGTTGAATAAGTAATTGACTGAATGATTCAATGGATAAATAAATATGCACGACAGGGAGCCTATAGGATCTGGAAACAGGTTGAGTTCTTCAAGGCCCCCCATGCAGGGTGACTTGGACGACCCCCTTCCAGCCTCAGGTATCTTGCCCCAGCCCCAGCCAGGCCTTCCAGAATCCAGCTTCCTTCTCTGCCTCCTCTCACCCTCCCTCAGCCTTTTTCATGCCCTCAGCTAAGGGCCCAGCAGGCCTGGCTGTGATGCCGGTTCAGTTCTGCCTGCCTTGAAGCAGAGGGCCAAAGTGGGGTTCTATCTGGGGCTCTGAGCCACCTGGTACTGGGAAGGGAGGAGAAGGAGCAACCAGGCTGGGGTGAGGGGGTGGGATTGCAAAGATAGGGGCAGAAAGACACACCACCCCTTGGCCCCAGCCGCATTTTTACATGTGCAAATTCACGCATCTACACCCCACCCAGCATCAGCCCTTCGTTCCCCCTGCAGTGTCTCCTACTCCTTTAGTAAAATGAGAAGCCGCTCAGGGTGCCAGCCAGGTGACCCTGAGCAGGGCGTAAAGAGCCACTGCAGGGGCGCCTCATCCTCTCAGCTCTTTCTGGAATGGGATTCATTTTATAGGCAAGGAAACTGACACTCAGAAGGACTCCTTTGCTTTCTGACCTTATGCTCACCTGCCCTGTTTGAGAATGTTCACAAAAGCATGTATTCACTTTTATAATTAAAGAGAACACTCGTTAAATATTACAGATAAAATAAATGGTGGTGGGATAAAAGAATAGCCCAGTTTTATAGGTGGAAGAAAAAGAGAGACAGAGAGAAGAGACAAAGGAAGGAAGGAAGGAAGGAACGGAGGGAGGGGGGAAAGGGGGGAGGGGGGAAAAGGGGGAGGGGGGAAGGAGAGATGGAAGGAGGGAAGGGCTTCCATTCCCCTATGAGAGAATGGACACCCTTAGCACCGATCACATGTGAACACTGCAAATATTTCTACTCTCTGATGTGACAGACCAAAAACAATGTGTTGAGGTGAGCATGCTCGCCAATCTCCCTCAACCCCATCCAGTCCACCAAAGACAAACCCCTCATTCTCTACTCAGTTACCCCCTTCTCCTTCCTCCTGGACAGGGCAGCTTCTTTTGGGGAGAAAGGGGGCTAACTTGACCTATAAGTAATACAACATGTTGAGGGAGAGGGACAGGGCAAGAAGAGAAAAGCAGGCCCCTGGAGTTGGGGTAGAGGGGGCTTAGGGACTTTAGGGGAATGAGGAGCTGGATTCCGGTAGAGCCAGGGAAGAGGGTTTATAAGTGAAAAGGAAGTAAGAAGGAAAAGGGAGCTTGATAAGCATTGCTGTGGACTGTGTATTTGAATCCCTTTTATGTCCTTGAAAACTTGAATAATGAGTTTTTTGGAATCTATAATACGACACAATTGAACATATCTAAAAAACAGAAACAGAGTCACAGACACAGAGAAGAGATCTGTGGTTGCCAAGGGGGAAGGGGAGTGGGAGTTTGGGATTAGCAGATACAAACGCTTATATATAGGATGGATAAACAACAAGATCCTACTGTGTAGCACAGGGAACTGTGTTCAATATCCTGTGACAAACCATAATGGAAAAGAATATGAAGAAGAATATATATATATATATATAACTGAGTCACTTTGCTGTACAGCAGAAATTAAACACAACATTGTAAATCAACTACACTTCAATAAAATTTTAAAGAACAAATTAAAAAAAGAATAAATTTTTTTTTTTAATTATCAGGGATTGTTGAACTCTGCCTCCTAAATATCATGCTCACCAAGGCTCCTAAGGATCACACAGGTGTTTAAACAGTGCCTTCCAGTTGGTAGAGGCTTTGCATGTGTTATTTCACAGCCACAACCAACCCGGGAAACAAATGATATCATCACCCCCATTTTTTGGTTAGGAACTGGGCCTCAGAGCAGGACAACCAGAATCAGAAAATTGAATGAGAGTAAGAGGTAAAACTAGGCTATGACACCAAGTCCCCTGTGCCTCCCACAATCTGCACTGCCTCCCTCTAACCAGTATGCTCAGAGCAGCGGTCCTCAATCCTGGGTGCACTAGAGTCACTGGGAGAGTCTGCAGAAAATGCATGTGTTATGGTCTCACCCCCAAAAGATTCGAAGTCAATAGGTCTGGGGCAGGGCCTGGGAAACAAGAATTTTTATCAAGTGAAAAATCTAATGTTGAGCTACAACAATCTTGAACAAGAACAAAGCTGGAGACATCACACTTCCTGATTCCAAATTATATTACAAAGCTACAGTAATCAAAACAGTATGGTACTGGCATTAAAACAGACATAGAGACCAGTGGAACACTAGAGAGCCCAGAAATAAACCCCCACACACAGTCAATAGAGTTTTGACAAAGTTACCAAGAATACACATGGGGAAAGTATAGTCTGTTCAAAATGTAAAAGGTATAGAGAAAACTGGATATCCACATGCAAAAGAATGGAACTGGGTCCCTATCTTACACCATACACAAAAGTTAACTCAAAAATGGATTAAAGACTTAAATGTAAGGACTAAAACCATAAAACTCCTAGAATAAAATATATGGGAAAACTCCTTGACATTGGTCTTGACAATGAATTTCTTGGATTTGACACCAAAAGTGTAAGCAATAAAAGCAAGGTAAACAAGTGTGACTACAATCAAACTAAAAGGCTTCTGAACATCATAGGAAACAACAAAAGGAAAAGGCAATCTGCTGAATGGGAAAAAATATTTGCAAACCATATGTCTGATAAGGTGTTAATATCCAAAATATATAAGGAACTCACACAGTTCAAAAACAAAAAAAACCCAAATAACTAAATTTTTTAAATGGGCAAAGGACCTGAATAGATATTTTTCCAAACACATACAAATGGCCAACAAGTACATGAAAAGATGCTCAACATCACTAATCATCAGGGAAATGCAAATCAAAACCACAAAGAGATATCACCTCACACTTATTAGAATGGTTATTAGCAAAAAGACAAAAGGTAACAAGTGCAGTGAGGATATGAAGAAAAGGGAACCCTTGTGCACTGTCAGTGGGAATGTACATTGGTACAGCCATTATGAAAAACAGTATGGAGATTTCTCAAAATAAAACTGCCATATGATCCCACAATCCCACTTCCAGGTATTTATCAAAAAGAAATGAAAACAAGATCTTGAAGAGATATCTGCACTCCCATGTTCACTGAAGCATTATTTACAGTTGCCAAGACATGGAAACAACTTAAGTGTTCATCAAAAGATGGATGGATAAAGAAAATGTGGTATATATACAGACAACAGAATACTATTCAGCCTTAAAAAAAGAAGGAAGGGACTTCCCTGGCAGTCCAGTGGTTAAGACTCTGCACTTGCACTGCAGGGGTGAAGGTTCAAGCCCTGGTAGGGGAGCTAAGATCCTGCATACCTCACGGCGCAGCCAAAAAAAAGGGAAATCTTGCCATTTGAGACAACATGACTGGACCTAAAGGACATTATATTAAGTAGAATAAGTCACTTATATGTGGAATCTAAAAAAAAAAAAAAAGTTGACCTCATGTTAACAGAGAGTAGAAAGATGATTACCAGAGCAACCTCTCAGGGTGGGGAAAAAGGGGAGATGGTAATCAAAAGGTACAAACTTTCAGTTATAAGGTGAATACGTTCTGAAGACCTAATGTACAGCATGTTGACTATAGTTAATAATAATATACTTTATATTTGAAATGCGCTAAGAGATTAGATCCCAAATGTTCTCCCCCCACACACACAAATGGTCACTAAGTAACGTGGTGGGTGTGTTAATTAGCTTGATTGTGGTAATCATTTCACAATGTATACATATATCAAAACACCACATTGTACACCTTAAAAATTAATAAAAGTTAAACAGATACTTTTTTTTTTTTTGTGGTACGCGGGCCTCTCACTGTTGTGGCCTCTCCCGTCACGGAGCACAGGCTCCGGACGCGCAGGCTCAGCGGCCATGGCTCACGGGCCCAGCCGCTCCGTGGCATGTGGGATCTCCCCAGACCGGGGCACGAACCCGTGCCCCCTGCATCGGCAGGCAGATTCTCAACCACTGCGAAACCAGGGAAGCCCCAAACATACACATTTTGTCAACCATACCTCAATAAAGCTGGGGGAAAAGAATCCAGTGTTGTTTGGGACCTAGACCAACCTTCAAGAAATACTGAGATAAGTTGTGTGGACAATGTGGCTCTACAGTGGACTGAATCATCCTCCTGACCATGGAGGGTGGCCTCACACCAGAAAGGGTCAGTACGGAGGCCTCCCAAGGCAGGCAGGGCTGGTGGCTGAGCCAAGACGATGGGTCGTTCACTGTGCCCACCACACCTCCTGTCCAGGGAGCTTGGGACAAATGGGTGGGCCCTACAATACCTGGACCACTTGAACAAGAGTGTTGGGCTTGTAGTTTGAGGAGGGATAGAGATAGCCAGGATCTTACTGGGGTGTATCAGGAACACAGTGATGACCACCACGTGGGCCTGGGGACTAGGAAGGTGAGGGAGCACAGCTAAGTTCCAGGAGACACGAGGGCCATGCCTTTGGGACTGGAAGCTGCTACCATCAGAGAGTCTTTTATGGTCCCACCATCCACTTTTTCTTTTTAAAAAATTAATTTTTTAATTTATTATTTATTTTTTAAATTTTTAGTTGCATTGAGTCTTCCCTGCTGCACGTGGACTTTCTCTACTTGTGGCGAGCGGGGACTACTCTTCGTCGCGGTGCGCGGGCTTCTCATTGCAGTGGCTTCTCTTGTTGTGGAGCACAGGCTCCAGGCACACGTGCCTCAGCAGTTGTGGCACGTGGGCTCAGTAGCCGTGGCTCATGGGCTCCAGAATGCAGGCTCAGTAGTTGTGGCACACGTGTCCAGCTGCTCCACGGCATGTGGGGTCCTCCCAGACCAGGGCTCGAACCCATGTCCCCTGCATTGGCAGGCAAGTTCCTAACCACTGTGCCACCAGGGAAGCCCCACCACCATCCACTTTTCCAGTCATGGTTTCCTTTTGATTCTTGCCAAGAATTTAGACAAGTTCCTTTTAACAATTCCCCCTGCTTTTTCTGCAAGGCACTAACCACAAAGTTATTAACAAACTGTGTAATCAGTTGCTGTGTTGAAAGTGCAGGTTTGCTCACCATCTATTCCTACCTCCTGCTCCAAGGGGTCCTTCCTAGCGAACAAACACCTACATGCACAGACCCCCTTGCAGCTAGAGTTCCACACTGATTTGAGTTCTGCCAATCGATGGACTCATCTGAAACTCAAATTCAGAACTGAGCCAAGAGGGGAGAAAGGCAAACATGAGGCTCCCATTTTGTTGCATAGGCACTGGGGTTCTAGAACTTGCGACTGTGGCAGCAACTGCCCCAATATGGCCTGAATGGGACATTCTCAGAGGCCTGGTTCTTAAGAGACACTCCTGAGAGCTCAGCCTAATGCCTATTTCTCCAGACCTTTCAGCAGCTCTAAAGGTCATTTTTTAAAAATTTAATAAAATAAAAATACATAAAAAAATTTTAATTTATAAATAATAAATTTTTAATAAATTAAAAAATTTTTAATTAAAAAAGAATAAAGGCCATTTAATACTCTGCAATAAGTCCTTTTCTGCATAAATAGAGAGGATTCAGTTCTTGGCAGCTGAATCCTGATTAATTCTGTCATTCAATGCCATAGCTGTCTTATCCACCATTGAATCCCCAGTCTCTATCTGGAGCCTGGAACATAGTAGGTGCTCAGGAAATATTCATGCTGTACTGACTAGATGAATGCATTTCCAGGCTATCTTACGGCTGCTCAGAGAAGTCCAGAGAAAAGGGCTGTGTCTAGTGGGGGTCCAACTTTCCAGCCAGAGACAGCCCTCAGGGCCTGGAGGGGACAGCTTGACAGCCAGCCCTTTCCACCTGCTGGATTTGCCCCTTACTCACCAAGCATCAGCCTCCTTGTGAGAGCTGAAGGGTAAGGAGAAAGGAGAGGAGCCAGTTCCCTCTCCGTCCCTGGTCTCTGCTCCTCCTGCCACCACGAGTGATGATTTGAAATCTTTGATTTCACCTCACCTGAAGTCTTCTTTTCACAGGGAGTCCTTCAGGGCCCCCAGTCACTTCACAACAAAACAAACCCAGTCAGGGTGCAAATCAGTTCTATTGATTTGCAATTAGAAGAATCAATTAAGAAACACATTACAACAGTTTCTAATCCCTGCCATTAAAAACAAATCACTCCACTTGAAAGGTTCTGAGTGGTCACATCCTTCCCTGGGCTTCAGAACTGCTCTGTCTCCCACTGTACTCAGAGACAGAGCCTGGGAAGCTGCAGGTTTCCCTCTGGAGCATCCCAGGCCCACTTCTACTGATCATTTAGGACAAGGGTCCCCAAGCCCCTGTTAGGAAGCGGGCCACACAGCAGGAGGTGAGTGGAGGGCGAGCCCCAGCGAAGCTTCATCTGCCGCTCCCCATCACTCCCCATCACCTGCATTATCACCTGAACCATCTCCATTCCCACCCCCGTCCATGGAAAAACTGTCTTCCATGAAACCGGTCCCTGGTGCCAAAAAGGTTGCGGACCGCTGATTTAGAAGGATAATAAAAGCCTGACTCACTAGCTCTTGCTCTCACCTGGTCCTCAGGCAGGTCCCTCCATGCTTGCAAGATGGCTGCTACAGCTCCAAGCGGCGAGAGGTGTCCTGTACAGTTCTTGGGGGTCTCAGACACTCTGGGCCGTGTCCAGAGGCAGGAAGCAAGAAGTCCCTTCCCCGCACAGCTTTTTACGAGCAAGGGATCCATTCCCAGAAGTCCCCCCAGAGCCTCTGCCTTCTGGCCAGAACTGTATCACGGGGCCCCTTCTTGCCCACCACTGGAGGTGGACTTGAACAAAGCTCTCTTTACTCTTTGGGCCAGAGAGGGACCCATACCACCCCTTAGGGCAGATGCCCCCACTTGGCTCTGCCAGCAAGGAGGGAGCAGAAGGGATGGGTACCGGATAGGCCACTGGCGGGTCGGCCCTCCGTGCTGCGGTGTGGGAGAGCGTGTGACTGTGCTCATTTTTCCCCGGCGCCAAAAGTTGCTGAGGGACGCCCTAGGTCACACCCACAGGCAGGTCAGAGTCGGCTCTTGGCCTGTGATTGGATCTCCAGCTCTTTCCCGACTGCGCATGTCACTACCGGGGATATAAAGGACAGGGACCGGAAGTATGGCCCCCGCGCTGCCTCCCGCGGGGAGGTGGGAGGGGGGCAGGGTTCCTGAAGCAGAGAGGGTTACCCCAGAAACGAACACTCTCCTCCCAGACACCCCAAACCGGTGAGAAATCCTTTCTGAGAAGTACTAGAAATTACTACTGTCTTAATGAAATTCGGCCTACCTTCCTTGCATCGATGCCCCGCCCACCATAGATCCATGCCCCGCCCACCTTGCGTGCAGGTCCCTGCTGCCCTCCCCGGGAATCCTTCCCTGCAGCAAGCAGGACGGTGTATATTGTCCCCTGGTACATTAACATCCGCCCAAGCAGTCATTAACAGAGTCACAATCAATTTCTCCAGAATGATTGCTATTGCACAGGGAACTTAATGGAATCTCAGGGTCATTTTTCATTTAAAAAAAAAAAAAAAAAAGATGGGGGGTGGATGTAAAGCAAAAGGAAGGAAAGCAGGCCCTCAGCCAGCACAGGGCTGCTCTAGTCACCCCGCCCGTGGCGATCTCCAAGAGCCTGTGATGGGAGCACGTGGTATTCTAGCTGGTTAATCACCCAGCAGAATGGAGACGGAGGCCTATTAGGCAAATGAAGCATGATGGATGTTTTATTTCAACAGTGGAATTGGGAGAAGGGAGGCTGGGAGGGTCTTGCCGCAACAGCTGGATAAAGCTAGTCAGGAGGGACCAGGTTCTGGTGTCTGGGCAAGGGGAGGGGGCACTGTGGACCCCAGCATATGGGAAGAGCAGAGTCAGGGAGGGGTAAGCAGCAGGAATTCCAAGCCCGACTCACAGCAGTAACGGGTTTCCTGTATTGAACAGGAAACCTTCAAATGATACTTTGTGCCCAGCATGTACCTGTCCAGGGAGGTAAGACTTAAACCAGATCAGGGACAGCACACGCTGAACAACACCCTTGTTCCCCAAGGAAACCCCCGCGGGTCTATTTCCTCCTAGGAGGGAGCCCTGCCTTGCTGGGGTGCCCTTCTCTTCAGGAGGAGGGACAGCTGTGGGCTGCGGTGAACTGGGGGAGTGGCCCAGCCAGACTCCCGCCCTGCAGCCTGGAGGACGGTAGTGACTGAAGGCTCTGGGAGGGGAGCCCTCAGCAGCATCTTGCTGAGGCCTGTACTGGGCGCTGGGGGTTTGCTCACAGATGGCTGGAGAAGCCTGTTTCCCAAGGGCTCAGAGAGGCTGGCAGAAAGTCCCCTGGGGAGGGAAGCTGGTCAGTTCCAGCTATTCTTAAGCACCAATCAGGCCCTGTGTCACCTCATTGAATATGCCCCAATCCCCTGCCAAGTACCATGGCCATCTGAGAATTGTCATTATCCTCACTTCACAGATGAGGAAACCAAGGCTCAGAAAGGTCAAGGGACTTGCTCAGAGTCCCTTGGCAAGTGAGTTCGGGCAGAGGCAAACATAGGCCCATGACTCTAACTTCGGCACAGATGGCAGGGCAGCTTAGCAGGCTTCTGGGGGATGGTTCTTGTTGAGTTCATCTTTTTCCTCCTTGCTTCCTTTGGGAGATGCTGGTCCGTCCAAGAGAAGAATCCCGTGTCTTCCGCTCTTGCATGCATTTGTTCATTCAATAGACTTGAACTGGCCAATTCCTAAGTGCCTGGTGTGTGCACTTAAAGTTGAACCAGACACAGGCCCTCAGGGGCCTCGGGGGGTCTGACAGCCTAGGAGGGCTGCAGAGGGGACCAGTGTGGGATCTGCAATCAGAGGCAGGGACTTGAGTCTTGGCTCTGCCACTGATGAGCCCTGGCGTCCAGGACAAATTTTTTAACTCCTCAAAGCCTCTCTATCTGTACAATGGAAATAAAGTTCATCTACTTTCCGAGATTATTGGAAGAGTTGAAAAAGAGCTCAGGTCCACAATCCCTTATCTGAATTCCTTAGGGCCAGATGTATTTCAGGATCCAGAACATTTTTTTTTTTTGGAATTTAGGAAGGGAAGATGGTGGAAATACCACCTATTTCATATCACTCCAATGATCTGGGACAGGGCCCTGTAATCAAATGCATTAACATTTCTGCAGGAAAACTAATGAATATTCACAGTCCATGGGTAAATAAAGACTAAAAATAGTTGCCAAATGAATTTTTAAAAAGCTTTTGGTGTTCAGAGTGTTTGGGGGCTCAGGATTGTGGATAAAGGATCTGGATAGTAATGATAGCAATAGTTACTATTTACTGAGCATTTGCTGATTGGCATGGATTAACTCACTGAATCCTCACAGCAAGTCCATGAGATCAGGAGCCATGATTATCCCTGTTTTGTAGTCAAGGCTGAGAGACCAGAGAGGTTGATTCACTTGCTTATAAGCACACAGATGCTAAAGGGTAGAGCCAAATTGGACCCAGGCAGTCAGGCTTCTGCATCTGTGCCTTTGCTCAGGTTAGAAATTGAGAAAGGTGGTGGGGCTGCTGGAGGGCCTCAGACAGCACCTAAGCCATCTTCCTGATGCGACGGACAGGCACAGAGGGGAACAGTGAATTCCAAGGTCTCCTGCCCTCTTCCTATAAGGGCTGGGAATAGAGCCATGTTTCCAGACTACTTATCCAGCGTGCTACACACACACACACACACACACACACACTCTCTCTCTCTCTCTCTCTCTCTCTCTCTCTCTCTGATCCCATCCTTCCAGCCTCCACTTCCCCAGCACCCACCCAAAACGTGCTTGCCGAGACTGAGGTGTCAGGTAAGAGAGCAGGACATCCATGGCACCGAGCCTCCTTTCTGCCTCTTCTCTCCTCCTGTGTGACACCCCTCGCACCACCATCCCCTGGGGCACCCACCTGCTTTTCCCCAGGGATCTAAAGCGGGTGGTAGGTGTGAGGGGATGTCGCCAGGCAGCAGAGGCCTCCCTGGCTCCTGACCCACACAGCCTCACTTCCGCCTGACCTCACACACGCAGAGTGAGGTACGGGAGGCCCAGAGACCAGACCTGGACTCACACAGGCCTGAGTTTAAATTCTAGATCCTTCTCTCACTAGGCTGGTGAATGATGTCAGTCTCCTGAGGCCTGGAAAGAGGAACAGGTACTCCGCGGGGGATGGGCCACATTCCTGAGTTAACAAGGTGGGTGGTGGCCTGAGTGATCAGCTTCCCTCCCCGGGAGACTCCCTGCCAGCCTCTCTGAGCCCTCAGAAACGGGCTCCTCCAGCCACCTGTGAGCAAACCCCCGGCACCCAGCACAGGCCTTTGCAAGCTGCTGCTCAGGGCTCCCCTCTCAAAGCCTTCAGTCACCACTGTCCCCCAGGCTGCAGGGGAGGGGGGGGAGAATGGCCACGGCCCAAGTGCCCCCCCCCAGGTCACTGCTGCCCACAGCTGTCCCCCTCCCAAAGAGAATGGCACCCCAGCAAGGCAGGGCTCCCTCCTGGGGAGGAAACAGCCCCACAGGGTTTTCTCTGGGGAATGAAGGGGGTCGTTCAATGTGTGCTGTCCCCAATCTGGTTTAAGTCCTACCACCTGGGACACGTACGCGGTGGGCTCAGGACTAGTTCCCCCAGTCCACGAGCTCTTATCCCAGGGCCTCTTGGGTAATGGCCCAATGGTGCTCTTCAGAAAGCTGTGAGGCTGGGCCTGGGGACCACCCATCACCCTCTCAAATGGGATGGGGAGGGATCAGGGCTGACAGCCCGGGAGCCGTTGTCCCAACCTTCTGTCTGCCAAGAGGAAATCGTCCTCTCTGGCAGGATGGTTGATGGTTCACAGTCCAGATTTGTGAGTCAGGAACATGAGTGTGAACTCCAGTTCCACCACTTCCTAGCTGCGGAACCTTGTTCATCTCTCTCAGCCTCGGTTTCTTCATCTGTAAAATGGGGATGATATTTCTCTTACTTCAAAGGGCTGCTATGAGGATTAAACAAGATCGCTGATCCAACAGCAAAGATGTACTGAGCCCCTGCTATGTGTCAGACACGCTGCTGAACACTTTGCGTGGAGGGTTCCGCAAACAGACACGGCTCTGGCCTCCCCTGGAGCTTGTAGTCTGGTGGGTGAGCAGACAGTCAGGGTGCAGTATAACAAAATATGATGAAGAGAACTTGGCTTCATAAGTAAGAGTTCTTATTATCTACCTTTGGGGGGTGTGGCTGTGCTTAGCTAACATTAATTAATTAATTTAAAATGTTATTTATTTATTTATTTTTGGCTGCATTGGGTCTTCGTTGCTGTGTGCAGGCTTTCTCTAGTTGCGGCAAGCGGGGGCTACTCTTCATTGCGGTACTAGGTCTTCTCATTGCGGTGGCTTCTCTTGTTGCAGAGCATGGGCTCTAGGTGTGCGGGCTTTAGTAGCTGTGGTGCGCAGGCTCAGTAGTTGTGGCTCACGGGCTCTAGAGTGCAGGCTCAGTAGTTGTGGCGCACGGGCTTAGCTGCTCTGAGGCATGTGGGATCCTCCAAGACCAGGGCTCGAACCCGTGTCCCCTGCGTCGACAGGCAGATTCTTAACCACTGCGCTACCAGGGAAGTCCCTTAATTTATTAAAGCATTGCTATGCATTAGTATTTATTATTTATTTGTGGGCTATTATGAGAGTTAAATGAGATTTTATATATAAATACATAATATAACCATATATATTGTATATGTATAATCTCAGTGAACCCTCATAAAAATCTTATGCAGTAGGTATTTTCTCCATTTCTCAGGTAAGGAAACTAAGGTTTAGAGAGGTGGAGAGAATTGCCCAAGGTCACACAGCATGTAAAGGGTGGAACGGAGACTCCGGCCCAAATCAGTGTGCCTCAAAACTCCTGTTCTTATCTGTAGGGATACTACATCCTCTTAGCTCAGAGGCCATGATGGATGGCCATCATGATGATGGGTTCTCTGCAAATTACAGAGCCCTGGACAAATGTAAGGGGTTGTTATAGTTTCATTCCCTGCATCTCATGTGATCCCTTGAACACCAGGCAGATGAGCCCAGGGTGAGAGCCAGGGAGGTGAGCCACGTGGGGATTCCAGAAGAGAGATTAGCTTCCCTTGCCAGTGGGGGACACCTGACATGTAGAGATGGCATCCTCCCGATTGGAGCTTCTTTAGGGTTTCTTGAAGCTGCTCAGCCCCAGAAGAGCCATCCCCAGAGAATTCATACTGTCCACAGAACAGCCTTTAGCTGGTCACTCTCACCATCATTGCAAGGCCATTTCCAATCCCAGAAAATCCCCTAAGCCCTGGATCTGCCACCTGGGAGGAGATATAAGCTTTAGTGAGAGACACACCTGGCTCTGAATCCCTGCTCAGCATTTCCCAGCTGTGTGACATCAGGCAAGTCACCTAACCTCTCTGAGCCTCGGGCTTCCTGGTCTGCCAGGTGGGGGAAAGGTCCTGCCTGCAGGGTTCTTGTCAGGATTGAAGGTGACGTCCCGCAAGCACACAGGACGGTGCCTGCCACCGTCAACACTCGGTAGGTGGTAGGACATAAAGTGCCTTGGTGGGTGGGTGCCACCAGATAGAAGAAGTACCCGTCCTGGCCTATCTGTTATGCACACTTTGGAGAAATGCGGATGCTACTGAATCCAGCCAGTTAGGAGGATTTCCCATAGAAATTTAATTCTTCAATAAAAAAGTGCACAGTGACATCGGTGAAGCGTTTTTAAACTGTAAATTAATGATCTATGGTTATAGCCATAATAATAATAATAGCTACCAATTATGGAATATGGAAGGCCAAATCTGGGCCAGGAGCTAAATACACACGGTGCCCAGGTCCCCACCTTCTGACATAGGGACTCCTGCATTTTGCAGACAGGGAGAGCAGGGTTCAGCGAGGTCAGTGGTTTGCCCACCATCCCACAGACACCCATGTGGCAAAGCTTCAGCTTCTCACTCCTTCTCACTCCTGTGTCCTTCTCTCTCCAATGACCAGGCATCTTCAAACACACTTACAGCAAAAAACCAAAGAGCAAACTGAGAACAAGAACTGTCTCTCATAGAGTTTAGCTGTCTCTAGTCCCAGTTTAAATGGAATTGAGTCTTCCCTCTCCAGACCTGTATCCTCACACCAGTTCTGCTTCAGTGCCATGAAAGCCTTATGAGACAAATGTAGCCTCAGGCCCCTCTCTGCAGCCCCTGGAGAATGTCAGTTAAAGACCCTCAAGTCAGGGGCTTCCCTGGTGGTGCAGTGGTTAGGAGTTCCCCTGCCAATGCAGAGGACACGGGTTTGAGCCCTGGTCCAGGAAGATCCCACACGCTGGGGAGCAACTAAGCCCGTGCGCCACAACTACTGAGCCTGCGTTCTAGAGCCCGGGAGCCACAGCTACTGAAGCCCATGCGCCTAGAGCCCATGCTCCTCCTCAACAAGAGTAGCCACCACAATGAGAAGCCCGTGCACCACAACGAAGAGTAGCCCCCGCTCGCTGCAACTAGAGAAAGCCCACACGCAGCAACAAAGACCAAACGCAGCTAAAATAAATAAATTAATTAATTGATTTTTTTTAAAAAAGACCCTCAAGTTTCTCTCCTGCATCTTTGTGTAGTTGGAAATCAATAACCCAACTTTGCATCTATTCCCCTCAAGACCTTCCCTGATCTCAGAGAGATCTGTTTGTTCTCAGGGAACCCTTTGGAGTCTTCTCTACTCTCCTCTTGTCCTCATGACTCCTCTGAGGTCAAAAATAGACAAGATGCTGCAGCCTGGGGACAGGCTGCATTCACGGACTCTGGAGCCAGGCTAGAGATTCAGTCTCTGACTTGGTACTTACTGTGTGGCCACAGGAGAGTTACTCAATCTCTCTGTGCTTCTGCTTCCTCATCTATAATATGAGGTTGATCATAATAGCACCTACCTTCTAGGAGTTTTGTGAGATTAAACAAATGCAAAGCACTTAGAACGGTGCCTGGTACCTGGGAAGTGCCCAGAAGCACTTAATCATTCCCCACCCCCTAAGTGTTCGTATGTCACCCATGGCCATAATGATTTCCTCCCAATTCCAAAGATGAGAGGTAGGAGAGCTCCCTTTTACAAAGCCAGGCACAGTCCTAAACTCTTCAAATACATCAGCTTCTAAATGTGCCAAGCACAGTGAATGGCCCATCATAGGTTCTCAGTAAATGTCAGGATCTCTGAGACCCAAGTTACTTTCTCACTCAGTTAACTTAGAGCCCTTTCCATTTTTTTTAAACCATAATTATTAGAAACAAATTACAATCCTAGAAGAGAACATAGGCAAAACATTCTCTGACATAAATCACACCTATGTTTTCATAGGTCAGTCCCCCAAGGCAATAGAAATAAAAGTAAAAATAAACAAATGGGACCTAATCAAACTTATAAGCTTTTGCACAGCAAAGGAAACCATAGACAAAATGAAAAGACAACTTACAGACTGGGAGAAAATATTTGCAAATGATGCGACTGACAAGGGATTAATTTCCAAAATGCATAAACAGCTCAATAACAAAAAAAAACAAATAACCCAATAAAAAATGGGCAGCAGACCTAAATAGACATTTCTCCAAAGAAGACACAGAGATGGCCAGTAGGCACATGAAAAGATACTCAACATCGCTAATTATTAGAGAAATGCAAATCAAAACTACAATGAGGTACCACCTCACACCCATCAGAATGGTCATCATTAAAAAGTCTACAGGGACTTCCCTGGTGGCACAGTGGTTAAGACTACGTGCTCCCAATGCAGGGGGCCTGGGTTTGATCCCTGGTCAGGGAACTAGATCCCACATGCATGCAGGAACTAAGAGTTCACATGCCACAACTGGGGAGCCCATGAGCCACAACTAGGGAGCCCTCTTGCCATGACTAAGGAGCCCACATGCCACATCTAAGACCCAGTGCAACCAAATAAATAAATAAATATATATTTTTTAAAGTCTACAAATAACAAATGCTGGAGAGGGTGTGGAGAAAAAGGAGCCGTCCTACACTGTTGGTGGTAATGTAAGTTGGTGCAGTCACTATGGAAAACAGTATGGAGATTCCTCAAAAAACTAAAAATCGAACTACCGTATGATCCAGCGATCCCACTCCTGGATATATATCGAGACAAAACTATAATTCAAAAAGATACATGCATCCCTATGCTCATAGCAGCACTATGGAAACAACCCAAATATCCATTGACAGATGAATGGATAAAAAGATGTGGTGTATAAGTACAATGGAATACTCCTTAGCCATAAAAAAGAATGAAAGAATGCCATTTGCGGCAACTTGGATGCACCTAGAGATTATCATACTAAATGAAGGAAGTCAAAAAGAGAAAGACAAATACCATGTGATACCACTTACACGTGGAATCTAAAATATGACACAAATGGACTTATCTACGAAACAGAAACAGACTCACAGACATAGAGAACGACTTGTGGTTGCTAAGGGGGAGGGTGAGAGAGAGATGGAGTGGGAGTTTGGGATTAGCAGATGTAAACTATTATATATATATATGTGTAGCTGGATCACTTTGCTGTACACCAGAAACTAACACAACATAGTAAATCAACCGTACTTCAATAAAATAAATTTTTGGTAAAAGAAGCAAATTACATCTTGATTGCCTTCAACAATGTGTTTCTTAAAGAAAACACAACTTTTTTCCTTCATATATTTTTAAGTGGACAGAATCATTTTACAAGTCACCCAATGATTGACTCAATGATCTCTCAGGGTTGCCTTTCCTTGGGGACTCCCATTCTCCTAAACCCGGCTGCTCATAAGTCCAGTGTCCAGCCAACTCCCAAATCCTGTTGATTTCCCTTTAAATGTCCCTCCTTCCCCTCATCTTGAAACCGTGACAAGCCCCTCCAGGGCTTCCCCTTCCCGACTGATCCCGCACGATCAGTCTCTCCTTTCTGGGGATCAGTTCCCTCCACAGAAACCATGGGCGGCTCCTCAGCCTGCCCCACCCGAACCCCATCCTTAGCCCTCTAAGGCCTGCTTTCGGCCACAACCTCATTCTGGGCTGTTTTTCTTGCTTCTGCAACCCAGCTGAAAACTCTTAGAGGTGGCACTGTGTTTTAGGTGCCACGTGGACCTTCCGGCTTCTGGCAACTAGCACAGGCAGAGCACACTTCCGGGTGATCAGTGGAGTTCAGGCTTGCAAATTCAGTTCAGCTGGCTCTGTTTTTAGTTTGAGAAAGATTCTTGGACCTGATTTGCCAGTCTGAGTAACTAGGTGTGGTACCAAATGTCAGCAGCTAATTACTTGAAGCATTATTAATAGGTCTGCACTAATTACCCTTTGCACCTAGGCAAAATTTTACGGATGAGACTGACAGAGAAGGAGGTGTGAAAGGCTGTGCCTGAGGCCGCAGGGTGAGTGGGTTGTCAGGATGGGGCTGGAACCCGGGAAGCTGGGGTCCTAGGCAGGAGTCTTGCCCCCAGAATAGGGAATAGGGCAGAGAGAGGTGGCATTCGGGCTGCAGGGCTGGGACACGGGGAAGCGGTTCCACCTGGGGAGATGGAGCCACTGCCTTGCCTGTCTCCTCCCCGACTCCCAGAATACGCACTCTACCAAAACCTCTTATTAAAAGTACTCTGGAGGTGATAAAAGTGTCACCAAAGATTTGCTCATTTTCTAAACTGTCATTAAAACAAAATTTATTGTCAGGGGAAATACAGGCAGTGGAGGAGGGAGGATGATTTAAAATCGGTCCCTTAATAAATTAAAGACGTTCGCTCACAAGAGGGGGGCTTGGAGAGGGAAACTGCTAGAAGGTCATCGCTTTCTCCATGCCAGCTGGCCGGGTCCTCACAGGCTGTCACACGCCCTGCAGTCTCACCATCCCCACCTATATTCCATCTCTCTAACCCATCCGAATGACCAAATCCTCCCCCGCTCAGGCCCACCCCATCCCTCTCCCTCCGCCAGGACTTCCAGCCCCCGACCAGGGCTTCCTCAGCCCCACTGTCTGAACAGTAACTGGAACCCAAATCTACATGGAAGGTTACATGGCTGTTTCTCACCCCCACTGGACTGTAAGATCTTTGAAGGCAGGAGACCTGCCTCTAACTGTTGCTTGATTCTGAATCTTCATGATGTCCTCGTGGCGGGGGTGGGGTGGGGGTGGAGACAGGAGTGTGACCTAATTCCCTTAGAATTAGGACTTGTCAGCTGAGAAAGGGAACACAGAACCCAAAGAGTTCAAACCCTCATTATACAGACCAGGAGCCTGAGGCTCAGAGGGGAGATGGAACTCACCCAAGGTCACACAGAGGAGCCACCAGAACTCATGTCTCTGGCTTCTAGCTCAGGGACCCAGCAGCCACCTCAAGAGCTCAGACTCTGGTTATAGGCTACCTGAGTCCAACTGTGGCCCCTCTCCCCTCGCTAGCTGTGTGACCTTGAACAAGTTACTGAACTCTGGTGTCCCAGGTACCTGTCTGGGTTGTTATTGGGATCAGCTGGGAGAATGTAAGTGCTTTACTCAGTGATGTTGGTATTTATCAACTTCCTTGTCATCGTCATTCTCATGATGGCAGGAGGGCAGTGCAGTTCAGAGCTGTCAGGGCTTCTGCCTTTTGCTTGGGCCCATATCACCTGCTCAACAAGTACCCCGGCATCCACCGTGCCAGGATTGGGGCGTACAGCACCAGCCCTTGAAGATGCTTCAGCCTGGCGGGGGCGACCACAGCTCTGAACACGGAGGTCACTGCTCAGAGATGTCCCAGCCCTTGCTCCTTTGGGGCAGGTGGCAGACTTGCGTTGCCCCACCCGCTGAAGTTAAGTGGTCATGTGTCTTGCTTTGGCCAAGCAGGACCGGCTCAGAAGAAGGCCTCTGGGGAAAGGAAGAGGGTGTGGCTGGCAAGTGTGGGAGCAAGGGTGTGGGGTGTGCAGCAGGTGCTGACCCACTGAGAAAGGGAAGTGAGAGCAGGTCAGGGCCAAGTTGCAGGCTGGGCCCTTCGGGATGGGTTTTTGGGTCTGAGCCAGGCCAGGAGGTGCCAGGCCCTGGAACCCCTTCCCCATCTCTCCCAATGCACGCACTCTGCTGTTGTCTAGAGTGAGGTTCAGGAGCAGGAGCTGGCTGAGTGTGCTGCAGACCAGGTCCGGGAGCTTGGCATGCTGCCAGCCTGAGCATCCACTCCCCTCTGCCCACGGTCACACTGTGTCCTCTGTGACAGGCTCTCCAAACTGAGGACCAGGTGCCAGCATTCACAGGAGCGAATTTGGAAAAAGTAGCAAGCACAGTATGAATCAAAGTAGCACATTTCAGAACATGGGGCTGCCTCTCTTTGCACATGCCCTGAGGCCTGGGTGGGGAGAGGGGAGGAGTTGACCTAGAAGAGGATTTTACATCCAGAAGGAAGGATGGGAATAGCAAGTTTATGTGCATGGCAGGCAAAAGAAATCCAGAGAAATCCCTGGGGCTGGCGATCCCCGTGGGCTTCTTGGAGGGAGAGGAGCCTGGGTTGGGCTTTGAAGGCATGGCGTGCCCAGGAGGAGGGGAGAAAGGAAAGGGGGGAGGCGGGGTGCAGGAGGGGCCTAGACACGTGGGGGTCATGGCCACTGCAGGCCTAACTGAGGAACCAGGACCCTGCAGGCCTCCCAGCCTGGGGAGCCCCCTGCAGCCTCCGTGAGGGGGTTGCTTCCCAGCCTCTGCAGGAGGAGTCCTTTTCCTCCGAAGACCACATCTGAGGAAACGGGAGCAGAAGACCTGGTGAGCTGAGCCCTTCATCTAGAAAGCGGGCCAGCCTCCACGTGGGGGAAAGGAGGGCCAGCCAAGGGGCCAAGCCACTGGCCCAAGCTGCGCCAGCCGCACAGGGGAGTCCTGCCCCAGTACAAGACACTTAGTGGTGGTCCCACTACTCCCAGGCTCTCCCTCGGCCTCCCTCGCTCTGTTCCGGTCTCTGTTCGCCGCTGACACTCTCTTTGCATGCCTCACTGCCTCACTTGGTGCTATGGCTCTGTCTTTGTTTTGCTTTCTATTGTTGTTTTCATCTCTGTTTCTGTCTGTTTCTCTCTGTCTCTCTCTCTCTGTTTCTCTCTCTCTCTCTCTCTCTCTGTGTCTGTTTCTCTCTCCTTCCTCTCTCTCTATCTGTGCAGCTCTGTCCTGCCTGTCTCTCTGTGTCTTGCTCTCTCCCTTCTGTCCCTCTCTTCATTGCTACCCCTCCTCTCTCCCTCTCTTTCAGGCCCCCCTGCCCTGCTCTGCATGTCTCTGGCCATCTGTCTGTCTCTGGTCCTCTCTCTGTCCCACAGCTCTACCTGAAAGACACTGGGATTCCAGGCTACAGAGGTTTTTTGAGGCTGGGCAGGCCTCCTGTAGACTTCAGCCTGCGGAGAGCTGGCTCCTCTTGCTTTAATCAAGGAGTGATCTGACTTTGGCTTCTTTTACCTCCTTTGCCTTTGATCTTTATCTTTCTTTGAAACCCTGTGTTGTTAGAAACCTATTCAGATGTCCTCATCCTTCCTGAGTAGCAGCCAAGATGACACTGGGCCAGGGGATCTGGCTGGGTTATCCCCCAGAAATCACAAGGCAAAGATCTTTCAAGAGCTTGGGTTGCAGCTGGATGCCTCCACCAGATTAAATGAGAGGTATCTCAGGAATCCTGCAATCCTGGCATACTGGAAGGCCGTGTGGTAGAGGGGGACAGGATGATAGAGGGAGACAGGGTGGTACCGTGGGGACAAAGTAGCACAGGGGACACAGTGGTACAGTGGGGACATAGGTAATATAGGGGGACAGTGTGGGACTGCATGATTCGGGGGGACAGGGTGGCACAGGAGGGACAGAGTGGTACAGGGGAACACTGTGGGATCAGAAGATAGACCTCCCTGAGCTCTGCCATTGCTGAGTGCCTTTGGACAGATCATAACTCTGAGTTTCTATTCTCTCTTCTAGAGTTTTCATAGCTCTCCTCTCTTGGAGATTACACTGGATATGAGAATTCTGTGCAGCGATACGTGTAAAATGCCCAGTGGACTACCTGGCACATAGCAAGTGCTATATTCAGTTTCTTCTACCTTCCTCTCCCTGCACTGTGATTTTATTAAGGGCCAGGTTCACGGGAGCCACAGGACATCCCCGCCACAAAGACAGGGCCTCGCTCACTGCCCCGCTGAAGAGGTGAGCCCGCTGGGCACAAGGATATTTACTAACACACAGGCTCATCCCTATGCCCCTGCCCTGTGCATGACAACCTCTGGACTCTTCTTGCAGCATCTCCAGGGCTCTCAAATCTCCAGGTTTATTCACCGGAGGCATCAGGGCCACGGCAGGCCCAGCAGAAGTAAATGACAAGCACAAAAGTAACAATCAGAATAATAAACCAATCAATTCATGTAGTGCCCTAGAGCCTCTCCCCTGACATCCCTGCGCTCGATTCCCATGAGACCCTCAAGATGAGAAGGTCCCAGATGAGGGGCCAGACCCACTCAGGTGACCTAGTAGGTCAGGGCCTGAGCTGGGTCTGAACCCTGGTCTGCTGATGCACAGACCAGCCATGGTGCATATACCAGGAAGCCCCAAGCACAACCCTCAGAGACTGGGACTCAGCTGGTAGGCCTGGGAATCTGCATATCCGTAGGCTCTGGGGAACTGTGATACAGGTGGGCTCCCCCAGTCTGAGAAACACCCCTCCTCAACATTTGCACGGAAGGGAGTGAGTCTAGCTCACTATCTCCTCAAAGCAGCAGAAGCTTGGTTCATGGTTACTCACCCTGTCCCTTACTGGGGGCAGTTTAGGATCAAGGCCTTATTAGACAAGCTGGAGGGAGACGAGCTGGGCCTGGAAACGTGGATGCTGTATCTGATGCTGGGGTGCCCCCTGAATTCACTCTCTGGGGTTCCTTGCCGGGTGATGAAATAAATTGAGAACCACTAGTTGTCAACCCTAGGTGCACACTGGAGTCACCTGGGGGCTCTTAAAAATATGATGCCTTGGAGCTGGCCCATAGAGATGGCAAGGTGATTCTTCTAGGGTGTCGCCTGGGCATATGGGATTTGTTAAAATCTCCCCAGAGGATTCCGATGTGCGGCCAAGTTTGAGCATCACTGAAGCAGGCCACGGGGGTCAGCTCTACGATGTCTGAGTGTAGAGCAGTTGTGACACAAGAAGTATTGTCTGCATGTAGGTGTGAGTCTGTGTTTGTGCATGTGAGGCTGTGTGTGTGCCGGTGTGTGTCTATGTTTGTGTGTACGTAAATCCACGTATCTGGATGTGTGCGTGTCTATGTATGTGTGTCTGTGTGCATGTCTGTGTCGATGTGTGCCTTGTGTGTGTGTTTACATCCGTGTGTGTCCAGAGAGAGAGACCAAGTGGGCAGCTCCTGGAGGGGGCAGAAAGGGCTGTAGAAGCGAGGCAGGGCACCCAGGGATACAAGTTTCCTCCCTTTATAGACAGAACCTAGGGTGGGTAAATGGCTACTCCAGGTCACAAGGCCCAAGCCTCCACAATGCCACACCCGCACCCCAAGGCTGAAAAGAGGAGGAACCTCTGAGCTGGTTTGTGGCTCCAGGTCTTGTTGGCTGAAGCAGACTTCTGCTTTGCTTCTTTACCTGCTACAAAATGCTAGGCCCAATGAAATTTAGCCTGTTTTGCTGGCTTGAGAGGCTGGGCCAGCTTTTCTGAGAACTCTAGGCTCCCTGAAGCTGCTCCCCAGCCAGTGAGCCCTGCTCCCCTCTGCCCACGCTGGGCAGGACTCCCAGGCCAGCCAGGGCCTTCTGCCCTCTGGGTATTTCATCACGTGCAGGATTCGAGCATGAGGAGGGGCAAGCATAGCCCCCTGAGATCCAGGTGACCCCCCAACATCTGGGGGCTGAGATCCAGAGCTCGTCCCATGGTTACCTGGAGAGAGACCCTAACTGCTCCAGGCCGGGGCCTGGGGGCACTGCCTCTTCCCAGCTGTGCCATTCGGGCACAGGTGAGCCCTGCTTTCCTCATCTGGCAAGCGGGCCTGCAGGACCCGCCAAGCCTTGGGGTGCAGGGTGGTTGGAAGCATAGACGGGAATACAGATGAAAGTACTCAGCAAAAGATAGCATCGGCGCCCAGTCCAGATATTCCTGCGCACAGCCTAAGGAGGGTTCAACCACTCCTGTCCCCAGATGTCTTCCCCACTTGCCACCGGTACCTGCCGTTGCCATCATGAGATCCCTAACTTCTGTGTTGAGGGTATTCAGAAGGTTTCTGCTGCGAGGAGAGGTTGGGGAAGTGACACGCCCCACAGGCCATCCTCCACAGCGGTGTGACCAGCAGCTGGTTCTGCGGCAGGAGGTGGCACATAGAGGGAAGTGGTTCCTGCTGGGACAGGGACCTGGTGGCCTCCAGACCACTGGCCAAGGGAGGGGGCGGCTGGTCTCCCTGAGGCTTTCAGGGCAACAGGAGTGGGATGCGGGCTTGAGTGCCCTCGGGACCTGGGAGTGACCGGTGGGGAAGGAAATCTCGGGGTGGGGGGGGGGACAGCAGGGACCCAGTAAGTCCAGGGCTGGCTTGACCTACTGCAGCCCTCTCAGTGGAAAGGATCCAGGATCTGGAGCCTGACAGATTGGGGCACATTTCTTAACCTCTTTGAATATCATGTTGTCATTAGTAAAAGGGAGATAAGGAACAATTCTATTTTGGAGTCATTTAAGGATTAAAATAATATATGTAAAAGCAGACCAGTTATTTTTTATTACTTACAATTTTGTTGGGGCCTTCGCACAGGCAGACTGTATATTTCCCCCCATATCTGGGTATTCACTCCCTCCTTGCTGCATTTTCTTCTCCAGACTGGAATGCAGTGCAGCAGACGGGACATGGGGTTGGTGGTCAGAAGACCTAAATTCTAATTCTGCCCTTGCATTTACTGGCTGAAGGACCTTGAACGAGTCCTCTGGCCATCCAGAGCCTCACCTGTAAAATGAGGGTAATGAATGGGATAATAATCACTAACTCATTAAGGTGCTGTGAGAATGACATAAAACAATGTATTAACAAGAGTGCCTTGTCTGTCCAGCACTTACCAATGTGCCAGGCCTTGTCAAGTACTTCACAAGCATTATTTTGATGGCTCCTCACTACAATCTTATAATTATCTCTATTGCTATAGATGAGAAAACTGAGGCTCAGAGAGGTTAAGCAATATGGCCAAAGGTCACACAGCTTGCAAATGAGGGAGCTTGAATTTGAACCCAGGCAGCCGCTACTTCATTACTTTACAGGGCATGGGATCTAAGCACATCCAAGCTGGAAGAAGCCTTAAAGCACACATGGCCCAACCACCTGTTTACTGCTAAGGAATCGCCCCTTCACCTTGACCTGCATCATAACTTCCAGGTTGAGTCCCTGTATCTGACAGGTCTTCACCAGCCTTATGCCATCCACAAAGCAAGTTAATGTTCTCTTCAGAGGAGGGCACTGAAACCCGGAGAAACCAAGTGACCCGCCTAGGGTCACATGGCATGCCTGAGGCCAAGTTGGGGCTCCAGCCACTTCTGCAGGCTCTTGGCTGCAATGCCTTATGCCATGTGTTCTCAGTGGGGTTGGGGACTTTTGATGCTGGGTGAGGGGTGATTAGTGTTCCTGAGACTTCTCTGCCTTTCTAAAAGCATCCAGGTATGACCCTTGACACTTTGTGGTGTAAGTTCTGATGAGACGGCGGCAGTACTTCCCCCTCCTCTTTCAAGACCTGGCCCGATGTGGGGCTCTGCATAGTATGGCAGCATTCCTGCTGTGCCCATCCCAGTGCCAGGCACAGCCTGGATGGCACAGGGGCATGGCACACACTGCTGATTGCCTGCTCAATATTCGCTCAGATTTGTGTTCAGATATTGGCATGCCCAGCCCCAAGTGATATATCAGTCATAGTAATCTTTTTCTTCTGCCAGTGATTGGCTGGGCAGTGGCCAAATGACCCAGTTCTAACCAACACAAGGGGAGGGAACCTCTGAGGAAAATTTCCCTCCCCAAATAAAGAGGCACATGAGAAAGGAGCCCTTTTGCTCTCCCTCTCGCACCTCCACCTTCCTTTCTGCTGACAATGTTCTTGGGTGAATATATGATGCCTGGAACCATGGCAACTCTTTTGTGACCATGAGGCAACATCTGCTGAAGATGATGGAGCAGGAAGATAGAGAGAACCTGGACCCTCACTGACTGTTGAGTTGCTACACTATCCTTGGAACCACCCATCTTGTCGAATAAGATTATACAAGTATGTATTGATGATACCATTACCTGATACCTTGTTATTTGCAGCCAGGATCATCCTAACTGATAAAAGGGATAACAATAATAATAATAATAATGATGATGATATAATAATAGGATCTTCCTTATGAAGTAGACACTCTGAGATCTGTTTTATATTTAAGGAAGCTGACGTTTAGAGAAAATACTGAATTTTCCCACTTTATATATCCACCACTAGCAAGTAGAAGAAACATGATCCATCTGATTCCCACACCTGGACACAAAAACACCTCACAGTCCTGCCTCAGAAAGAGTTGGGTTCCACTGAAAGGACATCAGAGAAAAAGGTGATTTCTACTCCTCTCCTAGAGCTATCTCTAAATTACCCCATTTGCAAGTATTCAGTGAGCACCCATGTTGGAATGTGTCCTGTAGGACCAATGATGTGTTTTGGAGTTGAAAAGAATAGAGATAATGGGATTACGCCTGTGAAGAATGAAACTAGTCCTGCCCTTCAAGGGCTTGTGTTGTCTTTAAAGATCTGGGATGGTCACCCCAGAAGCAGTGAATGACCCCAGAAAGAACACATCTTCTGCTTCTTCCAGTCTGGGTTCTTCAAGGCCAGTTCAAGTGTGCCTTCCTCCAGGCAGCCTGCTCTGACTGTTCCAAGCAGACCTGGCCCTCTCACAGGCTATGTTTGCCCAATTCTTATCATGAGCAAAGTTTTTAAAGCTAATTATGTGCACATGTACCCAACTGAGTGTGAACAACTGGTGGGCAAGACTGTGTCTTACACACAGGTGCCCATCCCGTACCCAGCACAGTCCTGAGTGCCCGGGAGGAGTTAAGGAAATGCTTCCTGGTTTGACATGACATCATTCAATGCCAACCACACGCTCTGTAAGGACAGCTCCCCCAGGTCAGTTTCACCCCCCCCCATTGCCGCAAACCCACCCCATGCTCAGCATAAGTCTTTGTCCACCAAAGGGAGCTTCTTCCACCAAAATTTGGGGCATCCATTATGGGGTACGCCAAGAAGTGCAGTGGTCATGTGACCCTCAGGGGGAACCCACAACATCAAACAGTTTGAAAAAGACTGCCTGGAAGAACTGGGACTTGACCTTGCCTGGGAGGGTGGGGAAGAGCGTTGAAGGGAGCCCAGCATGAACAAAGGCACAGAGGTGGCCCCATACCGGAGGGTAAAAGGGACAGTCGGGGTTGGCTCCAGAGAGCCACCAGGCACCACAGAAATGGCAGCTTTCTTCCACACTCCCACCAGGTGACACCACCTTGACCCAGGCCTGAGGAATGTTCTAGAAGCTGGCGATGCCTTTTCCCTCTGGCCTTACTCGTCCCTGGAACATAATGGTCTGTGCTTGAAGAGCTTGGGGGTTTTAGATTCCTTAAGGCAGCCAAGGAATCAACAGCTTCTGGGGGCTGCCCTGAACCGGCCTCTCTCCTCGGGTATTTTTAGTCACTTTTAATTTGGCACCGCTGAGCACTTTTGATTTCACAATGATTAGTTAGAGCTTGTGTGTGCCGCTGCTTTTCTTCTTCTGCCTGCCTGTTTCCCACAAGGGGACTGGCTGTTGTTTTGACTTTTATGTGCTACAATAAAAACTTTCATTGTAGCAAAATGTTTGCTCGTCAAAATTAGCTTGGTTAATTCCAAAGAATTGTTTCATCTTGGCTCCACAGGCACCAGGGATCTTTTTTACAAGACAAATTGGCCTCCAGCCAGCTGTCTCCGGGACAATTCCTCTGTAGTGTTCTTCCCCCTGGAATTTACCTTTAAGGAGGAAAGATTTGCTTTCCAAGGGCTCCTGCGAACCTGCTACCGAGTTCCTGTGTTCAGCACCAGGGCAGGGAAAGCAGGCGAACAGTGTGGGTTGGGTGATGTTGATTTTAATGCCACAGACATGAAAGAAAGCCCACCCAGGGCTGTGGGTGGGCTGTGTTGCCCACCCAGAGATAGACTCTCATGGGTACAATCCAGGCATGAAGGCATACACACACACACACACACACACACACACACACACACACACACACACACACACACATACGCCAAGCCCAAACCTACACCTGGAGATATTACACTGCCAGGCACACATCAACAAACACTCACAAATGTACAGACACACCAGGCACGACACTGCACACAAACAAGCTGGCCCGGGGCACACAGCAAGATAGAGATGCAAAGAGACACACAGACCCCACTCAGTGGGTCCAGATGGGGAACTCCTGAGCCGCCCTCTCCTCACGCCTGCAGGGGTTAGCAGACAGGCTGGGCCCAGAGACCTACCTGTATCAGTGAGGGAGCTAGTAGGTGCCACCACCACACAGCATCGGTTATCCTGGGGCCAGGGTTCAAGGCCCTCCTTGCACTGGAGGAGACGAACCCCTAAGCCAGAAAAAGCCAGCTCTCTTGAGCCGAGAACGCAGGCTAAGCCAACTCCCTCCCTCCGGCAGCTCTCCCACCTGCCTCTCCCCTTCTCCCACTGAGATCTGCTAGCCAAGGAGATGGAGGTCTGTGAGGTCCGCTGCCCGTTGTTAGGTGGGAGTCTGCTCAAATAGTCAGGAAAACAAACCTGTGAGAGGCAACAGGAGGGGCGAACGCACGACCTGAGCTAGAGCGCGGCCAGGAGTAGGGTGGGCGGAAAGGAGCTTCTGGAGGACTCTCTGCAAATGGACTGTTTTGCCTTGGCTGCCCGTGGGATGGATCCTCAGAGCTGGCCTCAAACCATGTGGGTTAGTAAATGACACTCAGCGCCTCCTACGGGCCTTCCAGCAGCCCCTTCCTCCCCCTCTTCTCTCTACACTGAGTGGGTTTACCGTCAAACAGTTCTGGGAAAAAGGCAAAGTTACTATTATCTGGACACCCCTATGTGGCAGGCCCGTGCCTGGCATTTCAAACACTTGAACTCATTTACTCTTTCAACAATCCTGCGCGGTTGGCATCTTTATCCCCATTTTGCAGACTGTCGAGGTGATTTGACGGCGTTCAGTGTGGGCCCAAGGATAGTTGCGTTCTCTCTCCTGCATCAGGTGGATAGACAACGAGGCTCAGAGAGGTTCAGGGACTTTCCCAAGGCCCCCCAGCTGGTACTGAGGGAGCAGGATTTGAGCTCAGGACTGACTCCAAAGCCAGTTTGGGGACAGGCATTTAGGACCTGCTGCCCTGGACACAGGATGGCATGATCAGGGCCCCAGATGGCAAGCTCTGGCTGCAGTGTGGGTGGCAGATTGGAGGGGAGATCCATTCGGCTGCGGCATGACCTGGGCTAAGAGCCTGACCTAGGGACACCGCGGCAGCAGGGGGGATAGGAGGGGTGGGGAGGGCGGCATGTAGTTGGTAAGTTGGCTGAGCTGTGTCCCGCATGGCTGAGACACAAAGGGTGCCCAGACAGGAACAGCTGCCACTGCAAACAGAGTCCCTGATAATGTTGGTCTGTCATTCTCCCCTGCCTGCCTGCACCACCCCCCACCACCCCTGCCTAATTCACTCCTTGGAGAAATGGCACAGCTGACATCTTTTTTAAAAACTTAATTAATTTATTTATTTTCTGGCTGTGTTGGGTCTTCATTTCTGTGCGAGGGCTTTCTCCAGTTGCGGCAAGCGGGGGCCACTCTTCATCGCGGTGCGCGGGCCTCTCACTATCGCGGTCTCTCTTGTTGCGGAGCACGGGCTCCAGACGCGCAGGCTCAGTAGTTGTGGCTCACGGGCCTAGTCGCTCCGCAGCATGTGGGATCTTCCCAGAACGGGGCACGAACCCGTGTCCCCTGCATTGGCAGGCAGATTCTCAACCACTGCGCCACCGGGGAAGCCCCACAGCTGACATCTTAAGGGGAAATTGGCCTTCGGGCCATGTATTCATTCTGTAAGTTTTTATCAGCTGCCCGTCCTGTTCCAGGCCCTGGTCCAGGCACTGGGGCTACAGCAGAGAACAAAACAGAGCTTCTGCCATCCAGCGCTTGCAGGGGAGACAGACAACCGTGGACAAAACAGCAACGTCCAGCCATGAGGAAGATGATGAAGAAGAAGCAAGAACCGCTGGGGTGACGGGTGGTGAGGGGAGGGCGGGACCAAGGCAACAGAGATTGGAGGGCTGAGCTGAGCAACTGTCTGGAAAGAGCAATTCCAGGACCTGCAATCAGAGTGGATAGAAGCCCCGAGGCAGGAGCAGGCTTGGCGGCATTAGGAAGTCAGCATGACAGAGCTGAACGAGCAAAGAGAAGAATGGGGAAAATGAGGTTGGAGAAGCAGCCAGAGGCCAGGTCTCGTAGGGCTTTGTGGGACATGGTCAGGACTCTTGAGTTTAGCCTTCATCTATAAGCACCAGGGGCCACCGGGCAAGCGGCTGACAGCATCCTGCAAGGAATCCGGCCTTTTCGGCAGCTGCTGGTGCCCTTCAATCTAGAGTTTCTCTAGCCAGAACTTTTGGTTCCCTGGCTTAGAGATTAAGTCCTCCTTCTCAGTCCCCATTAGGGAAGGGACTTGCAGAAGCTGCTGGTAAACTCTTGCTACACTGTTGGGTGCCAGCCAGGGCTGAAGACCTGGACAGGGGCCTGGACCCAGGACCTAGCTGGGTAGGGAGACAAGAGCAAGACCTGGGATGGAGTCCTCTGGCTTTCCCTGGCCAGCTACGTGGCCTTGAATCAGTCACTTGCTCTCTCTGAGCCCCAGGATCCCCCATTGTCAAATAGAGAGATGTTCCACCACAAAGCCGTGCAGATCAAATAAGCAAAGGAAGTCAAAGGGCATCGTAAAATATAACAATTCTGCACATCTGGAAGATTTTCCTTTAAATTGTTCCTCGCCTGTAGGGGGACCGGATGTTGACAGCCAAGGAAGGGAAGGAGAAGACTTCTCTGGGAGGGGCTTGGGCCCCCCTCCCTGCCCCCTCCTCCCCATTCTCCCCACCTTCTGGTTGGGCCTCCTCTGGAGTCTCTCATCCTGAAAAACTAAGAGGATTCACCTAGACCCTGAGGCCCAGCCCACTGGCACTGATTTCTCACCCAGGATTTCTTTTTATTTTATTTAATTAATTTTTTTTAAGATGTTTTTGATGTGGACCTTTTTTAAAAAAGTCTTTATTGAATTTGCTACAATATTGCCTTTGTTCTATTTTTGGGGGGGGCCGTGAGGCATGTGGGATCCCAGGCCCCCATCAGGGATCGAACCCGTGCCCCCTGCAGTGGAAGCACAGATTCTTAACCACTAGATCGCCAGGGAAGTACCTCACCCAGGATTTCTGCTCAGGAGTGTGCTTCTTGCTCTCTCCGGCAGGGAAGCCACAGCCTGAACAACAAACACACGGCATTCTCCAAGTGGCACCTGGAAGAGACCCCAGGAGCAGGCCCCGCCTGTGGCCGGGATTCAGAGACTGAAGGATCTGCTGACAGGACTCACCAGGGTTCCCCCCAAAGCCCGCCTCCACCCTACACCCCTATTTCAGCTTTGGTCCATCTCTCTCTCTGCATTCATTAATTACTTTTTTTAAAGTCAAATGATTTTTTAAATTGATGTTGCTAATTCTTCTCACTTTTCGATCCTAAGGATGTGTATCTATGGGTAAATGAGAAAACATGAAGGAACTGGCTGATGGAACACCTAATTTGGATCATCAAGGAATTCTAAGGACCTGAAATTTATTAACCTCCCATAAGACAAAAAGACTACTGGTGAGTGAGGCAGGGTGTGGGGACCATCACAGCTGGGGACACAGGGCTGGGCCCACAGAGCAGGCCTCTGCTTCAGCAGCTGAGCTGGGTGGGGGGCAGGGGCCCACGAGGCTCTGGTACACCCTGAGGGCCCCCACCTGTTGTCCCCGACCCCTGAAGTACTCAGAGCTCTCTACTCATAGCCAGGAGGTCCTCTAGGGCCCTGTGGAGGCCGCTCGGAGGCCTGGAGACCAGGAGAGCAGCTGCCTACATATTTTCTCCTCTTTGTCATCATTTATTGAGCATGCGATATGTGCAAGACGGTATGCCAAATGCTGTATATGCATTAACTCATTTCATCCTCCCGATAGCTCTATGGGATGAGTGTTATTGTTTATTCTACGGGGGAGGCAGTTGAAGCACAGAGAGGTTAAGTAACCCGTCCGAGGTCACACTGCTGCGGTGATGCAACCAGGCTGGACACAGGCGTGTCCAGAGGCTGCACTCAACCACCGTAGTAACGACTCCTCCAACAGGCATGATGTATATAGCACAGGTCATCATGCAGCAAATGTTAGTGTTAGGAATCCTCCTGAGAGCTTATTGCCCTACCTTACATTTGAGAAGTTAGGCCACTGAAGTGATGATAATTAATTTTCATTGATTAATTAGTAGGAGCCAGGAACTGTTCTAAGCACTTTGCATGTTTTCACTAACTCGGTCTCATACTGTCATGACCCCGATTTTACAAAAAGGAGGAAACTGAGGCGTGGAGAGGCTAAGCACCTTACCCAGGGTCCCCCAGCTGATCACTGGCAAAGCCACAGCCTGAACTCGGGCGGTCTGGCTGTAGAGTCCACATTCTTGTCCACTCTACTACGCTGCCCAGGGTGTGCAAAGTTAGTAACTAGAAGAGCCCAGGCTCACAGCCAGGTCTGTAGGCCATCTGTCCCAAGCGTCGGCCTCTCCCACGTGCTCTGCCCTGGCTGTGATGCCCTTTCCTGGTTAAGATCCTAAGCAGGATCCCAGGCCTCTGGTTCACTGCCTGCCAAAGCAGGGGTCCTTTCTTTCTGGGCCCTCTTTCCTCCAAACAGGCTAGAAGGAAGCTCTCTTGTCCTCCAGGGCTCTCCAGCTGCCTCGCTCACCTGGGCTTGGCCTGCGCTGGAGTTCACCTGTCCTCCGAGCCTTCTGGCCAGACTGAGCCCCTACTAGACCCCTGAGGACCCATACCTCTGGCTAAGGAGCCACCTATGTTTCATTGTGGGGCGCCTCTGGCCCCTTTTCATGGTGTGCTCATACTGTAGTCGGTGCTCTTCCTTGGGCTGGTGGTGCACTCCGCCTTCCTAAAATCAAGGGCCCTTGTCTTCTGGGCCTGATTTGCCTTTACTTCTGGGCCACCTTTCCCCAGACTCACGTCTACTTCCCTTCCCCCACCAGTTTCTTCTCCTAAAGGGGCACCATCGTGGCGCCCTGGCCTCCCCACCCCAGTGAGTGAGGCTGCCGGTGGCACCCAGCCGGCCAGGACAGGCTGCGTGGGATGGCAGCTGTCACAACTGCACAGCTGGGCCCAGGTCGGGTGGACCCAGAACAGCACAGCGGCCGATCAGAGCCCTGCTGGCCAAGGGCCAGGAGAGATGAGCTTCCCAGAATCCTCCAGAAGCAGCACAGAGGAGGGGCCAGACAAGCTGCACACTTGGAGTCTCACTCAGACCCTGCTCTATGACCTTGGCCACCTACCAATTCATCTGTGTCCCAACTCCACTGACTGTAAAACAGGGGCACAGGTAACACCTTGAGGGTAGCCATGAGGATGAAACCCTGCCACTTGGCAGAAGTGAAGGGACTCTCAGAGGTCCCTTTTAGCTCCAGCAGGTAATGATTCCGTGAAAACCAGGCAGGTAGTCAGGCTGCATGTCAGGCAGGTTGGGCTGTATAATGCCAGCATCACGTCTCCTCAAAAACCAACAGACTTTCACTCAGCATGTGTCATGTGAGACACTCAAAGAGGACTCTCTATCTCCATCCCCAAACCCCTTCCTTCATGCAGGAGCCAGGGTGCTGAAATGCCACCACTGCAGGCACCCCTGGGACTTACACACTGCTCTCTCCAGGCATCTCTTTTTAAAAGAAAAGGTTTCGAGCTGAGTGTCTTCTCTTACAAAAGGCAGCCCCACAGCATCATGGCCCCTGGATGGGTGGGAGGCACAGGCCTGAAAGCCAGGATGAGGCACAAAAGAGTGACCAAGCTCAGGCCTGGAAGACGAACCTCACCAACTCCCATGGGTGGCTGGGGCCAGCTTGGCATGGCCATACACCTCGGCACCTAGTAAGGGTTTGTCATCCTCACAGGGGCAATGCTTCGCTGCTCACAAAGCACATTTTTACGTACTCTCTTCTGAAACTTCACAACCCGGAGAGGTAGGTCTATTTAGACCCATGTCACAGATGAGGAAACCAAGGACCGGAGATATGGACTCCTCCAATATCACCAGCATATCAGGGGCAGATCCAGGGTAGACCCAGTTCTGGCTCCAAGCCCAGCGCTCTGCCAACTGCACTACCACCTGAAGCACCAGCAAGAAGCCGTGGTCAGCAGCCCAACCCTAGCGCCCCTGCCTCCCCCATGGGGAAAGCTTAAGGGGGTTCAGAGACTCTAGGCCAGCAAGCATTTGGCTAAGTCACAGTACTTAGGATTCTGACAGGTCCCAGTAAAAGCCCTCATCCCTGGGGGAAGTCTTTGGTGCCAAAAGGGAAGGAGATAAGTCCCCGGGGGGGTGGGGACTAAGGGAGGACAGGCTGGGCCCTCACAGAGCAGAACCCACCCACAGCACTGGAGCAAGCAGCAGAGCCTCCAGAGGGTAGGTCCCAGGCTGGGAGGGCAGGTGGCCCGTGAAGCACTTTGACTGCAGAGGGAGGTCTGTGCAGGCCCTGCTTAGAAGCAGCTTCAGAGCAGCAGCGGCTCCTATGAGTCGCCTGCATTATGGAGGTGTCTTGGTCTCCAGGAGCCCCATAGCTCAGGGATCTACATGGTCTTTCTAATGAGACGGGAGAATCCCTTCCCTTCATCTCGGAGGGATCGCCAGCGAGGTCCAGGTGAGCAAGGCCAGCACCAGACAGTGAGCATGGAGAGGGGGCCGCCACGCTGCCGGGTCGGGGGTGTACTCACTCGGTATGCACGTGTGAGGGGGTGTGTCTGCAGGGGGGATGAGTGGAGAGAGTGCAGCTGTCAGTGGGAGACCTGAGGTGTGTAAAGGGTCCGGGCCTGTGGCTGTTTCTGAAAGACAGAAACTGTGTGTGCGTCTTGCTCACCCCACCCACCACTCCCCCCAAGCCTATCACAGTGCACCATCACCCAGCTGTGTGGCCCCAGGCAAGGTACTTAACCTCTCTGTGCTTCAGATTCCTCTTCTGTAAAATGGAGCTGGCACTGGGCTTGCCGGAAGGATTTGATGCCACAGCGAAAGGACCTGGTATGCTCTCTGTGCTTGGCATCCCTTGTGCGCCCAGAGCATCCGAAAACATGAAGGCTGGCAGCTGAGGTCCTCCTGGCTCACCGGTCATTGGGAGAAGGAACTTTTGATCCTAGAAACCGGAACCATCATCAAAAGACATGAAAGGAGCTGGAAAACGTGACCCCCGGGAAATGTTGTTTACCGAGCACACTTCAGGAAAGCAATCATTGTTTTCTCTGAGAAGCAGTTTTCTAAAGGGCCCTTGAAATACTTTACCAAGAAATACTCCAAGAAGAACAATCCCTGTGACTTGCTTTGAGGGATGCCTCCGACATGGAGACTCACAAACCTTGTTCATCCAGATCCAAAGGTGAAGGTGGATCCAAGGCCAAGGACTGGGTCGGCTCCTTTTGTAGAACTCAGCTTTAAAGCACAGGGTCTAAGGCACCTAAGCAGCTCTTTGTGAAGGAATTTTATTATCTTGGTGTAGAAATGTGCCATAATCAGTCACAAAAGAAAAAAAACACTGAGCACAGAAGCACAGTGCTGAGCACATACCAAGTCTCCACAAATGGCAGCTAGAGTCATTTTCATTATTGTTTATGTACTATAAATATTATTTGTGCATAAATACATAGATATAAATAATATGTTTATTTTAATATTATTATTAATATATATTATCACGCAGGCAAAAAATGAATGATGCTACCTGGAAGAGTAGAAGAAGCAATCAGGTGACCCCCAAATTCATCACTTTGGACAAGAGAACAGGGGCTCAGAGGGGAAATTTGGCAAGGTCAGACCTGCCAAAATTATGCAGAAAGTCAGGGAAGGGGCTGGGATAAGCTCCCTACCTCCTGACTTCCAAGGGCCTGTCACACTCTAGCCCTGCCCCCTCCCCACTGCAGGTCAGAGCCCTCTGTGGCCCAGCAGGGGGACCAGTACCCCCCTACCCTGACCTACTCGGTCTCTGGGTTGGTGATTCCTGGCAGTGTCACCCTGGCTCAGGGAGGTCCACTCGTATCAGCTCAGCGCTGGGAGCCAGGACACCCCAGGGCCACATCAGCTGCCCACCTACCCTGCTGCGAGGGACCCTGAGGCCACCCAGCAGAATCAACAGAACACCCTGGGAAGTCTCCCTTCACCCCTCACTCTCACTTACACATGGGGGTCTCGACTCACCTACGGCCTCGGCCTCCAACTCAGAAGGCGCAGTAGCCCACAGGGCCACGTGAGCCTGGGAGGTCACAGGTCCAACAGACCCCACCAGGGTCTTGGTGGCTGCTTTCCCGGAAGAGGCCTGGTCCCAGCACCCACCTTCCCTCGCTGAACACTACCACGTTGAGATGAGAAAAAACTTTGAAATTCTGGAGCCAGTTTTGCTTTTCTCTTGGGCACCAGGGGCTAGGGAAAGTGTCAAGGAATGTTTAGAATCTATCCATTTTATTTGCATACTTAGCATGGGGGGGTGGCCAACAGACTCAGACATACCTGGGTTTGAAACAAGGAGAACCACTGACTAGCTGCCTGAGCTCGGGAGGTTCTTCAAGTTCTCGGAGCCTCAGTTGCCTCCTCTGTGCAATGAGGTAACAAGCCGCTATCTCCTGGAGTTGCTGGTAGAGGCGAGTGAGGCCAGGCTTGTAACAAAACAGCACAGACGTCAACGCACTGTGATGGGGGAGCGGGCCCGAAGATGTAACTATTTGCCCGTAAGAGTCTGAAAGAACCTTCATCAAAATTTAAACGGGGGTGGGAGTGGGGGTGGGTATCACTGAGGGGCAGGATCTCAGCTATTCCAATTCCTTTTCGTCTTTTCCTTTTCTTTTGACTAGAGCTTTCCAAATATTCCACAATGTTCCTGAATTCGCCATTTGAAAACGATAACAGAGTGAAAAATCAACCCGGCCGCCAGCTGCGATGCGTGGCCGCTTCCGTACTGGGGGTGGGGGCGGGGATGGGGGTGGGGAGGGAGCCCGGGGGGGGCAGGGCTAGGTACCCTCCCCCCCGGCGGGCGGGCCCAGCGCGCCTGCTCGCTGGGGTGGCGCCTGGCTCAGACAATGCGAACACACAGTCATTCATTATAACTCAATTACAGTGATTAAAGCTGGTGGCATGCAGAGGCAGGAGGGAGTGTTGCCAACAAAATTTACACTCCGTGTCATCAGCGAGAGATAACAGCAGCTGACGCGGCCGCTCGCCTCCCCTACCATCTGCTCGGCGCGGGGGCCGCCCGAGGGGCGAGGTGCTGCTGCCTGCTGCCGGAGGACCACGCAGCGGCGGAGAGCTGCTGACTCGGGCTGCCCGCGGCCGGGCTGGGGCCGGGACAGGGCAGCGATCGCTCGGGAAGCTGCCCCTCCCTGCGGACAGGGCGGCCCAGAAACCCGAAGTCTGGAACGGGGCTTTGGGGAGGCAATGGCGCCGGCTCTTCTGTGTTTGTGCCCACCTTGGCGGAGGGTGGGACGGGAAGACCTGGGTTTTGCCCCCATGCTTCAAATGAGGAAACTGAGGCACAGACACATGAGAGACGGCGCACAGTAAGCCTAAACTCACACCTGCTCTAGCTCTCCAAGGGACGATGCAGAGAGGGAGGCTGGGAGGTTGGGGGCCACTCTGGACTGTGGGGAGTTGGAGGGGCCAGGCGGAGGCCTGAGACCCAGAATGAGTCAGAATGAGTCAACGGTGGTGAGAGGAGGGCCTATGGGGGCAATGTGGGGGATACCAGCCGCAGGGCAGAGCTGCTGGGGGAGTGTGGTGGGGCGTGAGGCGGCCATCAATCAGCAGGCAGCAGATCAGACACCCGTGGGCTCTGGGCAGGGTGATGCAGAGGGACTAGGGGCATGATACAGGCAGAAGACCGTGGCCTGGGTCTGTGACACCATGAGGCAGAGGGACGGGGAGGACGCAGCTGCCTTTCAAAGGGCAGCAGTGTCACCCCAGAACACCAGGCCTCCAGCTTTGTCAGCCACAGGGAATAGGAACCTATTGGACCAGCAGATGAGTTGGCCCCCTATCTGGAAAAGTCTCCATTCTGAGACCCTGTTTACTTAGGGTGGGGTGGGGGAAAGGAGGTGCTTAGGGCTCTCTTCTCCTGGTTATTCTGTTACTTGTTTACCCAGAACATTTCTCCAGCGGTGCCAGCCTCTAAGGCCACAGTCACCATGGTAGCATAATGCTACAGCTAGAGCTCATTTCCTAGTGCCCAAATCCCACCACAAGTCTCATTTGCTAAACTGTCAGCGACCCCTTGGTTCCCCCAGGATACATCTGACCCCCCAGGTGATCTCCTTTGAGCCTAGTCTTTCCCCTTTGCCCCAGGGCCCTTGTACATGCCGGTGGTCCACAGACTGAATGAAGCTCTGCCCCTCCTCCTTTGGCCCTCCTCATCCCGCTTGTCCTTCAGAGCCCAGCTTAGGCATTTCCTCCTCTAGGAAGCCATCCCGTCCTCAAGGCCAGCTGGGTGCCCCTCCTCTGGGCTCTCATACCTGCATGCTA
Organism: Kogia breviceps; assembly: GCF_026419965.1. Taxonomy (NCBI): domain Eukaryota; kingdom Metazoa; phylum Chordata; class Mammalia; order Artiodactyla; family Physeteridae; genus Kogia; species Kogia breviceps. Next base: position 97,932,780 of record NC_081312.1, read on the forward strand.
GTCCCCTTGGAGCACCGACCAAAGAATACGGGGGTCATCTGGGGACAGGTCTGTTTCCCACCTCCAACCATGGTAGCAACTTGGGGGCAACGGCTAGGGCCTGTGCATCACTGAAGTCTCAGCGCTGACTGGACAGATGCGTGAATGTGGGTGGGTGGCCCAGACAGAAGCCGACAAAACGGCTACATCACGCAGACTGGCTCAGGAGAGCACGGAACCCAGCCCACAGGTCAGGGCAGAGATCAGTGTTAGAGTGGAGAGCGAGGGCGGGAAAGTGAAGGGATAGGAACCACCCTCCTTCCCCAGCCTCTCCCACATCCACCAGCGCCCCTCAGTCCGTGCCTGACAAGCCCACTCTGTGCTCCACCTTTGGCTCCCAGGCAGGTCAGACCAGGCAGGGCTGATGGCCTAGAGTGGGGCTCGGAGCTGCGGACTGCTGAGGCCTTCTCTCTCCTGCACATCCCACATCAGGTCACCTAGACACTGGACTGTGAGCGACTAGGGACACTTGGAGACATGGTACAAGAGTGAGGTCCAGGCAGGACCACACCACCTAGCCCGAGAAGCACAGTGCCTGGAATTCCCCAAGTAGAACCGAAAGAGGAAGCTGAGGAGAGGTGTTGAAGGCCGGGGACAAGGTGGGAGAGTCTGCAATGCAAAAGGCACTCAGGGTCAGGAAACCTGGGTTTCTGTTTCAGTCTTGACTCAGGGCTGCATGATGTTATTCATTTGTTCATTCTGAAAGCCGAGCTACGGACACAGTCCAATGCTAACGGTGGTCCTGCCTCCATGGAACTTCCATTCCAAGTCACTTGTGTTCTCTGGGCCTTAGTTTTCCCATCTGTCATGAAGGTAATGGCCTTGACCTGGTCTCCCAAAGTTGGTATGGGGGAGGATTTTTTTAAGTAAGATGAAGACTCATTGAAAATCATTGCCATCTATATCCAATCTCCTGGGATAAACCATAATGGAAAAGAATATTAAAAAGAATGCATCTATGTATATAACTGGCTCACTTTGCTGTGCAGCAGAAATTAGCACAACTTTGTAAATCAACTATACTGCAATTTAGAAAAAAAGAAGAAGAAGAAAGAAAAAGAAAATCGCTGCCCACAGAGCAGGAAAGTTTTTCCCTTTCCAATTCTCAAGGAGCAAGTTCCATTTGGATGCTGATGGGTCCTCAGTGCCTCTCAGTCAGGACTTGAGGCCTAGTTAGATTTGTTGACATTGCAGTTACTAGTGTGAAGAATTTTTTAAAAGATGAGTGATAACCCATTGAGGGTAATGATATACAGTTTCCCTTTTAAATGCTTATATTTAAGCTTAAAAAGTGAAGTTATTTAAAGAAAAACTATTAAGTAACTTGGAGGCTGGTGGGCTTCAGTAAACCAGGGCACATATCACCAGATGATAATTTACAAATGACCACAATTCCTTGATCCTTGGGTCCAGGGGCTGCTGCATCACCAGGGTAGCTCTGCTCATGTTGGGGGCAGGGCTCAGAAGCCTGACAGCTGTAGCTCCTAGAACTGGGCCAGCAGGGTCAGAGGAGGGTACCTCACCCTGATAAAAAGGTGATGGTGAGCCAATTGGTAACATCGGTCCTTGGGGCTTCCCAGGGACTAGGGAGTATGTCCCTAAACAAGATTGAATGCAAATTACTTTCATTGACAGACAAGCTGATCTACAGCGCACACACAGCACTTGGCATTAGTTTCCAAACAGTGCTCTGCAGAGAGGGGCAGCGTCTCTGTGCAGTGCTTTACAAAGTGACTCAGGCCTGGGGGCTCCCCCACTTCTCCCTTCCTCCCTCACTCTTTGTGCCTGCCCTCCTACAGCCCCCCCAGGGGAGAGGTCCTCCTAGGAGTAGCCTCCAGCCCCAGCACAAGGGATCTGTAAAACCTTTAGCCACCTAGGAGCAAAGTAGCTCAGCACTACAGAGGAGCAGGCAAATCAGGGACCAGTGTGTCTAAAATGCCTTTCCTTCTCTCAACCCACGACTCCTATTCATCCTTAAATACCTAGGACAAATGTGATCTCCTTTGAAAAGCATTCATGTATTCCTCCCCTTCTGACTCTCCTAAGAGTTGCATGATCCTCCTGACCCCCATAATATGCTGTCCATAACACTATTTATTAGTAACACTGTTTTATAATTGTTCTAATTGTTCAAGTTTGTTTTCCCCACTAATGAGTACACTGCTTAAAGCATGGACCATTCATTTCTATACCCCATGTCCCTAGCTTCTGACACTGGGTATGGGTAGCATAGATATAGAGCATCTGTCTATATCTATTGAATCAGTGGGTGGGTGGGTGGGTGCATTGGCTTGGCTTAAAGTTCTGAGCTAGTTTTCCATTCACTCTACTTCTCTATTTAAGGAGAGGAAAATTTTTGTTGAAGGCATCGTTCTTTCAGGCAATCAGTAACTATTTACTAAGCATCTATCATGTGACAGGTACTTTGTCAGGGGCCAGGAGTACAGAGTGAACCAAATTTGATCTGTGCTGTCAGGAAGTTCACAGGTTGGAGAGTGAGGCAAGCAGCAAATGGGTAACAAGGGAAGAATTTCAATGTCATCATCACTTATATGTAAAACCACTCAGAATTTAATCAATTTTGAAAGGAAATTCAGATAGAAGATCAATGAGGTTAAGTAAAAACCTGCAACCCTGAATTTGAATTAGAAGTATCAGCAGATGTATAGCACAGGGAACTATACTCAATATCCTGTAATAACCTATAATGGAAAAGAATCTGAAAAAGAATATACATATTATATATATATAGCTGAATCACTTTGCTGTACACTTGAAACTGGCACAACTTCAATAAAAAAAAGAGGTATCAGTAGACTTCATGATGTATTTTATCTTTAACAACTATATAAAAACACGTACCTCCTAGCTCTGCTACTGAAAGGATCTAAAAGCAATGACCAATCCATTAGCATCAAGGACCCCTAGCCCCCAGATTATGGCCTCTTAAATACTACTTCCCACTAAAAGGAACTAGGGGTCCCTGGGGAAATGGCTGACTCCAGATTTAGGACAGAAAATGTACAAGATGAGAACATTGTCTTGTACCAGAAAGCAATGAAGCTATCAAAGACTACCAGAGTCATATCAAAAAGACTCAGAAGGCATCTTCAAGAAGTTTCCTAAAATAGGATGATTTGAGAAGCAATAAGAATAACTCCACTTGACTGAAACATATCAAATATATATAAATCCACATGGTTAGAGTGATACTTTAAAAGAAGAAAATCTTTGAGGTTGCTAAGGAACTAACTTATTACTTTGAAAACTGAAAAATAAAGCAAATAAGTAAGTATTTATCCTGCATTTAAACTCTACCTCAAAATAACCAAATGGTTCATGAGGGGCAGTTTCTCTTTATAGAAGTACCCAAGCAAATAGATGAAAAAGGAGTGATAGAATTTAAGTATCACCATTTTGCAGCCTCCTAATGAATTCATGCATCTAGACAGTGATCAACCATGACTGCTAACATACAAAAGGAGAAACATATAGATAGTTATGTGCTTCCGAATGGATCAATGAAATAGTTTTGCCTGCCCCCACCCTGCCCCAAATCAAGCCGTGATCTCATCAAGCTCCAAGATCTAACTACAAGTTAGCAATCAGCAAAATTCAGACTGTGAGAAGCTGTGAGGACCAATAATTTTGTTTCTTCAATAAATAAATGTGTGTGTATGTGTGTGTGTGTCAGAGAGAGAGAGGGAGACTGAGATATGAAAAAGGAATCTAAAAGACATTTATCAATTATAGTCGCTTGTACTTTATTTGGGATCCTAATTCAAATATACAGATTTTTTAAAAAATCACAAGACAATTGAGGAAATTCAAATACGAAGTGGGTATTTTATGACTTTTAACATTGCTGTTAATTTTTTGGGTGGGTTACTAGTATTATGCTTATATTTTAAAAATAGATTTCACTTTTTGGAGATATTGAAATATTTACTAATTAAATGATGAGATGTCTGGGGTTTGCTGCATAATACTCCAGTGGTGGTAGCCAGGTGGAAATAGGAGGGGTGTAGATAAAACAAGGTTAACCCTGAGCTGACAACTGTTGAAACTGGATGGTGAGTACACGGAGATTCATGATACTGTTCTCTCTACTTTTGTTTGTTTCCCATGTTTCCTGACAAAAAGCTGAACAAATTTAATCCATGATGTCTATGCATGAGATTGTTGTCCATGAAATCTACAAAATCATTAGAATCACAAAATATCTAGGCTGGAGAGGACGCAGGGATTCCTCACCCAGCCTTCAAGCATGACTCCATAGATAAGAAGATCAAGACCTGGAGAGGTCTGGTGACATAGATAAGATGACATGGTGAGCTTTGCTCCTCTGCCACTGGGCATGTGCACCTGTCCCCCCCTTCCCCCCGCCATGCCCAAAGCCCCCCTCTTAGTCACCAGAAATTATGATGATTCCTTATCAAGTCCTGATTTTTCTAGCTTTTCTTTATTTAATCTTCAATTATGAAATATTTCAACCATACAGAAGATAATATAATACTACTAAAGCTACCACACAGATTTTAAAAATGTGAACATTTTAAGATTTTCTTCAGTTTTTTTTTAAACGATTTTTTAAAAATTTATTTTTATTTTATTTATTTTATTTTTGGCTGCATTGGGTCTTCGTTGCTGCACACGGGCTTTCTGTAGTTGCGACGAGCGGGGGCTACTCTTCGTTGCGGTGCGTGGGCTTCTCAGTGCGGTGGCTTCTCGTTGCGGAGCACAGGCTCTAGGCACGCGGGCTTCAGCAGCTGTGGCACACGGGCTTCAGTAGTTGTGGCTCGCGGGCTCTAGAGCGCAGGCTCAGTAGTTGTGGCACATGGGCTTAGTTGCTCCGCGGCATGTGGGATCCTCCCGGACCGGGGCATGAACCCGTGTCCCCGGCATCGGCAGGCGGACTCTCAACCACTGCGCCACCAGGGAAGCCTTCAATTTTTTTAAAGGTAACAAAACGTGATAGGTAGAACTAACTGAACTCCCACATTCTTCTCCCTTCCCTCCTCACAGATACAATTATCCTGGTGGCATGCTGTGTTTTTCCACTTGTGTTTTTATAGTTTGATGTGTATACTCAAATTTATAATTGTTTTGTGTGGATTTATATTTGACATAAATAGTATCATATCGTATATTTCCTTTTGCAACTTGCATTCTTCAAGTTCTTTTCACACAACATTTTGTTTTTGAGATTTATCCAAGTTGATACATGAAGATCTGGCTCATGCATTTTAAAGCCTCTATACAATTTCATTATACAAAAAGGTATAGATTTTTCTTTATGTGTTCCTCCAATAATGCATTATTGCATTATTGGTTATTTATAGTTATTTTTTGCTGCTTCAAACAATGGGGCAATGAAAAATGTCTGTATGTATCTATCTCTTCGTGTGTTTGTATAAGAGTTTCTCTAGTGTATATACTTGGAAGTAGAATTACCAGGTCATAGGGTTGTGTTGCTTCTACTTTACCATTGCCAAATGCTCAACAGAGTGGGTGGGTGACCCAATCATTCTCCCACAAGCAGGGTTTGATGATACTAGTCATTCCCCATCCTCCTGGAAGCTGCATGTTATTAAACTCAAAAAGTTGCCAATCCAACAGCAATGAGTTGTTCTGTTTTGCTTTTGTTTTTTGAATTTGCATTTTCCTGATGACTAGTGAGAATGGGGCATTTTCACCTGTTTCCTGGCCATTTGTGCTTCTTCTCCTGTGAATCACCTGTTTCTGCATTCTGCCCATTTTTCTGTGTTGTTTACTTCCACGTACTGACTTGGAAGAATTCATTACATATTCCAGATACCACTTCTGTGTCCGTTATAGGTGATGCATTTATTTTTTTCATGCTTTTTTATGGCATCTCTCATTGTACAGGTGTTTTAAATTTTAATGTAGTCAAATTGACCTCTTTTATTTTTTTCATTATAGCTCTCCCTTTCTGTGTCTTGTTCAATGACCCTTTCCCTACTCAAAGTCCTAAGGTTGCTCCCTAATATTTTATCCTACAAGTTTAAGGATTTTAATCCTGCTGGAATTTATTTTTGTATGTTGTGTGAGGTAGAGATCCATTTTCCCCTCCATAAAGATGGTCTATTGCTCCAGAACTATTGCTAATAATGTTTTTCTTCAATGATACATGATGGCACCTAGGTCATAGTCAGAGTGCATCTCTATGGAGATTTATTTATGCACTCTGTTCTGTTCCACTGGTCCACTTGTCTATACATGCACCAAGAGCACACTTTCCTGCTGACTGTGGCTTTACAATAAGTCTTGATATCTGGAGGACAAGTTCTCCTTTCTTACTCCTCTTCAAAATTATATTTGCTATTATTGGTCCTTTACTCTTCAGATAAATGTGAGTATTAGCTTTTAAAATTACGTAGAAAGCATCCTTTTTGGGTTTTGTTTAACATTGTATTACTGTATAGATTGCTGGGAAAGACAGCTTTCAAAATGAAACCAAATTTTCTCATCAGTGAATATGGTATAGCTTAATGAGACAGGCTGGGACCTGGGCCCCTTTGCTGCAAGTGCTGCAGTGCTTGCACCTGAACACACCTCTCCTCAAGCAACGAAATACAAAGAAACTGTACAGGACTAAAAATAACTGTGCGTGTGGTGCAGTTGGGGCAAATTCTGGACCCAAATGATACAAAGAGACCAAAAAAACCCAACTGCCACTTTTGCAGAGCCTGGAGCAAAAACAGGGCATAGGGAGCAAAAGCAGCGTACTGAGCATGCCCCCTGCACACAACCCCACCTAAGGGGTGGGCAAAACACCTAAGCCGCCCCTCTGACCCGACCGCCTGGACACACCCCTACCCTCACCCCATATAAGAAGCAAGGTTGCCCACCCCCCTTGGGGAGCGAGCAAGCAAGGGAAACTGTTGTTTGTTCTCGCCGCCCCCTGCTGCAGCAGGGGCCCCAGTAAAGCCTTGCCTGAATTTCTTGTCTGGCCTCTAGTCAATTTCTATTGATTGGGGGAAGGCCAAGAATCCTGATCAGTAACATTATGATCTGCATATACGTCTTTTTTTGTTGTTGTTTTTTTGGCTGTATTGGGTCTTAGTTGCAGCATGTGGGATGTTCACTGAGGCATGTGGGATCTTTCGTTGCGGCACACGGGCTTTCTCTAGTTGTGGCTCTCGGGCTCCAGAGTGCGTGGCCTCTGTAGTTTGCGGCACGTGGGCTCAGTAGTTGTGGCGTGAGGGCTTAGCTGCCCCACGGCATGTGGGATCTTAGTTCCCCGAACAGGGATCGAACCCGTGTCCCCTGCATTGGAAGGTGGATTTTTACCACTGGACCATCAGGGAAGTCCCCTGCATAAGACTTTTTAAAAATTATTTCCTTCTATAACATTTAATATTTTTCTTCATAAAAGTCTTATGTAGCTTTACTTAGATTTATTCATAGGTCATTTTTGTTGCTATTATAAATGGGTTTTATTTCTTTAAATTACATTTCGTAATTGATTACTGCTTATGAATAGGAATGCTATTGATTAATAAATATTGATTTCAGATCTAGCAACTTGATTAAACTCTCTTGTTTTAATTGTATATTTTCTAAGTATATAGTCATATTATTTGCAAATAATCATGATGTTCTTTCATTTCAATCATCATATTTATTATTTATTATTTTTATTTTGTTCTATTGCATTGGCTAGAGCCTTTAGCACTATGTTGAACAGAAGCAGTAATAATGAGCATTCTTGTTTTGTTGCCGACTTTCAAATCATGCTTCTAAAACTTAACCTTTATCTATTATTGGGTTGCCGCTGGTCTGATTTAGCTATCCATTGCCAGATTAAAGATATTTTCTTTTATTCCTACTTTGTTACTTTAAGGAAAGTCATGAATGGGTGTTGAATTTTACAAAATGCCTTATCTGTTTCTTTTGATTGATAAAACTAAGACTTCCAGCTGTGCTGAAAAATAAGCTGTGTTCTTCAATAATTGGTTGTAGGGTTCTACGTCTCAATTATGTTGTTCAAATCTTCTATATCCTTATCAATTTCTCTCAGCTTGATCTACCGATTTCTGTTAGTGGATATGTTAAAATCTCCCATTCCTCCTTATAAAATTCTGTCCATTTTTTATTTATGTAGTTTTTATGTAGTTTTCTTAGCTTGGGAGCTCCTACTCTACATTTAAAGTTTTTTATCTATGACATTAAAGGATTCCCCTTTCTTTCAAAGTAGGCTATCAAAATTGTTTTACATTTTTTTGGCTGTGCTCTGTGGCATGCAGGATCTTACTTCCCCAACCAGGGACTGAACCCAGGCCCTGGCAGTGAAATCACCAAGTGCTAACCACTGGACTGCCAGGAAATTCCCTGTTTTAATTTTATCCAACATGTCTGTCCACATGGCTAAAGGGAACCCCAATTAGCTTGCTGTTAGATTTGCCAGAATTGGACATGCCAGACGTGCTTTTTTCAAGTCTTGTCACCTATTGTCAGCAAACACTTGCATCTGTGATATTCACAAGAGACAAGACCACAGCTCCATCTCACTCTCACTTCTGGCCTCAGCAGAGCGGGAGTCCCCAAGGGCCCGCTTCTGAGCCATCAGCCCTGCCCTGTCTGATCTGCCTGGGAGGGGAGTTCAGAGTCAGGGTCACGGTGAGCACATGGTGGAGTTTTCTGGGCATTGACAGATGTGCCCTAATAGATGTGAGGAAGGCCTAAGCTGGGCAGTGGACACTTGTCCTCCTTTGACTTCCCTTCCTATGGTCTTCATCTTGAGATCGCTGATCTCCTCTTCTATCTGTGAGATCAGTTCTTTCCAAGCTTCTGAGCCAATCCTAATGATGTAGCTGGTCCACCACCCACCCACTCATTCATCCGTCTACTCATTCATTTATCCAGCCAGCCAGCAGCAATGTCGTACAAACACTACAAATTGTGTGATCTTGGAACTTCAGTTACATCATCTATAAAATGAATATAATAATAGCATTGACTTCATAGGACATGAGTTTAGAATTAGACAATGCTTATGAAGCACGGGCAGACACATACTAAGTACTCTATTAATAATAGCTATTATCTTCATCACACACTCACTGATTCATTCAACTAACATTTCCTGATCACGTGCTGCATATTAAGTACCAGAGATACGAGACACAGTCCCTGCTCTTGGAGCTCACTGCCTGGTGGGAGGGCCAGGTGGACATCAGGAGAGAGGATGATATCATTAAACTAATAGCCACAATACACCATGCATAGTATGTGACACAGAGAGCTGGCAGAAGATGCTCCAACAGCACAAAGGAGACACAGCCAGTTTAGACTAGAGAAGCTGGGGCTCAGGGAAGGGCTTCCTAGAAGTGAAACTGAAACTGAGTCCTAAAGAAGGAGCAGGGGGTTGAAGAAGGAGGTAGGGCATTCCTGGCTGGAAGAGAAACACATACGAAACCTAAAATCAGAGCGTGGCTTCTCAGGGCATTGGAGGCATGTGTGACTAGTGTGTAAAGTCAAACAGGAGAAAAGGTGAGACATGACTCTAGAGATGCATGGCTGGGCCTGGGGACAAGTTAAAAGTTCAGACACTGTGCTTGCCCAGGGCCACCGAGGGGCTCCCAACAGGGGAGGGGCGAGGACAGATGTGCAGTTTATAAAGGTCCTGCGTGAGTATATCAGCCAGGTAAGGGACCCAGATCACGTCCAGTGATCCAGTACACAGAACCCCAAGTCTTTGGATGTTAATTGAGGTGGGGACCTAGAGCCTGGGACCCATCACGGGCAGTCTTGGACTGCAGCTCACCCCCTTTATTTCCTCCTCGTCCCCGCTGCCCCTCCTGGCTCAGGCCGGAACTCTGGCCTCTGCAGCGCCCTCCTCCTGAGTTTCAACAGCCTGTGTGACCCGAATCTGAACCTGGCTTCTGTGTGGGAGGAGACTGGCCAGCGAGAGGCAGCAGGAACTGGGACTTCAACAAGCTGGACTGGAGCTAGAACAAGGCAGAGGGGAGAACTAGGTGGGGTGGGGGAGGGGCATGGGGAAGGATATGCCCTCTTACCCCAGGCCCTTAGCACATGCTGTTCCTTCTGCCTGGAACACTCTCCTCCCCACCTCCCTTGGGCATGGTACCTCTGCATTCTTCAAGCTTCAGTTCAGCTCACTCCTTCCAAGAACCCCTTGCTCTGACTCCACGACCTCGGTACTGTCTCAGCTATGTGAAGTGACGTCTTCTGGTTTGTGCCTTCACATATCTCATGGAGTGGCAGTTGTCAGTTTATGTGACTGTTTCTCCTAGCTGGCTGAGAGCTCTGTGGGGAGGGCAGGCATTGTGTCTTACTGATCTTTGCATCCCAGCACCCAGAACCATGCCTGGCACACGTTAGGTTTTCACTATAGAAATGCTGGTTGGATGGATGGGTGGATAGAAGGATGGCTGAAGAAATCAGTAGATGGGTGAGTGGGTCGGTGATGGATGGATGGATGGAAGCATGGGTAAGATGGGTGGGTGAGTTCTAGAATGTTCTCAAGGCAGGATGACTTGACTTCCATGACTCCTGTGGGCCATCTCCCTTCCATGAGGAATTTCCTCACCAGTCCTCTTGAAGAAGAGGCAGGAGGCCTCATCCCCTGGATACTAATCCTCCCAACAGTATCATTCAGTCCTGCCCACTGGGCAGCTCCTTCACTAAGGATGGGCTACTGAGATTAGGGGAGGGGGGGTATGAGTCACAATCTCAGCTCAGGCTGTGTGACTCATGGTGGGTTACTTACCCTTTCTGGGCCTTAACTGTCCCATCTATCAAACCAAGGTCTCAGGATAGATGTCTCTTCAAATACAAAAGGCTCAATTTTGGTGTAACGTTTAAAAATACTTCATGAGTACAGTACATTTTATAGTATGGTACATTTTATAGAGTACATTTTCTATTGTTGTCATTAAAAAATCAAATTATGCTGAACTGTGTAAATAAAAAAAGATTCATCAGGTTTGTTTGCTATACTTTACATTAAAAATAGCTCATTCTCAAACAGTGTTCTCAAAAAAAAATTTACACTCCAGCATCGCGGGAGAGTCCGTGGCCAGTTCATAACATTTAAGAGTCTTGCCAGTAACACTTCCAGCTCCAGCATCCAGATCTCTGTATCTGTTCTTTCCTGTAGACCCTGTAAGTTAGGACAGTCAGTGCCCCTGCTGGGGTCTGGGCTGCCTAGGGGTGGGGAACAGGCATGGCAGTGACTCAGAGAGAGGCCTGAGTGTGACTTGGCCTTAGGATAGTCACTGCCCCTGCTTGGTCTGGCCTGGACCCTTGTATATAATCTGATGTGACCTAAAACCGTGAAAGCTGGCTTCTGATGACCACACCCTCTCCATGTGTTTCAAACAGATCTCCTTGCTTTGAGCAAAGGCAGCACAACAGAACTGAAGAACTGCAGAAACCAGTCCCTTCTCTGGGCTTCAGTGGTGAGCACTGGACAGCCCACTTGCCCTGAGAAATGGGATAATCTCAAGCCAGTGAAAGCTCATCCTTTATTCACTAGTACTGCCCTGGGCCTATGAAGTCCTCGGTGCTGCCCTCCAGGGAAACTAGTCTAGCTGTGCAAAAAGGTGTGTGAAATGCTGCAAGTAGTATAAGCCTGGATTTTTGCAGCAAGAGTTAGGGGGTGACTTTGAAAAGGGCTAAAAAAGTGCTATCAAGGCTTTCTACCATCCTGTGGAGGAGGAGGTGTGGGCTAGCTCAAGGGATTAAGGATGGAAGTGAGATTGTTTACAATACTTGGGTCTACAATACTTGGGTCTCTCCCCAAAGACTCCCAAGAGGCCTCACAAACCTCAGTGCAGAGGAATCACCTGCAGAGCAGTAAGACGCAGCTTTGGCTTCAGTAGGAGAGGGAGCTGAGGTTCTGCAAGGTGGGAAGCGTGGTAATGGGAGGGCAGCGGTGGGTGGGGGAGAGAGGAAGAGAGGAAGCAGGCGCAGTGCAAGGCTCAGCGTGGAGAGGCTTGGTGAGCTCCTTTCAGGACAGTGGCCGGAATGACAGGAAGGGGTCGAAGCACCAGCAGCCGGTGTCCAAGGATGTGGATGTGCCCAACCTGTGCACTTTCACAGGTCAAATGTCTCTCCCCACCCTCGACTGTGAGCTTCTAGCGCTCGGCCTGAAACTTGTCATCTCCATTCTCGACTGTGCCCAGGAAATCTTGGTAGGGCAGCCTTTCTGAGGTAGGTCGCCTCCCCTTCTCAGAAATGGACCTGACAATGGCCTTCACTCCCAGCAGCACAAGACTGGAGGTGAGCATTATGAGAGACGTTTTCCTCTTCTACCTGCTGGGGCATGCAAGCCTCAACTCCAACCCTATCTCAGCACCGATGAGCAACCCACTGGGAAAACACAGAATCTTCTGGCTAGGGCCTGCCACCTGGCCCCTCTGGCCCTCTGCTGTGACGATCAGACCCGGACAAACAAGGAAAGTGTGGTTCAAAGGGGTGATGCTTTTACTCAAGTGTGTGCAACCAGTATAAGACAGAGCTGTCAGCGAAACTGTAGCCCCAGATGGGCATTCTTGCTACCTGCTGGAAGTTTCTCCGCTGTAAGCCTGAGAGGACAACCGGCTCCAGATAAATGACCCGTGTGTGTGCAGTCCAGCCGTCCTTTCTAGGTTTAGAATAGACTGCTTTATCCCAATCGTCACTCCTTTTTTCCAATGTTCAACTCCCTTTCTTTTTTTTTTTTTTGCGATACGCGGGCCTCTCACTGTTGTGGCCTCTCCCATTGCGGAGCACAGGCTCCGGATGCGCAGGCTCAGCGGCCACGGCTCACGGGCCCAGCCGCTCCGCGGCACGTGGGATCCTCCCGGACTGGGGCACGAACCCGCGTCCCCTGCATCGGCAGGCGGACTCTCAACCACTGCGCCACCAGGGAAGCCCCAACTCCCTTTCTTGTATGAAATAACAGTAGGCAATTGTTTGTGCTGATTTACAATGACTGACAAAATACGGAGTTGGAAACCATGTTAGTCCCTAGTTCTGATTTTGCCCATGGCTACATGACAGCCAAGAGCCTGGGAACCATCCCAGGCCGGCCCTGCCTCCCTGAGGGCACTGCCCTGCGTTTCCTATCTTGCCCCTTCTGTAAATAAATCTCTCCTCCTTCAGAAACGCACCCTTAGTGAACTAGAGAGCGGGGTCAGCCCACAACATCTGAACTTAAGCTTAAAAAAGACGGTGGGGGTTTCCAGGGTCCTGATGTGACATCACAGACACTTTGCAATTTCACTGGAAGTTCATCACACTTCATTTTTTTCCCCAGAAAGTTTTGCAGTGACAGCTGTATAGGACTTTGGTGTTACCTGTGGGCTTCCCCTCAGGGGAAGTTAAGCACTCCCCTTAACTGTCCTGTGCGATCACTTTTTAGGGGCAGGGGCAGCATGGCAGTGCTTTGAAGAGAGAAGAGCTCACGTTTATGGATGACAAAGGAAGCTGCCCAGGATCCAGGACATGGGGGTGACAGCGCTCTGCTCTCTTCTTGGGGCGGGGGAAGGGGGGGAGACAATTAAAACGCAACAATCAAACCAACCTTTAAATAGTAACTTTTAAAAATATAAAAACAGCTCATTACAATGACTTTTCATTTTCTTTTCTTCAGGAATCAACTTGTCTTCCACCCTCGCCCTCCCTTGTGGGGAGAGCCTTAACAAGAAGTGGCAGCTGAGCATCTGAGACCCAGAGAGAGAGAAGGGAGAGAGGGAGGGAGAAAAAGAGAGAGAGAGAGAGAGAGAGAGAGAGAGAGAGAGAGAGAGGGAGAGGGAGAGGGAGAGAGGGAGAGAGACACAGACAGACTCTGGATGCGCCTCTCCAGCCTTAGAAAGGGAAGGGCGCCCTGCTCTCGTCTCTGCAGCCTCCTATGCCAGACGGGGGAGGGGCTCACCCAAGAACAAGAGCCGGGGGGGGGGCCGTGGTTCACCAGAGCCCCTCCTTCCTTCTCACCAGACAGAATCGCACATTATAAAATAATCCATAAAAATGCAGTATAAAAATTATCTTCCATATGCTACATCCATGGAGAGCCCACCACCAGGACTCATGACGGCCTTTAGCTTTTCCTTAGAAGAAGAAAAAATAAGACCAAAAGGAAAAAAAAAAACCCGAAAGACCAAAAACCCACCAAAATCCTAATACCTCAGAACATTTTGGTACCAAAAAAGTGGCACCTGCAGGAGACGATATTCTACCTGTAAGCTGTCTGGGGGCTCCTAAGAGAGATGGGAAGCTATAAGAAGTCAGCCCAGTGTGCCCGCAGCCCAACCCCAAGTCCCCTCTCCCCAGGCAGGGGGAGATAAACCTCAGACTCACAGCTCTGCAGGGTAAATACACACTTTCCCTCTAAGGAGAGAGGAGGAGGTCAGAGGCAGGAAAGGGGAGAGAAGGCATTTTATGAAAGGACATCACTTCTAATTCCTTTTATTCAACTTAAAAAAAAAAAAAAAAAAAAAAAAAAGCACCCACATCAGTTGCTATTTTTTCTCTGGTAGCTCCCTGAGCTGAGTCGCTATGCTTTCCTCTAACTTTGTGTCCTTTTTAGGTTGTGTCCGAAGATTAAGAAGGGCCAGAGACAGAGTGGCTTTGAACTTCCATTTCTCATCACCATAACCAAGTGTGCACCAAAGAGAGATGGAGGTCAGGGTGGGAGGGAGGGAGGGAGGGAGAGAGAGAGAGGGGGAGAGAGACAGGGAGTCAGACACCTGAATGGGGAGCATGGAGCTCAGGAGACTACAGAAAAACCCACCATTTCTGCTGCCGTCAGCCCGGGCTGGCACCCATCTCAAGCTCTGTCAGTCCATCAGTCTGTCTGGAGCTTGGTCCTGACACGCCTCCAACGATTCCCAGGTCCACATGGAGATACACTTGGCCAGGGGGGTACCTGACAGCCAACCTGGCTGCCAGCCGTAGTGCATCTCCTCCACCCCAGGAGCGTTCTCCCCACTCTGCCTCCCCTTCCCAGATGGGAACTTTTGTTGTTTTTTTTTAAAAAAAAAAAAAAAAGAAAAGAAAAGAAAAAAGCCACCACCGTGAGTGGATTACAAATACAGCAGGCGAAATACAGGGCTGGCGTTGCCGGTGGGAAGGGGCCTCCTCCCCCCGCTGACCAGTCCGAGATAGGAGTCTGTTATTTACACTTTTCACAAACCTTGTGCGCCGCACACAGTCAGGGACGTGAAACCCACCCCCCTCCCCTGGCACAAACGTGGTCCACGCTCCAGTGTCCCCGGGCCAGGGCAGGGGAACACATCAAAAACAAAAGGGGAAGGTAAGATTCATGAGGGTGTCTGTGGGGAGCCGGAGCCACGAGCCTCCGAATAAATCTATGTGTAGCATCTGCCAGGATTGTTAAGGGGGGGAGGAGAGGAGAAATCCATCAGAGTCCGTGAGTCCCATCAGTCCACGCCTGGGAGTCCCGACTGTGACGGGGGCACCTTCTCAGCCGCCGGAGCACAGCGCTGGCCCGCTCGCCGCCCATCCTCCACGTCCACGGAGACCCTCGCCGGGGTCTCCCTGGCACAGCTGAGTCTGTTTCTCCCAGAGTTTGACAGCCCTGTTACAGTCCTTGTTTAGTAGATGACCTCATAAACCGTGGCCTTCTTGTCACCAGAGCCTGTTACAATATATTTGTCATCCGCCGAAATGTCACAGCTCAAGACAGATGAGGATTCCTTAGACTGGAGGAGGAGAGGAAAGAGAGGGCAGCAAGAGAAAGGACAGAAATTCACTTTGTGGGTTACTGGACGCCCTTTCAGTGCTCTCTGAATTCAACCGTCCTCTGCCCGCCCTGGAGCCCACACTGCAAGGCCTTCAAACACAGCCCTTCCCGTTAGAGGGGCCCCTTCCACCTGCTTCCCCACAAGGAAAAGCTCGTTAACAGGACCCAACAGTGATCTTTACAGTCAGCTCTGCGGAGCAAAACAGAACACTTGAGCGTGAGCTTTGATCCTGAGTTTACAAACAGGAAGAAGCTTTCCTGAGCTGGGAGCAGGTGTCAACAGGCCAGACCCTCAGCCTGGTGAACTAAGAAAAAGGATTTGCACCTGAGTTTTGAAGCATCCAGCGTGACTGGAGGCTTGAAAGTTACGTGTGTGACACACTAGATGCCAGACTTCTAGCCTGAATCCAGAAAGTGGCTTGTTGGCTCTGAGAGCGAAAGTGTGACTCGTGTGTGTGTGTGTGTGTGTGTGTGTGTGTGTGTGTGTGTGTGTGTGTGTGTGTGTGTGTGTGTGTGGCGGGGTGGGGGGCAGCATGTGAGTGACCAAGTGAGACGGTTGCAGCATCAGGCCCCACCCAAGTCTTGAAAACTCACAGAAAGCCTCTTCCTTCTCTCCCATTTCCTTCTGGATCTTTCTCCTGCCCCACCTCTCTCCCTACTTGGAAGTGTTGAGATGAAATACGAACTTACTTGAATATCAGACAACACTGCTCAGAAAAAAAGCTGCCCAGTTTGCTCAAATGCCCAGCACACCTCCTGTGAGGGCTTAGCGTGCAGGCCAAAGCCAAGAGCATGTTTTCACTTCTCCTTGCTCTAGAAATCCTACAAGAGCCCCTGCTTAATAGCCCTCACCCTGAGAGGTCACATGCCATTAGCAGCAGAGTGTACGGCCCACTGATGTGCCCAAGTCCAAGCCCTTGCCTTTGGAGAACCCATCCTGGACCCCTGGGGCAGGTAGAGGCTGGAAGAGGCCGGGGCAAGTTCTGCTTTACCTCCCCCACCCCTGCCCCCATTGCGCGGACGGGCCCTGACTCTGGGCAGAATCAGGAGGGGTGCTCGGATGGCGGGTGGTACCTGGAATATGCTGGCTCCATACGGTGTCCTCCAGGCGTTGAGAAGGTTATCTTTCCCAGTGCTCACAAACCACTTGCCTGCAGGCAGGAGGCAAAGGAAACATCAGGTTGTGGGCTGCTGCCCTCTAAAGTGAGACCCGCCCCATGCATGGCCGGCTGCCATGGAAACACAGTGTGAACCGCTAACCAGTGCTGGGCCAACTCTTCACTTGTGAGAGGCATTTTGTAACAGAGACACACAGTAACACAAACAGACACCCGGAGAATGCCTTTCTCTGCAATCAAGGGGAGGAGTGGGCAGGCTGGGAGGAGAAAGGGAGGATCTGCAGTTAATCACAGGGATTACACTGCCCAAAAGATTCTTTTTAAAGCCACTAAGGTCTACTCGAATCTACTACTGGAAGACAGCAGGAAGTACTAGGAATGACAAAGCTCTGAGTGGCTGGAGACCCAGCCGAAGGCGGCAGATCTCTGCAGGTGTGCTGCCAGGGCTCTGCCTGTGTCAATGCCCCAGGGATCCCAAAGCCACGAGGGGTGCCTGCAATTCCTGGTCCACAGAAAGACCCAGTCGGGGTTTAGAGAGGACGGGATGCATCAGAGCTCACAGCCACAACTACTGAGTCCGCGTGCCACAACTACTGAAGCCCGCGTGCCTAGAGCCCGTGCTCCCCAACAAGAGAAGCCACCGCGATGAGAAGCCCGCCCACCGCAGCCCCCACTCGATGCAACTAGAGAAAGCCTGCGCACAGCAACGAAGACCCAACGCAGCCAAAAAGAGATAACAAAGTTTTTTTAAAAGTAAAATAAATAAATAAATAAATATATATATATATATATATATATATATATATATATATAAAATGTGGGCCGGCAGATATTCCAATCCAGGGCTATGGCCACCAAAGCCTGGGGTCTGAACCACCTGGAAGCACTGCTGGCAGGGATGTGAGTACTGTTCCTTTGCCCCAAGCCAGCAAGGTCTGGCTCTGGCCTGGTCTCACAAGTGCGTGATACCCTGTGGCAGTATCTGCATCCGAGGATGCACGGGGTGGATGCCAGATGGGGGGTACTGGTCAGGGTCAGGGAGCCTGGTTCTGAGACTGTGCTCACTTTGGGGCTCTGGCCCTTCTCTAAGCTTTGGGCCGCATCTATGCACAGACGGCAGGCCAGGCCTCCCAGGGCTCCCACTCCCGCAGGCTCACCGCAGTAGGCGAATTTGAGGGACAGCACGCAGCTCTCGTGCAGGTGCAGCTGGTACTTGTCGGGCTTGGTGTGGTGCAGCACCTCCACGTTGCTGCTCTCCATGCCCACGGCCAGCCACTCCCCGGTGGGGCAGTAACCCAGGGAGAAGATCTGCGGGGGAGGGGCATAAGGAGATCAGTATCCTCCAGAGCCACAGGGGTGGGGGTTCCTCGAAGGCCTTGCTCTGGGACCCTGAAGACTCAGCGTCCCACCACTCCTTTCCCCAGCACCTCCCCACCTGCCATTTGCAAAGCCAAGCCCGATAACCCAGGGTAATGGGATCTCATGTTTCATTCCCATTTGATAGGTGAGGAAGTTGAGGCCCAGAGAGGTTGCTGACTCTAGAAAGTAAGTGGCAGAGCAAACTCAGAGATGGCACAGATATTTCACTTTCAGTTATTCTCTCTGCCTCAGTGACTTCTGCCTTTCCTTAAGAAAAATATGAGTAAATAAAACACTAACGTATTGAATAGCAAGATTAAAATATTAATACAAGTAATAAGGGCTTCCCTGGTGGCGCAGTGGTTGAGAATCCGCCTGCCAATGCAGGAGACACGGGTTCGTGCCCTGGTCCGGGAAGATCCCACATGCCGCGGAGCAACTAAGCCCGTGAGCCATGGCCGCTAGGCCTGTGCATCCGGAGCCTGTGCTCCGCAATGGGAGAGGCCACAACAGTGAGAGGCCCGCATACCGCAAAAAAAAAAAAAAAAAAAAATAAAACAAGTAATAAAATAACAACAAAAAATAGTAATACCTGGCACTTATAGAATGCTTTCTATGAGCCAGGCTTACAGCTAAGGATTTCAGAGGGACCATTTCAGGTGCTCACACCAGACCCATGAGGTAGCTATGACTATTCCCATCCCACGTAAGAAAACCAAGGCCAAAGTGCTCAACAGTAGAGGAGCTGGAAATCAGATCCAAGCCGTTGGGTCAAGTATGTCCAACTCCAAAGCCTTGTCGATTCTGTTTCATTGCCACTTCCTCCAGGAAGCCTTCCCAGATGGCTCAGGTTGATCTCAGGTCCATTTGCAACGACCAGGTGTGAGGGCCCCTTTGTCCCCTGACCCAGCCACTGGGACCTAGGGAGGGAAGGCCCCATGCTGCTCCAATGGAGGGAAGGGTGGGGGGTCTCGGGGGCACACCTGGGAGGTGAAGTCGTGCTGCTGCAGCTGCCGGCCCTCCCGCAGGTCCCAGGAGCGCACGGTGTTGTCTAGGCCTCCGGTCCACAGCTTGGTGCCGTCATGGGAGATGTCTATGCAGCTGGCCCCATCCGTGTGGCCCTGGAACTGCCTAGGAAGGCCAGGCAGGGATGGGGGTGAGCTGTGGGGAAGAACCGATGCCAAGCGGACAGCCATCCCAGGGGGCAGGCCAGCTCTGCCCGAGCAGAACAGGAAACTGAGGTCCATCGTCCCCTGGGGAGCTTGCAGCAGAGCAGGCCTGGGCTCCTCTCCTACTCTGCTCAAAGGTCTTGGGCAGGGGCAGTTCTGGGGGAGCAGGTACGTAACAGGGGAACCCCCCTTAGCCCGACACCCCATCCCTCCTCAATTTGCATTCCAGATCCATCCTCGTCACCCCGCGTGAACCACGTGGCTGAGGCCATAAACCAGCTGCATGGTGCTATGACTAACACAGACGACCACACTGCACTGAGGGCCGATGCTGGGCCCGGCGCTGGGGTCCGACTCTAAGGAAGGGGCTTCACTCCACCTGCTGCATGCAGGGGAAACCAAGGCACGGGGGTTAAGTGACTTGCACAAGGTCACACGGAGGCAAGATTGAAACCCTGCAGCTTTGCTCCCGAGGCCCCACACTTCCACCAAGAGGTACTGCTCCTCTACCCTGGTCTCAACGCCTCTCCTTCTCCTGCCCTCTCTGTGTGTCTCCACGCATCTGAGTCCCACATTCCCAGGCCTGCTCCAGTTCCCCTTCTCCCCAGAGCCTTGTGCAAGCTCCCGTGCCAAGGAGCCCTCCATGCTCTACCCATGCCAGGCATCTGGCACAAGCTGTCTTCTCACCTGGGTGCCCTCGCCCGTGCTGTGCCGGCCGGCCCACAGCCCCTCGGACAGGCCAGTCGCAGCAAAGATACCAGGCACGGCCAGCGAGGCCTTCCCGAGGACAAGGACTCCCGCTCCCTCCCGTGCCTAACCTGACCAGGGTCTGGTTGTGCAGGTCCCACACGGCAATGTTCCCGTCGCTACAGCAGGAGAAGCAGACTTTGGCGTCGGGGCTGATGGCCAGGGCGTAGCAGGCCGGAGCCGAGGATGTCAGCTCGGCCTTGATGCGGGGCGTGGGTGAAGCCAGGTCCCAGATGGTGAGCGTGCTGGCCTCGCCGCCCACGATGAGCGTGCGCCCGTCGGGGAGCAGCTTGCAGGAGCGGATGTAGTTGTCCCTGTTCTGGAGGGGGAAGGGGCAGTGTTCGGTACCACCCACCTCCCCTCCTGGGGACCAGGAGGGTCCACAACCCTGAGCACCCTGGCCGCTTCTGCTCACTTCCCGCCCTCACTGAAGGCAGCTGCCAGCCCGCCCCCGCTCCTCATTCACTCCTCCTTCACCCCCCTTTCAAACTTCCACTCACTTCTTCACAAACCCCTGGAGGTCGGCATCACCTCCCCTTACAGACGATGAAAGTGGGGCTCAGGGAGGTTTGCCAGCTTGCCCAAAGTCGCCCAGCCAATACAGGGCTGCATCTGGCCGGGGGGATGGGGCTCTCCCCCTGACCCAGGCTGCCCCGCTCTCCTAGACCAGGTGGAAGGGATGCCCGCAGCCCTGGGATCCTCACCAGGCAGTCCAGCTGGGAGATGGGGCTCTTGCTGCCCGGCTGGCTGATGTCCCAGATCTTCACGCAGCCCTTGCCACCTGTGTAGACGTGCCGCGTGGGGTTGCTGATGGTCACCGCACATACCACCTCCCCGTGGCTGAGCGTGTTGATCTGCCGGGCGTGCCTGGGGATGCCGGGGCCTGCCAGGGCATCGTGGGGGAAGGGCACGGGCTGCATCTGCCCATCAGCACTCACGTGGAAAGAGTAGGCTCTGGGAGGGGGAGAACCACACTTCTGCCATCTCCAATCCTCTAACAGTCTGCACAGCTCCTGCCCAGTGCTTGACTGGCACCCGCCCCTACCTGGCCTCCCTGCCTCCAGGTGTCCCCTTCTCCCCAGATCTGAGGGCACCTGGTAACCCCAACCACCAGGCCGGACACTGCTGCAGAGTTCAACCTTGGCTTCTGCCCCCGCTTACAGACCCTTGCTCCAAACCAGGTTGCTGACCCCAAACTGGCCGTGGGAAGGGAACACCCTTCTCCACCATCTACAGAATCCCGAACACGCTGACTCCAGAAAGCACCCAGCTTGGACGCCACCCCTCCTCTAGGAGCCAGTGGCATTAGGGAGGAAAACCTGTTTGCGACCCTCCAAATGAATCACAGGGTGCACATCAGAGCCAGAGGTGAGCCAGTGTGGTCGGCCTGCTGTTTTAGGTGCCAGCTGTGGGCAGAACCCACAGGAGCCCCCAAGGCCAGGGCAGCTCCACGGCATTTGGTTGGGAGACCGCAGTGTCCCAAGTGTTCCTTCCCTCTCAGAGCCCAGGGACCACATCCTCCACCCAGCCCTGTCTCGTTCCCCTTTCAGAGGGAGCCTGGGGGCCGTTCAGGAGTGTGGCCAGGCAGCTTTGCTGGGGTTGCAACCTGGCCTATGGGTACCCCGAGAGGGGCAGACCCCTTTCCTCAGGGGAGGTCCACCAGGGCAGGGGATGGGTGGGTGGCTGGTGTGCTCTCCCCTGCCCTCCCCAAGAAGCAGAAAATAGCCAGAGCTTACGGTTTTCCACCAGGAATGGAGGCGAGGCTGGAGGGCAGGCCTGTGGCCCGCATCGGGGGGTGAGGGTCAAACCCAACCTGTAAGGCAAGGCCAGGCCAGCCCTTAGTGAAGGGTGCCACCATACGTCCCCCCACTATACATCCCCTCCACCCACCCACCGGCTTCCTCCTCTACCACCTCCTGTCCCACCCGCACGGCGCTGCCTCTTCAGAACCCAACACAGCTGGGCAGAGCAACAGCCCCTTGCTCCAGAGAGAGCACGGGCCCAGGAGGGCCAAGTGCCTTGTCCAGGACAATAGCAGGAACAGGATGATGGTGCAGACCCCAAACTCTGAACTGGTTATCTTCCACTCCCACCCCCAGCTCATTCTCCCTGCTCTGCAAGGCTGAGCAGGCCCCTCCTCACTTTGTTCCCTCCCCTGGTGTCCCAGTGGGCTTGTCATGTGGAGAGCAGGCCAACCTGGGTTCAGGAGGTCAAGAGAGAAACCGTCTCCTGGAAGAGGACACCCCCCTCCAGTCTGAACTGCTCTCAATAAACGGCAGACAAATCTTCGTATAACGGGCTGCCCCGTTTGCCAAGTCCCTGCCCCGTGGAAATCACCCGACTCACTGTGGGATTCCCACCCCCACAGAGCCCAGAAAGAGAGGTGTCAGCCCCACTTCCCAGATGGAAAGGGGCAGCCCAGGGAGGCTGTGTTGTGTGAGATCACATGGCGACTGACAGGCAGGCGGGGAGGGACCCAGGTCTGCTGACCTCCAAGTGTGTTCCACTCTTACTCCTAATAAACACTCTGCCCCAAAGGCAGCTGCCTGGTCGCTGGGCCCGGAAGGTCCCCTTTGGTGTGCAGGAAGGGCCACCCTTACCCCCTCCAACTCCCCCGCTCCTTACCCAGTCCCCCCCAAAAAGGAGCCAAAAGGTCTACGTACAGCTCCAAAGCTCACCATTGGCGATCGGCCATAGGCGGCAGCGGCGGCGGCGGCAGCCGCGCTCATCTGGGGTGGGATGTTGTGGAGGCCGGCGTAGGCGCTGGGGCTGGTGAGGGAGCCGTTCATCTCATGGTGGCTCATCATGGCAAAGGGCGCACCGTAGGAGCTGGTGATGGAGATGGGCGTGCGCAGGGCCGAGGCTGCAAGGAAGTGGGCGTCAGCTGGGAGAGGCCACCAAGGGGAGTGGGCCCCACGCCTCCATCAAGGGCAAAGCTCAGGCCACCAGGCTGCCTCTCCGCCCAGCAGCAATCCTTCCTGTGTTCTAAAGCTGCCTACTCCAGGGAGTCCTCCTGGACTGAACCCACCTACCAGAGAACTGCATCTTCACAGCCGAAGAAGGTTCGAGCTGAGAGATGTGACCACCGCTTTTTATAGAGCAGGGCTCAGAGGCCCAGAGGAGGGGGTTGTTCAGAGCCTCACAGAACTAACAGCAGAGGCAGACAGATCATTGGTGTCCCGATCTGTCTGAAGCTCCTTCCACACACCTAGTGCACAGTGGCTCCAGTAAGCCCTGACATCGGTGTTGAAGCACCAGGCACTCACCTCCTTCTCAAACCTGACCAAGTCCCCCAGAGATGGGCCCTGGGAGAGCCTTGACTCGGACCCCCCTCCCTGGCCCCCATCTGTGAGGCTCCAGCCCTGGCCTGGGGCAGACCCCCTCCCCTCAAACATGGTCAGCCCAGCCCCATCGTGCCTACCCATTATACCTATCGGGTCCATGCCTGGAGGTTTGCCCGGCATCGACCGGAGTCCCGGGGTCGTGCTGGTGCCCGGAGTTGGGGCATCGTTCCTTGGGGTTGGTGTGTTGGACTTGAGCCCAGGGGTGGAGGATTTGTCATTCTGAAGAGGGTAGATGCAGAGACCAAGGGAAGCCATGAAGATTCCTTTTTCCCAAGAGCTGGGCACCACATGAAGCCCAGTGCTGGACCCAGCTCTGAATCTTCTGCCCCACAGCTCCTCAATTCTTGGCCAAGCTTGTTTGGCAGGGACTGTGGTAATTGTTCCCATTTAATAGATGCAGCAACCAAGGCTTAGAAACGTTAACGAATAATAAGCACAGGGCTCAGCCTATAAGTGGTAAAGCCAGGATTTGAACGCAGGCCAAGCCCCAATCCGTGTGCTTTCTTTCTACTCCAGCCCTCTGCCTTCCACTTAGCACCACTCCAGATCCAGACCCTTTTCCAGAACCTTTACCCTCTGCCCTCACGTTCCCCACCCTCTCCTAGCCTCTGCGGCGCCAGGGGCCGACCCCACATACATGACCAAGGTCTTTGGTCTTGGAGGAGGGCGTGCTGCTGGAGGAGGCCACCGAGGCGGGGCTGGTGGGAGCGTCCTTCTTCAGGCCACGGGCCTTGTCCAGCCCGTTTTCAGGAGGAGAGTGTGCTGGGCTGACCCGGGGCGTCGCTGGGTCCTAAAAACACAAGTGATATGGGGATGTGCTAAGCAGTGACGAGCCTGGAGTCTTCTCTGCTCTGGGGACGGGAAGGGAGTGAGCACGGGGCATGGGAAAAGAGCCTGGTCTCGAGTAGGGACAATGAGTTTTTAATGACCTAGTCTGACCCCTTCATCCCACAGATGGGGAGACTGAGGCCTGGGTGGGTGGTGGTGACCTGCCCAAGATCAAATACAAGTTCAGGACTCCAAGCTGGGCAGCTGGGCCTCGGCCCTGGGTAGATCCTTTCCAGCTCCCCCTCCCTCGCTAAGGCTGACCCAGGGGGCGGCTCACAACCCCAAGATCCCAGGGGTGGTGGGGAGAACAGAGCTGACCTGGAGGACCATGGGGACTGGGAGCCAGCCCTCCCCCGGGATCTTCAGGGGCCTCTCTCTGGAGACCCATCCTAGGAACCCAGCAGTGTGCACCAATGCCCGGCCACCAGGCAGCCAAGCCCTGCCCTCCTCCTCCTGACCAGCTGGATG
The DNA here is from genome assembly GCF_026419965.1 of Kogia breviceps. NCBI lineage: Eukaryota > Metazoa > Chordata > Mammalia > Artiodactyla > Physeteridae > Kogia > Kogia breviceps. The sequence goes on from NC_081312.1 coordinate 97,957,588, forward strand.
CCCCAACCCCAAAGGCCTCATCACCCAGCTGGGGCTGCTGGTAACGGTGCAACAGCTGAGACACGACAGCTCCCACCCAGGACGGGAGCAATCGCCAACCACCCTACACAGGGACAGCTGCCCTGCGATCTGGGCCGGCCCTTACCTCATTGGAAACGTCCACCACCAGATCATCACTCTTGTCCCCGTCACTGTCCTGCACGGAGAGGGAAGCCAGTGAGAGGCCACGCCCACCCAAGACTGAGCCCAGGCCACGCCCCTGCTTCCACCAGACAGCATGTGAACCCCAGCCAAACCCCAAAGTCCACGCTCTCCCCACTCAGCCCCGCCAGAGCTGACCTCTTCTCCTTGCTGTTTGCTAGCCCAGCCCCCAGCCCCAGGGTCACTCTGCTCCCCCGCCCACAGGCAGCCTCGCCAACACCTGCCCAGTTGTAATATTTCTAAGCCTGCGTTAACGTGTTGCTCTGGAGCCAGACACCTCTCTCCAGCTGGCCTGATATCCACCACCATTTGCAAGTGAGTGTGCTGGTCTCGTTCCATCATTCCCATCACTGTGTGGGAGGGGTGATTAGCCTTGTCTCCCAGAAACGCAGCTGAGGCTTTGGCTTGTGCAACGTGTCCAAAGCCCCAGAACAGCCAAGTGGCTGAACACAGAGGGCCGGGCCCAAGGGTACTGGGTCCCACATCGCATCGCCCCCTGCCCTCTGCCCCAGCTCTCAGCCAGGCACAGAGCAGACACCACGACCACCTGTAGGGCCGACGTGTGGGGATGCCAGGGACGGCCCCCAGAGCAGACCGGAGGTTCTGAGGGGGCCGCGATGGCAGCAGGGGGTTGTTGGCCCATCGGGGGAGGTGCCCCTAGCTCTCCCCAGGCCCCACGGAGGCCGGGATGACTTCCCTGTCCACCGCCTCCTAGCCGTGGTCCACAGGCTCACAGGACATCAGTCTGTGGACGCTTCCCCTGCCCGGGCCACCTGCCCTCCTCGGTGGGGCAGCATCTCCTGCCCCCACCTCTTCCTGACCCTCCCATGACTCAGGCCCAGTGGGGTCTCCCCCAGCCCACCCCACCCAATCCAAACCCCGGCGGAACCCGCCGCGCTCTCAGACGTACGTATCGGCTCAAACTGTCCTTCTCCTCCGCTTTCCGCTTCTTGGCTTCCATGCTGTAGTCTGCGGAGCCTCGGTGCTTCTCACTGGCCCGGAGGCTTTCCGAGGGTGACACCGAGTTATTCTGGAAGCAAGGAGGAGAGTTCGTATGAACGTTTCATGCACATATTGACATAGCTAAGTGACTCAGAAGGTCAGCTGAGGTGTCGTGTGTGTCCTGCAGGTCTCAGATCCATCGGAGGTTCCCCAGAGATGCCATCCCAACTCCCCAGACTCGGTTCCCCCGGGAGCGACCCCGGGAGCACAACAATTCTCTTTTGTAGCTGCTATTAAATAATTAACCCAGCACGGGCCGTTTGCCTCTAGCCTATGAGACTGTATGCCTCATGAGGGCAGGGGGCATCCCGGTGTCCTCCACCCGCCCATCTGTGCCTGCCACATGTATTTGCTCAAAGAATGGATAAGCTGAATCTGCACTGGGCCTCGAAAGATGGATGTGAGCCGACAAACTGGGGCCAAGTGCAATACTTCATCTGCTGAACCAGACAGGAGCGGGGAGACTGGTCGGGACGGGGATCGCCGGGGGGCCAATAGGCCTCCTAAGTGAAGGTGGGCAATGGGGCATTTTGTGCGAACACCCTACAACTACAGCAAGGCCTTCTACAACTTTAGAGAAACGCCAGAGTTATAAAGAAACAGAAAATGCAATGTCATGAAGCCTTTCCCCTCTTAAGACAGAAAAGGTATAGAGGACAGGTAGACTCCCCCGCTTTGTAATCATGGGAAAGGAGGGGCCCCAAGACAATGGGCAACGTGCCCAAGGTCCCCCAGCAGCAGGCAACATGAAGGGAACCCAAGTGTTTTAGGCCTGGAAGAGACTTAGCAAGTTTTCCCTTCAACTACAAAGCAAGTGAGGACGAAAAGAGTTTGGAATTTCAGGCCTGGGAAGAGAGAAGGTAGGCCAACAGGCAAGGCAGGAGAAGCACCCGCCAGCAGAACCGGGGACGGAGCGGTGTTGGAAGGGGAGAGCTGCCCACAGAGGAGGACCCTGGCTGGTGGTGTGATGGGTAACCAGGAACGGCAGGCATCACGTGGCCACCAGCACCGGGCTGGGAGCAGGGAGGGAGGAGCTACGGGCAAGGGTACCTGCCAGCAAACCTGTGTGCCAAGAGAAAAATATCACAACCCCCTCCAGCAGGCTGCCGAGGTTTGCCCCTTCCTAAGAGACCACGCGACACCATTCTCGCTTCGCTCAGCACCCTCTTCAGGGCACCTGCCCTGGATCAGGCCTGGGGCTGGATGCCAGGTGTGGAGGAAAGAACAAGACACAGTCCCTGCCCTGCAGGAGCTCACAATCCAGCTGGAGGGAAGGCAAAGTCCACTTCATCCCCCATCCCCATCCCCAGGGATGTGTGACGAGGCCACGTGGGGACCCAGAGGGACATCTGCTCAGAGGAGAAGGGCATCAAGAGGCAGGTGGAAAGTCTCCCCACTTCCCCAGAGGCCGGGGACAGTGTTCTGGGTGGGGGGGGGGGGGAGTGGTGCGGGAACCAGCCGCAGAACTTTATTTCCTCCCCTAAGCCGGTTTCTGGGCAGCCCTTCCCCGCCAAGCTTCTGCCTGAAGCAAATTAAAATGGCAGAGTTATCAAGCCTTGAAGAAAATATGGAGGTTATAATGGAAGTGCAGCTCAACCTTCCTCGCAGCCGGGCAGGCGCGGCGGCGATACACGCACAGCCGTGATTCAATTAGCCGCGGCGAGCGCCGGCAGAAAAATCGCCGTCATTTCATTTCAGCTCCTCTGACGGTGGCCACCCCGTGCTAAGCAGAAGCGCTCCCAGCCCCTGCTCTCGGGTGGGCAGGCGGGGAGGAAAGGGGGGTGCGCGGCTGCTCGTGTTTCTCCCCGCGACCAGGGCCACGGCTCAGAGAACAGCGGGCTCTTTCTTCTCCTGCAGTCAGGCTGAAAACCCTCGCTGCTACCGGAGGAGAGTCCTGTCAGGCGTTTAGCGGCATCGATCCAGCCCGCCTCTGGCTGGCAGGCGGCCAAAAAACTAAGTATTTTTTATTGCTTCGGCTAGGCAAGGAAATATGAATGAAGCTACCTCTAATTGGACTCCAGACTAACCCCTCTGGGACAGCTTCCAGCCCATCCAGCCGGCCCCCCCTCCCACCCCAGACACGGCCCTGTCTTTCCTGCCGGGGCCTCATCTGTTGACAACCTGCTTTCCAAAGGGCTGATTACGTTTGTCTACACTCCCTCCAACACCGTGGCCGCGTGCACACATGTGAGCCCCGACTGCTTCTCCCTGGGACGCCCCCACACCCGCTCCCGGCCCAGGACAGCGTCCTGATTCATTTCCACGAAGTTCTCCAGTGGCCCAAGGATGGCCCCTCTGCCCTGAGTCTGGATGTCGGCGAGCACTGTGGAGCGAAGAGCCCAGCTCTGAGGGGTTCCCCACGGGTTCCTTTTAGCAGAAAGCGTTCACAGACAGGGGCACAAAGCCAGAGCCAAGAGTGACGAGGATGAACGTGAGAATGTGTGAAGGCAGGGAAGGGGCCGAGCACCCACTTCTCTCTGCGGCAGGTCCCTGTTAAGCAGGTAAGCTCCGGGATCCTGGGTCCTGTTCTGAGCAGGGGGTCTTCCTAGCTAAGCGGAGAGGCTGGCTGGGGCAGGAATATTGCCATGTTACAGACAGAGAAACTGAGGCTCAGAGAGGCCAAGAGGACTACCCAAGGTCCCATGAATCTAGGACCAGACTGAGCCTTGAAGTGTCCAGCCCAGCCCTCCAACAAGGCCACCTACTGGCATCAACACTAAAGCAATCAAAATGGATTTACAGTTTCAGCTGCTCCTTTCTTACGTACCTAGCCATTCCTGGGCCCAAATGACCTGGATTTCTGAGCACACAGGCAAGTCGAGAGGGGACGTGAGCACTGCTGCTAATGGGAGGTTTAAAGTCAGCCCTGGGAGAGGGCTGGGAAGGGGAGGTGGGTCTGGATGGAGGAGCCGCCCAAGGAAGCTGCTGTCTAGATGGTTAGTTAACTGCTTGACCTTCCAAGTCCTACTTAACACGAGGTAATAACCAAAGCCATCCTAACAGATTAGATGGCCCCAGATACAAGGACGGCGATGAGGAATAAAATAGCTGTGTTAATCGCTGGAGGATTTTTTTTATCCAGACTCCACTGTGCTTATTCAGAAGGCTTATTCACTTGAAACAGAACCTCTGAGCCTCAGTGTGATCAGAAAGATTTACAACAAATCTCAGAGCTGACAGACACACAGGTAGCCTGCCCTTAATGCTCGCTTGCTAGCACTTTCTCAAACCAAGTTAAAGCCTAGAACAGGGAGAAACCTCAGGTGTTGGGAGGAAATGAGGAGGATATAGGATCATACAGGGGTCAGCCAATCTGGGGGGCAGGGAGGCACTCCGGCCCCAAACGAGGGGAGGACACCAGGGTCCCGAGCTCTGGGTTCAGCCCTGTGACTCCACAACCCCCCTTGGAGGGTCCAGGGCTGGCTGGCTGACCTCTCCAGTAATCACCTCTCATATAAAAGGAGGTTGGTTAGAGCTCACTTAGCCCAGCTCTTCATTTAACAAATGATGGCCCTGAAGCCTGGAGACATGAAGGCTTCCCCAAGTGCAGGTCACTCAACAGGGGACAACAGCTCCTCTTCCACGACAACACCCTCCTCCCAGGAGCCCACACAGGGTTAGGGCTGACCCTCCCCCAGCACCCAAACACCCCCCCAACAGGTTCCAGAGTGCTGGCACTTACCGTGCTGGATTCTCTCTCTTTGGGGACAGAAGGCCAGAACAGGAGGAGGGTCAGATCCCCCAAGAGAAAGAAACAAAAAAGAAAGCAAGGTCAGTATCGTCCAGTTGGCTTTTATGCTTTGCTAGTTCACGGGTTTTAAAATGTGCAGCGGCCTGGCTTTCTGAGTCACCGCGGGTCAGCCAAGGTAGGGCCATTAGGTGACGTCTCTCAGTTTGGAAATTAACTGCCCCAATTCCAATGCTTCACTCGGCCACCAGGCCCCGGTGGGGCAGTGGGGGGTGGGGGGGGGGAATCTGTGGCCCAGGTCTCCCTGACATGCTGAGAAGGGCACCAAGATTACTGGTCAGCAGTTTTTAAAGCCGTAAACTAGGGAAGGATCGTGCTATGCAAAATATCCATAGGATCTGGGAGTTGAGAACATTGTTGTTATTATTATTATTTTTTAAAAGGAATTATCGTAGTGGTATTTTGGTGGTGGTGTTTTTAAATTAACACTCTTCTCTGTTTCTTTACCAAGACACCCCTGGAAGCTGAGGCCTCTGATTATTTGCCCAGCCAAGCACTAGCTCCCTGATCCTCCTGTCTGTTGTGGGGAGGCCCTCTTCCTCTGCCAGGAGGACCATCTTACTGCAAGGGCAAAAGAACTTAAGCCTCTGGTTCCCACGACCTGCTACTACCACCCCATGGCCCTGGCCCAGGCAGGATCGTAACACTCCAAGCCCCCTGTGCTCAGGGCCGGCTCATAAGGCAATTGGCCATGTGCCCCAGTAAATATCTAAGGGCAAATCAAACCATCATGTGGTGTATCTTAAACAGGATAGTACGTGTCGCTTATATCTCAATAAAGCTAGAAAAATAATATCTAAGGGCAGACCACACAAGGTGGCAATCTTTGCAAAGGGTCTGCTAGGAAGCCAGGCCCTCTCCTTTCCCGATCAAACTAGGCCCTCCCGAGGCCCTTCTTGGTGCAGCTTCAGGGGTCTTCGTGGGACAGGCTGGGTTAAGGGTAGAGGATGTTCTCATTCCCAGTCTTCCCAATCATCTCCCTGCAGCAGTGTCACCACCACCTCTACTTAAAGACAGTCCCCTAATGAGTCTTTACTTGAGCGCCAACTGGGTATCTTTTCCAAAGAACGTGGTCTCTGTCCTCAGAGGATTAATGATCCTGGTGAGGATAAAACACTTTCCAGGGTAGGAAACAGAAGAACGGTAACAAAGGGCTCCGTCTTGGGACCCCAACTCTTGAACTCTTATGGGAATTTGAAAAGAGACCCTCAGCTTGGCCAGGGGTGGGACTGGGGCTGGCCGTTGGAGGGTGGACAGGGTGTGGCTAGGAAGATGGGAAGGTATTCCAGGAAGAAAGGACAAGATGTCTTCCAGGGCAAAGAAGAGCAGGTACACATCAGGGATTGGGGGGTGGCCTGGGGGATGGGGCTCCGGTTTCCGTGTACCAGGAACGTAATAGATGGCTCCAAGCCTTTTGCTAATTCCTGGTCCTCGGGTGACAGCATTTGCTGTGTCTGTTCACACAGGGGCCTCCAAAACCTCTGCCCCCAGCCCTGCCCTCTGCCCCCACCCCCGCCCCTGGCCGCACCTCTGTGGTCCAGCTCATGGTGATTCTTCTCGTCCTTCACCGACAGGTGGGCCTGGCTGCCCAGGGCACCAAGCGCCAGCAGCCCTGAGCTGCTCCCCGTCACTGGGGGGATCCCTGGAGGCTGGAGGCCTGACGGGTGGGGTGGCAGCTGCACCGGGGGGCCGTGCGTGGCGTGGGAGAGGTGCTGCGCCTGGAGCTGCTGTTGCTGCAATGAAGTTGGTGGTGAGTGCGGCTGAGCGGGGAGGGCCGGGGAGGCCCGGGCCAGCCCTCTTGCTCCTCCAGGAAGTGCCAGGGGAACATGCCCCCCAAACCTCTGCCCCCCGCTCAGGCCACACATGCTGTCATGCTGAAGGAAGTCTGGTAATGGACCGCAATTGAGAGACAAGATTTATGATGGCAAACACTCCATCTCCTCTCCAACCCCAGTCTCAGGACAGAACTTCTCGGTGCATGTTTCCAAGCCCAAGATAAATACAGCATGCATTTAAAAGCCAGTCATTGGGGTTCCCTCTCCGTTGAGGGCGATCCACTTTTAAGCTCCTAGCGGTCAGTTTTGCTCATGCTTACATGCCTGCAAACGTCAGCAGCCAGCGCTTCCCACCCTGAGCCCATACCCTGGGGAAGACTCCCTAATTCTGAGGAACTCCACGCCTGTCTTACAAAGAGGGGGCAGGACACAGCAGAGGGGTCCCGAGATCAAGAGGAGTTTGGGGCCAGTGGAAGGAGAGCCAACGTCACCGGACATCAGAGTGGAGAACAGGGTACCAGGAAGAGTGGGGGCTTTGGAATCAAGACAGACCAGGATTCAAATCCCAGCTCTGGCACTTACTAGCTGGGTGACCTCAGGCAGGTTACTAAGTGATCTCATAACAATAGCTTAACGTCTCCCAGAGGCCTTTCCATGGCTCCCTCCCCTTCCAAAATCTAGTCGTGCATTAAGTCACTTATTATCAATAGCAAGGATAACGATCCCTAATTAAGGATTCCGATCAGCACTAACCTCAGAGTCTTCTTTTCCCCTTTCCCCTTGTGCTCCCCCAGCAGCCAAGACAAAGCTCCCTTTATCATTCCCAAGATCGCGTCAAGAACCATGGGCACTGCGGCACAAGCTACACCACGGCTGACCATTTCATAGGGACTGAAATATTTCTTAGGAACGGCTGGCCCTTGGGTACACGTACATCTTTCTTCTCAACGAGCACAACACGACGGAACAGAAATTTACTGAACGCCTGAATCAGTGCCTGGGCCCTTTCCAAATATTTTCTCTGACCCTTCCAACTACCTGGCAGAAGGGTTCTGCCCATTTTACAGATGGCAGACTGGCACTCAGGGGCTGGAGTGGGCAGCCAGTAACCAGCCAAGTCTCACCACCAGCGTGGTATCTGCACTCAAATCTGTCAACCACCGACGTCAGCCAAAGAATGTTCCTAAAGAGGCCCTCCTCCCCCAGAGCAAGAAGAGTTGGTGGGGGTGACAAAGAGCCAAGACGTGACAAGCTCGCCTGTCAGTGTGAACCGTGGATCTCAGGCCACTGATGAACAGACAACAAAACAACAATGAAGGCCCACAGTTCTGGACAGACGTGAGGCTCCAAGAGGCTATGAGTGTGTTTGTTTGAGGTCAGGGATTAAGAGCCCCACTCTTCCTCAACTAAGCCGCAAACCGCCAACCTGGTGCACCCCCAAATTAATGGCACCCCCAGTCACAGCACACTCCTGGCCCCAGAGAGATCATTTCTCAGTCTGGGGAAAAGGCTGGGACCCACGGCCATTGCTCCAGACCTAGGACATCTCTTGGTGGGCAGTTTCCAGAAGCTGCTGGTGGGCACTGGTCCAGGTTGCAGCCTGACACCAGATCTGCCTCGAGACGTCAGAGCAGAAACGAAGCCGAAGGGCCCCCTGGAAGCCCTCCCCATCATCTGGGTCAGAACAGGTTCCTCCCTTCTGAGAGTTATGACAGCTCAGACTCTGGAGCCAGACAGACTAAGAAAGATGTCCCACTCTTTTATCAGTTATAAGACCTTAGACAACAGTGCACCTCTCTCAGCCTCAGTTTCCTCATCTGCAAAGTGGGGATCAGAATGCAGCCCATCTCTTCAGGTTGTACAAGGACCACGTGCATTACTACATGTGAAGGCAAAGTAGGTGTTCAACAAACATTAGCAAAATCCATGAGTGGACCACAAATAGAAGTGCACCTTTCATCTTTCTCTGATCTTGGCAACTCGTGAGCTCCAGGAAGAAGGGGCCTTGTTTTATCCATCCCAGCACCTCGGGTGGGGCCTGGAATGTTTGCCCAATACACATTTGCTGGGTGAATAAATGAAAATGTTGGAAAAAGGTTTACACAGAGAGGCTGGGAAGTAAGTCAGCAGAGTGGCTCTGTCCAAAAGCCATCCACCTTCCCAGATCCAAGCCTCCTCTTGGTTGTGACAAGAAGCATCAGTGGCGTTCCTGCTTCCCAAAACATGAACCAGTGAACCAGCATCAGAAACTTGGAACAAAGGCTGTAGTTGCAGTGGCTGTTTGGAAGACAGTGGCTTTCAAAGCTGCTGAGCTTCCCAGACGGAGAGGTTGGTTTTCAGCCGTGGCCCGTCAAGCAGGAGGGTCTCTTCTTTGCAACAGAGGAAAGGCAGCTTCCACGTACCTCTCATCTTCAAATACAAGAGCACCCCCTGCACAGCCAGAAATTCCCCTGAGGTCTGCTCTGGGTGGTTGGAAGGCATAGTCGGGAGCGGCCCAGCAGGCTCCAGGAAGCAGGGACAGAGAGAGCCGACCTCCTCCCAGGCTTCTCTCCTGGGGCGAGGACAGATGCCAGGGCTTGTCGGGCCAAGGGTCTGCTAACAACAGTCCTGGTTGTGATAAAGAGTGAGATAAAGTCTTTGCCGCAGCGGGGCAGGGGCAGCCGGCTGGCGATGATCCACCTGTCTCTCCGTCCCCGTGTCGTAGGCAGGGCACAGCCATCCGCAGGCTGCGTTTCTATCCCTGTGACATATCTATGACTTCAGAGGACGATGTGCAGAAACACAGTGACATCCGAGTGGGAGGGTGACGGCGTTTTCAACTGGGGACAAATGGGATCAAGTCCACCGTCCGAAGAGGGTACTGGGCTCACCACTCTGCAGCAGCCTGTCTCTGGCTTCCACCATTCCCTCCAAGACCAGGATTTCTCCAACCAGGATTTCTCCAATTTTATATTCGGAAAGGAAGTCAACAACCCACCCCCCAACCCCAAAAGAGGGGTGAGGCGTCGGGAAGCAAGCCCCCCTCGTGAGCACGCCCTCCTCTCACCTTTAACATTTCATGCTGGAACAGCAACCTGTCAAAGAACATGTCCTGTGGGGCAGACGTGTGTCCCTGTCCTCACGTGTGCCAAATGCCCAGGTCCCGGGCTCCGAAGGTATGGCCACTTACATGGGAGGCTGTCAGGGAGGCCCGCGCTGGCCGAGTCTATGTAACTGGATTATGCACATCACGCTTCATGCCTCTGCTACCTGATTTAATGCTTCGCTTCTCAGGTTTATGATTTGGGTTAAACCTAGTGAAGTTGTCTAAGCATTTCCAGGACTGAGACCCACCAAGGACACCCAGACAGAGTCCTAACTGCATAAAGATACAGACACCCTGCCCTCCCAGGAGAGGGGGAGCAGCCCCGGCCTCCACTTCCTGCCCACGGAGGTGGCCCCCCAGCTCCAGGCTGAATTGTGCCTTCATGCTCTGTTATAGTTTGGAGAGCTCACAACAACCCCGTTATCCCCATTTCAGAGACGGGAACAGGCTCAGGGGGAGGTGAAGGAACTCTGCTAAGCCAAAGTAACCAGAGCCAGGACGCAAACCCAGCATGACTTCTCTCTACCACGGCCCCCCGGCTGAGAGAAACAGATGCGTTCATTCTAAGGCACACTCTCTGCACCATCCTCCTCCCAGTCAACTGAACGCAGCTCATCAGCATCCTGGGGAATGCGAGAACCTCAGGACTGGCTTCAAAATACCCAGTGTAGTTTGTAACAAGCTAAAACCTCCCCCTTCCTCACCCCGCTCACCCAATTAAAAAAAAAAAAAAAAAAAAGTAAGCACCAACAAGGACCTACTGTACAGCACAGGGAACTCTGCTCAATATTCTGTAATAACCTAAACGGGAAAAGAATTTTAAAAAGAACGGATACATGTGTATGTACAACTGAATCACTTCGCTGTATTCCTGAAATTAACACAACGTTGTTAATCAACTATACTCCAATATAAAATAAAAAATGAAAAAAAAAGTAATCAAGCCAACACTTATATCTTCCACTAATAATTTCCAAGGGAATGCAGGCCAAATTGTCAGTGGGGCCGGTGAGGTGCACGCCCCTCCACCTGCCAGGTTCAGTGACCTTGGACTAGCACGGAGCAAAGTAATACATGAGTTCTGAAAATGGTGGGTAACATCAGCTCACAGGGTCTTTAATCTGCTTGGGGAGGCCGTGTGCAAGCTGTTGACCAAGGGACAATATTTCACCCCTCATGCTCAGGAATCTTTTGACCCTCGAATGATCCCCTAATAACTTGGATCCAAGAAAAAAGGGTGTGTAACAGGTCTGCGGTAATTGGGTCCTGGCAGGCCCCGGCGAACAGACACACACCTGCAGGCCTGCCTTCCCTAGACCGTCACTTGAGTTCCCAGTGGCGAGAACTGTGTGCTGGGCAGACTGGGCCAACAAGCCTTCCGTCAGCCCCTCTGTCCTCTGTACCCTCTCCCCTCACACCAAGCTGACGCTGGATTCTGGCCTCTCTCACCTGGAGGGGAGGCCCTGGAAATACTCTAATTCATGTGATAAACACACACCACTAGCTGCAGGTATGCCCACGCCAGATGTGTCTACCTGACCCCTAACCTCTCTCTGAAATGAACCAAGGTATGAACCCAGAATCCTTCCACCCCACGCCCAAGGGAGCCCCAGATGACTGACTGAAGAGGGCACGTCAAAGGAAACTTGCCCAGCCCTTCTCCATCTTTTCACAAATGGGGTAAACAGGCCAGAGAAATCAAGTGACTTGCCCAAAGCGCCCCTAACTCCCAGACCAGGGGGCTAGGCTACTTCTCCCCCAAGAGGGGCAAATCGGACAGTACCACGTGGGTAGCCACAAGGCTTCTGGGCCCTTCTCTTCACCGCCCTTTCCTGCTGGGGCAGGACTCCTGCCCTTTGGCCATCAGCCCTCCCGGTCCCCTGCCACCCTCCTCCCATCACTCTCGCGAGTCAGCCCGGCCGCAAGCCCGCTGTCCCTCGCCTTCTTCCTTCACAGGATGCCCCGGCTCAGCGAGCCATCCTCAGCCGTCCGTAATTCCTGCCTTGTGAGGCTCTGTCAGGCGCAGTGATTAGATGGCTGCCTTCTTAATGACAGGGAGACGGCCGCATTCACTCAGAGCTGGAGAAGCAATTACCTTGAAAATGGGGGTCACAGGCCCCACTCGTTGGCTTTAATTGAATTCCAATATCTGCCTCGAGCTGCCTTGACCTAACGTGTAGCTTCCTAAATACTCCTTGAAGGAAGTGGAGCTAATCCAAGCAGCGCTTCTTCCCCCAATTCCACTCTTTTCTTAGAACTTAAAAAAAAAAAAAATTTCATATGAGGATTTTAATTCCAAAGAAGGGGGGGGGCGGAGTCAGTGGGGGAGAAGGGACTCCACTGTGGCCACGGAGGGATGGGAAGGCTGGGCCTGGAAAGCACATAGGGACGAGGAGCCGAGAGAGGAGAAATATCAGAGAATGCACTTCCCACCAAAAGCCCTCATCTGCCACTCTCAGCAAAGCCACCACGCTGTGAACTGGCCACTGAGGAGGACACAGGCGCCACACCAGGGCTGGACTGGACAGGAGGTAGTGGGGAGAAGAGCCCTAAGCCGAAAGCCAGCCCGGGGCCTCTGGCCTGGCGTTGCTCCTGAACCGTGTGTAACCGTCTGTGAATCACTCCCCGTCTGTAAAGCAAGGGCATTGGCTGGATCAGTGGTTCTCTACCACAGGCCATTTCATGCACTACCCCTGCCCCCTGCCGGGACATCTGGCAATGTCTGGAGATGTTTTGGGGTGTCACAACTGTGTGTGGGAGGGTGCCACTGGCATCCAGTGGGTGGAGGCCAGGGCTGCTGCTCAACACCCTACTGTGCATTCTCACAAAGTATCTGGCCTCAAAGTTCACGAGTCTTGAGGCTGAAGAACCCTGGGCTAAGACGGTTTCCAAGGAGACTTCAAACTTTACCATATTATGATTTCCCTGCTGGGGGCTCTGCCTCCCAAGCTCACTGGCTAAAAGCAGTGACCAGTCACTCCTGTTCCCCTTTCTGGCCTCCTCTCTGCTCCTCCCCCTTCAACACTGTCAGGATTCAGACGAGGCTAATGCTCCCCTGGTCATCCCCCAGCAGCACTCAGCAGCTACCACGGGACTCAGACCAGAAGGACAGAACCCTGTAACCATCACGGATCCCAATAATGTGCTGGAGGATCAGGATCCACCAGCATCACTCTGTCACTCCAAGCCCACCCTCCCGGCATTCCTGGCCCAAAGAGATAAGCTGGTCCACCCTCTCCCGTAACAGATGCAGAAACTAAGGCCCGAGGAAGAGATGGGAGTGCCTGAGGTCACAAGGCGAAGAGGCTTAACTAGAACACAGGTCTCCAGGTTTCTGCCCCGGAATGAAGAGCCCAGAGTCATCATTCATTCCACCAAGCAGAACATTCTAGGCCTTCAGTTCCACCTTGAAATGACGACCGTACTTAAGAACAAGAGGAGGAATGAGGGCCAATCAGAGGGCTAGAGGAACCTCAGCCAACCAGTCCACTGCGTCCCAAGCCTGACTACCCTTCCGAATGATCTAGAAAACTTCAAAAACACAGATTTCCAGTTCCACCCCAAACCTATGGAAAAGAACTCTGGGGCGAGTGCCCTAGAATTCATTGTTCAGCAGCTCCGTTGAGGGCCTAGACTCAGCCATCTGTGGATGGGAAGCAGTGATCTCACCCACCCTGTTCATTTCAGGGACCAAAAGTGGACAGGTGCATCCTGAGGCTAAGAGCCTTGCCCAAAGCCCCCTTAAAAACCCTGTTTCTCCTCAGATGCCTGTCGTAAATATCCTTTAGCAGCCTCATACCAAAGCAGCAAGCAGGAGAAAGATGCTGTGTGACTCCCAGAAATGCACTAAAGATGTGAGCCAGGTAGGAACACTAAGGCGGAGAGATCTGGCTTCCTCCTTTCACTGAAAGGCCAGACCAGAAGTGGGCTTCACAAAGCACTCTGCATTATCTTTTCCTGTTCCCGGGTGAGACGGGACTTCTAGAACATCAGGGAGACCCAGCCGGGGGCCCTGGCTGGACTTTACATGGGTCCACGACGAAGACTCTGCCAGGCAGCTCAGCGCATGGGACAGCAAGGCCCAGACCCAAATGCCACAGCACGTTTCACATCACAGTACAGCAGAGACAGTTCTGATCCCAGGTGGCCAAAGAAGGGTAGACCTTTGCCAGTGAGGGGACAGGCCCCTGGGGAGGTGGGAGAAATCAGGTTGGCCTCCAAGATGATCCCAGAGTCCACCCCCCAACCCCCAATGCTGGAGACACCGAAAGCCGGGAAAGGATGGGGCTGATGAATTTCGAGGTGGATCGGGGCGTGTCGGGCACCCCTTTAACTTGGGGAGTGAGAGGCAACCGGGGAGCCACAGAGGGGGAGATCTCTAGGTGGGTCCAAGCCCATGAGATGCTGGGAGAGGCCGGAGCCCTGGGGCCGCCATTCTTTGAGGCCAGCTAAGGTCAGGGTCCATCTCTGGTTATGGTAAATGAGAGGAAGAAAAGGGCTATACACACGGTGAGAGGCAGATTGGGGAGTCCACGTACCCCGATGATGGCGTTCAGCTCCGTCATGGTGACCTGCTTGGCTCGCTCCACCGCCTGCGCCACCTGCTGCTGGTGCTGGAGGGACCGGGTGTGGGTTAGAGGCGGCCGCTTTCCCCGACCGACCACGGAGGCACGGGGGGCAGGGGACAGGCGGTGAAACAGGAGGCAGAGGAGGTCCGTTGACCAAAGCGGGACACAGGGAGGACAGGAGACCCTTTAAACCCTTCTCAACACGTGCCTATTACTTCTGTAATCCACACTTCCCAGAGTTTTAAGTTAAAATATAAAAGAGCCAAAAGAGGGCTATTTGTCGACCGTCTCCCTCCGCCTCGCAGACAAAAAACCTTCCTTCCAGGCATAAAGCCCCAAACTAATATCCAGGCTGGATATTAGAAGATGCTACTGAATGATTATTCATTTTCGAAATGTGGTGACAATAGTGCAGTCATGTAGGAGGGTGTCCTGCTGTTAGAAGAGGCAGCTAGAACAGTGAGTGCTGTGAGTTGTCAGGATGTTTGCAACTTACACCCAAAGGGTTCAGAGGAAAAGTACATGTTATATACAGATACGCAACCTGTATGTATCTAAACAGAAAACGAACAACAACAAAAAAAATGGCACAACGTTATAAGCTAGGAATTGGGTGATAATGTGTCGATGTAGGTTCATCAGTTACTCTGGTGTGAGATGTTGATGGTGAGGAAGGCTAGGGGACATCTCTGTACCTTCCACTCAGTTTTGCTGTGAACCTCAAACTATAAAAAATAGAGTCTATTTAAAACAAACATTTTTTTTTTTAGTGCATTCATTCCCTTCAGCCTTGAGGTGAAACCCGCTTCATAGGCAGCTGTCTCCCCTAATGGGTTGCAAGCTCCTAGGACATCACTATATCCTGTTTTTACATGAATTCAATCATGTATGGGTCACTACTGCGACTCAGAGACCCAGGAATCCCGGAGGGAGCGAGGGTGGTCTAAGCCACTGAGAGGGGGGGGCCTGGAGCAGGCCTGCCCCAGGCTGGAGTGAGCTCTGCTGGATGGAAAGGGGCCCCTCTCGGGCAGCCCACCCATCTGCCCTGCACCACGGGGCCTCCTTGGAGATGCTTTTCTCCTACTGACCACTGGTCCAGCCCTGCCTCAGGCGGGAGTCTCTTGCAGCAGTGTGCTTAGAAGATGATGTGACTGACTTGGTCGTGCCTCTGATGAGGACACTCTGTCCTGGGGGCCGGAGTTCCCTTTGGGTAAGTGGTTCTCCTTGCAGGGTCTGGCCCTTGGTGCTAACTGGCCAGGCTTCCCTGCTCTAAGATGTCTCCAGGGGTGGAAGCTGGAGCACGGGGAAGCAGAGGCTGGGAATGCTGGTTGGGATGGGGTAGGGGCCGGGGGAGGCACAGCAGTACCCACTGCCCACTGGTAGCTCCGCCACAGGCCAGGACCCTCCTCTTGGGGCTCAGGCAGGGACAGAGAACAGGTTCCACTGAAGGAGCAAGTGGCCCCTCTGATGTGCCAGAGGAGCTTCTGTAAAGCCCCAGGTTGACAACTTCAGTCCACGTGAACGGACAGGGGCTGGGGCTCCGGTGAGACCTAGGCAGCCACTGGGCTGCTCTGCAAGAAATGGAGGGCACAGTAAAAGAAGGGCTTACCTCTTGTGACAGGAAAGGCATGATCTGTGCTAAAATCGTGTTCAGTCTCTTTGCAATCTCTGTCTGCAAAGGAAAAGAGACCGCATGAGGCTCAGGCCAATAAATCAAGTCGCCAAAATGTCAGACGGTGGAAGGACAAGCTCCCCCCCAAACCGCAGACCCCCGACGGGCTCCATCCTTCCACCCTTGGTGGGCCTCCTGCCAGGAGGCCTCACTAAATCCACAGTGTGAAGCAATCTCTTCCAACTCCCTCCAACCGGGCTGCCTACATTTCAGGGAGCTCCAATTTCCTATCAGAGGTGGTCTCTGTGTTTGGTTCAGAGTATCCAGTTCGCCTCCTCTGGATGGAAGCCCTAATCAAAACAACGCAAAACTAAACAAGAACAACCTCCACACCGCCCACTGCGGTGAAACCCATCACAAACAAGAGTGAAATGCAGTGTGGTGAGAAGGAATTGCTATGCCCAGTGGTCCCAAGGGCAACAGCAAGTCAGGCTCTCAAGCTCCCAGACAAATCAGGAGGTGATGGAAGACGCCCGGCTGCATGTGCCAAAGTGTTCCCTCACACCCGGCGATATGTGCCTTAAAGGGTCTCCCTCGCTCTCCACTTTTCACTGCTGCCTCTCCCCCACCAGACCGGATCCCTCACCCTTATATGTGCTGCCCAGCCTGAAATCCCACCGTTGACGCTTCCTTTTGGGGGGCATAAAGCATTGCCTTCTCTAAGATGATGCTCAGGATGTAACTGATTGGATCCCTATAGCCCTTCATCTAAGTTGACCACAGAAAGGCATATCAATTCTCTGCCCCACCACTAACCCTCCAGAAAAGATCACATTCAGAAAAACATCAACTGATTTTGCCACCCGTGTTCTATGTGAAACCATCTCAGATGAAGATGGTTAAAAAGAAAAAAGAAAAAGAAAAAAACAGTGGAGCTAAATGGTTAACTGAATCCAGACAGGAAGGCCGAGGACCACTGACAGACAAGTCTCAGAACTGCTTCTCTTATCTCCTTCTGAATCCCAAGGCCACCAAGACTGAGGTCCCAGAGCTGGCTTCAAGGCTCTCATCAGCACATAGCAATCTTTCAGAGACAAAACCATGACAACAGCCTTTTAAAATGTGATCATCTGCATGTCAAACGACTCTGGATGAGAAATCCTTGTGCACTTAAAATAAAAGCAATGTTGTCTGAAGGCTTACAAACAGACCCTGGCCCTCAGGAGAATTCCTGGGGCCAGCACCCCCTCCTCCCCCCAGCCCCAAAGAGGACGCCCCTGGCTTGTCAAGAGACAGGCCACGAACCAGGAATCTGATGGGCTTTTATGGTCCCACTTCCTGGGGCTGCTGGCTGCGGTGTACGCTCCAACTCAGACCCCCTGTCCAGGGCATCAGGGGCTCCTGGGTGGGGATCAGAGATCACCGCTCTCTCCTGGAACACTCTAGATTCTCAGGAACGGGGCTAGTCTTGCCTATTGTGGGCATCTGGGGTAAAACAAGTCTTTGAAGCGAAAGACTGTCCCCCATATCCTAGACCAACTGAGTGCCAATAATGGTCCCCACATTTCTAAACTTCCAGGGCGGAGAGGGTAGCTCATCCTGGCTAAGCCCCATGGGACTCACAGCCATATTTGCACATTTGGGGTATATTCCAGCAAGGGCATTGTACAACAGTTTGTCATACAAACTGGGTTTGTCAGCAACAGGGCTATTGACATTTGGGGCCAGATAATTCTTTGTTGCATGGGGCTGTTCTGGGCATTGTAGTGTTTTTAGCAGCATCCCTGGCCTCCGCCCAGTGGATGCCCTTCATTCATACTGTAAGGAACCTGGGACGATTACTAATTATCGTATAAATTATTAATCTAGGTAAGTGGGAAGAGTTCTACTCCAAAACAAGGTCCTTTCTCACTTATGTTCATTTTTCTTCCCCCAAATTGATTGATAGTGGGCCAGGGGGATAAAATATAAGTCAGGGTTGGGCTTCCCTGGTGGCGCAGTGGTTGAGAATCCGCCTGCCGATGCAGGGGACACGGGTTCGTGCCCCGGTCCGGGAAGGTCCCACATGCCGCGGGGTGGCTGGGCCCATGAGCCATGGCCGCTGAGCCTGCGTGTCCGGAGCCTGCGCTCCGCAACGGGAGAGGCCACAACAGTGAGAGGCCCGCGTACCGCAAAAAAAAAAAAAAAGAAGAGTCAGGGTTGTACACGTCAGGAGTTCTAGAAACAATCAACTCAGTCCAAACCTGTAAGAGCAACATAATCACTCAACTGTTACATGTTTATGTGCCAAATAAGAATAGAAAGTTTTATTTAAAACAAAAAGTAAAGAGAAATAAACAAAATAAACCATCCTCAACTGCTAGGGAGCTCATTGGTCCAAGGCTTCTTATCTCAAATGACTGGCATAGCAAAGCCTGGTACATAGTAGGCGCTCAGTAAATGTTTGGCCAAAAGAATCTTGCTGGCCTCCCCGCATTTATTTTTCGAGACTTCAGATCGCAGTGGCCCCTGGCCGGGGATCTGGGCCTGCCCCACTGTGGGGGGCATCTGGGGGAGGGGCAGTGGTAGACGGATGGAGTGCTGACCTACAACCAGGAGGTAGGGTGGACAGCAGCACAAGTCCTTCATTGACAGGGTGAGGCAGTTGTCAGGCCAGACCAGCCAAAAGCCGCCCGTTGGGCTCTGGCTGCTGCCCCCTCTCCAGCCAGGGAGGCAGGCGCAGGCTCTGAACCTTCCCCATCACTTTGGCCTGCTCAGCAAGTACAGCTCTCACCGTTTTGTGGGTGGGTGGTTATAAAGGAGTCCCAGCTGTTGCTTACTTCCTCTAGCAAACAGATCAAGTGTCAAGATCTTGGTAGGTAAAGCAACAAAACTAAAAGTAGCTGACCTTCCCTCTCCCCGCATCTTTTAGCAAATGTGCGGCCACAGCCTGCCCCCAGGTGGGATCTTCCCCTGCAGGGCCTGGTCCAGAGCCCAGCATCCTCTGGTTATGAGGAAAAATCTGCCGGGATTTCATGTAGCTCTGCCTGGTTCAAGACTGGTTCAAGCCTGGCATCCAGGCTACTAGGGGACCACGGCTGGGTCGCTCAGAAGCCCTGTGGGGGGCTCAGACCAAGTCCCCCCTCATCTCACCCTTCCACCCACAGGGAGCAGTTCTTGCCTCCCAAGCCCACACATCAACCAAGGGCCAGCAGAACAGCTCCACACAGATATGCAATATTCCGGAGGTCTGGGCTACCAGCCTTCAGGCTCTCTCCTGGGCCCCAGACTTAATGAAAAGTGGCCTCCCGGAGTGGCAGGAAGGACTCTGGCGGCCTCGAGTTAGGACTGTACAGTGTTGGGGGAGGGCAGAGGCAAGGAGGTGGTGTCACACTTGGTCCCTGTCCTCCTGTCTGGGTTTTTTTTTCTGGGAGGAAGTGGGGGTGGAGAAAGCATGCAATCCCATCCCTCCCAGCTGGGACTGTCCCCTGCCGGGGAGCAGCTCTGCCCTGCTGGTCTCCCCACCACGTACAAGCAGGAACTGAGCCTCGGTCTTCTCTACATAGACCATCCAACCCTGAGAATGGGCTCAGCGCACGCTGGTGCGTCAAAGAATTAACAGGAAAACTGTTCCCTAAACGATTTTTTTTCATGTTTATTTTTTTGAGGGTGGTGACGGCAGGAGTGGAAGCTCCTGCAAATAGAAAGTTGACCAGACAGAACCACCCTTAACAACAACGATAATAATAATGGCTAATAACATCCGCGACCCAGCTGTTCCAAGCATTTTGCATGTGTGAGCTCACAAGAACCCTACGGGGAAGGCACTTCTTATAAATCTCCAGTTTTCAGATGGCGAAACTGACGCTTGGCAATTAAGCAACGTCACTAAACGACTTCCTACCAAGAAGCCAAATTTTGACATTTTGAGAGAGCTCAGAGAAGTATTTTTGAAAGAAAAACTACTGTCAGAGTTAATAATTGACAGCATTTCCGATTAGGGCAGCTGTTAAAACAGCATTTGATCCAACTCAAACAAGCTCTAAACATCACTTCCAAGAAAGGAAAGAAAAAAAGAATCAAGACGTGTGACTTTAGCAATCGGGACAGGTCACAAATCACACACAAATCGGAACTAGATCCTACGTTGGAAAGCTCCTTTTGGCCTTCAGGGTACCCTGTTATCAATAAGGCAGCTGGGGCTCACGGGGTGGACCTTCATCCTTCCTCCATCCTGGTCCCAAAAGGCCACTGCCTTTGAGTCAGAGCCTTGGAGGAGAACCTGGGAGGTGGCGGGTGCCAGGCAGCGGGAGGACGGCTTCCTTTGGAAAAAGGTGTTTGGGGAGCCTGGTGCTGCCTTTGAAAGTTTCTTTTCAAGTGTGGTTCAAAGAAGGCAGCTTTGCTGGTGGAAAAACATTGTTCCTCAGAAGGAACTAATCTACTCAACGCAGACAGAGAAGCCGCTCAGAGAGAGAAGTGTGCACAGAGATCCTGTGAAATCCGGAATCTGCACTCTCAACTAGGCGCAGGAGGTACATCTGCCCCGTGTCCCCGTCCAGACTGTTAGGCAGTAAATGACGGAACACAAGATGGGGGGGGGGGGGGGGCGGCGAATGTAGTTTCCCAAAGAGTAGTCTGCTCCACGCGTCTTAGTGACTCCCATTCACACGATCATCTCATTAGAGCAGAACCTCTAACCATCCTGCTATAAACGGAGGGCGCCAGGGCTTTCTCAAAGTACACTGCTCCAGCCACACCCTTGCATTCACATTTGCTGCCGTTCCCATCCATTGGGCTCACGACACTGAATGAAGGGAGATGGAATTTGCCCTTGGTCCAGCTCCTAACCAGCAGCACCCAGCCAGTCTTCGGCTTTTTTTAAAAAAAATTTAACTCCCTGCTCAAGTCACAGCTGACAGCCACTTCTAGGAGACCATCTCTCCGGTATCTAAACTGCCAGGTTGTCTGGACCGATCAGCTCTTAAAAATGCACACTTCATTCAAACCTCAGCCCAATAAAAACAAGGAGAGGGAGGAACCTGGCCGCTTTAAAGAGCATGTTCTGACCCCGGAGCCACACAGAAATGACCTGGCGTTGCCTCCCAGCTCGGCCTCCAATCTAGCTGCATGGCTTTGGGCAAATCCCTTCCCTCCTCTGGGCTTCAATCCTGTTGTCTGCAAAACAGGGATGAACTGAATGAATTATAAGATCCAGGAGCCATCTTTCAGAGTTTGAGAATGCTAAACATTCCTGAGTTGCTCTGTGACGCATCGATTCCTCCAGAAAGCTCAGTAAAACAGAGCAGAACATGAGTTTAAAGGATGAGCAGAGAAGAGGCAAGCCAACTCGAGACACAAACGGATGCCGGGTAGTGGGCTAGGCTGGGCCTGGCTGGGCTTGGTCCCCAGGACCAGTCTTCATGGCACAAACCATTCGAACGTGTCCATCAGCCATACTGCACACAACAGTCACAGAGCAGACAAGAGTAGTGATGTCCTATCTGTAAGTGTCAAGCAGCTCCTGTCCGGGTTCTTTCCGTGATTCACAAGGAGCTGAAGACAGCCAGGCAAAGGCTCTTCAAGGTGTCTCATTTAGTGGGAAGTAACAGCAATTAGGCAGCCAAAGGGCCGCTCCTAGGTTCCCGGTTTCACTTCTAAAACAAGGATTTCTTCACGGGTCAACCAGCGTCTTGGGGAAAAACAGCGTGCTGTGATTCTGGAGCCCCGTTTGTGGACGTGTGTGAGAAAAATGAGCTGAGGAAAAGACAGCTATGTGAGATATGAGTTACACCCCAAATCATGTGGAAATGGTGCTTTCCCCCCCCAGCTCTGTGTCTGACAGGCCATGTGACCTCTGGACTGGTGGCTGGGCCTTGGGTTACTCCTCTTGAAGCATGTGTGTCTGGGGTGGACACTTGGTCTGCTGGTTCTTGAATTTGGATCGGGTTTTACCTGGTTCTCTGACTCAAGTCCTGGGGTGTTCAAAGTGAGTCTGCCTGTCTTGAATTAACATCACAGGGGCACAGGGAGAGGCTGGGGGCCATGAAGAAGCAGGAAGCTGCAGCAGCCAGGTGCCACAGTCACCCTGCAATCAAATACTGGGAGATTCCAGAACAATGCATCTGAGCGATTTTTACCTTAGAGTATCCCACTGCATTTCCTAGGCAATTCTAAATTGATAGGCCCTCAATTATTGGACTACGAGATGAAATTCCTTGCCAAGCAGTTTCTCCTCGGACCAAGCTCAGAGAGCTCTGAAATAAAGCAAGTGGGTGTTTTATCACCAGAGAGAAGGAAGTCCAGGGACAGGGAGGTGTGAGGCCTCCAGCAAAAGCCAGTACGGGGTTCCCAGGGTTCCCAGGCCCTGCTCCATCCCCGCCAGGCACTGGCTCTAGGGGAGAGCAGCTCCACCATGTCTTTAAGAAGGGGGGAGTAAATGACCCACTTAGCAGCCTGGGAGATAATGACCCCCGCTCCTGCAGGGGCTGGGGAGGTTTACATCACAGATCACTCAATGATAGGTGAACCTCCTTAAAGGCCCTTTTAGCACTGACATATTGATCAAATTATATATAACTACAACGCCATTAAATATTTATGCTTCCGAGGAAGCCTGCTGAATTCTTTATGTCGGGAGGGCTCGGAACAAAAAGAGGCCCAGCCCTGGTGTGACCCGGAGGATCTGTCTCCCGGGGGAAGGAAGGGGACGCTGGCTGGGGCCAGCCTGTGACACTGGTCCCCGTGACCTTCACACAGAGTAAAGATGGCAGAGAGGATTTAACACACTTGCCCTTACCCAGCAAGGACAGATGAAAAGCAAGGGAGTCTGGGGGCTCCGAGTTGTGACATGACCTTCCCACGTGCTCCCCTGAAAGGAATCCCGCCTTCCTTTTCTGTGCCCGCCAGAAATCTTGGACATTTTCTGCCAAGAGTCTAGGGAGTAAGGCAATTGGGAATGGTGATGGTGAGTGAGGAAGCGGGGGAGTGGCGTGGGTGGGAGAACAGAGGAAGCATCTAGGCCACGGACCCTGGAAAGGGTTGGCAACGCAAAGTCTGGAGACCTGCATTCCCGCCCCAGGTGTGTCCTGTGCTAGGACCTCAGCTTCCATTGCATGAAGGAGGCAGATTTGGGTCCAAGTTAATAATCAGAACTCTCGAAAACGAATTAGGTGCTGTGTGCAAGTGAGTACCCCGCCCTGGGGAGCATTCGATGGCAACCCTACAGGGACACGGGCGGGCGTGGACACCACTCCACGGGAGGGACTTGGAAAGATGACAGCCAAGTCCCTCCCTGGCTCTAAGACTCGAGACTTTCATTTCTCAGACTCTCAGTTTCCATCCACCGGGCTTCCTGTTAACAAGATCCAATAATCTTTAAATATTTGTTCACTTTAATTTCTTGGCTCCCAAACACATTAAACTCTGCTTGCCTCCCACCCCCACTCCAGGGAATGGCCCTCAAAGAGCTTGCTTGTGTGGATGGAACAGGGAAAGCCTTTTCAGATTACAGCTTCTCCTAACACTGCCCATTCATCCCAGGCTCGGCAGACCCCACCAACCACCCCCATCCCTCCCTCCCTCCCTCCCCTCAGATAACCCCCTGGCCCCCTCCCCCACCTTCCCAGACTCCACTGGCCAACTCCCGCCAGGAGGGAAAATTCTCAATTCATCCCTGTGGCGTTGCCATGGCAACCCCCAGCCACCTAATCCCCCTTGGAACATTATGCAAATCTCCCTTTGCCCCTCAACAGGCTGTAAAAGTCACATTACCCTTGCAGAGGCTGCTCGTTACATTTTGGGAGTCTCCCTGTAAGGTCAGCGCTATGACTTTTTAAGGACAGGGGCTCTCTGGGAAACCTGAATGGTGGGAAGGGGAAAATGAGGTGTCGGGGAAGGAACAGAAACAGTCCCCTTTTACTCACCCCACCACTGAGTTCACAACCCAAGAGCATGGCCCTTCCTTAGATTAAAAGGGTCAGAGGGGCCTCTCTTCCCCAGGCAAGGATGGCAGGCATGGTGGCATTTCATAGGCCATAAAAATCAAGATCAGTTATTTAGAAACTTGCTTAAACGATCAGCTCCCTCTCAGACTGGCCCCCTCCCAAACCACCAGCACATTCAACACCTCATTTCACAGATGGAGAAAATGAGACCCAGAGAGGGCCCAGCTACCCTAGGTCACACAGCAAGACAATGGCTCCGGAGTCAGAATTCCTCCCCCTAATCAAGGGTTCTAAACCAGGACAGATTTTGCTCCCCCAGGGACACTTGCCAGTGTCTGGAGACATTTTTGGGTGTCACAACTGAAGTGGTACTACTGGAAATTAGGAGGTAAAGGCTAGGGATGCTGCTCAGTATCCCGGGAAGCCCAGGACAGCCCCACCACAGAGAATGATCTGGCCCCCAAATGCCAACGGTGCCCAGGTTGAGACACCCCAGTCTACACGTCGCTGACACTCATGTTTCACTGAATTCTTCAAAAGCTTTGTCTGAGGACTTCCCAACACTGGAATCAAAGCCTTGATGTACAAGGTGGGTCTGAGGGTGGGCCAGCGTGGAGACCACAGAAAACCACACCTTGATGTGGCCTCTGGTTAAAGATCACTGGTCCAAATGAAACAAGCCGAGTTTCCAGTTCTGAACCCGCCCCTGGTCCACAGTGATACCGCAATTGGGTCACTTAACCTCTTGAAACGTCAGTGTTCCTACTGTTAGGTGGGGCTCTTGGTGTCCACACTGTAGGGCTGGCATGTAGAGCCAACAAGTCACAAAGGAGAAAGGGCTCTGGGAAGTGTTACAACACGTGCAACACCAAGGAGCTGGTTCTCGCTCTCTGAGGCCTTGGCAACTTTGGGGACTGTTCCATTGTGAGAATCCCCTGTTGAGGTCTCCCCACACACAAGGGAGGTACTGTGCTAAGCAGTTAATATGCATCATTTCACATTATCCTCAAAATACTCTCTGTAACTGCACAGTCCAATATATGAAGCCACCGGCCATACGTGGCTAGCGAACGTTAATTAAAGTTCAATTTGAAACTCAGTTCCTCGGTCACAGTAGCCACGTTCCAAGGCTCAACAGCCCCATGTGGACAATAAGATAGACACTTCCACGACTGCAGAAAGTTCTATCAGGCAGTACCACTCTTAATAGGTAGGCATTCTCATCATTCCCATTACAAATTCAAGTTCGCAGGGAGAAATGGCCTGTCCCAAGTCACACAGCCAGTAGATCCTCATCTAGGACTCAAAACTAAGTTTGTATGACTTCAAAGCCTGTCTCCTAGCCACCAGGAGAGGCCATCTCCCAGCTGTTGGTGCTCTGCACCTAACTTCCCAGGATACCCCTTCGAGAACCAACTGGCTTCTGATAGACAAACTTGGATTCCACTGGCACCTCATGAAAAAGGGCTTATCAATGACCCACCACCTGGAGGCCTGAGAAATGCCCAATGTTCCTACAGCACCAGGGGGGGATTAAGACAGGGACCTAGTCAGGGGGATAGCGAGGGAGAGCCAGGTGGAGATCCCTTGAGAAGTGGGCTGAGAACCAGGTAAGAGATTAGAGAGAAACCGGAAAAGGCTAAGAGAGAAGACCATCCACGCACACCCCCCCACCACCACCTTAAGGAGTTCCTGCAGGCTAGGCTCGCCACACACAAGTGCCAGGCGACACAGAGACCAGCGTCAAGCCAACAGTGGGAGAACTGTGGCGGGGGAGGGCAGCTCTTTGGGGGCTCTAATGCTTCTCCTCGTTTCGGGCTGGCTTTATAGGGATACCGTTTCTCTGGGATAAAGTGTGAGGTCCTAGGAGATGGGGACATCAACCTCAACTCCTCCGGAGTCTCGCCCTAGGACCTCTGCTCTTAGGCAAAGCAAGACGAGCACTGGACTGCAGCACTCTCCACGGGTAAGGGATCTCTGAGGGAGGGCCCCCTTCTCTTCTCAGAGTAAGGGTTTGAGGAGAGGCTAAAGCACCCACTGACTGACCAAGCCCTGGCCTGCTCACTACCTCCCTCCATCTGCCCGATCTCATGGGTACTCTCTTCCCACCAGGCCATGTAGCCCCTCATTCCAGACCATTTGGTATCACCTGCAGCTTCTCCCAGGCCCATGAGTCTGTAGGGCTGCCTCCAATCTCTTGCCCCCCAGACACACTAAACTGCCCTGCTCCGCCCTAGCAGATATCACCACTGGTTCACAAAGCACGTCCCTGCCAGGATGCTCAGTTTCAGACCAGGAGCAGGACAGACCTGTGGAGGGCTCTCCCTTGAGAAGTGTTTGGGGACAGGGTAGGGACCCTTCCTCCTCCAGCCCTTTATCACGTAGTCCTCACCTATTGGCTGGGTGGTGTAGGAGTCTAAAACCGAAACCTCCCCAGCCAACCCAGCAGGAAGAGTCCCCTGCCCTGCCCCCAGGCTGCAGGACTGGTGGAAAGAACTCTTTCTGCATTTGAGGGAAGATGTAGCCTCCCAGTACAAACTAAAAAGTTCTCATTCGGAATTAAGAAAAAAAAAAAAAAAAAAGTCAGAGTTGTGAACAATGGTTATCAAGGATTTAAAAGGGCAATGAGATAAGGCCCTAACACTTGGAACTCCAGGCCCAGATAGCTAAGGCATGACACGCATAGTTTACTAATTTACCTCCAAGCCATTAACCCTTGCTTCCTGCTCCTCAGGTCCTGTAATCCAAATTCAGCATGCTTTCCCTGGTTCTTCCCCATTCCTTATCACCCCCCCCCATATCTCTGCTTTATCATTTTTCCCCAACTATCTCTTTCCTCACCCCCCTCCCTTTCTTCCCCTCTCACACTTAAACTGTCCTGTCATGTGAGACGGGGCGGGGGGGGGGGGGGGGAGGGATGGTTAAGCCTATCAAAAGACAAGTTATAATACAGGTTTATGACACATATTTCTTCCTACCAGCACGACTTTCGCAACCACAGGCCTCTCTCAGAAACCTGAGAATGCCTGGTATCCTTCCCAGAAGGTCCGTGACGCTATACAGGGTCAGGAAGACCCCCAAACTAGAACATACAGTCCCGGAGTCCCCCACAAAATGCACACTGTGCACCCGGTACAGGCTCAGGGGCCTCTGTGAATGCAGAATGGTCTCATCCCTCAGGGCACTCAGAGCCTCCACACCGCTCTCCTCCCCTCCCAAACCCAGCCCCAGTTTAAGAACACAGCCCTGTGGTACCCTGAAGTATACAGGTCATCTTCACATGCCAGGCCTTTTGTGCCAGGCTCTGATGCTTTCCTCCTGGTGTGTGTGTGTCCTGGACCCAAATGCCTGTGAGCTGAGGTTTCTAAGATGAAAATGTCTAATCTGCTCTACAAACAATCAAGTGCTACAGAAATACGAAAGGCTATATTATTATAATCTACAATATTTGGTAGATCAAATTTTCACTCTATCCTTGATAATGGTTTTCCCTTGGGATTATCTGGAGATGGCGGCAACTGCCCCAGCTCCCTGCCTGTGTCACTCACGTGCCGGGTGAATGAAACGGGGCGCCTCTGAGAGGACAGGGCAATGGCCACAGCCAGACTCAAGCCCAAAGGGGCTCCCCTGGAATCTTAGCTCCACTCCTGGGAACTTGGTTCTTCCTTCACCCTTCAAAGGACACAATTGGTCAGGGGAAGTTTTGGTGACAGCAGGTGAAGGGAGCCTCTTCCTAAAAGACTGCTGAACCTTCAAAGTTGTGACATCACTGGGGTGAAGGGGAGGGAGGTCTTTGTTCTCAGGCAGAATCTTCAGGGCTGAGTAAATGGGTCCCCTGGCTCATTCCAAGCTGGGATGAACCTCCCCTGAAGAAGGCAAGTCCCTGACCTCCCCATCCTCACAATTTCCAGAGGGGCCTCTGGAGAAGAGTGGCCTCCTGGAATCTGATTTGAGGGACTTCGAGGTCCCTGATCTGACTCCCCAAAGGCTGACCCCTCCCCCACCAGATGGCCTCTACCTGCACATCCACGCCTGCTCGCTCCACCTACATACTCACAGTGCAACATCCCTAGCAAACAAAACAACTCAACATCACTGCTGGGGAGAACTGCAACTCCCCCATTATCTCCTCCAGAAGACCCTCAGGTCAGCACCAAACCTCACTTCTGTGGCAGCAGGAAACTCCCCCCCTTCCCTAAGTTTCTCCTTAGCCTCAACCTGAGAAGGAACATTTATTTTGAAAGGCAAGAGAAAAGCAAAAGCCAAGGGAGAAAAGCAAAGAGAGAAGGGGAGAGAAAGCATCTTGGCCGTGATCTTGAAAACAAGATATTGTCCCTTTAAGCATATAAAAACAAGGCCCTTGAGTGCGCAGTTCTCACTCTGGTACACAATTATGGGTGCTTTCAGCTGTCTAGCACTACTTCAAGTGCTCTCTTAAACCAGACTGTCAATGGCATGTTGAAAGCTATTTTGCTGGCTGCTATCATTAATAGCAAAGTGGAGAGCTGGGCTGATGAGAATTAAATATGGGGGAGGGGGCGGGTCATAACCAGTCATTACAGAATTACCAATATGAACAAGACGACGATGCCACTTTGGGGAGTAAAGTTCAAACCAGCAGATGACGGTGGGGAAGCAGGCCACAGACTGCAGGAAGCGGCAACCCCCCGCCCGGCAGATGGACTTGGGCCAGCCCTGGAGAGCCATCTGGGGACCGAAGAGCCACAGAGCGGCGAGAGGCCTTGGAGATCACTTTGCTGCTACATGTCACCACCTCAACCTCCTGCCCCAAGTGGAGTCCCCCCTCCCCGCCCCGTTCCCAAGACTTGTGGACTTGTGGCTTCGGGGACACACCTGGCTGCCTTTCCAAGCGCTGCTGCTGCCACCCCCGGAGGAGCCTCCACTGGCGGCTCCTGCCTAACGAATGCAGCCCTCCCTTTAAGACGCGGCTCAAGTAACAGCCCTTCGGTGTAGTCTTCACTGACCCGACTCCCCTTTCCCAGGAAGGATGAGCCCTTCTGTCCCCGGGGGCTCCTCCTGTGACACTGGCCCTGTTAGCACTTACTTCACTGCATTGCAATGACTTATTTAGATGCCCGACTCCCCGGGGGAGATAAAGGTGTCTGTAGAACAAGCCCCAGACCACACCCGGCACATCCCAGGCCCCTAATAATCGTTTTTGGGAATCAGTCCAACCCCCTCATTTGACTGATGGAGAAACTGGATGGTGAGCGGTATAGGAAGCAGCAGGAGGAAGCCTACAGAGCCAGCAGCCAGCCTGCAATGAACAACCCATCTCGACTCACACCCTGACAGCCCAGTAATTCTGAGCAAAGGAAAAGCAACGTGTTTACTAAGCACCCATTATGTGCTAAGTGCAGTAGGAGTCCTGAGCAGAGGGGCTTGCCCCCCAGCTATGGGGGTGTAGGAGGACCCCCTGCATGCAGATCGCAGCAGGGCTCCCCACTGAGGTCTAGCCTAGATCACCTTTTTGCCCCTGGCATCCCAAGATTTTGTACAAATGGGATGGAAAAACATTTTCCCCCTCGCAGGAAGGAAAAGGGAATTCATCCCTCGGCTGACTCACTCCTGCAACAAAAAAGGAAACAAAGGGCCTCTGACCTAGGCTAGACCCTTCCTGTCCGAGCTGGGGAAGGAGGAAGCCACAGACCAAAAGAAGAGCTCTGTGCCCTCCAGGAGCTCCTGGTCCAGCAGGATTCATGGAGAGTCTTCAATAAGGAGCCAGGTCCCCATCCAGGACCAGTTTCCTTGATCGGTGGGTAAACACAGGGACCATGTGCCCATCTCCCAGGTCATTTCAGTGATCAAATGGATGAGAAGGAAAAGCGCCAGGAAAGCACACAGACCCTCGCTCTGACAACTCCATCAGCAAGAAGGAAGAGAGGGTCCCGAGAAGGCTGGTGTGAGATGCAGTCCTTGGGGCCCGGGAGGCAGGCTCCTCCTAGGTGGACAGGACAGGGTGAAGGGAGCTTGGAGCTTAGTGGACCCCAAAGTGGAGCAAGGCAGGCACCCCAGGCCAGCATGACGAGAGGAGAGACTGTTCCGGAGAAAAGCGACAAGGCAAGAAAGTCAGAAGGAAATCAGGGCGTAAAGTGGTTCTTGGATGCCAGCATTCTGACCAAAATAAATAATACTCAAAGGTTTTTTTCTTAGCTCGACTCAGATGCCACACAAATAGGCACTGCTCTAGTATGAAGACCCACATCCCCTTCAATTTGAGTATTCCACCTTCTCCTCACCAAGACAGACTTGATTCCTGGGCAGGGTTTTGGTAACCTCACCACCTGCTGGCCCCCTCTGGCCACCCACACCTTCACGGCGGCCACAAAACTTCAAGATGTTATCCCTAGAGTTCTTCCAGCCCAAGCCCCTTTTTATATAGGTGTGGGGACCCAGAGAAGGGCAATGACAAATGAAGATGTCCCATCTCCCTCTTCAGCCATGTTCATGGCCACCCCCGTCCTTAGATGAAAGAGTCACAGGTTTTATCACTTTGCCTTACCTGTGACCCTTATCTCCGAGATTGCTAGTGATGCATTGTGTTACTAGGCGCACTGAATCATTAGTTGTGCAAATAGCTAGCGGTTCAGAAGAGGACCCTGGGAGGGCAAAGATGATTGATCTGGTATGGTTATACAACCAGAAATGGGGGACTTTGGTGTTGCCAGGTTTGTGGCCTTAGCCTCCTGAGATAACACAGAAAGAAGCAACAATAATTAAAGACACAGAGTGCTATTAGTTAGTAAATACGCGCTCTTCATTTCTTGAGTTTTGCTAAAAGACCTGGGGTCAGGAGGAAAAGTGGCAGAGGCAGTTCCTCTGCTAACATGGGACTGGATACCTCAGCTCCCGGGCCTGGGCCTCAATTTCCTCATCTGTGACTTGAAAGGTCTGCAGGAGATGCCTAAGGGCTCTCCCAGTTAAAACAGAAAATTAGAAGTGTTGCTCAGTGACAGGACAGTGGGGGCATGACACTGTCCCCAAATCAAAAGCTCTGGTGCTCTTCCAAAACCTTAGCGCTCACCAGCAGGGTGGTGAAAAGACGGCCTGCCCCAGCTTCTCAGAGCATCAGTGCCTCAAACCCAATGCACTACGATTGCTCTGGAGTGTTTGTTTCTATGCTGGTGATTTGTGGCTGACACTGGAGAGCTTCAGCCTCTGCGGGAACAAAATGGGAACTGACGAGCTGGCCAGCCATCATCGCCTCCCCAGCCTTGCTGAATCACCCTTGACATCCTGCCTGGAAGTAGAGGCTTGGAGGAGATGGGTGACCTCTTGAAATCTCGGGCCAGGCCCATGATGCTGTAACCTCTGCTTTGCCACAATTAGGGAGGGAGGGGAGGAGAAACCATTTACTGCTTCTCTGGGATCCGACAGCTTGGAAAAAGAACAGAGAGGGAGACAGAGAAACAGCTAGGAAAGGAGCCAGCCACAGTGCGCTGAACCTCTTGGTAAAATAAAAACGGGCTGGATGCACCTCATCAGCTGCCCTCTGTCAATACTCAGGCCCATCTGGCAGAACCTGAGGTTCCCAACTAATAGGCATTTCCCATAGAACCAGCAAAGGGCTTTTGAAAAAAATATGTGGTGGTGCTGGTAAGAGGTGTGTGTGTGTGTGAGAGAGAAAGAGAGGAAGAGAAAGAGAGAGCGGGAGTGCGCAGGCTGAGGACTGCCACACTCCCCAAGGTGCTAGCTCTGGAGAGCATCCATTATATAAAAGTACAGACAGTCCCCGCCCCCCCCCCCCGCACCCCCCCACCAGCTTCAAGATGAAGAATCCAGCCTGTTTGTTCCAGGCAGATGTAATCACACGAACAGTCAAGTCTAGAGGGCAGGACACTGCATGAATAATTCAAGCACTCCAGTCACTTGATTGTGTGTGCAGATAAAACACCAGTCAACCGCTAAACAGGTCAGCTGATAAACTTGTTTGCTCAGGCCTAACCACCATCCGCCAAATGCACCCAAGACCCACACTACAATTAGTGGCCGGTTTTATTCTGCAGAACCCTTGCATGCCTAGGGAGTGGCCCGCCCCAGGAGGTCAGGGCTGCATTTCCCAGTGCAGGGTTTCTTCACCTCCTTGCCTCTTTGTTCCTACACAGCCACCGGGTGATTTCACCCAACTCAGAGATTGCCATAAAACCGGCAAAGGCACTGAACTCAGAGCACGGAACATCCTGCTGGGAAGCAAGTGGGAGTTGAGGCTGGAAGGCAAAGGTGAGTGGCAAACAGGTAAAGTACTGTTTAGAAGCCAGAAGCCCAGATCTGAGTCCTAGCTCTGCCCTCCTCGCCTCCCTGAAGCCTCAGTTTCCTCGCCTACAAAAAGGGGGCAAAGAATACATCTATCTGCCTCTGGCAGCTGACAGGATTAAATGAGACCATGTCGCCAAACCTCAGGCATTCTCCCCCTAAGAACCTGGTTTGGGGACTGGCCAGAAGTCCCAGATGCACACAGCTGCTCCTTATGCAAACCCCACCACTGAATGTGCTAGGGAGGCGAATAACTCTTCCTGGGTTCAGAGTGTCCCCAGGACTCCAGGAACAGCTTCACTCCACCAGCCAAGGTGGATTCTTTGTGCCAAAGAACCATCCACTCACAGACACGGGGAACACCACCCATGCGGACCTAAACATGCAACGACATATTACACCTTAATTACGAAGCTCTTAGAAGAACGGCTGCTATAACTTTTAAACCTGGGTGCAATTACCCTGTTTAAACACACCCAAGATACCAAGCGCTGAGGACAGAAAAAGAGGAGGTGGAGAAAGGGATGAGATTGCATCCTGCGTAACAGCCCAAGGCCCTTGAATACCTGGGACCCCGGTTGCACTGCACACATTCTTACTGGACCAGTCATACCCAGTCAGTTCCACCTAAAGTTGGGCAGTCTCCAGCCCAGACTCCTGAGGAGAAACATCTTTACTTACAGAGTGGTGTCTGTTTACAATTCCTGTGGGTCAAGAAGTAAAAACCTGGTAGCCTTCATGTGCCTCCCCAGATTCCTCAACAAACTCAGGTCCCTTTCTGGCTGCCCTTCACCCAACACTGGGGTTCCCTCCAGTAGGGGAAAGGAAACTAGATTCCAAAGACTCTCTTCGAAGCCACTGGAGTGGGCAGACAGGAATCTACAAGCATTCCAGAGGTCACCTGCCCTTCTCACCTGCCCTGGGTCCTGCCCCCTTAAAGAGCGAAATTTAAACCTCGTAAACCACTGTTCATTTAGAGCAGAAAATCCATTCAAGGCACAGTCACCAAAGGCTAGAATGAGTCAACAGTCTTCTGGGATTTCAAGAACACCAATTGTTAAAGAGAACAACCGGCCTGCGCCATTTCTCCTTGCCAAGTCAATGCTAATCGCTGGCCAAGCCAAATTATAGGCGGCCTCTCCTTGGAACACAAATACACAAACAGGCCTCTCCCACAGCCCAGCCCAGCACCCAGGATGAGTTACTGATATGCACCAAGATAAAGGTGTTTGTATTTGCCCAGTTTGAGGTATACTGTTATTAGAAGAGTGACAATACCGGGTAGTTTACATATCCATCACACAATACCACACTAGCTAAACTGGTTTGACTTCAGGATTTCAAAGCTGAGCTCAACCCCCAGCCATCTCAGAAGTCCTGGCTAGGCTGCCCCAGGCTTGTTACTTCACCTCTCGGCTTCATCTTCCTTCTCTGAAAAATGGGAAAGACTGTAGCCGCCTTCACATTAAGATGGAGATGAAAAAACTGCCTCATATACATAAGGCATTGGGTTGTATTTCATTCTGGCTTTGTATTTTTAAGCGGTAGGTGGCTTGTTCCCTTAAATTTTGACAGCTCAGCCTGGCTTTTAAGACTCTTGAAGTTTAATCTCATCAAGGCAGAACATCATATTTTTGTACACACACACACACACACACACACACACACACACACACACACAAACCCTCCTGCCTTTCCTCTTGAAAATTCTACATTAAAACAGGTAGCAGCCAGCTACCCCTGAGTTTCAGGAGTTTGTAAAGCAGATCCTGAAGGGCCAACTTTTCTTTTGCTCCTTCCTCCTCCACCAAGATCCAACACCAGGACAAACTTCACAAGCTCTGATGCTAGAAGCTCAACATGTCCAAGAAATCAGCCAAGCCTCAAACCCTGCATGTCAAGGGCTGGATCCATTCACTCTTCAAGGAGGAGGAGGAGGAACAGAAGAACAAGGCTCATTTTCAAACAGGAGGAGCCATTTTAAAATATCTGTGTATTAGGTAAAATTCTTAAAACTAGACATATATGTTAAAGCACTTACCTGCTTGTGCATTTCAATGTTCAATCCATAGGACATCTCGTAGTACTAAAAGTAAAGAGAACTGCCGTTAATGCACAACACCGAAGTCTGTTTGTGTTCCACAATCAGCTTTGGAGAAGATTTTGGCCAAATGGTACTTTTATGATACATTTGCTAAAGAAGTTTAAGTCAAAGCCCAAAGCCAGCTATAAAGGAGTTGCGGAGCTGAAGACTGGCTCATTGAGTGTTGTTCTCATTACAGCAGAACATCCTATGTGCAAAGCATTATGAAGCGCGGGGCCCTCCCTCCCACCAGCCCTGCCTGTGCCATATATCCTGTTTATACAAGGTTCTCGTTCAACAGGGAATCGTGTACACTGGGACCCTCTCATTCTCTGAGAGTTATTTAGCAATGTGTCGAAGGCCTCTTATGTGGAAAGCAGTGCAGGGAGCCTCACTTAAGGACCTCCGGTGCCTTCCTCACCAACAGAAGGTTTAAACTTGATGGAACAGATACTGGGAAAAGGGCAGACGT
Organism: Kogia breviceps; assembly: GCF_026419965.1. Lineage (NCBI taxonomy): Eukaryota > Metazoa > Chordata > Mammalia > Artiodactyla > Physeteridae > Kogia > Kogia breviceps. The sequence goes on from NC_081312.1 coordinate 97,992,330, forward strand.
CTACACACTGTCCCAGGGCCGATGAGGTTCTCAGATGAAGGATCTCTGAGTGTACAGTGGGGTCAAAAGCCTCTCTAAGGCTCCTCCACTGTCAGAAACCCCGGGGAAGAAAGAGGGTAGGCGGAGGGGCCTTATGTCCCACTCTGGCTAGATCCCAGGGCTGCAGAGCAGTGAAGTTTTCAAACACTCCCAGGAGATCTCTAAGAGAGATTTTTATCCAACCCTGACATAAGCTGATCCAATCCTATCTTACTAGCCAAGATAAGACAACCAGCCCTCTGGGAAACCTTCAAAACACAAATTAATGGGGCACAAAGGAAGTGTGCACAAGTGCCTGGCCTGGGGTTTGGGTTTCTCTTTCTGCCCCTCCTCTCACCCACCCTCCTCCAAGTGGCCGGGCTAAGGGAGGCTGGTGAAGGGTCAGAGGGCACAATCGGATTACACCCGCTCCGGGGCTGCCCAGCAGAGGCCGGGCAGGGGACCCGGCTCCAGGCTCCCCAGGCCCACGCCTCCCCGGCCTCTCACCATCACATAATGGCGCTGCATCTCCGTCTTCTCGTTCGCCAGCTTGTCGTATTCCACTTTGAGGCTGCGAGGGCAGAAGAAGCCGGCTCAGACTTGGCGCCTGCACAGCCTCCTCCGAGGCCCCAACCCAGGGGCCTCTGGGAGCCACTTTGTCACTTTCCTGACACCCTCCCCCCTGGGGGACCCCTTTATCCCGCAGCCTCGGGCGGAGGGGAGCTTGGGTCCCCGACACCCGGAGATTGAGTGAAACAACTTGAAACTTCCCGCGGCCGAGAGAGTGGACTTATCAGAGCCGCGGGGGGCGGGACCCCGACGCTAGCTCGCGACCCCCAGAACCCGGAGCGAGCCGGCTCGCGCCCCGACCCCTCACCCTGGGGACGCCGCAGGGAGCCGGCAGGCTGCCGGCAGCACAGGGTTAAGGCGCCGCGCTCGGAAAGGGGAAACAAAAGGAGGAGGCCCGGGCTGCCCCGCCGCTCCGGGGTCGGGAGCCCGCTCGGTCCCCTAGGGGTGGTGGCAGGAGCTGCGGCGGAGACGCCCCCGCCCCGCCAGGCCCGGGGCGGCCCCCACTGGCCTTACCTGTGATATTGAGCTTGCAGGAACTGGAATTCGTCTTTGATCCTGTCACAAGACTCAGCCACCGTGAATTTAAATCCCGGCTGCCCGGGTTGATGGGGAGCCTGAAGCCGGCGAGGACAAGACAGCGGAGGGGCGGGGGCGTCAGACCCGGCTCCAAGCTGCCCAGACCTCTGACTTTCCCCGTTCTCCCCCCGCACCTCCCCCCCACACCATAGGGGCCGCCCTCACAGTCCAGAACCTTTCCAGCAAGTTTCTCAGCTCCCCGACAGCGGGGGAGGGAGGGGGGGGCTAACCTCTCCCTATTGGCCGCGGGGCTCCCATCCCTTTCACGAAGGGGCTCCCATTCCCTTCTGGGGCGGGGGAGACAACGAGTGAGTTGGGAGACTTAGGCGAGGGGTCGGGGGACAGCGTGAAGACAGTTCCCCAGGACCACTGGCAGCCCCCCACGCCATTGGGGCGGAATTAACCTCCTCTCGTAACGGCGCCCCCCCCATCCCATCCCATCCCCTTTGTGTGAGCGCGCGCGCGCACACACACGCACACACTATAAAGGTAGCAACAAGCAAAATGGAGGTGCCAGATAAACTGCCTCGTTTACCCTGCCATGATAGATGCTTAAATAAACCGAATTGCAATTACTCACCGGATGTCTGCCTTGCGGATACATGGCAGGGAGGGGTCGTGATTCCGAGAGCGTGGAAGCGCCGAGAGCCCGGGCAGGGGAGGTGCGGGGGAGGGGGGAGCCAAGCCCGAGCGGGGGGCGGCCGGGAAACCGAGAGCTCGCCCCCGGCCCCCCCAGCCCGCTCTCACACCGAAATCCCAGAGTCGGGCGCCCGCCCCAAGCGGAGACAAAGAGCCGCGGAGCAGGCGGCAAAGTCGTCGGCGGGCGCCGAGGCCGGGCGGCGGGCGCGGGCTTTGTGCACCTAGGGCTCGGCGGGCTGTGGCCGGCCGCCTTCCCCCCGCTGCGTGGAGCGCGTCAGAGCCGGGGGCTGAGCGGACATCGTCGTCTACCCGGCGGGTCCGGCGCGGGGTCCCGAGGTTAGGGGGCCCCTCCTGGGGCAAGCGCGGGCGCCCTCCGGTTCACTCAGCGCGTCGCTCCAGGAGGGAGGCGCGCCGGGGCAGCCCCAGCATCCGGGGCGCGCGGGTCCGATCCCAGGGGCGCCTCTCGCCGAGAAGAGGAAGGAGGCAGGCACCGGGGTGGCGGCTTGGGGCCGCAGGAGCGCCGGAGGGTGAGGGCGGGAGCCCGGCGCGGGCGCTTCGACGCCCCCCCCCGGAGAGGAGAGCCTGCTGTTCTGTCTGCTACTGCCGCCGCCGCTGCAAGCCCTTCCCAGGGCCGAGGAGGAAACTCCGGTCTCAGTAGGTGGGAATCAACCACCCTGGCATCCTAACTCCAGCAGGCACAGGAAGCCGCAGCAAAGGGGTCCTCGCTGCTCCCTGCTCGAGCGCCGAGTCCCCAGCGAGGAGCGCTCGGTGCCGCCACCGCCGCCTCAGAGCGCGCAGGCAGGAGAGCGCTGGAGGGGAGAAGCAGCCCGAGACTGGGGAGCTCTGTGGCTTCCTTCCTTCCCCTCGGCTCGGCTTTCCTCTCGCGCCCCGACAATCCCCCCAAACACACACACACACACACACACACACACACACACACACACACACACACTCGCACCAAAAAAAGTGCCCCGGACCTGCGGATACCACACACAGACAAGCGAGGGAGACGAGCACGAGGTCTGAACTGCCGCGAGAGCAGTTCCAAATAGGGACTGAAAAGTAACAAAATAATGTGGCAGCTTCGTCCGGCACTGGCCAATGGGAGCGCGGGGCCCCCACGTGGGGCTGCCGGACTCGGCCTGCGACTGGGCGCCGCCGGGCGCGACGTCACAATGCCCTCTTGTGTCTAAAACTATGCATGAAAAGTAGCAATCAGGCCCTACCCGCTGGTGACTTTCGCATGGGAGTGAAAAACAGCGCTCCTCAGATCAGGAATTAACCGAAAGACATATAATAAATAGATATATATTATAGTCCTGGGCTGCTAGGGTTTTCCACCCCCTCTCTTTTTTTTCCCACGATCTACTAGCAAATAATTATTTGGCGGGAGGGGGAAAGAGGGAAGACAGGAATCATAACAAAAGAAAAAAAGACAAGCTGTACAGTGCTCAAAACCTGTGGCTGGTAGTAACGTATCAGTTTATTCTGCAGTGGCGGCAAACGATTCCTCCCTCTAATCCCATTAGGTCTGCAAAGCAGCCCAATTAGATACTATAAAACAAACAAAATCACTTTGTCACTTTAATGTTTTCACAAGATTTAGGACTGATAAAATGGTGGTCCCAAAGTTGCCTCCCACCTTAAAAAATCTGCTCGGAACTGAGGATGTCCCTTTCTTTACGCCTTCTCCGGCCCACCCCCGACCCCACGGCCCCCAGCTTTTCTTCTTTGTTCATTTGTCCTTCTTTTCAGAAAGCCAAATAAACAGCGTCTTTGATGTGCGGCGGCTGCCCCCGAGAAGTCGGAGGAACTCTTGCTTGGCGGGCACCGCAGACGGAAGAGCCCGACTCCCGCGGACACCCTGCTCAGTCCACGCTGTCCCCACCCGGGGCTCCTTCCCGGTGGAGACGGCTACGCCCTCGCCGCAGCTGCTCACTGAGAGCCGGGGCCAAGGAAGCGAAGTCGGGAATGCGGTGGCGGCCTGGCCTCACCGCGGCCCAGGAGCTCCTAGTTCCGACCCGGTTTCCTCAGCCTGCCCTCGGCAGTGTCACCGCGTCGGCGGAAACCTGCGGAGCGGCGCGTGTGCGAGCTTGTGGGCGTCTCGGCAGCCAGCCTCGACGCCCCGCGAGGCGAAGACGCTCATCCACCCCCGCGCACTCCTCTCCCACCCCCGCCGCAGTGCCTCCGGGACTCCCCGCGCAGTCAAACAGGCCGCTAGACAACGGGGGCCAGTTTGCCCGCACACCGATAGCCTCCATCTCTGGTGCTCGGGGTTACGTCAGGGCAGACGGGACTGGGGGACGCGGCCCTCGAGAGGCTGGGAAGCTGGAGGGGCAGCGTCCCAGAGCCCACGGGCACCGCCGGGTGGGCGGGCCCAGGTGGGCCCCCGGACCCTCCCCTCCAGCATCTCCGCGAACCCGCACGCACCCCGGGGCCGTCGGCGGTTCCCGGATCTATATTTTCTCCTCATTAGGAGCTGGAGTTCGTTTTTGCATCTTAATGAAGAGCTGAGAGCGAGCGGGCGCTCGGAGGCCGGTGCGATGGGAGTTACACGTGAACACCCGCCTCGGAGTTGAACCTCCCGGCGTCCGTTCCGGCCGCCAGCCCCGAACCGTGCTCCTCTCTTCATTTATTTATTTTCCTAAATAAAAACATAAATCGTGTGCGGCACGCACCGAAGGGCGGGGGAGGAGAAGCCCGGCTCGACAGATGCGAGCATCTGGCCGCAGCATTCATTAGACACAAAATGGCTCCGCTTTGGAGCTTCCTTTCCCCCTCCCCCTTCTCTGCCCTCCCCCCTACGTCACGGGTGGGCGCACCAGCTTCCCACCCGCCCCGCCCCATTCTCGCCCCTGCCCCCACGTGGGGGCAGCAAGACCCCTCCCCCGATCAAAGACCGGAAGGCCAATCAGAGACGGCTGATGGGACTCTCTGTTACCGATTGGTGAAGCTGCCGAGCGCTGTCAGTCCGAGACCAAGGCTGTCAGTCAAAACCACGCGGGGTGGGGGAGCGCTGACAAATGCCGAGGCTTCTGAGCCTCCCGCTTGCAAATAGTGCTTGGAATGGCTGCTTAATTAGCTTTGAATGGCTTTTCCTTCCAGCTCAAACAATCTGTCACTACCATGTGGTATAAAGGAGCCATGCATAAAAAAGTAAGCAGAGGCTAAATATCAATTTGATTTTGTGTATCAAAGGAATATTTTATTTTTCTCCCTAGTAATGAAACGTATCAATTTAAATAATAAAAGGTAAAAACACACACACACACACACACACACACACACACACACACCCCAAAGAAAAGAAAAAAAGAAAAGAAAAAAAGAAAGAAGAAAAAAGCCAAACTCCACGGTTCTCCGACTCCTGTGCAAGCCTGAAACAGGTAATTTCTACGGCCCACGTTCAGGAGGAAGCCTGAAGCTTCCCCCCACCTTCCCCCCACTTTTAAACTTTCATTAAGTGTTCTGTTGTTGACGTCCAGAAGTCAAGAAGGAGTGATGGGGGAGGGGTGGCAATGTAAAAGGAGGTGGGGACGGGGAAGGGGGCAAACTTTAAAGGGAGCTCTTTGAAGCTGCTAATCAAAGTGGAGGGGGGCGGTTTAAGACCCCATAAACTGGGGCTCCCGCAGCAGGTCTCGATTTGGGAGCTGGGAGGAGAGGGGGGGAGAGCGAGTGTGCGTCTCGCCCGGATTTATTAAACACAATGCCTTCAAGATGACCGGGACGCGGCCCCTGTTCCGGCCTTCCCCCTCTCCGCTCTCACTCGAGACCGGCTCCGACGGCGCCCGCCCGCAGTCGGCCGACGAGCCCGGGCCCTAGGTCAGGTCTACGCAGACCGTGGCCAGAAGAGACGTCTCGGGTTTGGCGTCGCTCCTGCCCCGACGTCCACTCTCCTGGGGACCCCATGAGCAGAGCAGACTCAAGTCGAATTCACCTGTGAGCCCCAGCCCTACGGCCAGCGCCACGCCTGAAATCTTGGAGGAGCCCGCGGGACGTGTGATCGACCTCGTTTTGCAGGGAGCCGGCTCCTCTGCAGGGCCCGACTGGACTACTCCGCCACCCAGTCCGAAATGATAACGGCGCCCAAGCACTTTCTGTGTACAAGGCAGGACACTGCTACCCAGGCGAGAACTCTCTTCATCCTCACCTCACTCCTGAAGGAAGCGGCCTGGCTGGTAGTCCATTTTATAGAGTAAAAAAAAGAGAAGCCGAGAAAGTTCAGTAATTTGCCCCAAGCTGGGCAGAGGTGTCAGGATTAGAGTCCAGGGCAGCGGGCTCAGCAGCCAACTTCAGAGCCCCCTTTGCTAGCGCGAGCTGGACCGGCGCGAGCTTTTGCAAAAGGAGAGGCATTCATTCATTCATATTCACTCATTCATTCTGAGGGTCTGGTTATGAGGTCAGAGGCCCAGCTTCCCAGCCGCTGGCTTCCACTCGCTCTGCACCCAGCATCACTCCCAGCTCTGCTGGGCTGTCTCGGCCTCCTGCCTGAAGAGGAGCGGAGAGGTAAGCAACCAGGCCAGCACCCCTTTCAGCTCGCCACCGCTCTACCCCCCACCTTGCCACCCCACAAATTAGGAAAAACAAGGAGAAAAATATTTTTTTTATGCTCGAGAGAGAAAAGAAAAAACATGTATACAACACCCAGTCCAAAGCGCTTGACAATTATTTTTAAAGAAGGAGGGGAGTGGAGAGAGAGAGTTCAAACGTCTCTGTCTCCAGTTCTAATTGGAAACGTTTCAACTGTTTATGTTACAAGAAGTGTCAGGGTCATTTGCTACCGGAGAGCTGACTTTTCATTGGCTGCTTAATTGAGTACCTCGGAGTCCACCCCACGTGGGAGAGGAATTCCTGGCATAAAAAAAAAAAAAAAAAAAAAAAAAAAAAAAAAGTCACCCGGTGAGACAGAAAGTCTGGCCTGGATTTGCAGAGAGGAGGTTCCCCAGCCCCTCATTTGAGGTGCAGGGTGGTTGATGGGTAGCTGTTTGCCAGCTCCAAGTGCTGCTTTTCTGGTTTTTAAAAAATAATTGTCAAACACTTTAGATAAAGTGATAATATATGTTTTCTCCCTTTCCCAGCAATCAAAGGGTCTGACTGAGGTCAGCCACTGGGCTGTGGCCTCCTATTTGAGGAAGAGCTCAGTACCTTGGGTGGGTTTCAGATTGCTCCCTATCATCCCTCCACCACCCCACCCCCGTCCCCCAGCCTCCACTAGCTTTGATTTTCTAAAGGTCTGTTGTTGGGACTGCCCAAAGGGAAGAGAAATCTTTCTCTCCCCTCTCCCCTTTGGTTGATTCTGTAAGGTTCCTCTGATGGTTGACCCTTGACTCCATTGCTAGGGCAGTTCTGTCCCCCCACCTTCAACACCCCTACCCCCCCACCAGTCATCCCCAGCCTTCTTCCACAAGTGAGCACCTCACCCTAGAGTGAAAGGAAAGGGAATTTTTATTTATTTAACATACTCTTACATAGTGCTTAACTCTGTCCCAGACACTGTTCTAAGCACTTGACAAATATTAACACACTTAATCCTCTCACAGTGAATGAAGTGGGTACTATCAGTATCACCCCTATTTTACAGAGGGGGCAATTGACATGCAGTGGTACAATGACTTGCCCAGAGTCACTTCAGTGGCTGATGGACTTGAACCCAGGCAATCTGGCTCCAGAGTCTTCAGCCCCCACACTCCACTGTGCAAGCTTGGCTTTCCTGGGAATGGAGATCAGGGCTGCAGGACAGACCACAGGAAACTGGAGGGGCCCCAGGAAGCCCCAGAGGGAGCTCATCCTGCAATCACCTCTTTTCAGGGAAGGGAACTGAGTTCTGAGAGGCTGGGAAACTTCCCAGGTCTCCTTACCCCTCTTCCAATTCTCTGGCTGGTCCCAGCTATGTGACCTTGGGGGACTTATTTAATCTTGCTGAGCCTCCATTTCCTCATCTGTAAAGTGGAGATAACAATCCTGTCCACCTCAGAGGATTATTTTGAGGACTGATGGAGATAATGCATGCAATGTACTTCGTACAGAACCTGGCACATTAAGTGATCAATAACAGTTAGCCATGTTGGTCATGATGAGGATGATGAGGATGCAGAACCATCAGATGATTCAACTCCTTGCACATTTTGTGGGTGCCTGCAGAGATGAGAAAGGTCTAATGTCCCAGCCCTTGCAGGGAATAATCCAGGCAGTAGCCAAGCCCCGGTGGGAACACCCAGCTCGCTGGAGCCCCTCCTGAGGTCATCAGGCCTTCCCCTCCCTCTCTGGAATTGCCATTCTTTTTTTTTTTTTTTTTTTGTGGTACGCGGGCCTCTCACTGCTGTGGCCTCTCCCGTTGCGGAGCGCAGGCATCGGACGCGCAGGCTCAGCGGCCATGGCTCACGGGCCCAGCCGCTCTGCGGCATGTGGGATCTTCCCAGACCGGGGCACGAACCCGCGTCCCCTGCATCGGCAGGCGGATTCTCAACCACTGCGCCACCAGGGAAGCCCCTGCCATTCTTTATCATGGTCCTCAGATGACCTTGGACATCCATACTGCCCAAGGACCCTTGAGGTGGGTATGGGAGGGGAAGGGCAGAAGCGAGGGGGCAGTTCAAAGCTAAGCCTTGGAGGGCTTGGAGGGGTGAGGGGTTCTGGAGGCAGAGAAGTCCGACTAAACAGCAGTGGAGTCCATAACGTTTCTGAGAAGACAAGCCGCAACAATGAAGTATAGAAGTATAAAGTAGTCTGGCTCTGAGGGAGAACAGGAATTGTGAAGGGGGCGTTCTCTGAGGGCTCCCTGGAAGGGTGGAGCTTGAGCTCAGTCAAGAAGGATGGACAGAAGTGCCAGTGGGTAAAGGGGACCAGGCTGAACAAAGACTTGTAACAGAAACCTTTCCCCCTCAGCCTGCGCCAGGGTGCTTTCTTCTGCCTTGGATCCTTTCTGTGTTTTGCCACCTGACAGCGTGCTTTGGCTCCCTTCCTTAAGACGCCTGTCCTCATCCCAACTTCTATTTCAGACTCCAGTGAAATCTGTCTCTAAAGTCTCCTAAGGTCAGGAGAGAGGAATCCGCTCATTAGTACTGTGTGGCAGCCCCAGCCTGGGCATCAGGAGGCCTGAGGATCTGCAAGATCCTGGGCAAGACCCTGAAACTCTTAGGGTCTCGGTTTCCAGATCTGTAGAATGGGAACAGTGACACTTGATTGCTTGCCTGGCAAGAATTTACAGAAAGCCTACTCTGTGTAAGACCTCTTTGGAGGTACCAAAATCTAAGGGAAGCCTTTGCCTTTGGAACATACACAAGGCAGGACAACCCCTAATTCCGGGCTGTATGTAGGCCCTAAGAACCAAAGAGAGTCTATGCAGGGAAGCAGTATTGGGTAGAAGGGTGGAGGTTGACAGGGAAGCTGCCTATAGAGGGTGGCCTTCAGTGTGGCTAAGTGGAGAGGAAGGGGAGAGTTCCAGACAGGGGCAAAGGTGGCCAGCTGGGACTTTCTAAAGAATGCTGGGGATGATTTGCTTGCCTGGTGGCACAACTGGCAGAGGAGGCCACCACCTCTCTCCCAAAAGCTAAGGAAGCCGGGCAGTAATTTAATGAGCCCCTCATGTCTACCTGGGACTTTGTGCTGAGTAGGCATGGAATGTGTTTGTTCACCTGTCTTTAGCAGAAGCTTAAGTCTGGAAACATTCTCCCAGCATTCCATCCAAAGCCGAGCTCCACTGCATCCCGCTGTTCCCAAGGCGCACTTTGCTGACCTCCACTGACTAAGGGCTCAGGGTTTCTATGCCTCATGCCGGAACCGGGTAAATATTTATCGAAGTGATTGGGCGTCCTAATTAAGAGATTTGTGCCATTTCTTTCTTTCCTTTTTAAGGATTCAAAGAGGAGGCTTAGGAGATTAAGAAATATTTTGCTGGTATTAATGCATCCAGCTTCACAAGGGTGAGGCCCATGCCGCCAAGAATTATCCAGGCCAGCAAGCAGAAGGGAGTGCTCTGGGTCAGGCTGGACGATTAAGGGGGGACTGTCACCAAGCACACTTGGTCTTTGATGGTGGGTGCGGGTTGGGCGAGGAGAGAGGAAAGGATCTGTATTTGCCTCACAGCTTTGATTTTCACTTCCAGATCTGCTCTCAGCTTTATATCCTTTTAGTAAATGAATTGATAAAAGTCTGTTTGTCGCATACAGGCAATAACAGTGAAGAGTTTGTTTATCCAGTGTGCTCACGTATACTAGTGGTTCTCAACCAGGAGGGATTTTGTTCCTAAGGGGATGTTGGCACTATCTGGGGACATTTTTGGTTGTCACAATTGTGGGTTGTGGTGCTACTGGCATCTAGTGAGTACAGTCCAAGGATGCCTCTAAACCTCCTACAGTGCACAGAACAACCCCACAGCAAAGAATGATCCAGTCCCAGATGTGCATAGCACTGAGCTCCAGGAGCCCTGACAAACCTGTCTCACCTAACCTTAACAAGCAGGGGATCTCTCTCTGTTCCTGTTTTGCAGATGAGCAAACTGAGATACAAAGAGGTATCACTTGTCTAGGATGTGAAGAAGTGGTTGTTGAACTCAGACCCTCTATCTTCAAACACGGGATCAGGGTCTTTAGACCCCTTTTCTTCTCTTCTCTCTATTTTCAGAGAACAGAGCTCTACCAGAAGGTAATTAGAACCAACTAGGTCTGGCATCCTCCCTTGTGTAGACTTTAAGCCATTTTAAAGGTTGCCCTACAAATTAGCAATTATGTAGTTGTTCAGATAAATTCTCTCTATGAAGGGCTGGCTCTAGACAAGGTCCTGGGATTTCCTGGTAGCTCCTCCAAGTGAGGACATTAAGCCTGGCCCCTCTGGGCATCTGTATTACACTGGGAACTAGTCAGGAAAGTAGCTCTTGGCCCAGCTCTGAAAGACATCCAGGTGGAAGGCTAAATAGGATGAGGTTGTGTGGAGTTCGGTGGGGGAGGTGTGGCCCAGGAATGGCATATGTACACTTTGCCTTCTTTGGAGGTACCTTTGCTGGAATGAAGGTCCTGCAGGAGGGAGCCTGGGGCAACTTGAGAAGGGTGAGCTGGGACAAGGCTGGGGGTACAGAGGGAAGAGAGTGACGGAGACAGTGAAGGTCCAGGCTGCAGGTGGACCTGGGATTCTGGGAGCATGGAGAGATGGGGGCAGTAGAAGAGGGAGGGGCTTCTGATGTAAGAAAGAAGGAAATAAGGCTGATAGACCATTTCAGATTTTCATGCTGGAGTAGAATTGCAGAAAAGACTCATCTTGAAAGTCTGGAGGACCAACTTGTTGTTTGACCACTAACCCACTGCAGAAGGAGGCAAGGTACAGACAAAACGAAAGCCGTGTGTTCAGCTTACAGCACTATCATATCTATGGACTCGTAAGCAAGACACAACATGTAGAGCAGGGAAATATCTCCATTTGATAGATGACAAAACTGACGATCAAGGAGAGAAAGTGGTTTGTGCACCACCGCACAAGTTGATAATGGTGAGTTTGACCAGAATTAGGCCTTCTGGCATTGGAATAACCCAGTCAGGTTTTTCAACTGTGCTCTAAGGCGGTCCTGGGATCTGCAGAAGTTGATGGGGTGGCAAGAAGATGGGGAAGTGGAGAGGGTGGAGACAGGGATCCCCTCCCCCATTTCCGTTGGAAGCCCTCCAGTTTTTATCTGTTTAATACATTAGGTTCTACAAAATACTTTGGGGTAACAAAGAAGAGGTTCTGGAGCTAAATGAGAAGTTTTAGAATCACTGAACTATGTGATATCTGTCCAGACACTCTCAGCTGTGACTACAGAATTTCCTCCCACTTAGTGAGAAGGGCTCCAGAAGCCCCATGCGCTGGGAGGGGCACTGCCGATGCCTCATAGCAGAGGCACCTTGCATTGTCTTCACACCTAGGGAGTCCTTAGTGCTAATCTGGCTTCTCATTTGCGCCTGTGAAATGGCCTAAGAGGAAAGGGAGACTCTGGGAGGCTCAGGGCCACTCTTAAACCCCCAGAGTGGGTTGGATGGCTCAAAGGGGAGAGCTGTAGATAATTCTGGGCCACCTCCCTCCCCATCACCCACACCTGCCCTTCTATAGAGGGCAGAAGGGAAACCCAGGGAGACCCAGTGATCTGCTCAAGTCACTCAGCTCAGGAGTGGGAGACCTGGGGTTCCACCCCAGCCCTGTCCAGCTGCAGAGTCAGTGCTCATGAGCATTGAACTGTTCTACCCAGTACCACCCTGCCTCATCAACCCACCATTCCTTTGTGCTTGGAAAGTCACACTGTCTGCTAAGCAAGGCCCTGGCACTTTCTGATACATCATCTTATGTGTTACCTTGGCCCCCAGCACACATCATGCATTCCAACTTCCTTACTAGGCACCTTCCTATACTGCAGAGGCTGACAGCTAAATATCACACTTCTAGACTCCTTCATTGCAAGGGCCCTGAAAAAAAATACAGTTCAACAATTAGATGCTCTCAAGCAAGATGGGAAAGCAGCAGTACGGCAGAGACCATCTCTGGCTACCCCAATCGTTTCTGAATGGTGATGTGTTTGTAAAGATGGTGTTTTTTTCTGCACCCCTGTTCCAGTATCTAATCACTAGCTTCTTAAGTGTCAAGGGTAAGTTGTGATGGGTAGTGCAGCTTTCTAAGCTCTGACCCGTGGTAACAGCAGGTATTCGTCAAGTCAGAGATGCTAGAGGTGGCCCTCTATTTCCCCATCCTCCTGACTGTGCCAGGCAGCCCTCCCGCCAAGGCTCCTAGAGGAAAGCATGGGGGAAAAACCTTCACGACATTGGATTTGGCAGTGATTTATTGGATGTGACACCAAAAGCACAGGCAATAAACACAAAAATAGGCAAATGGGACTATATCAAACTTAAAACTTCTGTGTGTCAAAGGAAGCAATCAACAGAGTGAAAGGCAGCCTACAGAGTGACAGAAAATATTTGCAAATCATATATCTGATGGGGGGATAATATCCAGATTATATAAAGAACTCCCACAGGTAAACAACAAAAAAATAGATAACTGGATTTTAAAATGGGCAGAGGACTTGAATAGGCATTTCTCCAAAGAAGATATACAGATGGCCAACAAGCACAGGAAAAGATGTTCAACACCACTAGTCATTAGAGAAATGCAAACCAAAACCACAATGATATAACACCTCAACCTCATTAGGATGACCATTATATTAAAAAAAGAAAATAACAAGTGTTAGTTATGATGGGGTAAAATTCGAACCCTTGTGCACTGTTGGGAGTGTTAAATGGTGTAGCCACTATTGTAAATAGTATGGAGGCTCTTCAAAAAGTTAGAAGTAGAATTACCATAGGATCCAGCAGTTCCACTTCTGGGTATACACCTAAAAACCACTGAAAGCAGGATCTTGAAGGGGTATTTGCACACCTGTGTTCATTGCAGCATTATTCACAATAGCCAAGAGGTGCAAGCAAACCAAGTGTCTATCTATGGATGAATGGATAAACAGAATGTGATATATACATACAATGGAATATTACTCAATTTTAAGAAAGAAGGAAATTCTGCCATGTGCTACAATATGGGTAGAACTTGAGGACATTATGCTGAATGAAACAAGCCAGTCACGAAACGACAAACACTGTATGATCCCACTTACTTAATGTATGTAAAGTAGTCAAATTCATAGAAACAGAAAGTAAAAAGGGTGGTTGCCAGGAGCTGGGGGGAGGGGAAATGTGTACTGAGTTTCAGTTTTGCAAGATGAAAAAAATTCTAGAGATCTGTTGCACAACAATGAGCATGTAGTTAACACTGTTGAACTGTACACTTAAAAATGGTTAAGACGGTACATTTTATGTCATGTGCTTTTTACAATAATTGAAAAAATAAAAAAGAGGCAGCCCCTCTGGCAGACAAGTTCTGTGGAGTTCTAGGTATGATTCCCAGAGGCCCAGCCCCAGCCCTGTGCTCTAGCCCTTCCAGTGGTATCTCAGATACCAATTCCTTCCACTGAATGCTGTCTGTGTCACATCGCTAAAGTGGCTTCTGTTTCCCGCACCCGACTACTGGCTGGTACCCTCCTACTTCTTCCGGCCAACCCCCTGACTGTGCCAATCTCAGCCTGACTTGGGCTTTTGGGGTGTTTTGTCTTTCCTTGCTGTTTAACTGTTTCACAAGAATAATGATATTGAAAATAACAATGACTCAGGGCCATCAAGCCTGAGCATAAACAGATGAATTCATGCAACCTAGTGGAGGGTACATTCTTCTATTCAGAGCCCAAGTGCTCTTGGAAGACAGATGTGGGTTGATATTCTGATTCTTCTGCTTTTCTTTTTTTTTTTTGCTGTGGAACCTTGGACACTTGTTTTTGCTAAGCCTCAGTTTCCTCATCTGTAGAATGGGGATATTAATGGTGCCTTCCTGATAGGGTAGTTGTGAGAATTAAGTGGGGTAACGTGGGCTGGCAGCAAGCTTTCAATGACTGTTAGTGATTCTGAATGAATGAGGGCACGTCAACTGTTTTGTCTCAATGTGTTCAGACCCCTTAGCCTCTTTATCTAAATCCAAACTTAGATGCTTTTCTACTAGAGCTAGATCCTCTGCTCCCAGAACTTAAATATGTCTCACATTAGTGGGAGACATGAAAAGAGGGGAAGCTGGGGACTCAGAGGCCCAAATGCTGGAGGTCAATGTTAATCAGAGGGCCCCTGGAGTCCTTGCAAAGGGAAAATGCAAGTGGGGGTGGGTTTTCAGTGGGTAACAGATGTGGGGGGGGGGCGGTGAGATGGGATTGGGGACTTGCTCATCCAGAGCTAGCAAGAGCCTGACATGGATGCAGCCCCTGCCCACCTGCCTGCAGCCTTCCACCCTACAAAGGCCAAATCCAGACAGACACTGAGAACCAGAGCCAGGCGGCCTCCACAGTTGGCAGGGAGCCCCTTTTAGCCAATGAGGAGCATGCCCTCTCCAACCCAATTAACTGCAGCCTCATAACGCCTAACTAAGACAAGAATGAGGCCAGACCTAGACAGAGGAAGGCCAAAGCCTCCACAACTGTGACTAGGGGATCTGGGCTGGAGAGAGTCTTTAGAAGTCCCGTGTTATGCTGTTGGTTAGGACCTGCAGAATTGAAGGCTAGAGCAGATTTGGCTGTCAACACAGAGGGGGAACTGTGAACAGAGTCACCCCCCTTCCCCCAGATGGTAAGTCAACAGGACTGACTTTGGAAAGGGCTCTCAAAAAGGAGCCGAGGGAGATTGGAAGAGCAGGTAACTCGGAGCTGGATGGTTGATGGCCTTGGAGGCCAGGCTAAATGACCCAGCCTTTATTTGGGGGATGCTAAAATCATCAACTACTAGGTGTCAGGCCCACACTAAGCTGTTTACACAATTGTCTCCTCAACCTGTATAACCATCGGGTCATGGTTGCAGGGGTGGGCTACGGCCCAGAACTCCCCCAAGGACGGAGGCCCCAGGCCCCAGCTGCAGGGAGTATTGGAAAGCCCCCTTGCCCAAGGTCACACTCCTGCCCCACCTGGGAAAGCCAGAATCCAGTGACGGGTGGGCTGGGGGAGTGTAAAAGCCCAGAGCCCTAGCCTCAGTTTGGGTAGCTCTGAAAGGCCACCCAGCTCCAGGGCATCCCTGCAGGTTGACTGAGACCTCTGTGTGACAGTGTCACAGCCCTCTGCCTTCTCGCTCTGCCCCTTCCTGATGCCCTCTCTGCTCGTATTGACCCTGAGAACACCCCTCAGTAAAACCCCTGCATTGGAACATTCTCCACTTTACAGTTGTCAGATGTAGCAAGTAAAAATGCAGGATACCCACTGAAATTTGAATTTTGGTTAAACAAATAATTTTTTTTTTTTAGTATAAGTATATCCCCAATATTACACAGGACATACGCTAAACAAAAACCCTTCGTTTATCTGAAATTCAAATTTAACTGGGCATCCTGTGTTTGATCTGGCAACCTTGATCCATCTCAGAGTCCTTTCTTGGGCGAATCTGACCTATAACAAAGCCCATGAAGTGGTACTCTCATTGCCCCTTTTTAGAAACAAAACAAGCCTGCAAGGAATTACAGTCACACATGTAACCCTGGTTATTACCCTAGGGTGACCACAAAAGCAGTGCACTTGGGAGCTGGAGCCCCTGGATTGGGCTGGGGGTGCAGAGACTCCTCAGCCCTTTTCAAAGCACCACCTCTAACCGGGCCTGCAGCTCTGGAGGAGATGGTTCCTCCCCGGGTTTTCCAGCGAGCCTTCCCAGGGCAGAGCTGAACAACCCGGGAAGAACATTTTAATCAGCCACCCTGTCTCAGCCTCTCTTGGCCTTTGCTTTCATTGTCAGAATCTGTGTCAATAGCTGGAAATCCAGGCAGCAGCACAAGTAGGCTCTGCTCTTTCCTAAGCAGAAATCTCACAAAGGGCAGGGCTCCCCTCTTTACAAGGAAAACAAACAGGTCTCCAGGCTCCCAGGGGGTGGGGGTGGGCTTGGGGGAGGGGCTGTGGGCAGGCAGCTGGCTCAGCCCGGCCCATGCTTCCCAGTTCCATCTGGCAGATCCTGCGGCCTTCGAGACGGGCGGGGCGGGGGGCCTCGGCAGGCTTCCCCTCTCCTCTAGAGAGTGCGGCTGGCTCAAGACTCTGAATCGCTCAGCTGGGCCACTGGGCTCAGCAATTCCACTCCATCCCTCCCTAGGAGCCAGTGTGACCTCAAAACGCTCCCATGGCACCCTTAGGGGATATGGATCACACCTCTGTCCTTTGCTCTTGGGTGCCTTCTACCTGAATGCCCTTTCTTCTCTGTTTGAGCTCATGGAATCCCACCCACTCTTTAAGGCCTTTTCTTTACTGTTTTCCCCTCACCTGCCGAACCCCCTTGGTCACAATGAGTCACTACCCCTGCCCTATGGTTAGTTGGGCAAGTGTGGGTCTCTGCCCCTAGGCTGTGAGCATCACCTGACCTTTGTACAGTGATGTCCAGTGTATAAGGTCATTTTCACATTCTTGCTCCCTTGCAGCTCTCTTGGATAGAGATCACAGTTCCCATGCTAAAGATGATGCAATAGAAGCCTGGAAGGTTTCCTGGTGTGCCCGTGGCCAGGGAGCTAATAATTGCAGAACAGGACTCAACTACCCAGATCTTCTTGGTCACATGCCGTTGCTATTTACATTAAAGGCTGGAGTTATGAACTTATATGCTAACAACACTTAGCTCCGTGGGTAGGCACATAGTAGGAGCTCATTAAATGCTGAATTAAATGCCACGAATCAGAGAGTTTGCAAAAATATCAGGGCGGGGGTCATTTGGAGATGTCTAATGGCTTTCAATAATGCTGAGAAAAATCCCTTCCTCTGCTCTCTCTCCCCACCCCCATGCCTGCCAGGCTCCCAGTAGAGTGTGGGGTTGCTAAGGCAGGAGTTCCACTTCCTGTTCTGCCCCCTTCCTCTTTAACTGGAATGCTGGGGCCAGTGACGGGGAGGTCAGCCTCCGGGGCGTGCAGTAGGAAGCTACCATCGTTGTGCCACTGATGGTAACACCAAGAGGAACTGGGATTGGGGCCCATGCAGGCCGGGGAAGGGGGTGTGTGGAGGTACTTTCCACTCCTGGGGTGGCCCCAGCATCACCAGCCTACCTGGGAAAATGCAGGTCTGGAATCTCCCACCTCCCATGGACCATTTGCACGGCTGCCCCTGAGGACAGGGTCTGGGGAAGGGCTTCCGCCCCAAATCTTTCCTGTGAACAGCTCTCTCAGGGAATCAGGATGGTGCCACCTCCCAAGTACATCCTCCACTGCCATCTCTGCCTCTTCCGGGCTTAGGTGGAGTCGGGGGCAAAGGAGGAGAGAAAGGTGTACCAGGCAGAAGAGCAGGACTTGTGTACCAAGTCCTGGAGGCTCAAGAAAGAGTAGATGCAGGTGGTCTGGCTCAGCTGAGAAGGCCGCGGGCAAGGGTGCAGAGGCAGAAGAGATAGGATGCTGGCAGCCTGGGGTGCCAAGCCAGGGAGTTTGGGAATCCTCCTGAGGATGGGAGGAAGCCACAGGATGGCCGTTACTGGGGAGGGCCATGACGAGGTTGACAGTTTAGAATGATCCCTCTAGAAGTCACACAGGGATGGGTGTGGGGAGGTGGGGAAAGCAAGATAGGCAGTGATGGCAACAGTCTAGCCCCAGGGTGATTTTTCTGGGGCCGCTCCAAGTAGTGGGAAGAGTCGGACTGCGGAGAGTGGCAGCACAGGGTGTGACTCCTCGGGAAGTGGCTCATCCGAGCTCACACACCAGCTGGCTGTGTGACTTTGGGCAAGTCACTTAACCTCTCAGAGTCTCAATGTGTTCTTCTGTAAGGACGTCTGTCTCCCAGGGAGATCCTAAAGTTTAAAAAAAAAAAAAAAAAGGAGATACAAATTAAGAGGGTCTGGGCGCAGGAGAGACATGAACTGTACTTAAGCCTCCAACTAGGGGAGGTTCAAGATGAAAATGGGACAGTCTAAAAATTGCCCGGTTCAGAACGAGGACTCTGGCACTGACGATGCTGGGTTTGAATACTGGCTCCATTACTTAGTAGTATGCAGTAGGGGTCTAGCCACTTCATTTCTCTGAGCCTCCTCTTTAGCACCTGTGAACTGGGCGTAATAATATCTGCCTGACAAGGTTCTGGGGGCAGGATCCCGTGAGATGATCCCCAGCACCCAGAACACTGCGAGTGTTCCAAAGATGGGAATGGTTGTCACTTTCATCATTATTATTATCATCCTTAGAGGAATAGAATCAAAAATATTTTTTCTTTTGACTTTCGTTATCGACATGCTGTATATACAGTAATTATTTTAATAATGAAAAAAATTAACTCATCAAGAAAATGAGAAGACAAGCCACAGACTAGGAGAAATCGTTTGCAAGAGACACATCTGATAAAGGAATGTTATCCAAAATATACAAAGAATTCTGAAAACTCAACAATAAGAAAATTAACAACCCAATTAAAAAATAGACAAAAGGTCTGAACAGACATTTCGCCAAAGAAGATATTCAAATGTCAAGTAAGCATATACAAAGATGCTCCACATCATATGTCACTAGGGAAATACAAATTAAAACGACAATAAGATCACTATATACCTATTAAGAATGGCCAAATTACAAGCACTGATGACACCAAATGCTGGTGAGAATGAGAAGGAATAGGAACTCTCATTCATTGCTGGTGGGAATGCAAAATGGTACAGTCACTCTGGAAAACAGTTTAGTTTGGAAAACTAAACATATTCTTACTGTACAATCCAGCAGTCGCAGTCCATGTTATTTACCCAAAGGAGATGAAAACTTATGTCCCTACAAAAACCTTCACGTGGATGTCTGTAGCAGCCTTATTCATAATTGCCAAAACTTGGAAACAACCAAGATGTCCTTCAGCAAGTGAAAGGATAAAGAAACTGTGGTACATCCAGACAATGGGATATTTTTCAGCACTAAAAAGAAATGAGCTATCAAGCCAGGAAAAGGCATGGAGGAAACTTACATGCTTCTTACTAAGTGAAAGAAGCCAATCCGAAAAGGCTATGTACTATAGGATTCCAACTACTTGACATTCTAGGAAAGGCAAAGAAGGACACAGTAAAAAGATCACTGGTTGCCAGGGGGAGGGAAGGATGAATAGGTGGTGCACAGACGATTTTTAGGGCAGATTCAGACTGGGAAAATTAGGATGGCCTAGGTGCAGGGTGCCTGGTGCAGGGTGATGGGTGGACTGGGAAGTGAAGGTCCCCTGTCCTCAAGGCCCCATCACTCAGTCCTACCCTTTCCAAGCTTCCTCCCCCTGCTTCCTGTGAGTGGCTGATCCTCCTGGGTGCCTGAAGCTGGGGAGGCTCTCTGCCTACATGTCAGCACTTGGTCCCCCTCTGCCTTGCTCTAGCCTTCTCTAAAATGGGAATGGAGAGATGCCCCATAATCCAAGAGCTCTTGAGGCCAGGCCTTTCGAGGGGCACAAGTGGGGTCTCTACCTTACCTTTCCACCCCGCCCCCCAGCCTGGCTGCCCAGCTGGATCTCCTCATGCAGAAGGGATGTTGAACCCACAGCTTGTATGTGATCTGGGTCCTGTCAGTGACACGAAGACAGAGGCACTTCCAGGGGCATCCTATCCACGGCTACAGAGAGCCTGCCCCTCTTACCAGATGAAAAGCTCCTGTGAGGAGCTAATTAATTACCTCTCTCTTTGTTACTTAACATCAGGGACTCTGGGCCCAGGGAGAGCTCTGAGGGGCACGGGAACATGATACAGAGACCTGTGGTCACAAGCTACACATGCCACTTGATGGCTAAAGGTCACACCCCCTCCAAGGCCAGCAACCTCCTTGGGTCCCACGGCTGGGCTCCCCTTCTTTAAGCAGCTGAGTACCTGCCCGCCTGCCTGAGGCCACCCATGCCAGTCATGGGCTAGAGCCAGCTCCCCCTGGCTTATGATTGCCCTCATCTTGCCGTGAGAAGAGTATTTACACCATGGAAATTGGCAAACGCTGCCAGTCAACTGCACCCTCCAGTTGTTATTATTGTTAGCCAGTTGTTAGAAATTTACCAGCACACACCACACATACTGCTCCTTTTGCCAGAAACAAGCTCCCCTCCTCGTTCATACCTCAGTGCAAATGGGGCTTCCTCAGAGAGGCCTTCTCAGCTCCCCAACTCGAGTGTGGGTCGCATAGTAGGGACTCTTTAAGGATGTGGGGCGGAGCATGGGACCAGCTAAGTCAGGACAGCTGTGAGAAGGGAAGGACCTGCCCTGTAGGCTCTCTCTGTCCACTCTGGTTAGGAATGATGTCTTCGTTCTGCCTCCCAGGAACAGACGATTTTCGTTTTTCTGCCTTGTTAGCCTTAAATTGCCACCTGTCTCTGGGAGGGCTCAGGCATGCATCCTTCCTTCTCACTGAGGAGAGTTTCTCCCCAAGCCTCCAAGCCTGCCTTACTGGTTTTAGCAAAGCCCTCGAAGGTTGCAACTCACATCCTTACCTTTGCAAGGCCCCTCGGCTTTTCCAAACCTTCTCCTTCTCTATGCCATCCTTCCTCTCCTCTCCCAGGGCCTCCACACTGCCCTCAGATTCCCTCTCTGCACTTCCACTTACACATCTTGCTTCCAGGCTCTGTCCTACAGGTAATCAATTACATTTTAGGGAGAATTAGAGGTAAGGCAGCTGGGAGCAGCAGAAAGGCACTGGCTTCCTTTCACTTGTCATCTTCCAGGGCTCAGCCCAGACCTCAGAGGAGTCTTCTCTGAACAACCTCCTCTTTTATCTTGATCATAGCACCCTGCTTATTTTCTTCATAGCCCTGATCACAGGCTGTGATCTTTATTCATTTACTCACCTTTCTCTGGCTCATCGTCTAAGAAGTGTTACCTCTAGGAGAGCAGGGACCGAGTTTGTCTTCCTCTCTCTTGCATCCCTGGGGCCTGGCCCACCCGTGCTCAGTACACATTTCTTGACTGTACAAATGATTTCTCATTCATATTCAAATCTATGCTCTGCCCTGCCCAGCTGGGTCACCTAGACGACTCCCTTGTTCTTTGTGACTCAGTGTTCTCATCTGTAAGTGGGGAGAACAGTACTTGCCTTTCTGTATTTCACCTTTGTTGTAAGGATCAAATGCGATGCTGATTGGGAGTTCTGAACACCAGCAATGTGCTGTTGAGCTGCAAGGGCTCATTATTAAGTCACAATGGCTGTCCAAATTCATCTGCCTTCCCAGTCTCACCTTCCTTGTGTGGTGAAAGGGTTAAAGGAATTCCAGGAGGCAGCAAACAGGTGAAGAGAAAAATAACTATCTAACTAATGATAATAGTAATTAATAACTAATTAATAATAATAAAAGTAATAATAAGTACTATATGTCAGATGCTGTTCTCAGCTGTTTTTAGGAATGAACTCATATAACTTAAGAACAACCTTATGGGGTAAATCCTTTCACTATCCCTATTTTACAGATGAGGAAACTGAGTCAGCAATTGGTTTGAATTGGAGAGGTTCAGCAATTGGTCCAGATAGTGGAGGTGGGTGAGACTTAAAATTTTTGGTGAGACTTCTCCAAAATCTCTTCGATCTAATAAGTTGACAGTTTCAATTTCATGATCACTAACACCAAGAGTTTGTGTTTGAGCATGGTTTTGCTCCTGTGGCAGACACTGGGGTTCCAGAGCTGAATGGGGCCAACCCCTGCCTTCAGGGAACCCACTAGAAAGGAGCTGGCAGAGTGCAGGTCCTGCTTCTGAGGGGGCTTCCTTCAGAGCTCCAGCTGCCCTCAGGGCATTGCCAGTCAGGGAATGACTGGAGGGTACAGGCGTGGTAACTTGGGACCCATGGAACACCTAAAGTTTGAGAACCGCAGAAAATCAGCACCAGAAGGGCCCCCAGAGTCAACAGTTACTGATGACTAGCCCTACGCCAGGCTCGGGGCTCCACGATGCAGGCTGTGCGGTGCCACCCTCAAGGGCCATGTATGTGGGGTGGGGTAGGGATAGTGCAGGTCGCTTCGTAAGGTACACCTTAGGGCGGGATCCACCTGGGTCAGGAACCCCAGGTGGTGCAGAGCCAGGCCCAGGACCCGGGACTTCTCACTCCCACCCTGACCCCCTCAACGCTACTGTTGGCCTCAGGATCCTCAGATCCTGGCCAGGGGCCCCTCAGGGGAGGCCTGGCTCTCCCTTCCTCCAGAGGCTCAGGTTGCTGGCAGGGACAGCTGCCTGCGGTGATGAAAAAGGCCTCCCAGCCTGAGGCTGACCCAGGTCACACACTTAGTTTAAGGCGGCTGGGGTCTGCTGGGGTCTGCACATTGGAGGCTCGAGGGACCCGCCCCGTGTCCTCCACCCCCGCCTCCCTTTATCGCCTTGTTAAAAGATTTTTACCCTCCATTTGGAACCTGGAATTTCGTTATTCTGCCTCTGAAGCTTGGGGGTAATAGGCTGCCCCTGGAAGGCAGCCTTTCAACTTCAAAGCCCCTGGCAGACTGTTAATTAGTCCTCTCTGGCCTGCCTGCCCTGGTGATGGAGGTTAAGTGTTCTTGGGCCAGGAGGGAAACCCAGAGGAGGCTGAGGGATTTCCCTGAGGGGTGTGGGGCTGAGCAAAAGCCTGAGAAGGAAAAGGAGGAGCCCTGACTTCCAGAATCTTCTGCTAGTGGATTCCAAGTTCTTGGGCTCCTCTTGCCCTGTTAGAACAGCAGCATAACTGAGGGCAGGGGCAGAGGCAGAGACCCCAGCTGGAATGTGGCACCAAGAGGCTTCAGAGCCAGACAGCCCTGAGTTGGAACCCCAGCCCCACCAACAGCAGACCTTGGGTCATTAATGCCTCTAAGCCTCTGTTTTCTTCTCTGTGAAATGGGGATAATAATAAAGCCCTAGTTGGGACTGAGTGAGTTATCCGTCTGAGTGAGGGTGGCGCTCACTATGGGAGCGAATGAATGTGGATATTGGTGGTTTGGGGTGGGGGAAGATTAGAGGTCCAGAGAGATGGGTTGGGGGGGTCTAGATGGGATGGAGGGGCTCTTTTCCTTCCTTTGCCCCTCCTTTTCCTCACTCCATGGCCGAGGGCTCTGCCCAGAGGACAATTGCTGTCCCTGGCCTCGCATGGCTCATCATAGAGGAAGTCGATTTCATCCACCTTTGTGGGGACCCTTGACATTCACAGCAATGGAGAGCTCCACCTAGGAGCTGCCAGGTGAGGATGCTCCCATCTGCTTGGCCTCCCCAACCTGGCTGGTATGAGGGCCAGACCAGGCAACTGGTACCACAGCCCTGGCTTTACGGTCTCCCACACCTGAGCTCAAATAGCCGTTCCACTCTGCTGGACAAAGATTCCAGCTGAAGTGGGGAAATCATCCCCACCTCTCAGGACAGTTGCGTGAAGGTCAGGAGGCTGTACTTGAGTACCAGGCAGCTCAGTGCTGGATAAGTGATAGCCGGCGTCATTACTCACAGCGTGGGACCAGGGGCCTGAAGCATGAACGCACCGACAGGTGGTGGCCTCACGGGACAGGGAGTGGGGCTGCCCCAGCCAACTGCTCACCTGCTCCATCCTCTCCGTGGTTGGGCACAGGGCGAGACAGGAGGGCTGAGAGATGTGTGCAGTCTGGAAAAACCATTCCTTAGCATTTTGGTGCCAGGGACGTCTGTGCACCCCTTGCTCACCCTACTTAGGGCTGCTATGGAAGTTACTTAACGATGGTTTTATCCTTCCTGCCCTCTCTGCAAACCCATCAAAGTCAGGGACTATGTTTGGGGTGTGTCTGGGCCCCCAGAGTTGTCGGTGGTGACAATGTTAAGAGATGGGGTTTGGCGTGTGAGGCATCAGAAGAACATCGTCTCACGAGGACTCAGAAGCACTGATCCTGCTTCCTGTCTGGGGTCAGAAGGTGAAAGCGTATTGAAAGAGGACCAGGAAAGACACCCACGGGAGAAGCTGCTATAACCTGGCTGATGCTGCCACCACTTGCTCAGCCCTCTTGACGTGGAGGAGGGGCGCGGGGGAGGAGGAGCGCAGAGGGGCTGCCGAACAGATAACAACTGTAGCTGGAAAAGGCATGCCCCTCCCTTGGTCAAAATCCCCACTGGCTCCCCAGTGCCTGTGGCAGGAGCCCCTGGTCTGGTAGCTGTGGAGGTGGTTATGTGGGTAATCTGTAGGTTCTTTCCATTCCTTCAAAATGCTTGATGGGGGTGCATGGTCCCTTTTCCTGTGACATGGCCCTGTGGGTTAACCTGAAATGACGCATCAGGTTCGCTCCCTCACCGCTGGCTTGCTCATCACTCAACCTCTAATGAACACTATTGTCTTCCATGGTGCTGACCACCGGGGGGGCTGGATATGAAATCCCTGTCCCCAGGGGTTCGCAGCCTCCCCAGGGAGATAGACAAGCAAACAGACATGCCCATGCAGTGTGATCCGAGCTCAGCACCTAATCTAGATGTGGGATCAGGCAACTCTGCCTGGAGGAAGCATTAAGGTTTGAGAAGCCAGAAAATAGGAAGGTGGGAAAGAGTGAGAGGTTTCCATGTAGAGGGGAAGCATACTCAGAAGTCCGAGGGAGAAGAATGCAGGTCTGAAGAACCACAAGTCATGTGGCAAAGCCCAGCCGCCGAAAGGTGAGGGGCCAGGAAGTCAACGACTTAGCATGCTGGATGTTTTTCCTGAGGGCAATGGGGAGCCATGGAAGAGTCTAGAGCACCAGAGTGAGATGTTCAGAAACATTTTCTTTTACCTTTTGCGATAGTAATCTCAACTGAGCCAACATTGGTTATACTGTGGGAAAACACATGGGTTGTCTGTTAACAGGTGGGGTGTACTCAGTAGAGCAGGCCCGCTAAAGATGGGATCCTTTGAGAACACTGAACAAAAGGTCTTTGGTGGTGACTTCGGTGACTTCAGGCCAGCAGGGTCAAGTCTAACCTCATCCCACCACCCTGCCTTTGCTTCCACTGCTTCAGACAGACCCTCGCTCCAGACACGACACGTGTGTGTGTGTGTGTGTGTGTGTGTGTGTTGTTGTGCCTGTGACTTGGCCCTTTGATCAGCCTGCCTATTTGTGCCGCAGCCTCCAACTCCCTACCGCTCCGTCTCTCCAAAACCCAGTCCTGCCACCTCCTCTAGGAAGCCTGCCCTGGCATCTGCCAGTCCCTGGGACTATTTTGCTCTTTCCACTTTGAAAGGACTGTAGTAGGGTTTTCTAAGGCAATGTGAATCCTCCTGTTGGGCTGGGTGGTAGAGTCACCTGCACCAAAGCTGAATCTCCGCAGCTGGAGCATAAGCAATCCGAGGGCAGGGACGATGCCTTGTTCCTCTCTGGATCCCCCAGTCACCTATCTCTGTGCCTGGCAAGCAGCCCATTCATGTTAAAATGTCTGTTCAGTGGACTCACGTCAAATTGTGTGCATCCCAGACTTGTCCAGAAATGTTGGGGAGTAAGTGTAGGACCCCCGCCAAGTTTCTGCAGGTCCATTTTCTGCATGCCTGGTAGTTGTGGTTTCCCCTTTCGGAGCCTTCTTGTCTTGTCCAGGTACAATTAGCCTCCCCTTCGCTGGGCTCCCATAGTCCTTTGTGCCTACCTCTATTATGCTCCTTATTATATAGTATTGAGTCAAAGTCATTTTTCAAAGTGTCCACTCTCCCCACCTTCCTGTCCCCACACCCAGCCCAGTGCCGAATGCACAGCAGGAGATCAATAAGTGTTTGTCGAATGAAAAAAAAAATGCCCTGGCAAGAGTACAAGATCACTCCTTAGGCATATTAATGGGAACACAATCACCAATTGAATTTGTTTCCTTCAAAAGAGCCATATATCCTGGAAGCTCCATTCCAGACACCCAGATGGCAAGGCCTAGGAGAATTCAGAGTTATTCCTATTGAAACTGTTTCCTCCAGAAGGTCCAAAGTTCAAAAGGGAGGCATTTGCCATGAACAATTGGGCCAGTGTGAGAGGATGTGGGTGGCACATTTCCAAGGCCTCGGTGGGACTTTGAGCAGTTACCAATGCAAATATAAGAGAAAGACTTTCCCCCGGGGGCAAATGTGATCACCCAGAAATGGAGCCTTTGGCAACAAGGAGAAGGAGAAAAAACCAGGTCAGCCACTGCGCGGGGCTGTGGAGAGGCCGATGGACTTGGAGCCAGGAGGCCTAGGTTCTCAGTTGGGATCTGGGTTTCAGATCAAGGTTTCTGATAATCTAGCCCCAACCTTATTCCCCCCGGGACAGTTTCCAAGCCAAGAATGAGATGCAGGACACATCAAAGGAATTTTTCTGATTTGTGAAGTGTTCCTGTTAACTCAGGCTTTGGAATGAGGCCCCCTTTCTTATTCTTTGAGGAGGTGCCCCTGTTGAATGTGGGACTATCTCTGCCAAACTCTGCTCCCGTGAAGTTCATCTCAGCCTTCTCCATGTACATCTTACTTTCCAGCCTCACTGCCTCTGTTCACGCCTCTCCTCCTCTCAGAGTGTCATCTCTTCACATTGCAGCATCTCCCAAGCTGGGTTTGATTGTTGCCTTTTCTTTGAAGGCTTTCTCTGATCACCACAACTTACAGAGATCCAGAGAGAGAACTGGTTCTAAGAGACTACGGAGGGTTCTGTTGCAATGTCCCTCCAACTAGCATGTATTGACAACCTATTTAGTAGTTAACATCGGCTGACCACTGACCACGAGCCAGGCACTGTGCTAAGCTCTCTACAAGCAGGATCACTCTTAGCTCTCCCAACAGCCCTAGGAAGGAGATCATTCTTTTTTTTTTTTTTTTTCGGTATGCGGGCCTCTCACTGCTGTGGCCTCTCCCGTTGCGGAGCACAGGCTCCGGACGCACAGGCCCAGCGGCCATGCCTCACGGGCCCAGCCGCTCCGCGGCATGTGGGATCCTCCCGGACCAGGGCACGAACCCGCGTCTCCTGCATCGGCAGGCGGACTCTCAACCACTGCGCCACCAGGGAAGCCCAGGAGGTCATTCTTGTACCATGTTTTAAATCTACCTTTGTGATAGTCATTAGTGTTGTCATCATACACTTCTGGCTGTCCTCCCTCTGAGTACCAAGAAGAATTTCACTCCCTGAGCCCCTCGTGGTAGGGTGAGGCCATGTGAACAGTCTAAGCCATGTCACGTGAGAGGAAGGGACCCATCATTCCAGGTTGGAGAACATTTCATCTTCCCTCCTGTCTGGTGATAGGCCAGCGACATTTGAGGAGGTGATGGTTTCACCAGCTTGCCTTTTGTTGAGTGAGGGCAGTGAGCAGACACTCAGGCTGACCCAGGATGGCACGTAGCATGAGTAAAAACTAAATGTGGATCGTTTTAAGCCACTGAGATTTGGGACTTGCTTGCTACTGCTGCATAACCTAGCCCGTGCTGACCAAGACACTGTTCTACAGATGAAGCAATCAAGCTTGCATGGATGGGGAGGCATGAATGAGCCTGGAAAAGAGGTAGCTGGAGCCCTCACTGTGCCCAGTGCCCTGACTGATTGTGAAAGGCCTGGAGGGCCAGGCAAACAGCTGGACTTTACAGTGTTATCTTTGGAGTGCGAGGGAAGGGTTTGAAAGACAGAGGAACAACACAGCTGTCATACTTGGGCTTCAGAAGGATCATGTGGCAGCTGCTCCTGGCTGAGAGGTCACTCTTTATTTATCCACCTGGAGAGATCAGTCCTGAGTCCCAAGGAAAGCCAGACTCCCAGCATCTATAAAGACACCCAGGGCAAGTCTGCGGAGTGCCTGCGATCCCCCCCAGAACCCAGAGTGGAACGTTCATGCCTCTCCATAAAGAGCCAGCCTGAGTGGAGGAGAGAAATCCCAGGAGGGCCTTCTTCCCACTGAGGGAGGCCTGTCGCTGTCTTTTTTTTTTTTTTTTTTTTTTTTGCGGTATGCGGGCCTCTCACTGCTGTGGCCTCTCCCGTTGCGGAGCACAGGCTCCGGACGCGCAGGCTCAGCGGCCATGGCTCACGGGCTTAGTTGCTCCGCGGCATGTGGGATCTTCCCGGACCAGGGCACGAACCCGTGACCCCTGCATCGGCAGGCGGATTCTCAACCACTGCGCCACCAGGGAAGCCCTGTCGCTGTCTTTTTAAATGACCATAAAACAGCACGGAAATGAATGCCAACTAACAAGTTTAAAGGATCCTTAAAAAACAAATGACGCCATTTTTTTTTCCCCAACTCACTGCTGAGTAAAAATTTGTCACTTCAGTAAGCATTTTATTGGTAATTACAGAGTTACTTTATTTGCATATTACAGAGCTGCTAGCGGCCTTGGTGAAAATGCTTAATGTCATTGAGCATCTTGGAAGGAATTACTCAACCCAGGGAGGGAGAATTCAGTAATTATTTCCTTAAAACTGGAATTTGCTAATAACTTTGCAGTCGATCAACTTGTGCTCCCCAATACAGCAATTAAATAATAAGTAATTAAGTGCCAAAGTGACTCAGGCATAGGACCTACCCACCCCACAGGGCCTCTGCTTCATTTCCTTTGAAAGGGGAATCCAGTTAAAGTTAACCCTTTGACTCCAGAACCACAAGGGAACACTGAGTCCTCTTGGAGCCAGTTAGAGAGGGCTGGGGCCCAGTCCCCTCCTCACCCTCTGAGTGATATCTGGGAATCCAAAGAGAGGGCTGTGGGGGCTCCAGTCTGCAGCAAGGGGAGGCTGGCTCTCCTGCCCAGCAGCTGGATGGGGGGGTGTGCAGATGTGAAGCGTGGGGATGCTGGAATCAAACGGGCTGGGTTTGTGCATCGGGCCCAGCACTTGCCATCTGGGTGTCTTGGACAGATTTACTCACCCTCCCTCCGTCTCAGTTTCTCATCAATTAAAGGGGTTCATAATGGTATCTACTTGATTGGAGGTTGTGACAGTTGAATGATACGTGCTGCAGAACAATGTAAACTCAGAACACAGTCAACACGCAGTGCGTGTGAGCTGCCTTGGCTTTGCCCCAGAGCCCAGGGCTCTGTCAGCTCTGTCAGGGAATGGGATTTGAAAGCAAGGTCAAGTATGGTGGCAGGCCTGGTCTCCCTAAATCCTTCTACCTGCACTTGTGAGGTGCAATAATGGGGGTGGGGTCGGCACTCACCATCTAGATGAAATCCTGGTCCCCCATGTGCACACTCAGTAGCCGCGTGACTTCAGGGCACTGGCACAGCCTCTGAGAGCCCTGGGCTCCTGCCTGTAAACCAAGGAGAGCGATACCCATCAGAGTGGCGAGGGCACCAGGTGTCCCATGTTTAACCACATGCTTTAGTCATTTAGCTTCCTGCCAGGTACATTGAGAAAAAAAAAAAAAAAATCAAGTGGACATGGCCTGTCCTTAAAAAGGATCATTGCAATTGCAGACTTGCTCTGTCTTAATTCCTGATTGATACTTAATCAGCAGTAGCTTGGAACACTTTGGCTTTTAGTCTCTCCCTCTGTTAAGTATTTAATGATCTGAAAACAAACACTGGAGGAGATGCTACCTACAGAGGCTCTTGATCTTTCTGCAACCCAAGGGATCCTTCATGATGGGGCTGAGTTTACTCTCTATTTCATCGGTCTGCAAGATCTGCTCAGGTGTGGTTTTCTGTTGAATAATGTAAAATGCTATTCCGTGGAGGGGAGAGGGCAGAAATGTATATTTTTAAAGATTCACCTCTGCACTTCCACATCAGGGCTGTCTCTGCTACCAGATAGGTTTACAGGAAATATCTAGTGACCTCCTGAGAAGGAAGATTAAATGAGCTAGCAAAGTCCAGCTCCCAGCACAGGACCTGGCACTGAGATCTGTAATTTCTAGCTCCCATGTCCAGCTTGGCAGTGCCTGACAGTACACCTTGTAAGTTTTCTCTTTAGCTTCAGCCATTGGTCCAGGTTAACATCCCTTCCCAGCCCAAGATGCTGAGAGGGTCTCACTGCTATTGGTCATTTCCATCTCAGCCAGCCTTTTCTGAGACCATGCTTCAGAGATGTCTTGCATCTCAGGGCTGGGAGGAAGAAGCATGGCCGGGTTCTAATATCAGAGGAGGTAAACACATGGGAAGTGCCACCTTTTGACTCCTTCCTGGGGCCTTTAGCCCCTGTGGAGGTAGAGTGGTATGCGGTATGGGGGGCCCAATGTGTTGGCAGCGGTTATTCTATTCTATTTCATTTCATTTCATTTGCCTTGCCACGCGGCTTGTGGGATCTTAGTTCCCCGATCAGGGATTAAACCTGTGCCCTTGGCAGTGAAAGCGTGGCGTCTTAACCACTGGATCGCCAGGGAATTCCCTGGCAGTGGTAATTTTAAAACATGGTTCGGGGCTTCCCTGGTGGCACAGTGGTTGAGAATCTGCCTGCCGACGCAGCGGACATGGGTTTGAGCCCTGGTCTGGGAAGATCCCACATGCCACGGAGCAACTGGGCCCGTGAGCCACAATTACTGAACCTGCGCGTCTGGAGCCTGTGCTCCACAACAAGAGAGGCCGTGATAGTGAGAGGCCCGTGCACCACGATGAAGAGTGGCCCCCGCGTGCCGCAACTAGAGAAAGCCCTTGCACAGAAATGAAGACCCAACACAGCCATAAATAAATAAATTAATTAATTAAAAACAAACAAACAAAAAAACCCATGGCTCTCTTTGACCAGTCTGACCCTTGCTTTTGCCAACTTCAGAGGCTTGTACCAGCAGTAGTCTGGGCAGCTCTGAAAGCCAGAGCACATTGCAAAAATAAGCTGTGTCTGCCTTGTGGATACTCCTGCTCTGGCCGAGGTCTGCCCTCCCTTGCCATATAGAAGATGAATTCCATGTCCATGGAATTGTGACTCTGTCAGCTTCCAGAGTACACTCTTGGGGTCAGAACCTCACCAGACGTAAGGATACCCAGTCCCCAGGCCTCCACCCTCTGTCTTGTGACCTGGCTTTGGTGTGTAGCTGATTCACTGCTCTTGAACCCACTCCAATTGATTAATGCTGCCCCTGAAGATTGGACCAAGCTTATTTTCTCCTGTGTAAGAGCTTCAAATGCGCCCAAGTGGAAGCTGGCTGGAGCCAACCAGGTGAGCTCATCCGCTGCTTCTTGGACTGGGGTTTGCAGGGAGAGAGGCTTGCTGGTCAAAGGGGTGGGAGAGAGAGAGAGAGAGAGGGGAGGTCTGGGTAGGGCTCTTCGAGGAGCATGGCTCTCTTCTCGGTCTCTCTCACAACCATGTCCCCGAGGGTCCAGCAGGGGCTTCTGGCCAGGGATCCAGGGAAACGCAAAAAAGGCCCAGAGGATAAGAAGTACAGATCCACATAGAAATGTCTTTAGGGCCATAAAATAATGCGGAGCCCAGTCCTCCCCTTGCAAGAGGACACCTTGCTCTGACACCCCTCTGATACCTTGCTACCCGCCTGCCAACACTACAGTGCCCTCAGCGGAGCCCAATGTGTACAGTGTGTGTTGTTGACACACCCATAGGACAACCTGGGCTCTGATGTTCCCTCATTTCTGTTCACCTGTCACCCCCATCTTTCGTGGTCATCTAGCTCTCTGCCCTTGGCTTCTCTCCAGTGAGCTGTAGTCCTCTGGGGCTCACACCTGCTTTTATAGCCTCTGTGATCCCTCCAGGGTCCCAGAGAGCAGGGGCTGGCCAGGGTGGGCTGCTCTGGGCTGCTGTAGGCAGCAGGTGATGGAGGCAGGAAAGTCGCTCGGATGGACAGAGAGCAAAGGCCTGGGGTGAAGCGTACAGAGAGTACCTCTCCAGCGTGGAAGCTAGGAGCCCTCAGGGGGAGCCTGTCCTAGAAGGGAAGATATATGGATGAAAACTGACCTCAGATGGCAGCCAAACCTGAAGGCGGTGGTGGGCTGGTAAACGTCAAGCAGCTGGCTCTGGTGGGGGTGAGGGAACTGATTTATATCTTTTTCTTTTAATAAATTTATTTATTTATTTTTGGATGCATTAGGTCTTTGTTGCTGTGCGCAGCGAGTGAGGGCTATTCTTCATTGCAGTGCCTGGGTTTCTCATTGCGGTGGCTTCTCTTGTTGTGGAGCATGGGCTCTAAGCATGCGGGCTTCAGTAGTTGTGGCACATGGGCTCAGTAGTTGTGGCACAGGAACTCAGTAGTTGTGGAGCACGGGCTCAGTAATTGTGGCTTGCGGGCTCTAGAGCGCAGGCACCAGTGCTGGTTCCCACTCCAGCCCAGTCAAATCAGGCTCGTCCAGAAGGGGCCTTGGCTCATTTTTGTGACTTCCAAGCTCTTCAGACGAAGCCCATGTGTTGCTGTCACAGAGGACCCATGCACACGGCACAGCTTCTTCCTCATAGCCCTCAGAAGGAACCAACCCCACCAACACCTTGATTTCAAGACTTCTAGATCAAAACTGTGAGACAATCAATTTCTGCTATTTCGAACCAATCAGTTTGTGGTACAGTAAGTCCCCTGCATACGAATGAGTTCCCTTCTGAGAGCGTGTTTGTAAGTCCAATTTGTTTGTAAGTCCAGTGAAGTTAGCCTAGGTACCCAACTAACACAACTGGCTATATAGTACTGTACTGTAATGGGTTCATAATACTTTTCACACAAATAATACATAAAAAACAAGCACAAAAAATAAAACTTTTATATTACAGTACAGTACCTTGAAAGGTACGGTAGCACAGTACAGCAGCTGGCATACAGGGGCTGACATCGAGTGAACAGGCAAGAAGTGCTACTGACTGGAGGAGGAAGAGGAGGTGGGAGATGGGAGAGCTGAGGATCGTCAGCAATAGGAGACGGAGGGCAAGCTGCAATTCCACTCACGCCTGACGTTGATGGCACACGTTCTGGTTCCTTGCTGGATTCAATTCTATCTACCCTCTTGAGAAAACGATTCAGTCATGTCTGGGTAGTAGCTCTTTTTTTCTCATCATAGATGACACGGTAGCACTGGATTGCATTCTGAACGGCTACTGCAACCTTCGTGTACTGCTCTACGTTCGGGTCCTGTGCCTCAAAAACTAAGTGCCTCCGCAAATAAAGAAAATCCCCTTGCATTTCCTGCGTCGTGAATCTCTTCGATTTTTCATCTTCCTCTGGTCTCTCTTTGTCCGTTCTCTGGGCCTCCAATTCCTGGCACTTCTTCGCAGTACCAGCTACATCACTGCTGCTTTTATGCCTGCTTCTGGACATCCTGGGCTTGAAATAAAGATACTGTACTACTGTACTCTATACAGTACTGTACAGTAAAGTACACAAAAGCACAACCACTTGTAGAGGATGCATGCACGTGACAATGTACACCAGATAATGTGAACTAACTTACGTGATTGGACATGCAAACACACGTTCACGTCTTTGAAAGTTTGCAACTTGAACGTTCATATGTAGGGGACTTACTGTACTTGGTTACAGGAGCTAGGGCCAACTAATACAGCAGGTAACTAGTGTATCCTAGTGAGATTCCTCTTCCCACCCTGCTCTCCTTGAGCTTCTTTCTCAGTGGGGGAGACAGGCACTAAATAAACAAAGAAGTTAATATCTAATGACAAAAAACTGCAAAGGGTCCTGGGACATGGACCCTCTTTCCATCCTCTTCTCCTTATTTGGGTTGTGAAAACTCGTTGACAAATGTTCCATCTCTGGGTTTTGCTTGCGTGGGGTCCTTAAGAACAAACTGAGATTTTAATAATCAAAGAATCTTTTGTTTTCTTCTCTGCCCTCTGGTTAAAAATGGGCTAATAAAACAAATGAAACAAATCCTTTCTTTTTATCCTTTATAAAAGAAACCATTCAAAATGTTCATGTGGAGCCATGCGTTCTGCAGGATGTGTGGTGAGAGTGATTCTCCCAGCATATCAGGATGTGGTTATTGGATGTGGGAGAAGACAGTGCTCGCTGTTTCATGCGGAAATGGGCTAAATGGCCTCAGGAGCTAAGACAAATCGGCGCGGGCATGTCACTCTGGCTGGCTGGGGCTTGAAGCAAAAATCTTCCCACAAGGCCAGGGAGCCCTTCCCTCCCAGAAACAAGGTTTCAGCAGGGCCCAGCTGCCAAAGGAACCCGGGCAGTGAGGGTGTGCTTCAAATCCAAGCCTCTGGATAATTTTTTTTCTGGGTGAAGAATCACAGAGACTCTAATTTGAGAATCTATAGAATCGTAACACCTCATTTAGCCAGTGTCATTAGGGAGTGAGGAGTTCCACATAAGTGAGTTTTCCAGATAATTGAGCTTTACTCCCCTAAGAGCCAAAGCTTAAAAGAAATTAACCATTTTGACAGAAAGCTTTCTAAAATACGTTCCTCTGCTTTAAGACCCCGGGTACCCAGATATTTAGCCCCTTATTGGCAACTCTGATGATGCGGACCCTCAGTGCCTATTTCTGGGTTGGGTTGGGTTATAGTTGCCTCCAGGGCAGGGGTCCTCAGCCCTGGCTGCGTGTTAGAATAATCTGAAGAGCTTAAGAAATCCTGCCACCCAGGTCCAACCTCAGGCCATTTAATTCAGAGTCTCTGTGAGGTGGAGCCAGGCGTGAGTGTTTATTAAAGCTCCCTGAATGATTCCAGTGTGTAGACAAGTTTGAGAACTACTGCTCTAGAATGGGTTGAGTTTCCCCAGGAATAAAAAATGACATCAAGTATAGCAATCATGAAACAAGGGAGTCAGACACTCAGCTGGTGTCACCCACATACCTTGTGTCCTTTCATTCCTGTCGGTGGCCTTAGGCCTGCTTTTCCATGGGGAAACTGAGTCTCAGGGCAGCAGGAAGTTTTCCACCCTCACTTAGCTAAACAGCAGAGTCCAGAGGCCCAGGTCTCTCTCGTCCAAAGCCCTCCTCTGCGAGATGGCTCTCGCCAGCCCCGCGGCTGGAGCACTTTCGTCCCCTTTCTTTGGTGGTTCTGTACCCTTCTTCACAGTTGGTTTCGGCAACCCCTTCTCCTGTTGCCCGTGCTTGCCTCTAACCCATGCTGCATCTGAACCAGAGCGTCTAGTCTGCCTGGGGCTGGGAATCCAGATCACTCAGGGTCAACTGGCTCTGAGTGGAGACCTGACAAGAGGTCCCTTTCTGTGCGAAATGTATGTGAGCTCTAGGACATCAGCTTTGAACTCTGTTTGCATTATGGAGGACCCAGGAGACGGCTGTAGAAATAAATCAGTTCCCTTCTCTGCCTTTCATCTGCTCCTTGGGGGATCCCCAGGCCCTGGGCACACACAAGGTTCTCGGACATTATTTGCTACCGTCTGCTCTGCAGACGGGGCTCCTGGCAGGAGGGTTGGAGGTCCTTCTTCGGTCAGCTCCTGTCTCTGTTCTGTCCTCATCTCCCCAGTCTCCTTCCTCTCCTGCTGAACTGGACTCCTCACAGCTTCTGAACTTGTCCCAAACATCTCGCCTTGATGCTCTTGGGCCGGCTTCCTCCATGTTCCCTTTTCTGTGAGCCCTGCCCCTACTTCTTTCCAGCACATTCTTCTTAGAGCCTCTGCCTATAAGAGAGGTCACTGACCCCTGTCCTAGGAGCTTCCACCAGGGTCCTGGCCCTTACACAAGGAAGGAGCCCAATCTGTTGTAGCATCAGTTTCTTTGCGTGTGAAATGGGATGGCACCACCCATCTCACGAAGTTTAGAATAAACAAGGCGTGTAAAACGCTTGGCCCAAGTGACCACCCAGGATGTGGCGGCTCGTTCCCCTAGAGGACAAGCTCCAACCCACGGGGTCCCCAGCAACTCAGCCCTGCCTCTCTCTCTGGCTCCTTCTAGCTCTAATGCTGGGCTGCATGATCATGGTTCCTTCTTAGAGCCCTGTGGCTCAAGTAAACGTCCAGTCCTCTCAAACTGGCTCTTGGCAGACCTAGAAGTTTATGTATTTGTGTGGGTCTGGAAGTAGGGGGGTGATGGAGGAGGGGAGGGACTTGAGGAAGTAGGGGTGGGGGACCCGGCGGGCGTTTCTGCAGGTAGGAACTACAGGAGGCTCAGTTTTCACTCCAACTCTTGGTCTGAACCTAAGTCTTAGTCTGTCCTTGCACTTGACTCACCACCTCACATGCTGCCTTGATCTCGGTGTGCCTTTGTCTGCTCTCCCCACGCAGGATGTGGACTCCTGGAGGCTGGGGGTCCCCTGTTCCACCTCCAGCAGGCCCAGTCCAGGGAGCTGGGGGCTGCTGCCTTTCCCCCACTGTGTCGCCTGATTCTGTAACCTCACAGAGCCTCCAGCCTCTTGAGAGACCCGAGCGTGTAGGGGCTTCCACAGGCAGACAAGCAGTGAAGTATTTCAAAACCTGGTATTTCACCAGAAACGGCCCTTCAGAGGGGCCCAAAATACACAGCTCAGTGTTTGCACTTAAAAGAGTGGGAGGCCCAGCCCTAGGCTCGGTGGCCAGGTCTTCCCTGTGTCAACAAGGGAAAGGAAAACAGCTTGGCTGTGTCTGGGGCGACCTGACAAAGGGGTTTTCCGACTGGGGCTGGAGGAGAAGGGAGGGCAGGAGATGCAGCTACCAGCCCCCCTAGGTTCTTCCTGCAAATAGTGTAGAGACCCTGGGGCTTTCTTGTGAGCTCAGGGGAGAACCTCCCAGGGAATTCCCTAGTAATAATAATAATAATAATAATAATAATAATAATAATAATAATAGTTCCCAGTTACTGTGATGTGCTAAGCACTTTCCATGGTTTATCTGCTGTAATCCTGATGAGGTCTGTAATATCATCTTCCCCATTTTGTAGATTAGAAAACTGAGGCTTGGAGAGGCTCACGTGTTGGTGAATGGTGGAGCTGATTGCAGTGGAGGTGGGCCTGGCACCCAGACCTGTGCTCCTAGCAGTATGTAAAGTTTGCCCTCCCTCTCTCCAAGGTCCACTGAGCCCTGCCATGGTCCAGGCACTGCAAATACTGAGAGGAATAAAATACAGCCTCAGGGAGCTAGCTGCCAGTTAAAAGGACAGCCCTGTAGACAGGTGATAGCCCTGTGAGAGCATGAGCGCTCGCCGAGGTTTATTCAAAGTGTCATGGGAATGTGGGGAGGAAGTCTTCGCTTCTGCAGGGCCATGTCTGGAACTGGGGCCAGCTGACTAAAGGTTGAGAAGAGAGTCAGTATCGCCAGGCCCACAGGAGGGAGCAGGGGCTGCAGGCCGGTGGCCGGGGGACCCTGCAGGCTGTGCCTGTCTGTTTAGCAGGGTAGGTGTGGGGTGGGGATGGAGAGAACCACTTCCCACTGGGTCTGGGAGAGGATGAGTAGGGTGGGGCTGGGCCTTGGCAGAAATCGGACGACTTAGAGGAACCCAGAGGATGAGCCGGGCTGCTGCGGTCCTGGGATGGCCAGGGAGACGTTGAGGGTGACAGGGCACTGACCAGCCTGTCATGAGCTCTCTTAACACATCAGCCCCCAAAGAGGCCAGTGACAATTTCTCAAGGCCCCGTGCAGGCAGTGTGGGTAGTGATGACACAGTGGTGTGTCCCAAACGTGCCCAGAACTCAACAGTGTCACCTTTTGACAGTCCCATCCTTAGCACAGGCCTGGGATGCAGGTGTTCTCACCCCTGTGGTACCCATGAGGAGAAGAGTTGGGTGGGATGGCCCTGGGTTAGGTGTCAGGAGACGGGAGCACTTTGTTGGTGTGATCTTGGGAAGGTCCTTTCACTTACCCCTGTGGGTCTCGGTTTTTCCAATGGAAAATTAAGTGGATGGGATGACCCCTGAATTCTGGCTTGAATGGAAGCTCCTGTGTGGCGATGAAGGGGGAGGGTGGTTTGCATCACAGAGTCTGGTGGGACAATTCTGGACCAGGAGACCAGACACGAAGGAGGCTCGGCTCCGTCCCACGCAGGATGCGTAACCCGGGGCAAGTCATTTCCCGGCTATAAAGTGGAGATAATAATCCCTCTCCCAGCTCACTCATGGGATTCTTGTGAACTTCAAATGAAGTAAAAAGCATGAAAGTGTTTAAGCTGTAAAATGTGATACAAAGTTGAGTCACCTTCTGGTTTGGGAACCTTAGGGACCATTTAACCCCATTCTCCTGTATTCCAGAAGAGGAAACAGAAGTTCAGAGTCGCTGTGACTTGTCCAAGGTTCTCTGGGCAGAACTGAGACCAGCTCCTAGATACAGTCTTTTCCTTTTAACCACTGCTGGTGCTCCTATGATTCATTTTGTCGTAGAAAAAAATTTAACCACCACTCAGCTGACCCTTGGCGTGGAGCATCTCTTTGCCTTAAAAAGAAAAGAAGGGAAAAAAAATTCCAAAGCCCAGCAACCACAGGGCTTCTCAGGAAAAGCCACTGTCCACTGCCACTAGGTACATGACACAGCCGAAACTGGCCTCACTGCCTGCCACCAAACAAACGTGCCCTGTTCTGATGGCTCTGTGGCCGATGTCTCGCTGTCACCAAGCTCCTCCACATCGCTGGGGGAGGTTGTTTGGATATTTGATTAGCCACAGAGAGTAACTTGTGAGTGCTTGAGTGAGCTAACTCCAAAGCCATCACAGCGTTGAGTGCTTTAGGCTGTTAGAGATACCATCGTATCAGGGAAAGTAATGGTGGGCAGGGCTCCAAGAGGAAAGATAAGTGGGCTGTTGGGAGAAATTAATATGAAGAAAGGAAGTGGTGAATGAAGTCAAATGAAAACAGGGTCTGTGATATCCATGACTCATAAATTTCACTGATACACGGGATGTGAATTCCCTGTTCTCCCTTGAGTTAGCAAACTGCTTGTCCTCAGGGCGACCCTTCGGGAAGATTCACGGTGGGGACGGGCTAGGAGGTGGGAAGGTGTGGGCCCTGGAAAACCTGTGTAACTTTGAGGTAGAACTCCCATAAAGTTCCCTGCTCCCCCAGGGGGATCCCACCTAGGAAGGTCAGCCCTACGTAGGAAGGTAGGTCAGTCCAGGACAGGGTTCAGCGGGAAGAAGTGATGGTAAGAGATTGAGGGAGGTGATGATGGGGTGGTGAGAAGGGAGGTGAGAGAAAGCACAGCCGAATCCTGATTTCTTAGCGAGTTTGTTCAGACCAACCTACTGCAAGCTGTTCATTGCAAAGAGCCCCTTTTATTATTTTGAGCTACCATGAACCCCCGAATGTGAAAGATTGTGTCTGCCAAATGAATTCATTTTCCCATTTTTTTTTTTTTTTTTTTTTCAGTCAGCAATCTCTCTAAGCCCCTGCTCACAGAATCGGACCAGGTCCCAGAGTTGCCTGTGGAATTGAGATGATTTCAGCCAAGGTTCAGTCCCTGGGGTTCAGTGAGCCTTACTGTCAGGTTTAGGTCAATGTGGGATTCCCATTAGGGGTTTTTAAACGTTGGAAATCACTTGGGGACTCCATTGCTTTCCGCAAGGCTTAAGTCAGATTGGCAGCTATGGATCCTGTGCCATCATCTCCACTCCTACAGCCCAATATCACATGCCTCTGGAGCCATGCTGGAGAGGGAGTGACTCCAGGATGAAGGAAAGACCATGAAGTAGATGGGAAAAGGTGAGGCCTGGCCTTGGAGACTGGGAGAGGTCCTAGGACATGAGGGTGGGAGGAGTCACCTGGCTGTCACCTCAGGGGTCTTCCTGGAACCCCGGCTTTGCTAATGCTGTCCTGTGGTCCTCTGAGGCCAGGTCTGTGGTATATTGTGACCTCCCTATGTTAGTCAGGCTCTTGTGTACAGAAAGCCTGTTCCCCTGCAGCCAAGGAAAACCCCTGTTTCAGCGTGTAGGGACCCACGTCAGAGTTCCCAGGCATGTAGCCCCAGTAAGGCCAATGAAGGAACCAGGACCAGATTGGGAGATCCAAGGGATTCTGGAAAATGAGGCCTTTCATGAACTTCAGAGGCAGGAGCTACCATTGCATTGCTCAAGCCCAGCTTCAAACCACAACTCTGCAGGGTGACACCTCCCATCTCTCCACCTCAGAGCTGGCCTTCCAGGACTGGCTGAGCTGGGAGTCTAAGCTCCAGTTTAGAGCTGAGGAAACTGAGGTTCCCGGAGGTGAAGTCATTTGTCCAGCATTACACTCGGGGCCTGAGTCCAGGCTTGTCCGACTCCAAGCCAGGCTTGTCACTGCCACCCCACGCGCTGTATGGGGTTTTAGCGCCCTTCAGGCTGTCTTCCCAGTGAGACGGTGAGCACTTAGAAGGCAGAGCAATCTCTTATTTATGATTTGGTTTGCTTCATTTTGACACACATTGATCGAGGGCTCACTTCATGTAGGCGCCGTGCTAGGCAGGACCTGCTACATCAGACATGGGGCCAGTGCTCAAGCATGTCAAGACGGTGACAGCAGAGCCTCACCCCAAGTGCAGGCCTTCCTGTGGGCAGCCCGTGAAGCCGGGCCAGACACTGGGAGAGCAGAGAGGAAACAACAAAACCAGAAGCCACCGCAGCGCCCTCGGAGAACGGGGAAAGCCATGGGCACGTGGCTGAGGGAGAGCAAGGCAGGGTGCTGAGCCCATCGGGGCACCTGGCTCAAGGACTATACTGCACATTTGTAGATTCTCCACAAAGGTTGGGAGAAAAGGCCCTCGGTGCACGTTATCCCACAGTGATGCCATGAGGCAGACGTTATTTACGTAACAGACCGTCATGCGTGTAGTGTGCACAGACGTCTTCCTAAGCACTTTGCTCTTAACAATCTTGTAGGGACTTCCCTGGAGGTCCAGTGGTTAAGACACCACCCTTCCACTGCAGGGGGCACAGGTTCGATCCCTGGTTGGGGAGCTAAGATCCGGCATGCCTGCCCCACGGCATGACCAAAAACCAAACCAAAACAATCTTGTGATGTAGTTGCTTTGTTCTCCCCATTTTACAGATAAGGAAGCCAAGGTTCAGAGATGTTAAGTGACTTGGCAAAACTCAGCTAGGAAATAGGAGTCAACCCCAGATCGGTCTGCTTCTAAAACTAGAAGTTTCCCCCAGGGCACCATATGCTTTCCATGCGGGTAAACTTGATGACGTGTGGACCTGTGTTCAGGTCCTGGAGGGTCCCCAGCTTTCTGGAATGGGATGACAGGTCCATGAAGGGTCGGAGCAGCTGGGAAGGGCTGAACAGTGAGCCCCAGGGCCTGAAAGCTGCTGAGAATCTGTACCTGAGGCTCAACACAGGTGGGACTGGAACTGAGGCTGGTTAAAATAGATGTATTGCAACTTTCCTATTGTTAAAGGAGAAGAAATTGGAAAATAAATTAGAAGAAAAGAGAGAAAAACACCCAAGGTCCCAAGATCCAAATACTACCCTTATTGATATTTTGAAATACTCCCTGCCAGTCTTGGAGAAATATGCGAAAGATGTACCCTCCTAGGTTTTAGGGGAAAGGTGAAGTGGTATAACCTTTGTGGAAAGCAATCTGGTGACATCTATTAAAATTAAAAAAATACAGCAGTCTCACTCCTGGGAATCTAGCCCACAGAAATAAAAGCTCCATTAGGTAAAAGCGTAAGTGCAAAGATGTCTATTGCAGCATTATTTGAATGACGTGTATGTGCGCACACACACAGAGAACACAGCGGATGTCCATCGGCCAGGAGAATGACGGAATAAATAATGGTAAAGACACTGTGGATAGAGCCGATAAAAAGAATGAATCAGCACAGGACTCACCGGACTGGAGGTGGTGCGGGGGGCTATGAAGAGGGAAAAGCAAGATGCAGAAAGCAAGATGATCCATCTTTTGTAAATTAGTGACAAATAGTACCCGCCTGTGTATTTGTATGTGTGTGTGCAGACACAGGTCTGTATCGGATTATACCAGTATGCATCTGAACACAGAAAGACACATACTGAGTTATGGGCATAGCTCACCTGAGTACAGGGAGAGGAGACAGGGAAGGTGGTCACTGATATGGCAGTACAGGCTAGGAAAGGGAGAGGAAATTCTCAGAAGAAAAAGGAGAAAAACAAAGACTGCTCATTTCTCCCCAGCCTCTTTTCACTGTATAATCCTCTGCCAGCCAACTCCCTCGCTGTATAATCCCTGCTTTGCAGGCCACACCAGCCTGGCGGTAAAAACAGGATCATGATTACACAGTATACAGTAAACCTCCAATGCCAGCCCCCGCCAGAGCTCAGCCTGGGAGTCAGCCTGCCAGTCTTCTGAAACCTCCACTGCCTGCCCAACCAAAGAGTCCCTTCGTCCCACCACTGCTGAAACTGAGGGCGCCAGACTCCAATCGTCCGCAAAGAGGAGGGAGCCTGCTGGAGCCG
This sequence comes from Kogia breviceps, assembly GCF_026419965.1. Classification (NCBI taxonomy): domain Eukaryota; kingdom Metazoa; phylum Chordata; class Mammalia; order Artiodactyla; family Physeteridae; genus Kogia; species Kogia breviceps. The sequence goes on from NC_081312.1 coordinate 98,034,700, forward strand.
TCAGGGTCCACACCCAGCCATCCAGTCTCAACTTGGTCTCCCCTCCCTGCGTGGGTCACGCAACAGAAGGCAAATTGGGCTACCTTAAATAAAAGAGGGGGTTTGATGGAAGAATGTTGGGGAGGCCACAGGTTGGAAAGAAGGATGAAAATAGCCAGGAGCTAACTGATGCAAAAGCAGGGGGGCCCCAGAACACCTCAGGAGCAGAACCTTCTGCCCATCTCCCTGGCTGGCCATTGCTGATGGGCTGAATGAATGCATGCCAACCTGGCCTCATTCCTTGCCTCTGCTCGGGGTTCAGAGTCCCAGGAGAAAGTTTCATTGGTCAGCTGTCCATCGTTGGGCTGAACCAGGGCACTGGGAGGAAGGTTCCAGAAAAGGAGCCTCCGGGGTCCCATCCCCGCTCCACCCCAGAGAAACACAGTCCTCCTGTGTTTCCTATAAACTGAGGCCACGTGCTGTGACCTAGAGTGGGGAGGTGGGGGAGGGAAATGTCCCCTAAAGTAAATTGGGGACGGTTGAGGGAGGGGAATAGATGCTGGAGTCTCAAAAAAATCAAATGTCTTCTTCTCACCTGCCCTCCCCATTCAGAATTTAGGGAGATGGGTTGGTTTTACTGAAGATTCTTTTGGTTGTAAGTGACAGAAACCAACTTAAGCTAGCCTCATCAGAAAAGGACGCTTTCTCCTAAGGAAACCAAGGAGCGGGAAGAATTTAAGGCTTTAGGGAGGACCATTAGAGGATCCAGCCTCTCTCTTGGCCTATCTTTCTACTTGAGGATACATCCTCTCTCTCTCTTTTTTTTTTTTTTTTTTTTTATGGTACGCGGGCCTCTCACTGTTGTGGCCTCTCCCGTTGCGGAGCACAGGCTCCGGACGCACAGGCTCAGCGGGCCATGGCTCACGGGCCCAGCTGCTCTGCGGCATGTGGGATCTTCCGCGGTATGTGGGATCTTCCTGGACCGGGGCACGAACCTGTGTCCCCTGCATCGGCAGGCGGATTCTCAACCACTGCGCCACCAGGGAAGCCCTCTTTTTTTTTTTTTTTGGTGGTACGCGGTCCTCTCACTGCTGTGGCCTCTCCCGTTGCAGAGCACAGGCTCCGGACGCGCAGGCTCAGCGGCCATGGCTTACGGGCCCAGCCGCTCCGCGGCACGTGGGATCCTCCCGGACCGGGGCACGAACCCGTGTCCCCTGCATCGGCAGGCGGACTCTCAACCACTGCGCCACCAGGGAAGCCCAATACATGCTCTCTTGAGTCGGCTTCTTCCTGCTTGTCTGGGGTTTTTTCTCTCTTTCTCACTCCAGACTGACTGTCTGCCCTTCATGTGCATGGAGTTGGAAGTCTTCCAGCCCACAGCTCCTACATTTACATTTCTGCGATTCAAGAAAGCATCCAGCTGTCTGGCTCTCAGTCTCAATTATGAATTTCCCAGGGAGAACTGGATTGGCTCTGCTTGGGTCAGGTGGTTACCCTTGCTCCAGTCAGCTGGGACCAGTGAGCAGGGTTGTGTGGTGTAGATGCAATGCTGGGAGCCTCACCCAGGCGATGGAAACCAAGGGAAAAATGGAAGGAAAAGCCTTAATAGAAGCACTGAATCCAGCAAACCAAGAGCATCTCTACATCCACAGAAAGTCAGTCAAAAAACAAAACCAAACCCAGCAAACAGCCGTCCTAAATGGAGCTGGGGGTCTGGGGTGAGGGACAAAAAGTGGGAGAATCAGGTTGGGAGCAAACAGGGAGCCATTGTCTTGGAAATGGCTGAAATTACCCATGGTCTTTGCCACTTGCTTTGAGGAGGCATAGTGAGCATGATATGGGATTGGGTCGGCTTGGCTTCAAGAACTGACAGTTGTGATCTAGCTGGGGATAAGTTTTGAAAAAATAGTTTTTACGTTTTCCAAACGAATATATGCACATAGCTCTAAAAAAACCAAATAACTAAAAGGCTTCATGTGCAAAGCAGCTGTCTCCCCGCATGCTCCTCACCCCTCCCCCACTCCCAAGAGGAAGTGCTTCTATTATATATCTCCACATACTTCTAAATAATTTGTTACGCTGCTGCTCCCCCCCCCCCCCATTATCTATTGACTTCTTGTTCTGGCAATTGAAGGTTTAGCTACTTTACAAGCCCTATCCTCCCACCCCCATTTCTTCTTTCTTTACCCTGCTATGTTATATCACAGTTTTGGTCTGTGCTTACATTATCACGGCTGAGAAAATACTGTTCCCCATGACTCAAGTCGGGCACTATGATTACATTCCCCTTTTTGTACATCATTTTGTTTTTCTTGGTATTAATTTCTTTGCTTTCCATGGGCTCAGTTCTCCATGCTTCAAGAGAGCTATCAAATGTCTATAGTTATTGTTTTCTGAAAGTTTGAAACAACCATTTCATCTCCACGCCCCTCCCACTCTCACCCCTCGTTTGGACTGGCTGCGGTCTGGGCCCCTCTAGAGGCTCTGGGCCCTGTGCAAAGTAGTTACTGGAAATTGTGCCAGTTTCTTGGGTGGGATCTCCTGTTTCCTATCTCCCATGTGTTCCCATTTCTTGGTTTATTCTCTTGTTTGGCTGAAGCACGTGCTATAGTAACTTCCTAAGAAAAGGTTAGGTTAAAGGGAGGTTAATTTTTTCATGTCTGAAATGTATGTATTCCATCGTCACACGTGAATTATAATCAGGTTGCGTATAGAATTGTGTCAGAAATAGTGTCCCTCTCTGCATTCTGGGGACACGTGTTTCCATTGCTTTCTACTTTCTCGAGTTCTGGTTGAGGTCTGACACCATGTGGATGCCACGGAGAGTGGGGAGGGGTCTCGAGCGCAACTGCTTCAGACTCACCATGGCCTTTTACAGACTTGGACCGGCAAGCACGGAGCCTCGCAGGAATTCGAGACAAATCAGTTTGCTTCTCATTGGTCTCCTTCTGCAGGTGCTTGATCTTGTAGCTTTCTCCACTCTGCCAAGTCATTACCACTCAGAACGACTCTCCAGAGTCAGGACATTTGTTGAAATCTCTTACCTTCTGATGTCTCAGACCACTGTGGACTTGGGATTTTATACACTTCCCCCATTTTGTCAGTTTAATGAGATGCTTAGGATATATTCCAAAAGGTACAAATCTTTAAAAAAATCTAGATCAGTTTTGCCAAAACTTCCAGAATGTTTGTCTCCGTTTCGCCTGTGGTCAAGAGTGAGGGGCAGGCTGTTGTAACCGCCTGGCTGGGCTTCTACAGCTGGTGAGGATCTCATTGAAACTCAGGTCTCTGCAGGTTTCCCCAACACCACGTTCTGGTGAATCTGTGGAAGCTCACAAAGGCATTCGTTCTTGCTAAGAAATGTCCACATGCTTGTCTCAACCAGTTAAAAAAAAAAACAAAACAAAAAAAAAAACACCAATGCTGGTGAGGGAAGAAAAGAATGTAGATTCCTTTATTTTCTTCCTTAGTCTTTCCTCTAAGGAAGGGAGGGAAAGTACAGGAAAAGAAAAAATAAATTTTTAAAAAGCTATTTGAAAAAGTAGCATGAGTTGAAATCAGCCAGGATGGTTAGTAACTGTAAATCAAGAATCTTACTGCTTCACCTCATTCCTTCTGGAACAAAGGTGTTTCAGTATACCAGTAGGGTCACCTTCTGAAATCTGCTAATAGAGACCTGTGGACCTTCGATGATGGAGGAACTGGCAAGGCCCTTAATTCAGGGCCCCGTTTTACAGATGAGAAGACAGAGCCCAGAGGGGGAAAGGGGCTGGTTCATGACCACAGAGCAAGCCAGTGGCAAAGGCTTCAAAAAGAGCTGGGGCTACCCAGACCAAGATGTTTCCTCTGAACTGGGCATGCCTGAATCATGGCTAGTGTTGTCAGTATCATACCTGTGACAAATAAGATCTCAGTGGTGGCACAAGGCGGTCCGTGGGCTTTCCCTCAGAGCAGCTCTGGAGGAACCATGGCATTAGCAGCCAATCAGTATCACACTTTGCAGGGGCTGTTGGTGGCTGGATGTGCAGTGAATTGTGACTCTTGGCTCATGGCTGTCTGGGGCCTTCCAGTGGAGAGGGTAGCCATCTGAGGGGCTGGCTAAGCATCAGAATGTGAACTTTGAGTCCTGGGATCCCCAAGGAGCCTAGCAGCCCTCTGGACTTTCTGTGCAGAGTCCTGAATGCCCCCCTGGGCCCTCCCCTGACACGGAGCCTCGCTTTGACCCTTACACTGGGTCTTTCCAGATCTCTAACTGGGTGTGATCAAGTGTTTCTAGCGCCATTAGGCTTGGATTAAGGATCATCCTCTGAAAGCAAGACCGGTGGTGGCGGTGGCCGTTGTCCTTTATTCCCAGAGCCGGGCTAAGATGGTGGGCTCCGGTGTCGACTGCCAGGAATCCACCTGGGCTCCACCGCTTGTCAATGTGCCTGATCTGAGTGCATTGACATCCCTGAGCCCAGCTGTCTCATCAACAGAATGCAAGATGTTAGGTTGAACAGATGATATTGCTGATCTTCAACCATTTTTGACCTATGAAACCAGCAAATTTCATATGGCTCAATCTACTAATAGTATCTAACTTACAGCATTTTGAGGATGAAAATGAGATCATTCATATGCAGTGCTTGGCACGCATCTGAAATGTAATAACTACCAAGGTTGGTACTTATTTTCTAGACTCAGGGCCTGGGCAAGGAAGACGTGAGCTAACGTGGGTTAAGCATGTACTATATGCTAGGTACTCTGTATGTCATACCATTTCATCCTCTCAACAGTCCTAGGGAGGGTTGGCATGACTGTCTCCATCTTATAGATGAGGAATCTGAGGCACAGGGAGGTTAAACAAATTGCCAAAATCATAAGGCTAGTTAGTGGCTAAGGTGGCAATGGAGCCCAGAGGCATCTCACTGGAGACCACGTGCCTTCCCTACGACACTCTGCCACGTTCCGAGTCTTACTGAAGAAGCCTTGAGTGTCTTAATGGTCTTGGCGTAAATTTGAAATTAGGAAAAGAGAGAGGTTATTATGAGTTATCGCCAATGAATTAATAAGCCTCATGTGTATAATGTTTTGTTTGAGTTCATAAAACAACAATGAAACATCATTCACTCCATGAAAGAACTCTTGTTTCCATTTACAGATAAGAAAACAGGCTCAGAGAGGTTATAGGATTTGCCTAAAGTCTCACAGCAGGAAGAACAGCCGAGATCCACCTCCAAGTCCGCTGCTGGACTCCCAGACCTTTGCTTTCTCTACCCTGGGCGAGAACCACAGCTTCCGATGTCCTGAAGAGGGCCACAGCCTGGTCGGTTGCTGGAATCTTCTCATCCAGCGGCTGAGGCAGTTCCTTCTCCCCACTCTCCCTGTGCTGTCTGCACTTCACTCGCCTGCAGTGGTGTGGGACCCAGATCCGTGGGAAATGATCACTTACTGAGATCACTGTGAACTGCAGCCTCACCCCCCCACACACCACACACACATCAGAGCTCTGGGGGGAGGGGGCAGAGGGCTCTGCACGCTCAAAATAGCTCTGTGTTATTAGCTGCATTTAATTGAAGGTGTTTCGAGGGCAGCCTCCACCAGGCCCAAACCAAATGGAAACTGACACACTGTCAAATTAATGTCCCCAGACCATGATAAATGGCCAGGGTGGTGAGTAATGCTTCCATTTCTTGTTTTAAAGGAGAAGGATGCAGCCTGGCTCCTGCGTCTGTCCCAGTTGTGTGGGGGAAAGGTCAGGGGCATCCTCGGATTAAATAGCCTTCCTCACTAGCCCGCCCATGGGGATGGGCTTCTCTGGCTTCTGCTGAGCTGTGCTTTCCCTCCCTTCCTGTCTCTGGAGGCTGGCGACGTTGCCGAACAGCTTGTGAGTCTCCAGGCCAATGTCCAGGGAGGAAGGAGCAGTAGATAAAACTAATCTGTCACCATCCGCCTGTACTTTATACCTTCCAGAGCAGCCACCTTGGTTATCTCATTGATTAGTTGGCATTCGAAACCTGCTCCTGACCTCCAGCTGCATCCCCCAACCCCGCCATATCCTTGGTTTCAGCCACGCTAATTCCTCAAACCCGCCCTGCACACCTACCCTCTCGTATGATGTAAGACACAGTTGCTGAGTACCAGGCCCTGGGCTTGGTGCTGGAAAGGCAGGAAGGAGGAAGAGTTGGGCCCTTCACTGGAGGGGGCAGAGAGCCCCTGACAGCCGGAGCTGGCCTGGCACCCCAGCTGGGTTGCTGTGCTCCCCTGCCGAACATAAACAATTCCCCAGCATATAAACATCAGACAAGACCACAAGCAAGACAAAAACAAGACCACTCTGTAATCGTATCTGAACGCAGACAAAAAGAGGAACATTGTCCAAGCCATAAAAATCACCAAATATTCCCCTACTCTGGCTAATATCAGGGACTACAGCTTTTTAAGCAATTACAGTCTTCCTTTGCTCTCTTCTCTCCTCCTAGATAAGATTCATTAAGTTACGCAGGCATAGAGTTACTCCCCCTCCTCACTTCCTGACAGCATTCAAACCAGAACAAGACTCTGCTTCCTTGAATTCCTCCAAATCGCCTATCACGAGCCCAAATCCTAGAACTCATTTCTCGTACCCTCTCGCTGATGTCCCACTGTCCCCCGTGGTTCAACCTTGTTGCAACAGGTAATACATTCACTTTTGTTCAAATACAGGTGTGTTCTTCGTGATCTTTGGCTGGATTGCAATGGCATCACCTACCTTGGGCACAGGGCAGGCAGAATTGTGGAAGAGCTAAATTGTCCCACAAATGATCTGTCACAGGAGCAAGGGTGCTGGGACCATTCATTCTGGATGGGGAAGCTTCATGGAGGAAGTGGCGTAGCTGGTTGTCGGAGGAGGAGAAACGTGAGCAAGTGGGGCACAGGACCCTCCAGGTGACAGGACCCTGAGCAGAGCCCCAGAAGTGGGAACTGGCCTGGGGTGATGTAGCTATTCCTTCCACCTCTCATTGCCTGTCAACAGACACAGGGGAAATTCTGCGTATCCTTCAAGGCTCCGTGCTCGTCACCTCCTCTGAGGAGCCCTCCTAGGCTGCCTTGGAGTCCCTTCACTACTCTGGGTTTCAGTTTCCCTGCTAGTAAAATGAGAGGATTGGACTGAATCAGTGCTTTTCAAACTCTTCTTTTTAAAGGAAGGCAGCCTTTTGCTCAAAGGTGACCTTACAAAGAAGCCCAACAAATAAAAGGCATAAAAGATATAAGTGGAGCTGTAATGGTTGAATCGGGGGCTCGGGGCCTGCTCCTCAGTTTGGCAACTCCTGGGCAAGGCAAGGGGGCACTCCTGGAGACTCATAGGGCTCCTCAGCACCAACTGGAAAGGCATGAGAGGGGAGGGCATCTGTTGTCCCCTCCGACCTTTGAACTTGGCCTCCCCCACTCTCCCCAAGGACTGGAGCCATGTCCTAAATGGCTCCCTTTCTCCATGCCCTGCACATGCAGGACAATGAGCAGATACCACTTGAGTCCATGTGGGCCTCACAGCAGCCCTGCCAGGTTCTTGCTCTCCCTTTCTTCCGAAGTGGCTGGTGAGGACCCCGAGGACCCCAGGTTAGGCAGAGGCAGCGCCAGCCAGAGATTACCTGATCTCTCCTCTGCATCCAGCACTTCCCCCACTGTGCAGGATCCGAGACTCAAGGCACGCTCTGTCCATCTGTCTGTCCATCTGCCTCTGTGGGCCCAGGCTCCTTTCCTCCCCCGTGACAGCCTGAGACAATATTGAGAGCACACCATGGCTCTCCCGGCTCCATTATCACCAACTCCCCTGCTGCACGAATGGACCATCAGTCCCTGGTGATACATTGCAGAAAATTGGCTGTCAGGCCAATAAATGTATCTGATTGGATTTTTGACATCCGGGCGAACCCATTCGTAAGGCATTTGATTACAGTGCTAAAAGGCAGTGCAGCGAAATCTGGGCAGAGCTGCCCTCCGTGTGGCCTAAATAGGGTGCTGTCTTTCCTCTGGGCAAGATGCTATCTCCTTCCCCGTCTGCTCCTTCTCCTCCTTTCCCATTTTCATCCTTCACTGCTCTGAAAGTGCCGCACTCAATCAGGGCTCCCGTGGGTGGGAGGGACAGCCTGGCCAAGTGGGAGAGGGACTGCCTTCCCTTGGCTTCCCGTTTGGGAGGCTCAGGCCTCCAGGAGCTGGCTGATGTGCCCGGCTGGAGCCCTGTGTGCGCCTGCCCTCCCTCCTGGGCTGTCAGCGGGTATCAGTCACTGAGTCATCACAGCCGTTCCCCTTCCTTGGAGTTAGGGAGGGAGTGGAAAGAGTCCTCGCTGGACAGACCAGGTTCACATCTCTGTGAACCCTGGTAAGTGAGTTCATATCCACGAGCCCGTGTCCCCATCTGTAAAATGGGGATGATAAACACAGACACTGTTCCGTGTGCACATTCCCATAGCTTGGGGTGGAAATGGCATGGTTGGCCTATTAGGGGACACGATGCCTGTTACTGGACTGCTATTGGTGATGATGAAATCCCAGTGGGACACACGCTGTTCATTACTTTTGGCTCGCAATCACAAACTACAGGTTTGGCTATAGGACATTGTAATTATTGGAATCATTGCAGATAAAATAACTCTGCGAGTCCATTTTATTCATTCTTCAGGCTCTCCTTTTCCCATCGACCACATGACGTTTCTTAGGATGCCGGTCGTCCCATGGTGTTGGCAGGTGAGATGGGATGGAGGATGAGATGTAGTGTGCCTGGTGTCTGGCCCAGAATGGATGTTCAGTGAGTCTTTATCCGTTTCTCCATCTCTCCCTCTTATGTTCTTTTCTTTCCAGTCCCAGAGCCACCACCCTTGTTCAAGCTCTCATTATCCTTCCAGGGTCTGGACAATGGTCTCCCGACTAGTCACTTTGCCCTGTTCTCTCTTGCCCCCAAATCTGTTTTACTAGAGGCCCCTAAATTGATATTCCTGAAATCCAGCCCAATATTGTCACCCCCAAGCTCCAAGACTGGATGGTTCCCGGGCCCCATAATACCCAATTCCAGCCTTATCCAATCTCCCCTTGCAAACCTCCTTCCAGTTGTCCCCAAGCCGTCAGAATGCTTTCTTGCCCACACCATTGTCCCCTGATTGTCACCCTCCAGGCCACACTCTGTACTTCTCTCTGCGTGCACAATTTCTACTCAGTTTGTAGCTCCCTGACCACTGGGACAATGCCCCATGCCTTTCTTCCCCCGCGCTGTTTCTTTCAGAGCTGGGCCACAGCACTCAGTAAACTAGCTGCCTGGTTGAGAGCTCACCTCCAATAGTCTGGAGCGAGAATGGCCTTACGTATTCACTGAAGAATTTCCAAGACCCCAGATCAGAAGGCATGCTTGGCAAGGACTCTGATGACATAACAGGTGCCCAACTGGGACAGATCTGCCAAACCTGGGCCTGTGCTTGGGCTGGGAAGAAAAGATGGTGTCCCTGGACTGTGTTTGAGCTGCGCTGGGAGGCTCTGCCATGTGTCCTGCTGCTGCGCCCGAATCCCACTAGCAGGCCTCCACCTGCTCCCTGCCCTCCCTGCCCTTGGGTTCAGAAGGAAGTAGTTTGACGGCCTTCAGTCCTTTTCAGACTTGGTCGTTCCAGTCAATGGAGTTGTATTAGCTGGCTCATATGTCTCCGAGCTGGAAGACAGGCTTGCAGGAGCTGTTGCTGCCCCAGAGTTGGAGCCACCTTTGCAGAAAAGCCTCCTTCCCTCTCGGGAGTGTCTCTGCCCTCAGCCTTTCTGCCTCAGTCTGGGCCAAGCAGGTGGGCAGGAAGCAGGTTGCACCTCACTTGGGACTCCCCACCCGGCTGGGCTGAGCTGTCAGAAGCTTTTCAGACACCAAAGAGTCAGCAAGTGCGGGGCCAAGATCCTGCTACAGTGGGTTGAATGGTGCACCACCACACCCCCATGCCCAGCTCCATCCCCACCCCCACCCCATCCCCACCCCCACCCCCATGTCCACCCCCATCCCTTTCCCCATCCCCATCCCCACCCCCATCCCTTTCCCCATGCCCATCTGCATCCTCACCCCCACCCCCATCCCCATCCCCACCCCCATCCCCATCCCCCGGTGGAAGACATGTCCACGTCCTAATTCCCAGAAACTGGGAACATTTCCTTATGTGGAAATAAGGTCTTTGCAGATGTTATTAAGTTAAGGATTTTGAGACGAAGAGATCCTCCTGGATCAATGACAGCCCTAAATTCAATGACAAAGGTCCTTAGAAGAGACACACAGCGGGGATTCAACAGACAGAGAGGAGACAGCCATCGAAGGCAGAGGCAGAGATCGGAGTGAGGCAGCCACAAGTCAAGGAACACTTGGAGCTGCCAGAAGCTGGAAGTCAGGAACAGAACCTCTCCTAGAGTCCCCAGAGGCAGGGCCTGCTGGCAACTTGACCTAGTACTCTGGCCTCCAGAACTGTGAGAGAATCCATTTCTTTGCTTTAAGCCACCAAGTTTGTGGTAATGGGTTACAGCGACCACAGGACGCTCATACACCTGCCCTCTGGCACCCGCCTCTCTCCAGTACCCTCTTCACTGCAGCCGTCTCTGCAGGAGGGTTGAAGGGCTGTTTGCCTCACAACTGTCTGGGCTCCTGCTTTTTTCAAACAGCAGCCTTCCAGGGGGAGTTAAGAGGGTACTTTTTTCTTCAGTCACCCTTCCTGGCAGAAGCAGCCTCTTACTCTCACCCCTGCTCCCTGCCTGGGCCCAGAGTTCCCTTAACTGCTCCCCCCAACCTGTGGATGCGACAGACCTTTGGCCATTTTCCTGTGGGTTCCCACATGGGCCCTTGTCACTGGTGTCCCTTTGGCCCGCTAACAGGATGGCAGGCCTTATCTACCACTTTACAGAGCTAAGTAGAAACTTGAGAGACCCCTTGGTCATCCTCCCCCTCTCTACAGATGGGAAGGAGGCCCAGGGAGGTCAAGGACCCCAGCCCCTGCCACCAAGGCCCTATAGGGACTCAGAGGTTCAGGGCCTGGTCTTCTGGCTGCCAATCCCAGCTCTTCTTTTGCACCACACTCTCTACCCTGGCCCCAGCAGGGCCTTCCACTGACCTTGCTTCCTGATGAAAAGCTTGAGTTCTGTGTGTCCCAAAATGTACGTCCCTTCCTGATGCTGGAGTTTTTTAACCTCTCCATGAGCTGGAACCCTACCCAGGGTCTCTGGCTTCCTGTGAGATCAAGTGCACAGGGCTATAAGGGCACCGCCACCTTGTGACTATGTCCTGGACCACTCAGGCTCAAGGCCAAGGGCCTCTGTCTAAAGCTGAGGGCAAATGGGGTGTAGGTGGAAGAAGGCACAGTCCTGTCTTTGTCACTGTGCAATGTGCAGAAAGTTCCGGCCCCTCTCTGGGCTTTGCCTTTCCCAGTGGTGAAAGGGACAGAGTTAAATGACTGTAACCTGCCTCAAGGTCAATATAAAATGAGGGATTAGGGGACAAAACCAGAGGGGGTCCCTAAAATCCCTCAGGCCCTCAGCATTCCATGTAGTTATGAGTCACCTGATGAGAACAAGGCAGGAAATGTTTAAACAGCTAATGCACATGTAATAGGGTCCCTAAACCACGGGATCTCAAAGCCCTGGGCAAATGAGAGTTAATCTCTCCAGTCCTTATTTTCCTTATCTGCAAAATGGAGATAATAGCGCTGCAGCCCAGGGTGACCATGAGGATTAAACAGAAGAATAGAGGTAAAGCTCAGAGCACAGAGGTCTGAGTGGATTAAGTGCACCAGTGATTAATCCCAAAGGGATTCACATAGCCTAGTGCCTAGTATATAGTAGATACTTAATAAATGCTTAAATTCCCCAGTGAGAGCCATATGCCAGGGCTGACTCATCCTGATGTCCCCAAGGTTCAGTGGAAGGTCAGGCCTGAAGGTCACATGGAAGAATGAAGATGTGGCCAGAGGCTCATTCAGAAATCAGGAAGAGGACATGCTTCCAAGAGTCACCATGGAGTGGAAAGAGGGCAGGTTTTGACATCACGCACTCCTGGGTTTAAATACTAGCTTTGCCATTCACGAGTTGTATGACCCCACGGAAGTTACTTAGCCTCTCTGAGTGCCATTTTTTTCCTCTGTAAAATGAGAATGAGTAATGCCCACCTCTCAGGAGGCCTGAGAGAATTAAATAAGGGGATGTGCTGAAGGCATCTGGCACAGAGGGGCCATTTGACATGCAATAGTAACTCCCTTGCCCTCCCCTGCTTCCCTGTCTACCGAATTGAGAATAAAGGGTCATTGGCAGATTGCAAGAACCAGGGAAGTCTCCCTGGAGAAGGTGGGCTTGCCCAGGCTCTGAGGAGGATAGGAGGAGCTGAGTGTTGGATGGCAAAGCTCCTGTCCTTCTCCAGAGGGCACCTGCATGTCATCGTGCAGAGGGACAGACGGCTACCCCATCAGGCTGCCTCTAAAAATAACCTCCCATCTTGCTTTCTGCGTTAGCACATGCTCAGGGCTTCCTCCTGGCACTGGTCGTGCCGTGGCCAGGTTCTGCTTATGGCTCCGTCTCTGTGCAGGGCTTCTGCACAGCAAGACCAGCAGAACAAGAGACCTGGGGTAGGCAGGGGTGCTTCTCAGAGCAGCGAGCCCCTGGGCATTGATGGCACAGGTTGAGGTGGGATCTGGACCCAGCCCAAGGGTCCTCTGCTGATTTAATTTCAGTGTTATACCTGAGTGTCAGGGAGGATTGAAGGAGGAGATCCTGAGTGGTCTCGTAGGGGTCGGCCAGCAACCTCTGGCCTCTCTGCCCACCCAGGCCTCTCTGACTGGCTGAGCCAGAGGCAGGTCTACAGGGGAGGAAAGGTTGGCACTTTCCCACCCACCATCTCCTCTGGCCCTTGACACCTGCCCAGTCACTTGGCAGAGCAGGGCTGTGCCTTAAAATGTCTTGCTAAGGTGCCTGACACACAGTAGGTACTCAGGGAAGACACATGCTGAGTGAATGGATGAAAACGGGTTTTCTCCTTGGATGGAGCTCGTTCAAATTCAAACCCAAATTCTTACTAGCTTTGGAGCATTTAGGCAAGTGACTTCCTCTCTCTGAACCTTATTTTCCTCATTAAAAAAATGGACATAGGGACTTCCCTGGAGGTCCAGTGGTTAAGATTCCACTCTTCCACTGCAGGGGGCAAGGGTTCGATCACTGGTTGGGGAACTAAGGTCTCATATGATGCAAGACACAGCTCCGTTCCCAACCAAAAAAAAAAAAAAAGAAAAGAAAAAGGGGGCGGGGGACATAGTCCAGGTCCCTACTTCTAGGTGAACCTCTTTCCAGCTCATTTGGGAGGCTGCAAAGGGGGAAATAGGTAGACCGACCCCTAAGGAGCCCCAGGCACAGAGTAGGCACCCCCAAATGTTTGCTGGCCCCTTCCTCCCGTAGCCCCGAGGCCCCACCTGCCTTGTTAACTTCATTCTGAGGACAAGTGATTTGTCCAAGGTCACCCAGCCATGGGTGAGTGGGAATTGACATTGGGCCTTGAGCCTCCAGAGCCCGAGTGCTGTACCCTTTCCCTTTCTGGGTGAGGAGGAAGAAAGCTGAGAGAGAGGGGAAGGGAGCAGAGGGGGTGGCATGAGTGAGATGTCACACCCACCTTCTGCTGGCTCAGGGGTCAAAGGACCTGGGAGTGGCTCCAGACACAGCCGCCTACTAACGGGGAGAGGTCACTTAGCTCCTGTAGGAGCTAAGTGTGAGGTTGAGACAACACAGGGGTGGGGGGTGGGGGACGCCAGAGGGCTCTCTCAGGGCTGTCACATGAACAGGAAGTGAGACCACACTCGGAAGGCATTCAACACAGTCAGGGCACATAGTGAGGATTACTGATGATGTTGATTGTGTGAATGCCACAAGGATGCTATGAGATACAGCCGTGAACATCAGAGCACAGAAACCAGCACGTAGGGCTGCTCAATTTATTAATCCAACAAATCCTTATTGAGGAGCATGGATTCAGCCACACATGAAGCCAGGGAGCCCCTGCCATCCTGGAGTGGGCTGTGACGGGCCCTGTAGCCTCATTCTCAGCACCCCCTCCTCCCTCACCAGCTCTGAGGCGCAGCCCTGCTTTGCAGGCTGAGTCTGCATCACTTGATGGGGGTATCAGAAACATGCAAGGAGGGAAAGGAAAAAGTGAAGCCAGTAATTAGCTGCTGAGGATGCTGGGAACATCTCTCGCCAGCTCCTCCTGGGGCCCAGGCTGATGAGGAACCAGCCCTGGGGGCCTGGCCTGACTCACTCTCTCCTTTCGTTAATGCAGTTTCCACTCGCTGTTTCCATAGTGGAATTTCTGTGCCGGCTCCCAGTCTCCCCTGGGAGAGGACAGGTGGTGTGATGGAAATGGCGTGGCTCTGAGGGCAGAGGGTCTGGATTCAAATCCCAGCTCTGACATCTACTAAAGGTGTCTTCTTGGGCAAGTCACTTAGCCCCTTGGGCCCCCTGTTCCCTCATTTGTGACAGTGGGGTAACCATGCATCCCTTGTGGGGTTGTTGGGTCAATTAAAAGGGGGATGTTTATACTGTACCAGGCACATGTTGGGTGTTCAGAAAGTCTTAGGTTTTGTTTCCTGCGTGCTTGGTGCGCAGCCCATTGGAAAAGTAAAAGGGAGGGTTATCCTCGTAGAGATTGAAGGAGAGGGGATGCTGGCTGAACAGAAACAGAGGACCAAGGAAAAAGAGATACGGAGAAAGAGAGAAACTAAAAGATGGCAGAAGAGCTCCCTTATAAGATGAGCCTTGGGGCTCTGTTGTCTTGTTGCATCTGGCCCACCATCCTTCCTGTGTGTTTCTGGTTACAGGAGGACTTGGAGGGGGGCTGGCCCTGCCATGAGCATCCCCCCACCTCATCCCAAAGAGGGCTGGATAACTGAACCCCAGAGGGTCTGCCTCTGCCCCACTATTTTTTTTTTTTAAATTTTATTTATTTATTTATTTATTTTTGGCTGGGTTGTGTCTTTGTTTCTGTGCGAGGGCTTTCTCTAGTTGTGGCAAGCGGGGGCCACTCTTCATCGCGGTGCGCAGGCCTCTCACTATCGCGGCCTCTCTTGTTGCGGAGCACAGGCTCCAGACGTGCAGGCTCAGTAGTTGTGGCCCACGGGCCTAGCTGCTCCGCGGCATGTGGGATCCTCCCAGACCAGGGCTCAAACCCGTGTCCCCTGCATTAGCAGGCAGATTCTCAACCACTGCGCCACCAGGGAGGCCCTCTGCCCCACTCTTGAGGCTGGTCCTCCGTGGAGGACCCCCATCACTGCATCAGCACCAGGATGAAAAGGCCGGGTGGGCTGGAGGGATAAGCTCTGGACTAGGAATTAGGATACTGGCTAAGGGCTAGTCCTTTCTCTGGGTCTTGGTTTCATCATCTGGGAAAAGTAGGACTAATAGCATCTATTTCCAGGGCCACCATGTAAGTGGACATTTTATACAATTCTTGAGGGGTCATTCACCTGAATGTTCCTACTGGGGCTTCTTTTTCTACCTCTCTCTCTCTGTCTAAGGGTCTGAGGATGTAAGAGGCAGCAGATGGGCAGGATTCCTGCCACAGTCCCCAGGAGCCCTGACTGGGTAAGTGACCTGACTGTCCGTGAGCCTGAGAATTTCCTTTCTTTAGGAAGAAAAAAGGTGAACGCTCTGTGCCAGACACTATTCTGGGCACTTTACATGCATTTATAGTAACTCAATCATCACATAACCTAATAAAGTAGCTATGCTGTTATTGTCACCCCCATTTCACAGAGGGAGAAATGGAGGCACAAAAAGCTGAAGTGACTTGCCTGAGATTGCACAGCTAGTAAAAGAGCTAGTAAAGAGCTAGTAAAATCCCCAGAGCGGGGATTTTGAAGCCAGGCTGTCTGCCTCCAGAGACACACTCTTACCCACTACTCTGGATTGCCTCTTGTGAGGTATACCAGCAACACTCAAGAGCGTGGCTCTGGGGTAAGATTGTGTATCAGTTAGCTATTGCTCCATAACAAGCACCTCTTGCCTGGGTTTGACCGTTGGGACATTTACTAGTTGTACACGTGGGCTTATTTACTTCATCTGTCTGAACCTCAGTTTCCTTCCCCATAAAATGGAACAATAGTAATCCCTTCTTGTCAGGTATTATGATGATTATGTGAGAAAATGCCCTAAAGTGTTTGCACGGTGCCTGATGCATGAATGGCCACTGCTATTATAATTAAAAGACTCTGCTCTTCCTGACCCATGAACTCAGAGCAGGAAAGGACTTTGAGGAAACTCTGAGAGGCCTGGCGTCCTACCCAAGGGAGCTGACAGCAGAGCCATGACAGTCATCTGGGTCTCCTGACTCCCAGTCCAGAGTTCTTTCCATCACACAAGCTGCCACTCTTAGACTAAAGCAGAGAAGACAAAGATTCCAGTTTGAGGACGGCAAATCGTGTTTCTCACACTTGCTAGCCGGGAGTGAGTGGTGGCAGCTGCCTTGAATCCTGCACCGAGAAAGCCTGTGAGGCTTGTCGCCACTCCTGGCAAGGAAAGCCAGGATCCACCAGTGAGGCTGACCCTGGGCGAGGGATGGGGAGCGGCCACTTGTGCGGATTACTTGTCACCCCTCTCTGCTCTTAGCTTTGACCTCATCTGCCCTGGTACAGAGAAGTGAGTGAATCATGTGCTCTGGGTCTTTCATTTCACAGAGGCGGACACAAGGTCCAGAGTGGTCAGGTGACTGGCCCAAGGTCACACAGCAGGACCATTCCCTTGTCAGTGACTTTCCCGTGTTTCCCTTCTTCCCACATCCTTGGGGAGTCTGGACAGGTTTGTGTCCGGCTCCTGCTGCCTGAGTTTCCAGTCTCCAACCAAGAGAGGATGTGATCCAGAGCTTCCTGCTCAGGCCTCAGGGGTCCCGCCAGATGCAAGGCAGGCAGCGTCAGGGAGAAGGCTTCTCGGCTCTTTGTTTGGATTCAGATAAGGGCATTTTCAAGTTTCTTGAGATCACCTCGGAGGCCAGCCAATTCTATTTTCACCCAAGGATCCATCATCTTTCTCTGGTCTTATGTACACGTCAGCTGGAGTGAGCTCAGACGAGGCAAGCGCACGATTAAGAGTGGGGGAGGAGTGGTTCTTTAGGTGCTGGGGGCCAGCAGGTTTACAGCTCCCTTTCTGAGGCAAAGACATGACACAAATCTTCCCACCACCCAGCCAACTCCTCCTCGTGTATCTGCCGGGGGGTGATACTCAGACAACGTCTGCACACAGGGCCCAACCATTAAGGAATTCATTAATCAGAATCCTGTTTACAGCTCTCTGGCAAGCGACCATAATTTACTGGCTCATGCCAGACCCTGGGCCTTCCTGCAAACTGCTGTGACATTTGGTAAAAATATCAGCTGGGGACGGGGCCAGGCCAGGAGGTGTGTGTGCAATCCAGGCTGACTTGTGAAATGCAGGCGCAGTGTGGGTCACAGGCATCGGGGAAGGCTGGAAGGCAGCCTGTCACTGGCTCAAGGTGTCACCTTGGACCAGTCACTTCTCTGTCATCTCACATCTGTTTCCTGAGGGGTTTGGAGTAGTCGAATGGCAAAATCCGTTGGCCCACTGACTTGTCGGTGTGGTCTGCACAGAATCAGCCTCCATTGTATTTTTTTTTTTTTAAAGGAATTCCTTGCCAACATTTAGAAACTACAGATTTCCAGAATCCAGATTTCCAGTATGACACTGAGCATGCACTCCTCCCTGGCAATGATGACCTGTGAGTTGAGTTGTCCCTGACATCACCACATGGGTCTGTGATCTGGGGTTTGCCAAGCTTAACACCAATCCCTGCTACTAGGCATGGGCCCAGGACCTCCATGTAAGGCTGTGCATGTTGTCCACTGCACAAGGCGCCCAGCTGTGATGGCAAAATGGGGTCTGCATTCCTAGAATCTGCTTGCCATGCCATGGGTGCTGGTGTGGGGCTCTGTTTGGCTGGAGGAAAGGATACTTTTTAATAATTCTTACCAAGAATTATATTGTTTGGGCCAGTACTGCATTACATAGAGATTGACGGTGGGGCTTCCTCAGAGGCAGAGACACAGGCAGGGCACAGGCTGTCAGGCAGGACAGCTACCTGTGATCTTGGGGAAATCCCTTCCTGTCTCTGGGCCACAGTTTCCTCATTCGAAAAATGAGAGGGTTAACTAGGTGATCTCGAAGGCCCTTCTGGCTATGGGAGAATATGACACATAAAAGCGAAAGAAGCTGCAGATGCAGTCAAGAGTACAGGAGGAGTGAACTGGATTTCATGCCTTAGCTCTGGGGAAGAGGTTGGGGAGGCCAGGAGGAAGGAGGGAGGGATGGGGGCACAGCTCAGAGTTGGCACAGATCTGTCCCCAGTTTCATCTTGTGACGCCTCACAAGGCAAACTCTGGCTTGTAGGGGACGTCCCTACAGCTGCCTCTCCGTCCCCAGACATAAGGTCACGCAGCAAGTTCATGGCAGAGATGGGCCTAGAACCCAGCCCCCTCCAGGCCCTGGGACTGTGCCCCTACCACACACTTCCCATCCAGGCCGCCTACCCTGGTCCCTACCCTTGTCAAGGGTGTGGATGAAATGGGAGAGACCCCCAGGAGTTGGAACGTGGAAACTGGACTGGGAGAAGGGGAGGCATTCTAGGCCAGGAGATGACCAGCACTCAGGCCACCAGCATGGTAGAGGGGGAGTCCACCAGTTCTTTTTGCCCCCTCCATCATCCTTCCCTGTGCTCAGAACCTTTTCCATTATCCCTTACTGTTGACCTGGTTCTGTCTGTTCTCACTGTTGCTTCCCTTATTCTGGCTCCGACATTCGCTAGACCAAGAGTTGGCAATCTCCGGTTCCTGAGCCAATGACTGCCTGTTTTTGTAAAGTTTTATTAGAACAAAGTCACACTTGTTTGTGTACATGTTGGCCATGGCTGCTTTTGTGCTATGAGAGCAGAATCAAGTAGGTGTGACAGAAACTGTAGGTATGGCCCCCAATGCTGAAAAATATTTAGTATCTGGCCTTTTACAGAAAAGTTTGCCAGCCCCTGCCCTAGACCCATCAGTACCCGTGAAACTGGAGTCCTGATAAAATGATCAGCCCGTTTTCCTTATTTTACAAATGAGGGAAATGAGGTACAGAGGGGTTAAGCAACTGGCCCAAGGTTACACAGCTAATGAGAAACAGAGCCAACCTCTGAACCCAGAGAGGCTGACTCAGGAGTCAGTGCTCCCTTCCTGAGGAAGGTCATTCTGCCAAGGTGATAAACACAAACCAGTGCCCAGAGTACAGGTCAGAAAGTGGACGTGTTATGGCTTCTGCATTGATCATTTTCTTCCAAATCCACTCCTCTTCCCAGAATATAATGGACTACATATTTTTCGTTGAACATTGGAAGAAGGCTTGTACAGGAGCGCCTGTGTATAATTAATCTCTTTTTTTACACCTTAAAATTCAAACCATGAGATAGTACTTGTCTGTTCGGCTTATTTGGAATGTGGTCATTTGCACATGGCAGCTCTGATGTTTGCTGTTGCTCTAGCCAAGGAGAGAAGGGTTTGCTAAGCGACTGCCCAGGGTGTGATATCGCGGGAGGAATATTTAAGCAACTTAGGAGAATGAATGGGACACAAGCATTTCTGAAACCTTTGTTTGTACAATTGCCCCACAGTGCACGTCCTTATAAAATATTGTTTGTTTCATGTTGACTGATGAGCTGATTTTATTCCCTTAAAACCAAAAATCCATTCCTCGAAAGGGGTCCGTAAGGAATACCTTAAAAATTTGTACATACCTAATCATTTAAAAACTTTTATGTAAAATAAACTTTTTACTTAACACTATGTAACCCTCTTACCATCAGTTTTTTTCAGAATACTTTCATTGTTCACGTAAAACAGGTCGATGTACTGGATTGTCCTAAGGCTGTTTTATATGCAATGTTTTATTACTCCTCACGAATGCTAGGGCTCCCTCACCTTGAACAATATGGAAACATGTTTGAAGAAAGAAAATGCCCTGGAGAGCGGTTAATAACTGCACACCAAGCTGACCTTTAAGATCAGCACCAGAAACCTGAATAGATGCTGCACCTTTTCCAGGAAGTTGCTCTTTCTGATTCTGATGATTAAAGGCATGCCCATAAGTCAGCGGCACCAACAGGGAAAACCCGGCACTGTCTAGAACAGTCATTTTAGTTTACTTGCTGAACCAAACAGGTTCATGTCATTGACAATAGATTTAATTACCATCAAATAGCAAGATGAATATAAGTCAAGGCATGGACTGGAAATATAAAGACAAACTTGTAAATTATAAATAATCTTTGGGCATTCTGGAATCTTCTGGAAAAATCTGGGTTTCTGCACAATTGTTTGTTTTCTGGTTTACCCAGAATTTACTCCTATGTTATGTCATAATGCACTAACCAAGTGTGGTGGACACGACTATGTCCACTTCACTGCTGAAGACACTGAGGTCCAGAGAGAGAGTCAGGAGACTTCACACAGCACAGCTGTCCTCACCCAGCTTGTCTAACTCCTCAAGTCTGCTCTTTGGATTGTGCCATCTCTTTGCTTAAACTTAACAATAATTGTACTTTTTGTTTTGTCTCCAGTTGTTCATTCTGAGGGCTTCTTCCAATAGATCCAAAAGAATGCACAGCCCATGGGCCGTATACCACATGGGCTCTTTTTAGGGGATGGATGGGCCAGGGGGCAGGAAGGGCCCTCCTCCGGAAGGCATCAGAGAGGATCAGGAAAGATGCTTGGTTTGGGAGCCAGGGTGAGAATCTTATTCCTAATCCTAGCTTTGCCACTGGCCAATCAGGTAACCTTGGGGGTTTTCGAATTTCTCTGTGCCTATAGTATGGATATACCTATCGCATCACCATACTGGGAACTGGTGGCTATTGGAAGGTTGAAATGACAAAACATACATAAGGCTCCAGCCACTTAAGCCACTCAGGGACAGCGATTGCTATGATCTAGGCCAGTTCATCTGCTCCTCTGCCTCCAGACCAGAATCACACACCTTTCCTTTATTTAATGACTAGAATTTGTTCCTGAAAACTTTGCTGCTATTTGAGAAGCTGTTAAATGAAAAACCACTTCTATAAATTTTAATGGGAAAAATTATGATACCTTTCATCCCAATGCACTGTTTCAAGGCTGCCCCTTGGAACAGCCTCTCCAAGGATACAGTCAGGATTTATGCCTCTAAGAGGCTCCACAGGTGATCCTAACGTATGCCCAAGCCTGAGAACTCCTTCTCACCCTTTCCTTTCCCTGTGGCAAAGCCTGAGTCTCCCCCTCTGGCCCCCACTTCTGGGAATGTGCTCCGGTTGGGGGGTTACACTGACATGGCACTTTACCATCACATGCATTAGCTCCCCGAGTCCCATTTTACAGATGGAGAAACTGAGCAGGAGACCCACTCAAGGCCACCCAGGGAGTGAACAGCAGTGCTCTCAGCTGAGTCCCAGGCCCGTCCTTTCTGAGGCTCTGAGCTCTCTGGCCTGATTTGGAAGAGAGTGGCCTGGCTAGTCCAGGCTTTCCTGAAGTTAGACCCAGGGTCTCAGATAATCATCTGCCAAGGATTAGAGGCTCCTGGCAGGGCTAGACCTCACTTCATCCCCGACTTACACAGCCCAGTGCCCCAAGCACGTTGACTTGGGGTCCAGCTCATGGTTTCCCATGAGTTCTCCCAGTTAGTGAGTCCCAGGCCTTCTTGGTGTAAATGGGGAGGCAGCAGTGCCCCAGGTACACTGGCATGGTGGCAGGGGAGTGGGAGTGATTCAAGGCATCTGGGTAGAAGTGGGGTCTCTCCTCCCCAGCCAGCCAGGCCTCTGCCAGGACATCAGAGGCAATGAGAGCTTATAACACGGCTGGAGGGGCAGGGTTGGGGAGGGCTGGGCTTCTGCTCTGAGGGGCTGTGCCTGTCTTGTGTATCAAAGATGTGAGAGACACCCCTGTCCCTACAGGGTCCGCAGTCTCCCTGGGGAGACCAGAACGTGTGCTGGAAAGGGGGTGGAGGACGGTTGTGTGTGTACTGGTGCAGAAAGTACCTGTATGCATCTAGCTGTGAGCCAGGAGGGGAAAGACTAGGGAGAAGGAGAGAAAGGAATGGAAGGGGAGGGGAGGAGGGGGAGGAGAGAGAAGAGGGGAGGGAGGAGTGGGAGAGAAGAGGAAGAGGAGGCAAAAAGTGCAGGCAGCAGCAGCCGAGGCATCTCCTGCCTTTATTCTCCAGCCTTCCCTGTGGCTGGACACAGGGTCAGGAATATTCCCCCAGGCCAGGGGTCATAGGGGCAGCAGTGCCTGGAGGGGCCCAGCAGGTGTGCAAGAGCCAGGTGGCCAGTTGGAGAGGAATCTGGCTCACTAGAGAGGCTTCTCCAAAGGTCTGGGCCTCCACGCACCTCTGGCTCATCACTGCCACGTGAAACAAGGGCTCTGGGTGGCCAGATTTCCCAATTTTCCAAACCAGAAGCTGGATTTCTGTAAACATTTCCAATTTTTAAAGCCAATTGACGTGTATCCCTGGGCCAGATTCAGCCTGGTCAGTCTCTGACCTGGTCAGTTTGCTCAGAAAAGAACATGGCCTTTGGGGTCAGATGAACTGAGTGTGCATCTCATCTGTGGATTTCTGCCTGGGGGGTCCAGGACAAGTGATTTAATCTCTGAGCTTGTTTTATTATCTTCAAGACGTGGGTAACATGGCTGTCTTTTAGGGTGGTGGTGGGATTAAAGATAGCACTTGCCAGAATCTTCCTACAGGGAACTAGCACATAGTAAGTGATCAACGATTATCAGGCCCTTTTATCTGCAGCCTGCTCTCCCCAGGCCAGATTTCTTAGAAACGCCCTCTTTCACATCTTTCCTCTTAGAAACCATCTCCCTGGGTTTAGGATGAAGACATGGACAGTCTGTTACTTTGGCTCTGGGACTGACTGGACTGTGGTTTACTGGCCTGATGTGTGAGGACATGACTTTCTTCCCCAAAGGGGAGGGCAAAAAGTACTAGACACGTGCATGCAACTATCTCACCTCCCCACTCTGTCCGAAACTGAAGCTCAGAGGAAGGGAAGGGCTTGCCAAGGCCAACTAGCAAGTTAGTGGCAGAGCTAAGGTTAGAACTGCAGTTTCATGGCTCCATACCCTTTCTTTCAGCTGTGGATGGTTCTCTAGATTAGGGAGGCGTTTAGGGAAGGTCCCGTTTCTCTCCCAGAGGGGGCTGTCAGGCAGCATCTTGGTGAGCTTGAGGCTGGGAAGCGAGGCCCTTTGGATGTGGATTTGGGAGACTCTCGTGCAAGCCGGAGCTAAGCAGGAGAGCCTATGAGCAGAGCCTGGCCTAAGCCACGGCTGGCCTCTGCGCTCCCAGCCTTGCGTGTTCCCATCCTGACATTTCGCATCGTCACTGGCGTGCACGCTAGTTCAGAGCGAAGACCCTGCCTTAATTAACCTGCTCAGTACTTCCTGGGACAAACCAAGCACCTGAGACCTACCTAGTGGGTGTGCTTTGAAAGCTGGCTGAATGGAATCAAGTTGGAGGACGAGGAAGTGACTTCCTGTCCACCAAACTAGCTAAAACAATTTTAAAACAATACCACCAAATGCTGGCAAGATAGCAGTGAGGCTGGTATACTCAACCACGGTGGGTGGGTAGCATTACAATTTCATATTTTTAGGAAGCAATTGCACAATATATACTTTACAGACACTTATGCCTTTTGACCTAGTAATTCTACTTCTGGGAATATGCAAATGACGTCTGTTTCCTCTCTTCTCCTTGGCTCTACCTATTTGAAGAACCTTTTCCTTTTTCCTCCCTTCTCGAATAAGAGACTTCTTGAAGCATTTCTGCTGTTCTTGTCCAAGCTTCTTTTAAAGGAACATTTACTCATGAGCGCATTAACATTGGAAACATTGGAAACACAGCCTGCAGCCCTGGCTGTCCTGGAAGCCACGCTGGGCCAGCAGGGCTGGTTTTTCCCTTTTGTTCCGGGGCCGCCCCTGAGCTCATAGAGAAGTCAGCCAAGTTTGCCTGTGCGGCCCCCATGCCACCCCCTCTCTGCCCTCTCTCCCTTCTGTCTTCTGACATCTCGTCCCTCTCCCAGCAGACAGGAGCCTTGAAGGTCTCAGCTGAGGCCTGCCCCCCTGCCCCCGAGGTGTTCGCTCCTTAGGGAACTGGTCTCGGGGGGATGGCTCTCTGCGATGGAGAGGGGAAGGCATGCCGTGTAAGTATCAGGGGCCATGCAGGAGGCAGGTGTAACGGGAAGGACAAGAAGTACATTTACAAGCAGTTCCAAAAGAAACCCAGAACAAAGTCAGCCCTGAAACAGACGAGCCCAGCCAGATAAGAACCCAGTGTGAGATTCACAGAGTAGCTCAAAAGATTTCTGTCCAGTATCCTGTTGCCACCTCAGATTCTCATGTGGAACCCAGAACAGCTTCTGACCAGATTTGTGTCTTGCAAACAAACAAACACATTTCTTAGACCCAAAGGAGTGCTTCTGTGGGGCCGGATTTTACGGTGAGGCGGGATTCTCCAGTTCCACGCCCTATGCATCACAAAGGCGTCAGCCTTCTTTTTCCACACAGACACTGTTCAGATGCATTTCATTCTCTTTCTTACTTTTCATAAAATGCTGTTTCTTTTTCTGTGTACATCTAGTGTTTGCTTCCAATCGCTACAGAGTCTTCTAAAATACGCACCTACCACATTCTCCTTTTCTCAAGTGAGGGATGTGAAGGTCACCTACACATCCCATACCACAGCCATCACTGTGATGGACGTCCTTGGACATGTACCTTTGTGAATCCCTTGTTCAGCTAACAAGGAGATCCAGAATCTCCGTCCTCCCCTGAGAAATTTACCCATCTGCACATAGGTGTTGGAGAGAGCCTCAGAGATGGTTTCCTCCTACTAGTCCATTTTCCAGATGAGAATTCTGAGGGTCTGAGAGGGGAAGTGACTTGCCTCTAGTTATCCACCAAATTGAAAGCAGAACCAGAGCTATTGATACAATCTTGGTGTACCTGTTCCTCCTTCCAAATTTGGAAAATTATAGAGGTGGCAGCCAGGTGAAGGGGGAGTAAAGGCGGGGATGCACGGATTCCAGGGCCGGGCAGGAGCTCAGCTGGATGGCAGGAGGCGGCACAGGTAAAGGTCATTTTCCACCCAGGTTCCTCTCTCTTATTAAGGAAATGGGAATCTGGCTGATGTTGCTTGTTCATTGAAAGCAAGGAAGTGAGTGTGTGTGTGTGTGTGTGTGTGTGTGTGTGTGTGTGTGTGTGTGTGTGTCCTCTGTATTTCTTCTTGAAAAGACAGTGATGTTGCCTCTACAGAGGAGAGCAAAAAGCGTGGGGCGGGTCAGAAGGAAGACAGCGAGGAACAGCCAAGTAAAGCCAGCTGTCCTCCAAGCAGCGAATGTGGTTTCCAATCCACGTGCTGCAGCCTGATCTTGAAGCCAGAATTGATTGGGTGTGAGTGACAACTCAGAAGGCTCTCTCCTAGACACTTGTTATGTCACCAGGAGATCTGTAGTAAAAATAACCACACAAACCATAGAGGACTCTGGACTTGTCCAAGGGCCTTCTTATCTCTTATCACTTGATTTCAGGGCTAGGGTGTAATCTTATACACTTAAAAAAAAAATCATAAAGAGATTATGTGCTTATAGTTCAAAATCTGAAAAACAGGCAGGAACAATGATGAAAATAAAAATCCATAATCCTTAAAGTATTTGTTTTGCACTAAATATTAGAATATTTGAATCCTACTATACATACAAATGTATTTTTTCACCAAATACTTTATTGTCACATTTCCTCTTTACAATTTTTTGGCTTTCCTTTTTATGTTTCGCTCTTTAATCCTCTGTAAGTGAAGATCTGAATTCATTTAATTTTCTAAGTAGTTAGCCAATTGCCCCAGCGCCAGGGAGTAATTTTTCCTTTCCCTGCTGATATGAATCATCACTGGATCATCTACTGACTTTATGTACCTAGCACATTTATATCCTAAGGTCTGCTTTTAAGGATATTTTTTTTTCTTCCACTGGCCTATCTAGTGCTATTCTTAGGTGATGACAATATTGTTTTATAATATTTATAAATTTGTATTACATTGCCATTTTTGTAGGGAAAGTCTCCCTTCATTATACCTAATTCCCCAAATTTTTTTGACTAGCCTTGCCTGTTCATTTTCCTAGATGAAACTGAAAATAATTTAGAAATTGAAATAAATTGATCAAGGCATAGATTCCATAGTTTTTTTAAAATTGCATTAAACAGATATCAATTTGGGGAAAACGAACATCATTATAGAAGTCGTCTTCTTTTTTTTTATATTTTAGTTTTGGCTGCGTTGGGTCTTCATCGCTGCGTGTGGGCTTTCTCTAGTTGCGGTGAGCGGGGGCTACCCTTCGTTGCTGTGTGCGGGATTCTTATTGCAGTGGCTTCTCTTGTGTGGAGCATGGGCTCTAGGCACATGGGCTACAGTAGTTGTGGTGCATGGGCTCAGTAGCTGTGGCTCGCAGGCTCTAGAGCACAGGCTTAGTTGTGGAGCACGGGTTTAGTTGCTCCGCAGCATGTGGGATCTTCCCGGATCAGGGCTCAAACCCGTGGCCCCTGCATTGGCAGGCGGACTCTTAACCCCTGCGCCACCAGGAAGTCCTATAGTAGTTGTCTTCTACACAGGGAATATGCTGTATCTCTCATTTAGTCAAATTTTTATATCTCTGAAATGTTTTCTCTATTTCTTCATGTTGTCATGCATATTTATGGTTAAGGTAATTCACATTTACGATATTTTTGGCTATTTTGAATGGGATCTTGTTTTCCAAATGTAATAGTCTTGCTAGTTCTTGTTGGTACATATAAAAACTGATTTAAAAATATACATTTATCTTGCATTAGTTATTTGAGTATTACTAGTTCTAACAGATTTTAGGTGTTTTTTTTTTTTGAAGTTTTTTAGGTAGGCAATTACACCATTTGATAATTGCATCTCCTCCCTTCCAGTAGCTACACCTCATATCTTTTCCTGACTTACTGTATCTGCGAAAGCTCACAGACAGTGGTAAACAATGGGAGTGTTTCAGGAATCATTGCCTTTTTCCTAATTTTGATGGAATACTTGTAGTTTTTCACACAGTTATCATGTTGGCTGTTTGATTTGAGAAAGCTTTAAAAATATCAAGGTAGGAAAATGTCTTATTTCTAGTTTACTTAAAATTTACTTTTAAATGAGATCTTTAGGTGGCATTTTATTGTCCCCTTTCTATTTCTTTTAAAATAATCCTGTGGCTATATACAATGGGATATTACTCAGCCATAGAAAGAAACGAAATTGAGTTATTTGTAGTGAGGTGGATGGACCTAGAGACTGTCATACAGAGTGAAGTAAGTCAGAAAGAGAAAAACAAATACCGTATGCTAACACACATATATGGAATTTAAAAAAATAAAAAAGGTTCTGAAGAACCTAGGGGCAGGACAGGTATAAAGACACAGATGTAGAGAATGGACTTGAGGGTACGGGGAGGGGGAAAGGTAAGCTGGGAGGAAGTGAGAGAGTGGCATAGACTTATAAATACTACCAAATGTAAAATAGATAGTGGGAAGCAGCCGCATAGAGCAGGGAGATCAGCTCGGTGCTTTGTGACCACCTAGAGGGGTGGGATAAGGAGGGTGGGAGGGAGATGCAAGAGGGAGGGGTTATGAGGATATATGTATACATATAGCTGATTCACTTTGTGATACAGCAGAAACTAACACAATATTGTAAAGCAATTATACTCCAATAAAGATGTTTAAAAAAATAAATAAATAAAAATAAAATATTAAAGAGCTAGAAAAAAAATAATCCTGTGGCTTTTCTCCTTTAACCTATTGATACAATGTCTTATATTAACAAATTTCCTAATATTGAATCATATTCACATTCCTAGAATAAAAATTACTTCCTCATGGCCCATTAATATTTTCATTCAAAGCTGGTTTTGGTTTGCTAATATTTTATTTAGGATTTTTGTGTCAATATAACAGGTTGTTAAGAAGGCAATATCTGCAATGAGGCTGGCTGTATGTCCTTGGGCAATTTCCTTCCTTCTCAGATCCTTTGCAAAAATGGGAGAGTGCTGGCATCCAGCTTAGCTCACAAGCTTGTAAGGATTAAGTGAGAACAATGTATGTAAATTTCTTCCACATTTATCTCATCTAAACCTAACAACCCTCTAAGTTAGGCATTATTGGCTTCATTTAACAGAATAGGAGACTGAGGCTCAGAAAGGTTATGTAACTTGCTCAAAGTCACATTCAGTTGTGGCCCTGTCTCTTGGTAACTGAGAGCCATTTGCAGTTCCTCCAAGTGGCCAGCAGTTTGACATCTGCCTGCCTTATATATGCAACTCCCCTTGTTCTGAAGAACCTTCTTTTCTTTATCTGGAAAACTACGTATTCTTCAAAACCCAGGTCAAGTACCTCCTCCTCTGTGAGGCCTTATGGTACTTCCTCGTTTAAGTTACCACGGCATCTAATACTCATATTATTGTATTCTCATTCCATTTTGCAGTGGCAT
Source organism: Kogia breviceps (assembly GCF_026419965.1). Classification (NCBI taxonomy): domain Eukaryota; kingdom Metazoa; phylum Chordata; class Mammalia; order Artiodactyla; family Physeteridae; genus Kogia; species Kogia breviceps. The sequence continues at coordinate 98,063,233 of NC_081312.1, forward strand.
CATTTCCCCCATTCCCTGAATCCCAGTGCTCAGCACATGCTGCCTCCCAGTAAGGGTTCACCCCAGTCTGTTGGTGGACCCCAAGTAAGAAGCAGTGTGCCCCAGCAGAAAGGGCCATGCTTTGGAGATGGACTGGAGCCTAAATCTTAGCTCCGCCAATACTGGCAACTTGTCTTTCTTCCCCGAGCCTCGCCTTCCTCTTCTGTAAATAGGAATAACATCCCCACGCTCACAAGGCTGTTGGGAAAATTACATGAGAGTAAAGCCCTTAGCCTAGGGCTCAACACATAATAAGTGCTCAATAAACACTCCTTCCCCCCCCCACTCTCTTCTGACACCCCCTTCCCTGTGCATGGACAGGACAGGGGGGATTTCTCATACCTGTCTCTCCCCACTAGCACCTAGCACTAGCCAGACAAGCCTGAGTCTCCCCACAACCCTGTAAGGGAGGCAGGGATTTGTGTGTACCCATTTTACAGATGCAGAACCAAGGCCATGGGGAAGAAATGACCTGCCCAAGATCTGAGAGCTCAGAAGCCACAGAACTAGCCCCAGAACTCAAATTCTTTGACCTGATTTCAATTCTATGACGTTGTTTCTCTGGCCTCACAGCAGATACACTGCCAGAACAGCATTCCTCAACTTGCACCCTCTGGAAACATATCGATACAGAGAATTTGAAAGAAAGTTCTGAGGTTAAAAAAGAATGGGCCGAATAAACTCTTCCATCATTTGGCGTTTAATTATGTTACCCTTACATAGCATGGGGGGTTCTTGTGTCAGCCAGCCCTGGCATTGAACCCCAGGTCTGCCACTAGCTGGGGGATGAATATACACTAATAAGTGACAGAGTTGGGAGTTTTCCAAACTTAGCAATGTAATCAGCAAGAACAAGAACAGCCATGGCGGCACCAACAGTGGTACTAGTCTAAGAGCTTAACGAGAAGCACTTTTACTCTCATTTTACAGGTGACGAAACCGAGGCACGAAGACGACAGGTAAAATGCCCAGATTTACAGCTGTGGCAAACGCAGGCTGCCCGGCTGCAGAAGCTGCTTTGATTTTTTTGAGGGAAGGACTAGAGTTCCGAGGAAGAATCAAACCCTCGCTGGATGAATAGGGCCCCTCCTTAGTCCAGAGTTACCACCAGACTCTTCGGAGGTACAAGAATCAAAGAGCATTGTGGCCTCAGGGAGCCAGCAGCCTGGAGGCTCTGTCCCCATGGGTGGCCTGAAAACAACAGCCTCTACAGGCCTGGGTTTTGATCCCAGGTCTTGGACTGGCTCTGAGGCCTGGATATTTCACTCTCAGGCCTCAGTCTCTCTATCAATGAAATGGGGATCATCAGAAGGTGCCGGAGCTAGGCTGGGCCTCCCTCTCTCATGGAGACCCCACAGCCCATCATGACGCCGGTCTTGGCAATTTTGCTTTAGGACGTGATCTCCTCTCCCCGCGCTCCTTCCTTCTCAAGCCCTCTGTCACCTCTTCGCTCTTGCAATTCTCCCAGTGCTCCTTCCTCCTCTGTCTGATCTCTGGGCTGCTCGCCTCCTCTCCCAGGGCCTCCTCCTCCGCCAGTGCCATTTCAGGCCCAGGAAGTCAGCATCCCTACCCCATCCTGGCCCTGACACCATGTGAGTGCTCGTGTGCACATGCGTGCGCCATCTTGGCTCCCCCGGAAGGAGAGCCAGGGGTTCTAGTGGCAGTGCTTCATTTGGGCTGTGTCCCAGAGAACAGCAGCGGGAGAGGAGAAGTCAGACTTGGAGGGAAGGCGCCCCACACAGGCAGGAGCTGTTACTGCAGTGACTGCCGTGACCGCCGTGGGATGGAGTGTGAAACCCCATCTCAGCCACACCATCTGAGGGGCCACAGAGCTGGGGATACTGCACCAACTCCTGTCAACCATTGGGTGACAGCTGCTCCCCTGGGACACTAATTCCTGGCACTCCCAGTCTTTTCGTGCCTGGGCAGGGTAGGAGTCCGTGGCTGTAGAAAGCCCATCTTCAGAGGGATGCTGATGGTGGTGGATGGAAGCTGGCAGGGTTGGGTGCTGGCAGGGCTGGGTGCTGACAGCACCCGCTGCATCAGAGGGTCTCCCACTTGAGGGAGCATTAGCATCCCCTGGAGGGCTTGATAAAACCCAGATGCCTGGCCCACCCCAGAGTTTCTCCTTCAGGAGGCCTGGGGTGAGGCCTGAAAACGTGCATCTCTAACACGTTCCCAAGCGCACGCCCACGCAACTCTACCAAATAAAGTCCAAATGCGTCTGCCTGGTGTTCAAGGCACTCTGTCACCTCCCCAGATACACTAACAATGTTATCTCCCAAGGACCCCCTACAAATATTGATGGCGTTTTGTACTGTCTCTGCAAACTGCTCTATTATTTCTAGCCTCTATACCTTTGCTTACCCTGTTCTCTGCTGGGTTATCCTTTGTCTGCCATTTCTTCCTGTTGGGATTATACTCATCCTTTAATTTCAATGCCTACCCTCTTCTCTTTAGCCTTCTCCATCGTCCCAACTGCCCCCCGCCCTTCTCTCATAACCCCTTATCTACACCTCTCTGAGTGCATTTATGACTGTCTACCTTGTATCCCAAGGAACTAAGACCTTATTTTATCTTCTTAATAACAACCTGCCACCCACTTTGTCAACAAAGGTCTCTTTTGATTTTCAAAACCACTAGGAGATAGGGAAGTGGAGGGGTATTATTAGCTCTGTTTAGAAAATGAGGTTCAGAGAGGCCAAGTGACCAGCCCGAGGCCAGCTGGGCTGATTTCAGGTCTTCTAGGTGGAAAGTCTGCATTCTCCTCTCCCTGCTGTCTCCTCCCTCCTCTTGAGGCCAACCATGGGGGGTTATCTTCAGCCAGTATTTGTTGGATGAGCGGATGGGATGGGTTGGGATGGACTGGAATCCTCCGTGAGTTGTTCCTAGAGCAGGCTCTTGTAGAAAAGATTGGCCCCTGGCTGACAAAATACCATAAGTCCTTGGTGTCAGAGAACAATCACTGCCTTTTCCCTTTAGAAACCAGAAATCACCAAGAATCTAAACTCCTCTTTGGGCCTGAACCACCCTTACCCAGGCTGTGCTTGACCTTGGACCAACATCTCCAATTCTGACACCAATTCTGATGTGTGGGTTTTTCCCCCACAATAAGCAATTCTGATACCAGCTGGGTGCCCTACAAGTCAACTCAAATTTGACACTATCTGCCTGGAGTTAGGGCCAGATCCTACAGGTTAAGTTCTCAGTCCTACAAAACTGCCCCCCTGCCCAAGTTCAGATACCAATCACAAGTGCACGTTGTCATCTGGACTCCTGACCAGTTGGCTGTAAATCAGAGGTTTCTGTAACTCCCTCACTGGGTTCAATTAATTGCTAGAGCGGCTCACAGAATTCAGAGAAATACTTTACTTACTAGATTACTGGTTTATAATAAAAGGGTAGAACTCAGGAACAGCCAGATGGAAGCAAATATACAGGGCAAGGTATGGAAAGGACGTGGAGCTCTCCCCAAATCTCCACGTGTTCACCAACCTAGAAGCTCTCTGAAACCCCTCCTGTTGGGTTTTTATGGAGGCTTCATTACCTAGGCACGTTTGATGAAAATATTGACCACTGGTGATTGATTGAACCTCCAGCCCCTCTCCCCTCCCCAGAGGTCTGTGGGTAGGACCAAAATTTCCAACCCACTAATCTTTGGTTTTCCTGGCAACCAGTCCCCAGACTGAGCTTACCTAGGTCCAAAAAATGTCACCTCATTAACATAACAAAAGACACCTTGATCACACAACGTTTGGGAAATTCCAGGGATTTTGGAAGCTGTGAGCCCAGAACCATGGACTAAGACCAAATATATATGAAATGACCAAATATACATTTTTCTTATAAACTATCATATTGTAAAGGTGCTACGTGGGTTGGGTAGCCCTCTTTACCTTGTTACGTACCAACCAAAATACAGATCATCCAAGATCACCAGGACAGGGGAAGCGAGAGATGGAGAAAGGATGTTTATTCTTCACTTGACCTGGAAGCGACAGTCAATGGGCCAGAACTAGTCACATGGCCCCCACCCTTTCACAAAGGAGGCTGGTACACGCAGGGGAGCACAAAGATCATCAGTGAGCATTTAACTACCCCTACCAAAGGTACTGATCTACACGTGCCAGGGGAGACCAAAACTATTTGGAGAAAATACCTCTCGTCTCAAAAGGTCAACACACCCAGGCAAGGCCAGAGCTGCAGTGGGGTTTGACTAAGAAAGGGGCCATTCCAGGGCGGTGGTGGAGGGGGCGTTTCTGAGGGAACCCTTCCTGCGAAGCCTGGGGCCACAGCTGGTAGCCAGGGCTGTGGAGAGCCTGCTGCAGAGGTAGCAAATCAGAGGCGGGGAGGTGATGGGGAGGAGTGGAGAAGGAAGGAGAGCTTCCTTGGAGACTTGGCCTAACTAGGCCACTTCAAACCCCATAGGCCTGTCACAGTGGGATGGGCTGGGGGTGGGTGGCACTGGAAGGCAGGCCCCGCCCCCACCCCAAGCTCTGCAGGAGGACTCTGGGCTCTGTGGTATCTCAAGGGCTGGGCCTGTTAGATGCATTACAGGCCCAGTGCGGGAAGCTGTTTTGATTAAATTTGGGAGCATAATTGCAGGGTTTGTGCTGTGGTCTCATTATGGCTTTTTTAATCTTGTTAACCTCTCCTCCCCATCTCCCAGCACCCCCCTCCACTTCCTTCCACAATTGTAGGCTGTGGCCTTAGAACAATACCAGGAATATTTTCCATCTCTCTGTCATGGCTTTCTCCTACTCCCCCCACCCCCCCAACGGGATCTCAGAGGGAGGACGGAGTGGGGAAGGAAGGGAAGCCCGGGATGGGGGATGTTGTGTGTTGCTGAGGTGCCTGCAGTGCCTCTCAGTTCAGTTCCCACATGTGCAGCACGATATTGGGTTCTCTGAGGGACACAAAGGGCACTGAGGCCTGATTTTCCACTCTCAGGAGCCCACAGTTCAGCTGGGAGGTGGAAAGGCCGGGGGACATGACAATGTGAGGGAGAGTAGGGAGGGCTGCTGGAGTTTGGGGCAATAGAGGAGAGGACAGCTTGGAAAGGTTGGGGTAGGGAGGAGGGGGTGATGGTCCCCACCGTCCAGGCTGGGGGAAGCAGAGAATAAGTGGCTTGCTTGGCATGGTGTCACCACAGCACAGGGATTGTATTAGTCAGGATAGGCTGGGCAATGGTGCAGTAACAAATAAGGCTCAACACCTCAGTGACCTAACACAAGAATGGGGCGGGGGGTTCTTGTTTGTGTGAGGTCTGCCCTGGGTTGGACACAGAGGGATGGCTGAGGGTGGTTGTTGGGGCGAAGGGACAGATTAGGGAGATGTTTGTTGGTGCCCAGGGATAGCATGCTGGCACAGGAGGCCAGCAGGGTGGGATGAGGTGAGCTGGTGAGTCTCCTGGTCTCAGCCATGGCTGCAGTGACCTGGCCAGGCACTGGGCTGAGGGCTCCCCTGTGGGATTGGACAACACCCCCCACCCAGCTAAGGGGGAGGGGTGTTGCCATGGGAACAGGGGTGGGGGTGGGGTGCATTCATAAATAAGCAGACAGTTTCTGAGATGCAGAGGCCTGAGCTGAAGGGAGTGAGACAGCATGGGACCTGGGCCCCTTTGCTGCCGTGCTTGCAATGCTTGCGCCTCGGGAGGTGTGTACCTCTCCTCAAGCAACAAAATACAAAGAAACTGTTCGGGACTAAAAATAACTGTATGCACGCAGTTGGGGCAAATTCTGGACCCCAAAGATACAAAGAGACCAACTGCCACTTCTGAAGAGCCTGGAGCAAAGTCAGGTTGTGGGGAGCAAAAGCAGGGTACTGAGCATGCCCCCTGCACACACCACCACCAGAGGGGTGGGCAAAACACCTAAGCCGCCCCTCTGACCCGACCCTACCCTCACCCCATATAGGGAACAAGCTTGCCCCTGCCTCAGGGAGCGAGCAAGCAAGGGAAACTGTTTGTTCTCGCCGCCCCCTGCTGCAGCAGGGGCCCCAATAAAGCCTTGCCTGAATTTCTTGTCTGGCCTCTGGTCAATTTCTGTTGCTTAAGGAGGCCAAGAACCCTGGTGGGTAGCAGGAATAGAGAGAAGGCTGGGGTTGGGCGTGGGGAGGTTGGGTCCCTCATACGCAGGCCCCGCCCCTTCTGCTCTCCTTCCCCGGCCACCACTCAAGGCCCCTCTTCTTCTCTCTGGCTTCCCTTCTGTCTCATGACTGTCAGTCACCATCTCCAGAGCTGACCTCTTTCCTGAGCTCCCCAGCCTGCTCCTCTCCCTGTTGTCCCCCTCCAAGGTCACACACTTCCGGCCAGCCAGACACCCCAGCAAGAACGGTAGGCCTGACAGCACTCCTACCTTTGTAAGCTTGCCCCTTCCTGCCCCCAACCCCGCCCTCCTGTCTCCAATTTTGTCACTCCCACCTTCTACCTCTCCCCAGTCTCTGCTTCCTTCCTTGTACCCTTCTAACCATCGCCTGGGCCCTCTTTCTCTCTACCCTGGGCCCTTGCAGTCCCCTCCTCACTGGTCTCCAGGTAGCTGCCCTTTACCCAGCCCACTGTCCCCACCTCCACCCCTCAATTCTTGATCCTGTAGCCATAGTGGTTTATTTCCCCAAATCTGGTGGTGTGACTTCCCTGTCTCTTGCCCCTCTCCGGCTCCCCACCAGGCCACCCGAGGTCCTTCATCCCCGGTTTTGCTTCTCTCATCTCCAGGCCCCTCAGACAAATTTCTTGCACAGCCAAGACCTTCTGAATACATCATGCTCTCACGTGGTGCTGAGCCCCGTGCATGTGCCACTTCTTTCAGGAAGCTGAGCTGGGTGTCACCTCGGAAAGCCATCTCCCCCATCCTTTAGCACTTTGTGGGAGCGCCCACTTTCTAGCATACGTTGCGGTGAGTTACATCCACATTTTCCCTGCTCCATCGACTGCCGGCTCCTTAAGAGCAGGACCTGTCTCATTCGTGGTCAGTGTCCCTGCCCAGGCTCCGCAGGGCTTACTGAAGGAGGGAGTGATGGAAGTAGGGCTGGGCTGGGCTTTCTGAAGTTGCTTGGGGGGGGAAGGGATCTGGGCAGAGGCTGGGCGATGCAGCGAACGCGTGTTCTGCGGACATGGCGATCTTTCCATCAGAGGGTGGAGGAGGCCCACTCAGAGGAGGAGAGCCAGATGATGGCGTGCAAATGGAAGCGCACTTCCCAGAGGCCTGGCTCAGAGGGTGGGAGGAGACTGAGTTCCTCAGGTGAGGTGAGGTGGGGTGAGGTGGGGTTTGGGAACAGTGCTCTCTCCCAGGGCTGTCCTGGCAGGGTGGGGCAGTGTCTCAACAGCCATCTTGGCAAACACTGGCTTGGATTGCCACCAGAGCACCGGGGACATCCCCTACAGCACAGGGACGAGGGGCAGCCAAGCCTTTGTAGCCCCCATCCTGTGGCATAGTGTTCGGACCATCCCTGGGGTCCTCTCTGTCCTTTGAGCTCCCTGCTCCCTACCGCTTGGCCTGTCTCTCTCCTCAGCCTGGAAAGCCCTCTTCCTTCCTGGCTTCAGTCAACGTCTCTGGAGGCCTGTGTGCTGAGCCAGGCCTTACCCACCTCACGGCCTTTCCTCCAGGAAAATTTACTGCACTCACCAACCTCCCCCTGCAGCGCTCCCGGCCAGTGCCTGGGGGCCAAGCTGCTCTGTACCGGAGCTGCTCTGTCCGGGTGCCGCGTGGCTCCCCTGTAGAGTGGAGCTTCCTGAAGGAAGCAGAGAGGGAGCCAGGCTTCTCTCTGTGTGGCCCCAGAGCACCCAGTTCTGCTGTCCTCTCTGCACGGTTGTGAAACTGAGCTGGGAGTGACAGGACGAGCCCCGAACTGGGCATCAGGGCTCCTGGTCCCAGGTCCTGCTTTGCTGGAGTCCTGAGCAAGCCGCCTCCCTCCCTAGGTTTCAGTTTCCCCATCAGTAGAGTGAAGGGGTTGCGCCAGTGATATCGCTGAACAGAGAAGCCCACTGCGGCAGCAGCCATTTGCACCCAGTTGATGCCAGTGCATGGGACTGGTTACCCCAGGCAGGGTCACAAGCTCCGTGGGCCCCAGGCCTGGCGGTTGGCAGTGCCTGTGCCCCCACCAGTGTCCCAGATAACAGGGTGGCCTGGGCCTCCCCAGGAGTGCAGATATCCAGCTCCAGCCCCAAGGGACTGGCCAGGAAGGAAGGACCAAAGGCCACCAGGGCTCCAGAGGCCAACAGCAGAGCACTGGGTTGAGTCAACTGGCCAGCATTTGCCAACCCAGGCCAGAGGGAGAGGGCAGAGAGCTCTGAGCAACTGGGCCAACCAGAGGGGCCTTAAACTCTGGAGGCAGGCAGGTCTGGTGTAGGCTGGGTCCCACCACTCTGTAGCTGTATAACCTTGGCTTGCTTGTGTAAGCTCCCCCAGGCTCAGATCCCCACCATAAAATGGAGAAGAGCAATGTCTACTTTACAAGGCTGTCATGAGCATGAAATGACAGCACGGGCTTGGAAGGCCTTACTACTAGCGTCTGTGCCCGGCACACCGTGGCTGCTCAAGGCACTCTTGTTCCCTCTCACCCCTTCATTCTCCGGTTTCCACTGAACACATTTGCTGACCTGGCACCAGCGAGTCGGGTGAAGATGGACATCAGGTCATCCAATCAATCCCCCAGCGTGCTGGCTGGTCATATGCCACGGCCCCAGCACCGTGCTGTGCCTGGTGCTCTCGGGGGGTCTGGTGTGGTCCTCTCCTTCAACGTGCTTACAGTCTGCTAGAGAAATAGGACCACACCCACACCTACTCAGACCATCGAGAAATACAAATAGCGACCAGTGGAGACTTCCGAGCCTGGTGGTCTCACATGAACCATAAGCATCAGGGAGATGAGGGTTTGCGGGGGACAGGGCTCCGTCTGGATGGAAGCAATCAGAGCTGGCAAGAGGCTAGGCTGCTCGCAGCCAGCTGAAGTGAAGGTAGCAGGACTGGAGGGGGCTGGGATGGGATTAGACAGACCGAGTGGGTAGACTGCTGAAGCCTGAGGATCTCCAGGACACGGTGAGGCAGGCTGTGTGGGGTGTCAGGACGAGCCTTTGTGGGTGAGCCCTGGGGTGATGGGTTCTAGAGTCCAGTTCTCGTGGTTGAGTCTCCTGAATTCAGGCCTGTGAAGGGTGATCACCTTCTTCCAGTTAGTGGGTGGAAGATACCTTTCAACTTCTGTAAGGACTGGCTGGGATAGGATGGAGCTGCTGGGAGCAACTGTGGCGACGGTGTACTGGGAGAGGCTAGGAGGACAGGGCAGGGACCCAAGGTGGGCACTGCCCACTGGACAGAAATCCAGCTCCACCGCCATCCAGCACGGATCCACCCCTAGCCCCCCGGGATCACGAAGGCAAAGAAAAACACCAGTGACATTCACTGGAACACCTGTATTGTGCCCAGCACTTTGCAGCCAGAGGCTCCTTTTCACTGTGCTGGCCCTGTTAACATCAGTTCCCAGACGAGGAAGCTGAGGCTCGGAGTGTCAAGGTCTAAAGTCTCCCAGGGAGTGGGTGGACTGGAGCGCTGTCCTCTCGCTTCTGCCCCAGCTGCCTCTCCAGGACTGGAGACTGTACACTGTAGTTTAGGATGGGCTCAAGTCCTCTGCCATTTACTTCCCACATTTGAACTCAGCCTGTTCAAGTTTAAAGACTAGACGAGGTCCTTGGATACGTCCTCATTTCATTGGCTGCTGCCTGGAGGCTCATGCATGGGGACTCCTGTTACACAAGCAGGGCTTGGCTGCTCAGCCCCATGGTCACCTCCTTGAGGGCAGAGGCTGGGTCTCACTCCTGGCCCAGCACAGCCCTTGGGCCGTCACTTCCCAGAAGGATGCTGGCAATTAGGGTGAGTGGTGGGAGGAGCCACCCCACCCAGACTGTGTTCCTGGGATCCACTGAGGAGGTGGATGCTGACAAAGCCTCCTCTTGGAGGCTACCTGCCTCCCTAAACCGGAATTGCTCCTTACAGGTCCAGTTCTCAGCAGATGACAGAGATGTTCTCCAGGAACATGACAAGAGAATGCTGTAGATGCAGCACTGGGTGAGTAATTAGACGCTAATTAATTTGCATTTCACAAGAGAGTCAGGGATGTTGCAGGAAAAAAAGCTGCAAAGATTAAAGGCCTCGTGGAGAAGGGAGATCTGGGGGCAAGGAGAGATGATGGTGCAGACAGAGCTGAGAAGAGAATGCCAGAAGCCGTGGGCATTCGTGGAGCAGGTGCGGACGTGGCAGGACTGAGGATAGAAAGGTCTGGGGGTTGCCTGCAGCGCCCACGACTGCTCCAAACGGCAGCCCAAGCTGATTAACCTGGGTGTGGCGTGAGGATGCTCCTTTTGATCTGTAGCTGGAGTGTGGGGGAGGGATGCAGGGCGAGACAGACAGAGAAGCGCAGACACAAAGCCGGTCTCAGAGATGAGAGCAAGAGAGAGCTTCAGATGCACACGTTCCGACAGGGAGAGACTCACACGCACGCCCCAGAGAGAAAGAGAAGCGAGGAGTCAGGAGGGGAGACAAGGAAATCAAAGAAGAAAGTGGGGTAAAGAGAAGAGAAGGAGGCGGGCAAAGAAGGAGACAAGTCAGGATGCAGGAAGAAGGGGCGGAGGGTGCTGGCCTCAAACACTAGGAGGGCTCCGGGGAAAGATCTCAGCACCCTGGGTCTCCCCTGATGGTTGGCCTTTCTGGAGCAGAGGTTGGGGGCAGTTTTCTACAAAAGGCCACGTCATAAATAAACAGGCTTTGGGGGCCATACAGTTTCTGTTACGTGTTCTTCTTCGTAAAAGAGGCAAAAATCATTTCTACCTCGAAGGGCCTACGAAAACAGACAGCTACTGGATTTGGTCCCTGGAGTCATCCAACCCCTGGGGTAGAGCATGCTTCTCAGATGGACCATGGGGCCCAAAACAGAGTCTGCATTTCTCACAATTTCCCAAGTGGTGTCGGGACTCCTGGTCCACACATCCCACTTTGAGTGGGGAGGGTCTTGGTCACTGTGTAGGGTGGGACTGCTGTTTGGCAAGCCGTCCAGGCCCCGCTGAGATGCAGCTCTTGTTTGCAGAATGCGTGGTAGCACTGGGCTGTGGTCCGCCTTTGCCCAGCCCTCCTTCAAGGAAGGTTTTACTGCCCAGCTGCAGGGAGTGCGGTCAGCAGGTGGCCTCCAGCTGTCAGCCTCGTCACGGTCGGCCTCACCGCAGAAACCCACCTCGCCGGAGGCCAGGCCCTCCCCAGAGCAGCCGGCACCTGGTGACTGAGCCAGATGGGGGTATGAGGTCCTGGTTGCCTCAGCTGGACTCAGGACAACTCCAGGCCGGCATGGCAATTCGACTTCAATCTCCTTCCTCCCGATCCAACTTCCTCCCCCTTCCTTCACTGTTGTAGATCCTTAATAAAGCTCTGGCACCCCAAACTCCCCCTCCAAAGAACCCAACCTGTGACACAGGCGACAGGTGGACATTCAGGCTGGGGGCAGTCGTGACCACAGGGACAGCATTTGGTACTAGCTGAGCTTCACCTTGGGGCAGTGGGTGAGTAAAGATAAAATAACTATGGCAACCAAGGATTTCCCAGGGCAGGGGTCTAAGGCCCCCCGGGGAAGAAAGCTGGGAAGAGAGAAGAGGGAGCACAGGGGTGCAGGGATCTGGAGACCTTGGTCTAGTCCTGGCCTTGAGGCTAACATGCTGTGTGGCTTTGGGTGAGTTACTACTGCTCTCTGAATCTATGTTTCCTCAGCCTAGAATCTATGATCCTGGATGGATTAGCTTCCTAGGGCTGCTGTAACAAATCACCGCACACTTGGTGGCTTAAAACAGCAGAAATCTTTTCTCTCGTAGTTCTGGAGACCAGAAGTCTGAAATCAGCGTCAACTGGGCCCAAATTAAGGAGTCAGCAGGGCCACACTCTCTCTGGAGGCTCTAGGGGAGAATCTGTTCCTTCCTTCTTCCAGCTTTTGGTGGCTGCCAGCATTCCTTGGCTTATGGCCCCATCACTCCAATCTTCAAGGTCAGCATCTTCAAATCTCTCTGTTCTGTCTTCATGTCACCTTCCCCTCTGTGTCTGTGTATCAAATCTCTCCCTGCCTGTCTCTTAAAAACACACTTGTGGGGGCTTCCCTGGTGGTGCAGTGGTTGAGAATCTGCCTGCTAATGCAGGGGACACGGGTTTGAGCCCTGGTCTGGGAGGATCTCACATGCTGCGGAGCAGCTAGGCCCGTGAGCCACAACTACTGAGCCTGCGCGTCCGGAGCCTGTGCTCCGCAACAAGAGAGGCCGCGATAGTGAGAGGTCCACGCACCGCGATGAAGAGTGGCCCCCGCTTGCCACAACCAGAGAAAGCCCTCGCACAGAAACGAAGACCCAACACAGCAAAAATAAATACATTAATTAATAAAACCCATCAGCAGAGCTTGTAAAAACAAACGAACGAACAAAAAACAGACAAAAAGACCCACACACTTGTGATTGCATTAAGACCCATCTGATAATCCATGGTAATCTCCTCACCTCAAAGTCCTTAATTTAATCACATCTCCAACTACCAACTATCCTTTTTCCAAATAAGGTCACATTGACAGGCTCCAGGGATTAGGACCCGATCTCTTTGGGGACCATTATTCAGCCCACTGCACCTGCCACTTGCCCCCGTAGGCTTTGGCTCTGTTGAGTTCTCCCTTCCTGAGCTGCAGTTCTAGGTGGCTGGCCTATACCATTTGTTTCCATAGCCCAAGATGGTCTCATTCTGCTCAAAATTATTTTCAACATGTATTGATATAGCTGTTCTGCTCACGTTGGTTGTTTCGTTGGCAATCACCACCACCACAAGGGCTGTTTACTGAGCACATCCTCTCTGCTTAATTTGCATGATATCATTTACTCCCACCCAAGGAGGTGAGTACATTATGATCCCCGCTGTGCAGACGAGGACACCCGGGAAGGTGAAATTCAGCAGTTAGCCCAGGTCCACAGAGGTAGCTGTGGGACTCCCCCTCACCTTGTCTGACTTAAAGGCTCTCTCATCTCCTACGGTATATCTCCTCCCCGGCGTAAATAGGGCTTCCCTTTGAAACTGTTTACAAAGTGTGGTCCCTTTTGAACTTTAAAGCAAGTCTCTTATCAGATCCTACAAACTGCAGACATAACACAAGAAGTGTTGTTCTAGAAAGCTGAAAGTCCAGTTATGAGAGCCCAGGAATGAGGCTCGTTTGGGCTGTGTTTTTGTGAGGTCTGCCATCAGGCTCAGCCCAGGCAGGGGCTGGGGAAGGGGGGCGGTGTCCCAAGCTCCCATCTCAGCTGCGCTTTTATTATTCTTCCAACTGAACTGTCTGGGACTTTGAATATCAGCCCTTGTTCCTGTTGAATTCATGGGTTGAACTTCTTGATTAGGCTATTTATTCATCAGCCAATGGGTCACTGCACACTGGTAGACATTGATGCTCATAATGACCCTTTCTCCTGACTTTCATTTGAATCCCCAGAAATGCCCCTAACATAAAAAAAAAAAAAAGTTGTGTTAGCCTATGGAAGGAAACCACCATGGAAGGATGTTTACAAATGATTCTCTTGTGTGTGAGGGTTTTCCAAAGTCCTGAAGCAGGAAAGTGGATTGGGCCCTTTGAGAACATTTCTGTCAAAAGGGAACTGAATTTAAAAACCAAGCATGCAAGCCAACCTTGAGGTCAAAGGGTATTCAGCTGGCCCAAGCACATCTTATTCCTCTGGACAGAAAGATCAGTGGTAACAAATGGTCTAGAGGCAACTGGGAGCCTTTGCCCAGCCGCGGCCTAGGTGGGAGTGGACGTGAGGCAGGAGCGGGCATTGCTGGGCAGATGCGACCGGCCACGGGGGGCTCTGCAGACCATACAGAGAACTTGAACTTAATTTTCAAGGCCACTGGGTAGCTCTGCAAGATTTTAAGCAGAAAAGTCACCTGGTTGTGTTCTTTAGAAATATTTTTTCTGGCGGTGGTAATAGCCCAAGCAGGAGATGAGGAGGGCCTGGACCCTTGGCGATAAAGAGAGAAGACTGGATTGGAATGAGAGTCAAATCCAGATAGCGGTGGCTGTGGAGGAGGGGAGGAGGATGCCCGTGTACAGCCTGGGTCATTGGGTGGACGGCGGGACCTGCCACAGGGATGCAACAAACCAGCAGGACTGTGCACGGGGGACCAGAGTGAGACGTTTTCACTAAGAGAGGAGTCTCGGGGTGGGAGCAGGCTTTTCCTGGGAGTGCTGGAAAGTGCATGCTCCCCTCCATCATGAGATAGAACCCCGAGGACTGCAGCTGGGCAGGGACACATATTTAGAAAGCGACAGCAGCCGGGTGCCCGTGGGAGAACCCTCGTGCAGAAGCCAGGAGTGTAGGCCCGGTTCCGCCCTGACTCATGTGGACCTTCGGCAAGTCACATTTTTTTCTCTGTTTCGGTTTCCTCATCTGCGGCACGCAGGAGTTGGATATATCGGGGCTTCCTTGATGGTGGGGGGATATCCGTGAGTCCCTGGAAACAGTGTGCAAAACTGTGTATGTGCGTGTGTTTGCTGAGGGCTCGGCAGAGTCACCCGAGGAGTGAAGTGACCACAGACTTTTTGGGCCACACCCACAGTTGGAGCCCTGCTGGCCAGCACTGCTCTCGAAATATACCAGGGCTGAGCCTCGTCTCGCCCAAACGGTTCCTGGAAGGCCTAGGCCGGGTCACAGGTTGCTCTCATGTCCCTTGGTGGTTGTGTCTTGATGTCCCCCAGGGGTCTCCCCACACCCACCTGCAAAGTCACCCGAGAGGAGCAGCGAGGTTCCTCCCTGCACCTGAAGGCTCTGGAAGAGCCCCCTAGCCCTCTGGTCAGCCCAGGTATGGGGCCTCCATGCCCTTTCTCTCACTTCTCCACCCTGCAAACTCTTGCTCTTCCTTCAGAAGCCCAAAGGCCGTTCTCCAGGAAACCGGAGCAGCACTGATTTCTCACCGAAACAGGATCCTGTAGGTGAGGTGTCCATACCTCTTTACAGCCTGTTTTCCACTTGTGTGGGAGGTAGGCACATCCCCACCTCTGCCCCATGAGACTTTTCAGCAGGAACCGTGTCCTCTGCATCTCAGTGTCCTCAAGTGCCACCCCCAGTGGTTGGCACTTACTTAGTGCTCAACCAAGTTCGTTTCTTTAGCCGTCCTAACTTGTGGACTGATCATCAGCAAGGCATTTCCTGTTGGTGACCTCCAGCTCCTCGCGGGGTCAACTGTGTGTGTTGGCGGGGGATGGGGTAAGGTCTGCCCGCTCCCCTGGGAGTTGCTGGGAGGACGGTAGCACAGCCAACGCCTGCAGTGCCCGGCACCGATTGCAAAGTGCCTCGTACGTTCCTTCCCACAGGCTCCCAGGATGATGAACGTGAAACGAGGGCCATAAAAGATTGCACAAAGCCCGTTGGGCTCACACACAGAATAGAAAGACATACCCATGTCTGGAGCATTTTGGAGCGGGCCTCCTGCCAGCCAGACCCTTTATGAAAAGGGCTGTACGTGTTGCATAGTACAGTCCTGGCCAGCAGGCCTTGTCTTGCCCATTTTACAGATGTGGGAAGAGGATGTGAGCGTTACCAGCGTTGCTCAGGGTCACAGTGCAGCTCGCTCCAGCACACCGCCTCCTGGGGTGGGAGCCACAGTGTGTGGTGTGGCATTTCCCTTGGACCCAGCAGATGGTCCTGTGCCCTACCTGCACAAGCTAACTGTATCTTGCCCTCCCACACATCCCGTTTGAAAGTGCAGCCAAGATCCACTTCCCTCCCTGGCTTCCATGCCCCGGTTGGGCCCCGATCCCTCTCTTCGCAGGGCACAGGACTGGCTCTAAACCAGCGGGGTGGGGTGGGGGGGTGCCTGGGGCCTGGCAAGCAAGCTGTTTGCTCTGGAGCTGAGCTCCTCTGGGGGGCAGGACGGGGGCTCTGGGACGGGAGCCAAGGAAATCACCACAGCCTGGCCGACGGGAGGGCTGAGGTGGCCAGAGGAATTTAGAAGTGGCCTCTAATCTCAGGGGAGAGGCCAGCGGGCTGAGAAAAGAGGGCAAACCCTGTGATTGAGCTATGGGAAGGCTGGCCCGAGCCCCAGGGCCGTGCTGATGGGGGGAGGGGGGGCTGGCTGCCGGGGCACCCCCAGATGGGCCGATGGAGCCAAACCGACAGCCGTGGGAGGGCGCTCACCCGCCCGGATTGTGGGAATGAGGGCTGCTGAGTCACCCGCCGGCTGGACACCATCACTGCCACCACCGAGGGCTGGAGGGTGTTCCCAGCCAGGAACTCAGGATGCCCTGAGTGATCTGGGCTCGTCAACCCCCCTGTTCTAGACTTGGCTGCCCCTTGCATCACTGAGCTGAGGCGTATTTGTCAAACATTTGTCATATTTAAGGCTGTCAGCTCTTTTTTTTTTTAAAAAAAAATGATTAATTAATTAATTAAGTTTTGGCTGAGTTGGGTCTTTGTTGCTGTGCACGGGCTTTCTCTAGTTACAGTGAGCGGGGGCTGCTCTTCGTCACGGTGCGCGGGCTTCTCATTGCAGTGGCTTCTCTTGTTGCGGAGCATGGGCTCTAGGCACGTGGACTTCAGTAGTTGTGGCACACGGGCTCAGCAGTTGTGGCTCGCGGGCTCTAGAGCGCAGGCTCAGTAGTTGTGGCGCACGGGCTTAGTTGCTCTGTGGCATGTGGGAATCTTCCCGGACCAGGGCTTGAACCCGTGTCCCCTGCACTGGCAGGCAGATTCTTAACCACTGCACCACCAGGGAAGCCCCGAGGCTGTCAGCTCTTGAGGGAGTTTGGGCCAGGCACGCGGCCCCGTGGACGGGACGTTGTACCAGAGGTCGGAGCCCTGGACATTGGCAAAAGATAGGCATGGTTTTAATGTAGGGCAAGTCACTTCATTTTACCTTTCCTCTCAGTTACATGGTGGGGATGAAAGGGAATATGGGGAAACTCTTCACATACTGCCCAACACACAGTAGGGCCTCAGGTAGGAGCTGCCCTGCTCCAGGCCTTTCCCCGAGGAAGGGACAGCAGCCTGGTCTGGGTCCGTGTCATCCTTGGCCAGGGCCCTTCCGCAGAGGGTCAGGGGAGTGGCCCAGGTCACATCACAACCTCCTAGGGCCCACCGGGGAGGGGGCAGGGGAAGGCCTGGACCTGTGAGCACAGAGGCCTCCCCTCCCTGTGGGCACTAGGAGCTCCTGCAGAGCCAACCTGCCCAGGTGTTGTATAACCCGAGAACCGAAGCTGGGACCCTCTCACCAGGACAAGTGTCAACAAGAAATCTCCCAGCTCATCTCGTTCACATTCCAGGGCTGCTGCGTCCAGCTCAGAGACTCGGTAACAAGACACCGCTCCGGCTGGGCCTGCCAGGGAAGCCAGCAGGTCTTTTATCTGCCATCTAAGCCTCCTGATTTGCACCCTAGTGACGCACCTTCTGCTGCAGGGGTTCTCCAAACCATCTAAGGAGGATGGTCCTCCCAAGCTCTTTGCACACTTGGTTAATCATTGTTAGGCATTGGCCAATCATGGGAGGAACCTCTTTGTGGGAAATTGGACTCAGCAGAGGACCCAACGCCCGGTGGGTGCCTGGGGAAGACTCGAGGTGGTTCATTGAGCAGGTCACATCTCTGGGGATTAAAGAAAAGAACGTAGGGGCTTCCCTGGTGGCGCAGTGGTTGGGAGTTCGCCTGCCGATGCAGGGGACGTGGGTTTATGCCCCGGTCCGTGAGGATCCCACATGCCGCGGAGCGGCTGGGCCCGTGAGCCATGGCTACTAAGCCTGCGCGTCCGGAGCCTGTGCTCTGCCACGGGAGAGACCACAACAGTGAGAGCCCTGCGTACCACAGAAAAAAAAAAGAAAAGAACGTGAAGCAGAATCTGGTTAGATGGGCCTGATATGTGCTTGGGGGAATCACACACATGTACACACACAGCCCACCAAGTTAGTTCCCGTGACTGGAGGAGAGTACTGCAGCAGTAGAAAACCCAAGCCTGTTATCTGACAGGCCCAGACTGGGTAAGGGACTCATGCAAAGGCACACATCTGGTTAATGGCAGGGCCTGATTTTTGTTATCTTTTATTTTCCCATGCCATTTCACTGGACAGGTGTCCTGCATTCCCCATCCCACTCCCGGCCAACTCCCTGCATCTGCTACTCCAGCCCTTAGCTCCCGGTGTTGTGCTTGAAATGCTTCAGGGGGAACGAGGGTCGTGTCAGAGGGAACAGCACATGGGAGGGCCCTGAGGCACACCTGAGTGCCACCTGGGTGAATGGAGTTCCGGAGAGAGAAGCGTTCCCGCAGGCGGGGGTGGGGATGCAGGGCTGCTGCGGGGGTTGGAATGGGATTCCAGCTTTAGGACATTTTTTTCAGGATGTGGAACTGGCCAGGCCATCTGGGGCAATTTGCTAGTCCTCAGGCAGGTGAGTCTCAATCCCACGTGACTCTGAGGTCCTGAAGCACCAAGAATTAGATAGCTAGTGGGAAGCTGCCGCATAGCACAGGGAGATCACCTCTGTGCTTTGTGACCACCTAGAGGGGTGGGATAGGGAGGGTGGGAGGGAGGGTGATGCAAGAGGGAAGAGATATGGGAACATATGTATATATATAACTGATTCACTTTGTTGTAAAGGAAAAACTAACACACTATTGTAAAACAGTTATACTCCAATAAAGATGTTAAAAAAAAAAAATAAACAGTTCCTGTACACACACACACACAAAAGAATAGGAGCTTGCTGGGGTGTGGGAAGGGGGCCCATGAGAGAACACACCTCTCCTGCCTCCTAGGTTAGGTCACCAAGGAAGGCTTCCTGGAGGAGGTGGACCTAGTTTGGTGCCCGGAGGCAACCAGGCTTCCCAGGGCACAGCAGGCCCCTCTTTCTCAAACTGCTTGGTCACTTCTCACGGAAGGGAGGAGCCCTTCCTCTCCCTGAGAGAGCTGGCTTGTGAGCCCTGGACGAGCTCTCCCAATCTAGGTCAGGAGTAATGTAGAAGGTCGCCACAGGCATCTTCCTAGGCTGAGCTAAGCCGCCAGCAGGCATGACTAATGTGTTAGGCCCAAGCCTGATATGTCTCAACAGGGTGGTCTTGGCCAGAGGCAGGCGTAGGTGGGTGCTGGGGGAAGCAGCGGAGGAGAGGTGAGCTCCCCAGTGTGACCTGAGAGATTAGCTTGGGGCCAGCCCTCAGAAGCCCCAGGGAAAAAGTGTGAAGAAAGCCTTGCTGGCTGTAAAATGATGAAGTCTCCTTGTGGGTCTAGAACAACCATGTAGTTTGCCACAGAGCTGGGTCCTTGGGAACCCAGTGGTCAGTGCAGTTAGACTTCAGTACACACACACGCACACACGCAGTGCATACCTACTGCGCGCCGGGTATTACGGGGGGCCACGGAGCCTGCAGATGAGCCAGCAACTCAGGGTCCAGCAGGGGAGACAACAGAACAGAAGGCAGCAGGTTTTGCACTTGAAGAGCATGATTCTTAAAATGCTACAGAAGACGTGAGGTAGGGAAAAGTAATTCTGTGGAGGACGGTAAGGAAAAGCTGTGGCTATAGGTGTGAATGTCTGAGTTGGGCCTGAACCATCACAGTGTAGGTGAGCCCCAAGGACTCTCCATCTGGGAAGGATCTCCAGGGATGGGCTGATCTGGACCCACCATGCTCAAACTTACACTGAAACACAAAGGGCCTGTTGAAACACAGTACCCCCCCCCCACCCCGACCCCAGCCCGGCCACTCCGAGATTCTGATTCAGTAGGGCTGGCTGGGGCCTGGGGATCTGTACTTCAAACTAGTTTCCAGGGGCTGCTGCTGAGGTCTGTGGACCACACCCCAAAGGTAGTGACCCAGTTCGCTCCCGTGCCATGCCCCGGGGCGGTGGCCTGCTCAGAGCTCAGCCAGCTCAGTCCAATCGTTTCTGGGACTATCTTTGGTGCCCAGAGCCCCTGTGTGGAGGAAGCGAAGGAGTACGGAGTCCTCATCTGCACTGGCTGGGCCCGGCTCTGATGCCCAGAGACAGAGGGGAGGCTCAGGGTAGATCACCCACGGGTCAGGAGCCATGATGGAGCCTCCTGAAAACTAAGTTTTCTGACTCCTTGGGGCATGGGGACACTATAGGGACAGGGCTGGGAAGGCAAAGCCTGGTCCGCAATTTATTGCCTAAAATGCTGGCAGGGAGTGCTTCTTCAGAACGGGAGAAAGGAGCTTGGAGACCCAGTTAATAAATGGAGAGATGGGCGTGAGGGGGCGATGTGTAGTGTGTGTGTGTGTGTGTGTGTGTGTGTGTGTGTGTGTGTGTGTGTGTGTGTGTGTGCATGCGTGCACACAGCTCAACAGGCAACACAGAAAAGAACTTGGGATGTACTTATACCTTGGGTCTCTTTCCCTTTCTGAGTGTCAGTTTCCTCATCTGGAAAAATTAAACAAGTTGGATTAGATGGTTCCTTCTGAGAGAAAGAGGGTGGGGGCAGAGAGGGAGGGAGACCTGAAGGAGCATCCTAGTAACAAGGCCATCATCTGATTAGTGCCCAATTCAAAGCAGCTAATAGACATCTGAAACTTTGCAAGGATGTGCAATTACCGGGCACAGCCGGAGCAGCCCTCGGCCTGTGGGGAGCAGCCCATCTATCAGGGTGTCATCAGCCTACTCACCACACTCTGGAGACCTTGAGCTTGAATAACATCGCCCAGAGGAAGCTGGTAATGCAAAACAAAGAAGCCCTTTTCCCAGCGCTCCTTGGGGGTCTTCAGAGGCAATTTCCTTGAGCCTCCACCAGGCTTGGGAGAGAACTGTCCCCTGGGATTCCAGGGAGGCTGGCAGAAGGCTGGCCCCTCTTCTCTCTCCACCTGCCCCCAGGGCTCTGCCTGCTGACACCAGCCCAGTTACAGCATCCTTCTGAGAGGCTGGCGAAGAAAACAAAACCTCTCAAAGAGGAAGGAAAGACGCCCAGGCAACACCTGGGCTGTGGAGGCTTCGGAAAGAACACACACAAGTGTGGGATCCAGCCTGGTTTTGAATCCCAGTTCTACCTTCACCAGCTGTGTGACTCTGGACAGTGTACTTAACCTTTCAGAGTCTCAGTTTTGTTATCTATAAAGACCTCTTCAGTTGGTCCTGGAGATTAGCTAAAATGACAGAAATGAAAGCATCCTCGAGGAACAAAAAATAGAATCCACTGAAGCCTTCAACTGTGCCGTGTCATAGATGAAAGCTGCTTAACTGAGAGCGCCGTATGGAATCTCAGACATGCATCTGAATCTCAGCTATTTACTGTGTGACACTTGGATACTCGCTTAGCCTCTCTGAGCCTTGGTATCATCTGTAAAATGGGAATATTTATGGTATTTCCCCTAGAAGTTTAATGGAATGAAAATTAAAAGAGCGCATGTGCGAAGTGCCAGGCTCATAATAGGCCTCAAAAAGATGTGCTTCTCATATTCCCCAGGCATCCTCATTCCAGAGCCAGGGTGGCACTGCCATTATCCACAGGTGTGTGTGTCGCTACGCCGCCCTGGGCAGGACGGGCCAGGCTGCAGGGCATGACCAAGCCCTTGATGACCCACAGCAGCCTACCCGCCCAGTGGTTAGCTCAGGAAAGCCTCAAATTATACAATTTATGAAACCCAATCCAGTTTTCCGACTGGAACGTGTGATTAGAGAGATTACACATTCACTGTTGCAATTATGGTAATGTTGATGTGTGGACAGATAACTGGCAGCCGGGCTGTTCTGAACCGTCTATTTATAGGTTGAAGATTCTTGCTATCTCAAGGCAGACATATGGGCCATAAAGGCAGGCGACAAAAACAGGAGGGGAGCGCAAACCTCCCTCGAAATGAAAAGACACGAAAGGAAGCGGTAATTAGGGCTGGGACCAGCTTATGTAAATCAGGTAATACTTTCAAAACAGAGATGAGATCTGGTTTTAATAAAGCGCATTGGAACAAATGGTGGAATAATGACTTAATAAATCTAAATACAAATATTTTGTTCCGTCTCCAAAATGAACAGCCCTGGCATCTGCTGAGCCCCGGCCGGGCGAGGGGGTGGTGCCGTAGTGCTACTGTATTCTTTCACTCCCTCAGCAGGCTCGAAGATTTTAATTTTTAGCCTTCTGCTAAATTACATGGGCTGTCAGTCAACTGTGGGAGATATTTTGAGTAGGGAGATTTATACAAACACACAGAGCATACTCGGAAGGCTCAGCACAATATCTTTTACACCGGCCGGGATGTAAATCATAGGTTGTTCGGAGCCCGAATTATAGCTCTTTCGGAAATAGACTGCAGAGAAATTATTCACCCGGAGGAATCCGGTGGCTTTTTTTTTTTTTGGTGCCCCTCCTCGACCCTCGTATTAATCAAAGGAGCTCTTTGGTTGTCCTTTTCCATCACCACCCACCCCAACTCCGGTATCTAAACCAGAGGTTGCAAACCCATGGCCCACAGGCCAAACTGGATCCACAGATGTGTGTGTGTTTTGATTGGCTCAAGTATGATGACCCCAAAACAGATCCAGTTTTAAAAATTAGTTGCAAATACTGTTAAATCAAGAGGTTCATCATAAAAGTCATATGTCCAGCTTCTCTCAGGTCAGAAAATCTAGCTGGCTGCATTGGGTTTGCCTTCCTGTGTGGTGACAGTCAGCTGGGGCTGAGGCTGCCCTGCTGTCTCTAGACAAGTGTGGCTTCTCCAGGCTTTCATTGTCCCATCCCCGCAGTCCACACTGCACCCGCTTCAACCTGCCTGGTCTCAAAGGCAATGCATTTTTGACCCTTTGACCCTTTTCAGGGTCCTTAGAGTCTGTGGCTCAGGAAATGTAGTTGAAAATAATGTGGCCATTAAATAAGAAAAAAATGGACAATATAATATCTAAAAATATTAGGGTAAAACGTGTGTGTGTGTGTGTGAGTGTGTGTGTGTGTGTGTGTGTGAGAGAGAGAGAGAGAGAGAGAGAGAGAGAGAGAGAGAGAGAGAGAGAAGAGAGAGAGATTATCAATGATCCCTACTTGGGAAGGACTGCTCTTTATTTCATTCTGATCTGTTTCATCTGTTCCAATAGATGGTAGTTATTATACTGATGTTCTTAACTTGACAAAATGAGAAGCTGGTAACTTTATGTCAATCCCCTGTATTGTATTGGTCTGTGAAATCCCAAAGACTAGGTAACCCTTGCCCAAATTACCATGTAACTGTAGAACCTCGGAAGGCATCCATCTATCACCCATACATCCTTGTATTTATCCATTTGTATGTCCTTCCCTCCATCCATCCTTTCATACATGTTTATCCATCCTACCACACATTTGTTCAATTCTCCATATATACATACATACATCTGCTTGTCTATCCATCCATCATCCATCCATCTATCCATCCATCCAACTACCCAATCCACAGAGCCCTCACTTCTACTAGTCTACACTCTCCAAGTGGATGTGCAGCAAGACCTCCTGTTCTTTGGTCAGGTCTGGCTGACAGAGAGTGCTTACTGTAAAAATCTGTGTCCTCATGAAAGCACGTGTCTCTGTGATTTCTACCCATTGGTGTATATGACGGCTCTGCAAATATTTGAACCTCACTCTCTTGTCAACTCATTTACAAAACTCTCTCCTCCCTCCCCAAGCTTCGTCCCTCCCCAAAGACCAGCAGTCTTGTCTTCTCCTGGAAAAATTCCCTGGATTCCTTCCATGAATCCTCCTGAAGTAGGTGTTGCAGACCTTCTTTTTGGTCAGTCTCCCTGTTTTTCCTCAATATGGTGCTCCAGTGTGGGTCCTGGGCAGCTCAGAGTTGGATGGGGCTCTCGTTCACAGCGGATGCTATTACTGTGGCCTCATTTGGGGTCTGATGGCCTCATCTCACCGGTCATATAATGGGTGGCTAGGTCTCCCAAACCTACAAATTATTTTCACATGTGCCACTAATTCCCCATGTGAACCTCAACAGTGACCATGGATCCAGCTGAAAAAGTGCTTTTTGAGGTTTTCTTTTCCTGCTAGAAAAGATTAAAAGTGTCTTCTTCTGCTAAGCATTACTTCCAATCACTCACCAGGGCGAAGTGGTTGACTTTCCTACTTGGAGGGATTTCTGGGGTCTAAGAAGGCTTTCCCTCCATCCTCTCTTGTCTGCAAGATGATGCCTGATATCTCTCCATTGGGGCATCATTGATTTTGTAAAGCTTTAATCCTGGTTAGAATATTCATGACCCTAGGAATGGAGGAGGGAGGATGTCACACTATGTCACACTGTTCCTGGTCATTTTTGCCACATATGGAGAAATTGAGGTTTTTAAGATCAAGGTTCAGTAGGAGGTAAAAGGGAGGCTCCAGTCCTGAGCTGGGGTGGGGAAATGGACAAAATAGAGGGCACAAAGTTAGACTTCACTCTTTTGCCTTAAATGAGCTCCAGTGTGGCTCTCTCAATGTTCAGTAAATCTTATGCCTTTGGGGTACCTACCGTACAACGCAATGGCTTCCTGTAGATTTTGCTTTGCTTATAGTATTCTAAGTTCCATAGCTTCTCCTGCATCCCTCTCTGTGCCTCACCCAGGCCCGGACACATAGGTGCTTCTGTCTCTAGTAGTCCCTGTCTGGGTCCAGGTGCTCCACGGAGCTTGTAAAACAGACGTAGCCCTTGTCCTACTAGAGGCTACACTCTGAGATGGGATGACATTTGGCAGCAATGGTGGGAAGACCCTTTGTGCAATGGGAGAGGCAAGTGGGAGTCGGCAGAGGGGCCAGGGTGTATGTGCCTGGGCCAAAAACACTGAAAGGTTGGTAGAGGAGCCAAGATGTCACTGAGGAGGAAGCGACAGGGGCTGTTCCAGGCACAGGCATGGCTATGACTTGTGAGCTGAATGAAATTCAGTGATGGGAGTGATGGGAGTGAGGGAGATGGTCAGACGGAAGAGGGAGATGGGAGGGAGGGCTTTGTGGTGGCAGCAGTGGGATAAGTCTTCATGAAAAAGCAGGTTTACAAAAACAACAACACTAATGGCTCTCATATTTCCAGCACTTCCTACATGTCAGATGCTGAACTGACTGCTTAATACAAATAATCTAATTTCAGCCTTCCCACAGCCACTTATGAGTGACAGAACAAAACTTACTTTTTTATTTTCTTGGGAATATTCACAGCCCCCACTGACCCCACCTGCTCCTGATGAAGAGAACTCTGTCTGTGCTGAGTTTTCTTCCTCCAGTCCTCTCCTAAAAAGGATGGATTCTTATGGGAAGGAAGATGGAGGTGGTCAAGAGGAGGGAAAACACCCTGTGTAGCTGAGGCTGGTGGGAGTATTTCATGGTTGTGCTCTGTAAGATGCTCCAGAGCGACTAGGGTGATGACAAGAGGTTTGAGGAGTGAAAGGGGGATGGGGATTTGAAAAAATATTATTGTGTGGGGCTTCCCTGGTGGCGCAGTGGTTGAGAGTCCGCCTGCTGATTCAGGGGACACGGGTTCGTGCCCTGGTCTGGGAGGATCCCACATGCCGCGGAGCTGCTGGGCCCGTGAGCCATGGCCTCTGAGCCTGCGTGTCCGGAGCCTGTGCTCCGCGGCGGGAGAGGCCACAACAGTGAGAGGCCCGCATACCACAAAAAAAAAAAAAAAAAAAAAAAATTATTGTGAACTTTGAGAATTTCTAATGCAAATGGAATTCCTTGTAAATTATTTTTGATTGCTAAATAGGACTGGACCACATGGGCCTTTGGATTTATAAAGTTTGTATGGGGATTATTTTCCTTCGCCGATGAAGTGAATAGAGCTAAGAACAGTTACATAATTTGCTCGAAGCCACGCTGCCAGAAGTGGTTGGTACCAAGGTTTGTTGCCTGCTTCTGATGACGTTCTTGTTTGCCATGCTGTGTATTCCCTGGGCCTGACTCATAGACATTTAGAAGTGGAAGGGACAAGGGACCATCTCAGTCAGTTGTTTGGTTAGTATAGAAACTGAGGACCAGAGAAGGGGGGCAGTGGCCCAAAGAGAGACGTGGAGGAGTCAACAGATGGGAACCTCAGCTTCCCACCTCCAACAAACCTTATCCTCTCTCTTTACTGAGTGCTCACTATGAGGTAGACTATGCTTAGAGCTTTACGACTGACATCCTTTTAATGCCTAACAATCCCCAGAGGCAAGAATTATTATCCCCATTTTGCAGATGAAGAAACAGAGTGACTTTCTGGTATTCATACACTGTAGAAAGAGTGAGACTGGAATTTGAAACCAGGCCTGTTTGATTTAAACTCATGCCCTCAACAGCTCTTTCCTCACAACTTGGTTTCATGCTTAGGTTACTAAGATACTAGAATGCTTTGGTTCTCTAATTTTGACTTCTTAAACAAAATTATATTCTATTTATAGTTGGGTCAAACATCTAGGTACAAGAGAAGCATTTTTCATGCAAAATTTGACAGTGTTTACAATTGATGTCGGAGAGGAAAGATGGGGGGGAGGTTCGGGTGTAGACACGACAGGGAATCACCTGTTGGGTGAGGTTTCTGAACCAATGGTGCAGAACTCAACAGAGAGAGGCCTCTGGGGGTTTATTTGTTCCTTCTTCTCCCACTGGAATGAAGCTGACAAAAATATTCCACCTCTGAGGTGGGGTTATTTACAGCTGCTTTACTCTGGGGACACTGGACACCAATCTTCACCCACATGTGTGCACATTGTGCAGACACACACACATTTTATTTATTAAACAATAAGTATTATGTGCAAAATACCCCATAGGCCTGTACCTACCACACATAAACAATTCATTGCCTCATCTCTGAAAGATGTTACAATCCAGCAGAACAGATGGGATGAGCTCACCAGGAACTTCAAGGTAATGTGCGAACAGTATGTGCCTCCAGAGAGGGATAGATGGGTGGGGGTGGAGAGGGAGGGCTCAGAGGACCAAGTCATCTGGTCTGGCTTAGAAATCTGGAGAGCTTCCTGGAGGAGGTGAGGTTTCAGCAGGGCTTTAGAAGAATGGGAATTTCTTGCCCGTCAGAGATGCAAGGAAGTGATTCTATGTTTATGTGTATATTTCTTCCTACAAAGTATTCCCTTTTCTATCTTCTAGTTAAAAACCCATGAACCAAATTCCTTCAAGTGCTTTTGTTATCCTAAGTTCTCTGATTTTTTCCCCCTCCGCCTAACTTTATTGTTGATTCCTTGTGAAATAAATCATAATTGCCTACTGTCACAACATGAGAACCACTTGACAGGCCTCTATCCTGAGATACTGTCACCGCCCGTCAGCCAGCTGGCTCTGGGGTTGGGAGAGGGGAGGGAAAGAGCCCAGCAGCCAGACTCAGGGTCCCAAGGCCCCAGATCATCTCCCATAATCAGGCAGGATTGTCCCTTTCCACACGTGCCCAGCAGCAGGAGAAGATACATGTGCTACAATGGGGGCATTTAAGAACTCCCACTCCTTAAAAGAAAGATATTTGAACAGCCCCAATTTTCATCCTCCTTCTGGCCAATTGGCAGTTTGTAAGTCACCACCACCAGATGACAAATTGTTACAGGGAATGATCAATATATTTTTCAGTGGAGCTGGCATTTGGGAAAAACAGACTGACATACAAAGAGACAGTCTTGGAAGCGTTAATGCTCAGAGGCTACCAATTAATCAATAAGTAAATATTTCTTGAGTGCTTATATGGATAAAAGGCAGCATAGTGCAGCTATTAACAGGGCCAGCTATGGAGTCAGATGGATCTGGGTTTGAATCGTTGATCCACTGCTGGCAAGATGTGATATTGGGCAGTTTCTTTAACTACTGTGCACCTCGGTTTCCTCGTCTCTAACATGTGGGCTGACGGCCAGGATTAAACAAGACAATACACTTAGCACTTAACATGCTTCTCACAGTTCCTAGTATGTGATGTGTGCTCAGGAAATGGTGTTGCTGAGACTGATGTCATTGTACCTAGGCTCCGAGAGGAGTTTAACAGATGACAAGGTTCCTGGTTTGCAAAAGTCTAAAACTGAGCTGAAGAGACCAAACACCAGCATCACAGAAAATGGGCAAAAGCTTCAGGTTGGAGGTGGCTGATTCTGATTGTGGGAGCAACAGAAGGTTTGAAAGCAATTGCTCATTCCATGTGGCTGGATTGATCAGGGAAGATTCCAGAGAAAATGGAGACTCACCAAATGGACCTTAAAAGAAAACGTCATCTGAGCATCTGCTACAGGTTGGGTGCTTCCAGGATACCTTCAAGGGAGGTGTGTTTTATCTCCATATTACCCACAAGGGATCTGAGACTTAGAAAAGTCAAGCCAGATAGCTAAAAAAATAGTGGGGTGCTGGTCAGCAAGTTTATGGGGCTTGCAGGACACACGTGGCTATGTGTGCAGTGTGGGGCTACAAGGTGCACTGGAAGCCAGAGGGCAAAGGAGCACCCAAGATACAGTCAAAGGCCAGCTTAGGACGATGCTAAGGAAGCTTGAGCCCCGAGGCTCTCACTTGCGTGCGCCCCTTCCCAGGTCACATGTTTATAACTTCGTGTCATTTTTCTTGAACAAGACTCCCCAGTCGTTTAAGCTTTAGTCCCCACAAAATCTGGATTTGTCTCCACATAACTATCAGCCTTGTGGGACTCAAAACAAGGTGGAGAGGTCTGAGTGGTCAATGGAGAATTTCCAGTACAGGCATTCATTGAAAAAACTGAGTCATAGGTTGTTGGTTCTCTGCCTAAAACCATCTATTCATTACTCAGCAAAGGCCAAGGACCTTACTGTTCCTACCAGGCCCTACACTGGGTGTCCGTACTGCCCCAGCCTCCACTTCCTCCAGCTGTCATCCTGCTCAGATGGCCCCAGCTGCAGCGGCCTCCTTGCTGGTCCCTGAGTGACCCGGACACACTCCTTGGCCCTTTCTCTCTGAGGGCCTGGAACTCTCATCCCCGGCGGTGCCCATGGCTCCTTCAAGTCCTGGTTCCAGTGTCATCTCCCCAGGTGCGCTTCCCTGACCTTCGTATTTCAATTGCCCTTTGCTTGCTTTATTTTTCTCCAGAGCACTCATGATCTTCTAACTATTCTCTAGTTTACTTATTTACTTGATTTCGTATCTCTCTCCTCTCACTGCACTGTCACCTCCATGACGGTGGGGATTTGTCCATTTGGCTCACAGCTGCATCCCCGGTGCCTGGAAAAATACCTGGCACGTGGGTAGAGGAACTAGTAGGTGCTCAATAAATGCTAGTTGAGTAAATGGCTGGGTGAAGGAAGGGCAATCAGACAAAGTTCTGAGTGTGATGAGCAAGGCAGATGCACAGTAGAATTCCGACTCAGGAGGGTCCATGCCGTTCAAGAGAGCGTTGCAGAGCATGCAGGTGGGATATCAGGGCTTGAGCCCAGGATTTTCAACTCCAAAGCCCAGTTCTTTCTAGCACACCCATGTTTTCCAGACTCCCTCACTTTTCAGGGATAGTACTTCAGGGATAAAGAGCGTGTCCATTTGCTCCAGGCAGAGTGGATCTGCTGGATTTGTTTTACACATAAGGTTTCTGAGAACTGTTTTATTTGAAGAATGAGATCTTGGTTTGAAAAAGATGGAACCTTCTACAACACCTCGCCATTTTTTGAACACGGCACCTCACGGTGGGGACTTGGCATGAATGAAAGCCCGAGGGTCAGGAGGGGGAGGCAAGTAAAGGTGCCAGGTGTGGAAAGGCCCTGGGAAAACCCGGCGGGATGGGGACGCAGGCTGTGCAAGTACCTCGTGTGCTGAAGAGTCTGGACTGGTGCAGAAGGCACCAAGAAGTCGGGGCATCTCGAGGAGAGACGGGTGATGAGAGCAGCTGTTGGGAGAATGTGGCTTCGCCTGGATATCCAGGAGGGACTGGGGCAGAGAGGGCAGGGAGAGGAGCCCAGGGGCAGTGAGGGATGTGGAGGTAGCCAAGGTGATGGAGAAGAAAGGGCCCCAGTCAACATTTCCTAGGACTCCAGTAAGTGGACTTCAAGTCTGCAGTGCCAGCCTGTGCTGGGACCACATCTTCTGGCATCTGCTCTCCACTTGACTCTCACCTGGCTTCTCCCAGCTCCTGGGTCTCAAGCCAAACAGAGGTAAGAGTGGGTCTGGGACTTGGGTGAGAGGAGTCAGGCACTCACCCAGCAGAACATTGAAAGGGCACCCAAAACTCAGTGATCAAGATAAATACAATTTTAGTGAAGTATTTTTTTAAAGTCAAAATTAATGCAAAAATTCTGTGATGAAGAGAATATTGAAATTTCAAATACAGACAGGGATTGGAGGCATTCACTAAGTGAATGCATAAAGAAACCGTGGTACATCCAGGCAATGGAATATTATTCAGGGCTAAAAAGAATTAGCTCTCAAGCCAGGAAAAGACATGGAGGAACCTTAAATTCATATCACCAAGTGAAAAAGTGAGCCTGAATAGGCTACGTACTGTATGATTCCAAATATATGACTTCTAGAAAAGGCAAAACTATGGAGACAGTAAAAAAAATCAGTGGTTGCTGGGGGGTGCGGGGAGAATGAACGGAAGAGCACGTGGAACACAGAGGATTTTTAGGGCAGTGAAACTACACTTATATGACACTACAATGGTGGATACATGTCATTATTCCTTTGTCAAAACCCATAGAAGGTCAAACATCAAGAGTGAACCATATGGTAAACTAGGGACTTTAATGCTAAAGTTTCAGCACTGATTCATGAGTTGTAACCTACACACCACATTAATGTAAGATTAATATAATGGGGAAACTGCAGAGGAGGAGGGGAGTACATGGGAATTCTATACTTTCCACTGAATTTTTCTGTAAATCTGAAACTGTTCTAAAAAATGAAGACTATTAATTGAACAAACCCAAAATCGAAGCAAAAGCAATCTATAATGAACAAAATATCAAAATTTCAAATACAGACAGGCCCTTTAGGCAGGGATTAGGGTGAGGTGAGTGAGGCATCATTTTCAGGGCTGTGCAAGTTCAGGGTCAGATTCTGCACTCTCTGAGCTGGAAGAGTCTTTAGAAGTCACCTAGTGCCATCCTTGTGTCATTCTGATGGGGGAACTAAGAATCATTCTGTGAGGTTGTGGTGGTCATTTGGGGGTGGGGTGTGCCGCGATGAGCCTGGAAGCAGAGCTCTGGGCGCACGCTCGGCCCAGCGCTCTTTCAGGGAGCTGTGCTCCCTGCTGCAGGCGGGGTGACTCACTGTCCCATGCATGCCATGTGGTCGGGAAAAGGAAGGAGGTGGCTGGAGCCTAAAGGATTCCCTGGTCACGTGTGAGCTGACCTTTGGATCTCACCGAGGGCTGGGAGTTTGTTTTATGAGAAGCCCGTCTTTGCGTCTCTCTAGGATTATCACATCATTAACCAAGAAATGGGATCGGTTCCCATGTAAAGCACATGCGGTGGGTAGTTCCTGACATCTTCCTGGGCTCTGCCCAAGCCAGACGTTCCATGCTCCCGGGAAAAGCACCAAAAATACTGCTTCTTTCCCTCAGACTCCCTGAAAACCCTGTCCCTTCCCCGTGGGGAACACTCCCACTCTCAGATGGGCCGGACATGCAGAGGACACGCTCCCCCTCTTGAAGCTCACTTAGGGCGCTCTTAGAGCAGCTGCCTCACCTCAAGTGGGCCTCCGGACTTTCCCTGGACTCGTGCGGGTTTCCTTTCCCCTCCCCCGAGCCTGTCTGAGCTGGCCTCCAGTGCTAGGACTCTCTCCAGGCTTCACAGGCAGCTGCGGAAGTGGGTGGGACCAGGGGAGGGGGACACCTCCCTAGGTCTGAACTTGACCTCCGAGGGTCAGGAAGACGAGACAGGAGGGCACATGAGGCTGGGGGCCCATCAGCCTGCCCCTCCACCAGAGTCCTCGGGAGCTGGTGAAGTTGGGCCTGGGGTTGAGGGCTGCTTCAGCATGACGGTCTGCAAGCATTCAGGCCTCTGCTTCCTCCTCCGAGGTGAAGCTTAGCTTACAGGGCATCACAGGGAGAGCTCAGCCAATGGCCACAGCTGCTGAGGTGGCAGGCGGCAGGAGGGCCAGCAAGCTCAGGGACAGTGCTGCAGCTAGACTCGGATAGCATGGTTAGGACAGGAGAAGCCCAATCTGGAGCGGAAGACGCTAAATCTGCAAAGCCGGGGTGGATTCACAGAGATGTCAGAAGAGGGGAGGGCCCAGAGCCAGGGGGAGGGGGAGCGGGAGGGAGTGGATCCGGGGCCTCCCCTTGAGAGAGGATGATGGATGATGCTCTCTGGCTTTGGAGATAACTGATGATTCTGGAGGTAAAGAGCCAAATATGAAAATGAGTGTAAAACAAGAGGTGGGAGGGGCAGAGGAAGAAGGATGTCTGTAAGGCGCTGATGCGTGGAGCAGGATTCTTGCTTGAGACCAAGCTCTGCCCCACCCTGTTTCCCAGCTGTGAGGCGTCAGCTGCTCGGTTCTTGCTGTCTCCCTGAAGCCCCCTCTCTTATATTTGCTCAAGTCTGCCTTCTTGCTGACTCAGGGGGTAAGGGGTGGCCCAGCCCTCGGAGGTGTGATTCCAACACTGTTTGCTCAACAGCTCCTAGCGTGCGTACCACTGCAATGGCCAGTGAGTGTGATGGCTCAGAATCTGTAGGATGGATGTGTGATTGTCCCCATCGTTGGGACAGAGAAGTAGAGGCAGTGGGGTGTGCTGAGAGGGGGGCTTGAGGTCAGAGAGGTCTGGGTCAAGTGCCAGATTTCCCCTGTGTGATCTAAGCCCCTGTCCCAATACTATCTTGGTTTCCATGAAGGGGCTGAAGCGGATTCTGTTTCACAATATAAAATCTCAGAATAATATTACTGAGAACGTCACAAACAGCCAGGCCCTACCACACTGGACCATATCTGGTCCAGCGCTTTCTCCTTTCTCCCTCCCCTTCCAGATGGGGTTAAGGGTCCCCGTGCAAACACCACCCTGCCCCGCCCCCTCCCCAGTTAAAGTCCCCACCTCCCTCCTTGCAGATGGCTATTAGGTTGATGTTGTGTGAAAGCCCCTCGGCTCTGACAGCAAAAGATCCTCTAAAGACTGACATCTTTTCAACACCCTTTTAGAGGCCCTGGGAACTCCCGTGGAAAGCCTCCAGCCCAGAAGTTCTTCCATCATTCCTGGGCTTCCCCCTGAGGATGGAGACCGCATCCCCTGGGTCTTGTATCCCTGACCCTGCTCCACTGAGGCCTAGTGAGTGCATAGACTGCACCTCATGGCTTGTGGCTGAATGATTTTGGCTGATAACCCCTCCTCCCTCTCACTCCCCAGAGCCTGGCCCTGAGTTGGATGCAGAGGGGAAAACAACTAATAAATCAGCCTCAATGCCATCAGGTAGCAGCTCCTAAATGCCAGTGGCTCCTCTCAGACCTACCTCAGGACTCCCAGGTGACTGATGACAGAGGTGCCACCCTCCAGGTTTATCTCCCGTCTTTCCTAGAGGGGGTGTGGCTTTACTCCCCTAGAGCCCTTGGGTGTCTTAATACAGTGTGTGACTTGTAAAATTCACACAACCAGTGATCTCACATACTTGGAACCTGGCTCTCAATCCAGCTGTGATCCGGGGTGGAAGGGCCCATGGGTGGGGTGGGCTGGGAGGGCATGTGGTCTGGGAGAGCCTGAGGGGACCAGAGGCAGGGCAACTGAGAAGGACCCAGGGTTATTGTCAAGAAGAGCCGAGTCCCAGGCAAAGATTTCCAGTACTCCTGATGCCTCCTGAGGTGGAATGCTGATCCATTTTACAGATGGGGAAAGTGAGGTTCAGAGAGGCTGTACTCCCTGCTCATGGCTCTGCTTAGATAGTAAGTCAAGGACTGATTTCCCTCCCTAAACCATCTATCTCCCTGGTCACCTTTCTCCCTTCCCATTCCTTGTTCTTGGGTCATGAGGACAGGAATTGCTGAGGCAGGAAGACTGGGGTCTGAGGCCCGACTGTGCCAAGTGGCTGTGACACCGAGGGCGGTGGCCAAGCCTCCCTTTGTTCTCTGGTCCAAGGGGACAATGACCCTTGTCCTGTCTTGTCCCACCCGGGGTGGTCAGGAGGCTCACGGGAGATGAGGTGTGTCACCCCAGAGGTGCTGTCTAGGCTGGAGGGGATGAGGAGTATTGCCACTAGGCTGGCAGGGAGACAGATGCCTGGGCAAGAATGATGTGAGCCCAAAGGGCACAGTGAGCAGACCAGCCTGGCCAGAGCAGTGATGCCTGGGAGCCGTGCTGGACAGCGGCTTCCTGGGTACCACCCAGGGAAGGCCTGTGGGCTGGGACCTGAGCAGGGTCTACATTGCCCAGGTTTCCAGGGATCGGTCAGAAGCCACGATGGGCCACACTGGGAGTACCGGGCTCTCGAAGCCTGGGGTGGCCTGGTCCAGCAGCCGACCTAGACTACCCTTGGAGGGCTGGGAACCTCTGGGCAGGAAACCTCTGGTGAGAGCTGGTTCATGGGGGGGTCTTTAGAATGTTAGGGGACCTCTTGGGATGACTGACCGCTCTGGCTTGCCTGGGATGTAGGACTTTTAGTGCTAAAACAGAGACAGTCCTGGGCAAATTGGAAAGGTCGGTCTTTCTAGGAGCACCGTTGTCTGGCCACTGTTTCCTTGGAGAGTGAGCACATGCCAGATTGGGGAGTTGGAGAGTTTGGAAGGGAAATGTACATCCCCGGCTGGCCCCTTCTGGCCCTGGCTTCCAGCCCTGCCTGCCTGTGGGGAGGGGCCTGTGATCTGATCTCCTTAGTTGGGCTGGGGCTGTCTCTGCACGGGGGCACAGGGGCTGAAGTTTTTTAGGGGTTCCTTCAGAAGGAAGTATTAGGAAACACTGTGGCCACCCCTCTAAGCCACAACTGGCTTTGTCAATTTAGACATTTTGGTTTCCATCACTTGCCTCCTGGACCCTCTCTTATGGATTCTGGACTTGAAAGGGGATGGGGGAGTGTTATTTATTAGCCTCCTTGACCCCCCCCAAATGAACACTGAGTGGTAGGGGTGTGGAACAGAGCACTAAGGCCTTAAAAAGTGGTTAGTGACTGTGGACAACAGTGGCAGAGTCACACTTCAACAGTGACAGAGTCACAGTGACAGAGTCACACTTCAGACGCACGCAGTGCAGCCTGGGCCAGAGCAAAGATGTGCAGGTCATTGTTATTGCTTTGTGATTAGACCCCATGACTTTTAACTTTATTATGTCCTTCCTTCTGCTGCCTTTAAGTTTTGTTTGTTCTTCTTTTTCTAATTCTTTTAGGTGGTAAGTTAGGTTGTTTAAATGCCATGGCTTTTAAAGTGCTGCCATGCCCACTACCCCATGGCCCTCAGACAACCCCAGGGAGTAGGTGGGATGGGGTTGCCTGCATTTAACAGGTGAAGAAACAGGCTCAGAGAGGGCAGAATAATGCCTGGAGGGCATGTGCACAATTAGTGGTGGCCCTGGGTCCCAGCTTGGGTCTCCTGACTCCTAGGCCATGACATGCTGTACCCTGTCTGGGTTCTCACTGGCTGGGGGATGTCAGGGTGGGGTGTGTGTATGTGTGCGTGTGCATGTGCGTGTGCGTGTGTGTGTGTACGCATGCGCTGGGAGGAGAAGGGAGACTGGAGGGAGGGAGCTGTTCTTTGAATCTACAATTATCATCATATGGAATTCAGAAGAAGCCACACCCTCGCTTGGAAGGGGCGTGGCTAACCCCTGAGCTGGCTGGGTACCCGAGGAAGAGGCTGTGTATTGATCTGTGCAAGGAGCAGTCCCTCTCCCCAAGGGATCCTATGTGGAACGGAAGACTGAGGGTGGCCTTTGGTGTCAGAGGGACCTGGGTTAGAATCCTAGATTCTGTCACTGAGTAGCTCTGTGACCTTGGGGAAGTGACTCCATCCTGCAGGGCCTGTTTCCTTACCTGTAAACTAGGGATAATCACATCTACCTCCTGGCGCTGTTGTGAATATTAAAGTATCCGGCACATAGCAGGTGCTCAACACAATGGCTCCTTTTCACCTGCTTCCGGTGTTCCCTCGTGGGCTGCAACAATCCCTGCTGGTTCTGGGGAGATAACAGGATCCCACCCCTGGACGATGGGAGGAAGGCAGTTCATCACAAGTGCTCACCCTTCCATTGGGCTTTAATTCTCAGTAGAGTTCCCGTGAATGTTCTGGTCTATCACTTAGCTTAGCCAAGGAGGCTTGAGGGAGGGGATATGGAAGCTCTTTGAGTTGGAACCTCAAAAATAAAAGTTGCTATAGCCTATCCCTGGGGCTGGGCTGGGGTGTCCTCAGCAGGATAGTCAGTATCCCTTGGTCCAGAGTTCCTCCTTCCTGCAAGGCTCTGGGTTTACCTGCTGAAGGGATGTGGAGTCTCCCTTTCCACGGCCTGCTCCCTGTACTTGACACACGACCCCTCTGCCCAAAGGAGAGAAGCTTGGATTTTGAAGCAGAGAAGTCCGACTGGAGAAATGATCCATTAGGCAGACGAAGAGGCATTTTTCTTCACTGCCCACCCCAGACAGCACACTCACTACAGTTGCATCTCGTTCAGCTCACCTAGAGAATAAAATTAGAAATCAAGTCAACTCCCTAGAGTCTTGTTATATCGATCTGACTTACACAAAACAGGCCAGACAGAGTGTGAGGTTTCCATAAAATTAGACTGTGTCCCCAGGGGCTGCCTTGAAGCTTCCCAACATTTCAGAAAACTGCCAGGTGCCCTTTTGCATAATTTATCAGTTACATACAATTCAATTCATTGCAGGCAGGAGGCGATGGCTAGGGACAGAAGGGGCACCCTGCAAGTAGCATGTGTTGGGGAGAGGAAAACCCGATTCTAATCTCCTCCCCACTGCTGACTGGATGAATGAGCTAAGACAAGTCCTTCACCCTCATGGGACCCCACTTTCCCCAAGCGTTTAGACTTAAGGCAACTAACTGTCCTTTAGGCAATTCTCGAATTGGTTTGAACGCTGAAATTCTACATTGGTGGTATCTGAACACTGGGGTGGGTGGAGAAAGAGATGTTCAGAGCTTGGGACCTGCTTGGCAGGGTTGGAACACTGAGAGGCCAAGGTTGGCACAAGGGCTGTGGGTGCCCAGATGGCCAGAAGGAGGTCTGCTTCTCAAATTTGCCTAGTGACTTTCTCGCTTGTAACACCGCTCCTTGTTCACTTCGCCTCTACTCTGTTTCGGTGGATGCTGGCAACACCCCAGGAGAGAAGGCGGGGCTGCCATGAGCAATGCTTCTTTACTGATGGCTGCCCATGGAGTGGGAGTGATGTTGCCCAGGGCCACTGAGATCAAGTGTCATGGGTCCGGGGCCCTCTCCCCACCCCCCACTGCCTAATCCTTCCCTGTCTCCCCTCTGCTGCCAGTGTCTCCTCTGCCCCCGAGCGTGTTTTTTAATGGAATTACTTATATGGCATTTTTAATACTTGTCTACCTGCCTCCCCGAAAGCAGAGAATGGGCTATTTCTCTCGATTTCCCAGGCACGCGATCAAAGGCCTACCCCCACCATGGATGCTCAGGTCAAGTTGTTGGATGAAGGAATTAACGAGTATTGAAGACCAGAGAGAGGCAGCTCAGGAATGCCGTTTCCTTACTCCTGTCCAGTGCTCCCTGCTCTGGGGTCTGACAAGCCATTTACTAGCCCCTGATGTCTACACCATGACTGAAGGCCACTCTGCAAGGTCAGCTGGACCCCGCTGCTGAGCCATCACAGAAGGGACAGGATGTCTTTTGCCAGCCTCAGCCCCAATGCCATCTCCAATGCCTGCACTTGGCCACGACGTATGTAGTAACAGGACTGTTGCCTGCGCGGGGCATCCTGCCTTGAAGAAACTGATGCAAAACCCCCGGATGGGGCAGGTACACACAGTCTACATTCATTCTATGGAGCCATGATTTCACTACATTGTCTTATATATTTACAAAATGCTGCCTTCCCCCCAATCTCTCTTTCATCCTTGCAGGACTGTAGGTATAAAGGTAGGTAGGGCAGGGATCATCAGCCGACTTTAAGGAGGAGGGGCTTTATGCTCAGAGAAACAGGGTGACTCACACGAGACCACGCAGGCTGTGGCAGACCTGGGATCCAACCACACTCCAGACAAGGGACAGAGGTTCAGACAGGCTCAGGTACTTGCCCACGGCTCAGAACTAGCGAGCCACTGGTTTTTTGTTTGTTTTTGTTTTTGTTTTTGTAAAAGGCCTGAAAAGAATATGCAAGTATCCCCACCCCCCCTAGAGTGGCGTCCCCCACTGCAGAGAGATCACCAGGAGATTTCCTAATGGAGCAGGGGGCCACCGGGCCACTGAGGCTGACCCAAAGGTAATTTGGCCCTGCTGAAATATCAATACTAAAGTATCTGCCTGACGAACATGATCTCAAATGTGGGGGAAAGGATGAGGTCACAGGGGGTCTATCTGTGGTCCCCAAACAGGAGCGTCAGAAAGAGCAGGAGTGAGTTCTGGGAGGAGGGGAGCTGGGGAAGCCCCCAGCCTTTTGCTGAGATGCCTTCCCAAGAAGACTCTGGAAGCACCCGCAGAGCTGCTTTTGTTCCCAAGTCTCTAGAGCTTGCTGGCTGGGTTCCGGGGCGGTGTGTGCAGCTCTCACTCAGCCCGGCCCCTTAAGCCTGCGTGTGCAGGAGCCGTAAGCCTGGACCATGTGGGGCAGTGCCAGCCCTGCTTCGAGATGTCTGTGGGGTAAATGTTTGCTGCTTTTGTCTGGAAGCAAAACCCTTAGCCACTGTTTCTCCAGCCTCCATGGAAATTAAAGCCAGGAAGCTAAGCAGTGGGTGATTATGGGGTTCAACTTGCTTATTAACAGCCCACAAAAGATTATCATGGGGCTTCTAGGAGAAGCCCACAGAGGCTTGGAAGAGGGCTGCTTCCTGGCTCCGGGCACTGCTCTCTGAAAATACAATCTTCTCCAGGCCGAACAGCTCTGCCTGGCCGGCTGGGGGCCCCGGGCCCCGCCCCCTCCACCAACACACAGGATGTTCAAAGGAGCCAAAGGGGTGGGGGTTGGTGGTGAGTACGGGGCAGGAGGGGGCCCAGCCCTTTGTGATCTGTGCCTGCAGGGGGGCCTGGAATGAGTAGGGTGAGAAAATTGCCTACCCCTTTAGTACAGAGTTCAGGTATTTACAACTGTCTCCTTGGAGAGGGAGACCATTTAGGTAAGTTGTAAGAACAGTGTTGGGCAGGGGTCAGCAAACCTGCCTGTTGCCCATTTTTATAAATAAAGTTTTATTGGACACAGTCACACCTGTTCCTTTCCAGATTGCCTGGGGCTGCTTTCAAGCTATGACAGCAGAGTTGAGTAGTTGAACAGAGACTCTCTGGCCCACAAAGCCTAAAATATTTTCTGTCTAGCCCCTTACAAAGTTTGCTCACCCCTAGGTAGGGGAAAGAGTATGAATTTCAGAGTTGACTAGATACGGGTTGAAATGCCACTTTTACTTTTGTTCTGTATAACTTTGGACACGTTGCTTCCCCTCTGAACCTCATGCTTTCCATTTGTAAAATAGGGATGACAATCTATTTAACACATGCTTACAATATCGTGTTTACTGTGCATCCGGCACTGTTCTAAGCGCTTTGTGAGCATTAACTCATTTAATGCTCACAACAAGTCTGTGATGTTGGCACTCTTATGACTGTACCGCTCTACAGAGGGGGAAGTGGAGAGCTGGAGGGGTTAAATAACTAATCCAGGACCCCACAAGGCTGGGATTTTGAACACAGGCGATATGGCCCCAGAAGCTGCATTCTTAAATGGCCATTGTGAAGACTGAGAAGTAATGGGTGAGCAGAACTGAGCCACAGGGGCTGGGATGCCGTAGGGACTCGATATCTGTTAGTTCACTTTTCCCCTCATCCTCTTTGCCATATTGTTTGGCTTCCCACCTCTGTCCGGGATAAGGGTCCCGGCCCCTTTGGATTGCAGTTTCTGAGGTCATCACATCCCTCCTGCCTTTGCCAAAGCCCAGCATCACAAACGCTGCTCTGGTTTCCTCGACACGCTCCCCCTCTCCCTTCCTGACGCTGTCTCCCTCCCACTGTTTAGTTAATAATAACATATCATGTTCTGTCTCAGATGCATATCAGTTGTGTGTAATTATTTATGGAGAAATAGACAGATGATTCCCTGCTTGGACCGTTTTCACAGGCAGCCGTACCTATCACTTAGCATCCCTCTCTCCCCTCGACTAATAACACTGTCCACTTTAGATCCTGGGGTCTTGATTTATTAGGTAATTTGTTTCTTCTCTGTGGCTTGGGCCTGCCTGTCATCAATATAATAGAATGATGGAAGTGCAAGCTATAGACACCAGACATTAAAAACTAGGCAAATATTACCCATTTCAGCTCCTTGTCCAGCCAGAGCCAATCCTCTGCTCGCTGGGGGAGAGGAAAAAGATTACAGAGGGACACCTGGAGCCTGATTCTCACAAAATGACTCTTTGAAAATTGGGCTGGCAGCTCTGCTATTATGTGCTTCGGGGAAAATGTCCAGGAAAACACATCCACACACATGTATACGTGTGCACCCACGCATGTGTGCATACACCCACACAGTAAAGGAATCTAAGCTCCCTTCCAAAGAGACTGAATATGACGGGGAGGGAAAAGGACTGAACTGGCTGCCAGGATGCCTGGCTTCCCACCCCAGCTTTGCCACACTATCCAGCTGGAGGAGAAAGGGCAAGTCACCTCATCTCTCTGGGCCTGAATTGCCTCATTTGTCAGATGAGGAGGTGGCCTTCCAGCCTTAACCTGCTGAGATGCAGCCAATGTTACATGGAATGTCAGAGGCGGAGTTGGAAACTGAACCTTTGCTGTTTGATTCCAAGATGGGTGGTTTGAACACTTCACCATGCCATTCGCATCCATCATAATTGTAATCCAAAACGATTAGTCTCTTCACCATCAATAGCCTTATCAAAATCACTGAAATAATATCACCAATAAATGATCTTTAATTGCACCATCAAGAGAATCATCAATGCCATTATCTCCAGGAGCTTCTCACCACCGCCATCCTCCTCCTCATCATGCTTATTTCACTGACTGTTTTCTATATGCCACATTTCACACGCAGGATGTGATTTCCCCCTCCCAGCAATCCTAGAAAATAGGCACCGTTATAATCATCCTCATTTAATAGATGAGGCAACTGAGGCCCAAAGCGGCACACAGTAGTAAGTGCCAGACTTCGGCTTTGAACTAGGGTAGGTTTGGCTCCAAAATAAGCTTTCAGCCACCATTCTATGTATCAACAGCATCGTTATCACAAGTATTCTCATCATTGTCAGCATTACCATCATCTTCTACATCAGCATCACTGAATCACCCAGCATCATCTTTTTAATCACTCCCAATATCATCACCAGAATCAACATTATTGCTAATGTTGATATCACCAATATCAGAACCGATGTTGCCAATCTCATTATCGCCAATGTTGTTTTAATATGAACGCCATCATTAATCATGAGCAATACTGTCACTGTCACCATCAATATAGTCCATACTGATGTCATAAGTGATACGTATCAGTACTATCAAAATTGTCTTTTAGGAGTCAGTGCTAATACAGACATCACTGCTAACCTCATTATGGTCACTAGTGATATTATGGTCACCGTCACCAACCCAGTCGACATCCACATCATAATCAATATTGTAAAAAGCAGGATTATCTGAGCCATCACTAACCTCACCATCCACAGAGAATTACTGATATTGCCAACATTTTCAATAACATCATCACGAACATCATCTTCCTCAGTTCACCATCATTGTCCCAATACAACCACAGTAAAAAGTACACGTCTCCAATTAAGTGGACATCACAGGTGTCAATCTACTCACCATTGTGATCACCATAATCTACTGAGTTCCTACTTGTGAGTTGAACTGTGTTAGGTCCTTTCTCCCTTGGAACTCTTCAGCTGTCCTGTGAGAGACGTGGAATGCATCAATATTTGACTCACTGTTACCCTGCCATGCAGATGTTGCCAGGGTCATCAGGAATCTGAAACATCTGTATCTCCGGAGTGAGGTGATTGCTGTTTCAGAAATTTTAGGCCATTGAATATCCTTAAATTCCACCCATCCTTCCCAGCCAAGTTACTTCCCAGTTCCCCAGTGGGTTTCCATCTCCTGTTTCCTTGTGCTTCTACTGGCCATCGTTTTGATCTCAGTTTTAACATTCATAGCCCATCTCTTGTCCCAGTTGTTTGTGTGTCTGTCTCCTTCCCTAGCGTATAAGTTCCTGGAGGTGGGGCAGGTTTTTTTCATATCCCTTACAGGGTTTACACCAAATGTTTGGGGATTTCAAGGGGAATGTTGGCTGGTCCACAAGAATCACGTGATGAGGGGTAAAGAACATCAGACTGAAAACCAAGATATCTGGAATTTAGCCTGGATTGTCCCTAACTAACTGTGCAACCTTGGATCATCCATTTCCCCTCCCTCCCTCTCTACCTTTCTCCATCTCCAAACCTAAGGGTCATCCCTTTTCCACATCCAACTTCTGTGGCTCTGCCTTCCAAACCACCCATTTCTCACCCCTCCTCTGCTGCCCCTCTAATGCAGGCCCACACCTCTAGCTGGAGCCACTGCGGTTATCTCTTAACTGGTCTTTCTGCTTCCACTATACCCCATGTGGGACAAGAGTGCTCTTTTAAAATTAGTTCATATTGGGCTTCCCTGGTGGCGCAGTGGTTAAGAATCCACCTGCCAATGCAGGGGACACGGGTTCAAGCTCTGGTTCTGCAACTAGAGAAAGCCCGCATGCAGCAACGAAGACCAAATGCAGCCAAAACTAAATAAATAAATTTATTTTTAAAAATTAGTTCATATTAGTCCCTTACTCCACCACATGGCTTCATCCTTCACTTACAGCAACATGCAGACTGCTTCTGTGGTCTGCAGTGGACACAGTCTGTCCCCTGCCCCCCTCTCCTCCCTCACCTCATGCATCATTACCTCCTCCCCGCCGCCGTTCCTAGACACATCGTTCTTCTTGTGGCATCCTGAAAACCCTGACCTCGTTTCTGATGTGAGGCCTTCACACTGGCTGGCTCCTCGGCCTGGAAAGTGCTTTCCCTGGACCCCTACATGGCTGGCCCCATCACCTCATTCAGTTCTCCAACCAAGTGTCTGCATCTCAGAGGGGCTTCCCATGAGCACCCTCTGTGAAATAGATCCCCTCTAGCAGGCACTCTCTTCTCACTGAAGCCTCCCACCCAACATATATTTATTGATTGTCTGCTACAGGGTTTCTCAGCTTCAGCACTATCAGTGCTTTGGACTGGGGTGTTCTGTGTTGTGGAGTGGGAGGGACCGTCTCGTGCACTGTAAGGTGTTGAGTGGCACCCCTGGCCCACGTTCACCAGATGCCAGTAGCACCCCTTCCCAATTGTGACAACTAAAAATGTCTGCAGACATTGTCAAGTGTCCCCTGGGGGCAAACTTACCCCTGGTTGGGAACCATACTCTTCTGAAAGCTTGGGACACATCAGTGAATAAAACAGACCCCACCAGTGGCATTCCCTTCTCCCAATCCCCTGGCCTTCATGGGAGGAGACAGACAATAAATGTGAAGCTAGAAAGTGACAAGCGCTATGGGAAAAGAAACACAGCAGGTCAAGGGTGCTGGGGATGGGGCGTAGGTTGGGGTGCTGGAGAAAAATGAACAGGCTGGTGGAGGGTATCAGGCGTGGGCTGTCTCCATCCTCCTGGTCCCAGTCTCTCTCCCTCCCACCTTGCCCCATCCAAGGAGGCGGCATCCAGCAGCATCAAACCCGCAGGGACTCGGGAAGTGTTGTTAGCCTAGATAATTTCTCCA
Organism: Kogia breviceps; assembly: GCF_026419965.1. Classification (NCBI taxonomy): domain Eukaryota; kingdom Metazoa; phylum Chordata; class Mammalia; order Artiodactyla; family Physeteridae; genus Kogia; species Kogia breviceps. The sequence continues at coordinate 98,107,056 of NC_081312.1, forward strand.
GAGCCACTGATCCCTTCTGCGGAGTGTGATAAACCCTATTTCATAAAGAAGACATGAATGGCTGTAATCAGATACAATGTTTGCAACGCTGAACAAAATGAGCAAAAGAAAAAAATATGCAGCCAGGCTATAATTATGGGTGTAATATTTCAGCCCATTAGCAAAAAATATCTCAGAAACCTGCTGCCCGCCTTCTCAGCTAAAAAATTGGATACTAAGCTGATGAATGCAAACAGAGAGAACACAGCACTGAAGCAGAGGCCTAATTAATTGCATATACAATTTTTTTTTTTTTTTTTTTTGGCTGACAGCAGCTTCTGACAATTCTGGGTCTTTTACTGCATCAAATAGAAAGAGAGATTGTCATTTTCCAGCAGGGCTGCTCTGAGGGCTTCTAGACACTGGTCCCTCTTCCTTAGCCCAGTACTAGTCAAGGACATGCCACTCACTAAACACTTGGTAAAGTTATGGGGTTTTGTATAATAATAGTTATATTTCGTTGCTTGCTATGTGCTAGGTACAGTGATAAAGCTTTACACCTTTCATCTCATTTTTCCCTATGGGAGCGAGGTGAAGTGATGCTATGGATTTTGTTGATGACCTTCAGGTTCCTTGTCACCACTTTTTTTTTTTTTTTTTGAGTGCCAGCACCTGTGACTATCTTTGGAGAACTACTTGTGAGCTACTGAAGTCACCTTGCCTGGGTGCAGAGAGCCCCTAATCCCTGGCGGGGGTGGGTTGTGGCCCTGTACCCCCATCTCACACCTCCTCTGTGGGACTTTGCTGGAACTCACCACCCTGCCTGCCTTCCTCCCTCCCCACCCTGAGCCCCATGCCCTCTGGTCTTCCCTGGAGTTCTTTCTTGATAAATCACTTGTATATTATTCCTTGACTCCCAGTATGCTTCTGGGGACTTGGCTTCAGACAGGTAGGATTAATTACCACCCATTTTCCAGAAAGGAAACTGAAGTCTGGAGGGGATAGTAACTCAACTCAGGGAACTCAGTGAGAAACTGGGGACTGGGATTTGACTCCATGTCACCTGATCCTATTTGGCCTCCATGTGTAAATGTGGCACTTGCCCCCATACCCTAGTTCCTAGCCCCTAGGATCTGTATGAGACTGGGGCAAGTTGGTGGTTCAGTAGCCACCATCGTAGGTTCTGAAATACAGCATTGTCTGGGTAAATCTAACAATTAGATCCACGCCTTTGTTCATGGACCTCGCTCGCTAGTTACCTGCCATTTACCTCAGGCTCACCAAGCTCTGCAGGGGTCTGACCAGTTCCTGGCTATACATTCATTCATTAAGTCATTCATTCACTCGTGCAGTCACCTTCCCATCTAACCTCAACCATTCAGCTAACCCCACCCATTCATCTAATACCATCCATCCATCCACTCACCCATCCACTCACTCATCCACCCAACAGAGCGCTCATGAAGGATGCCCCCAGTAACAGTCTAGCATGGGATATGGATGTACTAAGAAGTCAATCATCATACCTTGTGATCTGTGCACCAAGGGAAAATGTATAAGGTACTATGGGCTCATAGGAGGGACACCTGATCCAGCCAAGCTTCCCAAGGCACCTGAACGGGGATCTGGCAGGTGAGTAGTGAAGAGAAGAGAGGAAAGTGGTAGACTGTCCCAGGCAGAGAGAACAGCAGATAGGATACAGTCCAAAGGCCAGAGGTGAGTGAGTGTGTGGAAGGTTCAAAAGAATGAAGGACATTCACCTGGCTGGTCTCATGTGAGGGGAGGCGGTAAGAGATGAGGCTGGGGTAGCTATAGCTGCGGCCAGACATGCGGGACCTTTGCTTGTTGAGTCAAGGAGAGAACTGGGAACCGAGAGCTGCGGGGTGCCTTCAAAGGGTCTGTGAGCAGGGGAGTATCAGGAACAGACCTGCCTGGCTCAGCAGGGCGCTCTGGGAAGAAGAGGCGGGAGGAAGGGAGCCCGTGATGGGACTGCAGTTGGGGTGGGCGTGGAAGGACCGTTTGCCAGGTTGGCAGTTGCCCCGTGACGCTGTTGGAGGAAGCGGGGGGAGAAGTGGGTTTGTTCCAGGATGAGAGAGAATTAGAAGTGGGTGACTGACTGGGTGTGGGAGGCAGGGAGAGGGAGGAGAGGATGACTGCCAATTTCTGGCCTGTGTAGTAGGGGGACGGAGGTGGCACTGGCCAAGTCACAGAGGGAGAGGATGGGCCTGGAGGCTGGAGGCCGTGCTCAGTTTAGGGCAGGTTGAGTCTGAGATGCCTGTGGGGATGTCAGGTGGGGTCGTTCCGAAGATACTTTGATATCTAGGTCTGAAGGCCCAGAGAGAGACGACAAGCGCTGAGAATAAAGACGTAGCTATCTACCACCAACCCCTCGGAGTAGATGGGAAGGCCCAGGGACGGTGTGCAGACTGAGAAGGAGTGAGCCTGCTATCTTCTGACAGATGCCCCAACGCCGACTGCCTACCTGAACAGTGGGCATCTCCCTTCCGGATTCCAGTCCACACGTGGACCACATTCCCAGGCTGACTCCAGTCTCTGGCCAGGCACGTGGGTGCATGTTCTGTCTGCATCAGGTCTTCCTGTCATGGGTCCCCTCAGCCAGAGCCCACTGGGCAGCAGTTATGTAGGTCAAGCCTGGATGTGTTTCTCTGTCTACCGTGGAACGGCCTCTCCTTCTGGAGGGTTCTTTGGCCTGGAGGAAGAAAGAGAGATAGTTCTTCTCAGCATGGCTGCTCACTAGAGCGGGAGGGGACTGAGTATGCTTGTGTCCTTGGAAGCTCAGGGGTTGGCCTCCCTCCACCAGTGCTTTTAGAAATGTCTTTAATTATTAAATTACTATGTACACACTGTAAAAAAAAGATATACGGCTCAGAACAAAACCAAAATAAATATGATAGACCCCCTGCCTCTCATCCTGCCAGCGCCTATACCCCACTCCCTAGTGACAACAATTATCTTTCCAGATTTCATACACACACACACACACACACACACACACACACACACTACGTCATGCTCACCAATTGATTTTTTTGGTTTATAAATATATACTAGACATATTTCTACATCAAAATGTATATAGCTCTACTTCCCATTTTACTTTCTTTTTTCTTTTTTACTATAAAAATCATACAAGTTTATGGTAGATTCTGAATGTGGAAATTCAGAAAAATATAAAAAAAGAAAACCCAAATCTGCCAGTATCCTAAAATCTCATTACCCAGAGATGATGATTAACATTGAGGAAAACATATAAAATTTACTTTCACTGGACAATAACAGAAGACACTAAAATTAGAAAGCACTACGGAACTTCAAGTAGATTTTTCTTCAGAATAAGAGATGTTAATCCTTGTATAATTTTCTCTCTTTTTTTAACTTGAATTGAGAGGTTGATGTTGTGATGTTTTCTTTTAACTATATGCTTCTCAGTGGTTGTTAGTTTAGGTAGAACTTAGTCATTTCTCTGGGAAAAACCAAAAGGTACAACTTATCTCTAAACAAACAGACTAAACTCATCTGTCTACATACATATTTTTAAATCAAAAATAATTTTTAAAGAAGAGGTAAGCCTACTGTTAGGATAGTTTGTCAAGAGAAATTACGGAAGTATTCAATCACTTTCAAAAAGAACAAACACATCGTGAGGAAATAATTATCACTTACTCCCGACACAAACCCAAACAGATGATGTGTGAGCCCCGAGCATTCAACAGTTACCTGCTTCTTCCCACATTACCTGACCAATGGCAGTTTGGCTCTGTGGGATCAGAAAGCACAATTTCCTGTACCTCTTTGGTGGCTCAAAATCATGCCACAATTTAGCTCACATTTTATCTGGGCCATGACTTTCAGGTACCGTTCACTGCTTTTCCCGGAGTCACTAATTACCTTTCTTATCCTTGTTGCTCAGATCCTTGTTGCTCAGAAGTGCTGCATGCCTTAATTCCATGACAGCACTTAGCATCCTAGCGTCTTCCTCAGAGGACTGGGTAATGCTTTTCTTCGAGGTTGTTCTTCACAGGCTCTTCTGATTTCTCGTTCTGATTGGGGCTAATTTCTCATTAGGCCAGCTACACAGCTGTGCTACTGGTATTTCTTTTCATTGTTCTCCTGGGTTACTTCTATAGTTCTATGGCTTCTTGAATCTGTTGTCTTTTCCTTGGATTCTGTTTTCCTTCTGCTGGGGCACATACTCAAGGAATTTTTTCCAGAAAATGTGGAGCCCCACCCTGGAGCCTGGGTGCAGTGGGTGCCAGCATGGGGGAGGGGAGGCTGGCTGTGAGTGCTCCGCATTTCCTGTTTCTCTGCAATTTTCCCCAGCTTTGGGTGGTGGCCGCTACCCGCGGCTGCCACCCAGCTCGGCGAGCGGCCCCGGTGCAGGCCGTCGGGTGTGTGGTAGGGGGAGACCGAGCTACAGGGAAAACTTGCCTACGGATCAGTTATCAGTTATCAATGCATTTCTTGGAGAATATATGCCCACTATCTTTGACAACTATTCTGCCAGAGTCATGGTAGATGGAAAACTAGTGAATCTGGACTTATGGGATACAGTTGGACGAGAAGATTCTGACAGATTACATCCCCTGTCCTATCCACAAACAGGTGTATTCTCCATTTGCTTTTCTCTTGTGAGTCCTGCATCACTGGAAAATGTGCAAAGTGGTATCCTGAAGTGTGACACCATTGTCCCATCATGTGACTCCTATCATCCTGGTGGGGAGGAAACTTGATCGTAGGGATGATAAAGACACAATTGAGAAACTGAAGGAGAAGACGCTGATTCCCATCACCTACCCACAGGGCTTAGCCATGGTGAAGGAGATCAGGACTGTAGAACACCTGGAGTGTTCAGCGGTGCTCACGCAGCAAGGCCACAAGACAGTGTTTGATGGGGCTATTGGAGTGCTTCTCTGCTCACCTCCTGTCAAGAAGAGGAAGAGAAAATGCCTGCTGTTGTAAACGTCCGGGCCCTCTCCTGCTCTGTCCCGTCCCCTGGGAAACTTTTTATGCTTTGCTCAAACCATGGAGCCTTCGCACTCAATGCCAAGCTTTTGTTACAGATTAGTTTTTCCATAAAACCATTTTGAACCAATCAGTAATTTCTAGGTTTTTTTTTTGTTTAAAGTGTAAGGGTTCAAACTTTCACATTCTTAAAGTTTAGCCCTAAAATGATAAGATTTCTTAAAGCCTTATTTTTCAAAAGCCTCAATGCTTGCTCAGATTAAGAGTTGTCAAAATACCTTGTGGAACTTCCCTGGTGGCTCAGTGGTTAAGAATTTGCCTACCAACTCAGGGGACACGGGTTCGAGCCCTGGTCCGGGAAGATCCCACATGCCGTGGAGCAACTAAGCCCACAAGCCACAATTACTGAGCCTGTGCTCTAGAGCCCGTGAGCCACAACTACTGAGCTCACGTGCCACAACTACTGAAGCCCTCACGCCTAGAGCCCGTGCTCTGCAGCAAGAAAAGCCACCGCGATGAGAAGGCTGCACACCGCAATGAAGAGTAGCCCCCGCTCACGGTAACTAGAGGAAGCCCACGCGCAGCAATGAAGACCCAGTGCAGCCAAAAATAAAAAACAAAACAAAACAAAAAACCCTTGTGAATTAAGTTGCATTGTTGGGCTAAGAACACTGAGCACTAAACTGTTGAGAGAACTTTGTCATTACGAAGACTGCAGCTTCTGAGGTTAGGAAATGCAGACACTTGCTAACTGGTTTCAGATATGAAGAGGATGCAGCCTCCTTCATGAAATGTTGCCATTGAATGCATCATAATTTATCTACCCATGTTCACATTGTATCATAATGCACGAGTGTAACAGTTCAACTTTTCGGATCAGTCTTTTTGATTTCGTAGTGAGATTTTTTTTTTTTTTAATTAGTGTATTAGCTTTTGTGAGATTTTGAACAACACTCTTATGTATTCCCTCTTTTGAAGTATTCTGCTCTGGCCATGGGCATGGGAGTGGAGTCTGTGGAACACTTGTGATGAAAGATGAAGGCAGTATTTTGACATTGCACACGTGTACAAAGCAATTAAACTACTGAAAGTGTCATGGGTAAAAATCTTAAAAGGTTAATTTCTGTTCAAATGCAATAGATGATGAAGGAAGGTCGGTATTACCAGTAAGTATTTTCTCAAGCTTTTCCATTTTTAAACCTGCCCATCCCTCCTGAAACTGGGCATTTAATTCATCTTTGACCTGGTCATTCTCAGAGTTGCTAACTTAGTAAGCTCTTTTCTTATAGAACCCCTTGTTAATGAGCATTATGCCTCCTAGTATTATAAAACCTTTCTGGATATGCATTAGAAAAAAAATTTTTTGTAGATTAGTAGAAGTGCGCTCCTGTTTTCATGTTAAAAAAGAAGAAAATGTGTATAACATAGGTGGAGTTAGAAAGCTAGTAAATCCGAGTCCTTGAATATTAAAAAATGTCTTTACTGTGCCTTTGCACATAAATAAGAGATTCCACATGATTTCCTTTCAGAATGCTGTAGACACTGTTCTGTTGCCTTCTAGAAAGTTCTACTGTATATGAAAAAATCTAATGCTAGTTTGACTGCTATTTCTTTTTAGATATTTTGCATTATTTCCTGAAGTTTTAAGATTTCCTCTTGATGGTTGGACTTCAGAAACTTTCCCAGTTTGTTACAAATTTCACTACACCTGCTCTGTACTTGGTGAGAATAGTAGATGGCTACTGCTTTTCTGTTTGGCCTGCTTCCTTTTCCCTTGAGACCTGCCACTAAGTCACTCACTCCACGTAACTTCTGTTAATGAAGGGGCCCTCCTTTCCTGACCTGGGGCAGCCTATCAGAGAGTTCCTTCTCTCCAGCCAGGAGGTTGGTTCAGGGATGGACATGTGACCCTTGGGCCAATCACAGGCCAATCAGAGTACCTTTTAGAGATGATTTAGATGCTGAGAAAGAGAGAATCATGATCTTTTCTCTGGGTTTGGTACAAGGATGAAGTAAGACTGGAGCTTCTGGAGTCTTTCTTAGCTACTATACCTAGAGAGCCTGTCTGGGCGTGACTCCAAGCCAGGGAAGTCAGAGAGGAGGGTGGAGAGTCAAAGAGAGAAAGGGAGAGAGAGAATGAGTGAATGAATGATTTTCGAATTGTGAACCTCTGGATACAGGTGAGACTGAAGTCATATCAGACAACACATTCAGTTTTTTTTCTTTACACAATTTGATTTGGGTTTCCATCATAGGTAAACAAAGGAATCTTGATAATATAGTGAGCCCTTTTAACCAAAAAGTCCCTGTCTTTCATGAGCTATTTGACTAGTCTTTGCCTTTCATGGCTTCAATTCTCTCCTGAAATTCCTATTAGTTGGGTACTGGATTTCTGGGATCTAGCCTCCATCTTCTTTTATCTTTCCTTATCTTAAAAACCACTCTGACATTTTAATATATATTCTTAGACATTTCCTAGACTTTATTGTCTGATTTGGTTTTTCATTCTATTATCCAGCCCTTTTATTTTTATTAAGCTTTTCATTTCGGCCAATGTGTTTCTCATTCTAAGAACTTTTTAATTCTCTGCTTGTCCCCCCCAGCGTTTTTTTCATAGCAAGCTGCTTTTGTTTTACGGATGCAACATCCTCCCATTTCTTTTCTGTTTGCTGCATCATCTCTGTTTTTCCTTTTCAGTTGCTCTGCTCACCTTGATCCTTCTCTTTTCTGTGGTTTGTTTTCCTCAAAACTTGGTAATTCTCAGGTATCCATTAAATAAAAAATAAAAATAAAAAATGAATAAAAAACCAGATCGATCCGTACTGGCTCATATGGGACTTTCCTCTGTGTGGGTATATGGTTATATAGATCTTCTGGAATAGGCCTCTTTCCCAAATGGGTCTGGGGTCCTGGTAGTGTCTGGGTGAGGCTTGTTGACAGGGAGCAGAAATGCAAGCCCATGACTTGCCACCATTGCTGAAGTAAGATGACTTTCCTCTGAGCATGGGAAGCCTTACTTAGTTGGAAGGATTTCGATATATGAGATCCTGAAAATCCTTAAATTCTTCAAAATTGCACATCAAAAAGAATAGGACTAATGGGTAAAATAGGGGTAGGAATAAGCTACTCAAAAGTCATGCCACATTATCATCAGACCATTCACAAAAGTAATAGCAACCCTAATTGTTAAAATGCAGGTGTTTAAAAAAATACATGTTCAACTTCTAATAAATAAAAAATTTTACAGTAAATATAGGGCTTGACTTAAAAAAAATAAAGCAAGAGTATCATGATAGAAGGAGGTATGAGGTAGGTTGTAGGCTTCTGAGTTATGAAAATGAGAGGAAAATACCCAGAGAACATGGAGTACCGTGTAGTAAACCCTCCCAAGATAACGCAGTGACCGTCAAGAGTGTGGGTACGTGTGACTGCGTCTTGAGCTGTGTGCTTCTGGGTTCAGCTTACATTGCATTCAGCTGCTGTTACTTGGCGGCACAAAACATAGTATGCAGGGAAAAATCACGTTATGAACCAATGCAACCTCCATGTTGAAATGCCTGTAGAACCCCCATTTTGAGAGTGTTCTTGACTTGTTCCTGGGGTTGAATGCCAAGGCCAATGGTTCTGTACTTTTAAGAAGGGGCTGGAACAACTGGCCCAGGTATGCATCCAGCAGTTTCAATTGCCCCAAGGCCTCCTTGTCTTTGTTGCTATTTCTCTGAGGCTCTGGCTTCAGTGACAAGTCTCTCCTCTTCCTACAGTGAGGGATGGTTTCCTTCCTCTAGTTTCTCATCGGTTGGATCCCATATTCCTGCTACCTTTCAGAAATTCTTCCACATTTCTGGTCCACTGACAGCATCTTTTCTTATTTTCTAATATGGATTTACTCTTTCTCTTAATATCTTTTCTTCCCGATAGGATTTTGGTATGGAGCGAAGTTAAATTCTGTACACTCAGTCTACATGTCAAATTGGGAATTCTCCCCACCACTTTTTGTCCTTTTGACTTTGGCCAAGGCTTTTCACAATTTTGAGCTTCAGTTTATTTTTTGGAAAATGGGAATGATAGTAACATCAGTCCTTCCTACCTTCCAGGGATTGGGAAAGGATGAAGGGACACAGGAGTCATCTATGAACAAAAGAAGAGGAATAAATTTAAGTTGTTATTAGCTCATGGAAGAGAACCCCTTAATTTGGTAGATGAGAAAATGAAGCCAAGAGATGGGAAGTAATTTGGACCCAAGGTTACCCAGAAACCTCCAGCCTCTTGGCTACCGGGCCCCATTTTCTTTCCAGGCCCTGTCACTCCACAGCCTGCAAACGGCCAGGGCTGCAGTGCTGGGGGCAGAGAGATGGAGACTTCTGAAGAGGCAGAGATGGCATAAATAATTCAGTGATTGCCGACTATGGGCCATTAAATTTTCCATGATCTGTTTTATTGTATCTGCTCTGCAGCGTTACTCACTTGCAGTTCGGATACAAAGCAGGCATTTCACTGTGCCTACAGCTGGCCCCTGCTCCATCTCAAGGATGCAAGACCATGGAAGCATTAGCCTTGGGCCCAGCTGCCCCTCTATTCCTAAAGGCGGCCAAACAGAAGTTCACATCACTGAGGCCTGAGTGTCAAGCTTCTCTCCTCCTGCTTCTGGTAGTCACCGAGCCTCCAGTAGCAGGTGGCTCTCACCTTCGAGTTCAGGACCCACTCACAAATGACCTCCATGTAAGATTCTTACTGTTATCACTGGTGGTTAGCAAAAATGTAGTGGGTTGGGTGGGCTGAGAGGTTTAAAGGATTCATTTATTCCATGTAAGCATTAAAAGGCACCATCATTTTTGTAACTCTGTTTTGGCATTTTTACATTTCTTTATATACTGTGAGCCTCAAAATCCGGCAGTGGTTTTGGCCTCATGTAACTTCTGTGAAACTTCATGGGTCTTTAACTCCAGGATGAGGCTATGCAGAATCCTAAACGTGGTGGGGACTCCCTTACACATGAAGAAACAGGCTCAGAGAAGGAGGTGGACTTGGTCAGAGACAGAGCCAGCTGGTGGCAGGGGGAGGCCAGGACCAGGTGTCAGGAATCTCAGACCAGAACCGTTCCCTGGGTATGGGTCTTGGGAGGGAGAACCTCCCCCACCCCAACCATTGGGTCATCATCTCTACTCTTCAGGGTCACTGTGGCTTCTCAGATTTTTCCGTAGAACTGCTCACTTTCCCTAGTGTCCTGAGAACCACACACTTTCCTCAGATAGTATTTCCAAGCATGCCTCCCACCCACAGCAAGGCAGAGAGCAAAAAGGAAGAACCAGCTACTGTAGGTACTGTCTGTGGTTCAGGAAGTTTGGCCAACAGACATGGCCTCATCTTTGCCATTCCATTCACTGACACGATAATAGGGGGCAGGACAGTGCATGAAGCCAGACAAAAGCTAGGAGGAAGAGAACTTGAATCGCCTAAGAATCCCCAGTGTTCAGTGAAGTGTGGTAGAAAGAACACAGGATGTGTGTCCCGTGGTCTGGCTCCCAATTCCAGAATTAGTTATGGGTATAAGAGAAATCACATCCCCTCTCTGAATCTCAGTGTCCTCACACTTGAAGTGGGGATGCCAAATCTGAATCCATGGGATTTTTGTGAGGCTCTACGGTAATGACAGTTTTGAGCTGCCAAAGTCCTTTTGGCATCTCCATCAATTAACCATTGCTATCTAACAAACCACTCCAAACAAAACCTGATGGCTTAAAGCAGTCATTCATTATCACTCGAGACTCTACAGGTTCACAGGCACTCATCTCATCTCAACTGTGGTCAGCTGCAGTTGGGTAGCTCTGCTGATGTAGGCTGGACACCCCCACGTGTGGGACTACTTGGTTATGAGCTGGTCTAGGGTGGGACGCCTCAGCTCTCTCACCCTCCAGCAGGCTAGCTCGGGTTAGTTCATGTGGCAAGTGTCTGGTACTCAGAGAAAGCACAGAAGCACATAAAGCCTATTGAGGGTTGTACCTGAAACCCACACACTGTCACTTCTGCCACATCCTGTTGGCCAAAACAAGTCACAGGCCAGCCCAGATTCAAGGTGGGGTGGGGGCTGGATCCACTTCTTGGAGGGAGTTGCTGCAAGGTCACATTGCAAAGAACGTGGATATGGGGAAGGATGCAGTACTGTGGGCAACCGTCAATCAAATCTACACGATCCTCAGGACCACATTCTCCTTAAGGGGGTTCAAGATGGACCAAGACAGGCACAGTACAACAGTGCTGGGTGTGATTTTCAAGACAGGGGAAATGGCTTGTCCCAGGCCACACAGCTGGTGAGTGGCAGAGTTGGTGTGAGAACCCAGGACTTTCAGAGTCAAGCACCATATGTCAAAACCAGCCTTGGTGCCGTTTCTTCTATTGAATTTGCTCTGCAGAAGACCCAGTAGATGATGATTTGGGAGTGTCTACATGTGTGTTCCTCTTTTTTCTTGTTGCAATTTTAAAAGGTCAAGGAGGGCCTGAGATTAGACTTCCTGGCTCTCCCTTCTGGAAGGAAACCATGAAGAAGAAGGACAGGCCCCAGAATGAGACCTAGATTCAGATTCCAAGGCTTGAAGAACTTCACAACTGCAACTTTCTTTCTCCTTTTAGAGAAGCACACAGAGAATTTTATCTCTTGTCCCTGGGCTTCTCAAGCCTGTGACCCCACCCTAGTGAAGAAAGACCCTCATCCCCTGTCATCAAGACAATTGCTACAGTCTCCTAACTGGACTTCTTACCTTCAGACTCACCTCCCACTCTGCTGTCCCAAATCCATCTTGCCAATGGTCCTAAGTAATCTTTCAGATACTTGGCTCTGACTGTGACATCTCACTGGGGAGGATATCTTCCAAGAGAGTGTGTTCTTAAGCATGAGCTTAGGAGCTGGGCAGATCCAGGTTTGTTTGTTTTTTCTTCTTTTTTTGGCCTCACCGTGCGGCATTTGGGATCTTGGTTCCCCAACCAGGGATCGAACCCGTGCCCCCAGCACTGGGAGCATGGAGTCTTAACCACTGGACCACCAGGGAAGTCCCTCAGATCCAAGTTTGAATGTAAGCTCTGACACTTATTAGAACTGAGTGAATTTGGACAAACTATTTCAATGCTCTGAGCCTCAGTTTCTTCATCTGTAATATGGGCTTTACAACATCTCACTGGGTTTTGTCAACATTGAATGTGAAGTCTTAACAAAGTCACTGGTACATAGCAAGTGCTCAAGAAATGGTAACTGATTTTATAATACTACTGATGTCATTATTTCATGGTTCCCCATGGCTGTGAGATTCAGACAGGTAGCCTGACATCCAGGGCTTTCCATGAGACCCCAGCTGCCTCTCCAAGCTCACCTTTGCTCTTGGATGAGCCCCGTGTGATTCCTCTGCTCCAGTTGAATGAATTCCTCATTGTATCCTGAGGATGGCATCTACCTTCCCACCTCAACAGTTTCCTTCACACCATCCTACCTCTCCTCAGAGGTTTTGATGCTGCCTTTCCTCTTATCCTAATCCTGTCATCCTACAAAGTCTAGCACAAGCCCTCCTCCTCCAAGAAGTCTCCCCTGGCCACCTCAGCCCCCGGGGGTGCTCCCTTCTCTCACCTCTACCTAACTCCTCTCTGTGGTGCTCTATTTCCTACAGAGTCTGTGCTGGTTTGCTAACTGTTCCAGCTACTATACCTGCATCATTTTATTATCTCCTGGTTTTGGTGGGTCAGAAATTAGGGAAGGGCTTGTCTGGGTGATTCTGGCTCTGGATACTTCTGTGGTTTTTGTCACAAGGTTACTAGACCTGCAATAGCTGAGGCTGGAGTATCTGGAGGCTGGCCAAGCATCTCTCATTTCCTGGTATTTGGGTGCTTTTCCAGGTGGGCTCTGTATGTGGGCTAGATTGGGCTTCCTCAAAGCGTGGTGGCATCAGAGCAGTCTCACTGCTTCCATGGAGGTTGAGGTATTATGTGAGCAAGGTGGAGACTGGGTCCCTTTTTATGACCTTTGTCAGAAGTTACAGAGTGGCTTCTGCTGTATTCTATCAGTTGAACCAGTCACAAAACCCTGCCCAGTTTCAAAGGAGAGGGAACACAGACTCCACCACTTACTGAAAAGATTGTCCAAGTCCTGTTGTAAGCGAAAGCTGTAGGATGGGAGATGTTGCGTTGGCCATCTTTGGAAAGTATACTCTGCCACACCAATCTATTGAAGTGCTTTGTGACCAAGAGAGGTGGGAAAGGGAATGTTATGAGCGTGGACTCTGGAATCAAGCTGCCTGGAATGCCATCCTGGGCCCTCCACTGCCTGCCTGTGTAACTGGGCAAGTTCATTTACTGTGCTGTTGCCTCAGTTTCCTTCTCTGTAAAATGAAGATCACAGCAGTCCCTACCTCCTGGGGTAGTTGTGAGGATCAAGTGAGTTAATGTAGGAAAAGCACCTAGAAGCGCCGTATCACTGTCTGCTGTTACCATGACTGATGTTGTTAGTATTGTCAATTACAATCAATATTTAGTGATTGATCAGAGAAACCTTTCAAGGCGAGGAAGAGTAAAACATCACCACTTATATAGTCCTGAATAATTGTGGCATTGTTCAATGTTCTATGGGGCCACGGGGGAGACTGACTATCTACTCATAGATCCAATTCCTCCATTATAGCCCAAGATGTTGACTCTGGAAATCCAAAGTCAGGAAAACACATAAGGAACCTGGGACATTGGGCAAATTAAACACCAACACACTTCTTCCTCCTCTTCATCATCATATCATCAAACCTGCGGGCTTTTAGGCCCCAATAAGTATTTTTATTGCTCATCAAAGCCAGGTGGACTTCCAAAACCCTGGACAGAAGTACAGGGGACCACATATAGCCAGCCCCACACTGTGCTTCAGAAACAACCCTTGAGCTCTGAAAACACAGCTTGCATAAGCAGTACTTGCAGTCTCTGAAAACACTGTTGCTTCCTTTTCCTCAGAGCAGTGGGCCAGGACACTCTGTAGAACAGCAAGATGCTGGGGTTTCACTGGGATCCCTCACATCCCTTTTTTCCATGTTTGGCAAAGCCTTTGCATTCATCCTCCAGCAGCTCTTTTTTTCAGAGGTTAGCAGAGAGCCAGAAGTGCCTGGGAATTTAAGTCCCCCACTGGTGGTTCTTGATTGATGATGGATGGTGGGGATGTATGGAAAACGAGCTCTCTTGTCTGGGTTGGAATAACCCTGAGGAGAGACTCACATGGCAGAGTTCCCTGCGGGATCAGGCTGAGGCCACCCTCTACAGGGCTCTGCCAAGGTCACGCTCCACTCCGGTTTGGTTTCCTCCCCACCCTGTGCTGCTTCCCCCAATCCTTGACTGATTTCTCCTGCGAGGGCTGCCCTAATCAATTGCCCTCCCACGACTCCTCATCTCAGGGACTGCTTCTGGAGAACATGAGCCGAGAGAGAGCATGCACAGGGCCCTGATGGAGGGAGACAGTCGTGGGCTGCACCTGGTAGGGGGGGGGCTGCTCGCCCCTGGCCCTGGTGTTTCTGTAGGGTCTTAGCACCTGCAGCCTCTTTGTTCTCCAGGAATGATGCCTTCCCAGGTATGGAGTGGTGACCTGTTTTCGCACCGGATCTAGTTTATGTGCTTCTCAGAGCTGCTTAGTCCTGCTGTGCCTCCTGGCCTTGGCATGTGCTCAGTGGAAAATCCCAGCGCCTGATTCTTCAGACCACCTGCCGTCTCAGCCTCCCCCGGGGTGAGGGTCTGGCTTTGATGTAAACCCCGTCATGCCCACTGTGGCAGGAGCTCTGGTTGGTGGTGGCTCTGCTGTCCACTGAGTGGACCCACCCTCTTGTGGAACAGGTCCCGTCACTCTGCAGGTTCAGAAGAAGTGCCATGGGCTGTAGCATCTGGCTTTCCCAGAGGCTGCTTGGAAAGCTCCAATGCAACCCAAATTTGCAGGCGAGTGTTAGCTTCCTGTAGAGCTAAGCTTGGCCTTTGGGAGGCAGGAGATGGGCAGGAGCCAGAAGATAAAGCCCTCCTGTCTTGCCCCCAGTGGCCTGTTCCCAGGCTCAGTGATTCCACACGTGGAAGACATACGAAGTGGCTGAGAAACACTGCGAAGAGCTGTGGCTAGCTCAGCTTGCATTGCTTCTCCTCCTTCCCTGCCTCACTTCCATGTTTCCTTCACTCTTGCTCCCTGAAGGTTGTATCTCTCAAGAAAGCCTTAGCTCACTCCCATGGCTGCCATTTGATGTTGGCTCTTGGCTGAGACCTTGGCTGGGGCTGTCCACCCGAGTGGTCACACGGGGCCTCTCCATGTGTCTGGGCTTCTCACCGAATGGGATTCTGAGAGGCTGCACCCTGAGACCAGGAAACCCCGGCAGAACCCGCAAGTCCTCTCATGGCTTAGCCGTAGGAGTCCTGACATATCACTTCCACTGCATTCTAGTGATCTGTTATTTGGTGAAGCAAGTCACTAAGACCAGCCTACATTGAAGGATTACATTTCACCTTTTGATGGAAGAAGGAGCAAAAAATTGTAGCCATCTTTAGTCCACCACAGTGAGATTCTGCACAGACAACACAGTATCTGGCATGTGATGTGTGTTCGGCAAATGTTAGTTTGGAGATTGGCCCCTTCCTGCATTCATTCAACACGTGTCCAGCTCAGGAGAGGCCAGTCCCATCTGTCCGTCAGCTTCTCCTCAGCCTTCCCAGGCGGTTGTCAGTGTGCACAAGCGACAGGCAGGCAGGGTGACAGTTCTGAGCCATCCAAATTGGAATGTAGTTGGATGTGGCAGATAAATCTAGGAGACTCGGTTTCTGGCTCTAATTACGCCACTAAGTTTTTTTTAGCTGTCTTGAGCAAGTCCATTGCCCTCTCCGGACTCCGTTTCCCCATTTATCAAATGGGGGATTGGGGCTTCCCTGGTGGCGCAGTGGTTGAGAATCCGCCTGCCGATGCAGGAGACACGGGTTCGTGCCCTGGTCCGGGAAGATCCCACATGCCACGGAGCAACTAAGCCCGTGAGCCATGGCCGCTAGGCCTGTGCGTCCGGAGCCTATGCTCCGCAACGGGAGAGGCCACAACAGTGAGAGGCCCGCATACCGCAAAAAAAAATAAAATAAAATAAAAAAAAAAAAAAAAAAAAAGGGGGATTGGACTAGATGAGTTCTAAGGCCCTTTGCGGCCCTGCTGTTTGAAGATTTTGCTGATGCGCTGGATTGTTCCTCAGCGCTCAGAAAATGATGGCCAGGATGTGGGGCTTGATGTTTTCTCTATCCTCACTGCAGGGACTGTCCCGATTCTCATCTTTGGTGTCACACCTGGGCCCTAAACATTGCCTAAGTTCTCAGAGGCCTCAGAGGTGCTTGACTTCTAAGCCAGTTCCAGCCTGACTTCCCCTCATGAGCTCAGTCTCTGAAAGTCCCTTCTGCAAATGAGGTGTTGGTATCATTAAGGTGGTGGGAAGTCCACGCCTCTCCCTGCTCCTCCAGGGAACCTCCAGGGCTTGGCTTAGTTCACATCGTACTGGGTAGCTTCCCCCGCCCCCAGCCAGGTCCCAGCCTCCCCGTTCACGCTTGGTGAGTTTTCCAGTTGATTTCCTGAGAGCTTTTTGGTGAAGTGAGATGTGATTCTCAGCAGGGCTGACAGCATTTGGAGATTTCTTAGACCCCACCCCCACTGCGAGTGGGAAAGTTTCTGCCTCTGGAAATATGACCAAAGCATATGTTTTTATCACTCAGGTTCGGTCTACCAGGGACCTCCAGGCTGGAGGAAATTGAGTCAATTTTCAATATGGGTAGAAAAACATTTCAACACACAATGTCCCCTCCCAGCCATCCTCCTGGTGACCTCTCATGATTGTTTCTTGGAATGTAACGTGAGCCCAGACTTGAGAGGGGTGAATTTAGCTAGGTGCTGGGAGGAAGGCAAGGGTTGACTGGATGGGGGAGGGGGATGAATGAAGCCCAAGAGGTGGGACTGAGGAAGCTGTCTCGTGGGTAGTAAGGAGGCCAGCCTGGCTGTAGTAGGACCCTCACATTTGTGGAAGGGGCACGTGTTCAGCCACAAGCCCTCTTTGCTCGCTTGCATTCATTCATTCACTCATTCGTTCATTCATCATTGAGCCCCTTCTGTGTAAGTTATAGGGCTGGCTCCAGGGAATAAGATGGTGAATGAAAGCAGAAACCTCCCCAGCTTCACAGTCTAGAGGAGGAGACAGATGCTAATCAAATGGCCATGCCAACAAATGCAAGATTCCAGCTGGGGCCAGTGACGTGAGCGACAGACAGTGTGACAAGGCCTTTATTAGAGGCGCCTGATCTGATCGGGAGGTCAAGGCAGCCTTCCCTGATGTTGGAGGCACGACCTGAAGGATGAATAGAAGCTAATTCCAGGAAGGGAAGTTGGAAGAGCATTCCAGGTAGAGGGGACAGCATGTGCAAAGGTCCTGGGCAGGACAGAAGGGAGCATGTCAGGGACTAGGGACCCAGAGGGGGCAGTTGGAAAGGGTAAGTGAGATTTTTTTCTGCATATGAATGAGTAGGGCTTTCTACTCCAAATCAGTGAGAAACAACTGTTGGTTTTAAGGCCATGGACTATTGATATGATCTGATTTGCATTTGGCAATATCACTCCGGCAGCATTGTGGAAAACAGATTGGAAGTGGCAACCGTGGGTATAGGAAGAGAGTTAGGAGCTACTGTATTTTTCCAGACAAAAGATGACTCAGGTTGTCAGGATGGAGATAAGTAGGGGGATCCAAGAGATTTCTAGAAGGTAAAACTACCAGTTTGGTGGTGGCTTGACTGTGGAGGGGGAAGGAGCAGGAGACGTCTAGCTTGTCCATTTGTGGCTTGCGCACCTTGGTGGACGCTGTTGCTGATTACTGAGATGGGGAGGGCTGGAGGAGGAGTTACCTAATGGATTCACTTTAGGAAATTTTAACTTCAAGGGTGCCTGCGAGGCACACAGCTGGGTGGCTCTCTGGGTTGCAGTCTTGGGGTGGCTGTGGAGTCCGAGAGAGCTCCCTCTGAGTCGTCTGGTCCTGGTCCGGGTGGTCACTGAGCCATTGTCATGGAAGCAATTGATGAGGGGCTTGCCCTTCCCCCACCAGGAGGAAGATAACGGGATGAACTTTGAGAAGTAGGCGGGGGTGGGGGGTGGGTGGGAAGTGGTGGGGGGTGGGGGGTGGGGGGTGGGAAGGCTCCCAGCCCTGGAGGGAGGCCAGCATTCACAGCCCAGGGGGAGGCCTGGCCTGCAAAGGAGACTGAGAAGGAAGCACAGACCCCAGAGCTCAGCGGTTGACCAGGAGGAAGTGGTCACCTCTGCCGGGTTCTGCGAGGTCAAGGATGTGGACACCAAAAATGTCTGGCTTGAGTCATGGCGGCCTCTCAGCCTGCACACTTGTCATTCACTCACAGAATGCCGACAACCTTCTCCATGCCCATCACACCCAAATGCCCTTCTGCAGGTCCCACTTTGTCCCTGAGCTAGAGCTTAGCCATCAGACATGGCCAGTGCTCACGGATGCCACCTGCAATCAGAACAAAGGAAGAACCTGCACATAGCTTCTATTTAGCGGCTGGGCATGAGTCTTTCTGGCATCTTTCAGTTTGAATTGGAAAGAATGTGTGGGAGGGTATTGCTTGAAGGTGATGTTTTCCAAAGGAAGCTATCACTGAACCCCACTTCCTCTGTCCGCCGCCTCCCTCCTTCACCCCTTCACTTCCTCCCAAGAAGGAAATGGATACAAGGGGTCAAAACTGGCCTTTTGAATCTATGGACCAGCATTAAGAAAAACCAAATTTCTACAGGCACTGATGAAGCCTGCAATTTGGCCTCAAAGTCAATTCACTTCAATTAGGTTCAGCATTACTTAGGTATTTATTGAATTATTGAGGAATGGATTTGTTCATGGCCTCACAACCAAGAAGGGGAAAATCAGGGTCTAAACCTGCTCTCCTTCCTCCCCCTCCCCTGGGGGACATGTCCACACACCCCGTGGGGCATAGACAAGGCAGCCAGAAATGAAGTGAACCAGATCTCCTAAGCATGAGATAGCAGAGGCACTACCTAGGCCATTTCACAGTTGAACAAATCGAGACCCAAGAGACCCAGTGACTCACACACAGTCACATGGGGAGTTTAGCGGCAGGGAAACGACAGCTTCATGGACAGAACCTAATTTTTCCAGATGGCAAACCTGGGGTCTGCCTTACCTCTCTGCCTTTTACGAGCTGTTGGAATTTGAGCAAATGACTCAGCCATGAGCCCCAGTCTTCTGAACCGGGAAACTGAGATAATAATCCCCATCTCATGGAGCTGGCAGGGAGGTAAAATGGCTTGCCTAGGCCCTGTCACAGGGTGGGCACCTGACCCATGGAATAGCAGAAGATATCAGAGAAGGCCAAGACTGATACAAATAGCTCACGACAAGAGCTTCACGTGTATTCATTCATCTATGAAATGGAAACTATCATGGTTATCTCCATTTAACATGAGGAAACTAAGCCACTGAGGTTAAGTCACGTGCCCAAGGCTACTCAGCCCGGAAACAGCAGAGATGGGATTCCCCCCAGTGCTGTCTGGCTCCGAGGCCGGATTTCCAGGCCAGTGCCTTCTGCTCTCTGCCTCCAGCTGTTGCCTAGCCCATGACACTTACCCACTTCTAATCTTCCTTCCCCAGCAGACAGGAGATGAAGGAAACCCACCAGAAAAGCCTGCCAGCCGTGGTGGCCTCCGAGCAGCCAGCACCAGACGTGGGAGTGGAGGCCTGCCTTCCCTTCTCCCTCATCCCCAGCTGGCACAAGGCCAGCTCTGCCCACCTAGCCTCCCCCAGTGAGCATTCTGGAGAGGGTTAAAGCAGGTGAGGACTCCCTCCCTGCTGAGCAACCTGGCAGACACAGGCAGGGAGCTGCTCCTGCCCTGCAGGAGCAGGGCAGCTGCTCAGGCACAGAGGCCAGGAGCTGGGGAGGGAGGTAGCCTGGGAGCCATTCAGCTCGTAAGACTGTCTCTCTGCCCGCTTCCACCCACTCCCACCCGCTCCCCACCCTCTACCAAGCCTGGCCTCCTCTCTGGGGTGTGAAGTGTAAATGTTTCTGCTCAGGGAAGAATCCATGGGTGAGCCTGAAGCAGGGAAGGTGTTGCTCTGGGGACGGGCACAGACCAGCATGACTGCATTCCCCATTGGCTGTCCAGATGTGGCCTGTGGCAGAGTAGTGAAGTTCATCTTCCTTGCTGAGCACTCCTCCCCCCTCTAGAGCCTCTGACCCCCTCACGGAGGGGACAACCTGCACGGTCCCCCGTCACCTGTTATCAAAGAGGCACTGGGTCACAGTGAACCCTTTCAGAGCGGTGTCATGTACACTCGTTCATTCATTCAGCAAACATCTACGCGTGTGTGCTGGGTGACGGAACTCAGAGCTAAACAGGACCCGCCGGTCACTGCCCTCCTGGACCTCACAGAGTAACAAGCGCCCGTGGACCAGGGTGAGATGAAGGGGTGTTGGGTGCTCTGGGAGGGGGCCTTACTTCCAGGACATGGTACCGCTCTGACCTACAAGGACCATACACCTGATCTGGCCCAACTCCTTCCATGAGCAGCCAAGGCCAGAGGGGAAGGTTGTCCAAGCGGAACCAGAGTTCTGCTCCCTTCTGCAGTGCTGTTCCCCCCACTCCATGATTCCTGGGCCAGAAAACTTTTCTGATTCACGTGACAAAAGTAACAGAGCAGTGGTCGGAGCCAGGCCTTAGGCTGGGTGCGCGGATGAGGAAGACAGCGCCGTTCTCAGAGTTTATTCAAGGACACATCAGGGACCAGCCTGGGAAGGAAGGCCCAGGCCCCTGTGCTCAGCCTACAGGGAGCCTGCGCCCCAAGCAGTGCCCTCGTGTGAGCCCCCCGGGGCTCAGACTGGGCTCCTCTGTTGAGCAACAGCTGCTGTTTCCTCCCGCCTCGCTTCCCCTGGGTGTGTCCGTTTCCTCATCTGTCAGAAAGCAGCACAACGGAGCCCCCAGAGACCAGCTGGACAGAATGAGGTGGAGGGTAAGGGTCAAGTGCCTGCAGGGAGCTGGACACAAGGGAGAGCTCTGTAAACAGGAGCTCTTCCTATCGTTGGCAGGCACGCTGCCTTCCTTCTAGAGCCTTCCAGGGCCTTGGCCCAGGTGCAGAACAGGACACTGACCCTTGGGAACCCTGGGTTCATGTGGTGCAGCTGCCCTTCTGGGTGGGGGTCTCGGGCTAGTCCTTTGGGTGTCTGGGCCTCAGCCTCCCTCTCCCAGGATGATGCCTGCACCTGGGTCCCTGGAGCTTGGCCACGCCAGAATGGGGTCTCCCAGGCCACCTGCCAGGAGCAGGGGCTCACCTGCCCCATCCTAGCTGGACTCTGAAGCCCAGGGTTGGCGGAGGCCTCCACAGTTACAGCCCAGAGATCCGGGCCCCTTTGGACCTTGGCTGGGCGTTCTGGGCCCCCTGCTCCCTGCGCACAGGGAAAAGGAGGCTTCGCAAGCCTGCCCACGGCAGCACTGAAGCCAGCCGCTTGTCTCCGCCTGCCCGCTTCCTCTTTCCAGCCCTGTCCTGTTCTAGCCCATTCCTACAGCTGTCTCAGCACTCAGAGCCCCTTGGCTCCCCGTCTGATGGTTCAGAGCTTAGACCTCTATCTCAGACCAGTGGGACTGGGAGGGACTTTAGAGACTGGAGAAGCCCCACTCATTTCATAGATGAGAACCTGAGCCTGGAAAGGCCCCCAGCCCCCAGCTCAGAGCCACGCTGGGGATTAGGAACTGAACTTGTTCCCCCTCCCAAAGGCCTTTGCACTTTAAAGTGGGACAGAAGGATAGGAAGTGGGTGACCCCAAGCATAATGACAAACAATCAACTGAGGAAAAAACCCTGCAGCTCAGATGGCAAAGATACGACTGATGTCTTTAAGGGACTAGGAGCTCCTGCCCAGCAAGGAGCAAACGCCAATGCCCCAATTCTACCAATGGGCGCAGGATAGGAAGACAGTTTTTGAAAGAATATATGGAGGGCTCTTAAATACATGAGAAGTTAGCTTTCCTCGTAAGAGAAATGCAAATGAAAACTTCAAGGAGAGACCCTCTTTCAACCATCAGACGAGAAAGATCAAAGTCTGCAGCTCTGTGCGATGGAGCGGGTAGGCGCAGGAGGAGAGGACAGGTGGGAACAGGAGTCAAGGCCGCCTCTGCGGAGGGCAAGTGGCAACACTGTCACAGCTGCACACGCTCTTCCCTTGACCCAGCGAGCCCAACTCCAGGACGACATGCTGCAGATAAACGTGTGAAGTGTGTACTCTGCCATTCATTGAGGCATTATTTATAAAAGGAAAAGGTTGAATATCAGCTGAATGATCAATAAGGGCCATTAAGGGCATTGTCCGCACAACAGAATTCTACACAGAACCAGCACAGGAGGGACCTAGGCCACACCACATGGAACGAGGCACCCTCCCAACGTTACCGGATCTCAACCCGCAGAACAAAATGTAACAAAATAATTACTATTCTTTAAACTGCAAGAAAAGTGTGGCTTCTATGTGTTCCTATAAGGAAAGGGCTCCAATATCTGCTACTATTTGAATGAAAAGAGAGGAAAAGAATATGCACACACACACACACACATACACGCACATGCTTGTGCACCTGTGTTTGCAAAAGCACACAGTATCTGGAAGGCTTTAGAGAAACTAGTCTAGGTGGAGGCCTCTGAGGAGGGGAGTTGGTGGAGAGGGCCAGAGAGGGAAGCAACTTGGTTTTCATGGCACATCCTTCTGTACTATTTTTTTTTAATTTACTATTCTTTTTTAAAAAATATTTATTTATTATTTGGTTGTACTGGGTCTTAGTTGTGGCAGGTGGGCTCCTTAGTTGTGGCTCACCAGCTCCTTAGTTGTGGCATGCAAACTCTTAGTTGCAGCATGAATGTGGGATCTAATTCCTTGACTAGGGATGGAACCTGGGCCCCCTGCATTGCGAGCGTGGAGTCTTATCCACTCCACCACCAGGGAAGTCACCTTCTGTACCTTTTGATACTTTACAGCAGGTCTGTATCATCTATTCTAAAGATATACATACTTGCACTAATTAACGGATCAAATGGGCTCTTGGCAGACTGCTGAGGGTAAGGCAGAGACACACTGGGTAGGAACTCCAGGCTTCAGTCCTCCCTTTGTGGAGTCATGGGGTCAAGGGGTGTGGCCTGGGGTCTGGACTCCAGGCCTGAGATGGTTCCCACACAGCCCCCAGGCCTTGCCCACACAGGGTGGAGTTTCGGTTCGGTTCCTGTGGTCTCTGTGATGTCATCTGGCCTCCTCCCTTGGGGAACACCAGCTCCTCTGGTTGGTGTTGGCTGGAACACCAACTCCTCTCAGCTCCCCACCAGGCCTGTTCCGTCATCATCTGGGTGTCTTTAGATCCTTCCTCTGACTTGACCTGCAGGATTCAGACTCTTAGAATGCCATAGCAGAGGGTCCCCAGCCCTCTCAAGTGCTGTTATTTGTCCGCAGTGTCTGGCCCACCATGGCCTCGCGGTCCCTGCCACAGACACTGCCTTCAAGGGATACTTTGGCGACTGCTCAGAGCAGCCCCTGCCAGGCTAGGAGTTGATGCTGGAAGGGAAGGCCAAGTGAGAAGCCTGGGTAAGCCATTTCCTGTCTTCCTGGCAGTCCTGGGAAGGGACAGTTGGCTGTGTGGTCCAGCTGTGGGCTAGAATCCCTGCCCTCCTCCACCTCCTTTGCCTGGCGTGGGATGGATGCTGCAAGCCCGTTCTGCAGATGAGGCAACCGTGCCCAGAGCTGTTCAGCCTTAGGTGTGGTGGAAGCTGTCTGGGGAGACCTGTTCTCCTAAACCAGCTCCTCTGCTGAGTGACATCGGGCAAGTCACATCCCCATTCTGAGTCTCAGTTTTCTCATCTGTGAAGTGGGATCAGTAATATCTTGTTTCAGGATCTCTGAGTCGTGAAGGCCTTGGATGGCAGGTAGTTCTGTGTAGATTATTGCCATATGCCGCATCCTCCCAAACTTCGATGTACCTGCTTCCTAGGGAGTATGAGCTTCCAGAGGGTCACACTCCTGGTCCAGGAGGCGCCAGCATGGACTTGGGCCAGTCAGACCTACTGAAGAAGCCGGTGATCAGGTTAGTTTACAGGCAAGAGGATGCCAGCCCTAGGGGAGCACAAAACCACTTCCTGGCCCACGTCCTTCCTCTTTAAATGATATTAATTTGGGCCCAATCCTTGACTGCCACTGACTTAGACCTGACTTAACCTGCAGTGATCCCTGGGAGAAGGAAGGGTGCTAAGGGCTGAGCTTTCCCCAGGGACCTATCTGCATTAGAATTGCCAACTTACCACGCCATCGGGTCCCATTTGGGTACCATCTGGCTGCTTTACATGGATTAACTTATTTTCTCCTTGTAGCCACCCTAAAGGAGAAAGGCTCGTTGGTCCCATTTCATAGATGAGGAAGCTGAGGCACTGAGAGCTATGGAATTTGAAAGCAGGTGGCCCGACTCAGAGTGGAGGGGAGTGGGAGGTACAGTCAGCCGGGGGTGGAGGCCCCAGCAGGCGAGGAGAAGCCCAGCATCCTCACTGCTCGCTCCAGGGGAAGCAAGCCGAGGGGAAAGTGTTCTGTATGCCCATGGCTTTTTCCTTCTCAAAACCCACCAGATTTCCCTCGGAACCTCCCAAGCGTGGAAGCAGGGGCTTCTGCCAGCAGCCAGGGGCTGGGACGTGCTCGCGCTCTGTCTGCTTGGCCCACGTGGGGCTTTAGAGTCGGAGGAACCAGGCTCAGTTAGGCTCGGTCTGCAAATCAGGTGACCTCACGCCCACTGTCCCATGTGCCCTATGTCACCTGCTGGGGCCTGCGGGCATGTGAGTTCATGACCCTGCTGTGGAAATGTCAGGTCTCCTGGGTCAGAGCAGAAAGTCTGTCCAGTGCATAAGGAGGACCGCTGAGGCTTCCCCTCTCTCTCTACAGGTTTTGAGGAAACTGGGGTCCAGAGAGGGGTAACTTGCCCAGGTGGCTTGGTGTGTGGGATCCAGGCCCCGAAGACGCAGCCTTTGCTTCTCTGCGTGCATGACGTGAAGGGGCTGAACTCAGCCGTGTTCAAACTAACAATAACCCCCAGCCTCTGCTGGCTTCCCACCGCCTATCTCCCACCAGGGGCCTGGGAAAGGAAGCCTTACTCCCAGGTGCCCTTGTCACTTTTTCCGTGCTCATTTGCATGTGCTGCTCTCTGTGCTGAGGCCACCTTTGCTTGGGGTCACTGTGGGGATGACCTTGGGTGGAGCTTCCTGTGGCTGGCTCTGTCTTCTGCTGCAAGGCAGACCACGAAAGCCACACCAGGTGGGGCTCTGGGGATCACATGGCCGCCTCCATGGCCTGCAGCACCTGGTCCTTGTGGGGGGAGATAGGCCCTGGGGCCCCTCTGCCTCCCCTCCAGGCCCCCCTTATGCTGCAGTAACAGCAGTCTCCGGCAGGACGGCCAGATCCCCTCCTTTCACCCCTCACCTGCCTGAGAGCCTGAAGCTGGCTCTTCACTTCCCCACCAGGGACCAGCCTAAGTTCAGCCTTGATGTCCTCATCTTTCATGATCTGCCATTGCCCTTTGACCCTTTAGGCCAAGTTTATTCCTCGATCCTCTCGCCTCACTCCCACATCTCCACCTTTGCTTCCGCCATTGCTCCTGCCTGCAATTTCAGTCCCTGCCTCCCCTCCCATCTGCTCAAGTCAACACTTTCAGGATTCCTTTAAGGCGAGGAGAAGCTCCCCCTTCTCCCGGGCTGGCTTTTCAGTGGTAGTGCCACCCTCTGCCACAACCACGTGCCGCTTCTCCAGTCTCCTCCCATACCCAGTGCCTCTGCTACACTCCCTGCCCTGGGTGACAGCTGCTGCAAGCAGGGCTTGGAATGGCTTCAGGAAAGGTCCGAGTGAGAGGCCGCCCCAGGTGGAACAACTCTGTCCTGTAAATGCCACCCACAGATTCCCCAAGAGAGTGGAAGCAGGTCACAGGCACAGCGGAAGGGAGCGTGTGGGCTCCTGACCATGAAGGCTGTGAGACTCACCTGCCAGGTGCCCCTCTGAGATCTTGACCATGGTCTCTGGCCCCAGTGCCCTGGCTGGCCAAGGTGCAGCCCCCCCGGGCAGAGAAATCATTGCAACCATCTCTAAACGACTTCAGCAGCCAGGTCCTTATTCTAATAATTATGCTTACCGCGCACAGCTTTAGATGCAAGCTTAAGATGTAAGTTAATGCTTACAATAGCCCATGAGGTAGAGCCGATGCCAAGACCACTCTTCCCTCTTTCTGATGGGGAACTCCGAGTCATCTGGTTGGATAGCTCCCGAATGCTGGTCGCCAGGTGGATCCTCCACTCCCAGACCCCATTCTCTGTCTATTATATATGCCTCCCCCTCGGAGCCTTAGCATCGCATAGGGTTGTGACCCCAGAAGCAGAAGGGCCTTGGTTGAAGTTCCTGTCCCTGCACTCACTACCAGCTGGGCGGTCGTCGGCAAGTCCTGTCACCTCTCTGGGTCCCGGATGGTTCATCTGAAAAGGGATGGAAGGAACGCCATCTTGAAGGGTCATAAAGAGTCCAGGGAGTGAAGTGACCCTCTCGGCACACTCTGCACCCAGCAGTCCTCTGTCAATGCTGGCTGTTAGTGTGGCCTCTCTGTTAAAACACCCTTTCTTGTGGGGGCAAATCCTGGTCGCTTCTCTGAGACCAGACTCATCCTGCCTTGTGTGTGTATCAGCAGTAACAGCCTCTTCTATTTGTGGGGCTTCTAATTGTCTGATTATTTCCGTGTGCTGGATCTTCTGCTGTTCCCTTGGGAAGTTGATGCAATGCGATTATTTTCTGCACTTGACAGATAAAGGAGACAGAGAAGCTTGCAAGGGCATCAAGTCACCCAGCGAGAGGGGGCCAGCCAGGACCAGAACCAGAGCGTCAGGTGGCAGCTCGGCGGGGATTTTCTTGCAATACTTCCGCGGTTCCCTATTCATGCTTCACTTGAGCTCTTTTCAAAAACTGAAATCAAATTCCTGAAACCTCTCAAAAACCACACCAAATGGACAGTTGCCCACCTGCCTGGGCCCCAGACACCAGCGCTGGGTGCTTATTTAAGGCATCCACGCCTCCCCGTGCTGGCCCATCTTTCTCACTTTGCACTTGTGGTCTGTGCAGGTCTCATTCTCTGACCCAGCTGGTTCTCTCTGTAATCTAATGCTCAGCCTTTCCTCTCTGGGCCTCACGTTTCCCCTGTTCTAGAAGTTCTCCGAGGTCTCACCGGCTCTGCTCTTCCATGGTACCCGGGGTGCAAGGTGGCCGTGTGGTCACGAGGGAGCAGCTTCATCATTTCCACAGCCGGCCGGGCTCCCCAGAGGGGGAAACCACACCGAAGCCAGCTTGCTCGGAGGCCCCGACCAAGCCACTTTGCTCTCAGTGGGGGCCGGTTGGCTGGAACCAGCCTCTAATCAGAGAATACCCCTGGGGGATTCCTCTGCGCCCCTGCCCTCCTCAAAGAGCAGGGAAGCGGGTGAGGGAGGGGCAGCCGGGTGGGGCAGGGGCAGAGAAATGCCCCTCCAAATTCCAGAGCTGCCCTCTCCACCAGGACAGTTTCTCTCAGAAGCAAGAGACCGAGGCTCTGCTGGGGTCGGACCAGCCACCCTACTTTCCGGAAGCCTTTAGAAATGGGGGCTATGGACACCTGGTCCTTTCTGGCTTGCCCCAGTACAGGTAGCTGGAAACGGCTACCCACACCTTTCTCAGGGGGCCTCCCTCAGCCTCCTCCTCTTCTAGGAAAAAATCAGCCTAATCAAGTCCCAGGAGTCCCAGCCAGGGCCGGGGTACTGTGGCAGAGGCTTCTGGGCCTGCTTCGTGGCTCCTGGCCTTTGACCCACTTGGCTTCTCTTTCTCAGTGCATCCAAGGTACTGAGACCCCGGATGTAGGCCAGGCAGGCCCGAGTTCTACAAGACCCTGCTCTGCAACTTGCTGTGTGACGTTGGGCAAGTTACTCAGCTGCCCTGAGCCTGTGTCTCCTTGCCTGAAAAATAAGGTTGTGGGGCTAGAATGAGACAAGAGAGCCTAGGGCTTGGCATAGGGCAAGTCCCCATAACTAGCCGCTACCGTGTCACCTCCATTTCGCAGGTGGGGCACTTGGGGCCAGAATCTGTGACCTAATAAGTTTCATCTCCTGGCTTGTTTACAGAAGGTTTCCATCCCCCTATGTCAGGTGAGCTCATGACCACCCAAGAAGGGTGGGACAGCCGTCTGGCCAGGATGCTGTCAGGTAGAGCCCTGATCTCAATGAGAGGCTGGTCAAGACCTGGAAAGAAGAAAACTACTAGTCAGAGAGAAACTGGGGGCTCCGATGAAGTACCCTTGCATTCAGAGACAGGAGGCGCCAGTGTGACCCTGAGGGCTTGTGGACGGCTTCCTGGAGGCTATGAACCTGGCTTTGGGGTCAGGATATCATTTGGGGACCAGAGCGGGGAGGGCGCTTCAGTGGGGTGGCAACAGTACAAGCCAAGGTTTGTTTGAAATACATGGTACAGAGAGAAGGAGATCCAAGCGATAGCCAGGACCCTGTCGTTCTTGACCTGAATTCTTGCCTTCTCTGGGCCTCAGAGGGAATAGGCCTAGATGGCCCTAGCTTACATTCACTGAGTTTTTCTTTTATGTTGGCACAGAGATGACTTTATTTAACCCTCATCACACCTCTATGAGGGATCCATGCTTTATGGGCAGGGAGCTAAGGTGTGGAAGGGGATAGGAGGCTTGCCCAAGCTCACATTGTTTTCAAGGATGCAGGCATCAGGGGCAGGCTGACGCACTTCCCTGTTGTTCGGGGCCCTCCTGGGGTATGGAGGGCAGAGGGTGAGGGGCAGCAACTTGCTCTGCAGGAGTGGACCACTGGCGGCAGGAGCTCTGGGGTCCTGTAATCTGTGCTGCCAGCCGCACAGAGCTGCCATTAGCTCTGTTAACAACGGCGTCTCCGTGGCAACCCGCTGGGCCTGTCCTTGAGACCCTGCTGGCAAACAGCTCCCGTCAGGCGCACAGCCACCTGGTTCTCCACCGGGACATGGAGGGACATGCAGGAGACATGCCGGGATCTTCTGTCCAGCGTCTGAGGGAACCGGTGCCACTTAGGCCTCAACTGTCCCCATCCGCAAAGGGACATGGCATGCCCTCTCCGCCGGTGACGTAGGCTGGGAAATGTTGGGGCCGACAGAAGGGCCAGCTTTGCCTTGTGAGAAGAGCGGAGATGCCCGTTAGGCAGGCGCTGGTGTCACACTCAACGTAGACGCCGGCCCAGTGAGGAAACCATAGCTCTGGGGGTGCACTCGGCCTCCCCAAGGCCACACCCGTAGGAGGCGGCGTAGCTGGACTGAGTCCGAGCAGCGCTCTTCCCAGCTGCCTCCCGGGAGGGGGAGCTGCCCTCAGCTTCGGCCTTCAAGAAGCCACGTGGACCTCCAGAGTGGATCTTGCTTTCCAGCACATGTGGGGCCTGAGGTGCCCTGCAACGGCTTCCCGCTGGGCTTGGGCTGCGGAGAGCAAGGGGAGACACACGAGGGATCGAGGGGTCAGAGGTGAACCCCAGCCACCGCTGGGGTGTCAGGGGCTCAGGGGGCCTGCAAAGGCAGGGATCTGGGCTGGGCGCGTCTATCTGCTAATTAATTCGTTTCATCCTCAAAGTGGAAAACAGCCTTACAGCTGGCCCTGAAATTCCTCTCGGGAAGAGCACAATCTCTGTTGAGAAAACTGCGTGGATGAGCCTCTGGAACAGGAGGGGAGCCCTTCAGAGCAGGGGAAGCTGCTGGTGGTGGAGGAGGGAGGGGATCTGGAGCTGTCCGAGCCAGCAGTGAGGGCGGGGAGAGACGCGGCCGGTGAGAGGGCAGGACGCGCTGGGACAACGCCCAGAGGCCGCATCATCGGCGGCCAGGTCCGCCGTGCAGGCAGAAGAGGAGCTGTGGCCGTGGGGAGACAGAGGCGGAGGCCCTGGGCCCTGGTCCCCAGCTAGCACCCAGGAGTCAGCCGGGATTTGAAGGAGGGCTCTGAGCTCCTTCTGGTCATGGTATTTATTGGGCACTAAGCCTGGATCTCACAGGGCAGAGAGGCAGGTTATGCTTAATCCTACTCTGCAGGTGGGGCCTGGCCCGAGACCCATCTCCCAGCTGGTTAGTGGTAGAGTCAGGAGTCAAGGCCAAGGTTCCCTGACCCTAAACTCACTGGCCAGTTTGGTTTGGCCAATGGCAAACGGTGGCAACTGTCCATGTTCACCGTCAAATCTCTCTGCTCTCTCCTTTCCTTCCTCTGGTTCCTCAATAACTCCCCATCCCCATCCCCCGTCTCCCAGTCAGAGAGGAAAGGATGCTACAAACGTTTCCAGTGAAGCCTTGGGGACATCCCCCTCCTCCCCCAGGAGGGGGTCTACTTTCAAACTGGTCCCTGGGCTTCCCTGGTGGCGCAGTGGTTGAGAGTCCGCCTGCCGATGCGGGGGACACGGGTTCGTGCCCCGGTCCGGGAAGATCCCACATGCCGTGGAGCGGCTGGGCCCGTGAGCCGTGGCCGCTGAGCCTGCGCGTCCGGAGCCTGTGCTCCGCGGCGGGAGAGGATGCAGCAGTGAGAGGCCTGCGTACCGCAAAAAAAAAAAAAACAAAAAAAACTGGTCCCTGAAGAGGATAACGCTGATCCCCAAGGCAGAACTCTCTCTGGGGTATTGCAGCTCTGGGCACCGGGAGGAAGAGGACAGAGGACGGGGACAGACATTGTGACACTGAGAAGCAAAGCGCAGGCACGCCAGGATGCCATAAAGCTCAGTCTAGCACAGCAAAGTGGCAAAAAGGAAGAATAAAACACCCGTCTATTTAAAAGAGTAACGACAGGGAAAAATACATTTTCATCAGCTCGTCTTCTCACGGCTGAGTCCCTGCAGCAAGCTCCAAATTCCGACGTTAGGAAATAAATCAAAATAACTTTGCTGTGTTTAGCCTCATTTTGCGCATCGCTCAGCTCTGAGTTAAAAAGCAACAGGTACCGTGGTGCCTCTCCCAGAAACACAGGAACGGTTTTAAAATGCAATTACGGGGGCTGGTGGAAGGGAAGGGGGAAAATGTTTTTCTTCGATTGATGTATGATTGCCCCCATGCTGTTTGGAACCGTATTTTCGCTGAGCTCTGCTAAGAAGTGCTATTTGCAGGGAGCCTGACAGACGGAAGCGATTGGGTTTGGCAGGTCTAAATGTATTATTTTAGCAGGTCTCCAAGGAAAGATTCCGGGAGGGGCGCTGGCCTTTTAAAGTGCAGAGGACAGGGGGCTGCTCAGCCTCCATCCTGCTTGTCAAGACCAATCAGCCAGCCTGGAAACAGCCCCTGAGCCTTCTGGAGAGGCCTGCCTTCCCTCCTCCCCCAGCAGCAGCCTCTTCCCTCCCCTGCTGCCCTCGGCTCCCACTTGACAAGTCCCATCAGTCATTCGTTCCGCCAGCAAGGACTCCCCGAGTGAATCGAAGAGGGCTGGCTCTCTGCTAGGCACCGCGGGGCTGATGAGGGGGCTTCGGTCAGATGGGGGCATGGAGAGCTGGGCCTGCGGGAGCCCAAGGGGAGGGAAGGGGGGGGACAGCACAGCCTAGAAGCCTGGAGCATTTGGCACATTTGAATGTTCGGGAAGACATCCGTGACAGGAACTAGGTGGCAGCCACAGTGGAAGGCAGTCATGCTTCTGAGACAGAAACGTCTGTGAGGAAATGGGACAACCAGGGGACACCCAAGGCAGGGTTATGACGGGACGTGAATAGGATGGTCATCTAATGATTGGTGTTAACGCTGCTTGAGCCCCTACTATGTAAGAGGCACCGCTCTAAACACTTTACATGTATTAATTGACTGCATCACGACAACCATTGGTACGTTTGATTATTATCCTCGTCTTACAGACGGAACTGAGACACAGGGAGATGAAGCATCTTGTCAAAGGTCACTCAGCCTGTGAGGAGCAGAGGCCGGATCTGAACCCACTCTGCTGTGGGAAATCCAACAGGGGCCAGCCAGCCCTGGGGTCACACCCAGGCAAGACTGGACGTGCAGCCCAGCAGCCTCCTTTACGGGGCTCTTACAGTGTACCAGGCACTGGGCTCAGCTAGGATTAAGGAAATGAATAAAACCCAGTCCCTTCTTTCAAGAAGTCCGTGGTCATAGGATGAAATGGTCATTTAAATAAAAGTTTTTAAATACAATGGAGGATGATGATACAACAGCAAAGAGTTTTGCCAAACACAGAAGTAGTGCAGAGGGGTAGCCGATTACATTACTGTCGTCCCCTTGGAGGGTGAGGCAGGGAGGGCTTCCTGGAGGAGATGATGTCTACTCTGAGTTTTAAAGGATGAATAGAAGTTGCTATATGAATACAAGGGGGTGGTGCAGAGAATCGCAAGTGGAGACACTTCAGTGAGAGCTGAGGACGGGTGGAGGGAGATGCTGAAAGGATCTGTGAGCCGTGCCGAGGGGTGAGGTGGGGTCAGTGATGGGAGAGGTTGTGAGACGGAGGGAATAGCTGATTCTCACTTGGAAGTTTAGGGGTGCTGGGGTAGGAGCCCAACAGATCAACCTAGTGGAGGCAAGAAAGCCGAGTGTTCTCTAGACCTGGATTTCTCAGCCTCAGCACTGTTGACAACTTGGACCAGATAATTCTTTGATGTGGGAGCTGTCCTGTGTGTTGTAGGATGCCTGACAACATCCCTGGCCTCCACCGACTAGAGGTCAACAGCGCCGACCCTCTGCCCCTCTCCCCACCCTCCTGCATTTTGACAACCAAAAACGTCTCCTGACCTTGCCAGATGTGTCCTGGGTGGCAAAATTGCCCCCAGTTGAGATCCACTGCTCTAGACCCTCATCGTTTAGGAGAAAAGGAGGAAGACACAAGAAACAAAACAACCATACCCTGGTTGAAGGCCATGGGAGAGTTTTGTCTGAACAGTGACAGATCCCTTGTTCTAGGGAACTTTCGGGAAAAGCAGACTAAGGGGAGACAGGGGAGGGAAGTGAGTAGGTCTGGGCCTCATGGGCAGACATTCAGATCCGGAATGACAAATTCAGGCTATGTGTGTCTTGTGCCCACACCCAAGGCAGACGATGCTAATCCATCACAGGGTTCTTTCCCACCAAGTCAGGAATTCTTCCAGAATTCTCAACACAGGGCTTCAGGTAGCCACCACAGCTTAGTACAGAAAGCCAAGAGCAAAATCGGTTACCCTCTCAGAGTAAGAATCTTCTCTTGAGAATTATTTTCTCTGACTCAAGGGGAATTCTCTATTCAAAGTGCTCCCTGCCCCCTTTAAACATTCTTGATTCCAACAGGAGAGAGGCATTTTCCTGGTGAGGCTAAGCATTGCCTGTTTCCATCTTCCTCTCTTCGAAGGAAGCACTGGTCCTAGGACCATAGGGCCCGGGGTGGAGAGGGCACATGGCTGCTTCCTCAGGATAGGAGGGGGCACAAGTCACATGGGGGACAGAGGCCACAGGTGGTCTCAGTGGGGCCCAGAGATGGGTGATATGCATAATGCCAGGCAAGGACAGCTCCATGGAAGAGGAGGCTGGACTCCATCATCTCCCGACCCCCTCTGGGGGTCTAAGATTCTCTGAGGTATTGACGGGGGTGGGGGACTGCCAAGTTTGCTTATCCTAGGAGCCATCTGAGGGGCTCAGGCTGGAGTGCCCTTGGTCCTACATTTCCTGAGCTCTTGCCATGCCCCAGGCATGAAACACCCACCACTTACTGCTCCCACAGACTCCCTGTACATAGACCTCATTGTCCCATATTGTGGGGGAGGCAGTTAAAGCTCAGAGATGTTAAGTAACTTCCCAAGGTCACACAGCCAAGAGAAAGCAGAGAAGGTGTCAAATCCTAACATCACCAACTATGAGCGGGTTTCTTCACCACACCACATCTGTTGACCCCTTGGGGCCCACCTTTCAGAGGAAGAAGTAAGAGGGGCGGAGAGGATAAACAATCTGAGAGGTCACGTAACAAAGTGACTGAGGGCTCTGGAGCCAGACTGGATTCAAATCCTACTCCTGCCACTCGGTAGCTGGGCGGCCCCAGGTGAGTTATCTCTTTGCCTCTGTTTCCTCATCTGTCACCTGGGATAGCAGCTCCTAACTCATAAAGTTGCCGCGTGGGTTTTACGAGCTGAGAGCTCGGCACAGCGCCCGGCACGTCACAAGGGCTCAGTGAGCGTGAGCTGCCACCGCCTTGGTGCTCAGCACACAGCAGGATCCCCTTGCTCTGTCCTGGACCCTTTTGCTGCTCAGATGCCTCCCCTCGGAGCCCTCCTTAGAGAAGCTTGCTTGGTGGCGTGTGTTTCTGAATCTGAGGTGTCGAGGCTGATCTCAGCCCCAGCCTGAGCCAAATGTCACCGGAAAGTCACAGTCTGTGGTTTATTGCCCTCCCCACCCCCCCATTCCCACAAGCCCTAGAAACCTGCCCCAAGGCAGAGGGCCCCCTGGGGCAGATCACATGGGGCTGGGAAACCAGGAGGGAGGAGCGAAGGGTGGGGACAGGACTGGGTCCTCCATGAAGGGCTGGAGAGGCGGCTGGTAGAGCAGGTTTGGGGAGTGGCCTGTGCAGAGGGCTTGGGCGGGCGTCCGTCAATCTTGGGTTAGCAGCAACTCCCCTCTGTCTAGGAATCCTGGTTCTTGGGTCCCTGCCTCCTCAGGGAAACATACTAGTTTTGCAGCCTCCTCTGCAGCCAGGGTGCAGCCATGGCCCCGGCTCAACCCAACAGGTGTTCCCACACAAGATGCACATCTAAAGTGAGGCATGTGCAGAAGCAGGTGCCGCGAGGCCCTGTTTGGCGGAGATGCCAACTGACTGGTCTCCTTTCTAAGGGGGAGCTGTGGGCAGGGCTCAGGGCTGACATCAGGTGTGCTGGCTGAGAGGACTGCGGTGACTCCGTGGCCACACGTGCAGGGTAGCCTTCAGATTCAGTCCTGCTGTGTAGCCTCCACGTTTGGGTCTCTGGTTCCCCCAGAAACTGATTTGGGGATCCAACTAAAATCCTGTAATAAGTTCCTTTTCTCTTTAAAACAGACTGTTGTTTCTTCTGCCCTGTGTGCCTGACCCCAGCCTCTAACAACTAATGGATTTTCCTTAGGAGAATCCAAACAGCGTTCTTTTTTTTCTTTTCCTTCTAGTTTTATTGAGATATAATTGACATACAAGCTTTAAGTTTAAGGTGTACACGGCATAATTGTTTGACTAACATACATCGTGGAATTATTGCCAAAGTAAGTTTAGCGAACATCCCATCGTCTAAAGTAAAAAAAAAAAGAAAAGAAAAAATGTTTTCCTTGTAATGAGAACTCTTAGGATTTACTCTCTTAACACCTTTCATATATAACATACAACAGTCAAACAGGGTTCTGAAGGACAGTTCCAAGCTCTGCTTTTTGTGCCTGTCATTTATACAGGCATCGCAGAGCACTGCCTTGGCCTGTGTGTGTGTGTGTGTGTGTGTGTGTGTGTGTGTGTGTGTGTATGTGTATGTGACCACCAAATGAGGAAGTGCAGCCTGAGAATGAGGTTTGGGGAGCTGTGGGCAGTCTTACTGTCTGGCCTTGGGGGCAGGTGGGTTTGGGGCTGAATATGTGAAGCCGTGTCCTTCCTGCCCACCTGCTACCTCCCCCACTCTGCATCCTGGTGCAGGGTCTGGGGTGTATGTATCCAGGCCTGAACAGCACCAGCCATGGGAGGGCGGGGAGGCAGGCAGGCTCAGGAGCTCAGAGGTTCAGGCTCTGGGCATCTCCAGGCCCCCTCTGGCTGACCCAACCCTTTGTGTCAGGCCTGTATCAGGCGCTGGGGGAGAACAAGGAAAAGGACTCATCCCACTACAGGATTCCAGGGATGGAGGACACCTCTGTGGTCACACACTGTTTGAGCCAGAGTGCTCTGCTTTCCAGTAAAATCAAATGCTGCCCAACCAAAGCCAAGGTGTTCTGGGGGCGCCACCCAGGCACTGTACACTGGGACCCGATGCTGCTGAAAGGGAGACTGCAGTGCCCTCACCCCACACACGGATGCACACGTGCCCCCTCAGGTGTGGACTGTGCAGAGGGCCTTCACCCTTCGTCACCTAAAAAGCTTGCTATAGCCTTCCCCAGCCTGGGGGCTGATCCCATTCATCCTGCGGCTTCAGTCCAGAGACCTCCAGTCCCGGGCCTTGAGGGCTTTCTCAGGCAGGCCCCAGTATCAGCAAAGGAAAGAATGTTCTGGAAGTCCCGCGGGGCAGTCCTTGGGTGGGAGCTCCACGTGGGTTGGAATGTCCGGTTCTAGCGCAGGAGAAGAGGGGGCCAGAGACCGTGAGGAGGGAGGCTGGGAAGGACAGGAGGAAGGGGGGGCAGGGGGGAGCGGGGCGAGGGCGGTGAGATGGGAGGCCGGGAGAGAGGCCGGGAAAGGGCGGGGGCAAGGGCGGCTCGCCACGCTCAGGAGGACTCACACCCCTCTCCAAAGGCAGCCTGGCGTTCACAGGCCCAGCCGGGCCGCAGCCCTGCTCCGGCTCCACCCCACTGCCCGTGCCCCCGCCGCGGCACGGAAGTGACAAGTGGCCGGTGACCACAGGGTGCAGAATGCAGCCCTACAGCAGGGTTCTGAGCTCGGCACCTTGCGCTCTGGTCGGCAGACTGCGTCCTTTTTGACTCTCACTGGTGCTGATGATGACCCTTACCCGTGGCACTGGGCAGACACCTCCAAGCTCTTCTGTCTGTGGCCCCGAAACCAGTAGGAATAGCTGCCCAAAGCACTCCGTGTTTGTGTGTGTGTGTGTGTGTGTGTGTGTGCGTGCGTGTGTGGAGCATGTCCAAATGTGACGGTGTAACCCTGTGTGTACTTGTACGTTTGGGTGTGAATGCATGTGAATGTGAGTAGGCCGCCCTGTTCATCCACATTACCTCTCTGAAAGCTTGTTTTGCTGTAAAACTGGATGGGGCTCCTGGGTTGGGTTTGAGCCTGGGGAATATGGGGCTGGAGGGCAAGGGGGAATGCCCTTGCCTTCTCTTCCTCCCAGACCATGGAGCCTTCATGAAATAGGACGCCGGGAGATACCCGTGCAGAGCTGAGGGTATGGGGATGTGGTGGGGACAGAGGTAGGGGCTTCAATCCCAAACTTCCAGTGGTCCACTAAACGTCTCCTCCTGGTGGCCTGCCTGCACGCAAACTGAATAAGTCCCCCATCCAAACACGGGGAACTACCCGTTCTTTTCAGCTCCTCCTCCATCCTCCCCATCCCAGTACCTGGTACCACCTTCCTGGTCTCTCGAGCTGGGCGGAGGGCAGTTTCTATGGGGGCCTTACCCTGGCATCCAAGCCTCACCCCCACTCCTCTAACAGTCTGTGCTGTCCTTGGGGCTATTTACATTTTAACCTAAAGTTAAAGAAAATGAAAAGGCAGCTCCACAGTTGAGCCGGCCACATCTCAAGTCCTCGTCAGTCACATGGGGCTGGTGGCCACCGCATCGATGGTGCAGATATAGAATATTTCCATCGTGGCAGAATACTCTTTTGGACTGCGCTGCATCTAGCCTCTCACAGTTCCCAGACTCCAGCTCTCTCACTTCAGGACCTTTGCTTGTGCTGGAACACTACGAGGACGCCCATCTCCCTTTGTCTGCGTGTGGACACCCCGGTCCTTCGCCCATCCTCAGCTTCCCCAGGAAGCCCAGCAGACACAGCCAGCTTTCATTGTTCTTCCCTCTGTCTTCCTGCCATGCTCAGGGCTCATCCTCACTTCCTGTCCATCAGCTCTTCTAGGATGGGGGTCTCGGCTTGCTGATTTATTTTTCTCGGCACAAACCCCTTTCCTCTCTCTAGCCATCCTCTCCACCGTCCACTTACTTTGTTCTCTTTCTTCCCATGCCCCGGGCTTCTCTCTCACAACCCCTGGTCTTCCTTGCATGCTCTTGCATTTCCTCTCTGTGACTCCCCTCTCCCTCTGTCTCCCTCCCTCTGCTTTGCTAGAGGGATGCTAATTGCACCTGCAATTACCTAATTGTCATGGCAATTAGCCAGTTGCACTCTATTTGGAAGGTGAAAATGGCAAACTGCAGGCATCAGGAGGTAATTTTAGGCACACAACTATGCCCAAAGAACTCGGCCTCAACCCCGGCAGGGAGGGGGGGGGCGAGTGGAGCCAGGAGAAGTGGAGAGAGCAGGGTCTGGGATG
The DNA here is from genome assembly GCF_026419965.1 of Kogia breviceps. Classification (NCBI taxonomy): domain Eukaryota; kingdom Metazoa; phylum Chordata; class Mammalia; order Artiodactyla; family Physeteridae; genus Kogia; species Kogia breviceps. The sequence continues at coordinate 98,145,235 of NC_081312.1, forward strand.
TGAAGGCCTCTCTCAGCCCAGGGAAGGTCCCAAGGCAGTGGACTGGGGTGGGGTTTGGGGCCAGAGGGTGGGGAATTTCCCTCTTAGCCCTTCACAGAAGCTGCAGCACAGAGCAAAGCCAACCTGCCCGCTTTAATTTTCATAATATCACCAATGCTGATGAGGACTCAGCAAGGTCGTTCAAGGTACTGAAAGAGGACAGACGCCTGACCCCATTCCCCGGCTGGCACAGAGGGCTGGACCTCAAGCCCGCTCTGAGAGGTCACCTTTGGGGTGCAGGATGGAGACCCGGAGCAGGATGAAGGCCGACCTCTATCCTGAGCAGTGGCATGGCATGGCCTGGGGAGTAGATGCTGCTGGAATTCTTGGGTGGAACCCGAGCCCGGCCCCTCCCAACACCCCTCCTCTAGGAGTCTGCATTGCTGTGGGGAGAAAGAAGCTCTATGTCCCCTGCCAACAAGAAACGTGTCCAAAGAGCAGCCTCTCCCGTGTGATCGGTGCCCGGATCAGCCACCCGCTTTGAGATCAAGTGGATGTCAGTCTGGACAGCGGGTGTCTGGGGCCTCAGGCTTGCAAGGGGCTTGTGGGAGGTGACAGGCACTCCCCCCTGTGTGTGCCCTCGTCCAGACGGCTGCCCTGGGGTCTCTCTGGACCCTGGGTGTTTTGGAGATGGGGGAGGGAACTCTGAGATACAGGGGAGTCCATCTGGGGGGACAGGGCGGAGAGCATGCAGAGGATAGGCATCGACGCTGCACTGGTGGGGGGCCTTGGGTGTGCTCGTGGGGAGATGGGAAGATGGATGTGGCACTGGTTGTAGCCTGGTCCCCTGGAGTGACCTTGGACAAAGAAGTCCCCGAACGATAACTAACCCCCGCAATGTGCCAGAGCCGGGCCAGGGGTAGCACGGTGGACACTGCACGTGGGGCTCCCAGTTAGACAGGGGAACAGACAAAGGTGGCATTGTGAGCACTGTGGGGACAGAATAGGGTAGCCTTTGTCCACCACCTGGGGACTTAATCATTGTGTGTTGAAGGAAGGAACAGCTGGCTGGCTGAGTGAATGATCAAGATGCTGTCTCTCTCTGGGCCTCAGTCTCGCCATCTGTGAAATAGGAGGCCGGGCATGAGAATTCCATCCTAAGGGGCCCCTCACGCTCCCCTGTGCAGCCCTTCTCCCCACCTTTGCTCATGGGGTCCCTGGAGGGGTGCCTTCCAGTCTCTGCACCACCCACCAGAATCCCCCCTCCCTTCCCCATCCTCAGGCGGGTACTGCTCCGGGCCCAGAAAATTTTGAAGCCTTGTGTCTTGGGCCCTTGCTTCCCTGCTGAGGGAAAGGGACGTATCGTAGACTTTTTTTTTTTTTTTCCCTTAGTCTGTTCTCAAACTCTGCAAATGGGGATAGATTGAGTGGCTTTTAAAACCCCAAACCGCTCAAGCCTCTAAGGAGTGAAGCTTGGGTACCAGAGACCCCCTCAGTCCCACTGCCTGGGGACAGGGATGGTTTGCGGAAGGTCTCAGAGCTGGAGTCAGGGAGGTTGAGCCACGCTGGGCTGTGGCCAGGAGCCGCATTGACCCGCCCATTCCTGTCCCTCCACACTCTGGCCTCAAAGGGACACCAACTAAACACAACAGCAAGTGTCCGAGGCTCTGAGTACAAGTTAATTAATTCACCAGAGGGAAGGAAGGCTATAAACAAGCCATGGGAGTGGAAAGGACAGGAGAGGCAGGTTTACTCACCAGCCAGTTTCTCAGAGTCTCCGCTCTGGCAATACAGGTTAATGAGCACAGGCCTCCTTGCCAAGATAATAGCAACTAAAAATAAAGAAAGAGAAACGAGTCACCCTCCCTGGTGAATCAGACACCTCCAATTGTAGTTTCCATGCTGATACTGTAATTTTCCTCTTCCTCTTTCTCCCCGGGGGCTGAAGGAAACGGAACCCATTTCCCCCTAAAGGAGAGACAGGTCCTGTTCTGGTTTATTCCCTACCAGGAAGGAGAAGTGGGTGGGTGGGAGGAGAGGGAGGGCAACGGGGACCCAAGCCCAGGCCTGGGTGGCTGGCCAAGAGGCTGAGGACAAGTGGCCCTCTGTTGAGAAATGAAGTTCAGACGTGTCCAGTGACCTGGCTGAAGATTCGGGCCCCATGGGTGGGTGGCGGAGCAAGAACTCTGTCTCTTGTGTCGCCAAATCCAAGCCGTCGCTTTGGTCTCCCTCCTCCCTCCCTCTGAATTTGTCAGATGGGGAAACTGAGGCACGGGGACAGAGAGTGATTTGCCAAGAGCCTCCCAGGAGAGCAGTGGTAGAGCTGGGCTGGTAGCCAAACCCCGGGGTCCCGCAGCCAGTGCCATCACCTGCTCACCCCTTCCTGCCTGGAAGCATGAACCTGTCCTCCTGGACGATCCCCAAGCCCATGCCTGCCTCACCCCGACTATACACGCCTCCCACCACCTGCCCTTCCAAGGAACCTGCGAAATGAAAACCCTCCAATTCCCAACTCTCCTCTGGGCCACTGGAGCAGCTGATCCAGATTGCCAGAAGGTTCTTATCACCCGCCTCTGTCCCCGGAGGTCACCCTGGCTGGGGATCGGGCAGGAAAGCTTCTCTGGGGCACTCAGCTAGCCTACACAGTGCCTTTGTGTGAACTGAAAAACGGCGCCCTCTCTCTGCAGACACAGCCCACGCAGGGCTTTAGGCCTGGCTAGTGGACCCAGGGTGGGTTTCAGGTCCCACTTAACCTCCCTACACCGCGGCCCCCCTCCTGCCGGGGTGCCTTTGAGCAGTGCATACCCTGCACGACTTTCTCCCATGGCCCTGCCTCTGTCTTCCTGGAGCCCAGCCAACGCCCACCCCCCAACCCCCTGCCAGTCTTTAAGATGGTAGAACTTTCAAGAAAACTAAATGAGGCTCTCCTTTCTTCCCTCCCCCCGACCTCAGCCCCCTCTCCTTGGCATATGCTGGGAAAGGAAAAAGACTGAAATAAACACGAATCACAGCAACTCTTTCCTAGAGAAGGCTACGGGACTTGGGGACCTGGCCCCTGGGCAGCCTTGAGAGGGGAACACAGAAAACAGCTACAGCCAGAAGGGCAGCTTCGCCCCAGACTCCAGTCGGCTGACCCAGGTCAGGCCCTGCCCCCTGCACACGGGGATTGTTTTGTCCCACTGGGCCCCACTGGGCCCCGTGTCTTGGTGGCATCTGTGGGAGGAGAGAGGCCTCGTTCTGGACAATGCAGAAGGGAGGGGGGCAGGGGGAGGGTGTGACAGGCCAGCCCAGGACGACACCCATCTGTGTACTCGTTCTGCTACACAGTCATTCCGTGACATTTTACATGGCAGATGTCAAGCACAGATTAAAAACCAGTCCGTCTTGCTATTATCATCCCTAATTACTCACTCCCTCGCTGAAGGTTCCCTGCAGAGGAAACTGGCTCCATCTCAGAGCTTGGGCCTCATGGGCCTGGGGAGAAATTCCTTTTTCTGGGCTTTTGTGCTTTTTCTCAAACCCCTGCAGCAAAACTGCTCTCCCCCAGCCTACCCAAGTTTGTGTGCGTGCGTGCGTGCACACACACACAGACACACACAGACACAGACACACACACACACACACACACCAGGCATCTCTGCTGCTCTCTGGGCCCTTGGCTCACCCAACTCCCCTCCCACAGCCTCCAACTCAGTTCCCACCACTTCATCCAGGGCCATGGCCCCCTCGGAGGCTTCCTTGCTGCCCCACCCCGTGTCTGCTGGCCTTGCCCGCCCAGAAGATGGCCAAGGCCACGAGGTGACTGCCCTTCCACGTTCCCTCCCCTCCCTGGGGTGGGGGCAGTGAGCAGGTTGTGGGGAGGGTGGAAGGGTCGGGGAGGACAGCAAGGCTGCACCGAGAAAGGGGACCAGGACCAGGGCTGTGCAGACGGCACGGGGTCCCCAGACTCCGCATCTCTGCACAGCGGTACCCACGCCTCGAGTCCTCACCGCCAAACCTGCAGATGGGTGGGTACCCACACCCATCTTTCTTCCCTTCTCCCTGCCTCCACCACAGCGCTTCCCCTGCCCGGCCCGGACCCACACCTCCTCAGACCCCCGTTCAACCCATCAGCCCCTTATCTGCTGCGTCCTCAACCTCACTCCTGGCGCCCGGCCAAGAGCCTCTTCTGTCTTGAAAACACCCTTTTCTTGACTGCTGGCCCCTTCCAACTAATGCCCCACCCTGGCCTTTCTTTCACAGACAAACTTCTTAACGAGGGGTGTCTGCACAAGCGTTTCCCACTTCCTCACCTCCCAGCTCCCTCAGTCTGGCTTCAGCCCCTCCAGGCCCCAAAGGCTGGCCTCTCACGGCCCCCTCTGACCTCTTTGTTGCTAAATCCAGTGGACACTTTTAGCTCCACATCCCCCATGGTCTGTGGACGGGAGCTGATGCTACCGACCACTTCCTCTTCCAGACTCTTGCCTTGGCTGCCGGATGCCGCAGTCTCCCTGCTTTCCCCAACCCCTTGCTGCTGGCAGCTCCATCCAGATCACAGGCACAGCATCCTCTCCCACCGACACGTGGTGTTGCTAGAGGTCTGTTCTCGTCTGCCCTCCCACCTGTGCTCCCACATCTTCACTTGTCACCTCTGAGCTGATGACTCCTGCACCTTTGTCACCTGGACCTCTCTCCTGCCCCTCAGGTCAGCATTCCGCTGCCCTCCAGACATCTCACCAGGCACTTCAAATTCAGCGGGTCCAAAACGGAGCACATCGTCCTTCCTCCCAAAACTCTTCTTCTTCTCCTGTCCGGGCCAGGAATCAGTACCACTTCCTCCCGATTGCAAAGGCCAGAAACCAGAGCACTGTCCTGGATGCTGTCCCCAGTTTACATCCAGATGAGCAATTGCTTCTGACCCTTTGCCTGCCTGTCTGCTTCCCCCAGCCCAGGTGGGGCTCCCGGTCCCTCCCCTGGCTGACGGCTCCTGCTGCCTCATCTGTCTCCCTCCCTCCCCATAGCACGGCTGGAGTGAGCTTTCAAAAAAGCCTCCTGGATTCTAACACTCTTCTGCCTGTCACCCTCAGGAATAAGTTCAAAGCTCCTAATACGTCCTGCAGGGCCCTGGGACAGGTGCACGCTCCCCTGTCCTGCCACACAGAAACACTGCCTGCCCTGGGGGTTTCTTGCTCTCTCATGACCCATCTTCTCCCCTGGGACACCTGGGACCCTCTTCCCCATCTCTTGGCCTGGCTGGTGGGTGCTCTGTCCACCTTCAGCTCCCAGCTCAGCTGTCCCTCACCCCAGGGAATTCTTCAGGAGCTGCCACCTTCCACAGTTCTGTCCCGGGGCAGGCACCTCTCATAGCCCCCATACTGTCTCCCTCCAACCCTTTTCAGCCCAGATGGCTCAATGTCCTTTTCCCGTGGCCTTCTCCCCCAGTGACTGGCCCAGGGTCCTAAGCCCAGGCTGCATCAGTGTGCTGAAGGAACGTACCTCAAACGCCTTGGGTGCTCGATGCATCACTGCCAACGGGTGGTCACAGTGGAGACCTAGGACAGACTCCCCAGCTCACCTTCATTTCCCCACTTACTTCAGTGAGACAACTGAGGAACACTTACTCCAAAAGACCTTCCTGAGCACTTGTAGCATTGGGGCCACTGTGTGATCTTGAGGGCCGCAGCCCCACCCTCAGGCAGCTCCTCGGCCACGTGGATGGCCTGGCTCACGGAGTGGGCCACCCCAAGTCGGTGGCCACGAAGGGGCCGAGCCGTCCTTACCTAGAGAGTTCCATCCGTTGCCATTGGGGCCTCGCTCTCCACCCAAATCTGCACCCACAGAGTGTCCAGACCTTCTCTTCTTGAAGGGCTTCTGGGTGGGTTCAGTTCCCAAGGGGGTAAAGACCCCTGGGGGCAGAGGCTGTATTCTCTTTCCCTCCAGTCACTCAAAGGGCCCAGAACAGTATGAGGCAAAGCATTGGGCCCAGTGCTGTTGGGAAAACAGGTCTCATGCAAATAAAAAACAACTCGAATGAGGGACTGACCAGAGGTACATATTCCAGCAGGGTAACGGTCCCCTAGAACAGGCCACGACCCGCTGCCACCTCGCTCTGGTCTGTCCGTTATCCCATAGGGTTCACCATCCCAAATCGTAATCATGGTGCGGGTTCTCATCCTCAGACTGGAAGTAAGAGCACTGGCTCCTTCAGAGGCTGTGGTAAGGACTCAATGAGAAGGATGCACAAGGGCTTTGCACGGTGCCCGGCACCCAGTAAGCATCCAGCAGACAGCAGCTCTCAGAGTTTTTATTAATCATTACAGATATTCCCATTAAGAGGACAGAGAAGCTCAGGGTCTCAGAGTGTCTAGGCTTCTGTCCAAAGGAGAAGCACATCTTTTTCCCCTCAGGGCACTTCTTTTGCCTCCCAACCTCAGCAGGCGGTGTGCACCTGCAAGTGATCCCAGCCCAAGGTAATCAAACCCCAAGCATGTGTCCTGGGGGGTGGGGAACAGGAGTACCACCCCTACTCTCAGCTGCCTGGGGGGTATGAGGCCCCGAGACCCCAACCTTCCTTCCCTGGCGTTTCTCTCTCCGCCCAGATCTGTATGAACCAGAGGTGGCTGAACAGTGCCTTGTAAATATGTACAAAGGAGATGGCTGGGGCCACTGAGAGCTGCCACCCCCTCAATCAATACCCCTCTCCACCCTCAAGAGATCAATACAGCTAATGCAGCAATCTGGAGTGCCGTCAGCCTGGACAGTGTTGCCTGTGGACCTGCTGTTTATTTTCCTCCCAATTTCTCCCGGACCCTCCAGTCCTCACGGCTACCTACACCCACCACCCCAAGTGGCAGCCAGCATGACTGCTGGCCTCCCTGCAACTGTGACCCTGGAGGGCGATAGGGAGGAGGGCGGGCTGGGGTGCCGTCACCCTTCAGCTGGCTGATGTGGAGGTCTTAATGAATATGAATCGTCTCCCCCTCCACGGAGCCGGCCCCATCAGATTCCTTCACACCTCGCCGAGCCCAGAAAGGTTACTCAGAATTAAATGTAAATCATATATTTACTGGTATGAATCAGATCACAGTGTCACTTTCTCACAACACAGAGTTTAATCACGCCACAGCCCCGAGGGTTTCTGCTCCCCCGCGGCCGCACCTGGGATTGCAGGAGATCAGCTCACAGCCCCTCTGATGTTGGGGGTGGGTGTGGATGCCCCGGGACCCTGGGAAAGGGCAGCGGGCACAGTGGGAGGCCCGACACTGGTGTGTCCGACCCTTCGGTGCCCAAGTCACGGCTGCCTTTAATACCACATCAGCCGGAGGCAGTCACTACAGGCTAGGCAGCGCTTTAAAAGCTGTGGCTATTTAATAAATGTTGAAGAACCACAGGAATATCACTGCTAAAAGGCTGCTGGCAATGACCTCGCTGCCCAGGCTCATGTGTGTTTCAGGAGCCAGGGCAGATAGGAGACACACATGAAAGGGTTTCACTGATGCGGCTCCGTGGTGGGAAGCAGCGGCATGGAAGGACCACTGGCTTTGGAGCCACGAGACCTGGCTCAGAGCCTGGCTGTTCCACTTGTTTAGCAGCGGGACTGGGGCAATTCACTCTACTACGGCAGGTTCTTTGTCTATAAAGTGGAGATACGATGCAGGTCCCGCGGCTCCATGGTTGCATTGCCTGTGGGGGCATTTGCTAAGAGTAAAGTACTCTGCAAATGTGAGGAACGATGGCCGTGAGCTCAGTGCACAGGCTGCACGACAAAGAATGAGGGGACCCAGGTTTCACCCTGGTTCTCCCACCTAACGGCTATGTGACCCTTAGAATAGCCTTCAGCTCCTCTCAGCTTCAAGTTCACATGAATAAAATGGAAATCATGAGTTTTTCTCGATGGAGAGACGCTCCAATGAATGCAAGAAGGGCAGGTCTTTGAGCAAACTCTGAAGTGCTGAACACAGCGAGGGGATCTGAGTGGGTCGCTCCCCTCAGCCACGGCCTCCTGCCAGGGAGACCTGCTTTCCGCAGGATGTCACAGTCCCCCCACTTCCCCAATCTGTTCCCTGAAAGGCTGGGCTCCAAGCTCACAGCTGTGCATTTGGAGAGCTCTTCACAGTTTGCAGAGCGCTGTGCAGGCCAGGAGCTTGCCGTTTACTTAAAGAGGACACATCGGTGTCGGGAGCTCCTTGGTGGCTCCAGCTCTTCACGAGGACCTTGGCTGGAAGTGTTGGCTCCCCTGCCAGCTTTTGTGCCAGAGTGTCCTTCCCTGAGCTAATGGCCACATTTCTTGACTGGAGAATTTCCTAACTGGATAACTGTTTCCCGGAAAACTGAGCCCACGTTGTCTGCACAGGAAGCAGTCCACAATGTTTGTGTGTGTGTGTGTGTGTGTGTGTGTGTGTGTGTGTGTGTGTGTGTGTGTGTGTAGTCCGAGAAACAGATGTCATTTTTTCATGTGTCAGGAAACTTCTTTTCACCAGTTTTAAGGAACAAAGCTCTCCTGACCTTAAAGTCAAGGAACCTTCTTTTTATAGTCACTCCCAGTCTTGGAAGGGCTCTACTTTTGTTTATGGACTCAAGTTAAGGAAATAGCTACTGGATTTAGAATTAATCTGTTAACCCTTAGCTGGACATGAATAGGAAGTGAAATCATGATTTTAGAGGAAAGAAATTCTGTTGCAGTCATCTATTTCAGTTACCTATTGTATTAAAAAAAAAACTACCCCCAAACCTAGTGGGGTGAAGCAAAGCCCAATATTATTAAGCTCCTAGCTTCTGGAGCTTAAGACCTTGCTCAGGGCACAGTAGAGATGCTTGTTTCTGCACCATCATGTCTGAGGTCCCAGCCAGGAAGATTCAAATCCTTGAGAGTGACTTGAATTTCTGGGGCCTGCACTCACCTGGAAGCTTCCTCACCCACCTGTCCAGTACCTGAGCTGGGATATCTTAAAGTTTGGGATCAGCTGAGCTGATTATCACAACACCTCCACATGGCCTCTCCATGTGGCCCAGGCTTCTCTTAGCCTGAGGGCTAGATTCTGAGGGGGGGGCAGGCATCACAAGAGTCAGTGTTCCAAGAGACGAAGCAAAAGCTTCAAGGTTTCCTATGACATAACCTCAGAAGTCATGCAGTATCATTTCTGCTATATTCTATTGGTCACAAGAGAGTTACCAAAGCCAGCCCAAGTTTAAGGGAGATGAATTAGATTCCATCTCTTGATCGGGGAGTGGTAAGTTTGCATTGCCCAAGAGCATGTGGGATGGGAATTACTGTTGCCACCATCTTTGGAAAATGCATTTTTAAAAAAATTAATTTAATTTAATTTATTTATTTAAAATAAAGCTGCACTTGGGCTTTCTCTAGTTGCAGTGAGAAGGGCCTACTCTTCATTGCGGTGTGCGGGCTTCTCATTGTGGTGGATTCTCTTGTTGCCTAGCAGGGGCTTTAGGGCACACAGGCTTCAGTAGCTGTGGCACACGGGCTCAGTACTTGTGGCTTGTGGGCTCTAAAGCGCAGGCGCGGTAGTTGTGGTGCGTGGGCTTAGTTGCTCCGTGGAATGTGGGATCTTCCCGGACCAGGGCTCGAACCCATGTCCCCTGCATTGGCAGGCAGATTCTTAACCACTGCGCCACCAGGGAAGTCCCGGAAAATGCATTCTGCCAAGATTTGTTGTTGCTCTAAATCAAGCAACTGAGAAGTCAATCTACCAATCATGCAATTGCCAAATATGAACTGACTACCCCCATATGCAAGGCATTGAGCCCACTGACATGGCAGGCAGAGAACTTGGACTCCACTGCTCAGAGCCTCAGATCCCACATTGGCAAAATGGGAGCCAATTGGGGATCTTTTGATGGCAAGAAATAGAGACCCAAGCCAGGCAACTCAAGTAAAGAAACGTTTCTTGTCAGGTCACTCAGGGGTCTCATGGAATCTAAGGATAGAATCCTAAATTCATTTCTAGGAATCATGAGACTCAACTGGAAAGCCATCAGTAATGGACACAGCTCTCCTTTTGTCTCCCAGGACCACATGAGGAAATTCACTTCTCCTGGGAAATCTGTGGCCTTCCCTCTGCTGTCCAGCTTCCTTTGTTCATTCAGAGTTTCCCCAGTCCTCCCTCACAGCTCATGGCTTCTTTATGACCCATCATGGCCACCATGACTCAAATTTTACCTCTTGACCTTTCAGCTCTGAGTCCATTCCGAGTCCCACTCCCCAGTCCTGATTGGCCCAGCCCAGCTTTTCCAGTTATTTCTCAGAGATCATAGGTTGCTGGCCAGTCTTTAAATAAGATACCTTTGCATCAGTTGCCTACTTCCTGGTCCAATCAGGCAAAGGACGTTGGGGAAATCCTTGGAATGAAACTTGGAAACGTGGCCTTGTTCCTTTAGCAGGGTCTATAGATGCTAGCTCTTAGGGCTTTGTGCAGAGCAAGCTATGATCATCTTTTCTAGTGCCCCCTCACTAGATTTAGGGAGAATGGAGTTGATAAAATGGGGGGAAAGTACTCTTTAATCTACAAACTGCTGGACAGATGGGGCCAGCCTCACATTCGATCCATCCATTCGTTCATTCATTCTCTCAATAAATATTTATTGAACATCTACTAGGTGTCACACACTGTGCTTGGAACCAGGGAGAGAGCCACTAACAAGTTAGACCTGGTTCTTGCTCTCCTCCTCATTTCTGTGATTATATATCAAGGCATAAAATACAGAGCCTGTGAAAGCCCAAGTAGCTTTAAATCTGACTAGTGACACAAGTTATAAACCGCCAGAGTTTAATTAAATAACCTACAAATTAAAGTACATCAAAATAACATCTTTTACTGATCAGATTGGCAAAGATTAAAACACCCACTGAGAATGGTGGGGCGCAAAAATGAGCACACATCTACGTTACCGGTGGGAGTGAGAATTGATACAAATCTCAGGTGGAGTCATTTGAAAATATCCCTTAAAGTTACACATGCACTCCTCCTAGGAAGCTGTACCTCCATGTGTAGGGAGTTATGCACTGTGGTCCTCTCTGTGATTCCAAATGATTGGAAACAACCTACAAGTCCATCAATAGAATGGTTAAATTGATGATGGCACATCCACTGAATGGACTCCTGGACAGTTCTGAATTCAGTGAGGAACCTCTTTATGTGCTGCTATGTGAAGGTGGCTAGAATATACTGTTGAGTTAAACAAGTCAGGGACAGAACTGTAAACTATCAGTCGTGTTAATAAACGGTGGGAGACAGGAAGATACACACACACACTCGCACACACGTGCTTCTATTTACTTTTGTAAGCATAATATGTCTCTAGAAGAATTCACAAGAAGCTAAACACAGTGGTTTTTTTGCTGGACAGGAAATTAATGGTACAAGGGAGGCTGTTTACTGTGTACCTTTTTATACCCTTTTAATATTTTTAATTTTGGAACTATTTTAATGTCTTATTTATTAAAAAAAATTTTTTAAAGCAACAAAAATAAAATTTAATATCCTACTAGATCTTATAAGTTGCACATGATTAAAGCAAGGTAAATTTCTGAGATCAAGACAGGGCTTTGCTGTGTATCCAGACTGTCTTTTGAGCTGCCTGTCACTGGGTCCATCTGACCTAGAAGGTCTAATGGTGCTAGAAGTCTCTGTGGCAGACAAGGATGCTGGGTGGAATCTCTGGCAAGCACTCATAGAAGAGCTATAGGACAGAAACCCTGGGGTTCCAGAGCAAGGCCATTATTCTCATTGCAGAGAACACCTGCTCTGGATACCACCTGAAATTGGCATGGGACACTGAGTGACTATGGGACTGGACCTGACCATCATGAGCTTCTGTTAAATGTGCCCACTCATAGGGTTGGGTAGTTTGATTTTGACAGAAACAGTACATTTGGGATCAAGCCCAATCTTGTCCAGAAGACACGAGTAAATTACAAGAACACGTGACCCAGGCTGTTGCACACAGTACATTGATGCATCTCATTGAACACCTATGACTTCAAAGGGTAGGGTTTCTCTCTGATCACCTGATGGGGAAGGAGAAAACTTGGGCCTGGTTCACAGATGGGTCAGCATCAAGTGTCATCATTAGTTGAAAAGAGACTGTTTTCAGACCATGCTATAGACCCAATCTGGATGGCCCCAAGGGACAGAAGTGAAAGGAAACCCCCTGTTGGAAGAGCTGCAAGGAAACGTGACCTGAGGAAAGTACATGATGCAGTGGTAAATGATGCAGTGGTAAATGGCTTGGCCGGTTGGTCAAGGGCTGGGAAAGAAGAAAATTGGAAGATCAGGGCTAAGGATGTCCGAGGAAAAGGTGTGTGAAAGGACTTACAGGAACGGACACACAGCGGGCTGGTCTTAGGGTCTCACATTAATGCCCACTATGGGGGAGGCGCTTAACAACTGGGAGGGCGAGACAACTCAGCCTGTGGGTGTCAGCCACCCTCTCCCCAGTCACCTCATCGTCCATGGTGGCAAGGGTGGGAGTCATGAATAGACCATAGAGCAGTCAGTTGCATTTGACACCACTGGGTGGCCCACATTCTCTTGTATGCCTGTAGTCTCTTGGTCTTTCCTATCTCCAGCTTTGCTCATCACTGCCCTCACTCCCGTGTCCCTGGAGTTGCACTCCTTAAGAAAGCAGCGGGACACAAGCTTTTGCTTCAGGGTTTGCTTTCCACGGGACTTAGGTTAAGGCGAAATGTCAGGTCCTTTTATTCTTTAGCCCAGAGGTAGGCAGTACTGAGATCATTTCAGCCATTGATCCAGAACCATGTAACGAGGAAGCAGCAAAGACAGAACTTGAATCTGGCTCTGATTCCAAGCCTGGGCTCATCCCAAGGCACTGAGACCTCTGCGCCTGAACAAGGCTTCGTGTGGGTGCAGACCTGGGAATGGGGTGGGTTGGGAAGGAGAGATGCTCTCCTGGAGGAGCCTGTTGGGCTGAGGGGAAGCAAGGGTTGGCCGGGCAGTGAGGCAGGGCCTGGTGAGCTTTGGTGTGGCCACCACAGGTTTTCTGGCCAACAAGTAGCAAAGTCAAAGCTCCGAGTAGGACACCGGGTTCATAGTCTGAGGGTACCCCTAACAAGAGCATGATGATGATTGGGGGAAGTGAGGGGTCCAAGTCTTAAAGCTAAGAGGATGTCTCCCAAGTTGTCTCCTTTATTCCTTGTCTCTTAGAATCACAGAAGCCCCGGAGAGTGAGGGCAGAGTGGGACCTATCCTCGACAGGGTTCCCCACGCTATGCTTCTGGGAACTCTAATGCTCCAAAAGACATTGACAAATGTGCCACAAAAAGATCACCTCCTCTAAGGGGGCACAAGGTGCTGTGTTGTCATTGTATAGGCACATGGTACACGTGCCTTCACAACAACAAACAAACAAAAACAACTTGAACTTGAATCCAGCATTATCCAAACTTATTAGACCACGTAAACTCCCCCCAATTTTTTTTCTTCTGAATAACAAATATTTACATCTTGTGGCATGCTCTGTTTTACAGAGTGGTTTACAGAATAGTGTTTGGAAAAACACTGAGATAACTCAATCCCCTCATTTGACTGTGGAGGAAAACCACAGACCAGAGAGGTGACTCATCTTGTCCAGAGACACACAGCAAGAGCTAGCAGACACCCTGATTCCCTGGCTGAAGTTCTTGCTTCAACCTGGAAGAAATTTCCACTGCATGATTGTTGCCAAGCTATTAATGAAAATGAGACCTAAATTAGCTTCAGAAAATGAGGTTTTCGCATTGGAAAGTTTTTGACCATTGAAATTGGGAGTGCAAATGAGTATATGTGCTAGAAATCAATTATCAAGTAAGGAAGGGGTCCCACAAATTCTAGTCATTGCAACTCATGGCCCCTCTTGGGCCTCAGTTTTCCCTTTTGTGAGGGGAGGTAGGCGGGGCCAGGCTAGCCAGTTGCTAAGCTTCCTCCCAGATGTGATGGGAATCTGATTTCAGAGACAAGTGTCAAATAGCAGAAAGGGCCGGGAACTTGGGTGGGGGTACCTCTCAGAGCGGGGGAGACCAGCTGGCCCAGCGTCCAGCCCCTGGCAGGCTTCTCAGCTGTCCTCCGAGGAGGGTCCTTGTCCCCAGATGCAAAGTGCTCTTCTCACATTAGCTTGCAAGGCAGCACTGATTAGTAATTAAACGGCTTAAAAAAAAAACAAGGAAGCCATTAAAACTAATGCCATCAAACTCAGGACCTCAGACGCTGGCTCATAATTACCAGTGTACCTCAAGACCCACGGGAGAGGACATTTCCATTTTAAAACGCACACTGCATAGCCATTACTATCTCCCTCACCCGCCCCTGCTCCCACCATTAGGGGACCTGCTGCTGAATTCATTTCTTTTCCAGTTTTACTCTGATCCTGGAGAAAGCAGGTCATCCTGCAGGAAGACAAGGGAGAGGAGTGAAAAGAGGCTTGGCGTTAGGTTGGTGTGAGCCCTGCCATGCCTAGCCGTATCACTTTGGGCAAGTTACCGAATCACCTTGGCAAACCTCCCTTTACTCATCTTTCAAATGGGGATTAAATGAGTTGATGCATTTCTGAATAACACATAGTCGCCACTTGATAGCTGGTAGTCATCGTTAGACCTGGTACCCAGCACTCAGCAAGCACTTACTCAGTGTGTCCTGAATTGAACACGTACATGTGGCCAGCGCCATGCTGGACACTGCTGGGCACCCGGGAGGAGAATGTGGGGCTCTGGAGGAGGTTCATTCTCCCTGGGAGATGAGATGAGCAAACACAAAAATCATTGGGCTCATCCAAACCAGAGGCTCTTGGAGGCTGGTCTGCGGTGAGGGGTGGTTACAGCTGTAGCCCTGCAGACTGAGGAAGAAGAGCTGGCAGCCCTGGAAGGACAGATGGGATTCATGGCACCTGGTTCCTGCCTGGCCTCATCTTGGGTGCTTTATACACATGATCTCATTTAATTCTCACAGCCATCTCCATTCCCATTTGACAGATGAGGACATTGAGGCTAAGAGAAGCCAGCCAGCTTATTCAGCATCACAGAGCTAGGAAGTGGAGGAGCCAACGGCCAGTGGGATCTGTGAGACCCCACAGCCCATTGTCTCTCCCCAACACTGGCTGCACGCCAGGCAGGAGTGATGCGAATCTACACTAATCTTTGGCATTGAGGCTGCAGAAGCAGAAAGGACAGATGTCCGAGGCTCCTGAATGCCAGGCTGAGATGCAGACTTGGCCCAGGTCTAAGCAAGAAAAATCAGCCCTGTGCTCACTGGACCTCACAGTCTTGCATCGGAGCCAAGGCAACTCCCCTCATCCAGAGCTTGGGCTGCCACTGGAAGCAAACTTCCTTGTCAATCATCCTGGCAATTTCTGTGGACGCCAGAATAGGGAATCCCCAGGCTCTCCCTTCAGCCTCTTGGAAGAGAGAGCCAGCTAACAGCCTGGTGATCTGACAGGCCTGCATTCTAGACTTCTAGAATGTAGTTCATTGCTGTGTGACTTTGGGCCAGTCACTTCACCTCACTGGGCCTCTACTTCCTAGTCTGTAAAATGAGAAGGGGGGAGGGGGGACAAGCCAAGTTCTGCTGCCCCTTCCAGCCTTCATTCTCCGATTCTGTGTGAATTCTCCCAAGCTTTTTAAAAATAAAATACCTGTCCTTGGTACACGGGCTTACTGTGACGTTCACTCTCATTATTTCTCCCAGAGACTGAACTCTCTAAGGGCTAAGAAACAAAAGTTTGGGGGTCTTTTTAAAAAACATAAACTATCAGGACCAGACAGGCCATTTTCAGACAGTCCCTGGGGCCCAGTCAGCTATTAAGGATGGAAATTATATATTCATAACACAGGATATTGCTGCTTGCTTATTTATAACTTGCTCCATTTCAAGAATATTTATTCTAGATGAGGAGGCTTGATAATTTTCATCCAATCTACTCCTCATAGCTTAGGGCAAAAGAAGGAAACAGCTCAATTGAAGGAGAGGCTTTCTATTATCGACAGGTAAGAAAAGAACACTGCTTCGCTTCCTGCAGGCCAGGAACACAGCCACATGGGTGCTGGCTGCCAGCACCTCGGTCTGCACTGGCTTCCCAGGGCCCCCAGCCAGGACCTCACCACCCCGGGGGCAGAATCCTGTCAAATGAGGCAAAACATAACACAGAAGGGAGCAAACAGCACGGTTGCAGCCCTCTCCTTTGACTTGGGATGAGGCTGAGGCCCAGAAAATGGGTATGTGGTTGCTCAAGGTCACAGGGACAGAGGGACACACACACACACACACACACACACATACACACACACACACACAGCTGGGCTGTAATTCCAGTCCCCCTGAGTCTCAGGTTAGCACTGTTTCAAGGAGGAAAAGGCAAGTATTGAGTACCTAGAGTACCTACTATGTGCCAGTCTCTGGGCTAGATGCTTAATCAAGCCATGCAGATTTTATTAAGCGCTGGCCATATGTCCTGCCCGGTCAAGAGGAAGAGACAGACGTCTGAAGAAAGATCCCCTTTGAGAAGGTGAGAGCAAAGCACGTTGCATCACCAGCCAGTCTGTCCCACCAACTAGAACCTCCCTTCCGCCCCCCTCCCCAGCTGGGTGGGTCATCGGCATTATTCCCAATGGGCCCAGAAGGACAACGAGGAACTGGTCCGAGATCACAAAGCTGGCAGGGAAAGGGCGGGCACTGGATTTGAACCCACTCCGGTCAGACTCGGGCCCATTCTCTTTCTGCTATCCCCAAACCCTACTCTGGTCAAACCCCAGACAACCGAGGCTCTCCCTCGCCCCTTTCCCGCGGGTGCTCAGGCTCTGAGCACGGCCAAACCCTGCAGCACCTGGAGGAGGGCTGTATTCCAGAGAGAAAAACCAGACTCCCAGGAGCCATTGCATCACTGTTGGGAAAAGCCTGTGGGTTCAATCTAAATGCAGCCGCTAAGTACCATACGCCACATGCAGTCATAATACGTGCACGTGCACACATATGCTCGCATACGCCTGCCTGTAGGCACACACGTGCGCACACATACACACGCAAGATATGGTTGTCAGCCTGCACTGTCTGAACATCCTCGATTACATTTTTCCTGCCTGCTCACTTGGTGAGGCTGGAAAACCTCTTCAGGGTAAGAATCACTGAGACTGAAGAAGTGTGTGTGTGTGTGTGTGTGTGTGTGTGTGTGTGTGTGTGTGTTGTGTCATTTATTCATTCTGTAAATATTTACTGAGCACCTATCACATGTCAGGTCCTGGGCAGACGTGTGGGTTCCACATAGAGTAGTGAGCAGACCTGACCCAGTCCTGACCTCCTGAAGCCTGTGGTTTAGTGGAGGACTTGGGATTCATGCCTGGGGCTCTGGGATCTGAGGGAAGGAGTTGACTGAGGGGTGAGCAGGAGATTTAGGTCAGCCAGGTGGGGAGATGGGCTAGAGTGAGCCTAGCAGAGAGAACAGCACCTTCAGGGCCCTACAGCATGGGAGAGGCCTCCAGGTGTGGCCCCCGCAGGGACCGGCCCCACAGGTCTGCATATGCTGCCTTAGGGATTAGGGTCTCAGCAGCAGAGCCATTGAACTAAGGAAAGAACAAAATCAGATGGGCTTTCAAAGAATGCCTGAGAGTTTAGGAGGAGGGGCAGGGGAAGCTAGGGTTTCCTACAGCTGACGTTTATTCTAATGCATCCCGTGGTGTGCATGTGTGCTGGATGCTGCCCTGCTACAGAAGTCTCCGCCGCTGGGTTCAAGCAGGACCCAGGACCACCTGTGTCAGCAGCAGGGCCCTGGAAGCTGATTGAAGTGCCCACGTCCAGGTCCAGGCTAGACCACTGGAATCAGAAATTCTAGGGTGGTCTTGAAATCTGTACTTTATGAGCTCAACAGGAAACTTGGAAGCAGAGTGATGGCTGAAGACCTTTAATTCAGTAGTCTCTAGGAGATTTAGTCTGTAGTGCCAGAGATTTTCTGGCTACTAGGGTTGAGCCGTTCTCAACCCTCACTGTGCATTAGAGTGATGGGGAACTTTGAAAATGCAGATGGATGGACCTCATGCCCGAGATTCTGGTTCACTTTGCCTGGGGGGCCTGGGCACCATTATTTGTAAATGCTCCCCAGGTGATTCTGTGATGCAGCCAAGGTGAGAGAGAGAGGAAGGGCTCTGAGCCCTAAATCTGGGGCTGGGGAGGGTGGGGTCGGGCGGCTCCAGGCGCCCGGGTTCAGCTGATTCAGCCCTGCCTCTTCCTGCACGTGCTTCCACAGCCTCGCTCCGTGCCAAGCCCCACGCTGGCACTGGGACCCTGACATGCTTCCCCCTGCCCTGGAGGAGTGTCCAATCTGGAAGGGGGCATGGTGTGTGTGAGAGTTCCCGGACCGTGTCCCGGCTCCCACCCACTTACCAGGGGCAGGAAGCTTGTGTGTCGAGAACGTCAAAGCTGGAGGTTCAGGGAGGCGCAGGGGCCGTCCCAAGGTCACCTGGTGTAAGGGTGAGAGATGGCTGGGCCCACAACAGAGGCAAAGGGCTAGGCTTCCTGAGGGAGGCTGGAGCAGTGCGGGGACAGCAGGAAGGACTGCACAGGCATTTGGGGGCAGGGAGGATGAAAGGTCAGTGGGTAAACTTTCAGATCAGGAGGAAGACCGAACCTTCTTCAGCCAGAGCTCCAGCAGGATAGCTGAGTGTGCCAGTGGCCATCGGGAACCAGGATTCATTTAGCCCTCACCCCTTGATTTATAACTGTGAGAATGCAGTCCAGGAGCAGGGGACATGTCCAAGGTCACACACACACACACACACACACTCACATACGCATAGACACAGACACATGAATACACATAGAAATGCACATACTACACAGACTCACAGACACACATATACAACATACATATACACATATACACTGACACACATGAACACAGAGATACATTCACTCACACACAGAGACACACATACATGAACAGAGAGACACAGACTGCACACACACAACAGACACATACATGCATATACAAAGAGACACACATACAACATATATACATATATACACACAGAGATACAACATACCCACACACAAAACACACACAACATACACACACACACACACAACTTCTTAGTCATATGACCTCCAGAGCTCTTTCCACATATTGCTTTGTGTCTCAACACAAAGCAATATTGATTCTTTGGCATTGAAAAATTTATTTCTGCACTTTTTAAGCCACTGTTCTTGCTCAGGATATCCTAAACCTTAATATCAGATAAATCATAGTGACATGAGGTTTGGGGCGGGGGGTGATTTTCTTTTCATGTCCTTTTAATCAATAAATCATTTGTAAATAGACATAAATGGAAACCAACTTTACCTTATTATAAAATTGTTATTTTCAACCTTTAAATATGGGGTTTGTCAGCCTAGGAGTCTATAGATTATCTAAAAACAGGAAGCTCCCCTTCCAGGAATTTAAGATTGCTTTGGCCTCCTATGGACCCCACCCAGGGCACAAGGTACCCTTTTGCTGTGAGTCAAGCAGTGTAAGCTCCCCTTTCCTCCTCACCTAGAAATGTGCTCCACCCCAGAGCCACTAGGGAGTCACATTTGTTCTCCTTTACATCTAGAAGGAAACATACTCTTTTCTGACACCTTTCTGGTAATCAGAGCCGCAAAGAACATTGGACGAAGCATCAGTCCCTCTCGGGAACAGCCAGCAGCCAGCAGTGCTGCGCAGGGCCCTGGAGCAGAGCTTGGTCTTGAAATCACTGTGCAAACACAGCCTGCACTTATCAGTTGGACCTTACCCCTCACCTCCCCACGGTCCTTCTGACAGCAGCGGGGTAGGGGGGCTATGACACAGGCACCGATGAGGCTCCAGGGGTTCCCAAAAGGCATGTGCCAGGACCAGTCTAAAACATATGACACGTAAGATTTTAAAGGTTATTATTAGCTGAGACTTGCCAATCAACTCAAAAGGAAAAGACCACTTCCTCAAACAGGGGCTGAATGGATTTACTTCTTGATATTTGCCTAAAACATTGGAGTTTACAAAGCTGTTTAAGACAAGGCTTTCCCTTTAGGCTCCTAGCACCCCTGTGAAGAGCGCACAAGATTTTTTTTTCCGGTACGCGGGCCTCTCACTGTTGTGGCCTCTCCCGTTGCGGAGCACAGGCTCCGGACGTGCAGGCTCAGCGGCCATGGCTCACAGCCCCAGCCGCACCGCGGCATGTGGGATCCTCCCGGACCGGGGCACGAACCCACGTCCCCTGCATTGGCAGGTGGACTCGCAACCACTGCGGAACCAGGGAAGCCCCGCACAAGATATTTTTAATCCCAGCTCTGTGGATGAGAAAACTGAGGCCCGGGTGAGAGTGTGCCTCGGTCCAGGTCACACTGACGATAAGTGGATGGGGCCAAGGCTCAGACCCAATGCAGGGTCTGTGATCTCCTGGCTCAGAACATTCCAAAGGGGGTCAGAATGGAAGTGGTATCTTCCTAAGTCCGGCCTGGGTGGTGTGAGAAGACTGACTCTGAGCCTGAATGTGGGCATCCTTCCTTTGCCAACGGTGCCACGGCCCACCCAGGGCACGGAGAAGGCAGGACCCATCATCACTTTATTTTTGGCATCTGCACAGTGCCCGGGCACAGGACAAGGGACCAGATCATATTTGTAGAATGAATGGAGGAACGGACAGTGGCTGGTTGGACACATAGTTGACAAAGGGTGGTTAAGGGCTTTTGAGTTGTACAACCTTAAATTTTAATCTGCCTCCATCTTCTTCAATGTATGCCTCTGGACAAAACACTTAACCCCTCTGGGCCTCAGTTCCTTTGTCTGGAAACCAGGTAATGGCATCCACCTCATAGGTGTGATGAAGATGATGTTGGCAACCCATGCAAAGCCCATAGCATGGTACCTAGCGTGGAGACATGCTTCCACCATGGGAGTTATTTCTACTTGTTCCTGTAGGGTCTGGGATTGCCCACCTACTTCAAATCCTGCCCACTCTTTTTCTCTGCCACCCTGTGGGATCCCTGGCCAAGCCTGGCAGCTGGCCAGTCATTACTCTGGCCCTGTCTGACCTAAGTAGCTCATGGGCCAGGCCCTGGCTTCCTTCTCCTTCTCCCCACAGCACAGCCAGACCTCTAGGGCCAGAACAAGAACAATTATTGGATTCAGTCTTTTAGGATCCAGGCAACTGGGAATATCTGTGCTCTAGGGGAAACCTAACTCTGATTAGCATCAGGCATTGGAAGAGAAAAGGGAGGGAGATTCTTCCCTGTCTCTGCCCTTCTTCACCTCTACTCCTCCAGAAAGCTGGTAGGTGATGAGAAGGACCCATTTTATCAGTCAGGATGCTTCCTGCTGCTTAAAACAGGGAACCCCAACTCAACTAGCTTAAACAATAAGAAAGCCATGATGCAGCGAAAGGTCCCAAGGTAGGGCAGAGCCAGTGAGGTCTCCACATGGTCACAAGATGGCTGCTGAAGCTCCATGCATCCTACATAGACGTGACAGACACAAGCAGTATGGAAGGTCATTTTGACTGTACAAGAAAACTTCCCCAGAAGAAACATCCTCTTCCATTCACAAACTCAGGCTCACACAACCCAGGCTGGCTAGATTTGGAGTCTCCTTGATGTGAAGGGTCCATGGCCCCAGCCTGACCTGGGCCGTGGGCCTTAGGTAAGGACCCTGGAACCCTACTCCTTGTAAAGGCGATAGAGCCACTTATTATCTGCTCAATATGTCCTTTGATGGGGACGGAACTGCTGGGTTGGCCTGGAATACTAGCTGGGCTAATTGTCCCTTCAAATGAACAACCAGTTTAATCAAGGACTTAACATCCTCAGCCATTCAATTATGCCTGCCTCTGGACATGCAATCCCATTACTGCCCCAGAGCCTTCCATGCAGGGAGAATGAGATTGGCTGGACAGTGTGTGTGTGCGTGTGTGTGTGTTTGTGTGTGTGTGTGTGTGTGTGTGTGTGTGGTCATTGCCCACAGGCATTTGTTAAGAGAGAACTGTAGGCTCAGAGCCCAAGCTGGCAGGCAACATCTGA
Source organism: Kogia breviceps (assembly GCF_026419965.1). Lineage (NCBI taxonomy): Eukaryota > Metazoa > Chordata > Mammalia > Artiodactyla > Physeteridae > Kogia > Kogia breviceps. Next base: position 98,167,218 of record NC_081312.1, read on the forward strand.
CCGTGGCTGTTGGCTACATGGTCTCCTCAGGTACTCTGCCCAGCTCTGCTCAAGAGGGTTTTGTAACCACATCTCACCTGAAAATGGTGTGTGTGTGTGTGTGTGTGTGCACGCGTGCACGCGTGTGAGAAAGAGAGGGAGAGAAGAAGAGGCTCGATAAGATCTCTGTTGGGTTAATGTTGTTTAAATTAAATTATTTAAATCAAATTCAACCCACAAGGGCCCACATTTACACACACACACACTCACACATTCACACATCCAAATTCAGCCACTGTTCTCTCTACAACAACAAAACCAAACCAATAAACTTTACAAGTAAACTTTACTCAGAGTTTTTCATAGCACTATATTAGAATGTTCATTTTGCAACACAAAAACAAGATGTGGTTGGAAACAACCCACAGTATCCATCACCAGGAGAATGGTTACATGTTTTATGGCACATCTATGCAATACTGTGCAACCATTCTAAGGCTGACATGTATCTCTATTCACTGACATGTATATGACATATTATTGAACTGAAAAAAAGAAGAATGCAAAATTGCATGCTAACAGCATGATCTATTGTTGGAAAATTGTGCTTATTTGAATCTGTATGTATATTTCTGGACAGAGACTTGTCTGGAAGAATAGGCCCTCAAATTTTCCTACCATTTATATCCAGATGGTGAGTTTTCAGGTTATTTTGCTCTATTTTCATTTTTCTGCATTTCCTGGCTATTCTACAAGAGCATATATAATCAAATTAAAACAGTGCAGCAATTTTTATTTGGGGACATTTTTTCACACCTTTCCAGAGTCCCATCCTAGAGGTAACGATCACACTTGTCTCACCTCTTGAGAGGTCTAAAGCCCCATGTGGGACTCGGGAGACAGGTGTGGCCCTAATTCTGTCACTCATTCCCTCTGGATGCTCTTGGACTCAAATTTGCTCCTCCAGAAAATGGCAAAGCTCTTTACTTCAACAACTTGAAAGGACTTTTATTTGCTTGTAAGGATAAGCATTATACATGCTCACTGATCCATCAAACCTTGGAAAATGCAGAGAAGTATATGGAAGAAAACATTACTCATAATCAGACCAGCCAAAGATATCCATTGTTAACATTTTGGTGCATTTTCTTCTAGTCTCTCTTTCTAGGCATAATGGGGGCAGGACTTGGAGGCAGGCATGAGCGTGTGTGCTCTGTGTGTAATGAGACGCCCTTGCCTCTGGACCCAGCACGGCCGCTAACCAGCTGGGTGGCCTTGAGGGCACTCCACCCCTCAGCCCGTTTCCTCCTCCGTACCCGGGGAATGACAGCCCTCATGATTTTCTCATACAGCGTTCAATGAGATGACAACCATAAAGCTCTAGCACTGTTCCTGGTACTGGGGAAGCATTATGGTTTTACTAAAAAGACTGTTCCATCACCACCCAACCCCTTATCAGTTTCTCCCACTTCAGAGGATGGTAGTCAGTGGTTCCTGACCCTGACTTCACACTAGAATCATCTGGGGAGCTTATAATATACCATGTGTAGGCTCCACCCCTGAATAATTAAATAAGAACCATGGGGGTGGAGCTCTGACATTGGTATTTCTGGAAAGGTCCCCAGAGGGTCCTAATGTGAGCAGGGCTGAGAACTACTGGTGTGCATCAAAATGCTCTAGAAAGGCCAGAGCCACATGAGCCGAAGGGGTTATTAAAATGAATTGAAAAGGTTTCTCTGGAGGTGGAAATGTGTTCCCTGACCCCCTCACTCTCACCTGATCCTTCTAGTGAGGCATGTTGGCAGAATCATACTGTCTTGCCCGGAGTGGGGCTTTAGGGATCGCTGAGCATTTTCTTATGACTCCTGGAGTTGGGGGTTGTGTGGCTTTAATGAGTGTCAGCTCTGTGCTAGACATGGTGCCAAACTGAATGCTTAGATGCAGACCAAGGGAACAGACCTGCCCTGATGCCACAGCGGCCTCTGTGCAAGGCACTTTGGCAATATCCACCAAAATCAAAATGAACACAACCATTTCACTCCTAGATGTATAATCAATAGACATGAGTGTTTTTATCCACCTCCCAGGCCTCGTACATGCTGCACAGCATGTGGGATCTTAGTTCCCCTACCAGGGATCGAACCCGTGACCCCTGCAGTGGAAGCATGGACTCCTAACCACTGGACGACCAGGGAATTCCCAATGGACATGAGTTTTAAAATGTCTCCCCAAAGACTGTATAGAGCAGCATTGTTAGTAATAGCCTAATACTGGAAACAACCCAAATGTCCATCAAGAGTTGAATGGATAAATAAATTGTGGTAGATTCATACAATGGAACACAAACGGCAATGAAAAAGAAAGAGCTGCAGCTAAACACACAACATGGATGAGCCTCAGACACACTGTTTAACCAAAGAAACCAAGCTCAAAACTACCGGAGAAAACTCTAATTCGAAAAGGTACATGCACGCCAATGTTCACAGCAGCACTATTTACAATAGTCAAGACATGGAAGCAACCTAAATGTCCATCGACAGATGAATGAAGAAGATGTGGTATATATATATATATATATATATATATATATATATATACATATATGTGTGTGTGTGTGTGTATACAATGCCATAAAAGAGAATGAAATAATGCCATTTGCAGCAAAATGGATGGACCCAGAGATTATCAAATTAAGTAAGTCAGACAGAGAAATACAAGTATCATATGATATCACGTATATGTGGAATCTAACAAAAATGATACAAATGAACTTACCTACAGAAATAGACTCATAGACATAGAAAACAAACTTATAGTTACCAAAGGGGAAAGGGAGAGAGATAAATTAGGAGTTTGGGATTAACATATACACACTACTATATATAAAATAGATAAACAACAAGGACCTACTGTATAGCACAGAGAACTATATTCAATAATTTGTAATAGTGTAAAATGGAAAAGAATCTGAAAAAGATTCTGAAAAAGAATGTATAACTGAATCACTTTGCTTTACATCTGAAACTAACATAATGTTGTACATCAACTGTACTTCGATTTTTTAAAAAAGTACATTCTTTTTTTTTTTTTTTTTTTTTTTGCGGTACGCGGTCCTCTCACTGTTGTGGCCTCTCCCGTTGCGGAGCACAGGCCCCGGACGCGCAGGCTCAGCGGCCATGGCTCACGGGCCCAGCCGCTCCGCGGCATGTGGGATCTTCCTGGACCGGGGCACGAACCCGTGTCCCCTGCCTCGGCAGGTGGACTCTCAACCACTGCGCCACCAGGGAAGCCCAAGAGTACATTTTTTATGATTCCATTTCTACAAAACTCAGAAACAGGCTAAACCAATCCATGGTGATAGATGTCAGACTAGTAAATTACCTTGGAGGGTGGGATCAACTAGGACAAGGCATGAGGGGGTGCTGGAAATGTTCTATGATAACCTATCCCTTGATCTGGGTGGTGCTTACACAGATGTATATATGTGCAAAATCTATTGAGCTCTACACTTTACCTTCTGTGAGCTAAACTTCAATTAAAAACATTTTTAATGCAAATACAATTTATGTACCCTTTGCCTCATTGATTCCACTTCTGGCAATTTTTTTCTATAGATGTATTTGAACATGGAAGATATTACATATGCATAAGATTATTTATTGCAACATTTATTGTAAGAGCTACAGATTAGAAAAAACAAAGTGTCCATCAATAGGGGCTAGTTAAATAAAGTACAACTCCTCTTAACTATGCAACATGATGCAGCCACGCAAAAACGGAAAAGATTGCCAAGATACATTCTGAAAAATATCAAGGTGCAGAGATGCATAAAGAGTGTGCTGTCTTTAGGGTTAAAAAATGCAAAAAGAGATAAAAAGTAAGAGAGAGAAGGTGGAGGAGAGATTACTTTATATAAAAATAAAATAAAATATCTCTAGAAGGGCATGTATGAAACAAATGTGATTGGCTGACGGTAGGGAGGGGAACTGGTGGCTGAATGCCAGTTGAAGGAAATTTTTTACTGTATACCTTTCATGCTTTTTGAATTTTAAACCTATTGCAAATTTTGAATAGAAAAATGAAAATAGCCAGCCCCTCACTCACCTCCTTCAAGGCCTGTTGCTACAGGGTAGAATTTGAACCTTCACCTTGGCCTGTAATATAACCCCAAACCTAACCGCCTTGCCCTTCCTCTGTCATGTCTGCCACACTGCATCTCCTAGTGCCTCTCAAAGGTGACATGCTTCTCACACTTGCCCTGGAACCGTGCACCGGTCATTCTCACTTTGGGAAATGCCCCTTCTCTGCCTGGTGTCACCTCCTCCAGGAAGCCTTCCCAGATTTCCCCATACTTCTAGGCTTCTGCAGTCCATATTTCTCATGTAGCATTTCTCATGACCTATTTGTCATACTGTTCGTAATAATGGGTTTCCAGGCCTATGTGCCCTACTGTAATGTTGGCACACAGCCTGGTGCCTGGAAACAGGATTTGTGGAATGCATAGATGGATAATTTTTGCCAGAATGGGAACTGATGAGCAGCTTTTGTCTCTTATACACCTGTTTAGTTTCCAAATTCTGTGGAAGCATGAACTATGCTTCAGTTTTCTCATCTGCAAAACAGGATTAAGAATGATACCTACCTCCTAGGATTATGCTGTGAAGATTAAATGAGTTAATTAATACATGTAAAGTACCTAGAAGTGTATCTGGTATCACTAGTTATTATCACTTCCATATTACTGTATTGTGATGAAGAAACTATATTCCAGTAAGTTCAGAAGGCCATAGGGCAGCAGGCCTATATCCAGACCTCCCAGGCTCCATGACTAACTGTTCTTCTCTGTGAGTGAGTATGGGGTAGGCATGGAGCTGAGGGATATGGGGGTTGTCACAGCACCTGGCCATCCATGCCCAGCCCCACTGCAGGACCCTCTGCATCCTTCCTCATGATGGGATGTGCTACATGTGTGGGAGGGAATTAGTACATGGGGGAGGGGGAGGAGGCACATTTCAGATGAGAATCCTGAGTCAGAGCAGAGCACCATTCTAATGGCTGGCTTGGATAGTCATATTTCAACCTCCAAACCTGATGATGGGTGATAGATTGGGAGCAGAGACCTCTCTTTGCATCTCTTCAAGCCACCGCCCATAAATGACTGCCTGAAATGAGTCTAGGAGAATGTTTAAACCTTGTTAAGGTCCAGTTTTCTCATCTGTCAAGTGGGGATAATTACTGTAAGGAAGAAAGGAGATGATAATTCAGTGAAACCATGTGGAAGAGAGCTTTGGAACCTGTCACGCATTAGCAGAGGTTGGCAAACAGTCAGCCTGAGGGCCAGACATATTTTCCTTTGAATTACGTTGGGCATAGCAGGACTCTCCAGTTGCCCCAGTCCCCACCACTCCCTATTGCCTACTCTCACTGTATTTACATCGCCCCTGAAAGCATGTGAGTTTGCCACCCCTGCTACACAATATTAGCTACCAAGGTGCCTGATTTTCTACCAACTGCCTGCATGGATTGCTGGACAGCTGGGGAGAGATGGTGCAGTTCTTCGAATGCCTGGGATCTTTCTGCTTGGCCCAAGTCCTCGGACTCCACTGAGATCCAGGTCAGAGCCCCATCAATCAGTCCTAGTAGTTTTCCGTGAGCTGAGAAGGAGCCAGACCCACATGAATCCTTGGACATGCCTTCCTTTAGCCTTTGGGTATAGAGAATAAATCTGAAGCCTCCTAAACATGCCAAATTCCTGGTCGGCTGGAGCCTGGAAGGCCAGATGCTGCTTACAATTCTGACTCCTGGATGCCTGAAATTCCACCATTAACAACACATTCCTCCCTGTTAAGCATTGCCCTATAAACTTGAAAGATCTACTGGGAGACATAGGAAAGTGAGTCCAAACTAGGCTGGAGCAGATCTTTAAGGATAACCTTGGTGGGAAGGCAGATTTTATAAGCTGAAGACAGAGCAGGTGAGAGAGGGGTTGAGGGGTGGCAGGAAGGAGAAGGAAAGAGGGGCAGAGAGGCGCTTGAAGATGAAGTTTCCTTTTAGAGGGTAGGAGTGACTGTGGAAGGGGAGGAGAAAGGGAGAAGAGGCTGGAAGCAGGATGGACGCTCAGGCCAGCAGTGGCCCTGGAAAGAAGGCGTGGACAGCCAGCGCCACAGTGGTAGGTAGCAGCATCCTCTCTGAACAAACCTGCAGGGACAGAGGTGGATGAAACAGTCCCCCAAACTACTCACCCTTTCTCCTGCTGTCTTTCATCCCAACCCCCATAAACACAAAGGAATGTCAACCTTCCCCCTGCTGGGAGGATTCTGCTCCCACTGGGACAGTAACAAGGATGAATCAGGTCCCTGGATCAGAAAATATAATCTGGTCTGTCTCATCAAAGGCAGAGGACAGGTGCAAAGGACTCAGCTCCCACCCCCAGAAAGAGCCACCTCCTTTAGGGTCAGTTCTAGGAGGGATTAGAGAGGGGTGAGGTAAAGAGACTCTGATGCCTCCAGATCCCTCGACTTCACTGTGTGACTGACTCTAGGCAAGACGCTTACCCTCCATCCTCAGTTTCCTCATCTGTAAAATGGGGACAGTTATGATAACTGCTTCATAGCGCTGCTCTGAGGATTAAGTGAAGGGATTCCAGGGCTGGGTTTTGGGCTGTACCTTATGGGGTATATCAGACTTTGACAGGTGCTCTAGGCAGGGAGCAAAGGCCAGGGAGTAGGGGTGGAGGATACAGGGCATATTTGGGTACTGGTAAAGAAGCTGGAGCATAGCCTCTGGTGGGGGAAACTCATTCTGGAAAGGCAGGCTATGGCTTGATAGTGGAAGGCCTTCACGGCCCAGCTAAGGACCCCGGGCTTTATGCTATAAGCAACGGAGAGCTACTGAGGGACCCTGGCATGTAAGAGAGGCCTTCGGTGGCCAGAGAAGTGATTTGTCCCAGGCTGCAGGGGATGCCTGGGTTACGTCCCACGTGGCCAAATCACACTCAGGAGGAGCCACCTCCTTTAGGTCAGCTCCTCATAGCTGATCCCGACCTCTTTTCTTCTGCCCTTAGACCTTTTCTCTTTCTACCTTGGGAGAGGACTTGACCGCGGAGTGAGACAGACCTGGTCTCAGACACTGGTTCCAGCGCTGCTAGTTAGGTAACCAGGTAAGACCCCGAACTATACAAACCTCAGTTTCCTCATCTGAAATATGGGGAATGGCATCGATTTCCCAGAGTTATGAGGGTGAAATGAACTGGTGCACGTGTGTGCTGGGCCCAGCTGGCTCCCTGCAGGTGCTGGCTGGGACCAGGCGTGTCTTCCTCCACCGTGCAGGCAGGACCTTCTGCAGGGGGCTGTTTAACTCAGCCGCCGCGGGCAGCTTCCAGATCTAACTGCTCTCAGTCACTCCCCTGTACGGCTTGAGAGCAGCGAGGGGGAGAACAATCTGTGCCTGGAAACCTCGAGGCCAGGCTTAGGCCTATTGGAAAAATATGAAACAATTATGAACCACGAGGAAACTGATTTTCTCAGTTTGCTTTGGCAGAGAGCAGAAAACCCGCCTCGAGCCTAGACTTAAGGTGGGGAGAGGCAAGGAGGAGCCCGCTTTGCATGCCAAGGGTCCTGGGGTAAGAACGCAGGTTTTCTGTGGACCTACCGATGTGCTGGACACCTCCATCCATGCAACAGCGGTTCATCCAATGCCTCTTGTGTGCAAGTGCTGATGTAGGAGCAGGGACACAGCTGTGAAAAGACAGACAGGGTCCCTGCCCAGGGTGGGGTGGGGAGCAGATAAGAGGAAACGTAAACAAAAGCATAAATCATCTCAGGGATGGATGCTATGACAAAGTAAAGCAGGACAAAGGTGTCATGGAAGGGGCATATTCAGAAAGGTCTCTGAACGAGGACAAATGACCTGTCAAAGAGAGAAGAGCATTTCAGGGGGCAGGACCTCTGCAGAAGGCTCACCTGCATCCTGTCTGCTCAGCCTCGCCACAAGTCTGTGTTCTGAACACTGTCCCCATAGTACAGGTGAAGAAACTGAGGCTTGGGGAGAGAAAGCGTCTCACCCAAGATCAGGGCAATGGGAGGATTTGAGCCACAGCCCTTCAAAGCCTGCGCTCTTCTCTGAGATCTGGTCCTCCTGCCCCGGACACAGGCCAAGGGACCCAGCATTTCACACTCTTCCCAGGCTCGGTGAGGTGAAAAAGTGAGTGTGCCTTTCTCCAGACCCCCTACAGGAACAGCCCATAAGCCCTCAGGGAACCGTAGCCTGGCACACTGCAGTGGCAGTGCCCGAAGGTGCTGCCTCAGGAGCCGAGGTGGTTGATGTCCAGCAGTTCAGAATGTTACCCTAAAAGGTTTTCCCAGGGACTCTCCCTGTGAGCCTGTGCGGCTGGAAGTTAGAGGGGAAAGGCAGCGGTGCCCATGTGCTTGAATAGCAGAACCGGGGAAACCTCCCAGTGTGTACAGCCCCGGCTGCTGCAGGGCTCCCAGGAGACCCTCTAGGGCTCAGTCTCTGTGGTCCTAGAGGAGGGACAGGAACACCATGGGAAGAGTGAGCTGCCCTCCTCGTTGCAGGAGGTGACAGGCTGCACGGGAACCCTGTTGGAGCTAATAGCCATCTCTCCTCCCACTCCTCTACAGCCCCCTTCGTGGGGTTAGTCCAGGGCTGGGAGCATGTGCTCCCACGGGGCGGGGAAATGTACAGAGGCCCCTGCAAACCTGTGGGGTTCAAGTTGTGGGTGAGGTGGTGGGTTCCAAGGCCAGGGGTTGTGGCCGATTTCTTCGACCTTGTTCATGCACTCACGCAAGGACAGTGGGTCCCATCACACAGTAATTTCATTTAAAAAATCTCTAACGTTCTTTATGGTAATGAATTAATCCTAAGGTATAGGTAATAATTACCTCATTCACATACACATTCTCTCGCGGGGGTATTTTAAAGTGGATCAGCACAAGAGTACTTTGACACCTAAGTGCATCCATGGACCAGCAGCGTGGGCGTCACCCAGAAGCATGTTAGAAATGCAGACCCTTAAGCCCCTCCCTAGACCTGGAATCAGAGTCTGCACTTTAGCAAGATCCTCAGGTGATTTTTATGCACATGTGAAATCTTTAAAAGGAGGTATAATCACGACTCTCAAAAAACATAAAACGAATCTGGGTCAAAGATTTTTTTTAACTCATTGATTAACGAGGAAGCCACTAAGATGTTCTAAGCATTTACAGGAGAATGCAAAGAGTAGACACAAATACAGGTCATCAGGAATCAGAATTAATTTACAAATCGGTGCAAAACTGGCAAAAAATCCATAGAGCAATAATCAATTGCATTGCATTGCATTGGATATAATTTTACATGTCTACGGACAAGAATCGTTTACATTTCTATCAGTTTTCAACAACTTCCAGAGTTGTAAAATAGCTGAGATAATGAAAGATTGAGAAAAAACAAAAGCCAGAAGGGTACTCTGGACAGGATACCCAGTAATCCCTGCCTTTCTTTCCCTTTCTTTTTCTTCCTCCCTCCCACCCCATCTTAGTCTTTCACAACTTTTCTTGACACACAGTAAAGTTTGATAAGCCCTATCCTACACCACTTCTATCTCTGGCATGCCTGGACACAGATAGTCTCTGCAGATCATGACTAGAGGGAATTTTTGAGCAAATCTCAGTGTTTTCAGGGCTCTGCTGGGGAATTAGCAGGTGGGCCAGACCAGGCCTCAGGTGTCAAGCACTGGTTCAAATAACAGCAGAAATTCAGAGGCCTACAGGATCTGCGTTGCTGCCTACTGCTGGTGGGGTTACTTTATGTTCTCTAAAATACTTCATTTGGAAAGTTAAAAATGTGTGCGCTTGTTAGTTTTAATCTCTACCCGAGGTCTGATCAATTGCACCAATTGGAAATTCATTTTCAGAGGCAGTGACTCCATGCTACGACTTCTCTGATCAGTATTAAGGTTTTGTTAATTAGTAGAATGAATGTTAAAAAGGGGTTTTCATTGTACATCGGTAATGGAGATACGTGAGTTAGCTAGAATCTGGTGGCAACGTTTCCAGCCTGAAGGAGATATGAGAATGCAGCAAGTCTGGGAAAGAAAGGCTCCCCAGACTTGGTTCCTAAATGGTCTGTGTGCAGCTACCGACTGGGCAGATTCTTTTCTGGCTGTCTCTGACTGGAAGCATAGCAGACTTTTACTATTACCACCTTTAACTCAGGTGGACTTTCATTGGCGATGCTATCACAACACCTAAAAAGACAGAGACCTAGGTCTTCACTGAGCTCACGGGGGTTGTCTGGCTGTCTGGGTTACTTGCAGTAACTGCCCATAAGTGGGACTCTGTTTTGCCCATGCCTCATTTTCACCGAGCCTGGTGTTGAGACCGAGGGAGGAGATCTAAGTTCTCACCTACCCCTTAATTGTTTGCTATCAGTGTTTACCAAAAAGAACTACTCGTTGTGTATCAGCAGAGTGGCTTAGGGGCCTGGAGAATGGAGCAAATGGTTAGGATCCCCATGTCTGGATGGGTCCTTGCTCTTCTGGGGTAGTTCATCACAGAGGTTGAGAAGCAGCACGGCAGCATGCAGGTCTGGGGTTGAATCCTGGCTCTACTCCTCCATGGTCGTGTAACTGAGCTGCTTGTTTATACCCTGCAGGGCACCAGGATTGGGGCTAGGGACTGTGAACAACTCAGTGGACATGACGGATGGGGGTTCATAGAAGCAGGGAAGGGCCATGAAACAAAACATCCCAAACATTGTTCTGTAAGTTACCATTATGATAGCACCAGAGAAGGAAAGTCTATTGTGCAAAGGAGTATATAGAGGAAGACCTTTCCTTGTCTGAAGAATTAAAAAGACTTCCCAGAGGAAGCTGAGACTTAAGAATTAGTTGGAGGGGACTTCCCGGGAAGTCCAGTGGTTAAGATGCCACGCTTCCAATGAAGGGGACACAGGTTTGATGCTGGCCGGGGAATTAAGATCCAGCATGCGATACGGTGTGGCCAAAAATTAAAAAATAAAACAAAACAAAACCCCCCAAATTGGAACCATCTAATTAAAAAAAAAAAAAAAAAAAGAAGAGTGAGTTGGAGGTAAGGGGTGTTAATCAAGCAGAAGAAACAGCAGGAACAAAGGCCCTGAGGTGGGAGGTGTTTGGTCCACTCTAGAGATGCAAAGAAGGCCCATGTGAGCAGTGGCTCTCAATTGTTTGCAGGCTGGCAAACTACCTGGCACACTGCTGAAAATGTGCCTTCCTAAATCTCACCTCCAGAAATTCTAATTCCAAGGGTATGGGGTGGGGGCCTATGGATCTGCATTTTTAACAACCACTGCAGGAAATTTCAGAGAATAACATTGCTTTGGGCCACACTTTGAGATATATTGTGTTAGAGCCTCGTGAGAGTGACATGAGATAAAGGCAGGTCATTTCACTTCTCTAAGGAGCTTAGTTCAAGTCTGACATGGGGGTTGTAAGATGGCAGGAGGATTAAAGAAGAGAAGTGGCATCCAGTGCCCAGCACAGAGCCTAGCATGTGGCTGGTGCTCAGCAAATCACTGCACATCTGCTACTGACCTTCTACGGTCAAGCCCGTGGAGCTCTGATGCTCTGGAGGAGTGAGCACTGGCTAGGAGTCGAATGATCTATGAGGAGTTGAATGATCTATGCTCCAACCTCAACTGGGCCACTGATGTGCCACCCCACCTTGGCAAGCCCCTCTCTCTCTGAGCCAGTAAGCCACAGTTTCCCCACCTGCAAAAGAGGGAGTGTGATCAGGTGACACCTAGTCCTTACCCAATCGGCAGCTCAATCACCATCTGCCATCTTGAATTGCTCACATCTAAGAGCTCAGGCCTCCCTCACCAAATGCAGTGATCCTTGACCTGGCTGCCCATTAGAACCATCAAGGGGGCTTTTAAAATACCAGTTAGGAGCAGAAGCAAGAAGAACTGCAATCCCGCAGCCTGTGGAACGAAAACCACATTCACAGAAAGATAGACAAGATGAAAAGGCAGAGGACTATGTAGCAGATGAAGGAACAAGATAAAACCCCAGAAAAACAACTAAATGAAGTGGAGATAGGCAAACTTCCAGAAAAAGAACAGGACCTCAGAAAAAGAATGAGGTTGAGAAGATGCAAGAAATGTTTAACAAAGACCTAGAAGAATTAAAGAACAAACAAACAGAGATGAACAATACAGTAACTGAAATGAAAACTACGATAGAAGGGATCAATAGCAGAATAACTGAGGCAGAAGAACGGATAAGTGACCTGAAAGACAGAATGGTGGAATTCACTGCCATGGAACAGAATAAAGAAAAAAGAATGAAAAGAAATGAAGTCAGCCTAAGAGACCTCTGGGACAACATTAAATGCAACAACATTTGCATTATAGGGATCCCAGAAGGAGAAGAGAGAGAAAGGACCTGAGAAAATATTAGAAGAGATTATAGTTGAAAACTTCCCTAACATGGGAAAGGAAATAGCCACCCAAGTCCAGGAAGTGCAGAGAGTCCCAGGCAGGATAAACCCAAGGAGAAACACACTGAGACACATAGTAATCAAACTGACAAAAATAAAAGACAAAGAAAAATTATTAAAAGCAACAGGGGAAAAATGACAAATAATGGACAAGGGAACTCCCCTAAGGTTAACAACTGATTTATCAGCAGAAACTCTACAAGGCAGAACGGAGTGGCATGATGTATTTAAAGCAATGAAAGGGAAGAACCTACAACCAAGATTACTCTACCCGGCAAGGATCTCATTCAGATTTGATGGAGAAATCAAAAGCTTTACAGACAAGTGAAAACTAAGAGAATTCAGCACCACCAAACCAGCTCCACAATGAATGCTAAAGGAACTTCTCTAAGTGGGAAACACAAGTGATGAAAAAGACCCACAAAAACAAACCCAAATCAATTAAGAAAATGATAATAGGAACATACATATCAATAATCACCTTGAAGGTAAATGGATTAAATGCTCCAACCAAAAGACACAGGCTCACTGAATGGATAAAAAAACAGAACCCTTATATATGCTGTCTACAAGAAACCCACTTCAGACCTAGGGACACATACAGACTGAAAGTGAGGGGATGGAAAAGGATATTCCATGCAAATGGAAATCAGAAGAAAGCTGGAGGAGCAATACTCATATAAGATAAAATAAATTTTAAAATAAAGACTGTTACAAGAGATAAGGAAGGACACTACATAATGATCAAGGGATCAATCCAAGAAGAAGACATAATAATTATAAATATATATGCACCCAAAATAGGAGCACCTCAATACATAAGGCAACTGTTAACAGCTATGAAAGAGGAAACCAACAGTAACACAATAATAGTGGGAGACTTTAACACCTCACTTACACCAATGGACAGATCATCCAAAGTGAAAATAAATAAGGAAACACAAGCTTTAAATGACACAATAGACCAGATAGACTTAATTGATATTTATAGGACACTCCATCCAAAAATAGCAGATTACACTTTTCTCTCAAGTGCACATGGAACATTCTCCAGGATAGATCACATCTTTGGTCACAAATCAAGCCTCCGTAAATTTAAGAAAATTGAAATCATATTAAGCATCTTTTCTGACCACAACTCTATGAGATTAGAAATAAATTACAGGGGAAAAAAAATACCAGTTAGGGATTTCCCTGGAGGTTCAGTGGTTAGGACTCCATGCTTCCAATGCAGGAGGCACAGGTTCGATCCCTGGTTGGGGTAAGATCACGCATACCGCACAGCACAGCCAAAACCGACAACAACAACAACATCAAAAAATAAAAATACCAATTAAATCAGAATCTCTTGGGGATGAGCTCCAGGCACTGGTAACTTTTCAGCTCCCCCCAGCAAATCCAGTGAGAACAAGTGATCTAATTCCTTGAGTTCCCCTTTTTTTCCAGAAGAGTTAAAACAAAGGGGCCTCAGAGGAAACACTCTCTTCCCTGCTTCTGGTCTAAAGCCTCAGGGAGCAGCCCAGCCAGTAAGAGCCTTAGATATTATCCAGCACCCACCCCCCGAAACTCTGTTTTTTAAAAATAATTTTTGACAATAATTTTTAAGAATCTTGCCTGAGTAAAAAATGCACATTGTTTAAACAAAATCAAATAATACAGAATGGCTTTTCACCTACCCCTGCCATCCCCAAAGGTCACTGTATTTGGTTTAATCAACTTTACTGAGGTATAATTTACATACCATTAAATGCACAGATTTAAACTGTATGGTTGGATGAATTTTGACAAATGTATTTTGCCTTCCCTTCACCCCACTCCCCACCAACTCCCATGAGACAACACTTTAAATAGTTTTCATTTCACTTTCTCTGGTAGTTTCCCTATGTCATGTGTTTATACTGATACTTTTTGATTTATCTATTTTAGATAAGGTGACATATCATTAACCCTCAACGAGCAGACTGTTGAAAGCAAAAAGGAACAGAACTAATAATCTCACAGGACAACAGGTGTAAAACAGGACTGTCCTAGGACAATCAGGGTATCTGGTCCAGCGAATGTTCTCTGTTTATGCCTAGCCTTGATGCATGAGGAGTGGATTTGTATAACCCATCACTAGCTCTCTTCCTCTTCCCAAGTGTTGCTAATTCTGTCCCTATTTTAGTTTGTCTGTTGCTTAACTTTGTAAGTTTAACTAATATCTGTAACCCCCTACTGCTAGGTCCATTTTGTAAGGATATCCCTATTTTCCCCTCCATTTCTGTTCTCTTCTACCTCCCAGTTTCTTATCTCTTTTGTCTTTGTGTTTATTTTGTCAAGGTTGATAGCATCTGCTTCTATTTTGTAGTCATTATTAAGCTGTTCCTATTTTGTCTACAAAAACCCCAAAGCCCAGTGTTTACATTATGTTGATGATGTGACTTTGTTTCCTGTGAGCCTACAGTGTATATAGTGAGTGATCATAGCTTCTCCATGTTTACACTATGATTACCCCTGGGGCTCTCACAGGAAAATGCTTTCAACATCAACATTAAATGAATTTTTCTTCCTTACTCTCTTCCAATTCTTCTAAATCATGTCAAAATTTAGTTTCCTTCATATTTGAGTCATTGATTTCTGGTTGGATTTTTTTTTCTTCCTCCCTCCCTACCTATTGGTGTTTCCTACTGTTTTGTTTCAGTAGGAGAAATACATGTCACTTCACCATGTTCCTAAAATCTTCCACCCTCCTTTTATATATCACTTGGAAACTATTCCTTTCTTCTTTCTGATTTTATTCTACCTGTGTCCCTGAGTCTCTCCTCTTACTTGTTCTGAGGATTTCCTGGGTTGGCTGTCTACCAGTCATCCTGGAATTCTTTTACATTAGAACACTGGATTAAGTCTACCAGTTTTTAGCCTTCACAGTTTCCAAGTTGCTTTGCTGGAATACATGTTCAGATGACTTCTCAGAAAGGCAGCATGGGAGGTAATTTCAGAGTTCTTGAATACCTGAAGATGTATTTTTTGCCTTCACTCTTGACTGACAGTTTAGCTGGGCACAGAATTCCAGGTTCAAAGCCATTTATACTTAGCACTTAGAGAGGGAATATTAGCAAAAAGGTTAAAAACTCAGTCTCTGGCATGAGACAACCAGGGTCAAATATTAACTTTACCATCTACTGGATCCAGCAAGTCACTTAACCTCTCTGTGCCTCAGTTTTCTCATCCATAAACAGAGATAAAAATAGTGCTAACTGGGCTTCCCTGGTGACGCAGTGGTTGAGAGTCCGCCTGCCGATGCAGGGGACGTGGGTTCGTGCCCCGGTCCGGGAAGATCCCACGTGCCGCGGAGCGGCTGAGCCTGCGCGTCCGGAGCCTGTGCTCCGCAATGGGAGAGGCCGCAACAGTGAGAAGCCTGCGTACCGCAAAAAAAAAAAGTGCTAACTTATGGAGTTGTGATGAAGATTAAATTAATTTATGTAGGTAAAGAGCTTAAAACAGTGCCTGCACATAGTAAGCATTGATAGTAAGCTGCTATTCTTCTGTCTTCTACTGAAGCTGATGAGGATTACGATATCAGTCTAATCCTGCTTCATTGTCAGTCAGAGAACCAGATGTTCTGTTTTTTTGTAAGTCAATGCTCTGGTCTCTGCTGAAATGTTCAGGATTTTTTCTAATCTTTGATATTTTTCAGTTGCTCAATTCCATGTCTGCTTGGCATTCTCTCAGGCCTTTCAGTGTAAAGACTCAGTGTCCCTTTTTGTCTCTGGGGATTTTGTAAGTGTTATTATTTCTATGAAAATTTTCTCTCCTCCATCCATCTTTTCTTATTCTGGAACTCCTACTGGTAGTTGGATGTTGAACACTTGGAATTGATCCTGTTTGAATATTTTTTTCTCTCTGATATTTTACGGCATTTGCTCAATGTTCTGGAGATATTCTTGACTTTGTATTTCAACCTTTCCATTGATTTTTACAACTTTCGCAATAATAATTTTTTTTTTTTTTTTTTTTTTTTTTTTCGGTACGCGGGCCTCTCGCTGTTGTGGCCTCTCCCGCTGCGGAGCACAGGCTCCAGACGCGCAGGCGCAGCGGCCACGGCTCACGGGCCCAGCCGCTCCGCGGCACGTGGGATCCTCCCGGACCGGGGCACGAACCCGCGTCCCCTGCATCGGCAGGCGGACTCCCAACCACTGCGCCACCAGGGAAGCCCGCAATAATAATTTTAATTTCCAGAGTTCTTTCTCATTCACTGACTGTTTCTTTTCCATGGCACCTTGTTCTGACTTCTGGAACTCCACTCTCTCAGCTTTTCCATCAGCCTCATGGTCACCTCAGAGATATCTTTGTGGAATTCTTGGGCATTTGGGAACATAGTTTAAAACTCTCTGTCGTATGCATTTGATCAATAAACTTGCTTTGAGCACATGACCAGTGCTAGGCACTGAGCTGGGTGCTGTGGACATTACAAAGAGGACATTATGAAGTTATGGTCCCAGTCCTCAAGAGCCCAATTGTTGCAGAGACAAATATGGAAATAAATAATGACAGTAGGACAGGGGCACAAGAGGTCCTCCCGGAGGAAGGAATAACAAACAGCCTTCTGGAGATCAAGGAAGACCTCACAAGGGAGGTGGCACTTGAGTGCCTCTTACGGGATGATTAGGTTTCCGGACAGAGAAGAATCCCAGGCAGAGGACACAGCTGGGCAAGGTTAGGGAGGCTGAGGGAACATGCGAGGGAGAGCCCATATATCTAGAGCTGAGGTTGTGAGACTGGCAGGCACCAGACCATGAACACCTTGTATGCCTTCAAGGGGCTCTGGATTGGACACTTTGGGCAGTAGAAAGTCATCAGAGGGGCATTAGCAAGAGTGGCATGGATGGAATAGTGTGTTAAAAGGCCCCTCTGGAAGTTCTGGGATAGGTGGATTAGAGGGCATCTCCTCATCAGAGAGCTCTCAGACAATCTCCCCCCAACTCCCACCCAACACTAACTTCCCCAGCACTGAGGAATATTCCTTACCTATCCTCAGTGAAAGTCTTCTGGGTGCCCCCCTGGCAAGGTCTGAACTCCACATACACACTATACTTTAGTATTATCACTGCTGCTAGTAACAGTTATAGTCCCTTATGAACACAGGTTGTTTTTAGATGACAGTTTTCTTACATCTATCACCTCATTTGACTTTTCCAGTGGTTCTCTAGGAAGGAAGTCAGATTCTTTCTCTGACTTTTCAGAAACCCTCTGAGGTAGGTACTATAATTATCCCCATTTTACAGATGAGGAAGTGGAGGCACAGAGGGATAAAGAAACTTGCGCAAGATCCCAGCACTCATAAGAAGGAGAGCTAAGATGTGAGCCCAGGAAGGCAGGCTGGAGTCTGTGTGCTTACCCACCGCACACGCCCTGTCGCTTTGCTCTTCTGCATTTTCCTCCACACCTAGGAAAGATCTGGGCACATAGTAGGTCCTCAGTGAAACGCACTGAAAAGGAGGCTGGAGGATGGAGAACAATGCAGGCAATGATTAAACGGCACCTACTTATGCTAAGCATGTAACAGCGATTATTTCATTCAGCCCTCCTGCCAATCGGGTTGGTCTTGTTTCATCTCCTTTTTAGAAGAAGGACCCTACAGCAAGGAGGTGGCCAGAACCTGGACTCAGACAAGGCTGTCTAATGTCTTAACTCCCAGGTCTGACTCTCCTCTCTGATCTCTCCAAATGCCCCTGGAGGTATACGTCTGTAGGGGACACCCCGAAGGCATCCTGGACCCTTTCCTCCTATTGTCTTGGTCTTGACTGCCCATGTGGGCATCGGGCTCCTTGGGGTCATTCTTTCCTTCCATCTAGCCAACCCTCTACAAGCGTGGCATGGACCCAGTGTGCTGGCTGCCCCCCAGGATGGTACATGGAAAAGACTCAGGTGCTGCCTTGTCCAGAACAAGTGTTCACTAAGTGTCAGGATCCACTGTTCTTGCTGTGACTGAAGTTAGCTTCCCAGGAATGGGGCGGCCGCGGCACAAGGAAGGGTCCGGGCCTGGGTGGGAAGATCTGGTGGAGCCCCAGCGCATCACTGGCTGGTTGTGTAAACGGCTGCCTGAGGCCTCACGTGGAGAAAGATTGGGAGACAGAAGAGGTGGGAAGGGAGCCCACAGCTCTGGGCCCCAACAGGAAGCCCAGCAGGCACATTCAGATGGAAACCAGCTATAATTGGGTGGTACCTCTGGGGGCCACTTGCAGGGTGGCTGGCTCAGTGGTGAGAGGCCTGTGGCAGGAAGATGAAGTGGTGATGAGGTGACAGACAGGAGGCCTTGCAGGCGGGTAGACGGGTGCGTGGTCACAGTGAGTGCTTCATCAGCTACTGACTGAGGATTTGCGTAACTTTCCTTTGTTGTGTCAGCTGGTAGCTAGGTTTAAAATAAATTGCGGGACATCAAGCTCAGATTTCCAAACCAGCATCCCCAGGCCCCAGGCAGACGTCTGGCACAACAGTGTGATGAGCAAAGTTCATCTCTGGCAGCCTTACCTTCTATGCCCCCCTCCCCTCCCTCAGGGCTCTCACCACTAAGATCTCGGGCATTTCCTCGTATTCCCCCAGGAGCCTCTGTCCCAGCAAATCCCAGTCCTTCTGGGCCCTGCTCCCAGCTGCCAGCTTTAGGTCTGACCAGCATCTTACACCAAAGCAGCATAGGGCTGGGGGAACAGCAGCCATGGAAGGGCCAGAACAGAACTGATGGGTCAAAGCTCGTGGCTTAAGGTGTTACCATCACCAAAGAGATCTGGGGACCCCGGAGGGCAGCACAGCACAAGGAAGGAGTCAAATCACCTAATGGTGGGACATCCAGCAGCTGGGTCATCTCTGCAGGAAAAGACTCAGAGCACAAAGCATGCCTGTCCATGAGAGTGGGTCCCAGAGGTAGAGAATTCCCGAGCCGGGAAGAGCCTGCAGGCTGCCCTGTCTCACTCATTCCTCTTTTACAGATCTGGGAACCAAGGCTAGGGGAAGTGAGGTGACTTGCTGTCTCTCACACAGCTAGGAAGCTTCTGAGAAACTGAGCCAACACCCAATTTCCTGAGGTGTGGCCCTGCCCCTCCAGGGCCAACAAACTGAGCAGGGGCAGGTTTCCCCAGGCGGGGAACCACCAAGAATTCCACGCAGGCCACGCCCGGATTCCTGGCTGCCGCCTTCCCCAGCCAGTTCCACCTCAGCCCCCACCTGGTGGCCTTGGCCACTTCCCTGCCGTCTCCACATGGAACTTAGTGGTCTGGGTCTCCAGTGATTCCAGACACAACAAGGGCTGAGCAGTTCCACTCTGGCTTGCCGGGAGGGTTTGCAGCCAAGCCGCGCTCCTCCAGGGGCAGAGGGCTGACCTGGGATGGTGGTGCTGGGGACATCAGGCACAGCTTGCCTTTGGCCATCCCCAGGGGCCTGTCTGCCTCACCAGCTCAAACCCCTGCCCTCACTCCCACCATAGTCTCCTCTCCACCTGGACCTACCCACCCCTCCAGGCCATGCTGTTGCTTTAACCGTGCAGCCACTGCTCCCTTGCTCTGTAACTTATGTTTTGGCCATCCCCTCCAGCTTTTCTTTCTGGGTCACCAAATGTAGTAGTGCTGTCCCCCGCTCCTCCATTTCAACCCTGGCCTTCAAGTTCCACTAGCACCTTGTATATTCTTTTTTTTTTTTTTTTTTTTTTTTTTTTTGCGGTACGCTGGCCTCTCACTGCTGTGGCCTCTCCCATTGTGGAGCACAGGCTCTGGACGCGCAGGCTCAGCAGCCATGGCTCACGGGCCCAGCCACTCTGCAGCACGTGGGATCCTCCCGGACCGGGGCACGAACCCGTGTCCCCTGCATCTGCAGGCAGACTCTCAACCACTGTGCCACCAGGGAAGCCCTTCTTTATAGCAGCTTTAGTGCTTTGTTTTACTTCACATGCTCTGTTCTGGACAGTGAGCTGTCACTGTGATCTGGCTTCAGTTATCATTTGCTCTTCAGAATCTAGCTCACTGTCTGAGCAAACATACTGTTTGGTGAATGAGAAGACAGATTGACAGAGGGATGGATGAATGAATGTTGATGGATGATGGATGATGGATGGATAAGTGGATGTCAGCTGGCTGGATACAAGGATGACAGAATGAAAGGACAAATGGACGGATGCTAAATAGATAAATAGGTGCGTAGATGTTGTGTGGATGGATGAATGGATGTTGGCTGGCTGGCTGGCTGGCTCAGTAGATAGATGGTTGTATAGAAGGAAGGAAGGATGATTGGATGAATAGATGGGTGAATGGAAGAGAGAAAGAATGAATGAATGGATAGATGGATGGATGGATAGAAGAAAGAAAGGAAGGATGAGTGGATGGTTGGATAGTTCATCCATTTCATAGGACAGCCAAAGACCTCTTACCTCTTATATCTGTGAGATTTCTATTTTCCCAGTGCAGAGCCCTGACCACTGAAGGTCCAAAGTACAATGTATCATTTTGCCAGAGAATCTCTCTGTTCCTCAGGTCCTCCTCAGCCAATTCTAAGAGAAACAAAGCAAGAGTTTTTGGGCCCACTTGATGGATGAAGAAAGTGAGATCTAGAACTGTTTAGGATTTTGTTCATGGACACCCAGATAGTTTAAAGCAGAGTGGAAATCAGACCTCTGGCTTCTTGACTCTGAGTTCTGAGCTACGTGATGTGTAAAGAGCACATCTCAGGCCTCAGTTGGTTCCCTCTAAGGAGTGGACTGAAGTTGGTCCCACAGACCAGTCCCAGCTCCAGCCTGGGTTCCCCTTTGGCATCCCAGAGGGCAGGTGAACCCAGCCTTTCTACACAGGTTGTGTCTGACTGGGCTCTTCAGTTCTGCCAGGAAGGAAGTGGCAGAGAGAGAAAAATTAGGAGACACTAGGTCCCATAGAAAGATCTCTTTGCACTCCTGCTGGGCCAGGGCCGGTCTTGTAAGTCTATGTCTACACTAAAGAGGCAGGCTGGGGGCACCACTGCGACATCCTTAAACCTCTGCTAGTCCCTAAACCTGAGTTGGCAATGCCCAGGTCTCCCCGAGATCCTGGGGGAGGACAGCCGGAGGGAGATATTCTTGAGGAAATGAATACACAGACATTTGGAATTACCAATTAGATGAGTAAGAGCAATTCCTGATACGGAAAAGTCCTACTAACTTTTTTCCCTAGTAATTTTTTTTTTTTTTTTTACGGTACGCGGGCCTCTCACTGTTGTGGCCTCTCCCGTTGCAGAGCACAGGTTCTGGATGTGCAGGCTCAGCGGCCATGGCTCACAGGCCCAGCCGCTCCGTGGCATGTGGGATCTTCCCAAACCGGGGCACGAACCCGCGTCCCCTGCGTCAGCAGGCGGACTCTCAACCACTGCGCCACCAGGGAAGCCACCTAGTAATTTTTAACTTTTAAAATTTTATAAAAATATTTTGGATTTTTTAAAATATTGCAAAAATAATATAAAGAAATCACCAGATGTTAACATTTTACTACATATGCTTGTTTGCATTATAATTTCATTTATAGTTTTCTTTCTGCAAATATATGTGTATAGTATGTATAGATATGTATATATATGCATATATACGGATGTATGTATACATATATAGTTTTTCTGAAGCTTTTGAGAGTAAATTTAGAGACCTTTGCCTCTAAATACTTCAGCATGTTTTTACTTAAAAAGTCATTCTTTTCTATAACCATGGTATAGTTATCGAAATCAGGAAATTAAAAATTCTACAATAGTATTTAGTCTACAGACCTTATTCAGACCAACTGACCCACTAATATCTTTTTCTATCCAGGGGCCAATCCAGGGTTCCACGTGCATTTGGTTGCCGAGTCTCTTTAATCTCCTTTAATTGGGAATAGTTTCTTGGCCTTTGAAAATTTTTCATGACCTTAACATTTTTGAAGAGATTCAGCCAGTTATTTTGCAGATGCCACTCAATATGGGTTTGTCTGATGATTCCTCTTGATGAGATTTGGGTTATTCAACGTTGGCAGGCCTCCACAGAAATGATGCTCTCTGTCTCAGGGCGTGGTCTCAGGAAGGACGTGATGATTCGTCCCCTCACTGGTGATGTTAACCTTGGTCACCTGGTAAAGGTGGTGCCTGCCAGTTTTCTCCAGTGCAAAGTTACTCTCTTTCCCTTTGTAAAATGGTAAGTATCACATGAGAAGATACTTTGAGACTACATAAATATTTTGTTTCTCATGATACTTTTGTCCACCAATTTTAGCATCTGTTGGTGTTTCTTGCCTGAAACAGTTACTGCTATGGTGGTTGCCAAAAGGTGATTTTCTAATTCCAACATTCCTTCTACATTTATTAGTTATAAGAGCTTTTTCTTCTCCTCATTTATTTATTCATTTATCTATATCAGTATAGACTCAGGGATTCCTCCTTTACTGTGTGTTATAATCTATTACTATAATTAATTAATTAATTAACATTTTATTATGAAATAATTCTAGATTCCCAAGAAGTCACAAAGATAGTATATAAAGGTCCTGTGTACACTTCACCCAGTTTCTCTCAATGGTTGTGTCTTACATAACTGTAATGCAATGTCAAAACCAGGGAAATGGTGTTAGTGTGATGTATGTACATAATTCTGTCATTTTTATCATGTGCGTACATTCATGTAACCGCTGCAATCAAGATAATCAGCTTGATCATCTCAAAGATCTGCCTTGTGCTATTTTTCTACAGTCATACCTCTCCGTTCCCCCAACCATCCCTTGTTCCTGGGAATCATCAATTTGGTCTCCATCACTGTACTTATGTCATTTCAAGAATGTTACATAAAAGGAAGAATACAGTGTGTGACCTTTGGAGACTGGATTTTTTTGCTCAGCATAATGTCCTTGAGGTCCGTTCAAGTTGTTACGCGTCTCAAAATTTCACTCACTTTTATTGCTGAGTAGTAGTTCATGGTATGGATGTACCAAGTTTTGTTTAACCATTCACCTACTGAAGACATTTTGGTTGTTTCCAATTTGGGGCTAGTACAAATAAAGCTGCTATGAAGTCACATACAGTACAGCTTTTTGTATGGAGATGTTTTCATTTCCCTGGGCCAAATGCCCAGAAGTGCAATTGCTGGGTCATACGGTCAGTGTATGTTTAGACTTTTAAGAAACCACCGAACTTTTCCAGAGTGGCTGTGCTGTCTTACGTTTCCCGCGGCAGTGTATGAGTGCTCCAGTTTCTCTGCATTCTCATCAGAATTAATCTCGTCACTCTTTTTAATTTTAGCCTTTCTGATAAGTGTGTAGTGATATCTCACTGTGGCTTTAAGTTGCATTTCCTTGATGGCTAATGACGTTGAACATCTCTTTGCCATCTGTACCTCTTCTTTGGTGAAATGTCTCTTGTCTTTTGCCCACTTTGTGCTTGGATTGTTTCCTTTCTTACCGTTGAGTTTTGAGAGTTTGTTATATCTGAGTAGGAGTCCTTTGTCAGATAGGTGGTTTGCAAATATTTCTCCCTCGTTATTTATTTTAGTGCTGAAATTGCCCTTGTTGACTTTTTTTTTTTTGTCTGCGGTACGCGGGCCTCTCACCCCTGCGGCCTCTCCCGTTGCGGAGCACAGGCTCCGGACGCGCAGGCCCTGCGGCCATGGCTCACGGACCCAGCCGCTCCGCGGCACGCAGGATCCTCCCGGACCGGGGCACGAACCCGCGTCCCCTGCATCGGCAGGCGGACTCCCAACCACTGCGCCACCAGGGAAGCCCACCCCTGTTGACTTTTAGAAGAAAGTTTTCATTTCCTCATCTGACAAGTTGTTTTCTAGACCCTACTGTGTGCTTGCTGGGCACTTGTCTAGGAGCTAGGAATAGATAAGACAGATAAGGCAGAGTCCTTGCCCATGAGGGGTTCACAGTCCAGTGTCCAGGAGTAGAGTAGAGAAAAAACCAGATCATTTCAACACAATGCAGTCAATGGCGCAAAGAGACACGGATGGGGTGTGTGGGAGCACCACTGGCCAGGGAAGACGGGCAAGTTGGAAGGATGAGTCTGCTCCGGTGGGCGGGCGAGGAGTCATGGGCATCCTGGGTAGAAGCAAGAGCTCACGCAGCTGTACTTGGGTAATTCGCACTTCACAGCAGCAGGGCTAGGAGGCCAGAGGGCACTGTGGGGCCAGTGCTTTGGGGAATTCCTTGGAATTGGGTTGGCATCTTGGAAGGCACTCCCCGGTCGTGTGACCTTGGACAAGGTCAGTTAACGTCTCTCAGGCTCAGTTTTCTCACGGGCAGAATGAGCTTGTAGTACCTACTTCCCAGAGGCTCGGGGAGGATGAGAAATAGTGAACATGACGCATCTAGACCAGTGCCAGGGTGGTAGGATTAGGTGCTTGATGAACGCTGGCCTTGGAAAAGCCATTTGGAAAAGCTGAGCAGGATTGGCTGGCAGGAGGGAACTCCACCAAGGTCCTGCCCCTTCCCGAGGGTCTCTCCCTTGGGCTCGTCCCTACCGTGGTTCATCCTGCCCGAGGGAAGGAGGGAACTTCGTCCTGTCTATGTCAGATGCCTCTCCCTGTGCCCGGGACCGCACCCTGGGCCCAGGGGCAGCCTCCACACCAGCAGCCCTGAAACCTCCCTGGGCCGCCAGCCTAGCACTCTCTTTCTTTCTCAGCAGACTTTCTTGGAAGAGCTGTTTATTTTCAGTGTCGCCTCCCTGTCACTGGTTCACTCCGTGTGGTCTGGCTCCCCGCTGCCCACACCCCAGGGACTTCCCTTGTCAAGGTCCTCGTGGCCTCCGTGACCTTGACAGCCTTCACTGTCTCACCTGATTGTCCTGCAGCATCCGAGAAGGCTGATCATTTGCCTTCTTGAGCCATTCTTCTGGCCTGGCTCTCAAGGCTGTGCCCTTGCATGACTTCTCCTGTTGTCCCCGGGGGAGCTTCTGCTGAGATCCTCAGCAGGTTCCTCTCTGTACCCACTTCTGATGTGAGGCATCTCCAAGGGTTGTCCCCCAGTTCTCTGTCCTCCCTCAACACGCTCACATCCCTTCCTGGTGCTTATCTGATCCCTATTCAAGTCTTCCGTTAGTTTCTTCAGTCTGAAGCCTCTAGGGTCTCTATCGTGAACTGCAGACCATGGCATCCAGCTGTCTAGTCAACATCCGTCTACACCTCAAACCCATTCTGAGTACCATCGCGGTCACCCTCCTCCCCAGACCAGCTCCTCCTCCGCAGTATTCCATCTTTCACTGAGCACGCCACGGTCTTCCAGCTCTCAAGAACAGGATGCAAAAACACAGGGAAAGGGATGGTTGGAGAGGTGAGTGATGAGTTTGGTGTCCACTTCCACACCAGGGGACACTGGGGTAGGGAGGCCAGGGAGCAGCTGTCGGTGTGCAGCTGGAGTTTGGGAGAAGGATCGGGCAGGAGACATGATTTGCTGATGTTCCAGCTGAGCCACGGGCAGACCTAAAGCCTAGCTGGAAACCACGGCCCTTTCCCAGGAGTCCCTCAGCCAGGTCGCCCTTGTAGGCTCAGGTCTCCCACCTCTAGGCTTGTGGGTTGGAGGGTGTAACGGTCTACAGAGGCAGAGAAGGAAGGAAGAAAGGAATGGTTCCTCTTGGTTAAGCAAGGGGAAAGGAGATAGCCAAGAAAGAGGGAACCGGGAGGCTGCAAGTGACAGTGACTCTGGGGGATTGGGGTCCGGAAGCACAGGGTTAGGGGCCAAAACAAGAGGTGAACTTGATGTGTTTATGAGGTTTGGAGAGGAAAGACTGAGTTACCCTGCACGCCACTCCTCATTGTCAATGTGTGAATTTGCACTTCCTGCCTTAATCTGAGAAAGGCAGGAGGGAAGGGACCACTGATGACAATGGTAAGATAAACAACACAAAGGATGGTAAATGAAAACTACCTCTGACTGTTACAGAATGGAACAGGGATATTTGTGAGGCAAAAAGAGAAAGCAGGCACTTGTCCTACCTTGATTGATACACCACAGACAGTTATTGAGGTCACACCAGTGCTTAGCCCTTCAGATACCTGTCACATTCTACCTTCATTGCCATGTGTGCAGCCTATGGGTTTATCCCCATTGTACAGATGATGAAACTGAGGCTCAGGAAGATTTCTCAACTTGTTGTTGACCACACAGTTAAGAGGAGCTGATGTCTGATGCTGACCCCCATGTTCTTTTGGTTGTAGTTTTGTTAAGTATTTATTTTATCTTTCAGCATAAAGTGATATGATCATATAGTTTAAAAAGTCAACGAGTTCCACAAAATTTGTCAAGGAGAAGAGCATTCCCCAGCCTCCCTCCCTCATACACAAGTACTTGCAACTTTTTTAATCGATTCAGCATGAAGCATATAAATGTTCTCTTATTCCTTGCTTTCAGTACAGACCTGCACCCTCAGCTGTGCCTCCTACCCCTCATCTCAGCACAGAGATTCTGTCTTATCTCCAGGCTTTGGTCATGGGAAGAAATGGACAGTTGCCCAGCTGTAAGGAGGAGAGGCAAGGATCTGGAGTTCTTATTGACTCCGAGTGAGTTGCTTTCACTCCGAAATCCTTACTTTTGCCCCTCCCTTCACTCACTTCCAGAAGTATCTGATGCTTTCAGTTCCTGAGGCTTTTGAGGGTTCTGCTGTGTAAATCAAGTTGGCTTGCAGCTTTTCCCAATACCAGCTTAAGAATCCTTGATATTCTCCTGCTGAGATGGTTGCCACTTGTCCACCTGCTTTCCAGCTTCCCAAATTTTGTGACTCTTGTCTTCTCTCATTCTCCACATCCTTACGGGTTTGTGTGTTCTACCTTCAAGTTCTACCTTTACCTGGGAATCCAAGGCTGCCGCTGTCTCCCCAGACACAGGTATCTTGTGCTGATTGTGGGCAGGTCCTGTATACATGGGTTACTTCTCAGCCACAAGAGTCTCTCCGAGAGAAAGGAAATGAGCTTCTTGGTGTGAAATCAGCACATTTCCCACACAGAAGTCAAGACACCTAGACCTACACTGACTTGGTTACTATCTTCCTGGGCAACCTCGAGCAAGTCATTTTACTGTTTTTCTTTCCTGGATCTCAGTGTTCCCATCAGTAAAACAATACAAATGTCACCTGCAACCCTGAATGAAGATAATGAGAATCAAATGAGATGCCGAAATACATGGGAGATACAGTTCTCTGCATAGTTTCAGACAACACAGATATCTGAGATGAACATTTCCGGTCTCTAATTCAGGAAGCACTGAAGCTGTGCTACGTCCTCCAGATTCAGAGATGGGAAAAGCAGGTCCCTTTCCCTGGAGAAGCTCATGGCACAGCAGAGGAGACAGGAATAAACAAAAGGTTGCTGTATTGTGAGCTAAGCAAGAATGCAGGTTGTAGACGAGTGCACAGCAGGGTAAGAAACCAACTCTGCCCACTGGGGTGGGGAGTGGAGAAGAACTTCATGGGAGCTGGGAAAGTCTGCACCATTCTGAGAAGAAGAGGAAGGTGTTCAAGACAGAAGGACTAGTACGATTGAAGGAAAAAAGGCATGAATCCGCAGGGGAAGAGCAGAGAGCTATAGTGTCTTGGGGCTGGGGCTACGTGGCTGGAGTGGGCCAGCTTGTGCCTGCCACCTATGCTGTGCTCTTTCTCTGTGAGCCAGAGCTGGGGTTTCACCTGGGCAGTGGCATGGTTGATTCTGCCTGACAGAAGGTTGCCTCTGGCAGTGAGATGAAGGGGGGCCCAGAGAAAGGCCAGTTGGAGCTCAGAGGTCTGTCAGGATGCTGTTCCCATAGACCAGGGGAAGGGTGATGTGGCCTCAAGTAGGGCAGGAGCAGGGGAGATGCAGAGGAGGCTATGAGCTTCGGGAGATCTGTAAGAGGCCAAATCATCAGGACTCGTTAATGAACTGGGTGTAGGGAAAGGTTGAAGAGTCTAGACTGACCCTTGGGCATCCAGCTCTGATGGCTGGCTGGCTAGTAGGGCTGTCCCCCAAGCCAGGGGGCTACAGGAGGGAGAACAGGCTGGGCAGAGGAAAGCGAGAGAAGGCAAAGTGTTTCGAGGTGGCCATTGGGAGTGTGACAGGCCTGTAAGACACAAGAGGGGATGACACGGAGGGAGCTGAAAGTGCGATTCAGGAGAAAAGCTAGAGCAAGCAGCCGTCTGGGCACTAGTCATTCAAGCAGAACCAACACCATTATCGTCACCAATATCACCATTGCCTTTATTATTACCAACATCACCACCCTCATTGTGACCATCAGTTCCACCACCATGACCATCACCACGATCGCCACCTCCACAACCACCATATCCATCACCATCCTGTTCTTTGAAGATTAGTTCCCTTCCCCCAACTTCCCAGAAATTATTTTCTCTTCCAGGACAGAGATGAATCACTTGTGCCCATGCCTGCCCATGGCAGACATACAGAAACTATGAATACTACAACCAACTAGTGACAAGTGGACATCAGTATCAGAAAAACAGAATCCCTGGCTCCTTGCCCACCTCATCCAGCCTGCCCAGGGTCTCATCTGAGTGGTTGGTGCATCTGCCCTCAGCCAGGCCCAGAGTCTGCAGAGGCTGCCATCTGCTGTCACCCCAGCCAGATATACTGGGCCAGGGCCCACCTTCTCAAAGTGGCCAGACTATTGTGTTCTGTGCCGGTTTTAATCAGTCAGTACCCAGTGCAGAAGTCTCCCACTCTGCCGTCTTTACCACAGCTTCACCCGCCTCGGGCTCTGAAATTCTATCCCCTGCTCCCCCAACAGCTCTCTTGCATGTTCCTCCTATTCGAGGTACCTCAGCGGTGGGTTTGTTTGTGTAGTGAGCTCCTGGGTCCTCCTTAAGCTTCTCTCAGATTCCTCTGGCCATAATCATGCCTCGTCTTCTCAAAGAAGCATGTGCTCACTTCCCTTTTGGAGTCAGGCTTCAACATGCACTAGCTGTGTGACCATGGGAAAGCCACTGACTTCTCTGGGCCTCAGTTTCTTCATCTGTAAAATGGGGGAGAATACCTTCTCCTTTCCAGGCTTGTCATCAACCTTGACTGACACAGCATAGATGAGTCAGCTGGGACCTTGCCTGACTCATCCTAAGTGTTGTGTCCATTTTCATTACCTCTTTATTTTTCTACCCCACAACCCATTGCCTCCAGATTTTGTTTTTGTCGTTGTTATTTACGGTCTTGATTAGCCTATCCTTATGTGGCATTAGTTACATAAGAGCAGAGTCTGCATCGTATATGTCTTTGAATCTCTTGCAGCTCTGTGCCCATAATACGTGCTCCATAAATGTCGGTTGAATGACTGAGCGAATTGATTTAGCAGCTATTCAGCAGCTGCAAATTAATGCTCATCTGGGAGTTTAGGCTTAAAGAAACGCGTAGGTACATCTTACATCCTTTTGTGCATTCTCCAACCACATGACACTGGTTTGGGGGAATGTTTGTACCCTGCTCCCATCCAGTTGTGTGGATATAGCAGGGCTGGCCAGATTTCAAACGGCATCAAATCCTGAGACAACATGAGCTGTTTCCATTGGGTCCTTAAATGGACCTGCACTAATCAGGGAAGGCTTCCTGGAGAAGTGACGATTAGGCCAGAGGTTCTTTGAACCCAGCTGTACTTCAAAACCACTTGTGGGATTTAAAAACCCAATGTCCACAGGCCAGACCCCGGGCCAGTTAAATAAAGGTCTCTGGGGATGGCAGCCAGACGTCAGCAATTGTTATAGCTCCCAGGTGACTCTTCTGCAGCTCAGTTTGAAAAGCTCTGGGTTAGAGGCTGTTTTTGAAAGACTCAGGTAACAGGAGGGGCAAGAAGCTGTTGGACCTGGAGGTCTGATGAGATGCCCGGGGTGTCGTTGCCCTGCTCTCCTCTGCTGCCTGTGTTCTCTCTGCCTTTTTTTTTTTTTTTTTTCTCCCACTCACCTCCAGCTCACTTTCCCTGCTGACATGATGGAACATTTCCTTCCAGCGCCTGCATAAATAACATCGTGTATCCCCGGGGAGATTATGAGTCTCTCTCTCTCTCTCTCTCTCTGTTCACAGCCCCCTTGCCCATCAAAGGCTGAGGGCGCAGGAAGGGGACAGGCGGGATTTACACTGGTAACTCCAATTAAGACAAATGTCAGCTCCCTCTCTGCAGGCTGCCGGCACTGGCGCCCTGTCGGGTGGCATAGGCTCGGAGTGGGAGAGCAGGAATATTTTGCTGTAACTGTCAGGCTCTGACAGAAGCAGCCAGAAGGAAGCAAAAGGAGAGCGTGAGAAGGAGGGCAGTCCTGGCCCAGGTATCCGCTGGGAGGCCGCTCACAAATCCCATCCCCCCCTTGGAAGCATCCCTGAAGGAGCCACTTTGGAAACACAGTGGGGCCCACAGGCCCTTGCTATGGGGGTGACACCTAGAAGCAGTTCCCAGCCCCAAGGACCCCAGGACTGGCTGTTCGTTTGTCCGAGGCTGAGCCAGGGTCCCCTGCCTGCTGAATGAAACAGTCCCTCCTATGCCGAGTGACGTCTCTGGACCAGCAGCGTCTACGACACCTGGAGGACTGCAAGAAATGTAGAGTCTCAGGCCCACCCAGCCTCCTGAGTCCGAACCTGCAGATTAACAAGATCCCTAGTGATTGGAACACACGTTAACATTTGAGAAGTGCTGGAAATGTGGACCTGGACTCGAGGAAAGACAGAGCAGTGGCGTGGTGTGGACAGGAAGACACTGTGGTGTCAGGGGTTCGAGGCCCGGCTCTGCCCAGGAGCTCCTGGATCCCTTTGGACAGGTCATTTTGGCACCAGTTTCCCAGTCTGTACAATGGAGACAAGGATACCTCCACATAAGATGAGCAACTCATGGAAATGCTTACAAATGTAGGTCATGATAGTGATGGAGGAATAAAAAATAATAGTGATAATAACAAGCATGTAGTAGGCACTTCAGATGTTCCTGGACTGTGCAAATAACTTTATGTAAATTATCTCACTTAACTCTCATATATCACTGAAGCATTATTATTATCCCCATTTATAAATGGGAAAATGGTGACTCAGGAAAGTAAAAGAATCTACCCAGGTGTACACAGGTAGTAAAGGCTGGAGCCACACTGGAACTTATACGCTTAACCATCATGCAATCACTGAAGCTTTCCTCCCAAAGCCACCCTCTACTCCCGCCTTCACAAAAGCAATGAAGTCTTCCCTCTCCTGGGCAACACTGGGCTGCCTCCAAACCGTAGGGACACCACCATCGGGATTACGGAGTTCTCCCAATTACAAGCCAGAGGGCAGCGTCCTAGACCCTGCCTGGCCCCCTAGTAGCCTGTGACCCTGGTCACATTACTCCCTCTATCAATGGGCAGTGTTCTTGGCTTCTTATCTTCCTCACAAGCCTTCTTGGGTCAAAAGAGAGAATAACAGTGTGAGTCCTTTGAAAGCTACAGAAGTGGAGCCATGGAAACAATGAACCTTGGAATCAGAGAGAACAGGGTTCATATTCCAGTTCTGCTGTTTCCTGTCGCCATAGGCAGTTTACTTTATCTCCATGGGCCTCAGTTTGCTCTTCTGTAAAATGGGAATAATAACAATCTGCTTCCTAAGGTTGTTGAAGAGATTAAAGATGGTTTGTTTTAAAGGCTCTAGCACAATGCCTGGCATGTAGTAGGCACTCAAGAAGGAGTAACTGGTCTTCTTTATCATCTTCATCAAACTCTTCCTATAAAGGAATCCCGTGGGTAAAACGGGAAGGCTCTGGTATCAAGGACATCAAAGAGGGATTGAGTCTGCTGAGTCAGCCAACTGTCTTGGGGCTGGGGGCCCTCAGCCAGGTGCCTGCAGCTGTATCTGGGTGTGGAGTGGGCATGGGGTTTTGGAAAGTCCTGCCACCAGTGGCCACCTAGTTAGCGCAATATCAGAGAGTCTGGTCTGGAGAAATTACCTAGAGAAAAAAAGAATCGAATCGTTGGCTTTTTTTTTTTTTTTCTTTCTTTTTGGTAATTTAAACCACTTCAGATGTAAATGACTTCTAGAATTTTTTTTCTCTTTTCTCTTTCTTGAACAGAGTGCCCCAAGCCTTTTCCTGGCGACTTGCAGTCACGCTTGTGAGCAGTGTCCCGCTGCTGTGTGCTGCAATACAGGATGCCCTCGGGGCCCCGGACTGAGGACAGAGCCCCACACGGCCACAGGTGGCTAATAGCGGATCCTCCCCAGCTGCGGCCTTGTGGTTCAGACACAGAAGGCCCCTGTTAAAATGGAAACATCTGAGCGGGAAGCACATTAAGACATTGTGGTCCGTGACCTCCTCCTCTGAGCGAGCAAGAATTGATTTCTTGGGTTAACAGCAGGTATCTGGCAAGGCCCCAAGCTGAGGGTGGTCTCAGTTTGAGAAGCAGTGAGAAGGGAGAAGGACAGGACTTGGCCTTGGAGCTTCATCTGGTGCAGACAGGAAGGGATTCACACCTGCCCAGGGGATCTGCTGGTTTAGAGGACGCCACAGTCAGGGTGGCTGAGGGGTGAACTCCCCTTGTCATCACCGAGAACACTCGGGAGCCAGGGGCAAATACAAGTGCAGGTACAGCAAAGGCTTAACTGCTGATTAAGGGCTGTGAGCCCCCTGCTTCCCACAAGATAAAACCCCGTTGCTCAGCCTTGCACACAAGGTCCCCTCTTGCAAAGCAGACTATATCTCTATTTTTATCCGTATAAATAGCTTTTTTAAGCCAGCGATTTGGCTGAAGACATGGAAAGCATGTGCACCAAATTTGCAGATGACTCAAAGCTGGAGGGGATGAGAGAATTAAGGTTCAAGATGATCTCGACAGTGGAGAATGCTGGGTCAAAAGCAACCAGATGAAATTTAACATCAATAAATCTAATGTCTTGAATGCAGTTTCCAAAAATCAATTGCACAAGAACAGGATGAGGTAGACCTGGCTTGACTGCAATTCACATAAAAAAGATCAGGAGGTTTTAGTTGGCCTCAAGTTCAACATGAGCCAGCTGAGAGAAGAGGCAGTTTGGGGAGGGAAAAGGAACATATCCTCGGGCTTAGGCGGCATTAACCCTTGGTGACGAGGGGAGAGGGCGCTGGATGACTACATCTGAGAGTGTCCGGCCCAGGAGGGATAGTAATGAGAGCTAATACTCAGCAGGAACTCAGGACACAGAGCATTTGGTACATTCGCTTGCTTAAGTTCACACAGCCAGTGGGTGGTAGATCCATGCTCTTGACCGCTCCACTCTGATGCTTCTCCATCAGACAACAGCCTGTCTACTTTCTCTTCTGCATTTTACAGATAAGGAGACAGGACCGGAACTGAGAGCACGCCTTGTCCACAGTCACCCAGGGAGTGAACTGCAGACTTAGGCTCTCCTGGGACCCTCTAGTCAATGCTCTTTCCCTCTGTCGCGCTGGCTGACTGCCAAGTCAGGGTGGCTGAATGCTTACCTTTAAAGCATGAAAGCCTGTGCCGCATTTTGTGTGGTACTTATTCCCCAGCAGACTCCACACCACCCTGCCTTATCAGGTGGGGTAATGCACAAGGTTTAGCTTTTTCTTTGTCACCAGGAGTCACTTTCAAGGTTAACTGATTACCCGGCCTAATTCAGCCACAGCTGGATATGTATACTGCACAGAACCTGAGATTTTGTATCAGGTGTCCCTGTTTATGTTCCCATGTTTGTTTCTGCAATTGTTTTCCAGTTAAGCCGCTCAGGGCCTCACTTCTTCCTAATTTGCCACAATCAGCCAGGCTTTCACATTAAGGAGACCTAAATTGAGTTTCTGCCCTGGGCCGGGCATAGTGTTGGGTCTTTCACATATATTATCTCAGGTAAACATCATGACAACACTGTGAGCTAGGCTATTGTTATCCTCATCTCTCAGTGAGGAAATTGGCTCTACAGGGTGACCAGTCTCCCAGTTTGCCTGGGGCTGAGGGGTGTCCCAGGACATGGAACTTGACATTTTTTGAAACAAGGACAGTCTGGGATAAACGGGGGCGATTTGGTCACCCTAGGCCCAGAGAAGTTAAATAACTTGTCTGAGGTCACACAGCTAGCAAGTGGCTGAGCCAGGATTCAAAATTAGTTCCCCTGATACCAGATAAATCTTGGTAGAAATGAATGTGAAGTAAGAGCGAATAAATTCTGGCCAACTCTTTGATGTCTGACTCAGACTCCTAGAAGACTTGTTTTGCTTCTGACTGGTTAGGATGTATGAGCATGGTAAGAGAAGGCGACCTCAGTGGTGAGAGGCCCACAGATGAGGTCCACCAGAAATGAACAAGGGACCTGAGGAAAAAGAGATAGTGGAATAGAGGCAGGGAGGCTGACTTGGAGCCATCAAAAAGCTCTCATGGGAAAGAAGATACTCAAGCCGTGAGGTCCTGGAGGTCCATCCAAAACCAGGGAGCAAAGTCACTGGGAGGCAATTGTGGCCCCATGTCAGAACTTTTCAAAGATTGGGTCAATGGAAGGAGCTTTCTCAGAGGCTGATGATTTTCCTTCCCAGCGCCGGAGGCATGTAAGGAGAGGCCGGCTGATCCTCTGCCAGTGATTCTGCAAAGGGTATTTCTCTAGCACATGTGAGCCTGGACTGGATGAGCTCTCAGCTCCCTTCCAACTCTGGGACCCTCTGGCAGACGTGGGCTCTCTTCCCTACAACTGTAAATATTTGTGCATTCCCAAGTTATAAAGTGGAGCTCTTGCCTTACAAAGGTCAAGACGACAGGCTCGTTTGGGGAACAGTTTGCTTAGTGTTTCTTTAGGCTGTGTTTCCAAGACTTCTTGTCATCTGTGTTTGGAGTGGACACAGAGGCAGGATTTTTTTTTTCCCTTGGTGAAGGAGGATTGTTCAAGAGGAAGGGATGCAAATGGAGATCATTCAAGATTGCAGAAGCAAAGCCGAATGGCAAGGATGCTTCCTAGACGTGGCTACAGCAGAGACACACTCCCATCCTGCCTCTCTCGGTGCAGGATCAGCCTGGGGGTCTCTTGTCCCATTGCACAGGGCTTCCTGGGAGGGGAGCTGGAAGGGTTACCCCACCCACTGCAGTGAGTTTGGTCCATCACCTGTTTATGGGTGAGTGAGGAGGTGACTGGTCATCAGGTTTTGACGCTCATAGCTGGTGCGGCTGTTTCAGCTCCTTCCCCAGGAGCTGCAGAGGCAGAGATGGGGAGATGCTAAGATCATGTGTTGGTTGAGAGTTGGAGGGGAGTCTTATTATTCTGTGCGGGTCACAGCGTGCTTTTTATTGCTGGTCTCCTGTTCTTCACATTCTGGCTCCTCTGCCGCATTGACATCCCCTTGAAAACACAGATCTGAGGTGACCGCCTGTCCACACCTTTCAGAGGAGCTCCTGCCCCTGTCCATAAACACGCCCCACTTTGTCACATGTGTGTCCTTTCCCACATGCTGTTCCCTTGGCCTGGACTATTCTTCCCCTTGCCATGCTTTAGTTTCCATCTGAGAAGGGGGGCAAAAATAATATCTGTCTCATAAGATCGTTGTGGGGATTTGATGAGTTAATACATGCAGGGCCCTCAGAATAGTGCCTGACATTCCAGGGTAGCTGTTTCTGTTCTTATTTTATTTGATGGCCCACTTCTACTCATCCTAGGAGAGAGCCTGGGTCACCTGCTCTGCGAAGTCTTCCTTGTCTTCCCCAGAGGTAGCTTTGGTTTTTGTTGATTTTCGGGTTTGGGGTTCTGAGTTTATTTGGGGGCTCTGTGACATTTACTCGTTGGGACATTTCATTGTAATGACCAGCCCACATGCTGGTCTCTCCCACTAGATGGGGGCGGGGAACCCCCAGGCCGGTTGTTTCCAACTCTGTGCCTGGTACACAGTGTCTGACATGTGGTAAGAGCCCCAAAATCGCTGTTGCCCAAATGAATGGAAGGATAAGTAAATTAGAAAAAATGTCTGGTGGTCCTGAGAGCTGGCCCTGTTTGTTCGTATTAGGCTGATGTTGTCTTAACCCCAAGAGACCCTGTCCTCTGCATCACCACTCCTGCCCCACTCTCCTCCCCACAGTGTTGGACAGACATCTCATTTTCCCACTTCTCTAAAACATTTTAGGTTTGGAAAATAGCAATCGTTTAGGAAAATGGGTAATTATTGAGGGCTCAATCACGGAAAGCATGTAACTCCTGGAGTCTTCAGCGAAATGTCAAGGACTTGATTAGAACAAGCCCAGTCCCTGGTGATCTGAAAAAAATATGATCTGTTTGTCCTAAGGGGGGAGAAGGAACACTCTTTATTTACAAACCAGTCTGGCTAATCCCTTCTGACAATATGGGAAGTCATTCTGCTTGGCTGAAGTATTATTTCAGGGCTCCCTTAAGGAAGAACTATCTTCTACTCAATTAAAGCAAAGCCTGAACTTGCTCTGACCCCATCATTCCATGGACAGGAAAGCTGGCTTGGCTCCTTCCAGCGGGGAGGCTGCCCGGGCTCCAGGCCGAGTTCTTTTACATCAGGACGTCTCAGCATCTACTGGGGTGAGAAACAGGGGAGGGGAAACCATCCCTCCCCAGTTCCCTTTAGCCCGGCCCGGGGTTGGGTGCTGGGAAAGAAAGAGGTTGCTGAAGAGGGAAAGAGACCAAGCCTCCCAACACTTTGGTCCCTGGGGGCCACCCCTGCCGGCCCAGCTCCAGGTGAGGGCCCAGAAGTCAGAAGTGATGAGCAGCCCCCCAGTGGCAGGTGAGGGCTCCTCAAAGGCCTTTAAGCCCCCACCTGCCTCGCAGGAGAACTCAGCTTCCCCTATCCTGTTCTATGTAGGTCAGGGCCTCCAAATGAAAACCTGCCTGCCAAGCCCCGCCCCTGTCTGCAGGAATGAGCAGTCTCGTTATTTAGTGGAGACCAAACCAAGATGCATGATCTCACTGGAAAAGCACACACTCGGAGAGTCTCACCTCCCCCTTCCCCAAGCCTCACCAACCCCTGGGGAATCAGGAGGGAGAAGGCTTAGCAGGGCCAACTGCTGTAGGAAGGGGTATGTTAGAGGAGAAGATCGTCTATGTGGGAAAGTGTCATTTTCTTCTTGCTCTTCTCAATTACGAAATAATAGATCGTTAAAAATCCAATAGCGTGAATGTCAATATTGCCAGGGACAGCCACAGGAAATTTAATTGCACGATGGGTGCCAGGTTAAAGATGGTATGTGTTCTTCTTGGCTTTTCTTAATTCTAATTAGGATAAAATTTACTGATCTTACAGACCCACAAACAGAGGCTTGTCACCAGGCCAGGCCTGGGTCCTAACAATGTTGGCTTCCTTCTCCGAGTCCCTGGCCTCTTCTTCCCCTTAAACATCATCCTTGATTGGGGCTCTTCTCTGGTTGTGAACATCATCAGCTCTCCAGTTTCTTTGCCATGTCAGAGGACCAGATGTTTTTTATTTGAGAGCAAATTGACACATTAAATTACACTGTGCAAACATTAAAGCCAGCCGTGGGTAAACAGGCCGAGATTCATTGAATTTTACGGGTCACAATAATGTTTATGTAATTTAACAAATTCCTGCCCTGCTGCTGAGTCTCTCCAAGAGGTATTAATTGAAGAAAGATGGGGCCTGCCCAGAGGCTCTCCATTGCCATCCACGCCTCTTGCTGAGGCCTAGCACATTTAGATCTGGGCATCAGAAGTTCCTGTGCAGAGTAAGGAAGCACTGCTAGGTCTCACTTTGTCTTGAAGACATCTCCTATTTCCAGGCACATGGAGCCTTATGAAACCTCCTTGGTCTTGGACCTCGGTTGGATTTGCCTGTCCAAGATCCATCTATTCTTTCTCTTGATAATAGCACTGTGATTTTTCTCTAGGGAATCATCGTTTCTAACTTAACAGTTTCTAAGATTCCTTTAGAAGCAGAACTCACGCTACAGTCCTAGGGATGTGGGCACATGAGCTACTCCATTCAAAGCCTGGCCAGTCAGAGCATTCCATTAGCCCCTGGCCTTGTGATTGGTTCAGAGAAGGGAATGTGGTCAAATCCAGGCCAGTGAACATCAGTCAGCCCCAGCATTTTTACAGAAACTGGCAGACTAAGGAGCTCTCTTTCCACTGGTTTCCTTAAGTGGCAAAATGTATGTTGGGAGCTGCTGGGCACCGTTTGCCACCAGTTGGGAAAAGGCTGCCTGGGAATGAGGCCAACACAGAAGAAGGCAAAAATGGAGAAAGGCAAATTCCTATGAAATTTTTTTGAGCCCCTGGATCCAGTTGTGGTTGAAGTCTACACCTGGGCTTGTGGGTTATGTGACTTCATAAATCCACTGTATCTTAATCCACTGGTAAAGCCAGGTTGAGCTGAATTTCTGTGACATTGCATATTCAGTGAAGCAAGAGATCACCCAGTACCTCTCTGTAGGGGATAGGACCTCTTCCCCACATTTCCTGCAACATGGGCATCAGCTCCCATGGGTCCCCCTCTCATCTCTGATTCTCCAGTGCTCCCCTAGGATACCTGCCACCCTCCACTCCAGCCAGGTTCTGTTCCTAAATATGTCCTGCTTTTCTCTCCTCCCTCCCTTCTTTTATTTTCCTCTTATTGCCTGCAGTGCCATTTCCCCCCTGACCCATCTACCTCTCCATCCTTCGAGGCTAAGTTTAATTCTCCCCTCCACAAGGAAGCCACCCTACCTATTCAGAACTCCCTGCTCTGAGATCCCAGATGCCCTCAGTAGGCTCCACATCTTTGGGCCTTTATAGGAATTAAAGATTTATTGAATTTTTTTATTGCTTCTTGTATTATATGGTTGATTTTTTTCTCTTCTGTTCTCTATAGCCTAAAAAATTCCTGGTACAGTGCTGGGCACATGAAATCATAGATTATTAATATTGGAAGGTATATTAGAG
Organism: Kogia breviceps; assembly: GCF_026419965.1. NCBI lineage: Eukaryota > Metazoa > Chordata > Mammalia > Artiodactyla > Physeteridae > Kogia > Kogia breviceps. The sequence continues at coordinate 98,206,467 of NC_081312.1, forward strand.
ATTATAAAGATCACCCGGTCCCCGCAATTTACAGTTGAGGCCCAGAGAGGTGAATTGACTTGCCCAAGGTCAAACAGTTAGTTTATGGCCAGGCCAGGATAAAATTCCAGCTGAATGTTCTTTTCACAACACCAAGCTCCATCATTCTTGTTGATTTACTTTCTGGTTAAGTGTATGTACACCTTGAATTGGCATCGTACCATCTGTTAATGGTACTGACTCAGCAACTGCAGAAGGAAGAATTGTGGACTTGCCTGGATCAAAAGACCTGGTTTTAAATTCCAGCTGGGCTGTATGACCTTGGACAAGTCCTTTTGCCTCTTTGTTTTCCTTTTCACAACTGCAAAATGAGAGTCTTGGCCTAGATCTGAGGACAAATTTTATTTGTGGCCTTCTCCTGGTGATTGGTAGGACTGCCCGCAGCGCTGTGTGGGAAGGATCTGAAGTGGCATCTAGCTCAGTAGGAAAGAGGGCCATGACCTGTTAGCACTGGTTCTCTCAAGTTCAGGAGCATGGGTGGCGGCATGTCAGCAGGCACACAGATATTTGCCCCACCTAGAAGAGATGATTTCTGAGGTCCCTCCTACTCTGTTATCCTAGGTAGTTAAGTCCTGATGCAAATGCAAACATGGAGCTCATATCCATCTTTGGGGTCCCCGTCAGGTCCCATCAGCTGTGGGCTGCCTCTCTCTGTAGCCTTCCCATGCACATGGCACCATGAAACTTCTGGACTCCAGGATCCACACCTCCATCCAACAAAAGTTCACTCGGACCCTACCCTAGGTCCACCGAGCAAGGAAATTTGGGGTGTGAACTTGGTAGATCCAGTGGGTCAAGTGATGGAGAAGAGGCATGAGGTTGTGGAGAAAAGCTAATGGTCAGGGAACCCTGGGGGTCTGAGGAATCTATTTCCATTTTTGCAGTGTTCTCCTTCTGGTAACAGACATCCTCCCAACCCGCAAGGGGAAACAGGGGCCTGGAATCATAAACCATACAACTCTGGTGTGGGTTCCCCTGGAGGGCCAGGGGCCAAGAAACAGGGGTCACCTGGGGGATCTTATCTGTCAGCCAGCGCCTGCTGGAGGAGGCCTGCCTAAGGTCCAACTTCTGAGATGTCAGAGAAGTGCCCAACTGGAAGGTTCACATGCTGTCCTGTATCTGAAGGGCTGGCTTTTCACCAGGACCCCTTTCTTCCTAACTTTCCCAATCTTTCTAGTGGAGATAGTAGTCCTAATACGCAAAATTGTGATGAAATAATTCACGGAAATAATTTATGTCAAGTGCCTGACACACAGGGCCAGGTAGGTGCTTGGCAATGTACCTTCCTCCCCAACCTCAGCTCCATTCCCCACCAGTCTAAGGAAGTTCAGACACTCATTTAACAAGCCTGCCTCTGTATGCTGTGTGCTAGCAGTGCAAAGACGAGCAAGACATATTACTTGGCTCTCTTTCAGTCACAGGTAACAGGAATAAAATCCAAAGTAGATATAGCAAAAAAAAAAAAAAAGAAAGAAAGAAAAAAAGTGGGATGGCAATCTTCTGGCTCATAGAAGAAACTACCTTCAGGCATGGCTGCATCCAGAAACTCAGATGATGGCATTGGGGCTTGACCTCTCTCCCTCTTTATCTCTCAGCCTAGTTTTCTGTGTGTCACAGGCAAGATGGATATCAGAAGCCCCTGTCAGTTTAACAAACCCAGAGCAGGTGAAAGGAAGGCTTCTGACTGGCCTGGCTTGAGTCATGTGCCCATTATAGGTCCAATCACTGTGGTGAGGTAAGACGGGATATTCTGGTTGCTCAGGCCTGGGTCATGTGACCAGGGAGAAGGCAGGATCAGCCTCATCCAATCCTCATGGAAGGGGTTCCCTCTGGAAGGAAAAGTTCTTCTCTCAGGAGAAGCTGGATGGAATAAGACCACAGGTGTCTTTATAGCATGGCTTTTGGACAGGGGTGGGGAAGGGGAGGGCATTTCCTCTTTTCCGAAAATGATTAGGATGCACACTGGATTCTTTCTGGCCTTCCCTTGGGATTTCATGCACAGTGGGCCCTCCTGTCCCCCTCGCTGAGCAGGGATTATGACAACTCCTCATTGGCACCTCGTCCCCGCCTGCTGCCCTGTCCAGAGACAGGGAGCCAGTGGCAGTGTAACCAGACGTCTCTGGGTCTCTAGTTTTCTCCAGAGAACATAATGACATGATGCTGACCGCACAGGCCACGGACTGGGGCCTGGCGGCAGAGGCTTCTGAGGATTGCGGTTTGGTTCCTGCCAATGTCGACTCCTTTCTGCCTAACTTTAGAAACCTATGGTTGGCTTCCCTTGCATCAAAGAAGTCAAAGTGTTCAACTCCGGAGGGTGTGTATTTTTAAAACAACAACGACAACAAAATCAAAACAAAACCAGAAAGGGAGAAAAAAAAAAATCCAATGATCTTGCAGAGCCAAAGAGACTCAGCACACACAGCCCTGAGCTTCAGGGAAATGCTCAGTGACTGTGGTCAGCCCAACTTAAACATATCTACTCTGTTTTTAAAGCTAAAAAAAATTCTAAATGACCTTTAATTAGTAGACCCACTTCTTTGCTTCCCATCAAAGCCAAGTGTTTCATGCAGAACTACATTTCCTAAAAAGGCCTGGGGCTGGAGGCTAAGCTCCCTCACCTTGCCCATGGTGATGACCGGCAGACAGCATTCCCTTCTGGTTTCATGGTTCACGGCTCTGCTGAGTGGGTGCTGGTGCAGGAGCAGAGAGGTAGGAGAGTGCCCAGAGGCCATGAACCCTCAGTGAGAGGCCTGGAGGTCCCCAAATCTGCTAAATCTCCACTCTGCTCCTTCATTAGCTGTGCAACCTTGAGTGAGTGTTCTAAACTCTCTCGTCTCTGTTTCCCCTTCTATAAAATGTGGGGTCCTTATACCTGGTAGCCCACCTTAGGACGAAAGATGTGGGCTTTATGAAAAGCCCCAGACCCTCTACAAAAGGATGAAATTGTTGCAAATCTATCACATGCCTGGACTCCTCCCCCACCCCTTTTCTTCAACCTCTTCTTTTTATTTACACATCCTTCCCCTTTTATCTGTCATGGCCCCCCTCCTTGTATCTTCTCTTCTTTCTTGGTCCCCTCCTCCCTTGTCCCATGGGGACTTCATCCGTCTTGTTTCCAAGCAACAGGAAGCTCAAAGGTGATGCTGGTACTAAGGAAGAGTGGGGTTTCCCGCAAGGGTCAAGCTGGATTTGTATATAGGCGTCATCACCCGGACATTCTATTTGTCCATCCCTTCCAGGTCATCTGGCCTGCTCCAGCCCCTTGTACACAAAGCTGTGAGAAAGCATTTGTCCTTTTAGACCCAACTGGTGGTGCAGCCCTCCAGGAAATTTCCCTCTGCCGTCTGCCCAAGTTGGCCAGACAACTTATCCTCTGACTGGGGGTCACACATCATCCCAAGAGAATGATTATTTTTTCTGAAGGCTGTGGCAACAGACGGAGAGGGAGGAGGCTTAAAATAAGACATGCACACACACACACACACACACACACACACACACACACACACACACACACACACAGAGAAGTCCAGTGTATAACACTGATGGACTCACACAGACTTCAGGATTAATTTATAGATGCTTCTTAAGCTGAAGTGACTCATTCAGGCACAGCTGGGACAAGCCAGGCCACGCTCCCTGGGCTGTCCATCCGCTGAACCTTTCCCTCCTCAGCCCCAGCTGATGCAGAGGAAGAAAAGCACTGATGCTGGCCACACCCCCCCATGTGATCAAGCCCCAGGTCTCTGCACTCAAGCCTCCTGGAATGGCAGAGTCCTAATGATTTTTTAACTTCCTTAGCTTTTTTCTTTTTTTCAACTGAGGCAGTTTACAGAGAGTGCAAGGTACCTATCTTTAGTGTGCAATACAATGACTTTTGATGAACGTATATACCATGTCAGTCACATTATAGAACATTTCCATTGCCCCAGAAAGTTCTTTTGTGTCCTTTCCGGTTACACCCACCCCAAAGGTATCACTCTTCTGATTTCTACCACCATACCCGAATTCTGCCTTTTCTAGAATTTCATGTCAGAGGAATCACCCTATATTTGTTCTCTAGTGTATCATTTTTTCACTCAACCTAATGTCTGTGAAGTTCAGCCCCGCTGTTGAGTACATCAGTACTTGAGTCCAGTTTCCTCTGACTCCTACCCCAGTGCTTGAACACATCACTGTTTATCCAGTGCCTCTGTTCATGGACATTTCTGTTGTTTCCAGTTCGGGGCTATTGTGAATAAAGCTGCAGCAAGCATCCACGTATAAGACATGGTGTGGACATATGTTTTCATTTCTCTTATAGATAAACACCGAGGAGTGGAATTACTTGCTCATAAGGAGGCAAATATTTAAATTTAGAAGAAATTTATCATTGAAGTGGTTGTGCTGTTGACACCCTCACCAGAAATGTATAAGGGCTCCAATGCTCTGCATCCTCACCAACGTTTCGTGTTGCTAGTCTTTAATTTTAGCCACTGTTGTGTGTGTGGAATGGTAGCTGATCGCGATTTTCATTTGCATTTCCCTGATGACTAATGATGTTGAGCACAGCTTCCTGTGTTTATTGGCTGTTCACATACCCCAAGGTCACAAATAGTTTCTCCTAGATTTTCTTCTAAAAAACTTTATAGTTTTAACATTTACCGTGGTGTCGATGATTTAGCTCAAATTAATGTTTGTGTGTGGTGAGAGGTTGAAGCCTGTTTATTTTCACTACATATATCCAGGTGTTTAATATATTTGTTGCAAAAACTTTCTTTGTCCTATGAAATTGCTTCAGCACCTTGATTGGAAACCAATTCACTGTATATATATATATATATATATATATATATATATATATATATATATATATATATGTCTATTTCTGGTCTTTCTAGTCTGTTCCATTTGTCTTTCCTTGTGCCAATGCCACACTGTCTTGATTATGTAGCTTTACAATAAATGTTGATGCAGGTAGTTTAAGTTCTCTTCTCTAAATTTGTCTTTCTTTTTCAATGTTGCTTTGCTTATTCTATACCTTTGCTTTTTTTTTTTTTTTTTTTTAGTGGTATGCGGGCTTCTCACTTTCGTGGCCTCTCCCGTTGCGGAGCACAGGCTCCGGACGCGCAGGCTCAGCGGCCATGGCTCACGGGCCCAGCCGCTCTGCGGCATGTGGGATCTTCCCGGACCGGGGCACGAACCCGTGTCCCCTGCATCGGCAGGCGGATTCTCAACAACTGCGCCACCAGGGAAGCCCTATACCTTTGCTTTTCCATATGAATTCTTAATAACTTGTTTCTTGTCATTTTCTACGAAAACATCTGTTGAGATTGTAATTGGGGTTACTTTAAATTTGGAGAGAACTGACATCTTAACAATATTGAGTCTTTCAATTAATCGACATGGAAATCTCTTCATTTATAAAGTTTTTTTAAAATGTCTTTCAGTGTTGTTTTGTCTTTTTTCTGAAGAATATTATTCATATTTTGTTAAATTTATTCCAACATATTTTGTGCATTGGGATATTAGTGTAAAAGAGCACTTAAAATTTCATTTTCCAATTTTTTGCTGCTAGTATATAGAAATACAATAGATTTTTGTATTTAGACCTTGTGTCCTACGATCTTGCTAAATTAACTCATTAGGAGTTGCTTTGTCGGTTCCTTAGGATTTTCTATGTAAAAAATCATGCTGTCTGTAAAGACAGTTTTAATTCTTTTGTTCACATTTTAATGCCTCTGTTTCGTTTTTGTTCAATTTTATTGCATTGTCTTGGATCTCCAACACAATGCTGGACAGAAGGAGCAAGAGCAGACATCATTGCCTTAATCCCATCTTAGGCAGAAGCATCTAATATTTTATATCTAATATTTTGGTTACACTTATGGTAGGGGTTAGTTTTGTATAGATACCCTGCATGAAATTGAGGAAGTCATCCTCTATTACTAGGTTGCTGAGAATTTTTTATTATGAATAGATGTCGAGCTTTGTCAAATGCTCTTTTAGATCTACGGCCATATAGTTTTTCTCCTTTATTCTATTAATATGGTGAATTACATTGTTTGGTTTTTAAAATATTAAACCAACCTTGCATTCCTGGGATAAACCCCAATTGGCCATGATGTATTACTTTTTTTAAAAAATATGTTTCTAGCTTCAGTTTGTAAATATTTTATTAAGGAATTTTGTATCTGTGTTCATAAAGGATATTGGCCTGTATCTTAGTCCACTGAGGCTGATATAACAGAAATATCATAGTCTGAGTGGCTTAAACAACAATCATTTATTTCCCATAGTCTTGGGGACTGGAAAGTCCAAAATCAAAGCACTGGCAGATTAGTGTCTGATGAGAGCCCACTTCCTGGTTCACAGATGGCAGCTGTATTCTCTCTGTGTCTCCACATGACAGAAGAGAGCTCTTGGGGGTCTCTTTGATAAGGGCACTAATTCCATTCACGAGAGCTCCATCCTCATGAACTAATCACCTCCCAAAGGCCCCACCGCCAAATACCATCACATTTGGGGTTAGGATTTCAACATATAAATTTTGAGAGGACACAAACATTCAGTCTGTAAGAGTCTGTAATTTTCTTTTCTTATGTCTTTGTCAATTGTGGTGTCAGGATTATGCTGGCTACATAAAATAAGCTGGGAAGTATTCTCTCTGACTCTATTTTCTGAAATAATTTGCGTAGGATTGAATTATTTTTTCCTAAAATGTTTGGTGACATTTGAGTGAAACCATTAGAGACTGGAATTTTCTCTGTTGGGAGATTTCTTATAATTAAGTCAATCTCTTTAATAGATACAGAACTATTCAATTTTCTGTATCTTTTATATGTCAATTTTGGTAAGTTGTGTTTTTCAAATAATTTGTCTATTTCACCTAGGTTGTAAAATTTGATAGTAATAATGTTTTTCATAATATCCTCTTGTTAACCCTTTAATTCATACCAGCCATTGTGGGTAAGACATTGCAGAAACTCTGGTTTCTATTATCTTCTTCTGAAGAATGTTAATTTTTGTTATGGCTGGAAGTTAAGTTACCGGATGATCACTTTAAACCTGTAGAGGTTTGAGTTTGTACTTCCTTAGGGTATGTAATATTTTCTATCCCTTAGTTTTAGGGTAAATCCCTTGGTTCTGGGACATAGATTTTATTCTGCTAACTTGGTAAGACTCAAATCCAGATTCTCTCTCTGTATCTGTTGCTGAGACACAGCTGAAATCTCTGCTCAGCTTTTCCAGCATCCTAGTTAGTACTTCCACCGGGCTTCTTGATGTCACCCCATGCATGCACAGCTCAGAGGTCGGTCAAGGATTTGAGGGCAGTTTACATGCAGATTTGGGGGCTCTCCTCTTAGAGGTTCTCCCCTTTCCAGGATTTCTCTCCTCAGTTCCAGCTCCTCTGGCAGACTTGAGCTCCAACCTCTGACACCTAAGATCAGAAATACTATGGTTTTCTAATTGAGTTCTGGCTATCCCATGCCATGTAGACAGGGATACAGTACACTCGGGGGAAGAGTCATATATACATGAATATCACCCGGTCATGTCTTCTTTCAAGGGCCAATCCCACTCCAGTCTCTGCTTGGTTTGGACAGCCTTCCAATACTCTCGAATACTTGTTTTGTATATTTTATTCATACGTTAAAACTACATTATGTGGGAGAGTTGGTCCAACACAAGCTACTCTGACATTACCAGCACAGGAACTTAACCATTTTAATATTAAAGTTGGGGAAAGTGATGCCCAGAGAAGAACAGTGATCTTCCCAATATCACATAGTAGTTATTGGCTGGGCCAGGTCTCAAAACCAGGTTTGCTGGCCCCCCCTTGCTGTATCTTGGTGCTAGGTAACCTTTGATGCTTCATAAGGGGCTAGTGAATGAAATTCACGTAGCCTCAGGGAGCCTCACTGCAGGCATCAGGTGGAAGACAAAAAGGAAAATGAGAAATTATGAGGTCAAGAAATTATGAGATTACTTGGGGCCACCAGAGAGTCAAGTAGTAGGTCTTAGAGGCAAAGGCCCAGCCCACAGACAGGCTGAGAGGACCAGGGATTTCACAACAGCTTCAAGTACAACCTGCCCAGTTTTACATCTGTAGTCCAGACCCACTGGCACCTTAGACTCAATCTGTCCAGAACTGAACCATCATGGTTCTCTCCATCCATGATGTATTTTCTCCTGTGTTCCCTAGCTCCAGTCAAGGCCCTACCATCCATCTCCCTGGGTGTCCACCCCAGAATCTGAGAACTAGTCCTTGACTATGTCCTCATGCCTTGTAGAGATTCACACAGATCCCACCTCCTGAAAATCCCAGGAGTCCATTTCCTCCCTTTGACCTCTCTGGTTTTCATTCAAGGTTTCTTCTCTTCTCCCTGGTTTACTGCTGTGAAGTCCTGACAGGTCCCAGCTCTGGTGAACTCCTGTACTCATCCTCCCCTCAATTCCTTTACTTCCAGAGTTTTTGTTTGTTTTTTCCCCCTTAAACCAAAAATATGATCCTTTCCCTCCCTACCAGTCAGGGTGATCACAGCCTAATGGGGAAAACAGGCAGATTAACATCTGGCTAGGATACAAAAGATAGATGTGAATAGTAATTGTGAACTTGGAGAGCATCGCATCCCTTGCATATGGGCCGCCCTCTCCTCTGCCTGAAGAGGACTTCTGAGGAGACACTAAGGAAGAAAGAGGAGTGTCCTCAATCATCCTGGGCTCCACACCACTCCCACCCAGCACCCCACCTACGCAAAGTCAGGAGGTCTAATATTTAACATTTTGGCTTCAAAGGGGAAAAAAATCCCCAAGCTTACATTTTTCAGAAACATAACCAACAAAGAACAAAAGAAGCAAAACAAAAACAAAAGTTTAAATGAGGTGTTTAAACATTTGTAATAACTACTGCTTTATAATAAGATCAATTTCTCAAAACTAGGGGGAAGAATTCCTCCTAGACGCACTCTCCAAGATTCTCATTTTAAAACTAAGGGTAAAGATTGACTGAAAAGGGCAGAGAGCGAGATGTTGGACTAGATAGAACTTCTCTGCACCCTCCTTCCCTCCTCTTTAAAGACGAGAGTGATCATTATCATCCCAGACAGCTCACAGGTTTGCTGCTTGTTGCAAATTAGACAACAAACGTGAAGGCCCTTTGAGAAATCAGAGTACCGTGACACAAGGAATTACTATCCCACACACATTTATGTTCATTTTGCCTTCCTTCCCTATGCGAAATCCCTTGCTTCAGTGCTCCCAGGCCAATTAATATTCCAGAGACACAAAATAACTTGAAGAATTATGGGTAGGGACAGGCCCAGAAGGTGGAACTCTGATATTTCCAGGAGACAATGGGAGTCGCCACTGTTTCTAGGAGGCAACAAGACCATACAGGGATACTCTTAACCTCATTTGACCATCCATGATGGCAAGTGCCAGGCAGACCATGAGAACTGGTGCGGGATTGAGACCTGGGCCCTCACCTAGTCCCAGTACAGAGCCCCCAGCAAGGACCACATGTGCGTATCCGAGGGAAGTGTCTTGGCTCCACTAACTCTCCGCTGTGCCACGCTGGGAGCATCACATCTCTCCTCCGAGTTCAGTTTCTGCCCCTGCTCTCCACTCCTCCCCCTGTCCCAGAGTTGCTGGGAGGGCGAGATGAGATCAGGGATGCAGAAGCATCCCTGTTAAACTACATGAGCTGCATACATTCACACTGCTGCTGTCATCATCATCCGTGCGGCCTGTGCTTTGGTGGAATAAGTCCATCTGTGCAAGCAAGGCCTTTGAAGGTATCCTAAGTCTGGCAGCCTTCAACCTAAGCCAGCGATGGAGCGTGGGTTTCATCAGGAAGGCTGGCAGGACACCAGACGCCACGTAGCCTGCAAAGCCTCAGGATGCAAACCCTGCCCTGCCAGGCGACCTGATCCCCAGCCATCCCAGCCTCCTGTCCAGGCCTTTTCAGGGCCCAGTTTCCACATGGCACTTACTCTTGGGGTGGCCTGGGGAAGGAGGTATTTTTTTTCCTTTCTTTTGCTGGGGACTCTTAGGAAAGGCAGCAGGATTCAGATTCCCAACTGGAACCCCAGGCTGTCCCCTTAATTGATTTCTTTTGTTTCCTTCAAGTCCTCAAAAACGTGTCGACATCCATTTGGAGCTGCCTTCGGCCCGGCGCACGCTCGCCAACTTTCTTCAATTAATGAGCTGAGACTGGAATTGAGAGCCTCACTTTTCACAGCCACAGCAGGGACTGACCCTGCTGAGGTGATAAGATAAAAAAAAATATATGCTGTCAGTGCTACATCTGTGAAGTATAAGTTATTAAAAAGCGGACACGCCAGCTCACATGGACAGGGCATTCTCACCAGCGACTATTGTTTGGCTGTGGCTGGGCCCCCCCTTCCCTCACCTCTGAACTTGGCTTGCTTGCTGCTCATGTCTTTGCTCAAGCCTGTCCCCCACCTAGCACGCCCAGTCTGGGAGCTTTTGGCTCATCAAGACTCAGCCAGCCTTCAAGGCCCAGTTCTTTGGATTTTGCATTCGCTCAGCCAACATTTGCTGAATGCCTACACTATGCACCAGACTCCTTTCTCATTGATTCATTCTATAAAATTTCTTAGGTGAGAAAGACAGATGCTGCCCTTATCTTCATGGAGCTCACGGACTTGGAGGGACACAGAAAATGTAAAGGGTGACTCTAGTATGATGTGTTGGGTGCAGAGCAGTGACAGATATGTGTATAGGGTGTTTTGGAGTACTGGGAAGGGGCAATGACTTCTGGAGAAAGTGCTGTAATTTTAAAACTTTTTCATAATTAAAAATTTCAAATTTAAACAAAATTGTATTACAAATGCCTATGTACCCTGCTTTAACACCTATCATATCACAGCCAATCTTTTTGTTTGTTTGTTTGTTTTTTTGCGGTATGCGGGCCTCTCACTGTTGTGGCCTCTCCCGTTGCAGAGCACAGCCTCCGGACGCGCAGGCTCAGCGGCCACGGCTCACGGGCCCAGCCGCTCCGCGGCATGTGGGACCTTCCCGGACCGGAGCACGAACCCATGTTCCCTGCATCTGCAGGCGGACTCTCAACCACTGCGCCACCAGGGGAGCCCCTCACAGCCAATCTTGCAACCTACACTCCTATCTACCTCCCCCACCGAAATCTTGTGCTGTTTCTAAGCAAATTCCAGACAGCACAGTATTTTATTCACGAATCCACAGCCCTTCTTATCAGCACCTCTCATCGGCTTTATGGCAGCATTATAGGCATTATAATTAGGGAGCCACCAAGATGTTGAAGAAACACTTACTGGCCTTGGCATTAAATACACCTGAGTTCAAATCCTGTCTCCCATATACTCATATGCTGTGTGGTATTGGTCGTTACCTAACCTCTCTGGGTCTCACATTCTTCATGTATAAAATAAGGATAATGTGACTAGCTCTAGTATTGTTCTGAAAATTAAATGAGATAAGGTATGTAAAGTGCCTAACACGATACCAGACACATAGTAGGTCTTCTGCAAATATTTCTTTCCTTGTCCTGGTTTTCCCTGGATGAATATGAAAGTGCAATAAAGCGACTGAGTATGCTTGACAATGACACTTCACCTATGATGTTCTAAGATGCTTCTGGAAACTCCCGGAGGGCAGACACCTGACCATGCACAGTGCAGGCCCAGCCCAGACAGCTGCTACAGGAAGAACTCCTCCCTGATGTCAGCCTCCCTCACCTACTCTTTCTATCACGTGAACCATTCACCAGCCACACTTCCATCACTTTATCGTTTCACCGAAGACAAACCTTGCGGTAGGTTTTGTAAAGTTCAAGTCAAGAAGTTGGCCATCACCTTCACCTCTCTTAGAACATTGGGGAGGAGGGGGCACTCGGCTAAGGGGAATGTGTGCACCCAAACCAAGCCCCCTAAGCTTGCTTTTAAAAAGCTCGACCTGCTTCTGGCGACTGTTGCCAGCACCAGACTCCTCTCTACTCTGGGTGGCAGCCGGTGATAAAGCCCCAAGAACTCAGACAAATGTGGCTGTCGCCAGAGAGGAGTCAAGGGCCTGGCTGTGACGTCTGGGGCCAGCTTGGTCTTGGACCTCTCTGTGTGTTTACAAGTCTCCCTTTGACAATTCAGTTTTGAAGATGGGCTTCATTAAAGGGCAATTATAGGTTAAGTAACTTGTTGGCTCACTGCCTAATGTGGAAAACTCGACTGTGACAATCAGATAAATCTGAGATTAAGCAAGACAGCAATTGCTACTGAAAGAAGAAGCTTAGCAAGAGCATAAAAGACTCTCCCCAGCCATGACCTCATCCCAGCTGCCCCGTCTGAGCAGGAAGTCTGAGTCCAAGGAACCAGCAGGCTCTGGGAACCTCTGGCACTGAGGGTGAACTCTTCTGGGAAAGGCGACCACAGAAGGCAAAGTGCTTTCCCATCGGAGTGGCAAGATGCCCCCTTCCTCTCAGGCTCAACTCTTCTAGAGGCTTCTCACTGGGTACTGAGGGCCAGCATTCTGGTCTCTGCCATGGCCTCTTGCTCTTCCCCACCATACGTCTCTGCTTATATTGTCCAGTCTCCCAACTCTACACCTAGAAGGCTGTCTCCTTTCACTTCTCTGACTATCCATGAAGCTTCCTAACCCAGAAAGGACGACGCACTTCAAAATTCCTGGAACATTTTGTATCAAATGGGAAACTTTCTATTATATGTCAAAAAAACCTCACCCCAAAATATGACTTATGCACAAAGGGGGATTTATTGACTCATATAACTGACAGGCCCAAGGATTATTGACTTCAGGCATGGCTGGATCCAGGGGCATGAAACAATGCCCTCACCTCTGCTTTTCTCTTCTAGGCTTCATTTTCAGAGGCTCTTTCCTCACTGTAGCAAGATGACCATGGGCCATTCTAGTCCATCAGAAAAAAGCCTGGCTTCCTAGTGGTTCTGGCAAAGGTCCTAAGATCAGACTTGACTGGACAATGTAAGTCATATGACTGGGTGGACTCAGTTCCCTGATTGGATGTTCCTGAGGCACATGCTTTACCACAGAGCCAGGTGGGAGCCTTGTCAGGAACACATGGCCTCAGAGTGAAGGAGACATATATATATATATATATATATATATATATATATATATATATTTTTTTTTTTTTTTTTTTTTTTGTGGTATGCGGGCCTCTCACCGCCGTGGCCTCTCCCATTGCAGAGCACAGGCTCCGTGGCCATGGCTCACGGGCCCAGCCGCTCTGCGGCATGCGGGGATCCTCCCAGACCGGGGCACGAACCCGTGTCCCCTGCATCGGCAGGCAGACTCTCAACCACTGCACCACCAGGGAAGCCCCAGACATAGATATTCAAAAGGAAATTTGGGTGTTGGCCTCAGAGTTTTCCTCAAAAGGAAATGTGGGTGTTGTTATCAAAAGAAGAAATAAATACTGAGTAGCCCCAAACCTAACTAACATACGTTTGTTCTCTGCCATGCATTTCAATGTCAACTCCGTGAAAGCCCTGGCTCCCCAGAGAGGTTTTTAGTTCCAACCAGGCAGTCGTCCTGAAAGAGTGGCCCCCAACTCCTAAAAGGCATCACCTAGGAAGTTGTTAGGAGGCACTTGTTCTGGGGTCCCACCCCATACCTGCTGAATCAGAAACTCTGGGGTTGGGGCCCAGGAATCTGTGTTCTAACAAGCCCTCCAGGTACCTCTGATGCTGTAAAGTTTGAGAACCACTGCTGTAGGGCAAGAACTGTATTTCATATTCCCCTTGTCGTTAGCATTCAATATTCACTATATGAAATAAGCAAATGAATGAATGTACAGAGGGAGGCCCTGAGCTGCCCCTTTGAAGAAAGGCATTCGCTCCTCAAGGTCCATTTGGTTGCCAGCAACAGAACTTACTCTGGCTAATTTAAGCATGTATTTAGCCTTCCTTCCCTTGTTCTACTGGCACATGGTAAGTGCTTGAAAAAACAAGTTAGCTGTTTTGATTCCTAACTTGGCACTGTGCTAAGTTCTGGCCGTGGGTGGTAACCAAACACAGACCTGGTCTCTGTCCTCTGGAGCCACAGACTAGCAATCATGAAAGAAATCAGACAAATGAATGAAAATGGGCCATTCTGGGAAGTTCCCAAAAGGAAAGATGCTGCTATAATACCAGGGTATATCAGAGGGATTTGATCAATGCAAGGACATAAGAAAGGCAGAAACTGGATTTGTTGGAAACCTCTAGAATCAAAGAATCAAAGGAGATCTGAGCTCCTGGCCTCAGGAAAACCATAACCAGGGCCGCCCTGGTCACCACAGCAGCCAGGGCCGGTGAACTCCTTGTCCTGGGCTCTGCCTTTAAAGGGACACGCTGTCAATGTTTTTTCTAAGGCCCTCCACTCAAGCGTCAGATTCTAGGGAGGAAGAAACGGCTTGGCCCAACTTGAGCCAGATGCTCTGTACCTGGGACTCAGCCACAACCGGGCAGGCAGGAGAGCACCCCAGAAAAGGGTCTTGGGTCATTACTGAGAGCCAGCGTCATAGAGTGACCAAATCATTCTGATTTTCATGGGACTTTTTCAGTTTTAGCATTGAAAGTCCCTTGTCCGGAAACCTCTCATTGTCTGGCTCCACCCAAGCTCCTGAAGCCCCTTGGGCTGGAGGCAACCTGAGCCAAGGTCTCCATGCCTCTGCTTCCGTGGCCAGTGCCGTCCTGACTCCACCCAGGTCATATTCATGAGGGCAGCAAGCAGGGGGTGATGGACAGAGCTGTGGTCCAGCCATGATCAGAGCCAGAACTCGCCCAGGCCCTGCAAGACTCAGTGAACCTTCCTGGACCTCGATTTCTTCCTCTCCAAATGAGAGGCTAAGGAGTCTGGACTCTGGAATCTTCATTTGGGTCTGCAGAACTCTCTGCACGACACTGAGCTTTACAGTCCCACTTCCCAGTCTGGGTGCAGGACACAGACATGGGTGGCCCTGTAAGCACCAGGATACCAGCGGGGGCTTCCTGGAGGAGGGGCTGGATTTCACCCGCATGTTGGGGACCATGGATGAGGCTCCCTGACTCTCCCTGGCTTCTTACCCCACACTTCGTAAAATTTTGCTTCTTCAGCCCCAGACAGCTGAAGGCCTGCTTTGTCAGACTGTGTGCTCAGAATTACATCTGGATGGGGTACAGGGATTGGATGGAGGGGGTGGTGAGTGTGATGCTGTGATTAAATCCACCTTTTGAGGCTGGATTTGAGCCTCCCCGAGGCTCAGATCCCAGGCCATTTGCGTGGTATTTAAGAGGAGTTTGGAATGTGGATCTGGACTGTTGAGGGGGACCTGGGAGTATACCCTAGGCCAGTGCAGGGAGGGAGAGGGAGGGTGGCATCTCCCATCCATTTGTTCATTTGTTCCATCAATATCCAAACCTTCACTGAGCTCCTGCTTTGGGTCAAGGCCTATTCTGGGTGCTGGGACTGCAGAGGCTCCGTATGTTCTGCAGTCAATGCTGGAAATTTAGAGAGTGTCTCCAACCCCTCATTTAACAAATGAGAAAACTAAGGCCAGACCCAAGGCACACAGGGGGTCAGTGGCCTGCCCAAGACGTGTCAGGAACAGGCATTTCCCCACTAGCAAAATGGGAATGACTCTGGGAGGCTGGGGCCCTAAAGGACCCAAGCCTCAGGGGTAGGAGAGGGACGCAGGGACAGGTGCTGGGGGTTGGGTGCAGCTTCATGGGCTGGGAGGGGCTGGTAAAATCAGCAACAGGTGAAATTCAGACAGTTGGCCACAGGGCAAGCTCAGCATCCTGCTACCACAGGACAAAGGCTCCTGGGAGTCTGGCTGGAAGCAGGCTGGAGGTAAAGAGGGCACTTTACTGAAAGACCCAGCTTTGTGATTAAATTCTGGAGGGGCCAGGGTTCCAGCCTTGGAGACACTGAGGTGCTAGGCCTGGTCCTGAGTGAGAAAGGTGGGGCTGTGGCATCACAATATCAATAATAACAAGAATGACAAGAAAAAGCTTCCCCAGTACCTAGGACTCATTGTCTTGGTAAATCCTAGCAACAAGTATATCCCCATCTCACAGATGAGGAAACTGAGGCACAAAAAGGGTAGATTCTTGCCCAAGGTCACACAGCTAGCATCTGGTAGAGCTGAACTTGAACAGAGGCAACTAGATTCTAAAGCCCATGTCTTGACAGCATTCCCACCCCCTTCCTTTCTAGGTCCTAACTTTTCTAGTATGCACATTTTCAAACATACATAAAAGTAGAGAAAACAGTTAAATTGATCCCAAGTGTACCCATCACCCAGCTTTAATGTCGATCCACATTTTGCAATCTTATTTACTCTACAGACCTACTATTTTTAGGAGGGAGCTGGAATATCTTAAAGCAAATCGCAGACATCATATTTCAGCGCTGACACTTCAGTATGGGTATCTAACAGGCAAAAAATGTTTCTTTCACATAACCGTGTTGCCATTATCCCACCTAACCAAATCAACATTGACCTCTGGAGGTCATCTACTGCAAATTTCTCTGATTAGCTCAAAGATGTCTTTTTACAATTGGTTTGTTCCAACCAGGACCTAAGTAAGAGCTACCCAATGCATTTAGTTGCTTGCATCTATCTGATGCTAGTTTCCCCTCCCCCTTTCCCATGCCAACGATTTGTCCTTCCTTCCTTTTTTTTTTTTTTTTTTTGCGATACGCGGGCCTCTCACTGTTGTGGCCTCTCCCGTTGCGGAGCACAGGCTCCGGACGCGCAGGCTCAGCGGCCATGGCTCACGGGCCCAGCCGCTCCGCGGCACGTGGGATCTTCCTGGACCAGGGCTCGAACCCGTGTCCCCTGCATCGGCAGGCGGATTCTCAACCACTGCGCCACCAGGGAAGCCCCTTCCTTCCTTTTATAGGCAGGAAGCTGAGGCAAGGTTCAACGGGCAAGGCCAGGACTAAAACTCAACGGACTCAGGTTCACATGGCTCCCTGCTGACCAGTTAGACCCCCTCTCATTTACTCTCTTCTACTGTTGAACCAGCAGAGAAGTTGGGGAGAACGGGCATCCTCAAGCACTGTGAGTTCTCAGAATATAATTCACTTTAATCTTTTAAGCATTTGACAGTATTTGCTCGAAAGAAGGAGCAACAAGTACATAATTATTGCACTAATTAAGCTGCCAAAAACACAAGCGTGCGGCAAGAGCACCTTTGAAACGGGGAGCCCACGACGCATTAGCATCTGCTGTAAGCTTATTAATCACCTAACAGGCAATTAGCAAGCTGTTACTGTTTGAGGCTGCTATGTAAATAAATTCTTGGGTTAATTTCTTCCTCTGATAATAAAGAAAACATTATGAAAATTAGCTAAGCGACAATGTAAATGATCTTCACTGTTAATTATATGACGGTGTTACATATGCAAGGACCCCAGTGCTGATAAGGGCCCGGATCCCTCCCTCCCCATCGCCCACCCACAGCCCCCACCTTGGCTCTGCCGCTTTAAAAATAAAAGTGTTGACACAGGTAATGGGGGCGGGAGAGCCTTGGGGACTGGAGTCACAGCTGTTTGCTTGCAGCTTGCCCAGAGCAACTGCCAACGCTGCAGATCAGGACGGGGCTGGTTCTTCGCTGGAAATTGAGGTGGCCCTGGGCTGGCCTGTGACCCCAACTGGCAGCAGGGGAGGAGAGAAGGGGCAGAAGACCAGGCCTGGGGTCCTCCCCAACCCGGGGTGGCCTGTTCCTACAGGCTTCCCTGCAGTGTTGAATGAAAGCTTCCTGGGCTCTTGTCACTGTCAACCTGTGGCAATTCCTCTGTATGTGGCCTCTGGTAGACTGGGACCTCCTGGCTCATTCATCTAGTCAGGTGTGTAGTGCAAGGCAGGTAGGAGCCCTTGGCTCCAGAGTTTAAATTCTGCCTCTACCACTCAGAGGCTATGTGACCTTAGACCAACGACCAAACTTCCCTCGACTTCAGTTTCTTCATCTGCAAAATGGGGATGATGGTAATAGCACATACATAGGGTTGCTGTGAACAGTGAAATGGGATCCTCAGAAAGTCCTTAGCACAGAGCCTGTGTGTATTGAGTACCCAATACATGTTCACTATTATCACCTGATTGTGTGCCAAGTGCCAGGAGCCCAAGAGGAAAGGGCAGAACTGCCACCCCAGGATTGAGACAGCCAGGGCATGGGTGTTAAAAATAACCAGCCCAGGGCTTCCCTGGTGGCGCAGTGGTTGGGAGTCCGCCTGCCGATGCAGGGGCCGCGGGTTCGTGCCCTGGTCCGGGAGGATCCCACGTGCCGCGGAGCGGCTGGGCCCGTGGGCCGTGGCCCCTGGGCCTGTGCGTCCGGAGCCTGTGCTCCGCGGCGGGAGAGGCCACGGCAGTGAGAGGCCCGCATACCGCAAAAAAAAAAAAAAAAAAAAAACCAGCCCAACAGGCTGCACAGACCACAAGCCAGAGGAGAGAAACAGACAAGAACTGACGGTTGAGGCCAGAGGGGAGAGGGACAAAGCCAGTGTCCAGCTTCCTGGGGGTTGGGTCTTGGGCACTGGTTCTAAACAAGTCCGGTGGGACATTGTGTAATGGAGCAAGGATGGCCTTTGGAATCAGGCAGCAGTTTGTCTCTCTTTGAGAACGTTCTCTGCTTGAGCCTTGCTTATGGGGTTACAGGGGTGGAGAGACAGATGGAACAGGCTCGTGCAAGGCCTGACACTGGTGGATGAATGATAAGAATGAGTCCCTTAAGCTGTAGGATGGAGGGCAGCCCAGAAGGCCTTCTCATGAGGCTCAGCCCCTGAGAGCTTCAAGGTCCCCTGGGCAGAGGAGAGGGACCTTGTCATACTGTTGAAAGTTGCCCAGATGTCAGCATCTTAAAGACCAGGTTCTGATGCCAACTGCCTTACACCAGCCTTTCCCAAGCTAGTCCTATGAGATAGTCAAGGGAGAAAAAGGACTTATGGTCCATTTAGTTAGGGAAACACTTGGCTACACAGGTTTCATTTACTGTGGGACTTTTCTGAGCACTTAAATGCTTATATGTCCAAATCACAAACAAAGTGTAATTTCTTCCACACTTAAAGAGCCACTACAATCAATAATAAGACTAGAAATCCAATTTTTAAATGGGTGAAGTTGTACTTTCTTATACCCTAAGAACGCATGTACCCCATGAGCCAGCAATTCCAATCCTAAGTACACACCCTAGTCTGGAAAGTTTTGCCCCTGTGCACCGTGTCCCAGGATCACGCTTCCTAATAAAGTAAGAGCACAGAAGTCCTCTGCCCCAGGCTCTGCTTTCTGGGGACTCGGGCAAAGGCAAGCCCTTTTGTACCTTTAGATTTGTCCCATGTGATATATCATACGTGTCTAAATGCTAAGATGCTTTTGAATCTCCAAGAGGGGGGTTGATATAATATATACACATCTTCTACTCTTATTTGACTCTGGACCCCCCCACCTTCCCTTTTTCAGGAGACACCTGTTAACCTCCTGGCATTTCAGGGACACAGTTGGTAAACCACAACATGCCCCGTGCTACTTGTACTCTCAGTTCTGTCCTCTGGGGCCACCCCGGACCGGCCTCTCCTTTATCCCATGACCACCTCCTTGTAAACGGAAGGCCTCACTCATGGCCCTTATTCTTCTCCCCTTTTTTTCCAGTTAAGGGTCTTCAGCTCCTTTAATAAGGTCTTTGACTGGCTCTCCCAGACCCTTCTCTCAGTAGTCGGCAAAACTTGATATGCCTTTTCATCTGGGACACCTAGAAATAAACAAATCTCAAAAAGCTGCCCACGAGCACAGAGGACGGTGAGGCAATCACTCCCCAGGGTGTTTTGCCTTCCAGGCTGTCTGTGTAAGAGGTGAGACTTCCCTGCTGGTGGCTGGATCATGCTGCAGGCTTCTACTGACCTCATGGTCAACAGACGTCACCATCATCCCCTGACCCCAGCCCAGGTCTTTTACACAATACAGCTGCGAACCAGCCTCCCTCATCCTGCACTTAGGCAACTGATTTTTCTGAACCTGAAATGTAAGGTGTCACATTCATCCCTGTTATGCTCTGTCCTGCTCGAGTGACCACTTGGCAAGGCCTGCAACATCATGCAAATCCTAAGTTAGTCAGTACAGGGAGGTGGAGAAGGTTGCCCTTGGCTGGCTTTGCCACCAACCAACGGTGTGACTTTGATCAAGTCCTGTCTCTTCTTAGAGTGAGGAATGGCTCTGAAACACCTGGGTTGCCACTGTCCCTCCCAGCTGTGTGACACGCCTGCTTTCTGTGTCTGCTCCCGTCTAGCTGCTGGCACCTGCATGTTGACAAGCTCAGGACCCAGGAGGAGAGAACTTGAAGGCCACCAGTGACCTCCCTCTGGGTCAAATGGAACCATCCGTCAAGGCACTGGGGTTACTTTTGTTCCTTGAGCCCCTTCCTGATTTACGATCCAGCCTATGTTTTGGTCCATCTTCTGTTTCTTATTCTGCCTTTTCTCCTGCATTGGTTCCCACCTGTGGAAACACCTAGCGCAGTGTCTGGCCTGAAGGCTAAGCAAAGTATGAGTCCATTTGTTTCTTCTTCCTTCCATCTCATACTTGCTATGACAATGGTCTCTGCTTCCTAAGTCCAGCCTTCTGTTATACCTGATAATCATGGCTTTGAGAAATAGGATGAGGGCTCTGTGGCAGACGTGTTTCTTCAACTGACCACTAGGGGCTCACTGAGTGGTCCTGGCTGGTTCCCAGGGGCCTGACCTGGGTGGGGGAGGGGGATGGGGGATGGGAGTCGGGAGGGCGGGGACTCCATATTAACGCCCATTGATCTTGGAACAAGGGAAAAAAATCATTGAACTTGTTTTGCCTTAGTCTTGGGTTAGGAACTGGGTTTTATTTCCACTCTCTGTGTTACTAAATCCTAACCCCACAGCAAAGACCATTCTGCGCACCTCAGGAACCCTTTCTTCCGGGGACACAGGAACCCAGATCCAGGAGTGATGCACTTTTTACAAAATAAAAATAAAA